>NC_138182.1:63739440-65119274 GCF_964194105.1 Spermophilus citellus | reverse complement strand
AAGTGGTTCTCTGAGTAGTCCATCAAGGTCTCTTATCTAGATTTTATATGAAAGACATACATTTCTCTAATCCAATGGGTGTTGGTTGAGGCATGGAACCAAAGTAACTCACAGTTCTCACCAATAACCATGTTTTATCTCGAATTCTTTACCCTATATCTTAAACCTGTTTTATAATTTGGAGGAAGATGAATAGCTTAGTATATGAAATTAATTAACAGAAACCCATTTGCAACTTTGCATGACCTTGCATCTTGCCCTAAATGTGGTATATATTTTATTTACTTATTTTCCATTTTATTAATATTTAAAAATTTTTGAGATAATTTGTATCACAGTCAAATGTAGGAATCAACTAAGAGTTATGCTATGACTCTTCATTCATTTTCCTCCAAGATTATATTTTGCATAAATATAGAGCAGTATTACAACCAAGGAATTTACACTGAAACCATCTATCAATCTTATTCAGATTTTATGTTTTACATGTATTTACATGTATTCACTATAAAACTTCATCATATATATAAATTCATGTTACCACTACCATAATGAAAACCCAGAATATTTCCAACACAAAGATCCCTCCCATTATTTTTTTAATAACCACAATCACTTTTTTCACAGCATAATGCCCTTGAAATCTATAAAAGTCATTGTACATATTAGTAGTTCATTTTTTGTTGTTGTTGAATATTATTCCCTAGTATGGGTATACATTTTTGTTTAGCCATCTACCTATTAGAGGACATTTGGATTGTTTACAGTCTGTGGATATTCTGAATAAAGCTGCTAGGTATATACATTCATATATATGTTTTCATTGTGAATAAGAGTTCTCATTTCTCTGCACACCCAAGAGTTTAGTTGCTGAGTAATAAGGTAATGACACGTTTAGTTTTGTAAGAAACTGACAGACTCTTTTCCAAAGTGGCTGTACTGTTTCATATTTCATTTACAATGTGAGTGACCCAAGACAAGCAGTTCAGTACCTCTCTGCCTTTGGACACAGGACACAGGAGGGAGGGAATGTACTTCCTCTTTCTGTCTACTTCATGCCACGTAGTGATGTAGGCTCAGTTTCCCCACAACCCAATGACCAGGGATTAATGGGCTATAAATCTAAGTGGTGGTTAGCCCTATCTTACACTGTCTCACTAAATCCCATAGCTACCAGTCAATGGGGGTAGAAGTTCAGTTCTTTCCATCCAGTAGAGGAAGGGAAGATTATCTTCCACTTGGCTGTTAACAAGGGGATTAGAGCCTGATTTCTGCTTTAGCAAAAATAAGTGGTGGTGGTAAGGATGAAAGATCAGTTTCTCACTTTCCTCACTAAAACACGTCATCCTCCTGAAACATAGAGGGTGGAGTGGCTTGGAGGAGCAGCTTTTCCTTTGGTGTTTGGTGTTTGGTAGATAGTGCCTAAAAAATTTTACCAGTTAACTGGTCCTTTGGGTACAAGAACAGGTTTATCTTGGATATTTTTTGAGGAGGATCTCTAGGTGATTTTTTTAATGTAGACTTCTAGAATTCTACAGGACATTCTCTGGATTATATAGGGACAATAAGAAAAACCCAGAGATCTCACTTGTGTCAGTCCTCAAAGCTTGAGACCCTTAACCAGTTCTCATTCTTTCTACCTTTCAGAAACTATGCTTGCTTGTTGTGTTTTGTCCAGAGTTCTAGTGGAACAAGAATGGATCATGGAAGAACAGAATTATTCATTGACCAGAATTAGAAATAAGAAAGGACTTTCTGTCTACTTGTTTATTTTATACTAACCATTAACATTTTTTCTTTCATCTTGATTTTTGCTTTATTAATATCACATTAAAAGTACAGAACTTGGGTTGGGAATATAGCTCAGTGGTAGAGTGCTTGCCTTGCATGCCTGAAACCCTGTGTTGGATTCTCAGTATTGCAAAAAAAGAAAAACAGAAGAATCTGCAAGATATTCAAATGTTTGTTATTTATGTTATAACAGTAGTTTGCAGAGTAGGTTGAGCATGATTTTATGGTTAACTGCTTGTAAGCATATTTTTTATTTTGAACTATTTCAAAGCTATAGAAAATAGAATACCAATTATTAATGTTTTATCCCATCTGTGTACAGAGGCTCTACTCTCCCCCATCCCCACACCTCCTTCTCTCAGAATTTTTAAGGATTCATGAAATATTTGGAAACTGTGCTAGTACTAATATAAAGCAGTAGCTCACTCAAGCTGACTACTCTATCCCTTCAACATCTCCATTAATTGCTGAGCACTTGCTTGCTCTAGAGCTCAAGAAAATCTTCCAGACACAGTTAAAATTTTAGCTGCTTAAGCCTTTATTTTGGAACTTCAGCAGAAAATTTATATTATTATATATCAATTACATACTGTTAAATATGGTTGTTTAAAAAATCCAGATCTGTTTCTAGAGAATTCTGAAATTTTACATTAATTTTTATCTTAATTATATCTATTTGTTCTAGTTTTTCAGAATTCCTTTGTATTTATTCCTGTTTTTAAAAGGCTGTTTCTTCATTCTATTTTTTCCTTCTAGAATGGTTGCTAAACTATACACTGAGTTTCCACACTCATTTCTGTTTTGCCAGTGAATATTCTCAAAATTTTAAGTGGTTTACTTAGTAAAGTGTACAATATTTCAATATGTTTCTTCCTTCCAAAGACTATAGGTCCCTTAAAATAGCTTTATTCCATTTATTCCCCTGTTTTGAATGCTATTTAATTTTTAATCTTCCTATTTCCCACAAACACTCATTGTTGTGAGTAGTCTGCTATTTTATGTTTTTTATTATTAATGCTATTATGACCAATTTGCAAACTCTTATTGCATCTCTTACTTCTTGAATAATTCGTTTCCAACGTGTATTTTCAAAAATTATTTTTAAATGAAGTTATACAAAAAAGAACGAGACTTTACTTTTGGAGTTGTGTTAGTTAGCTTTTTTTTTTTTTTTTTCTTGTGACTGGGACAAAATACCTGGGACAATCAACTTAAAGAAAATTTTATTTTGGGTATGTTTTCAGAGGTTTAAGTCTATAGTTGTCTGACTTCAATGCTATAGGCCTATGGTGAGGTACAACATCATGGTGGAAAGCATATGGTGGTGGATAGTTGCTCACTTCGTGGCAGCCAGGAAGGAAAGAGAGAGAGAGGGGTGAGAGATAAAAAGAGAGAAAGAGAAAAGGGGGTTATGGTACAAGATATACCCTTCTAAGGTATGTCCCCAGTGAAAATCTCCTTCCATGATTCCCTATCTTCTGCAGTTTCTACCACTTCCCATTAATAACATCAAATTATTAATTCATCAATGAATTGGTCCACTGATGGGGTCAGAGCCCTCATGATCCAGTCACTTCCCCAAAATCCCTGCTGTGAACACTGCTGCAGTGGGAATTAAGGCTTACACACATGAACCTTTGAGGAATACTTCATATCCAAATCCTGACAGTAGTCTAAAAGTATTATTTTCTCTATCTTGGGGAATTTTTTTTTAAGTGCACAATTATTGATTGCAAGTAATTTTCTCTTAGTAATTCATATGTTCAATAGATTCTGGCACCTATCAATATTATGGAAAGTTAGTTTAAATACTATTCTTTGTAGGAAATTCGTCTTTTTTCTCTGGATGTTTTGAATAATTTCTTCTGCCCTTGCTGTTTTGCAATTTGAATAAATAGGTAAAGGTTTGAATGTATATTTTACTTGCTTTGTTTGAGGATTCTTAGACTTCTCAAGTTTTAAGAAAGTTTTGTTTTAATTTAAAAAATATTAAGATATAATTTCAAACAATGCCTCCATTTCTTACAATTATACAAATCTCTGAAATTCTAATTTAGGCCTGTGTTCGATATTTCTACTTTAGCTTCTGGGTTTCTAGTTTTCTCCATCCATATACATCATTTTAAAAATAATTTCATTGTATGTAATTTCTTCAGATTTGTTTTTTGATCTATTAATTGTTTACAAGTACATAGCTTGCCATGTGGTACTCACATAGAATGTTTAATATTTTCAGTTTTAGAAGTCTTAGAAGAAATATATATCCAAGTGTTATATCTTGTTACTGGATTAGAAAGACTATTTTCCCCTTCATGACATTACAGGACTTGCCAATTTAGAAAATGAAAGTATATTACTTAAAAAAATATTTAATTAAAGAAGATGTAGTGGAGTAAATGAGAGTGATAATATTTATGTAGCCTTTCTTCTGCTTACTTGGAGATTGTTTTTTTTTCTTTATCTAGTTTCTTAAAGTGAAAGCATTATTTTCTAGTGGCATGTGTTGTGCTTTCTTTTTCAATCCATTCAAAAACTCTAATTTCTCTTTTGATTTCCTTTTACCTGTGGATTATATATAATTGCATTATTTAGTTTCTAAATACTGAAATATTTCCAGATATATTTCTACTACAATCATATGCTAGTTACCAATGGGGATATGGTCTGAGAAATATGTTGTTAAGCAATTTTATTGTTGTGAGAACATCATAAAGTGCACAAACAGAAATTTAGATGGATATGATATCATTATGGTGATATCATCTTATGATGCTTATTGGTGGTCCATTGTTGACTGAATTTGAAGGGCCAAAGTTTAATAATTATTTGGGAAAGATGGCAGAATCCAGCATATAGTCATGCTCACAAATAATAATTCTCCCACGTGATTTAATGCAAAGAAGAAAGAAAGCAAAATCAGCAATGTGAAAAAGAACATGTGCAAAGTCTGAGGGACCAGTCCAACCTCCCAAGAGTTCTCCCAAAGTGGAATTAGACAGGATGCATGTTAAGTCCCTCAGCAGTGAATCATAGCAACCTTGAGAAATGTTGTTAGCCAAGGAAACTCATTAGAACCTCAGTAGCTGAGCCTTTATTGGGAAATGATCATGTAGTCACCTCTTGTCTAACACATCTGAATTCCAGAATTCTAAAAAGAAAGTATTGTTTAGCATAAACCCTATTGTTTGTACAGCCAGTTTAAAAAAAAAAAGAGCCACACTTATCAGTTAATGGTGCAATGTCTCCCTGAACCTAAGTGTTTAGATGCCAGCCAATGCCAACCTTGTATGGGTTACCATGGTTAACTCATTGTACATAGATGCTGTTAACTTACTTGGAAACAGTTTGTTTCCTTCAGGTCTTGATTAAAGTTTTGCTGGGAAGAGATGGAGTAACTGTGATTATTCCTACTAATGACACAAGACCATTTTGGGTGCCCTATTTAAAGTCCACAAATGATAGTTTTTAGTGTATGGTTTTGGGAATAGGCACTGTTCTCAGACCTGTGTGAGCCTTATCTACTGTATCTTATATCTATCTAACAGTCCTCTTTTTCCTTTGGGTGTTGCTTTGTCAGACTTCAGTTGTTTTCCTTTGCACAGAGGTGCTGACTCTGCTGGAAACTCAAATCTTCCATACATAATATAAGTTCTTTCTTTGTGCTGTTCTTTCTTTGACAGTAATGTGCTCTGTGAATTTAAGAAGCCTCATTCTCCCCACACTCTAAGCTCCATCTCCCCAGTGAGAAAGTTCTCCTGTGGGTTGTACCTATGTTGTTCTTTGTGCTGCAGCCTAAAATCTCTCTCCATGTAGTAAGCTTTGGTAATGAAAAGGATTGCCTTGCTTATTTTTTTTTCTCATAAAGAGTACTACTTTTTATTGAGAGATGACTTATGTTTTGAAAATTTTGTTTTGTATTTATCTTGATTTTTAGTTGTGTTGGGCTAAAAGGTAAGCCAGTTTTTGTTGTTCCATCTTGTCTAGAAACTAAACTTGTTCAGGAAATATACATTTATGTACATATTGGTTGTTGGGTCAGGAAAGATAGACTCAAATAGTTATATTTTGAGGTCTATTACCAGGTTAGCTTTCAGTTGCTTATTCCCTTCCTACCCTTCTATTTTATCATATATATTTTTTTTCCTTTTAATACACTTATTGGTTCTCATGCATAACCATCTAAAGACTTGTTAACAGTACTTTCTCTCATTTTGCTCTTATACGTATCTGTCACTTTTACTTTGACTGGTTGATAAAATATATTCCAGAAATTTTGAATGCCATGAAATTTTCTATTGTAAATACATAGTTTTTCCACTAAGATGTCATTTACTCAGTCCAATATGGCTAGACTTTCTATCCTATCTTTTTTTGGTAAATTCTTTTTAATAAATTAATTAAATTTGGTAAATTCTTTTTAATAAATTAATTAAATTAATCAGGTGCCAACTTATCAGAAATAATTTTTTTACATATTTTTATTCATTAATTATAATTGTACATATTAATGACATTTGTTATTGCATATTTATCCATGTGCATAATATAACAATATAAAATGGCCAATATCACTTCTGAGCACTTCCTCCCTCCTCCCCACCTCCTATCACTTAGTCCCTTTCCTCTACTAATCTCCTTTTATTTTCATAATATCTGCCCCTACCTTTCTTTTCCTCTTTCCTTTCTAGCTCTAGTTTCTTGACCATCTGTTATGGTTTGGATATGAAGTGTTCCCTAAAAACATATGAGGCTATGAAGGAATGTTCAGAAGTGAAATTATTAGATTAAAGAGAGTTGTAACCAATCAGTGGGCTAATCAATTTGATAGGTTAATAATTTGAATGGATTACTAGGTAGTTACTATAGGCACGTGGCAAATGTCTGGATGAAGTAAACCACTAGACATGTGTTCTGGAGATTTGTCTCTTGCTTTTCTCTCTCTCTCTCCTTCCTGGCTGCTAGGAGCT
This sequence comes from Spermophilus citellus, assembly GCF_964194105.1. Classification (NCBI taxonomy): domain Eukaryota; kingdom Metazoa; phylum Chordata; class Mammalia; order Rodentia; family Sciuridae; genus Spermophilus; species Spermophilus citellus. Next base: position 65,112,516 of record NC_138182.1, on the reverse strand, counting down.
AAATAGCTGTCCTCGTCTGGGTCTTTCTGCCATGATGTCCTGCCTCACCTTGGGCCAGAGCAGTAGAACTAAGTCCCTGAAACTGTGAACCCAAAATAAACATTTCATCTTCTACGTTGTCTGGTTGGGTATTTTGTTCACAGGGATGAAAATCTACCTAACACACAATCCTCTATATCCAGCCACTGAAAAAAAGCCATGGACTTCTTGACTCTATCACGTAGCATCTGAATACATGAACAAATCTAAAACTTTATTTATTGTGTTTCTTTGAATTATTTTCTTTGAATATATATCTTCAAGGAAATTATTATGTCTTCTTTATTATTTATGTTATAGATCCCATTTCGGTGAACGAGTTCGAGTTGTTGATTAAATGCTTGCTAAAATTATTAGAAAGTATAATCTAAACTGGCCCTAAGAATAATTTTACATTATCTACTATAATGATTTTTACACATTAAAAACAGTGGTTGTAAGACCACTGGGCAGTCAATATTCTTAACCTTTGAGTTCTAAGAGTCAAAATTCTTTCACTAACTACAGAAATCTAGATCAAAGTTTCCTAAGCTAAAAACTAAAAAACAAAACAAAACAAAAAACCTCAGAGTTATTGTACTATCTTTGTAGTTTGAATAAGGGCCTCAATAATATAATCAGTACATATATTTTTTTCTCTTTCAAGTGAGCCTTTCTTATTTTTATTTCTTTCATGATCCATAGAGAATCATAATTTTTCTAGTATCTATAATCCTCTATGCTCCTGTGTTCTATTTCTATATCTATTTTTCTACTGAAGAACGTTTCTTCACTAACTGCTTGGCTAATGTGGCTACCTTCATTGTTGTTAACTGAATAAGCATTCTCTATTTCCATAGCTTAATTGTAGAAATGTCTTCTTCAGGTCATTGGCTTCTAAGTAAGAGCATGTGAATGAATTCTGATCAATAGATTGAAGATAGCATTAATATATGAACTTGTAGGCCTGGTCCACTGAAATATCCCGGCATGATTCTGTGTACTTAATTTCCTCCCATGGATGTTAGCTTCAGAGCTACACAGTAAAACATATTTGATAATGAAACAGCTTGCTTTACCCAATTCCCCTGAATTCATGTGTGAAATACAATGTCCTTCTCCCATACCTCCCACCTATTTGTCTGGGTGAGTCCTAACTTTTATAACTTCAACTTAAAAAAAAAATTTTGGTAGAACACTTAGTGTTATTTAAGAAACAAAATGGTCTTGTTGCTGGATTCTAAATATATTAACACATTAATGCCTTTAAACTACCTAAGTGGAACTGCTGCTGTGAATGATTTGAGTCATACATACCTCTAGAGTTAAGGGGGAGTCAAATATACTTAAATTACTTGGAAGGGAATGGGAAAGGCAGGGTAATCTACTATAGGAATAGTGCAGTATTTTTACAGATAACAAAATGGAATGCCAGATTGACTCCACTATACATCCACTATAGTTGTTGACGAGAGGGTGATCAAAGAAGTAACATCCTAAGTTCCTATTTTTCATGGTTTGCTGACATATGTCATCTCACTTAGTCATATGCCTATTTGAATTATGCAAAATAGGTCATCTCATTCACATTTTACAGTCAAAGGCATGAAGTTGAGGAAAATTGAAGACATTTTTGTTTATTAAGTGTTTCTCTTTGAGCATGGGAAGATTTTTAATTCATTTGAAGTTGTATGTAACTATATAAAATAAGTGATAATAAATGAATGCTCGGAAATTTTATTCACTGACTACCTTCTATAGCACTCCTGGCTCCTCCATTTTCTTGTGTCAAGAATTCAAATAACTGGTATAGTTGAAGAAATAAACAAAAGGAAAATACAAAGATGGAGAAGATGAAGAAAACATGAAAGATGATAAAGGGGAGATATCCTGGGGATGATGAGAAAGGAGATCCCAGCCTTTATTCCCCAAGAAAACACAACTATTAGATATCTATCCATGAATGATGAAAAACAACTGTTAAGAAGGCACAGCAACAGGCTAAAGAGAGGGGGAGAGAGAGAGAGAGAGAGAGATTGAGAGACGGAGAGACACAGAGAGAAACAGGAAGAACAATTTCATTTGCCTGCATTATCCCATGCCCCAGCCTGCTATAGTTCAGCACTAAAATGGAACTACCTATCCTGTGAGTTTCCCTTATAAAGAGAAAAGGAGGATGAGCAACAGGTTTTCCCAGGCTTTCAGGGCACAGCTCAAAGGACCTGTGACAGTTTCTCCCAACCCAGTCAAAGGGAGGGTAGCATATCTGAGACATCTGGAAATAACCAGGAACAAAGAAGGAAGAAGGGGGGATTTATAGAAGTTGGGGTTACACTATTAGGGTACAGTGTAAGTTCTCAGATTGTTTTACTTTTTTCTTATTAAAATAGTAATATAGTTTAATGCAACTGTGGGTACAAAATATATTTACTAACAAGTGAGTTAGCCTTATTAGAATTGGACATATTTATTATTTCATGAGCATATGTGAAAGTCAATCAGATAAAAATACTAGTAAAGCTATGAATATTTCTTATTCTAGCTTTTACTTTTAAAGTTTACATAAATATTAGTAGTAATTATACTTGAAAACCTAGAAACAATGGATTCCTAAAGAGAACCTTAGCATTTTCTAACCAAGTATACATTAAACCTTTGAAGGAAACTGAAAAGTATCTTCCAGACTTGTTGGCACAGTATGGAACCCATATTAATGTTATATTTTATAGCATCCTTAATTCAAATCTGATTGATTTTTTGCTGCTCCAATTTGTACATTTCCCAATGAGTAGTCATATTTGTAGATCAGTCTTCACTGGATACATTATTTTCTTGGCTTTTGAACAAATGGAGATCAATATTAGAAAGTATATCTATTAAAAGTGTGTTCACTGTTTTCAGTTGTCATGTTGAATAGTGATTTCATGTCTGTTTTCCTATAGTTTTGTGCTCAGAAAAAAAGGCCAAAAAGCTGTTGAATGCTCATATGCTCAAAAAGCTGCTTCAATGCTCCAAAATAATCACAATTATTCATATGTGAAGAAGGAAAAGTATGGTAGTTTTTACAAGTAAATCTAGTTATATTTGATATAAAAAGAAAACTAATTAATTTTTAAAAATTTTCCTTGAGAATTTGATATTCAATGAAATGAGCACTTGTAACTTAATTTAAGTTTAATTTTAGTCAATTAAACAATTACCTTAATTAGGAAAACTCAGGTACAATAAATATTTGTAAGAGAAAAAAATGTTTTAGTAGGAAAACTATTATATAAATTGAAGATATTCCAGCAAATAATCCCAGTACAGAAGCTAGGAGGATATCATTAGGCTGAAGCAAGTTGCATGCTTAAAATACTTAGTTGAGCCTTAAGATTAATTTTTGTTAAAACATAGTTTTTTGATTTTTTGAGGTTGTCAAGTCGGAGATAGCCTGGCATTTCTTTTGAGAATATGTGGGAAATGTATCATAGATAGTGGTCTGTAGAAAAAGATTCAAAAAGAAATTCGGATGCAGGATGTTTATTGGGATATAGTCTCTGGAACAACCATCATGAGAGAATGAAGAAAACAGGCCAGAGCAAATGGTAAAGCTGAGATTCAGGTGTGTTCAAGAGAGACCTCAGCCTATCCTACAGCACAGCCAAGATGGCTGTGTGGAGTTGTACCACATAAGAAGCAAGGAATTTTAGACCTCATGATCCTACACAGAGTGTATGTCCTTTGGCTTGTCTCCAGGGACAAAAAAGAAAATGACCTTACATGGGAGATGTTAGTTGCCAATAAGTAGAGCAGCTGGGGGAACAAGTCTTGAAGGTATGATATATGGTTAGATACTACAGAATTCATTATAAGATTAAAAGAAGGACTTTCCTCCCTGATTGTGCAACTCAGACTAAGAAATAAGACCTCTGTAGCAACAACCACCATATACTTAGTGTCCTATACGCTCTCTTTTTATAATCTGCTTCATGGTATTTAAGCTATGCTCTATCTATGATTTTATTGCTCTAGCTATTTCTATTACTGTTTAAACTGTATTTTTAATGACGACTTCCAATCTTCAGTCATACCACAGTATTCTTTATGTGGGTCTCTCTGCTTCACTATGACTCCACTGTCTGATTTCTATCTTCAGATTCAAATGCCTTAGCTGAGAGAATGTTATCATTTTAGATTCTCTTACCATTCAAAAGTAAATATGTCCCTTGGGCAGATCTCCTGTGCCAGATTCTATTTTGAGTTGGTTTATATAAGTGATGGCCTTCAAGCCTATGAACTGGCCAAATTAATGAGATTACAGGGCACACAACATGGTCCTCTGTTTATGGAGGACTTTCTAGAAGGAGGGCTCTGGACAAAAAAAGCAATATTATGCTGGTAAGGGTCAATTTAAACTGAGTCTCATTGACCAGCTTGCTAATTCATAACAGAATATATTTCTAGAGTTGTATCACCACAATATTTGTCATACAAGAAGCTATCAAATTTTATTCATTCCAAAATATTCTAGGAAGAAAGCTTAAAATAAATATACCTGAAAAAATTCTAGATATTTTAATTAAACTGATTTGGGATGGGACTCTAAATTTGCATTTTTAATAAACATTTTGTGTTCGTTATGTTGCAGATAACTACATCATTGATTAGTTTCAGGAAAAGAAGTTTCAAAGAGAGACTCAAATATTTACAATATGTTGGATGGTTAGGTACTTGCTTCCAAGTTTAGCTTCCAGGAATAATTCCCAAAAGAACACTATGAAATCTGACCATGAAAAGAGCTCCCTCACCTGTCATTAAGAAAGTCAGGGAATTAGGCAGTCTCTGCCATAATACATGCCAGCCAAAAGTACAGCACACAGCTTCCCTGTTGGCACTAAATAGCTATGGTTGTGGCAAGGTGCCCCTCCTCCAGCTGTCCCAGAAAGATCTGATCATATCCATAATCCTACAAGTAGTAGAAATAGGGAGGTAGACCCTCTGTTTCTGACATTCATTTTCTTCTTGTAATTCTCATGAGTGGTTCTACTTGAAGAAGATAGTCCTATGTCTAATTTAAAATGAAGGGAGTCAGGTGTGGTGGTGCACACCTGTAATCCCAGAGACTCAGCTGAGGCTGGAGGATTTCAAGATTGAAGACAGCTTCAGGAACTAAGCAAGGCCCTAAGCAACTAAGTTAGACCGTCTCAAAAAAGGGCTGGTGATGTTGCTCAGTGGTTAAGTGACCCCGGGGTTCGATCTCTAGTACCAAAACCAAAGCAAAAAAAGCGAGGGAGCCTGGAAAATTGCCCTAACTTCTACTCTACATTGAGCAAATTAATCTGAAGCATCTGCCACGTACCCCAAGTTCACGGTAGCAGGGAATCATGAATCATAAGTTGAGAAAACGTATTATTGAATCGTAACTAATTGGATCAATCAGTTTTGGGATTCTAATCAAAAAGAACAAACAATACAAAGACTGCCTTTCTAAATATGTTTGACTTTTACTGTGTTACCAAATATATTCTAATTACTCCAAAGTACATGAAAACATTATGATTTTTGTTTTTAGTTTGTAAATCTGTTCAGACTTTTATATTGACACATCATAACACTGAACATTAGAGTTTACCAATTTCCACTCCGAAATACTGAAATTTAAATTAATGGATAATGTTTAATGTACAATAAAATAATGGACAGATTACTTAATGAAATCATGTTAATATGGCCTTAAGGCATAGCATCCAGAATTGCTCTTTAATGCCAGGTTTCCTGTCTTGTTCCTAAGATTGATAAAGCTGAAGAAGGATAAAGAGGAGATAATCAATAGAATCAGTAGCACTGGGGGAAGCCAAGGTATCACTCAGCAATCACCAATCACTCAAGCACACATCTAGTATTTGTTGTTCTCTGTTCATTTCAGCCACAAGTGAAATTCTGTGAAACTAAGTTTAATACAAAATATAAATTTTTCTTTTTCATTTTCAAAATAACAAAATGGTATAAAATCTATTGCACTGTAATATATGTTTCTGAAATATGAATGTGCTCACAAAAAAAATGGTAAAAATGAAAATATGATACAAACATTGTTTTGATTCATACTTGATTTTTTCCTACACCATTTCTTAAATGTTCCAAGGAATTTAATTTAGAGGCAAGGAGGGTTGATCAAGAAAGAGATATCATATAGCTTGTAGAGAATTGGTATATTTATCCTCTCACCAGTCCTTGTATCCTGACAATATCTAATAAATTCATTCCTTCTACAGGCCTGGGCATAAAGGGTTGATATTCAGAAGGTAGGCTACAGCCTTCTGAGATTTGTCTCCTAACAATAACAATTAATTATATGCCTAAAATGTCTTTATTGTGATAGGAAAAGCAACACAAAATACAAAGGGCTTCTTAAAGATTTTTAATTTTAAAAAAATTTAAATGTAGAATTGTTCAGATATCTTTTCTCTATTCTCAGAGCGTACAATCTAAGAAAGATAATGCTGGAAAAGAAGAGGAAGGAGTCCAAGATGGCAGGCTAGACAGAGGCTGCATTCTGTGTTGCTCCGTGAAGTGGCATTCTAGTAGTGGGAATACTGTTTCTCTGAAAGTTATTAGAGGACCCATGACAGCTGCTCCCACACAGGATACCCAGCTGCTGTCCGCACATAGGACCTCTGGCCACCACACCCATGTGAACCCCCAATCTACCAAGGTGGGGCTCCCCAGGTCACCTCCATCTTGGGCAGTACAACCACTGCCATAGTCCCAACATGTGGTATATGCACCTGGGGACAAAGGATAGGGACTAGAGACAGCCACCAGCCACAACACTGTACTCCACAGAGCTGCATCTCTGAATACACCACCCAATGCCACCACCTGGTCCAACTGGATTTGACACTCCACCTCTGAAAGCAGCCACCTCCATGTTAGGACACCTTTGTCACTGTCTTTACTTGGGGCAACTCCCAGATTGGGATGCCAGCTGGGTACTAGAAGCAATATCAAGCAGAGGTGTTGGATTAATGAATGGACACTAGAAGCCTAGTGGGTAAAAACTGTAACACCTAAGAACAACAGTGCTAGAAGGGAAGATAGAAGAACAACATAAAAAAACAAGGGAAGAAAGTGCCCCAAACAAACCATGATACTACATTAATAGAATCCATGGCCAGCACAGCACAAGAAATTATAGAGAATGAGTTCAGGATGTACATACTTAAAATGTTCTGTGAATTAAAGGATGATATAAGAGAGCAGATACAGCAGCAAAAGATCATTATGACAAAGAGCTACATAAACAAATACAGGAAGCAAATGATTACATCAAAAGGCTTTAGAAGTTCTGGAAAAAAAAAGAAATCCTTGAAATGAAGAAAACAATAAATCAAATTTAAAACTCAATAGAGAGCATCACCAAAATATTAGACCACTTGGAAGACAGAACTTCAGACAATGAAGACAAAAATATATAACCTTGAAAATAAAGTTGACCACACAGAGAAGGTGGTAGGAAACCATGAGCAGAACACCCAAGATTATGGGATAACATAAAAAGACCAAATTTAAGAATTATTGGGACAGAGGAAGGCATATAATTTCAAACTCAAGGAATGAGCAATCTATTCAATTAAATAAAATAAAAAAAATTTTCCAAACATGAAGAATCAATTGGAAAATCAAATTCAAGAGGCTTACAGGTCAGCAGATGTACAAAATCACAACAGATATACACCAAATCACATTATAATGAACATACCTAGCATACAGAATAAGAAGAAAATTTTAAAAGCAAAAAGAAAAAGGAATCAGATTATATCTATAGGAAAGCCAATTAGGATATCTTCAGATTTTTTAACCCAGACCCTGAAAGCTAGAAGATCCTAGAACATATACCAAGCTCTGAAAGAAAATGGATGCCAACCAAGAATCTTATATCTAGCAAAATTAAGCTTTAGATGTGATTATGAAATAAAAACCTTCCATAATAAACAAAAGCTAAAAGAATTTACAATTTGCAAGCCTGCACTGCAGAACATCCTCTGCAACTATTTCAGGAAGAAGAATTAAAAAATGACAATGAAAATCAGCAAAGGGAAGTATTACACTAAAGGAAAAACTAATCAAAGGAGGAACCAAGTCAATTTAAATTAACAAAACTAAAAAAAAAAAAAAAAAGCTGGGAATACAAATCATGTCTCAATAATAACCCTGAATGTTAATGGCCTTAACTGGCCAATCAAAAAACAGACTGGGAGATTGAATTTAAAAAATAAAAAAGATACCAACAATATACTCCCTTCAAGAGACTCATAGGAAAAGACATCCACAGACTGAAGGTGAAAGGCTGGGAAAAATCATACCACTCACATATACTGTAGGAGCAAAAAGGGGTTTTCATCGTCATATCAAATAAAGTAGAATTCAAGCCAAAGTTAGTCAAAAATGATAAAGCAGGACATTTCATACTACTTACGGGAACCATACACCAACAAGATATAACAATTACAAATACACATGCCCCAAACAATGGAACATCTATGTTCATCAAACAAACACTTTTCAAGTTCAAGAATCAAATAGACCACAACACAATAATTTTGGGAAACATTAACACACCTCTTTCACCACTGAAGAGGTCTCCCAAACAAAAGCTAAACAAAGAAACTATAGAAATCAATAATACAATCAATAATTTAGACTTAACAGACATATATGGAATATTTTATCCATGAATGTAGGAATACACTTTCTTCTCAGCAACACATAAATCCTTCCCCAAAATAGACCATATTATGCCACAAAGCAACTCTTAGCAAATACAAAAAATTAGAGATACTATCCTGTATTCTATCAGATCATAATAGAATGAAATTAGAAATCAATGAAAAAATAAAAAATAGAAGATACACTAATACCTGGAGACTAAATAATACGCTACTGAATGAACAATGGGTTACAAAAGATATCAAAAAGGAGATTAAAAATTTCTTACAGGTGAATGAGAACATTGATACAACATATCAAAATCTCTTGGACACTATGAAGGCCACACTAAGAGGAAAATTTATTGCATGGAATTCATTTCTTAAAAGAAGAAAAAGTCAACAAATAAATGACTTAACATTACATTTCAAAGCCCTAAAATAGAACAAATCAACACCAAAAGCATTAGAGGACAGGAAATAATTAAAATTGGAGCTGAAATCAATGAAATGGAAACAAAAGAAACAATTGGAAGAATTGACAAAACAAAAAGTTGGTTCTTTGAAAAAATAAATAAAATTGATAAACCCTTAGCCATGCTAATGAAGAGAAGCAGAGAGAAAACTCAAATTACTAACATAAGTGATGAAAAAGGGAATATCACAATAGACATTTGTTGAGAGCCACAGTTTAGTCGGAATGACACCTGGCATTTTTGCCAGAGGGAATGGTTGAAAGGTGACCCTGCTCTGGGAATAGGGCAGCTCTGGGATTAGAGTGGATCCTAGTGCCTCGGGTGCCCGCTACTTTGGAGTTCCCATTGAATTCTCAAGGGGTTCTGGGAGAATTGGCACGCGGAGCCCAGTGGAGTGAGTGTGTTCCCAGGAAGTGTGTGTAGAGTGCCGGTGAGAGTTCGGGAATAAAGAGTTGCTGTTTGAACCTACAAGGCTTTGTGGGGGCTCAGTTATTTGTGCCCAGCCAGACTGAGGCATTTGGTGGTGCGTATGGGGAATGTCTGAAGCTTGGAGGTAAGTGAAATTGCTCTCCCCTGAAGGAGAGCGAAAGAATGGGTGACCATTTCCAAAAACAATGTGTTCTTGTTTTGATTTATCTTGTTTTTATTTCATGTTGCCTGTCCCTAGAACTTTCTCAGGCAAACTGGGGAAAATGGTTGTCTCAAGGTTTGAAGTTGTTCGCCCCTGAGGAACAGATAGAGATAGACCACAAATGCACATGTCAAGAAAATAGAAAAACTGATACAATGATTTTTTTGTTCCATTTCTGTTTCATTCTGTTTCAATTTTGTTTTCTGTTATCTTGTTGGGTTGCATTATCTTTATAGTAGATCAGAAATTAGTAAAAAACAAACCAAAAAAATGTTAAGTAAATTGTTAGAGGTTCAGACTATGGTAGATCAAGTAAAAGAGAAGGTCTCTCGAGTTAGTTAGATAGAAGAAGAAAAGTTAAAGGAAAAGGGGCTATTGGAATAAAAGTTACAACAGGAGGCTGCTACTAACACCTTTCTATCACCAGAGGGCATAAGTGTCCAACCAACAGCTCCACCTATAGAGACAACATATGCTGTGGGGCCCTCCAACCCCCATAGTTGATAGATGGGATCCTGAGACAGGACCTCAAAGATTAGCATGCCCTGTATTTGAGCAGACAGGAGGGCAATGAATTCACCGTACTTTAGATTTCAAAACAGTGAAGCAGCTAAAAGAGGCTGTAACAACCTATGCTCCCCAAGCACCCTTCACTGTAAGCATGGTCGAATCTATGACCAACTTGGACATGATGCCACCAGATTGGGCTAGCATGTGTAAAGCTGTGCTAAATGGAGGGCAATATTTGTTATGGAAGGTTGACAATCAGGAATTTTGCACAGAGAAGGCTAGGTGAAATGCAGCAGCCAGTTATCCTCAGAGAAATCTAGATATGTTGTTAAGAAAAGGACCTTATGAGGGTCAGCTGCAACAAATTGCATATGATCCTACTATATATTCACAAATTGCTGCAGATGCAGTTAGGGCATGGAAGACTTTACAAAGACATGGAGATTTACAAGGTCAATTATCTAAGGTTATACAAGGAGCTAATGAACCTTACGCTGAATTTGTAGATAGGCTTGTTCAAACAGCTACCAGAGTTTTTGGGGATACAGAACAAGCAATGCCATTAATTAAACAACTAGCCTTTGAGCAAGCAAATCGATGGTGCAAGGAGGCCATTAGACCATGGAAACATAAAGATTTAAACACATATATTAAATTATGTGGAGACATTAATGAACAAGGGCAAGTCTTGGCAGTACAACAGGCTTTAGATGCCAGGACAAAAACATGCTACAATTGTGGACAAACAGGACATTTTAAAAGGAATTGCACCATAGGAGGAGGGTTTAACAAAACTAGGTATCAAAGGGGTAGAATATTGGTATTTGCCCACGATGCCTTAGAGGGAGACATTGGGCTAATGAATGCCGTTCTCAAACCACCATAGAGGGTACTCCATTATCAAAAAACAGACAAGGACCAAGTGTTTACCCATGATATCATGGAGAAAAACATCAGGCTCCATTGCCAAAAAACAGACAGGGGGGGCCCAATGCTCCGGGGCCCTCGACCACAAATATAAGGGGCAATGGAGAAACCCAGCGACACCATCAGGGTAGTGCCCAGGACACATTATTCATTAGATCCCTCATCAGACAAACCAGAGGGAGTTCAGGGTTGGACATCTGCACCTCTGCCAGAGCAGTACTAACTCCAGAGGTGGGAGTTCAAATCATTCCCACAGGGGTAAAATGACCTCTTCCCCAAGGAACAGTAGGCTTATTATTGGGAAGGAGTTCTTCTACTCTAAAAGGACTTATGATAAGTCCTGGGGTAATTGATCCCGATTATGAAGGTGAAATAAAAATTATAGCCAGTTCTCCAAGAGGTATATCAGTAATTTCACCAGGAGATAGAACAGCACAGTTATTAATAATACCCAGCCTGCATGTTAAATTTTCCAGCCGTACAATAGAAAGAGGTTCCAGGGGATTAGGCTCCACTTGTGTAGATTGGGCAATGCTTTCTTTAAATTTAGATTTTCGCCCAATGCTAAAACTAAATATTCAAGGACATGAATTTAATGGGCTACTGGACACAGGTGCAGAACTTAGCATCATCTCTCGTAAAGAATGGCGGAAACATTGGCCATTACAACAGGCTACTCAAATGCTTCGAGGCCTAGGAGTAGCAATTAATCCACATAGAAGTGCAATGGTGTTAGATTGGAAGGATCCTGAAGGATGTGAAGGAACTATACAGCCATATGTATTGAATCATCTTCCACTAAATTTATGGGGACGAGATGTCCTAATCAATTAGGTTTGACATTAACAAATAACATCAATCCAAATGCACCCACTATTAGGGCTAGACAAGGTTTTAGGAAAGAAAAAAGATTAGGAGAACAAGAACAAGGTATAGCAGCACCAATTCAAATAGATCAAGGAATAGATAGACATGGATTGGGTTTTCAGAAAGGGTCTCTGAGACAATAAAAGTTACTTGGAAATCAGAAAGACCAGTATGGGTTCCTCAGTGGCCCCTGACTAAAGAAAAGATACAAGTAGCCCATGACCTGGTCAAAAACAATTAGCGGAGGGACATATACAACCATCCATATCTCCCCATAATACTCCCATTTTTGTCATTAAAAAGAAATCTGGTAAATGGAGATTATTACAAGATTTCTGAGCCATTAATAATGAGATGGTTATTATGGGACCTGCTCAATCAGGGATTCCCCAATTGTCTACTTTGCCAAAAACCTGGTATATTTTAGCTATAGATATTAAAGATTGTTTTTTCTCAAGTCCAATACATCCTGAGGATAGTCTATATTTTGCATTTACTATTCCTGCACTGAATCAAGAAGGTCCTGATCAGAGATATGAATGGAAAGTACTCCCTCAACGGATGGCTAACAGCCCAACTATGTGTCAAATTTGTTAACAAAACAATCCAGCCACTTAGAAATCAAAATCCTGAACTACAAATATTTTACTATATGGATGATGTATGATTAGCACACAAAGATAAAAACACATTGCTAGAATGTTATGCCACACTAACAATCTTATTAAAAATTATAACCTAGAGATAGCAATAAATAAAGTACAATTAAATTTTCCGATTAATTATTTAGGAGTTCTATTATCCTCAAACATGGTCCATCCACCAAAAATTCAAATACAAGTAGATCAACTCAAATCACTTAACGACTTTCAAAAGTTATTAGGAGACATAAATTGGATAAGGCTTTATCTAGGCATACCCACAGGAGAGTTGGGACCTTTATTTGATATCCTAAATGGTCCATCAGATCCAAATTCACCCGAAATGTTAAAGCCTGAAGCAAGAAAGACATTAAAAATTATTGAAAAATATATGGAAAATATGCATTTGGATAGAATTGATATAAGTTTGCCTTTATTATTTATTGTACTACCAACAAAAAATATTCCTACAGGAGTATTTTGGCAAGAAGGTCCATTATTGTGGATACATTTATCTTATTCTCCTAACACTATTCTTACTAGGTATCCTGAGGCTATAGGACAATTAATACTCAAAGGAATAAAAGCAGCAAAGGGAGTTTTTGGAAATTCTCCCAATAAAATTATTACTCCATACACTATGGATCAAATTGATGAGTTAGCTAATGAGTTAAATTCTTGGGCAATAATCATGTGCAAATCTAATGTTTCATTTCATAAATACTTACCATCTAATCCTTTGTTGTGTTTTTGGTCTTCGCATCCTGTAGTTTTTCCAAAAATGATACGAAAAACACCTATCATGAATGCTCCAAATATATTCACTGATGGGTCAAATAATGGTACAGTAGCAGTAGTTACCCCTGATCAAACTTTTATGTTTTTAGTACCCAAACAATCAGCTCAAAAGGTATAGCTTAATACAGTATTACAAGCTTTTGTGATGTTTAAAGATTCTGTATTTGATTTATTTTCTGATAGTCAGTATATAGTTAATGCTATAGTATCCCTTGAAGATGCTGGTAGGATTTCCCCTTCCTCTACTGTTTTCTCTTTGTTTTACACTATACAAAGTCTAATCTGGGACAGAAAAGATCCATTCTTTATAGGACATATCAGGGCACATACAGGGTTGCCTGGGGCCCTTAGTTTGGGCAATGTTTTAGCAGATAAAACTACACATGATATACATATTTTCTCTACACTAGAAGAAGCTACAAATTTTCATAAAAGGTTCCATGTCAATGCTAACACTTTACCAAAGCATTTTAAAAATAACTAAGGAACAAGCTAGACAAATAATAAAACAATGTCAAAATTGTGTGACCTTTTTACCACAAGTTAATCTTGGAGTCAATCCTAGAGGACTGATACCTAACCATATTTGGCAGATGGACGTCACACACTTGCCAGAATTTGGAAAATTAAACTATTTGCACATTACAGTTGATACTTTTTCCAGATTTTTGATGGGCTCCCTTCATGCCAGAGAAAAAACTAAAGATATTATAGCTCATTGCTTACAAAATTTTGCCACTGTGGGCGTTCCAAAACAGTTAAAAACAGATAATGCCCCTGGCTATACTTCTACCTCTTTTAAACAATTTTGCTCATCATTTGGCACTACTCATATAACAGGAATCCCATACAATCCACAGGGACAAGGCATAGTTGAAAGATCTCATCAAACTATTAAAATGTACTTATTAACGCAAAAAGAGGGAATTGGAAAGGGGTATATATCCCCCAAAGATAAACTTAAAATAACTCTTTTTACTCTAAACTTTCTAAATTTGGTTTCATCAGGGCTTAATGCTGCGGAAAGGCATATGTGTCCAAAAAATGTACATAAGAAGGTACTTTGGAAGGATATTCTAACAGGACAATGGAAAGGTCCTGACCCTGTGATTGTCTGGAGTCGGGGGTCTGTTTGTGTGTTTCCACAGGGAGAACAGCAGCCTATTCGGATTCCAGAGAGACTAACTAAAACGATTTCTACAGAACAAAAAGAAGATGACTTGGCTCAAATCCATAACAGCTGATATCCTTACATCTGCAACAGTGGTTCTCCCACACCTGGAGGCTAATGAATAATGAACACCATTAAAGCCTATTTCAAATGTAAAAAACCTTGGGGCTTGCTTGTGGGAAAACCTCCAGATCCATTATGCAAGTTACAGGAAAAAGAATGGGATATCCAAAGAAGAGTCAAACCCAGGTGGTAACCAGGATGCCATTTTCAATATCTATTTTATTATTGCCTTTTCCCACATCATGAAGTTCTATTTTATTTTTTGAGCTCATACAGACCTAGGCTAATGTTTTTCTGATCAGTTCTATTTTTTGACTGTGGAGTTTTTAAACATTGCAATGGAGATTTCACCTGTGTAAAGCTACAAGGCCTTTACTATTGTCTCATGTGTTGTATGTAATGTGTGCACACTTCTGTTTTTTGTTGTATGTCTGTATGTGCGTATGTCCATATATCATATATGAGGAGCGCTCATGAAAAAATGGATCCAAATATTTTTTTTATTCACATGATTTAAATGATTTAATTTAAATTGGGTAAACAGCTGTTGAGGATTGTTTTAATATGTGAACAAAAAAAAGGAGGTTAACAGATCTTTTTGTTTACTTTTACCTTTCCTTTTCATTACATTTAATTATTCTGTTCAGGATAATGTAAATTGTTTAGAAAATTGCTTTCTTTTAGTGCCTGCTGGAATGTTACATAATTTTTCTTAGCCATCATTGCCAGAATTCTTATCTTCATCCCAGTGCCGGTGAAGACAAAGATAAAACCAAACTACAGCTTCTGTGATAGCTATCACAACAAACTGTATAAACTGATGCGTCAATGAATAATAACTCAACAAGTGATGCTCAATCAAGGAGTCAATTTACTTTGGGAGGAAATGGACATATTGATGGATTCCTCTGCTTTGAACTTCTTGAAGAACTTGCCTGGACTATGTATCACTTGTATGCATTGTGAACTATCTGTTGGTGCAGCAAATTGTGGTAGTGCTGGGGTATCTTTGGTGATGGTGTCATCAGTGGTACAATTTTTTCCAAAAAGAGCCATCATTTGGCTTGGTGCCGTGGCATTTTACATCCTCCTCCCTTCTGCTTGTGATGGTCTAAAACTTGGGGGCCAACAGAGGTGAGGCAAAGAACCTCAACCCCACTGGCACCAAGGCCAAATTTGGGGGCCAACAGAGGTGAGGCAAAGAACCTCACCCCCCCCACTGACACCAAGGCCAAATTTGGGGGCCAACAGAGGTGAGGCAAAGAACCTCACCCCCTCACTGGTACCAAGGCCAAATTTTGGGGGCCAACAGAGGTGAGAAAAGAACCTCACCCCCTCACTGGTGCAAAGACCTATCCACAAGTATGGGTGTATGCTGGATTGGTAGTCAATGACGGGTAAGATCCAATTACAATGGTACCAACCTAAGACAGGAGGTTGACGCCTTGAGGTCAGCTCATCCAATGACGGGTAAGAACCATATGTAGTATTGGACAACCTAAGACAGGCATGGTCCCTAAGCCACATTCTTGTTGTTTAATTAAACAGAAGGGGGGAGATGTTGAGAGCCACAGTTTTTCGGAATGACACCTGGCATTTTTGCCAGAGGGAATGGTTGAAAGGTGACCCTGCTCCGGGAATAGGGAAGCTCTGGGATTAGGGTGGATCCTGCTGCCTCGGGCGCCCGTTACTTTGGAGTTCCCATTGAGTTCTCGTGGGGTTTCGGGAGACTTGGCGCACGGAGCCCAGTGGAGTGAGTGTGTTCCCCAGAAGTGTGTGTAGAGTGCCAGTGAGAGTTCGGGAATAAAGAGTTGCTGTTTGAACCTACAAGGCTATGTGGCAGCTCGGTTATTTGTGCCCAGCCAGACTGTGGCAGACATTACAGAAATACCTAAGATAATTAGAAATTATTTTGAAAATTTATACTCCAATAAAGTAGAAAATATCAAAGATATCAACAAATTTCTGGAATAATATGAATCCTCCAAACTGAATCAGGAAGATATACACAATTTAAACAAATCAATTTTTAGCAATGAAATAGAAGATGCCATCAGAAGTCTAGCAAGCAAGAAAAGCCCAGGACAAGATGGATACAAGCTGAGATCTACAAGATCTTCAAAGAAGAACTGATACCAATACTCCTCAAATTATTCCAAGAAATAGAAAAAGGGGGAACACTTCCTAACTCATTCTATGAGGCAAATATCACCCCGATTCAAAAACCAGACAAAGACACATCAAAGAAACAAAACTTCAGATCAATATCTCTAACGAAATTGGATGCAAAAGTTCTCAATAAAATTCTAGCAAATTGAGTACAAAAACTTATCAAAAAGATAGTGCATCACAATCAACTGGGGTTCATCCCAGAAGTGGAAAGTTGGATCAACATATGAAAATCAATAAATGTAATTTATTGATCAATAAACTTAAAGATAACAATCATATGATCATATCAATAGATGCAGAAAAAGCATTTGACAAAATATTACACCCCTTCATGTTCAAAAACCAGAAAAAGTAGGGATAACAGGAATATATTTCAACATTGTAAATGTTATACATGTGAAGCCCAAAGCCAACATCATTCTTAATGGAGTAAAATAGAAACATTCCCTCTAAAAACCAGAACAAAACAGGGATGCCCTCCTTCATCACTTCTATTTAACATAGTTCTTGATACCCTAGGCGGAACTATTAGACTGATGAAAGAAATTAAATTGTACACAAAGCAAAAGAATGACTCAAACTATCACTATTTACCAATGACATGATTCTATATCTATACTTTCTAAAAAAATTCCACTAGAAAACTTCTAGAACTAATAAATGAATTCAGCAAAGTAGCAGGATACAAAATCAACACCCATAAATCAAAGGAATTTCTGTATATCAGTGACAAATCCTCTAAAAGAGAAACTAGGAAAACTACCCCATTTACAATAGACTAAATAAATAAATAAATAAATAAAATACTTGGGAATCAACTTAACAAAAGAGGTGAAAGAACTCTACAATGAAAACTACAGAACACTAAAGAAATAAATTAAAGAAGACCTTAGTAGATGGAAAGATCTCCCTTGGTCTTGTATAGCAGAATTAATATTGTCAAATTGGCCATACTTCCAAAAGCATTATACAGATTTAATGCAATTCCAATCAAAATCCCAATGACATTCCTCATTGAAATAGAAAAGGCAAGCATAAAATTCATCTGGAAAAATAAGAGATTCAGAATAGCTAAAGCAATACTTAGCAAGAAGAGTGAAGCAGGTGGCACCATTATACCAGACCTTAAACTATATTACAGAGCAATAGTAACAAAAACAGCATGGTATTGGCACCAAAATAAATGGGTAGACCAATGGTTCAAAATAGAGGACACAGAGACTAACCCACTTAATTACAGTTATCTTATATTAGACAAAGGCACCAAAAGCATACATTGTAGAAAAGATAGGCTCTTCAACAAGTGGTGCTGGGAAAACTGGAAATCCATATGCAACAAAATGAAATTAAGCCCCTACCTCTCCCCATTAACAAAACAACACATATAATTCCTAGATCTTCATCCACTGAAGATCTAGGAATTATACTAGAAAAAGAAAAAGTAAGCCCAAATTTTCATCATGTCAGATTAGGCTCCAACTTCCTTAACCAGACTCCTATAGTGCAAGAAATAAAATTGAGAATCAATAAATGAAATGGATTCAAATTGAAAAGCTTCTTCTAAGCAAAATAAATAATCAGTGATGTGAATAGAGAAACTTCATAATGGGAGCAAATTTTTACCACATGCACATTAGATAGAGCACTTCTCTAGAATATATAAAGAACTCAAAAAATTTAACACCAAAAACAAATAATTCAATTAATAAATGGGCCAATGACCTGAAGAGACACTTCTCAGAAAATGGTGTACAATCAATCAACAAATACATAAAAAATGTTCAGCATCACTAGCAATTAGAGAAATGAAATCAAAACCACTCTAATATTTCATCTCACTCCAGTCAGAATGGCAGCTATTATGCATACAAACAACAATAAGTATTGGCAAGGATGTGGGGGAAAAGGTTCACTCATACATTGCTGGTGGGGCTGCAAATTGGTGAAGCCAATATGGAAAGCAGGATGGAGATTTCTTGGAAAATTGGGAATGGAACCACCATTTGACCCAGCTATCCCTCTCCTTGGTCTATACCCAATGAACTTTAAAACAGCATACTACAGGGCACAGCCACATCAATGTTTATAGCAGCACAATTCACAATAGATAAACTTTAGAGCCAACCTAGATGCCTTCAATAGATAAATAGATTTAAAAAATGTGGCATATATTTATAATGGAATACTAGTCATCAATGAAAGAGAATAAAATCATGTCATTTTCAGGTAAATGAATGGAGAAGATAATACTAAGCGAAGTTAGCCAATCCCCAAAAAACAAATGCTGAGTGTTTTCTTTGATATAAGGAAGCTGATTCATAGTGGGATAGGGAGCAGAAGCATGGGAGGAATAGAGGAACTTTAGATAGGGCAGAGGGATTGAAGGAGAAGGGAAGGGGCATGGGGTTATTAATGATGATGGAATGTGATGATCATTATTATCCAAAGTACAGGTATGAAGACACCAATTGGTGTGAATATACTATGTATACAAACAGAGATATGATAAATTATGCTCTATATGTGTAATAAGAATGTAATACATTCCATATATATGTCATATATAAATTTTAAAAAAAGTATTTTAAAAAAGAAAAGAAAACTTGGAATGGAATGACCATTTGATCCAGTTATCCCATTCCTTGGTCTGTATCCAAAGGACTTAAAAACAACATACTATAGTAACACAACCATGTCAATTTTTATAGCAGCTCAATTCACGACAAGCTAAACTGTGGAAGCAACCTAGATGCCCTTCAAGAGATGAATGGACAAAGAAACTGTTGTATATATAAACAATGGAATACTATTCAGCATTAAAAGAGAATAAAATTATGACATTTTCAGGTAAATGGATGGAGTTGGAGAATATCATGCTAAGTGAAGTAAGCCAATCCCCAAATAAACAAAGACCAAATGTTCTCTCTGATAAGTGAATATTGATCCATAATGCTGGGGGGGACATGGGAAAAATGGAACAGCTTTGATGGGGCAAAGGGGAGTAAGGGGTTGGGAGGGATATGTGTGCAGGAAAGATAGTGGAATGAGACAGACATCAATACCCTAGGTTCATGTGTGATTGTACATATGGTGCAATGCTACATAATGTACAACCAGAGAAATGAAAAGTCATACTGCAATTGTGTACAATGAATCAAAATGCATTCTGCTGTCATATATACCTAATTGAAATAAATAAATTAATTTTTTAAAAATGGCATACTACAGTAATGCAGCCACATCAATGTTTGTAGCAGCACAATTCACAATAGCTTTATTGTGGAACCAACCTAGATGCTCTTCAATAGATGAATGGATAAAGAAACCATAGTATGTATACACATGGAATATTACTCAGCATTAAAAAAAAATAAAATCATAACAATTGCAGGTAAATGAAGTTGGAGAATATCATGCTTAAGTAAAGTAAGCCAATCCCATAAAACCAAAGACTGAATGTATTCTCTGATATGTGGATGCTGATCCTTAATGGAGGGGGAGCATGGGAAGAATGGAGGAACTTTAGATCGGGCAAAGGGGAGGGAGTGGAAATGAGGGGGCACGTGGGTAGGAAAGATAGTGGAATGTGATGGACATCATTACTGTAAATACACGTATGAAGACACAAATGACGTGACTATAATTTGTGTACAACCAGAGACATGGAAAATTGTGCTCTATATGTGTATTAGGAATTGAAATGCATTCTGCTGTCATGTATAACAAATTAAAATAAAGAAGTAAATTTTTTAAAAAAGATAATGCTGATCTTGTTTGGTGGGAGACTTCTTTTTCTGCCACATTTTTAAATGATTTATAAATTGCACTTGTTATATATTTGTTTGAGTTCCAAAATAAATAAAGTGAATCTAATAATTTAAGTGAAAATAGAGGTCTCCTTATCTTCGTCCTAGTGATCCTGTTATTTTAAAAAGACTAAAACTGTAATAAGTTTCCCTTTTTCTTCAGTGTAGACTTTCACTAAAACTTACATTCAGAGGACATTTATTTGTGCCATCTGGGTTACTGACCAAATTTGGCTAACCAATGTTTCCTGAGAATTCCCCTTAGATTTGAATTACACTGGGAAAATCTTAAGATAGGTTACTCTCAGATATAGTTATTCATTTTTTTCTTTGTTCTGAAGGAGGGTAATTTATTGAATTTGTGTTAGCATTTACATCTCCTCAAGAAGAGAAGATTCAAGTCTTGTGGTACTTTGTTCTTACTGGTTTCTTAACATTTTTATTTATTTCAACATTTTTTTGTCTATATAAATCTATCTCTGTTCCTGTGGTATACCACAGTCCAACAGATGAATTTGTTCACTGTTGAATGCTACAGGAAGGGAGAGCTGCGGTGTATTTTCCTAACCACCAAGACGGTCTATTCCAGAACTTTGCCTTAGAACATGATTTCATTCACTTCATTGCCCTTTCTTATGATTCAAAAATCTGTCATGATTTTGCGATAGATGAAAATGTAGTAAAATAACACACTTTAGTCTATTTACAAAGCTACATAAACTTTACCTCCAAAGCAGCATTGTAGCAACAACTATTAAAGATATCTTGAGTGTGACCATTAGTCTAGGATATCCAGGGACATCTCTGGGCTCTGAGCAGCTCCTCTTTGGGAGGCCTGAAATCACTAAGTAACTATCTCCATTTATTTCCACCTGGGAGTGTCATACCTGAAACCAAAGTGAATTAATACAAATGAATCAAAGAACTATGGAGAAAAACAGGACTTGTTATACTGTTTTAAGAATCATATGTAAATTAGCATAATATTATTTGAAATTATATTTTGATAGAATAAATTTCATGTTGTGACTCTAAACAAGCATTCAGAAATAGAAGGGTAGACTAGATCTCTCAGCTAAGAAGTTAAGAGCTTGCTTAGCTTGATAAAAAAAAATCTATTTATGTCTTTAGCAAATTTTAACAAACATCCTATCAAAGAGATATCTTAAAACTTCCTATTTAAATCAGCAAAGTATAAGAATGCTATCACTGCTTTTATTCACTATTATGTTGGAGATTTTTGTTGATGAATATAAAACAAAAAAATAAGGAAAATAATAATCAGTGTGAGTTAATGAGGCCATGCTCTGCAAAGTAGGGAAAAGAAAGTGTACAAATCATGAATTGATAATGGGTTCAAAATTTCTGAATATAAGATCAATAAAGAGAGGGGACCCAACATGGCGGCCGGCGAAGAAGCAGTATTTTCAGTATCTCCACAGTAACGCGTTCAGAAAGACCCATTAATACACCTAGAATCTACCTACGGAGGGACTTCTAGCAAAATTCCGTGGAAAGGAGACCTGCCGGGAATCAGTAAGTTTATCAGAGGTGACAGTTTGTCCTAGACGAGTGAATCTTGGCCACGCGGTGCAGGGGTTCAGTCTCACTGCCAGCCGCCGCCAAACGGCGCCTCCGGCGCCGCCTGCCCGGTTCTGCAAACAGCCCCAGGCGGCCGGGCCCAGCGCTGCGATAAGGGTCCCCGCCCGCACGCCAAACAGCCCCCCACCCACCCAGCGCAGGAGGCGACGTGAAGGGAATCTAACCAAGCCTTTATGAAATAGCGAACTGGGCTGCATACGGGGGTTGCTGAAGTGCTGAAACTGGTGCTCAGAGTAGCGGCTTTAATAGAGACTTTGCGCAGCTTGTTAGAGCTCCTTTCACCATTAGTCTGTAGTGAACCACCCGAACAAGCAGCAGAAAAAACAAAGAGATTGAAAAAAAGACTCTTGGCTCCCGGACGCTTTCCTGTTCAGAGCCACGGGCGCTTTGAGCCCATATGCTTCCTCTTTCACTTCGCCCCCTGCGGAGAAGCTGAATGGGTAATCAGCAGTGGATCTTAAGTACCTGAGGCAAAGAAAGCTCAGTACACCCCGCCCTTTTTTTTTTTTTTTTTTTTTTTTTTTTTGAATAATGTCTATACAGGGAGAGTTAGTGGTCTGAAATTGTTGGCTGGGCTGGGGTTTCGGGGCCGAAAACCCACTCCGCGGGAGCCGCCATTTGCTTTCGGCATGCTGCCTTGATGGCCTTGTCTACACGGTCCAGCAGCCACATCTAGAGACTGGAATTGGGCTGCATGCCGAGCCCTGTCCTCTGAAGGCTGGACCACGGCCTCAAGCGCCTCGGTCGCCTGTTCCCTGCTGCACCTTGGGGCAGAGCCTGCTCTGGGGTCGTTGGGCATCCCCCTGCGAGGGGACCCGTGCTCCGGAGGAGGGGGTTGGAGAGCCGCAGCGGCAGCCGCTTGGGCCCCAGGAGCTAGACACCGGGCCGAGGAGCAGCGGAGGCCGCGGCGGCGCTGCTAAGGTCGTGGACTAGCGCGGTGCCCAAAAACGCGGTTATCGCTCCCACCAGGACTGACAACAGAGGTCCCTTGCACCAGCTACCAGGGGAGTTGCTACCTGAGGGCAAACAAACTCGCTGGGGGTCCTCAGCCCCAAGCCCTACAAACGTAGGGTCCGAGGGAGGAAAACAGAAAGGGTGTGCCCAGGCATCCTGGAAAACAGGGCTCCCAGGAGCAGCAGACCCGGCGTGTAGCCAGTAAGGTGGTAAGCATCACAGGCGAGTGGGGCCTGGATTGAGGAACCACAAGAGAAGGACCTAAGCACTCAGGACTGGAGACTCGCACAGAATGGGAAGAAGAGCTGAGGCACAGTGATCGGTTTCCACCTATCAAGAGGAGAAGCCTGGCCCAGCGGGCATAGCTCCACCTACTGGAAGAGAAGTTAATCGAGCTCTATGACTGCATTTATTATTATTATTATTATTCTTTTTTTTTTTAATGATTATTATTAGTATTTTTTTTTATTTTCACTTTTTGTAGTTGACGTTGTTGTTGTTCTTTAACTTTCTTATCAATGGTTTCAATTTTTTTTAATTCTTTTTATTCTATTATTATTACTATTCTTTTTTTAAACTTCAATTTCCATTTTTTAATACCATTATAATTTTTTGTTTGTTAGTTTTAAATTTTTATTTTTTCGTTTTTTCTCTCTTTCATCTCACTTTTCTCTTTTGTCTATTCATTTCTTTTCAACTTTCTTATTCCCCCTCTCTTGAACCCCACCTGCCTACACTCACTCTCTTTAGTGACTTCTTCCCTTCCCCTCTAATACCTCTCCTCCCAAGCATCAAATAAATTTATAAGAGTAAACAGTAACTCAGCAGTCAAACAGAACAAGAAGTATCATGAGCATAAAAAAGCAAGGAAGAAAAGGAGTACAAACAATGCAGGACAGCCTAAATATTCAGGAGGACCTGGAGTCATCAGAAAAATGGCCATATAAAGAACTCAAGGAACACCTTAGACAGATGGAAAGGAACCTTAAAGATCACATTGAAAAGGAATTACAAAAACAGATAAAAGAAGAATTTAAGAATCTTTATCAGGAGATAGAGATTATTAAAAAAATCAAACAATAATTCTAGAAATGAAGGAAACGATAAACCAAATTAAAAACTCAATCGAGACTATCACTAACAGAGTGGAGCAAGTAGAAGCCAGAACGTCAGATAATGAAGACAAAATATATCAACTTGAAAAGAGTCTAGCCAACTCAGATAGGCTGGTAAAAAATCACGAGAAAAACATCCAAGAGATTTTGGATAACTTAAAAAAACCAAACTTACGAGTCATCGGGGTAGAGGAAGGCACAGAGATTCATGCCAAGGGAATGAATAACCTGCTGAATGAGATAATTACAGAAAACTTTCCAGAAATAAAAAAGGAAACAGATATACAAATTGTAGATGCATACAGGACACCGAGCACACAAAATCACAGTAGACCAACGCCAAGACACATTGTTATGAAGCTATCCAATATACAGAACAAGGAGAAAATATTAAAAGCTACAAGAGAAAAGAGACAGATTACATTTAGGGGTAAACCAATAAGGTTGACAACGGATTTTTCATCACAGACGCTGAAAGCGAGAAGATCCTGGAACAACGTATTTCAAACACTGAAAGACAATGGATGCCAACCAAGAATTCTGTATCCAGCAAAATTAAGCTTCAGATACGACAACGAAATAAAAATCTTTCATGATAAACAAAAGCTAAAAGAATTTGTAGCCAGAAAACCAGCATTGCAAAGCGTCTTGAGCAAAACTCTACACGAGGAAGAAATGGAAAACAATAACCAAAACCATCAGCGGGAAGTGCCTCGGTAAAGACAGAGGAAGGGGGGAAAGCTAATCATGGAGAAACAAACTAAATTAGGGTGAAAAAAAAAAAAAGATAAATAATCAAACATGGCAGGAAGTACAAACCATATATCAATAGTAACTCTAAACGTTAATGGCTTAAACTCTCCAATAAAGCGACATAGGCTGGTAACATGGATTAAAAAAACAAACCCAACAATATGTTGCATCCAGGAGACACATCTGATTGGAAAAGACATACACAGACTCAAGGTAAAAGGTTGGGAAAAAATATACCAAGCACACGGTCCTCGTAAGCAAGCAGGCGTGGCCATTCTCATATCGAATAAAATCGACTTCAAGACTAAGGGATAAGGAAGGACATTATATACTGTTAAAAGGAACCATTCACCAACAAGACATAACAATTATCAATATTTATGCACCAAATAATGGCGCTGCGACGTTCATAAAACAAACTCTCCTCAAGTTCAAGAATCAAATAGACCACAACACAATAATCATGGGTGACTTCAACACACCTCTCTCACCATTGGACAGATCCTCCAAACAAAAGTTGAATAAAGAAACTAGTGACCTCAATATCACTATCAATAACCTAGACTTAACTGACATATATAGAATATATCAACCATCATCAAGTGGATATACTTTTTTCTCAGCAGCACATGGAACCTTCTCAAAAATAGACCATATATTATGCCATAGGGCAACCCTCGGTAAATACAAAGGGGTTGAGATAATACCATGCACTCTATCAGATCATAATGGAATGAAACTGGAAATCAATGATAAAAGAAGGAAGGAAAAATCCTACTTCACATGGACAATGAACAATATGTTACTGAATGATCAATGGGTTACAGAAGACATAAAGGAGGAAATCAAAAAATTCTTAGAGATAAATGAAAATACAGAAACAACATATCGGAATCTATGGGACACAATGAAAGCAGTTTTAAGAGGGAAATTCATTGCCTGGAGGTCATTCCTCAAAAAAAGGAAAAACCAACAAATAAATGAGCTCACACTTCATCTCAAAGCCCTAGAAAAGGAAGAGCAAAACAATAGCAAATGTAGCAGAAGGCAAGAGCTAATTAAAATCAGAGCAGAAATCAATGAAATTGAAACAAAAGAAACTATTGAAAAAATTAACAAAACAAAAAGTTGGTTCTTTGAAAAAATAAATAAGATCGACAGACCCCTAGCCATACTAACGAAGAGAAGAAGAGAGAGAACTCAAATCACTAACATACGGGATGAAAAAGGCAATATTACAACAGACGCTTCAGAAATACAGAAAACAATTAGAAATTATTTTGAAAACCTATATTCCAATAAGATAGAAGAAAGTGAAGACATCGATAAATTCCTTAAGTCATATGATTTGCCCAGACTGAGTCAGGAGGAAACTCACAACTTAAACAGACCAATATCAATAGATGAAATAGAAGAAGCAATCAAAAAACTTCCAACCAAGAAAAGTCCAGGATCGGATGGGTATACAGCGGAGTTCTACAAAACCTTTAAAGAAGAATTAATACCAATACTTTTCAAGTTATTTCAGGAAATAGAAAAAGAGGGAGCTCTTCCAAATTCATTCTATGAGGCCAACATCACCCTGATTCCGAAACCAGACAAAGACACCTCAAAGAAAGAAAACTACAGACCAATATCTCTAATGAACCTAGATGCAAAAATCCTCAATAAAATTCTGGCGAATCGGATACAAAGACATATCAAAAAAATTGTGCACCATGATCAAGTAGGATTCATCCCTGGGATGCAAGGATGGTTCAATATACGGAAATCAATAAATGTTATCCACCACATCAATAGGCTTAAAGATAAGAACCATATGATCATCTCGATAGACGCAGAGAAAGCATTTGACAAAGTACAGCATCCCTTTATGTTCAAAACATTAGAAAAACTAGGGATAACAGGAACTTACCTCGACATTGTAAAAGCTATCTATGCTAAGCCTCAGGCTAGCATCATTCTGAATGGAGAAAAATTGAAGGCATTCCCTCTAAAATCTGGAACAAGACAGGGATGCCCCCTATCACCACTTCTATTCAATATAGTTCTCGAAACACTGGCCAGAGCAATTAGACAGACGAAAGAAATTAAAGGCATAAAAATAGGAAAAGAAGAACTTAAATTATCACTATTTGCGGATGACATGATTCTATACCTAGAAGACCCAAAACAGTCTACAAAAAAACTACTAGAACTAATTAATGAATTCAGCAAAGTGGCAGGATATAAAATTAACACACATAAATCAAAGGCATTTCTGTATATCAGTGACAAAACTTCTGAAACGGAAATGAGGAAAAACACTCCATTCACAATAACCTCAAGAAAAATAAAATACTTGGGAATCAACCTAACAAAAGAGGTGAAAGACCTATACAATGAAAACTACAGAACCCTAAAGAAAGAAATAGAAGAGGATCTTAGAAGATGGAAAAATATACCCTGTTCATGGATAGGCAGAACTAACATCATCAAAATGGCGATATTACCCAAAGTTCTCTATAGGTTCAATGCAATGCCAATCAAAATCCCAATGGCATTTCTTGTAGAAATAGATAAAGCAATCATGAAATTCATATGGAAAAATAAAAGACCCAGAATAGCAAAAACAATTCTAAGCAGGAAGTGTGAATCAGGTGGTATAGCGATACCAGATTTCAAACTTTATTACAGAGCAATAGTAATAAAAACAGCATGGTACTGGTACCAGAACAGGCGGGTGGACCAATGGTACAGAATAGAGCACACAGAGACTAACCCACAAAGCTACAACTATCTTATACTTGATAAAGGAGCTAAAAACATGCAATGGAGAAAGGATAGCATCTTCAACAAATGGTGTTGGGAAAACTGGAAATCCATATGCAACAAAATGAAACTGAATCCCCTCCTCTCGCCATGCACAAAAGTCAACTCAAAGTGGATAAAGGAGCTAGATATCAAATCAGAGACTCTCCATCTGATAGAAGAAAAAGTTGGCTCCGATCTACAGATTGTGGGGACGGGCTCAAAATTCCTTAATAGGACACCCATAGCACAAGAGTTAATAACAAGAATCAACAAATGGGACTTTCTTAAACTGAAAAGTTTTTTCTCAGCAAGAGAAACAATAAAAGAGGTAAATAGGGAGCCTACATCCTGGGAACAAATTTTTACTCCTCACACTTCAGATAGAGCCCTAATATCCAGAGTATACAGGGAACTCAAAAAATTAGACAATAGGAAAACAAATAACCCAATCAACAAATGGGCCAAGGATATGAACAAACACTTCACAGAGGAGGACATACAATCAATCAACAAGTACATGAAAAAATGCTCACCATCTCTAGCAGTCAAGGAAATGCAAATCAAAACCACCCTAAGATACCACCTCACCCCAGTAAGATTGGCAGCCATGATGAAGTCAAACAACAACAAGTGCTGGCGAGGATGTGGGGAAAAGGGTACTCTTGTTCACTGCTGGTGGGACTGCAAACGGGTGCGGCCAATTTGGAAAGCAGTATGGAGATTCCTGGGAAAGCTGGGAATGGAACCACCATTTGACCCAGCTATTGCCCTACTCGGACTATTTCCTGAAGACCTTAAAAGAGCACACTACAGGGATACTGCCACATCGATGTTCATAGCAGCACAATTCACAATTGCTAGACTGTGGAACCAACCCAGATGCCCTTCAATAGATGAATGGATAAAAAAAATGTGGCATTTATACACCATGGAATATTACGCAGCACTAAAAAATGACAAAATCACGGAATTTGCAGGGAAATGGATGGCACTAGAGCAGATTATGCTTAGT
Organism: Spermophilus citellus; assembly: GCF_964194105.1. Lineage (NCBI taxonomy): Eukaryota > Metazoa > Chordata > Mammalia > Rodentia > Sciuridae > Spermophilus > Spermophilus citellus. The sequence continues at coordinate 65,083,517 of NC_138182.1, read as the reverse complement.
GAAGCTAGCCAATCCCTAAAAAACAAATACCAAATGTCTTCCTTGATATAATGAGAACAACTAAGAACGGAACAGGGAGGATGAGCAGGAAGAAAAGACTAGCATTAAACAGAGACATGAGGCGGGAGGGAAAGGGAGAAAAAAAGGGAAATCACACGTAAATGGAGGGAGACCCCCATTGTTATACAAAATTACATTTAAGAGTTTACTAGGGGAATGGGACAACAAACATGGAGGGAAATGAATTACAGTAGATGGGGTAGAGAGAGAAGATGGGAGGGGAGGGGAGGGGGGATAGTAGAGGATAGGAAAGGTAGCAGAATACAACAGTCACTAATATGGCAGTATGTAAAAATGTGATGTGTAACCGATGTGATTCTGCAATCTGTATTCGGGGAAAAAATGGGAGTTCATAACCCAATTGATTCTATTTTATGAAATATGATTGGTCATGAGCTTTGTAAAGTTGTGAACATCCAATAAAAAAAAAATAAAAAAAAAAAAAAAAAATAAGATCAATAAAGAAAAATATTTTGCATCATTATTCATAAGAGACTTCTAGATACAAGAAAGGATTGAATAATACAGGGCTTTACAGTGTCCTGTGTCACAATAATAATGGAAGGCTTTCTAGAATTTTAAGCAGATATATTATATTGTGACCTTCTAAGGGAGCTGCCTTCTAAGCAAGGCTTGAAAAGAAACAAAAGATAAGAAGACCCTTAGTTAGGAGGTGGTTGTAATTCACTAAGAGATGAAGTTGGACTGGGAGACCCTGCAAGGGAAGAGATATAGGGATGCTCTCCCCAGTAGATGAATGGAAGATATAGTCTGGAGGTCTCAGTGATTTATTAGACACATGAGGTGAAAGAGTGAGGACTCTGACAGGCTTCCTATCCATAAAGACAGCAGCAACAGAGAAAACAATAGTACAAATCATTGAGCTAGAAAACATAAGAAACAGTTTGTTGGTAAAGCACGTGAAGGTGAATAGTTCAGTTCACTGGCTTCAGATTGTCACAAGATATCAAGTTGAAGATAATATTTTAAGAAATTTGTGAATCACACAATTAGAGCTGAAGACACAAGTCTGAGAAACTTGAGGATACTAATTATTGAAGAAAACCATGACAGTGAGTGAGATCAATCAGAGAAACTGCAGAAGTTGTGAGATAATAAGAAACTCAAGACAGTACTTATTCTCTTTAATCACTTGGACCAAATAAGTTGAACCTTTTAAAAGGTATGGTCAGAGAGGTAGAGAAAAAAAACAGGTAAAAATGGATGAAATATCATGGAAAAAAATAGTACAAAGCTGATGGGAAAATTAGAAATTGAACAATGAAGGTAAAACTTGGGACAAATGAAAAGCAAGAGGATCTCACATCTTTGGCCAAGAATAAGAAAATGTCAGATGTGATAAACAACTAAGATTGTACAAGAATTCAACTTGACACTTGACTGTGTGGTAGAGACCCCCAGGCCTATTTAGAAGTGGGGAGGTTATAGTTTGAGGTAAATTTAAGTTTCTGATGAATGAAGAGACACTTGTTCCTCTGGACTGAGCCAGACAATTTGATTACAAAAGATTGACAACATCTCTCTAGACTCAAGACTGATACCACATTGTGACAGTTGATTTTTGTATCACTTTTTTGATATTTGATCAAACATTATTCTGGATGTGTCTGCTGGCGAGTTTAGCATTTAAATTGATTGACTGCAGCTTCTCTCACTTCTATGAGTAGGTCTCATTCAGGTGAAGTTCTTAATGGAACAAAGTACTAATTCTCCTTCAAGTAAGAATTTGTGTCTGATTGCTGAGAGCAGGGACATTATTTCCTACTTTGGGACTTGGTTGAAACATGGGTTTGGGGGAGGTTCAAGCCTAGCAGCATATGGACTAGAACACCACCATCTGTTCTCAGCTCTGCAGCATGGACTACAAATTGAACACTCTCTTTCTATTTTTTCTTCTCTCTCCAGATATGTAAACAATAGGTTCATTTACTTGGGACAGCCCTAACACATCAAGAGACTTCAAGATGTGACTGCTATCCTTGATGGGAGACCCTGCAAGACAATGCACACAGAGAAGATCTGAATCCTTGTAATGGAAGGTGGTTTATTTTACCTAAAGGAATTTTTCTGTGCTAGATTTTGTGAGTAAAGCAAAAGTGAAAGTTATTGTTTATGCTTCCCAGAAGATGAATATCAAAATAAGAAAGAAGAAGGAAATTGATTTGGAAAATATTTATTATGAACCTTTGGTGGGACACTGTTTTAAGGCATGTTACATCATCACACACATTATCTAAGTGAATCATCATCATAAACAATCTTATAAGGTAAGTGTTAGACCTGTAATGAAAATGAGTTAAAGTCATAAAGTTTAGGTAACTTTCCTAAGGTCATACCGCTAGAAGGTAGAAGATGGAGTAATAAAATCCAATCATACTCTACAATTACTCTTTAAAAACCATTCCTTTATACCTGGGTACTTCTTATCTATGTATATGACCATTAGAGAATGATATTAAATGCGTAATTATTTTAAGAAATTTTAATACCAATTGAGGCAGTTTAGGCCAATGTTTCCCAAATTTAAATAATATTTTAAAACAGAAACAATTTTATCAGACTGAATTATTATTTTGAATTATTTTATTATTGTTATGTAATATGAAAGAAAGTAGAAATATATTTTACTTATAACCACATGAACCAAATAAATATATATATTAAATGAAGCAAACCTCCAAAATAATAAATTATCTATTATCATTGATAATGTTGCTTTCAGAATGAATGAAAAGGATCATGACTATACTAGTCAACTCTTATATTTGACTTGACTATACCACTATTTGGTAGGACATGCATTTGCCAGTAGTCTCCCATTGTCAAACACCCATTGAAATCTAGACTGTTATGAATTTAAATGGCAATCATATGACAAAAATATGTAATTTATATAATCATCATACATTAAGTCTTCCTATGTTCTTTTTTGATTAATGTCAGATAATTCTAATAAAAGGGTGTAACATCAATTCTAGTCTGAACTAAAATGCAAACCTATAAGTATACATTTTGTTGTAATATTTTAAGGCATTTCTTGAGCCAGATAACTCAAAATACACATGAAATCATTTTAAATAATGTTCTGGCTTTTTGTATTGGCAAATAACATTAGATGTAAAACAAAACAAATACTTTCTATACATTGGTCTCCTCGTCTACATAAATGAGATAAAGATTATAGTTATCTCATGGATTTATGAGAGTTTTAGAAGAGTTAATATGTGTTCAATACTTAAAAGTGTTCTTCTTACTCAGTTCTTTTGTACCTCTTTGTATCCATTTAATTTCTTTTGTCTGTCTAATTTCTCTGGCCAGTGTTTCAAGAAACATGTTAAATAGAAGTGGTGAAAGATGGCATCCCTGTCTTGTTCCAGTTTTTAATGGGAATGCTTTCAATTTTCCTCCATTTAGAATGATGTTGGGTGGATTCCCAAGATGGCCAGGAATAGAGTGCATCACTCCCCGTGTACCGTGCCACTGCGTGGGTGAATAATGAGTTAGAATGACAAAAAACTATCTTGTTAGGAACTTACAGCAAAATGGGGGTGCACTGAAACCTAGAGGAAGGATTTCCAGCACTGAGGTCTGGTAATTGAGTCTCATACACGAGCCAACTGTGCGACCGGAGATCCGGGCTGACTGATCCGCGCAGCCCGCCACGCGGCTACAGACGGCGGGGAGCCACTGAGAAGCGACCAGCAAGCAGGGAGATTGCTGCAGATTCTGTGGAATCCTGCTGCCTGATCACTCACGGAGCCCCGGGCTGAGTTCGGGATTTCAGACGGGGAAGGAAATGGGACAGTTCTATCCCCCACAACGGAAACTCCTCCAAGGAAACCAGCAGCCACCATCTTGGAGAGCTGAAGTAACCACCGCCACTCTCTGACAGATTGCAACAATAAAACAGGTGCGTGTTACTCAGGTCATCTCCCATACAGCGGGGAATTCTCATAAAATCTCTCCTAGGCTCTCCGGGGGAGGGATTATCAGAGCAAGCCTGCATAAAGACTCTGGGAAAACTAGAGACACCCGACCTTCAACTCCCCCTCCCATCAGCGGGGAAAACAAAACCTGTATTGCCAGCACGGGGGGAGGGGCAAGTGGAAAAAATCAAAACAATAGAGTGCGGGGGGGGGGGTTCTCAGTAGCCACCCTCTACGCCCAACAAACGGCAGGCCCAGAGTACAGTTTGAACTGCTGAGAGGCATCACTCAGGGGAAAGCTGGTCTAGCAGGAGAAACCAAAACTAGCAGGAGAAACCAGGGGACTAGAGGCCAGGCCTGCGCGACTGGGCGGCTGGAGTCTGCCCCCTGCCGGCGACCGACCGCACGACTGGGCAGCTAGAGATTGCCCGCCCACCAGCAACAGCCGGTCCATTGCCCCTGCAAATGAGAAGCTGGAAACCTCAAGCCCACTGGTGACCAATGGCCCGCCAGCTGCCCGCGGGACTGGGCAGCTGGGGAACGCCAGCCCGCCTGTGACAGCCGGTCCATTGCCCATGGGACTGAGCGGCTGGAGACCGCATGCCCGCGGGCGACCAACTGCACAACTAGGTGGCTAGAGATCGCCCGCCCACCAGTGACAGCCGGCCCATTGCCACTGAGACTGGGCGACTGGAGACCGCACACCCGCCAGCGATCGATCACCCGCAGGCTGCCCGAGAGACTGGGCAGCTAGAGACTGCCCGCCCACCAGCGACAGCCTGCCCATTGCCCCTTCGTCTGAGCAGCTGGAAACCGCATGCCCGTTGGTGACCAATCGCCCGCCAGATGCCCGCGAGACTGGGCAGCTGGGGACCGCCCACCCGCCTGCGACAGCCAGCACATTGCCCTGGCGACTGGGCGGCTAGAGATTGCCCGCCCGCTGGCAACAGCCAGCCTGCTGCCCGTGCAACTAGTCGGCTGAAGACTGCAAGCCCACCAGCGACCGATCATCTGCAGGCTGCCTGCGCGACTGGGCGGCTGGAAACCGCCCGCCCGCTGGTGACCAACACCGTGACTGGGCAGCTAGAGATCACCCGCCCGCCAGCAACAGCCCACCCGCTGTCCGGACAACTGGGCGGCTGGAGACTGCCAGCCAGCCAGCGACCAATCGCCTGCCGGCTGCCCGCGCGACTGGGTGGCTAGAGTCCGCCCACCCGCCGGCGTCTGATTGCCCACCAGCTGCCAGCATGACTGGGTGGCTGGAGACCGCCCGGCCACCGGCGTCTGGGAGCTGAAACCAACCAGAGACAGTCCAGTCCCACCCCTCCATTTGGACACCCCAGTAAGGAGCCTGGGGTCCGCCAGAGCAGAGAGGTGACGTCACTGGAGTTCGGCCATCGGAATTCCTTCCCAGTGGAATCCACTTTAGCAAGCATAGTCTAACAACACAAAGGAGAGACAACAGAGATATAAAAAACCAAAACAAATTTATAGAAGAGAGAAGAAACACAGCAGTCAAATAGAGCTGGAAAGTAGCGTGAACATCATGAAAAAACAAGGGAAAAAAGGAGTACAAACAATGCAGGACAACTTAAATCTACAGGAGGACCTAGAAGCATCAGAAACAGGGATAGGGAAAGAACTCAAGGCATACCTAACTCAGATGGAAAGGAATATTAGAGAAGACATGAGACAGCAAGTCCAAACAATAAAAGTATACTTTGAAAATGAATTAAACAAACAAATTCAAATGGCAAAGAACGAGCTTTACCAGGAGATAGAGATCTTAAAAAAAAATCAAACAGTAATCCTAGAAATGCAGGAAACTATAAACCAAATTAAAAACTCAAACGAGAATATTACAAATAGACTAGATCAAGTAGAAGTCAGAACATCATATAATGAAGACAAAGTTTATCAACTTGAAAAGAATATAGTCAACACAGAAAAGATGCTTAAATCCCACGAGCAATCTATTCAAGAGATATGGTATGTCATAAAAAAGACAAATTTGAGAGTCATCAGGATAGAAGAAGGCATAGAGAATCAAACCAAAGGAATGGACAACCTATTAAATGAAATAATTCTAGAAAACTTCCCAGAGATGAAAGATGGAATGGATTGCCAAATCCTGGAAGCCTACAGGACCCCAAACATTCAAAATCATAATAGACCAACTCCAAGACATATAATTATGAAGATAGCCAACATACAGAACAAGGAGAGGATATTAAAAGCTACGAGGGAAAGGAGGCAGATTACATTCAGGGGTAAACCAATTAGGTTAATGACTGATTTTTCATCACAGACTTTGAAAGCGAAAGCCAGAAAATCCTGGAACAATGTATTTCAAATGCTGAAAAATAATGGATTCCAACCAAGAATACTATATCCAGCAAAATTAAGCCTCAGATTTGACAATGAAATTAAAATCTTTCACGATAAACAAAAGCTAAAAGAATTCACAGCCAGAAAACCAGCACTGCAAAGCATTTTGAGCAAAATACTACAAGAAGAGGAATTGAAAAATAGTGCCCAAAACTAACAGCAGGAGGTATCTCAGTAAATGGGGAGGAAAATAACCAAAAACTAAAAACTAGCCAAACTAAAATAAATAAATAAATAAACATGACTGGAAGTACAAATCATATTTCAATTGTAACCTTAAATGTTAATGGCCTAAACTCACCAATCAAGCGACATAGGCTAGTAACCTGGATCAAAAAAAGAAATCCAACAATATGCTGCCTTCAGGAGACTCATATGATAGGAAAAGACATACACAGGCTGAAGGTAAAAGGTTGGGAAAAATCATATCACTCACATGGCCCTCGGAAGCAAGCAGGAGTGGCCGTACTCATATAGAATAAAATCAACTTCAAACCTAAGTTAATTAAAAGGGATGAAGAAGGACACTATATACTGTTAAAAGGAACCATCCACCAACAACACATAACAATTATCAATTTGTATGCACCAAACAATGGAGCTGCAACGTTCATAAAACAAACTCTCCTCAAGTTCAAGAGTCAAATAGACTACAACACAATAATTATGGGTGACTTCAACACACCACTCTCACCATTAGACAGATTCTCTAGACAAAAGCTGAATAAAGAAACTATTGAACTCAATAGCACAATCAATAACCTAGACTTAACTGATATATATAGAATATATCAACCATCATCAAGTAGATACACGTTCTTCTCAGCAGCACATGGATCCTACTCAAAGATAGACCATATATTATGCCATAGGGCAACTCTTAGCAAATATAAAGGCGTGGAGATAATACCATGTACCATATCTGATCATAATGGAATGAAACTGGAAATCAATGATAAAAGAAGGAAGGAAAAATCCTAAATCACATGGAAAATGAACAATATGTTACTGAATGATCAATGGGTTACAGAAGACATAAAGGAGGAGATAAAAAATATTCATAGAGACAAATGACAATACAGACACAACATACCAGAATCTATGGGACACAATGAAAGCAGTTTTAAGAGGAAAATTCATTTTTTGGAGTTCTTTCCTCAAAAAAAGAAAAAAACAACAAATAAATGAACTCACACTACACCTCAAAAACCTAGAAAAGGAAGAGCAAAACAACAGCAAATGTAGTAGAAGACAAGAAATAATTAAAATTAGAACAGAAATCAACGAAATTGAAACAAAAAAAACCATTGAAAAAATTGAAAAAAACTAAAAGTTGGTTCTTTGAAAAAATAAATAAGATCGACAGGCCCTTAGCCATGCTAACGAAGAGAAGAAGAGAGAGATCTCAAATTACTAACATACGGGATGAAAAAGGCAATATCACAACAGACACTACAGAAATACAGAAGATAATTAGAAAGTATTTTGAAACCCTATATTCCAATAAAATAAAGATAGTGAAGATATCGATAGATAAATTTCTTAAGTCATACGATCTGCCCAGATTGAGTCAGGAAGACACACACAATTTAAACAGACCAATAACAAAGGAAGAAACTGAAGAAGCCATCAGAAGACTACCAACCAAAAAAAGCCCTGGACCGGATGGGTATACAGCGGAGTTTTACAAAACCTTCAAAGAAGAATTAGTACCAATACTTTTCAAGCCATTTCAAGAAATAGAAAAAGAAGGAGCTCTTCCAAATTCATTCTATGAGGCCAACATCACCCTGATCCCGAAACCAGACAAAGACACTTCAAAGAAAGAAAACTACAGATCAATATCTCTAATGAACGTGGATGCAAAAATTCTCAATAAAATCCTGGTGAATCGAATACAAAAGCATATCAAAAAAATTGTGCACCATGATCAAGTAGGATTCATCCCTGGGATTCAATGCTGGTTCAATATATGGAAATCAATAAGTACTATTCACCACATCAATAGACTTAAAGACAAGAACCATATGATCATCTTGATAGATGCAGAAAAAGCATTTGACAAAGTACAGCATCCCTTTATGTTCAAAACACTAGAAAAACTAGGGATAACAGGAACTTACCTCAACATTGTAAAAGCTATATATGCTAAACCTCAGGCTAGCATCATCGTAAACGGAGAAAAACTGAAGGCATTCCCTCTAAAATCTGGAACAAGACAGGGATGCCCTCTATCACCACTTCTATTCAATTTAGTTCTTGAAATACTAGCCAGAGCAATTAGACAGACAAAAGAAATTAAAGGTAAAAATAGGAAAAGAAGAACTTAAATTATTGCTATTTGTGGATGACATGATAATATATTTAACCGACCCAAAAGGGTCTACAGAGAAACTGCTAGAGTTAATAAATGAATTCAGCAAAGTGGCAGGATATAAAATCAACACGCATAAATCAAAGGCATTCCTGTAAATCAGCAACAAAACTTCTGAAATGGAAATGAGGAAAACCACTCCATTCACAATATCCTCAAAGAAAATAAAATACTTTGGAATCAACCTAACAAAACAGGTGAAAGATTTATACAATGAAACTACAGAACCCTAAAGAGAGAGATAGAAGAAGATCTTAGAAGATGGAAAAATGTACCCTGTTCATGGATAGGCAGAACTAACATCATCAAAATGGCGATATTACCCAAAGTTCTCTACAGGTTTAATGTGATGCCAATTAAAATCCCAATGGCATTTCTTGTAGAAATAGATAAAGCAATCATGAAATTCATATGAAAAACAAAAGACCCAGAATAGCAAAAGCAATTCTAAGCAGGAAGTGTGAATCTTGAGGTATAGGGACACCAGAGTTCAAACTGTACTACAAAGCAATAGTAACTAAAACAGCATGGTACTGGTACCAAAACAGGCAGGTGGACCAATGGTACAGAATAGAAGACACAGAAACCAATCCACAAAATTACAACTTTCTTATATTTGATAAAGGGGCTAAAAGCATGCAATGGAGAAAGGATAGCATCTTCAAAAAATGGTGCTGGGAAAATTAGAAATCCATATGCAACAAAATGAAACTGAATCCCTTTCTCTCGCCATGCACAAAAGTTAACTCAAAATGGATCAAGGAGATAGATATCAAATCAGAGACACTGCATCTGATAGAAGAAAAAGTTGGCTACGATCTACATACTGTGGGGTCGGGCTCCAAATTCCTTAATAGGACACCCATAGCTCAAGAGTTAATAACAAGAATAAATAAATGGGACTTACTTAAACTAAAAAGTTTTTTCTCAGCAAGAGAAACAATAAGAGAGGTAAATAGGGAGCCTACATCATGGGAACAAATTTTTACCCCTCACATTTCAGATAGAGCCCTAATATCCAGAATATACAAAGAACTCAAAAAAATTAAACAATAATATAACAAATAACCCAATCAATAAATGGGCCAAGGACCTGAACAGACTCTTCACAGAGGAGGACATACAATCAATCAACAAATACATGAATAAATGCTCACCATCTCTAGCAGTCAGAGAAATGCAAATCAAAACCACCCTAAGATACCATCTCACTCCAGTAAGATTGGCAGCCATTATGAAGTCAAACAACAATAAGTGTTGGCGAGGATGTGGGGAAAAGGGTACACTTGTACACTGCTGGTGGGACTGCAAATTGGTAAGGCCAATTTGGAAAGCAGTATGGAGATACCTGGGAAATCTGGGAATGGATCCACCATTTGACCCAGCTATCACCCTCCTAGGACTATTCCCTGAGGATCTTAAAAGAGCGTACTATTGGGATACTGCCACATCAATGATCATAGTGGCACAATTCACAATAGCTAGACTGTGGAACCAACCTAGATGCCCTTCAATAGATGAATGGATAAAAAAATGTGGCATCTATACACAATGGAGTATTATGCAGCAATAAAAAATGACAAAATCATAGAATTTGCAGGGAAATGGATGCCATTAGAGCAGATTATGCTAAGCCAAGCTAGCCAATCCTTAAAAAACAAATGCCAAATGTCTCCTTTGATATAAAGAGAGCAACTAAGAAAAGAACAGGGAGGAAGAGCATGAGGAAAAGATTAACATTAAACAAAGACGAGTGGGGGGAGAGAAAGGGAGAGAGAAGGGAAAGCATATGGAAATGGTAGGACACCCTCAATGTTACACAAAATTACATAGAAGAGGATGTGAGGGGAAAGGGGGGGAATCAAGGGAGAGAATTGAATAACAGCAGATGAGGTAGAGAGGGATGATGGGAGGGGAGGGGAGGGGGATAGTAGGGGATAGGAAAGGTAGCAGAATACAACAGTCACTAATATGCCATTATGTAATAATGTGAGTGTGTAACTGATGTGATTCTGCACTTTGTATTTGGGGTAAAAATGGGAGTTCATAACCCAATTGAGTCAAATGTATGAAAGATGATATATCATGAGCTTTGTAATGTTTTGCACAACCAATAAAAAAAAAAGAATGATGTTGGCCTTGAGCTTAACATGGATAGCATTTACAATATTGTGATATGTTCCTGTTTTACCTAGTTTTTCTAGTGTTTTTAACATGAAGGGGTGCTATATTTTGTCAAATGCCTTTTCTGCATCTATTGAGATGATCATATGATTGTTATCTTTAAGTCTATTGATGTGATCAATTACATTTATTGATTTCCATATATTAAACCAACCTTGCATCCCTGGGATGAACCCCACTTGCACTATCTCTTTATATGTTTTTATATTCAATTTGTCAGAATTTTATTGAGAATTTTTGTGTCTATGTTTACTAGAGATATTGGTCTTAAGTTTTCTTTCTTTCATGTGTCTTTGCCTGGTTTTTGGAACAGGGTGATATTGGTCTCATAGAATGAGTTTGGAAGTATTCCCTCTTTTTCTAATTCCTGAAATAAATTGAAGAGTGTTGTTATTCATTCGCCTTTAAATGCCTTGTACAACTTAGCTGTGTATCCATCTGGTTCTTGGCTTTTGTTGGTTGGTAGGCTTCTGATGGTGTCTTCTATTTCATCACTTGAAATTGATTGGTTTAAATTGTGTATATCATCCTGATTCAATTTGGCCAAATCATATGAGTCTAGAAAATTGTCAATACCTTTGATATTTTCTATTTTATTGGAATACAATTTTTAACATAATTTCTAATTATCTTATGCATTTTTTTAGTATCTGTTGTGATATTTCTTTTTTCATCACATATATTAATAATCTGAGTTTCTCTCTGCTTCTTTTCATTAGCATGGCTAAGGGTTTATCTATTTTATTTATTTTTTCAAAGAACCAACTTTTTCTTTTGTCAATTTTTTTAGTCATTACTTTTGTTTCAGTTCCACTGATTTCAGCTCTGATTTTAATTATTTTCTGTCTTCTGATTTTGCTGTTGATTTGTTCATCTTTATCTAGGACTTTGAGATGTAATATTAAGACATTTATTTTTTGACTTTTTCTTCTTTTTAGAAATGAACTCCATGAAATGAATTTTCCTCTTAGTGCAGACTTCATAGTGTCCCAGATTTTAATACATTGTATCTGTGTTGTCATTCACCTCTAAGAAATTTTTAATCTCCTTTTTGATGTCTTTTGTAACCCATTGTTCATTCAGTAGCATATTATTTAGTCTCCAGGTGTTGGAGTAGTTTCTATTTTTTATTCTGTCATTGATTCTAATTTCATTCTATTGTGATCTAATAGAATGCAGGGTAGTATCTCTACTTTTTTATATTTGCTAAGAGTTGCTTTGTGGCATCATATATGGTCTATTTTAGAGAAGGATCCATGTGCTGCTGAGAAGAAAGTTTATTTGTTCGTTGAAGGATGAAATATTCTATATATGTCAGTTAAGTCTAAATTATTGATTGTATTATTGAGTTCTACACTTTGTTTAGCTTTTGTTTGGAAGATCTATCCAGTTGTGAAAGAGGTGTGTTAAAGTTACCCAGAATTATTGTGTTGTGGTCTATTTGACCCTTGAACCTTAGAAGAGTTTGTTTGATGATCATAGATGCTCCATTGTTTGTGGCATATACATTTATTATTGTTATGTCTTGTTGATGGTTCCCTTAAGCAGTATGAAATGTTCTTCTTTATCCCTTTTGATTAACTTTGGCTTGAAGTCTACTTTTTTTGAAATGAAGATGGAAATCCCTTCTTGCTTTCACACTCCATGTGAGTGGTATGATTTTTCCCAACCTTTCACCTTCAGTCTGTGGATGTCTTTTCCTGTGAGATGAGTCTCTTCGAGGCAGTGTATTGTTGGGTCTTTTTTTTTAAATCCAATCTTCCAGTCTGTCTTTTGATTGGTGATTTTAGGCCATTAACATTTAGAGTTATTATTGAGACATGATCTGTATTCCCACCCATACTTGTTTATTTTTGGTATTTAACTTGAATTGGTTTGCCTTTGATTAGTTTTCCTCTAGTGTAATACCTTCCTTTGCTGATTTTCATTGTTGTTTTTCAATTCCTCTTCATGAAATATTTTGCCAAGGATGCTCTGTAATGCAGGCTTCCCAGTTGTAAATTCTTTTAATTTTGTTCATCATGGAAGGTTTTTATTACATCATCACATCTAAAGCTTAATTTTGCTGGATGTAAGATTCTTGGTTGTCATCCATTTTCTTTGAGAGCTTGAATATGTTGTTCCAGGATCTTCTAGCTTTCAGGTTCTGGGTTGAAAAATCCGCATATAATCTAATTGTTTTCCCCCTATATGAAATATGATTCCTTACTCTTGTGGCTTTTAATATTCTTTACTATTCTGTATGTTCTGTATGTTACGCATTTTCAATATAATGTGCCTTGGTGTAGATCTGTTTTGATTTTGTATATTTGGCATTCTGTAAGCCTCTTGGATTTGGATTTACAATTCATTATTCATATTTGGAAAATTTTCTGGTATTATTTCATTGAATATATTGCTCATTCCTTTGGTTTGGAAATCTATTCCTTCCTCTATTCCAATAACTATTCCATATTTCTTGAATGTTCTGCTCATGGTTTCTTACCATCTTCACTGTGTGATCTACATTCTTTTTAAGATTATATATTTTGTCTTTTATTTTCTGAGGTCCTATCTTCCAAGTGGTCTAATCTGTTGTTGATGCTTTCAATTGAACTTTTAATTTGGTTTATTGCTTATTCATTTCAAGGATTTCTGTTTTTATTTTCAACCTGTAACTCCCTATTGAAGTAATTTTTTGCTTCCTGTATTTGTATACGTAACTCTTTGTCAAAATCATCTTTTGTGGGCTGGGGATGTGGCTCAAGCGGTAGCACGCTCGCCTGGCATGCATGCGGCCCAGGTTCGATCCTCAGCACCACATACAAACAAAGATGTCGTGTCCACCAACAACTAACTAACTAAATAAATAAATATTTAAAAAATGATCTTTTGCTGCCTGTATTTGCTCTCTATGTCATCCTTTATTTCATAGAACATTTTAATTATGTACATTTTGAACTCCTTCTCTGTAATTTCTTCTGCTATACTGGCCATGGATTGTAATTATGGGGTATATTTGTTTGGGGCACTTTCTTCCCTTGTCTTTTCATATTGCCTATGTATCTTCTCTTCTAGAACTGTGGATCCTAGGCATTGTCATTTTTATCCTATAGGCTTATAGTGCCTCTGTAGGGATCCAATATCTTTCCTTAGAGGTCAAGGACAATGTTATCAGATCCTAATATAAACAATATACCCCCTAAAAAACGTTTGCTAATAGATGTTTATAGTTGGTCACAATGTACACAAATGGTGAATTAATTTATTATCTACACTATATTCAGTAGGTTTGTAAAAGGCTTTACAGTTTCTGATGATGGGATAAGAACCAGGAGTGAGGAGTAGGATGATATGTTGAGGAGGTAGAAAGTGAGGATATAGAGTTGTTATATCTTAGGAGGTATGAAAAAGAAATCTAAAGAAGAAGGTTAGTTTTAGGAGAAGAGAGAGGAAGTAATTTTGGGTAGACAAGTACTTTTGGGTGGGCAGTAGAATACATAAACCAGACATATATATTAAGAATTTTTTTAAATGTTAAAAGATTAGAAATTGGTGGGAATAAAAGGAAAAAATAAAAGTGAATAGAATATACAACCCAATTGTAATATACTATTCAGATGTCCCAGTCGTCAGAATTGTAATTCATGCAAAAAACTTGGTTTCAGGAAAATGGAGAGGGAGAGGGGAAAAAAAAATCTTGAAGGAATTCACAGGGAATGTTTTGGTTGGAAATCAATATCTTTTCTGCTTCCCTTTTCCTCTAATAAGTGGGGTCCTCTGTAGTTAGCTGGAATGTCCACCCTCAAGATGGTGAAGGTAACCAGGGTGTCACTGTGCAGCTGCTGGAGGGAGGGGAGAGTTAGAAATTGAGTACCTGGCTAACCAGTGTGTGTGAAGTTCCCATATGCAGGCAGGTTACTGTGCAGAGGGGACTATCTCCACTGCTGCAGATACCCAAGATGGCTGTGACCAGGGGAGTCCCATATTGTTAGATGGGGGTCCACACAAGAGTGGTAGCCGGAATTCCTGCATGTGGAAGCTGCCCGTGTCCTGCATGGGAGTGGTGTCGTTGGTTCTGCTCAGGTAGGTGGCTGAAAGTTTTGTGCAGGTGTTGATTGTTCCACTTGGGTACCTGGTAGTCCTGCATGGGTGAGTATTTGGGAGACCTAATATGACACTGAGGTCTGGAGCCCTGGACTGGCACATAGGCATGAATCCTGCATGGGAGCAGGAAGATTGCTGGCAGAGAAGCAGTATGTATTCTCACTATTTGAATCCCAGGTAGCTGAGAGACACAGAGTGCTGCCTTTCTCTGGCCCGCCATCTTGGATCTCCCTTTATCACAATTTTTGATATTATAAAATATCAAACTTTTAAAAGTATTATTAAAAATAAACAAACCTCCAAGGATATGTCCACAGGATTCAGGATTTATAGAAGCTAACTTTAACAAACTGTATTTTAAATTCTATATTATTTGTGTCAAGGAACTGTGATTAACATGCACGCTACTACACAGAATAATTAATCCCGGTTTATTGCTGATATTTTGCAAAAATAATTCCTTTTCCAGTAATCCAACAGTTGGATATTTGGATATTTTGCTATTTTCCTTTCCATGTGCTCAGCCACTAAGTCTGTCAAATTTTGAGCAACTATATGTAAATATTCTGAATTTTCATTACAGAGAATCTAGCACTGTTTATTATTTTGTGTGTATGTGTGTGTGTGTGTGTGTGTGTGTATATAATTTGTGTTGATATACTTTTTTTACTTTTTGTGTATATAAAAATTACACCATTTTAGAATCATCACATATTATTGGTTGCTTTAAAGTTCCAAATATTTTTAAATCCTTAATGAATTCTGTCCAAATAAAAGCAATGTCAAATTATTCCGCCCACTCTTTTTCATACTCTATTTACTATGATCCTCAAAGCCAAGGGAATCAGATGCAGGATTACATGGGAAAGCAGATGTTTTGCTGACCCCAGTCAAGACAAGCCAGAGTCATTTGAGCTTCTCTTGTGAGCATGGACCCTATTGAAGATGCATTTCTGCATACCACTAACAATGCCCTTTTCACCTCAAAGGCAAAAAATCGTTTGCATATGAAACTCTTGGATGAGTGATACTTAATTTTAAAATGGAGAAGAATTGAGGACAGTACAAGAGAAAGAATTACCCCCTAATATTCATGAGAAATTAGTAATACACTATTTTTAAAAAGCTGATATTTTATTGCCAAGAAACAAAGGAAGATCATGAAACTATGAGAAATTTATACATAGTTTACTAAAAGTTGAGTCCTCAGCTCTCCCTGAATAAATCCATTAGAATGTCACTAAATTGCATTAATTCTCTGAATAAGTTTTGTTCTGTTGGTAAAAGAAAGGAGGGATCATAAATAAGAGAGCTTAAATTAATCGAAAATGTCAATACTATAATAATTTCAGTAATCACTTAATTCTGCTGCTGATTTAACAGAGTCAAAGATTTTTTTATTGCACATATCATTTTTATCCAAGAAAACAAAGCATAAAGTTTACTAGCACCAGTTTTCTTTTTAGTACTATCAGGTTACACGAAGGCTCTGTATTTATGTATTCCTTTCAGGCCTTTTCAACAAGATCACTTTCAGCTTTGAAAATCAATTTTCCTAGCAGTACCATGGCTTGCTTACACACTGAACTACATAAAATTTTTCACTCATCTATCTGTACTATGTGTGTTAACTAATTTGTTCTACCTAATTCTAAACACTTTTTAAATGATGCATATCATTTTAAGGGACAATACAAGATTCTTCAACATGTGGCAGAAGAAACTATTTTAGCAACTGACTATTATATTATTACTTTATATCTGAAACACCTTCCAATAGTTTCATAGTTGAGCTGTCAAATCAGCAACCACTTGAACAAACAACAAGGAGCTAAGATTCAGTAAATATAATAGAAAATTTCTGATATTTGGTCCATTATGGATTAGTTTCATTTTTCCATAACCCCAGTGCTACTGACCACAATGAAATTGTCAGGAAAATAAAATAATGGAGCTAGATTCTATGAGATAATTAGCATAAGGGAAGTCTACATTTGTGAACACAGACAAAACCTGGCTTTGTAGAACACAATGAATGTGATTGGCATAACTGTTTGACCCCTAGTTTGACAGGGCAGGGGTGGGGGATTCTCGTGGTTCTATTCTTTCTTTGGAATCACAGTTTGAAATGAATGCAGAATGCTCTCATTCTTACCCTTTCAATTTCTCTTCTCCCCTCTGTTAGTCAGCTTATAAAGCTTTTACAAGTAGCCCTAAGATCATGGTTGTGTGATAAAGGAGCAATGTTGCCATTGGAAACTTTAGTTTGCCTCATTTATTTTGTGGAAAACACCAAAAAGAAGTAAAAGAGAGATGTACTTTGTAAATACTTTGAAGAATTACCAAAATTATGAAAACTAATTTAAAAATAGAATTTGTGGCTCAAATGGACAGCATCTTTCTGTATATAGTATCAGTTCTATTACTGGTATAAAAAATATAGAATTCTCTATTTGTACCATGTAGAAACATCTTAGTTGAGTATATCTGTTTTTCCGGTACAGGGAATAATTTCACTTATATACAGGCTAGATGGTAATATGTCTGATGAAGTTATAACTGTGACTTGACCTCCAATGACAACAGTCAGAACACATGCACCACTTTTGCAGAAATTAGTATAATAAATGGTTACGGTATACTGAATACTGATTGTATGCTAGGTCTTATTTTAACTGCTTTACAACTGTTATTAACTCTGGTTAATCCCAAAAAACAAATATGAGGCAGGAACAAATTTCATCCCATTTTATGGATGAGAGCACTGAGAGACAGGGAGGTTAATGTCCTCAGAATTCGAAGGTGGTCAAATTGGAATTAAAACCAAGCCATCTGGCTCCAAGGCCCATTCTCCTTATTCATGACAATATAAAGTACCTGATTTTGAACACAATAGGGTACTGGGTTTTATCTCATTGTTTCACAGATAATCTGTCTCTTTTTGGGCAAATCAGTTCATTGCTTTTCCATCTGTTAAGATAAGGGCATAATTTTCAAAGTATTTCACTGACACAAACACACATGTATGTATGTATTTTTTCACATGTAGTTTTTTTTTTTTCTAGCATCCATTCTAACCTCCATTTACATGTTGTTTGGGGACTTCCTTACCAAAACAAATGTGTTGTAACTGAAACTCACATAATAAAATGTTGTCTGTATTTTTTTCTGTGTTCCCACTTTCTAAGAGGCAAGTGAATTTATATTACTACTTTGAATTTGCTTTATTTCTCCTGTGCTGTGGTTTATACTGTCTCCATTCATAGGTTCAGAATTTGCAGATGGTTATGTTTTCTAAATTGTGTGCTTCAAGAGAAAACAAAAGTTACGCCAGACACACTATATTCATTACTCCTTTTGAAGAGATCATGTAACATTTTTAATATCAAAAAGAGGGAAGTGAGTTACTATGCAAAGACAATAAAGTAGTACAGGTGGAGTTAAGGAAATAATAATCAATTCTAGGTCAATCAAAAGTAACTTGAAAAACAAAATAACAGTTATTTAGTAAGCCATTCTCCATTTTACCTTATAGTAAGTTTTCATTTTATTTCTTGTTATAACTAAGGGGAGAGTGAGAACATGATTTTAAAGCCTTTTCCTCTTCAGAGCAGTTATTCAATAACAATTAAATATCATGCCTCCTCATCACAGTGGGGCTAATATGAGGCTTTTGTCCTAATAGAGTTCATGCATACTTGAAGAAAATTAAAATAAGTTAAAATTTTATATTTTGGTGGATATTTGATGACTATCTTAATTGTAATATTATCATATATGCAACCTTCAATTAATTCTCCACTACAGTGATTCTCACAGTTGTACAAATCTATGAAGATGAATAAATAAAATAAATCTTGTCTCATTTTGTTTAGTTTTCTGAATCCATCCAAATTTTCATCAAATGCCTTCTTGAAGTATCCTGCCACTGCTGTTAACAAATTGGGCTTTAGGATCCATCTTTTCTAACTATGCAAAGGTCACTTTTGTATCCTAGGATATCTTACCTAGTGATTTCCTAGGATACTAGAATGTGATATATTTGTGGAAAAAAGCATAACAAACTTTGTAATGTACACCATGCAAAAAAGTGTATTTCTTTCCATGTTATCTTAGAGACATCATTGGTGTTAAAATAACTCATATCAGAGATTTTTCACTTATGTCTTCTTTTATTTGTGCGTGTGCGTGTGTGTTTAGAAGAACAACATTTTTAATCATTTGTATTCAATTATATTTCCTACCATATATCCAATAGCTTTTTTGAAAACAATCTGTTACTTAGGTTTGTCCTTTTCCTTTCTACTAAAATTATGTGGAAGACATTCAGATTTTTAACATGTAATATCTAATTGCTCCTACCTTGAACAAAGTAATAGTCTCTTAGTTATCTTGTTGTGCCATTTCTATTTCATTCCTTTATACTTTGTGTACAGTTCCAAGGGCCTTTCCAGGTGAAAATAAACATTAAATAAATTAACTGACAAAACCATACAGTATTGATTTTTGGCTAAAAATATTTTACTTGGATTTTCACTCACACTTAAAATATGTTTTCTCTCATATGCACAGGCTAGACCAAAATAAGGGAAGAAGTGGGGGTGATCCCATGAAAATCAAAGGGAGATCATTGGAGCTATGGAAGAGGAATGATGGGAAGGAAAGAGATAAGAAAGAAATTAAATTGATTATGCTAGGTACATACCTGAATATTCCACAGTGAATTTCACCTTTGTGCACATCTAAAAAGCAATTAAAAATCTATAAGTAAATAGAAGGAAGATCCCTAGAGGAAGGAGAACAGGGGAGGGAAGAAGGAAGGGAAAAGAGAAGTACTGGGGAGTTAAATGATATAAATCATATTCCATGCTTTATGATTATTTGAAAATGAACCACAATATTTTGTATAATTATAATGTACAAATAAAAATATACATACAAAATTTGAAGTTTATGAGTTCTAAAAATAGTTATTTATATCTAAAAACTACTAAAAAAAATAAATGCAGCTATATAACAATCCCTACCATAAAGATACTAAATAGTTACATCAGTCACCAAAATGACCTTCTGATGTATAACTTTGAGTCAATTTTTCCTCCCAACTACTGATCTTTTTTCTATTCCTATAGTATTGCTTTTCCAAAATATATGAATGGAATCATACAATATATCACCTTCTTAGTGTGGTCTCTTTCATTTTGCATAACGCATTTGTGATTAATCCATGATTTTTAGAATGTCAGTTTCTTTTTTCCCCTTCAACTGCTGAGTAGTATTACAGTTCATTCACTAAACAATAGACTTGTATGTTGTATTTAGTTTTGATTATTTTGAATGAAGTTATTAAAATATTTGTATATAGGTTTTAGGATTAATATAAGTTTGTCTTCCTTTAGATAAATCCTTAGCCATTGCTAGATATTTAGTACATTATTAGCTTTAGAATAAATTGAAAATAACCATTTTTCAAAGTGTCTCTATGTATGAAAGTTCAAATTGCACCACATCCTTTCCAGCACTTAATATTGTCTGAAAATGTTACCCATTGTAATAAATATAGAGGTGTTTCATTGTAATTTTGAAAATAGCTTATAAGAAATACAAGAGATTAATCAAAGTATGTAGTTATCATTTCCTGTACTCTTCACTTCTTTGTGTAGATACATATTTCCATTTGGTATTTTACTTCTAGAAGAAGGACTTCCTGTTAAAGTTCATCTTCTGTGAGTCTCCTGGTGATTAACTCTTTCAACTTTTGTTTGCCTTCATATGTGGAAGAGATAATTCCTATACATACAATTCTGGGTTGACTTTTTTTCTTTATGTACTTTAAGCCTGTTACTTTTTTCTACTTGTACTATTTCCAACAAAAATGATGACACCTTTGCCATTATTCCACTATTCATAATGTATTTTTCCTTCTCCTCTTTATCACTGATTTTGAGCAATTTGATTATAGTGTTCCATAGTGAAGTTTGTTTTTATACTTGGGGTCCCTTGAGATACCAGGATCTGTGGCTTTTGAAAAAAATGTGTTCAAGTGTTCTTTTATTTATTTTTCCCCAACTCTTCTTTAGAGACTTTAATTAAATGTATTTCATGCGACTTAAACTTGTTCTACTGTTTACTGATTCTCTGTTTATTTTTAAAATCTCCATTTCCATTTGGATATTGCTATCTTCAAGTTCATTAATTGCTATGTTTTAAAACTGAATAAACTGCAATTTATACCATTTATTCTATCTAATCTAATTTTCTTCTTGCACATTGTAGTTTTTATGTCTAGAAATTTGATGTGTGTCTCTTTCACTCTTTTTAAAAATATACATATTCTATGTCTGCACTTGAACATATGGAACACACAGTTTAATGTCAATGTCTGTTTGATAATTCTAATATCAATATTAATAGACTGATTTTTCTTTTCATTATAGGTCTAATTTTCCTACTTCAGTGCATGCCTGGTAACATTTTATTAGCTGACAAATATTATGAATTTTAGGTTGTGACATCCCTGATACTTTAAAGTTATTAGGAAATTCTTGAACTTTTTCCTTGGATGCAGTTATTTAGAAATAGTTTCTTTCAGGTCTTGCTTTTAAATTTCATTAAAACTGTAGCATTAACAAGGCTCAGTCCAGAGACAATTGATATCCACCACTAGGATAGGACACTTTATCTACTTAGTGGCTTATGATTTTTTTTCTTCAAATGTAGGTGATATGGATCAGCTTTTTTTAAGCCCTTTTTTGAAAATTAAATACTGTTTCCCTAATTTTCTTTTAAAATTTTTTAGTTGTTCATAAGACCTTTATTTTATTTATTTATGTGTGGTGCTGTGAATCGAACCCGATGCCTCACTAGGCAAGCACTCTACCACTGAGCTATAATCCTAGCCCTTTCCTAATCTTTTGATGTAGCTACTTTTCAACGTAGTTCTCACCCACCATGAGTGTGTGTATATGTGTATGCGTGTGATTTATAGTTTGATGATACTGGAAAGGGCACCACCTCTCTAAATCTCTAGACTTTGCCTTTGTGTAGCTTTCTGCTCTCTATACTCAGCAGAGTGTTAGCAACCATGGACTTTTGAGATTTCTCAATTCAGAGTGTGCTTCCTAACCCTGCATTTTCCCTCTGCCCTATACCTGGAAACCCTCTCAAGCAATAAGCTGGGACAATTGTTCACCATTTCTCTGAGCTCACTGTCTTTCACTAACATAAGTTTAGTGTCTTAATGTATTTTTTCTTTCTTTCTTCCTTCTTCATACCTTCCTTCCTTTCTTGGTATTTAAGGTGGGAAAATACTAGGTCCCTATTAATCCATTTTGATTGAAAGCAGAAGTTAACTTTGTTTCTTTCGGTATCTTCTCAAACTTAAATAAAAATATTTAAACCCAAAAGGACAAAACAAACTGCTGATAGCACAGTAGTTCAAAGGAATATTCAACAAATAGTGATTATGAAAAACAGATGAGTAAATGGCATCTGATTTAGCTGAGCACAAGCCAGAGCCTAAGCATCTGCACTGGAAGTGTCCATTTAGAATCCAAAGAATTAATGGTTGTATAATCCTTGAATGTCTCAGGACTTCTAGAGATTTTTTTAAATGATCAGACTGAATGTTTTATTTCAAGTTAAGTTTCTGGTTTTACAATAGCGAGTAGTGGTGGTGGTTCAACAGTAAAACTTCCATTTAAGAACTCAGAGTCCCTTCTGAACATCATTCACAAATCTCTGCTAGAATCAAAAAAGAAAGAAGCTGAATTTTCAAACTTTTGTTCAGTTCAAACTTTGTTTTCCTGAGGGAAAGATATCCTTGACTCAGAGAAGCTGGGATGCCAGAGTGATCCAGGAGACCAGGGCAGCTGGTCTGGCAGGAGATTCCAGGAACTGTCAGTTTCAGAGCAGTAGAATGAATATTTGCCTGTGTCTGAAGACAGCTGAGCTTTTCTTTACCAGGAGCTCTTCAGTTTCGGGGTCCTCAATAGAAGAAACAGACAAAATCCTATATAATATCAAAATCTGTTACATATGATGACATATTGAATCACCACCACTTTTTAAAAAACAAAGCAAAACAAAAATTTGTCTTGAAATAAAGCAATATTGTGTAATTCCTGACTATGCCTGCAACCATATTTAATGACTTCTGCTCCCTTAATCCTGCAGAAAATTGAATTTATATCTTGAATATGCTGAATTAGATAATCACGGAATTTTTGTAGATCAAGAACACCTGAGGGAAAGGAGGACTGAGTAATGACCTTATAAAAAAGACCTGTGACCTAGTTATTTTCCCCTACTAAGATCCCACAACATTGGCAGTAAGCTTTACAGATCTTAATGAAGAGATAATATTTCCCCTTTATATCTGCTTTGATGTAATCCACAAAGTTGTATCATGTTATGTGTCCATTTTTGTTTCTTTCAAGATATATTTAAATATCCTTTTAATTTTTTTATTAACTCATTAGTTGTCAGAAACATATTACTTAACTTCCATATATTTGTGAATTTTCTGAAATTCGGCTTGTTACTGATTTCCAGTTTCATACAATTATGGTTGAAAAGATACTTGATATGATTCCAATCTTAAATTGGTTAGGACTTGTTTTGTGACCAAACAAATGATGTCTTAGAGAATGTTTCCTGGGCATTTGGGAAGAATGTATATTCTAGTGCCCTTGGATGGAATGTTTAGTATATATTTGTTAGAAACAATTGGTCTAAAGTGTAGTTTATGTTAAATGTTTCCAAATTTATTTTCTGTCTGCATAATCTAATGCTGAAACCCAAGCATAGAAGTCCTCTAAGATTATTTCATTATATTGCATCTGTCTCTTTGAATTTATTAATATTTGTTTTATATACTTAGGTATTCTGGTATATTGATAATTATTATATCCTATTGGTGATAATCATTATGTAATGATCTTCTTCAAATAATTTTATTTTTTTTTACATGAAATCTATTTTAATTGATATAATGGGTACTCTTGCTTGCTTTGATTTCCATTACATAAAATATAATTTTCCAATCCTTCACTTTGAATCTATATCTATCTTGATAGGTGAAATGAGTCTCAAAAAGAGGAAGGTGAATCTAAGAAAAATAACAACTAAACAACTTATTATACCTCAAGGAACTAAAAACCAACCAGCCAAACAACAACAAAAAATTAAGTCCAAAGTCATGAGGAAATAATAAAGACCAAAGTAGAAATAATTGATAAATATTAGGAAAAATAATATAAAATATCAACAAAACTATGAGCTGTTTTACCTGTGAAAGGTAGAGAAAATTGACAGACCTTCAGCTAGGGTAAGAAAAAATGATGAAGAGACAAACAATAATAGAAATCATAAAAGGAGATGCATTCAAAAGGACTGAACAAAAGCAAAACACAGAAATGGGATTACATCAAACCCAAAAGCTTTTGCACAGCTAAGCACAGAGGAAAGAGACCATTTATAGAAAAAGAGAAAATAGTTGCAAACTATACATTTGATAAGGGTTAGTATCCAAAATAAATAAGATCAAACAACTCAATAGCAAAGAAAACAAATATTTTCAAACATGTGGAAAAAATCAGAATAGATATTCCTCAAAAAAAGACATACATATGTGACAGTCATATGCAAAAATGTTCAACATCAATAATCAGAAAAATGCAAACTAAAATACATGATGATATCACTCACACATGTTAAAATGGGTTATTATGAGAATGAAAAAGATAAGTCCTGGTGATGTGGGTAAAATGGAACTCTTAAATACTCTTGGTGGGAACATAGCATCATATGTAAAACACTATGGAATTCCTCAAAAAATTAAATATCAAAGCTATCATATGGTCTAGCCATTCTACAAATAAGTGTGTATCTAAAGAAAGGAAATCAGTATCTTGAAAAGATATCTATCTATACTTTCATGTTTATTTCAGTACTATTCACATTAGCTGAGGTATGGAGTCAACCTAGTGTCCATCAACAAATTAATGGATAAAGAATATAGGTAATTTTTAAATGATGGCATACTATTTAACTTTAAAGAAAGGCTATCTTATCATGTGGAACAATATGCATGAACTTGGAGGACATTATGTTAAGGGAAATAAGCCATGCATTGAAAAACATACATAGTATATGATCTCACTTACACGTATAATCTAAAAATGTTAAACTCATTGAAGTATAGAGGTGAATTATGATCACCAGGGGCTTGGATCAGAAGGCAGGATGACGGGAGATATTGGCAAAAGGATACAAACTTCAGTTAGAGAAAAGGAATAAATTCAAAAGATCTTTTCTACACCATGGTGAATATAGTAATAACAATGTGTTACATTCTTGAATATTGCCAGGACATATTTTTTAAGTGTGCTTACACAATAAAATGATAAGTACAATGAGGGTAAAGCATAGTAATTAATTCTAGTTAGTTACTTCTACAATGTATACATATTTTAAAATAAAATGCTGTATATAATAAATGTGTACAATTTTGACAATTAAAATAAATTTTTAGATGTGAATGTCGATTTTATTTGTCAGCTCCTATTTAAATAAAAAAAAATCACTCAATCCCCTTGAAATCTACCTTTATTCCCTTCTCAATTCCATTTACATGGAAAGAAATGCCTAAAATATTTCTGAGAAATGTTCTAGTGAAAGAGAGAAGGCCATGGTTGTTGTTTTGTTGTGGTTGTTGTTTTGTTTTTGTTTTGGAAGTTCCTCAAGAAAATGGTGGAATCTGGATACAATTTTTCCATTGGTGAGGTCCATCAGTTTAAACATTTTGTTGACTCATTTTTACATATAAAATGACAGTCCATCATCTGTTATCTGAGTTTTAAGGTAGAGAAAAAAAAAACATTAATTACGGAAATTAGAGATCCAAAGTAACAAAACAAAAATAAATTTGCAGGAAACAAGAATTCAGAAAAAATTATAATCTATACTTCACAGAGATAAAATAGAATACTTATCTATAAAAAGAAATAAGATGTTACAAAATACAACATTTTGGAAGGCAGAAGTTTCAGAAAAAATATTTGCAAAAATTAAAATTTCCATTCATATTTTACAACAGGAAATTAAGAATTATATTGGTATTTAGGGCAAAAGAACTAAAAAATGGGTAAAGTGGAAGAAATGGAATGGGAACAAAAATTTCCATCTGAGAGGGCATTATAAATAATGAGTTTAAGATAATGGAGAAAATGCAAAGAAGGAAAATTTTACAAAACAACAAAGGTTTGTTTTGATCAATTGAGCCAGCAGGGAGTCAGACGCAATTAAAAGATTCTTTCTAAGGTATAGATTCTTCAAATCCCAAAACATCAGGGCAAACAATACAAATCCTTTAAAGAAGGCAATAGATATACATATACATATATACATGCACCCTGCATACAGAGTTCATCCTTATTATTCATGAATTTCATATTTGCAAATGAGTAGTCTAGTTTGAAAAAATAATTCATAATTCTAAGTCAATACTTTCTGTGCCTTCATGTCTCTTGTAGACATATAGAGTAGCATAAAATGTGGCATGGCATGTGCATCTCCAATTAGGTGGAATAAGGTGGGACTGAGTTCTTGCTTCTTTAGATTTTCTACTGTCACAGATTCTTCCTGGAGGGTTCCTAAGTGCCAACTGACTGAGCAAAGCAGAATAGAATCTTTATTCTTTTATCAAAGAAAGGAGACAGGAGACCTGAAATTCAAAGGGCACTCCCCAGCACAAGAGAAGTACCTTTATCCGGAAAAGAATGGACATCTTCACCTTGAAGGGAGGTGGAGGAAGCACCTGCAGATTCACACCTTTTTCACCTGATCCATTATGCACACACCATGCCACTGCCATCTTGGGCATTTCTGGTTTGAACTGGTTGGGATGTTTGTTCTACCAGTTTCCTATTGGGGGTGAAGGGCTATGAGAACTGGTGAGAAAAGTGTGAAAAATGGGGTCGGGCCTTACTAGCGTCTGTCTGGGTGATGCTGCTGTGAACAAATGTCTTTCTCTTCATGTTGTATTTAGTCTTTTATTTTTCTCATTTTTATGTATTTTTGTTGTTGTTATTTTTCCATTTAAAATGACTCCCACCATGTGCCATGGCACATGCCTTCTAATCCCAGGGGCTAAGGAGGCTGAGGAAGAGGATGGTGAGTTCAAAGTCAAAGCCAGCCTCAGCAAAAGCAAGGTGCTAAACAGCTGAGTGAGACCCTGTCTCTAAATGAAATACAAAATAGGGCTGGGGATGTCGCTCAGTGGTCAAGTGACCCTGAGTTCAACCCCAGGTGTGTGTGTGTGTGTGTGTGTGTGTGTGTGTGTGTGTGTGGATCTCCATCCCAAGCTCAGTGCTGAAATATTGTCACTGTTTCTAAACAAAAACAAAGGTGCGGGAGGATGCTGTAATATGTTTTAGGGAGAAAATATTTCTGTTCAATAAGCCTCTTTCAGTCACATTAGAGTGCTTGACCAAACTTTCAGTACAAGGTGAGTTCAATGTTAATTAATAAATAATCTATACATATTAAGAAGTTTTTAAACAGAAATACAAGTAAATCTAGTTATATATGTATGAGTTGGAGAAAATGTAACTCTTTGTTTTAAGGTAACATAGGTTTGGGATGTTTTCTTACATAAATAACCAGAAATATATGTAAATGAAAGAAATAGAACAAAGGCTATATATACATTTGTCAGTAGATCAAACTGCATACTAAAATTATGGCATTTTAAGTATACCCCATGTGGCATTCGGGAAAAGAATTCTGGCTGGTTAGCCATTTTAAATTTGCAAACATTCTGAAGTGCACAGTAATAAAGAACATTCAAGCTGGAGCCGTGAGTTAGGCATTTGGGGGTCAAGCTGTCCACCTTGCAATACATTGGATAACAGACATTAGCCCTCACATATACTTTGAACTTAACATACTTTTGAAATTAGTTTGTTACAATCATCTAGGTATTTCCTTAAAATCATAAACTTTTATTTCCTAGATTAAGCATTGCATTTCATTAGATAAAATTTACCAAATACAATACTCTTTTACTTTTCCTTATACACAGAGACAAAACAGAAACCCTGTTTGAACCTTCTATTTTCTTGATCAAATGAATTTTCTTATCATTTTCACTAAATACTTGCATAAATCATTGAGGAGGTAAATAATCTGAATAAGAAGACATTTGACCACCTCAAACTGCCCTCTGGCAAATAAGAATATTGGTGTCAAGGGACACCAATGAGGCCTTTCTTCTTGCATTTGTGATACTGTTGTAGTTATCCTATTTAAATGTTTTGTTTTTCCCTCACCTTAACTCGACTTTAACAAGTTGTAAAAAATCTCCAACTTCTTTTAATTTTGCTTTCATTTTATACAATTGGAGTCTGATCTCTATGGATTTTTTTTTAAAGGTTTAACTTATACTGGGTGCAGTGGTGTATACCTGTAATCTCAGCAACCTGGGGGACTGAGACACACACACAAAAAGTTGGCAGCCAGCCTCAACAACTTAGTGAGAGCCAGCCTCAATATATATATATATATATATATATATATATATATATATATATATATATGTTTTTTTTTTTCAATTGTTTTACCTCCTAAACTGTATAAAAAGAAATCTACCAAAGAGTATGTAAGAATTAAATTCTTCATTTATTTGTATCTCGGGTGTGTCTAGGGCAGCCACAATTTCTACCTATTTTCCTGTAATGTGCATTAATATTTTCCCTTTTAATTCTCTAAAGTTAGGTTAGGTTAAACAACAGATAACTATGGCTGATCTCAGAGCAAATAGATGGTTGCTACGTGTTTTTTTTTTTATTTTTTTGCAACTACATGGCCAACAAAAATACAAATGATGAAAAAAAAAACTAGCCCAATTTTTCCTTATAATTGAACTGTGTTACAACATCAGTGTGGCTTCTACTTCTTTTTGGCTTATTTCATTCATATATGTTCACATATGCATATATGCATATATATATATATATATATATATATATATATATATATATATACATATACATACACACATACACACACACATATATATCCAAGTAGTAGTTTATAAATAGGAGTTTTATAAAGAAGATAATGTGTAGATAAAGAGCAACATCTGTCATCAAGTTCTAGTTAACATATATATGAAAGCAATTTGCATTATGATTTTTTTTTTTTTGAGGTAAGGTCAGAGTAGAAATTAGAAGTTTATTAAAGGACAGCAGAAAAGACTTCTCCCGGAGGAAGAAGGGGACCCAAGAGGTGGAATCCCTGCATTATGATTTTAAAGTTTATTTTTCTTGAACTGAGTGAATGAAAGCATAACTGAGAAGACAGTTCCAGCTTCATAGAGTGCATGACCAAAAATAGACAAGGCTAGCTAGAAGAGGAATAAGACCTGCACAAACCAATAAAAATCAGAAGACCAAGGTATAATCTAGACAAATTAATGCAAACATCAAACATCACCATCATATTTGCATATATAGTTATAGACCAAAGAGAAAGCACATAAAATACAATGGCAGTGGAAACAACACTCAATATTAGCATACTTATACTGTTGTCTTGAAATGGTGTTCTTGAGCCTATTGAAGAAAATACTTTTCCCCTTGAAACTTGAGAACAAAGCATAATTTGGAAAAGTATCCCAAACCCTTATAAACCTAGACTAAAACATGCTATTCTCAATATATGCTTGATTACAAGTAAAATTATAAATTCTTCAAATTTTGCTCAGTGAAGACATTTTTTAATAATCAATACTCACTTTTACCTTTGTAGTAAATAATACATTCATTGTAAAAAAAGAAAGTACCTATTGTATTTTAACTAGAAAGCTTTCTGACCTAGATTTATAGAACTTTCTACGAAAGATGCTTAGTGATTACTTCCTTAAATAAATAGTCAATAATAAGCTTTGAGAATTTTAAATGATCTGAAGTAAGGCTAACAACCTTAGTAGTTCATCATTATGCATATAATCCACAGTTTTCAATTATCCATGCCACTGGTTTGCTACTTTAGCATGACTAATAAAAAGTTATTATTATTGTTGTTTCTTATTTTTCTCTACTGAATTACAACTACAAATAATTCACAAAGAAAATGAACAATTCATACCATCTCTAATTACTACTGTCATTGATTTATTTGAAGCTGATTATACAGAATTACCATACTTTGGTTAATGTTTTAGCTTTGAAATTAAATATGCATATTATTTTTTTCAGGACTTGAAATACACCTCTTAGACATCGTTGATATTTTTTATCTTGTTAACAGACTCATCTTCTGTGGATAATTATTTAAGATGCCTACTTACTGCATGCGGCAGATACTGTTCACTAGCTATTACACTGCGGTGTACACTTTTCATTTTCTGCTTATAGCAGCTAGATTTAAATAGGTGGTGGGCAGAAATTCTTTCCCAGCTATACTGTCATTCATATATATGAATCCCAAGAAAAGATTATTTCCATTATTTCCCAAAACTGTGGTCAAACTTTAGTCCAGAAATAATTATGCAACAAACTTCTGGCCAGTGACACAGAAGAAACCTGTTTTATGTAGTTTCTTACCAAAAAAGTAACAAGGCATATATTTATGGTAATTAATTATTAGCCTCCATTCCTTATTTATTTTTCAGGAATGCTGGAGGTGCAATAACCCTATTGCAATCAGACAACAAAAGTAATTAGGTCAAAATAGAACACACTAGGATGTTGTAGAGAAAATGTCTGGACCCTTAAAAACATCACTGACTGGCTGAGGCATATTTACTGCTTGTTACTTGTACAGCAAGTGTCCTCATATTTTAATCCATTTTTAGTTGTTTCCCTCTCTGGGGATGGAACCTAAGTCAGCACACACTATGCATACACTTTGTCACTCATCTGTAACCACCCCTATTTAGGTGTCTCCTTGTTATTTACTAATGGAAGTCTTCTTCATAGATACCTTAGCCAAGTTCTTAATTACTTTCAGAAAGTCCTATTTAAAAATGCTCTTCTTGACCCATTTATTGATATACTCTGTTTTTTGATCTTCTGATATATGACTACCAGATTTGGGTTTAGCTTTGCTTCAAGCTCTGGTGTACAATCGAATAGGCTTCTTACCAATTATTCAACCTCAAGTAAATGTTACATGCTTATTTGATATAGTCATTCCAGGATTCTGCTACCCAGGTTTTTTGATTTTCCTTTAAAGTAAACTTCACTAGTATAAACAGTGGTTAAGAGCATGGGCTAGTTTTAGGTCTCTACTCTGTCAGTGATTAGTTTTACAAATTAACAAGTTAGTGAACTTTTGGAGTTTTAGTTTCCTTGTCTGTGAAATAATATGAATGTAAAGATTAAATAAAAGCATGCTTCACTCAGTGTCTGGTAGTATATCAGTTAAATCCAATAAAAGACATGAATATCAATCTTTTGAAGGTCCATATAGAAGCCTTAGCTCAGAGGGATTTAGTACATCATCCAACATGACACAAATTATGAACCAAGAAAAGATTACTTCTCTTCATTGTACCATACTGTCTCATTTTTGTGGTTATCATTTGTAAGATCACTCATTTCTTTTGTTTTTCTGGAGACAATTCTAGCCATTTGCATCGCTACCATAGCCATTTTTTCATCCCTACCATCACCCTTTTCTCAGGGAGGTAGAAGAAGATAATTGGCAACATATCTTTGATATTCTTCTGTGAAAACATTTGAAGAACACAGAAATAGGATATCACATGGTCATTTTCATTGCCAGGTTGTTAAAGCAATTGTTTATTAGCTATTTAGAACAAATTGATTTTTGATCCTCCGAAACCTGGATATCCTATGGTTAAGAATTTATCTTTATTTTGTCCTAGTTTTTTAAAATTACCTCTCAAGAAATAATTTTATGTGAAGTGACTTAAGGAATGAAGGAAAGTAGCCAAAATAATGATGGTTCCTTCTGAAAGATGGTAAAGAATTAAAAGTACAGAAACCTCTTTGCCTTTTGCACCCAAACTTTATTCTTTTACATCTGGTGCTATGTGAACTACTGGCAGGCACAGAATGAATCATTGTTGCACTATCATTAACATAATGCCTGTGTGTAGATTTATCAGCAGACTTTCAGTTTGATAAACTGTTGGCATGTAAATATTTCCTTGAAGAAATTCCAGTCCAGCTGCTTTTGTTTACAAATCTATCAATGGCTAAAACCATTGAATGCATTTTGCCAGTTTCTGAATTATAATTACATGTCTAATTGTGAATTAATTATAAAAAAGAAAGACAAATATTCATAATAAATATTTCTCCATTTCTGGATTCATGCGATTTTTCCATATGCATGAAATATAAGATCTTACTTTCACATGCAATTATCTTATATTTCTTTATTTATATGTACAAGTGGTTAGATAAAATGAATTTGAAAAATCATTTGATTTTAGGAAGACTGCTTATTCCCTTGTTTTACTTTCTTCTCTATGCTGCTTAATCATTTCAAGGCTCCAATTAAGATTAGATTTTGATATGCCAGTCACATTAACATCTACACTGACCTGAATATTGAATATTTGAAGCTTTCTAATGTTTCACATGCAATTGAGATGATTCTGTGTTTGTCTAGTTTTTTTCTGGCTGTCCTCTGTGAAAAACAGTAACCACATATACAAATTCACAAACTAATATAAATGGTGCAAAAAACCCATCAAAAAACACCAGGCCACAGTGCTTTTTTCACCATTTATATTAATTTGTGATTTCACCAGCAATATAATTCACATATGAGTTCACCAGCAGTGCAGACACACCGATGGAAGAAATCATCTATACTACTCAGATAACCTAAAAAGCATCTCATTATTCATTGTTTCGGCAACATAACAGACAGTGAATAAGCCACACTAGATGCCCTATGATATCCAGTGTTTGTCTGCGAATGTATGCCAAATAGGCAAGTCTGAGAGAACCAGTGCTATACAAGTATTGTTCCCGCTTCTGTGCCTGAACATTAAGAAAGGACATGTGACAGATTGCAGATATCTTGCAGCATGAGATCAAAGGTAGAACACTCATCTCAAGAAACAGCTTTGATCACTTTCTGTTTTAAAAACCTGTTTCTCCACCTGTACTAGAGGGCCTTTACTGGGCCTTCAAATCATATGCAGAAACTCATTCACAGAGACTATAAAGTCATCTTTAAATACCAAATTACAAAGTCCCTAGCACAGACTAGAAGCCCTATGTTTTGGTCAGCCTTTTAGTGGTGTTGTTGAAAGAACTGACAAGAATTTAGAGGAAGAAAAGTTTATTTGGGGGGTCATGGTTTCAGAGGTCTCAGCTCAGTCCATAGACAGCTGGCTCCACTCCTCAGGGCTTGAGGTGAGGCAGAACAACATGGTGGAATAGTGTGGTAGATGGAAGTGTCTTACATGATGATCAGGAAGCAGAGAGAGAGAAAGTTCACTCACCAGATACAAAGTACATACCCCAAAGGCACACTCCGCAATGACCACCTCCTCTAGCACAGCTTACACTCCTTCAGTTACCACTCAGTTAAGCCCCCTCAGGGGATTAATTCATTGATTGGGTTAAGGCTGTCAAAACCCAATCATTTCACCTCTCAATGTTCTTGCATTATCTCACACAAGAGCTTTTGGGGGACACCTCATATCTACAACATAACACCTTATATATAAAAGTTTGTAGAACTAGGAGATTAAGCTGAAGATCCCAGTAGATTTCCTCTCATGGTAGTGCCATGATAAAGCCACAACTCCTAAGTGTTGAAGCAGGCAACACTTAGGAGCCTATTTCTCCCTTGGCTTAGGTGACTTAGCTCCTTGGTGCCAATGTAGACAAACTTTCTCAGCATCCTCAAGTAACAATAGAAGCAACAAAAATAATAAAATTGACATATATTAGATTATTTGGCATTTCATCAAACACTTTTTATGATATTTTTTAATCCTCAAACGCCCATTTGGGATAGGTGCTACTATTTTCATTATAAAGAAAAGAAAATTATACCATTTTTCAGACTGAAGGAGAACTGAAGAATCTTTGTGGTAGCACCTGAAACCAAACATTTTTCTGTTCATATTTGAAATCTCTGTTCTTAAATCCAGTGTATTCAAGAGATATTTTGATTGGCCTTTCTGATGTACTCATCTGAGGGTTTTTTTTTTTTTTTTTGTAAATGTACTTTGTCTCTCATAGAAGGAGACCTGATAGAAGCTTGGGAATCCTATTTTAATTAGATTAGTTTGATTTATGTGGTCTTAGGGCCTCAACCTATTCAATATTGAATAGGAATTTTACTAACTTGAGAATGACTTAAGGGGCTTTTTTATTAGATAACACTGTAAAACAGCACCAATATAAGAAAAGAGTTAGTACTGCTAGTCTCCTAGCTTTTGAGATGTGGGGTACAGATTTCAAAGAGAATAAAGTCTTGCCTAAATGAATATGTCCTTCAGAAATTTATATGTAACTACAATTCTTAGCTCTTTCTTGAGGATAATAGGGGCCTATCAGCCAATTTGGATAAAAACATGTGAAATTTTATTATCAAGGTCATAAAACCAATTCTTGTTCTCTTGGGCATTTTTTTCAAAATCAAATTTTTAATTTTTTTTGTTACTATACAAGTTAATACAACTTTTTTTTTTAAGGAAAGAAAACAATGATACTCAGAAAGTACAGGTTTCACAGTGAAAAAATCGGTATCCTTATTCTCTCAGATAACATCAGCATCAGAATAGCATATATCTGTGCAGACTTTTATGCCCTGTACCTATGATGTCATATAAATGAATGCACTCAACTTTTATTACAATATCTTTGTAGTTAACTATATTTTTCACATCAGTCTATCTTGGACATCAGTATAAAACAATTCACTTCTCTTTGCTCTTTTAATGAATGCTTAATGTTTCTTAAAATGGATGTAAATTTTTTTTAAGTCTATCTCTATTGATGGGCATTTAAAGTGTTTCTCAGCTTACAAGTATCTTTAAAAGGTACCTTGTTATAAATAATCTCTTCTTATTTTGTACACATATTAGTATCATTTGAATTCAGAAAAAATGTTGAATAACCGTTTTTCTGCTTGAAATGGTGTGGTGTGTGTGAGTGTGCACATTCACACATGTACACACATGTGTTTTGCTTTGAGTTTGATTATTGATGTGTCGGGGTCTACTTGCTTATCACCTGTCTTTGATTTTTTATCTTCAGCACAAAGTTCAACCACATTTCCAATGTATTTTTGGAGCTAAGTGTGACGTTATGACTGAGTTCTAGCCACAGGTATGTCAGCAGTGCAAGGTACCAGTCCCAAGTCCTTCCTAGCCCTAGCAACTTGCCCACTTATGATTTTCCTTGCCTTTCACTCCCCTGGCTTGATAAGGAGTGTGTTGAAGATGGAAAACTGTAAGTTAGAAAGAGTTTGAATTCCTGCATTACTCTGTGTATGAAAGTCACCTGCAAATATTGAAACCCCATTGTGGAATTCAGTGATAAATAACAATTTATTGTACTATATCTGTATTACAATTTGGGGTTTACTTATTGAAGAAACTCAAAATATACGTCACTAGCCCCCTACTTAAAAAAAATTATTCTTTTTCACAGTGAGGTCTTTGTTATATTCAAATTTCAGAACTGCCAATATTACTTGAAATAGAACTGATTCAACTTTTAAATAAAAACAAAAATATTAATTATTGACTAGATCTAGAAGATATAGTATCTGGGATAAATTTGACTGGTATGCTATGTGAAAGGAGGGAAAAAACTATAAACTGAAGACTAGAGAGTGTACTGAGAATCATGTTGGGAACTCACCAAAGACCATCTGATAGATTTTGATTAACATTTAGTAGAGTAAAACAAACTATTGCTTAAAGTCACTGAGTATGCTCATACTTTAAGACAAAGAGAATATTTTATATTCCTATAAATACCTACCTAAGACTTAGAAGTTTATATTTTAAGAAACCATAAAGTAATTCCTGCAGAGAAAAATTGATGACATAATAGCCAATTGCCCATGGTATCAAACCATTGCACAGAATCAGATCTTTGCACAAATCATATTTGACAGAATTTCCACTGTCTGTACATGGTTCATTTGGCCACACTATACTTAATGAACTTATGCCACAAGCAACTTTTCAATGATAATAACTAACAAAAATAGTGGCATCCTTAAAGATGTAAACTTGACAAATGGGTGAATAAAAATCTTACAAGTTGTGTAAATGGAGTCCTTCCATCACAAAAACTGAATGGTTAATGGCTGTTCTGCTGTGCATTAGCCCACACTAAAAGGCCTACTTTACTTCTGATATACAAATAACCACCTTTAGCATTATTGAGAGTTATGCAACAACAGAGAGGATAATACTTTCCTGTGGAAGAAATTTACAAGTTATGAGCCTACTATTTATTTGACTTTGAGTTACCCTTGGTTTCCATAATCCCTAGTTGAAGCTACATGAATATGTATTAAGGGGTAAAATATGAAAAATTTAGTAAGCTAATTGAGTAGTTTTATATTCTATTATTCTAACTGTACAATTTTCATTTTTGTTGAATAAGGGAGCTCTGGGCTCATAAATGTTTCTTAAAAATTGAAAATGCAAGTTAAGTTTCTTACTTAAGTTGTGAAGTAGACCAATTAGTTCATTTTGCTTGTCTTTCCTAAGGAGAATTTAATAATCATACTTCATTCTCATTCAATAAAGAGAAGGAAATGTATTAATAATAATTCGTGATTTGAAACTTGGACCATTCTGTTTTTATTTTGAACATCTTGGTGTCTTCATTGCAACTGGCAACAAAATGTAATTAGAATTTTATGAAATTAGTGAGCTTAGAAACATTACAGTGTCTCTTTAAGGAGTTTATTTAACAACAGACTGTAACCAAAAAAAGTGTAAAACATCAAATTAGTGGACATAAATATATAAATACATACTTAAAGATTTTATATTAAATATTTAAGTTTGATTTTAGGTAAAGAGTACTGGCACAGAGAATTAATACAAGTTGTCAAAATGCACACATTTGGAAAATTTCAGAGTACAGATGTGGATTTGGGCCTCTCTGTTTCCAAAGCTGATGACTTTTCTAATACAATACTGTTTTTAAGAATATATATTCTTGAATTAAACTTCACAAAGAGGAAAATAAAAATTACAGTGAAAACCTTTTTGTAGAGAATTTAGGGAAGCAGAAATAATATATGTTATAGATTTCTAGGATAAACAAACAAAATGCAAAATTTTTCCTAATGCATGCTGTAAGCAGGGACCATATTAGTATTAGTAATGATAGAAGACTGTATCTGTTAGAAGATTTCTTCTGCTAAAAACAAAACATCTCACAATTTCTTGCTTGCTTTATTAAATATTTCATTATGAAAAATGTAGAGAAATCAATATGGGGAGTTGCAACTTGGGACACTATTATGATGAGTAAAGAAATCTGGAAGTGGAAGGAAAATGATCTTTGGGAGTAAGTGACCATGTCATTTCTAAGTATAATAAAACCAAAGAAATGAAGGCTGAATATCACAAGATTTGCACCCAGAACTTTTTGAGAATGAGTAGGAAAACTGTCTCTATTGTTGACTCCAAATATCAAAGTAGCTTAAGAGATATAAATAAGTTTCTGGTGGCGACATACCATAACATTCAGTATTTGGAAACTGATGATTGCATTGTATGATGATTTCATTGCAGTAAATGACATCATATACATTTATATATTTGCTAAAAAATAATACAGACATAGTGATATTTAGCACACACACTATATTTATTGTTAATTTGTAGTGCTTTCTCCTTAAAGAAGGATTAAAAACTATACTTCATTTGTGTAGGTGCTTTCTTTCTTTTTGGCCTGATTTGGATCAAGCTCTTCTTTGATAAACATGGTTATGTGGATTCTTTCATCATTCTGTCCTGCAATGTTTTTTTTTTTTTTTTTTTCCCTTCACAGTAACTGATAGTGTGATGAATAGGGTGACCACTACTTTCTATATAAGTGTTTAAAACTCAAACATATTTGAGCTGCCTTTGATAATTTTAAACTTTTAGATATAGAATTTTCATCAAAATGATATTTCCACAAGTACAGCTTTCCTTCACATACTTTCTGAACAATGCCTTTTCTTGTTGGTGGTCAAACGGGTGTATCTTTTTCCTGTTTGTGTATCCTCTTTATTTTTTGAACTATTTTGTAGCACTACAAGACTTATTATTATAGCCTATATAATAATAAAAACACAGATAAATTAGGTACTGTCTATTTCTTGGTAGTTATTTGGCCAAGTAGTTTCTTACATTACAAATTTATATTTTAGTGATTACTATCTATAATTCTCTTATAATTACTATCCATAATACTTGAGTGTGGCATAAACAGTATGCTCATTTAAAATTCCATCTGTTTTCACATTTCCCAGCTCCTTAACAATTATATAAGGCCATGTGATTAGTTCTGGTCAATGGGCTATGGGTAGAAGGGAAATATGACACTTCCTGGCAAAGGTATAAAAGAGGGAGTACATGACCTTCTGGCCATCTGTTTCTCAAGTATATCAGACATGGTAGTCTCATTTGAGAGGGATAGCCACCAGATTGAAGTTGCCTAGGTCACTGATTCACCATACAGAAAACCTTTGCCCTGAAATAGAAATGGCAAACTATAGCCATTGAGTCAAATGTATCTCACTACCTCTGAGAAGAAAATGCTGATTTAAAATATATATATATATATATATATATATATATATATATATATATATATATTCATTATCCATTATCTGTGCCTGTTTTCATGCTATCATGTCAGAGTTAAATAGTTACTACAGAGATAATTAAAGCCTCAGCCCCAGATCTCACATTTTACTGAAAAATTTACCAATATGCCTGACTTAGAGTGTCAATAAATAGCATGGAATCATTCTTATATCTTAACACCAAACAAGAAGTAAGACACATAGTATTTCTAAAATATTCTTCAATATATTTCATAAATGATCATAAAATTGTATATTAAATACATGTCTCTAGAAGTGTATACAATGACTTATTTCAAAAGAAAACATTTTTATAACACATACAGAAGATAAAATGAAATAGCAGCACCATGATTTGAATAAATCAGACAACTTATTCTAAATATGAGATTGAATGCTCTTACAATAAAAAATTTCTCTGCATATTATTCTCTGCTTTGTTTTCATGCATTCAATCCATTCTCATTATGGACTTGAAATAATTTTTCCTTCCCCTTATGGACTATCAGTAAAGGAGAACAAAAATATTCGTTGACTTTAAAATCTCTATATTTTTATCCTGCATATATTGCATTGGAGACAGGTTATATCTGAAGTATAATTTGGCAACTATTACCCATCTAGAAATATCAATAGAAGGACTAGATCATGTGGGTCATCTTACATGTTTGTACATGTATTTTTGTGTGTGTATATCAGAACATTTATATGGCTTTAAGGGTGAGATACTACAAGGATTTGCACTTATTATTCATGACAATGGCTTTTTTAAGAGCAAAGATTATATAGATATTCAGGTCTGTAATGCACATATGCCAGATTCATTTAGGAAGTTTTCAAGTACAAGTTAAATGCATGTTGATGGCCATAAATGTATTTTTCAAAGGTACTTATATTTCAAATTATTTTCAATAATTAATTATAGAAATTGAATCATATGATTCTGTGGCTTCCTTCCATCAACTGTTGTCTACCTCAACTATACTGTACATATTAATGACTCACACGTGTGTAGGGATTCCACACAAGATCAGATTTATAGGAATGTTTATTTCTATTCAAATTGTAAGTGCTATTAAATTTTCTATTAATAAAATAACTCTAGAGGAATATTTCATAGACATTTAGTAATACTATTTACCATAAATACTCCATATGCTGATTTAATAAAAGTGATGGACATGACCCAGACACCTTTTCATATATGCTGAGAAAGTAAAACACCCAGGTGTGCTGTTGACACACATCTCTAAAAGGAGTGAATAGACTAACTTACTTGGGGCTGAGTTTTATCACTTTCCAGTCTCTTGATTTAAAACAGTGATTGCTGCAAGAAACCCTCAACACGGTTCCAAAAGAAGTTTTTCTACTGTGTCCTTTCATCTTTGCTTTTGATTTTTTCTTTTCCCATTTTCCTCTGACAGAGTAATTTAGGTCATCCAAAATTTCATTTTGCTTTATTTATGACTTCTTGAGTAAAATAATGCTAATAATACAATAGATCTTTCTTATAAGCACTTTTATAATCAAGCATCTTAGAAAATCAAACAAGTTTTGGATTTTTGGACACATGAAAGTAGCATTGACAGGGGATATTTTCCTAAAATACTGCAGATAGTTCTAAAAGTAAAATACCGTATATTTCTCCTAGATTGTCCCTGGCACTCCTATTGTCAGTTTTTTTTCTTTCCATGAAAATTTTCCAGTTCTGTTCTTAGAGAAATTATTTAGAGCTATAGCTCCTGTAGTCAACAATTGTGTGTAATGTGTAATGTCCTTTCATTCTCAGATTCTGTGTCAGTCACATGTG
The DNA here is from genome assembly GCF_964194105.1 of Spermophilus citellus. Lineage (NCBI taxonomy): Eukaryota > Metazoa > Chordata > Mammalia > Rodentia > Sciuridae > Spermophilus > Spermophilus citellus. Next base: position 65,042,839 of record NC_138182.1, on the reverse strand, counting down.
ATTATTTGCTCTAATCTACATACTTGTACACATACAGTTACACAAACACATACACCCACACTCCACACTCAGAATGTTTTCATTTGAAGTAGTAATTTTCATCAACTCAGCTTCCAAATATAATCATGTAGGTAGCTGTGAAAAAAAAATCTATGCAGTTTCCCCTCCCAGAACAATTAAACAGAAAATTTCTAGGCAGCGATAGGCAGGTATCAGTATTAGTGTAAGTTCCCCATTTCAAGAGACCCTAGTAGTTAATATAGTCTAGTGAATGGGTTCATATTAGGTAAATTAGCAATTACATTTAAAATTGCTTCATACCACCTAATAATAGTTGAACATATAGATCCTGGACTAGAAACACATAATAATCAAAGCTTTAAATAGATACAGTGAATCCTTCCTCTTAACTGAAAATAGTTGAATGAGTACTGTAAAATAATTTTTAATGCATTGTTAATTTATGTCAAAATTGTTTATTAATTTGTAATTATATAAAAATCCTCATAATTTGTGTTTTTCATTTGGGCTAAGGTATAATTATTGTTTCTCTCTCATATAATGCATTTATAAATGAACAATTTTTTAAAATAACTTCAAGTGCATTTAATTCCATTTATTTTATAAGTCTACATTGTAAAGTGTATGTATCCTGAGAAATAAACCAATATGTTGAAAGGTGTCCATTACAGTACTATTTATGGAACAAAATACATATTTTGAAATGTTTCTTAAAAATCTAAATATATAAGTCTAGGGAATAATTATTATTATGGTGTCACTAATACAACCATTAATAATCATGTATTGGGAATTTTTGCATTTATAAAAGTCAAGATACAAAAATAAGGATGGCCATTGCTGAATAATCTAAATTATGTGAAAGGAATTTATTTTAAAGGATAGAAATGTCTTGCTTTCACCTATGCAAAGAAGAACAGACTAATAATGACCTCCAACAAGAAGTGGCAGAGGATCATTGGTAGGACATTAAGGTTTACCTATGACACCGTTTTGTTTATAATTGACCTAGTTTACAACCTTAACATTGCAAACTGTGCAATAATTAAGAGGCGGTACTTGTCAGGGTCATACTTTTGATGTGAGTTTGGTCAAAGATATATGGTATTCTTGCAAGACAAAGTCAGTTAACAGGTGAAGCAGTAGTAAACAGTGAATTTGGAGAGTTGGAAGATGGAGTAAATAAAAACTCACGAACATTACTGAGATATGATTGTTGTTGGTGAATTTCCAGCCATAAAATATCTTTTCTGCTTTGGATCACATCTAGAAGGACTCTTGGAAGGCAATTCTATTTTCTTTAGGGTTAAAAACATCTTTTTTAATTAGGCAGTTTCTGAACATAGGAGCAAGAAGAAGGGTCATTTTTTTTTAATTTGTTTTTGTTTACTGCAATTTGTTTCCTGTTCTATTTACTTAAGTTTAACATATAAATGATGTCTTCCTCAAGAAATGTGGAAACAGTCCAAATGTCAATGAATAAATTGATATATATGGTTTGAAATAAATGCCTCAGAGTCTTCCTCTCTTTGAAAGTATGAGTAATACTAGATGTGCTTATGTCCTGCAGATATTCATGATTACATATTTTAAAGAACTGGCAACACATTTGGCATTTTTCAGTAGGCAAAATAAGATGGTTTCATATCTTAGAATACTTTTGAACTAAATTAAATACTAGAAATTCCAATAGAATGTTTTAAATGAAGAAGATTGCTACATCTTAATAGCACTGTAAGGGTTATGCACAAGACAGTATTGATGTTGGTTTCCTTGTAAACATTTTCATTTTAGTCTTTATTTTTTTTCATTTCTTTTTAATTTAAGTGATTCTTGTTCAGCATGATTTGTTAGTAAAATTCTAAATAAAATGAGTTTTTAGTAAGCACTTTTATAAAAGGAAGAAAAAGTGTGCATTTTCCTGAAATATGATGAACTATCATTGGTTTTTCAAAATTAAATTCTAGCAATTAAAGTGTCAGGTAAAAGGGACTAAAAGGATTGAAACAAATCTAAAAATCTTGGAGATTTGTGAAGAAAAATGTGATATTTACAATTTTATTGGTACTGGCCTTATACCTCTAATTCTGAATGATCTCTAAGTGTAGATTTTCTACCATTTGCCAAAATAAAGAATAACATGCTAATAGTTAGTAAAGTAAATTTGAGTACATTATTGATTAACACTATCATTCATGCACTGCCTTGAAAATATTTAGTTGCATGATTCATTCACTTTGCACTTAATCAGTATATGAATTATGTGACTAACCATGATAGGCCAACAGTGCAAATGATAAATTTAATGAATAGAATTTTCTGATGCATTTTATCTTTCCAAGTACATTATCAAAAATGAAACGTTGCCTCTAATCCTAAGAAAATATAGTATAACTCTTGGCAGCTTACTACTAGAACATTTTTATTCATGAGGGAACAGGGCAGCGCTTGCCATTTAGAAAGTAATATGCTTTTCTCTATCTGTGAGGTAAATTTGTTATCATCTCTCTGATGGAAAGCAAATAACATGTCTTACCATCAGTTTACATTCTTTGTAGCCATTACCATAATTGAGGGCATTGAAATGATGGAAAATACCAGTGTGTTGAAGAATGGCAGAAGAGGATGCAACATGAAGGGGAAACTGGATTTATTGATGCCCTAGTGTTTTCCGGTTCATGTCTCTAAGAATAGGGACACCTTTCACATGTTCATTTTTACTCCTCCTTTTGTAAGGGGATAGCCGATCCAAGTCTTTGTAAAAATAAAACAGAACAAACCACAAAGAGGCCAAGATAGCTAATCAATGTCATCAATTTAATTAGCCAGAAATATCAGTGGACAATGTTGGATGATTGTCTGAATTGACTTGGTTTAACTAAGCTGATGAATCAGTATAATGGTAGTTTCATGGAGAAGTAATATGATCAAGACATAGATGGTAGAACTCATATAACACATGTAAGGAATGGTAATTTTTAGGTGTTGCTTCATTATGGCATAATGCCACAATATTACTGTAATAATTATATCTTTCAAAATGCATCAGAGTAATTGCTACATACTTGACATTGAGAATGGATACATCCTGCATTCCACTGTGATTATGTGCAGTTTATATTTCATATATGCCTCTTATGCTCTATTTTGTGTGGATGAAATAGCCCTCCTAATTTGTATCACTCTTGGAATAATCAAGTTCATTCTTCATATGTTATCAACAGTAATCTTTTGTAAACAAATACAGACATGTTACTTTATGCTAATGTATAATGTCTTATGATTATAAAGGTCAAGAACAAAAAATCTCAAAGTAGACTACAAGTCTGTCTATGTTCACAAATCTGTCTATACTCTGCTTATCATACCACCCACCTCTTTAGTCTCCAAGTTTTTCCTTACAGAATTTCAGTTTTACAGATCAATCAGCCTTCTGAACATTGAGCTCTTAAAGCATAGAGTTCTTAAAACATAGAGTTCTTTTTTTTTAGAATTAGTCTTGTTTAATACTTGTTTCCAAACCAAATGAATGAGTAAATCAAACAATTTGAATTATCATAAAACTGTTTTTTTTTTAACTTATCTTTTCTTTTTTCTTTTTTGGCAATGTTGAGAATAAAATCCAGGGACTGACTTGTGCATACTATGCAAGTGCTCTACCTGTGAACTGTGTCCTCAGCGTTCTGTATTTTTATGTTGTAAGTTTCCTATAATAAATGAAAAAGAAAACACTCTTTCATAATAAATATTACCATTTTTATTAAAACATTGAGTTCTTAAAGCATTCTGTTTCTGTCAACCTTTCTCCTAACTCTCCCTGTTGTTGAGTTCTACATGATAATGACTTTAAAAGAAACCTTTTCTGACCCTCTAAACAAGGATAAATTTTGAAGATTCACCTATATTTTCTTTAGGCAAAAGCTATCACATGTTTAATGATTCGTTCAGATTTTCCCACTTGCTTTTAAGATCTGTATTTCAAAAGACCATGTACATTCTCTTCACCTATTCATCACCCTGTAATTTTGTGACTAAGTAAGTATACAAGAGCAAATCTATCACAGAAATTATGTAGTGATAAAAAGGGTAAGCAATTAGAGACCTTAATAATTTGGTTGTCATCAAATACTTTATACTTAAAATTTATATTTAATACAGATATACACATGTATTTGATTTCAAGGTATTTTATTTACCCATTGAGGAATACAGTTTTATGACCTAGGAAGCAGTAATACTTTTACCTTGGTGCTATGCAGATTAAGTTAATTCAGTCATTTTGCAAGTACACTATTTATTCATTCATCCAACTAATAATTGTTGATCACCAAATGCCAAAAGTAAAGGCTTAGTCATGCATTGTTGAGTACTGAGTCCTGTTTATGCTTAGTTATCTGTAGAGAGAAGAAGAGGAATCTAACAAATAATTTTTATATGATTTTATAATTTTTCTAATAAAATCGAGTAGGGGGAATATAGGAGATCTTTAGCTTTCTACCAATTGTTTTAGCATTGTGTGTACATAGCCACGGAGTTTAGTTTCTGCTCACATTTTATTGGCAGGATGCAGAGTTGTAAAAAATTGAAGGAAAATATCTTGAGATTAAAAAAAAACAGTAAACTGTACTTACTTGCTTCATTTCAGCCACATAAAACTCATATCATGCATAACAACTGTCTTCATCATTTGATTTAATATTAGGAATATTATTCCCTACTTTATTATCTCCCCAATCTCATACAGAGTAAGGTTTTTTTTTCTGACATTATGAGAAATTCAGGGAACGCTGTATATTGTAGTAGATATGATACCTACATATTCACATGTGTGTGTATTTTTCATTATTCACCTAAAAAATAAATTTTTATATAATTTGTATTCAAAATAAGGAAATATTACTTTTAAGATACTAAGCTTCTTAACAAATCATTTTCCTCAATATAAAAATATTAACATGAATTCAAAACACTGATTGGAAATTTCAAGTGGTTTTTACATGGTTTTTCCTTAAAGGAATATATTTACCTTGGTCTAGGATCACTGGTTTATTTACTGATAAATATTTTCCACGATGAGTTTCTATTTTATTAACTCAAGCTAACATCTAATTGATTTTTTTTTTTACCTCCAACTAAATATTGAGTTGACATCTTTATTGAGTTGCTTACAATAATACCTGGGTGGTATCTTTGGGAATTATAGCTATTTTAGAACACATTAGTTTATACACATATTCTACATTATTTAGTTACATGTGTAATATCTTGAATAAGAGTACAGCATATCATCTGCCATCTTGTACCAATTACTATGTTCTTTTGCTTTTTCAAGACTTATGTAAAAGTGTGCATTGTTTTGCTTAACTCAGGAAGTTGTAGGTCATCAACAAATTGTGAATGTTGTTACCCCAGCACTTACTCTGTCTTCCAGGTCATTTTTACTTATTAGGGTATTTGTGTTTGTGTCCACATTTGCAAAACTGAAAGTCCTTAGGAGTTGGTCTTTTGTTTATACTCATTAGACATATATTTGAATGTTTCCTACAAAATACTAATGAAATAATAATTCTGTGAATTTGTATTTTCATTTGATCAGTATGAAGACAAAAATTCTTAATGCAACTATTTGGATAAGGCTAAAGATATGGCATGTATGTATTCTGTTGAATGTATATTTTGGATGATGTATACTCTGATTTGAATATGGTTTGAGTGTCCCCTAAAATGTCCACATATTAAAAACTTGGTCCCCAGAGTGGTAGAATTGGAAAGTAGTGGAACCTTTAACAGATGGGGTCTGGAAGGGGGTACTTAGATCATTAGGAACACACCCTTGTGAGGGATTAGGGTAGTTCTCATGCAACCCCTTGGTAGTTCTCAGAAGAAGGTTGTTATAGAAGGAGCAAGCCTAACCCATCCCTCTCTCTCAGACTTTCTATTCGGCCATGTGATGCTTTTTCTTATATATGTCATGCACCATTTGGTCCTCAGAAGAGGCTGAACCAGTGGAGTACCACCTAAGGCTTTCACCGTACAAACCTGAGGACTAAATAAACCTCTCTTCTTCCTAAGCAGTTTGCCTCAGATATTGCATGATGATTATGTAAAGTTATCTAATAAAATACAGAAAGTGTCATAAATTTTACCTAATTTGCATTTTATAAATAAGAAAACATGAACATATGCTGAATTTATTAATCTATCCAACAGCTCTTCATTCATATTTTATTAATGAAACAAATATTTACTACATTCCTACTATATTTCAGCCATTATGTCAAATACTGTCAATTAGTGATAAACAAGGAAAATGTGGAACTTGCTTTTTTTTCTAATGCAAAAAAAATAAATCCCCAACTTAGGAATTGTAAATTGAGATAAGTGTATGGAAAAATGAATATTTTCTTGAATATTTTGGCTACAAATTAAAGTTATCTATTGAATAATTTGTAAAAAACTTCATTGAAAAGAGGGTATTTAAGATCAAAATTAAAAGATGAGAAGAAGCCAAGTGCAGTGCAGATATAAGTATTCTTGGGTGCAGAAATATCATATTCAATGGTCCTTAGTTGAGGGATTTTTAATATTAAATGAACTGAAAGGAGAATGGTGTGCCTAGATATTGAATGTGTCAAATATTTGAAAGATGAGAATAGAGGGTGAGTTTATGGTCAAGTCAATATAACACTTTGAGTCCCATTTGAAAAAAATATATATATATATAATTTATGCTAACAACACTGTAATATAATTTCAGAAGGAAAATGATAGCTAGGAATGGAAAGATGACTCATGTTGGTTTTAGAAAAGGAAATGAAAAAGGAAACAAATGAAAATGAGAAGGTCAGTTGGAAAGATGATTAAGTAAATCAGGGAAAATCATAGAGGACATTCAGATAAGAGGACTATAGCGATGAAATATAACAGTAAAATTAATGAGATTACCAATTACAGAAAATGTTAATAGGTTATAATAGGAGCAAACAAAATGAAAGAATAAAAAATGATTACCAGATTTCTGACTGTAGCAATTATGTATAAGGTGGTATATACTGAGAAAGACAATCTGACTTATTAGAAAGTTGATAGGTGAATTTGGGAGTCCTTAAAAGGGGAAGTTTAGAGATTGTGAAATAAATGATTTGACTTTGAACATTTCACATTTGCAAAATGTTTTGTCCAGTGGAGATCAGATTAAACCTTGTGGATATGGACTTTTGAAATTCAACGAAGAAAATTGGATTGTGGTATTTTGGTCATTTAAATAGAACATATTTTCTTTTTTTGGTACCAGAGATTTAACCAAGATTGACCACTGAGCCACATACCCACCCCTATTTTATATTTTATTTAAAGACATGGTGTCACTCAGTTGCTTAGCATTTTGCTTTTGCTGAGGCTGACTTTGAACTCCAGATCCACCTGCCTCAGCCTCCCAAACTGCTGGGATTACAGGCATGCGCCACCACGCCCGGTTAGATTGTATTTTCTGACATTTTGATTTAAATCAACTCACCTTGTTTCCTTTTTGAACTATAAAAAATTTTAAATTACATTATACTATTTTATTTATATCAAGAGAAAACTATTGTATAATGACTAACTAAAGCTTAATAGCGGTTTCTTAGGCATTCAAGGACCTTAGAACACTTAAATATATTTGTTCCTTTCCATGTTATATTGTTAAATTTTTATGTGTTTTCAAAGTGCATACAAGATAGATGATAAAAGACTCTATTATTGTTTTGTATGTTATATATTCATTTATATGTACCCATAGATATATCATTTTTGATTCTTTGCATTTCTTTCTTTATTTTATCTCAGGATACTTTTCTTCTGCTTGAAGTACTACACAACTTATAGTATATAGTCTGTTGGTGACAAATCTTTATAGTTGTCTGTGGAACAATGAATTTGACTTTCATTTTTAGAAGGTATTTTTCCCCAAATACAGAATGAACTATGGTTTTTTATTTTCACTTATTAAAAGTGTCATTTCAGTGTCTTAATTTTTGTGGAAACGTTAGCTGTTTTTTTAATCATTTTTTTCTTGTTCTTTTTAGTTATACATGATAGTAAAGTATAATTTGACTTTTTTATACAAACATGGAGTACAACTTATTCTAAATAGGACCTCATTCTTGTGGAGGTACATGATGGTGAGATGCATTATGGTGTATTCATATATGTACATAGGAAAGTTATGTCAGAATTATTCTACTGTCTTTCCTATTCCTTTCCCCACTCATTTCCCTTCATCTAATCTACTAAACTTCTATACTTCTACACCTCTCTTGTTGTATGTTAGCATCTGCATATCAGAAAGAACATTTGACCTTTGGTTTTGGGGGACTGGCTTATTTTGCTTAGCTTAATAATATCCAGACCCATCTATTTTCTGGCAAAAGTTATTCTTTTTTATAGCCAAATAATATTCCATTGTGTATATGTGTCATATTTTCTTTCTTCTGTTGTAGGACACCTAGATTATTTCCATAGCTTATCTATTGGGAATTGAGCTGCTATAAACATCAATGTAGTGTGCTGATTTTAAATCCTTTGGGTATAAATTGAGGAGTGGAATAAGTGGGTCAAACACTGGTTCCATTCCAAGTATTCTGAGGAATCTCCATACTGCTTTCCATTTTGCAGTCCCACCAGCAATGGATGAGTGAAAAATTTCCCCTGGATCCTTGCCAACATTTAATGTTATTATTATTTCTTTTTAGAGAGAGAGAGAGAGAGAGAGAGAGAGAGAGGGAGAGAGAGAGGGAGAGAGAGAGAGAGAGAGAGAGAGAAAGAGAGAGAGAGAGAGAATTTTTTAACATTTATTTTTCAGTTCTTGGCGGACACAACATCTTTGTCTGTATGTGGTGCTGAGGATCGAACCCGGGCTGCACGCATGCCAGGCGAGCTCGCTACTGCTTGAGCCACATCCCCAGCCCAACATTTAATGTCAATGTATTTTTGATAATTACCATTCTGACTAGAGAATGGAATGGACTAGTGAGATGGAATCATATTGTAGTTTTAATTTGCATTTCTCTTAGTTGGTAGAGATGTTGAACATTTTTTTATATATTTGTTGATCATTTGTATTTCTTCTTTTCTGAAGTGTCTGTTCAGTTCCTTTACCCATTTACTAATTGGGTTATTTTTTTTTCCTTTTTCCTTAAAACAGATCTGGCACTCAGGAGATCTTCATGCTCTTAAATATTTCCATTGCTTTGAAGAAGCATTTTAGTTTGATACCATCCCATTTATTGATTCTTGTTTTTCCTTCTGTGCTCTAAGAGTTTTGTTGAAGAAGTCTTTTCCTAACTCAACATAGTGGAATGCTGGGCCTATCTTTTCTTCTAGTAGACAGGAAATAATTAAAATCAGAGCCAAAATCAATGAAAGTGAAACAAAAAATTTCCAAAAAAATCAATAAAACAAAAAGTTAGTTCTTTGAAAAAAAAATCAATAAAATTGATAAACCCTTAGCCATGCTAACCAAAAGAAAGAGGAAAAAACTCAAATTTCTAATATTCATAATGAAAAAAGATATATCAACATGGATACCACTGAAATACAGAGGATACTCAAAAACTATTTTGAAAACTTATAGTCCAATAAAACAAAATCTTGAAGACATTGACAAATTTTTAGAGACATATTTGCTGCCCCAATTTAACCAGGAGGACATAGAACATTTAAACAGATCAATTTCAAGCAATAAATTAAAGATGCCATCAAAAGCCTACCAACAAAGGAAAGCCCAGGACCAGTTGGCTTCTCAGCCAGTTTCTTCTAGACCTTAAAGAAGAATCAAGACCAATCCTCCTGAAACTATTCCATGAGAAAACTTTGGTTTTACTGTTGCTCCTTTGAGGAGCTTTTGGAGTACTAGCTTTTGGAGTACTTTATTTTTCCTCCACACATCCTAGGTATGATTTCCTTTTATAGAGACTGATGTTCTAGAGCCTATTATATTGGTGGTTTGTTGTCTTTTGTCAGTACTAAAACATTCTCAGTGGTAACCTTTTTGAGTACTGAATTGATCACTGTCTCTCCCATTTCCCATCATCTTCTTGAAGATTTCATTCTGTCCCAAATGTTACATATACTGTTTATTTATTTTCCCCTCCTGGTTTCCAGAACGGTTTTCCCCATTTTGTTTTCTTGTTTCTTTTTTAACTCAAGATAATGCACTGAATTGGGTTGACAAATCAGATTCACACAAATCAGAGGATATACCCAGTATCGGGTGTTACTATTCATTTCAATAACGCAGTTAATCAAAAGGTTCAGTTGTAGCTGAGATAATTCTAGCACATCAAAGATGGCCTTCACTCTGGATGGGTACTTATTATGTCAGGCATGACCTTGAGTAATACAATAGAAGATGTCTCTAAATGAGGGATATTGTACAACTGAACAGTAATGTTATTTCTTGTTAAGTCAAGTCCATTTAAAAATTAAAGATGGTTACAATGCTGTTATTGTTCTGGATTTTTTTAATTTTAATTTTTTAATTTTAAAAATCCATTGATAAACATCTATTTCCATTTTATTTCATCTTTTAATAAGAGTCTCTCTACAAATCTATCATTATACTCTTTTCATTTTTATCTTATTACTTTCTGAAGATTTATCAGTATTTCCATGCTGAGGTCAATACAAATGCTGGAAAATATAATATGTTCAAAACTGTGGTCAACTTAATTTACCACAATCTATATACAAATGACATGAATCTTGAAACTGTCAGAATGTGAAAAGAATTTTTTTTTTTTGTACCAGGGATTGAATCCAGGGGTACTTAACCACTGAGCTATATCCACAGCCCTTTTCATATTTTATTAGAGAGAGGATTTTGCTGAGTTGCTTAGAGACTTGCTAATTTGTTGAGGCTGGGTTTGAACTCAAGATACTCCTGCCTCAGCCTCCTAAGTCACTGGGATTACAGGTATCCACCACTACAACTGGCCAGAATGTGAAAATCATACAAGTTTTTGGAACTTCAGTTTATCATTTTAACTGAATATTCTAAGAACAGTATATCTATGTGAGGAGCATATTAGAAGAATTGGCATTGATTTTAAAGAAGTGATCTTGGAAAGAATTTTTTTTTAATGGAAGATCACAAGTTTGAGGTGGCAAGATTGTGCAACTTATTTTGACCTTATCTCAAAATAAAGTAAAAAGAACTAGGAGTGTGGCTCAGTAGTAGAGTGCTTGCCTAGAATACAGAAGACCCTGGGTTCAATCATCAGTACACAAATAAATTATATTTAGTTGTGATGAGAACACTGAAAGTTGTCTCTTCTAGCTATTTTGAAGTGAACTGCCTTTTTCTTAACTATATTTTACTATAGAATATCACACTAGAATTTATATTTATCTAAGTGTAATATTTTCCCTATGACTGACCTCTCCCCATTTTCCTTGCTTTCTTCTCTCCCCAGCCTCTGATAAACACCATGTTATTCTCAACATCTATGAGATATTCAGCTTTTTTAGGCTTTATATATGAGTGAGGATAGGTGACATTTTCTGTGACTTTTTAATTTCATTTAGAAAACAAATTCATTATATTTTCAGTGTCTGAGGAATAAAGTGATGTATGAAAAAGACTAAATATCCAATTCTAATTTAATTTCCATTCTGATTGCAGAAATGATCTTTTCTTAGCTCACTGGTGATCATGCAGCAGAAAACCCAGACTCTGAAGGACTTAGGAACTTTAATAAATGTTTATTTCATGAAAGATCATGAAAGCTAAAAATGTTCCCACTGGGGTTCTGTGGTGGAAAATGTGAAATATCTAAAGGATGGCATGAAGACTCTTCCTTATGAGAAAGAGAGTGAAGTAAAGAAATTAGGGAACATTGAAGACAATCATAACCATTAAAACCTTTTCTTTGGTATAGACCTAGGAAGAGGTGACAAGAGCTCTTAAGTGTCAGTTTTTATCTTCTGTCCTCCATCTTATCACTCAAATATTACCTGTAACTTTGTACTTTTCCTCCTATATTCAATGTATACAGCTATTTAAGAAATTTGGGCACAAAAAATAGGAAGGTTAGAGAAAACTAGAAGGTCTTGTTAGTGCAAAGTTATGAAGACATTCATTCCAATGTATATAAGGATGAATTTGAATTAAACAATTCAAAAAAGTTTATTATATATTTCAGGGACAGCAATTAAATCCCCAGCACTATTTATTGTGTATAAATATGAATATGTATCTACTGCATTTTACTTGAGTAGCCTAAATAAGTTATTATCACCCTACAACAAATTTAATTAAAAAAATGTTAGCAAATAATTATTACATTTATGGGTATACAGTGATTTGACAGTAAGGTATTTGATTTTATGGCTCATCCTAACTCTTTTTACTTAAACTATTCTGAATGTGTAAACATAGACTAAAGCACTAAAATGTTTAAGAAAATAAACACTTGAATTCTAAGTGACTTCCCCTTTCCTGAAAATTATGTTTTATGCATATAGTATCTACTTAATTTTGTTATTAAAAGGCGACCTTGTATGTTAACATGTCCATCTTAAACTTTCAAAAAACATTTTACTTATAAGAAAATTAAACCAAATCAACCAAAGAAAAATTTTGTTCTTAGTATTTTTTAATTTGCACATCTTAAAAAATATTGTCAAGTCCTAGCCTCACCTGTGGGGTAGGTATACAGCACTCCTGCCGCAAGCTGCCAAAAACCTCACAGAACATTTATCCTTTTGTCTTTTATTTTCCTATCTAATATTTGCGAAATTTTTCTACTTTTAAAATTTGAATGTTATTTTTGTAAATTCAAAGTTAGTGTGTTCCTAGTAAAAAAGTTCCAAAACTAAATTAATGAACTTTTATTTTTTTATTTTTAATAGAATGTCATGTAACTATCAGAGTTTTCATTCAGACATATCTACAATACACATTCTTGATCTTTACCACAGGAGTCAATGAAATGAAGAGATATCATGACTCTCAGGAGACCTATAGAGAAAAAGAAATTTTATATTTAGTAATACACTTTGGGTTATATCTAACACATTTATATAAGGAGGAGAGTATACACATAAATGTCGCAGACTGAAAAAACTTTAGCACTTTCCAAGGACAATAAATTGTGCTCAATTTAACAATCTGTTTTAGGATAAAGTCAACATATTCTAGCTAGAGCTGAAGAACTCTAACAGTAAATCTTGTTATACCTCATATAATTTTTACAAAATGCACAAGTCATGAATAATTTTAAAATGATCTTATGTATGAGTCCTTTCTGTTCAGTCTTGTTTTTTTTTTTTTTTTGATTTTTAAGTATTTACAGTGATTATAGATGATGCCATTGCCATGCTTATTTTTTTTTTTAGATCTTTAACTAAAACTTAAACAAGCCTTATATTTTAAGGAAATTAAAACTACTATGAGATTGGCAGTATTCTTGTTGATGAAGATGCATTTCATTATTTCTGGCCTACATAAACCAACATAAAATTCTATTACAAACACACCTAAAAATAGACCCCATTTTCCCATAATAAACAGGTTAAGAGATTAAACAGATTTCAATGTACTGTAAACCTTTGAGCATTACCACCTTGTTGAAAATATTTTCCTTAACTTTCAAGAAAGTTCTGTTTTTATCAACTCAACTGTTTTGTTAGTCTCTTTTAGAAGTGCTTCTTTTGTTTGCTTTGTATGTCACTAAAACCAGGGAACACCTGTAAGAGTCAGCTTCATTTTTTTTTTTAAACACAGCATACACTGCCTGAAAAATATGTAACAATCCAGGGAAAGAAAGAATCGTTATATAACAGGCATTATTACCCTGTGTACATATATGACTACAGGACCAGTGTAATTTTACATCATGCACAACCAGGAAAATGAGAAATTATATTCCATTTATGTATGATATGTTACAGGGCATTCTACTGTCATGTATAACTAATTAGAACAAATTTTAAAAATGTGAAAAAAATGAGGATAATCTGAGGGAGGTCATGGTGGTAGTAGGAAACTAGAGGAAAAAAAGGCCTTCAAAATCTATTTTTATTATGGGCTATCTTATACTTCTTGATGACTAATTGATGACTAACATAAAATCCAATGAATACAGGAAATATGAAATAAAAAGGATAAAAATTAAAATTATTAAAAATTGTAACAATCTATAAAGCTTACATTGCATGAATCAATTCAATTTTTCAGAGGCATAAACTTTATTCTCACTTGGGTCTAGTGTTAAGTTTTTGGTCTTTATACTACTTGCAGTTTTTTAATTTCTTAGATAAAAATTCAGGAAGACTGCAGATATTATTTCTACAGATAGGCTTCCTATCCTTTTCTCTCTTCCTGGAACTCCCATTATATACATGTTGGTACTCTGATACTGTCCAAAGAACTTCTTTCATTTTTCTTACTTTATTTTTTACTTTCTGTTCCTCAGATCAGAAAATCTCAATCGACTTTTTTTTTCAAGTTTATGTATTATTTAATCTTCTTTTTCATTTCAGTTATATTTCTCAATTTCAAGATTTTTACTTATTCCTCTCAATCATTTCCATTTCTTTATTGATATTGGTAAGATACTGTTTTAATACTTCCCTTTAATGGTTGGATGTTCTTTCCTTTTGTTCTTTCAACATATTTGTACTAGTTGAATTCTTTATCTGTTATATCTTACATCTGGACTTCCTCATGATGATTTCTATTCTGTTTTCCTGAGTATGAGCCAGACACTGATGTTTTTTTTTGTAAGTGCTGTATTTTTTTTTATTATTATTGAAAGTGGAACATTCCAAGTATTATAGTCGGACTATAAAGGAAGTGAGTCTCCTTGATTCATAGGATTTTTTTTGCTTTTTTTTTTCGTGTGTGTGTGTGTGTGTGTGTGTGCGTGTGTGTGTTGTTGTTGTTGATGATGATGTTTCTATTTATTTCTTTAGGGACTTTCTTGGATTAAGTCTAAAATCTGTATTTTTGTCAACTCTAGCTGTTGAAGTAACTGACTGGTAGCTTAGTGGTTAATTAATGATTGGACAGAGTTTCTTAAATACCTCAAATCAATAAATCTTCCCCCAAATAGGCTTTCTGTCTTTTTATTTCTCTGTTTGTGGTTGGAGTATGCCTTCCATTCTTTCGTGTTCAACTCTGACTCAGCTTTCATTTCCAGCTTATTCATAACCTGATGGTCAGCCAGAAGTGAAAAATGAGAACCTTCTTAGATCTTTCCTGTTTAGACACATTCCTGCACAAGCATATGGTCCTAAAGACTAAAATCTAAAGACTCCCATGGAATGTTGGAACTTTAAAAAACCTTCTGTGAACATCTTATTCCCTCATTTTCTTTTTATCCTTTTGTCTTTTACTTAACTCCAGTTAACATAACATCACTGTACTAGGCCCTAGAAATGTTAAATAGTCACCACTAATTTTTTTTTTTTTTTTTTTTGGACACACATTGAAAATCAATCAGTGAGTAAGCTGAGTCAAGTCAGTACTCTGGGAATAAGTTTTTTGGGAGAAATTCAAAATCTGTTCTGCCCTCTTTTTTTAATGACTGATAGACTCCTGTTTTTCATAGCTATTATTGTTTCAAGGATGCTGGTTTTCAAGGCTACTGGAGCTAGAGAGAGGAATATGGCAACTGGACATTTAAAACTGTGGCAAATCTCACTGTTTTTAATGAGAGTTAAAAGGTTTTCAAGGTAAATGTTTCTTAGATTGTTGCAACCTTTCCATTAATTTCCCTACTTCTGAAAATGTTGATTTTTTAATAATTGTCACCTGTAGTTTCATTTCCTTTCTAAAATATTGAACTTTTGGAGGCCCTTGCTCTGCCATTCTGTAATTGCTTCTTTCCTGTGTAGAGTTTTTTTTTATATTTTACATACAAGTTTTTTATCACATATATGATTTGCACATATTTTGCTCCATGCTTGAGATTTGACTTTTCATATCTTAACAGTGTCATTCAAAGATAAGTTATTAATTTTGATGATTTCCAATATATAAATTATTTTATGAAATAAGTTGTGTTTTTGGTGCCCCAAATAAGAATTATTTGCCTAATTGAGGTCTAATTTTAGGTTTTGTTCCTTTAGGGCCATGACACATTTTGAGTTACTGTTTACCTATAGCATTAAATACAGATAACAGATTTTTTAAAATGTGGCTATCCAATTTTTCTAATATCATATGTAAAAAACACTGCATATTTTTTTTACTTATATGCATCTGCATTGATTAGAAATCTGTCATCAATGCATAT
Organism: Spermophilus citellus; assembly: GCF_964194105.1. Lineage (NCBI taxonomy): Eukaryota > Metazoa > Chordata > Mammalia > Rodentia > Sciuridae > Spermophilus > Spermophilus citellus. Next base: position 65,026,538 of record NC_138182.1, on the reverse strand, counting down.
ATGTGGGATTATTTCTCACTTTTTAATAATGTTTTGATCCATAATTGTAGTATATTTTCTGTTTATTTTAATGATCTTTAATTTTTATTAAAATTTATTTTTGTCTAATAGAATTTCTGATTGTTCATTATTGGTATGTAATAATAAGTTCTTTGGTTAATAATGGTATTGTACCCTTCAACCTTGCTAAACTTACTTATTAGTTCTAGTAATTTTTTTCTTTACTTTTTTGTAGATGCTTTGAAGTTTCTTACATGGACAGTAATGTTGCCTGAGTATAAAACCTGGTTTATATCTCATTTTTCACCTAAGATACTTTTTCCTTATTTCACTGTCTGTAATTCAAAATGTCAAATAAAAATGCTGAGAGGAGTTATTCTGATTATTGGGGAAAATATTTAGTCTTTCATCATTACACATGATGTTGGCTGTTGGGTTTTCATTGATGTCGATCATTGGTTTGTAGAATTTTCCTTCTTATTCTAGTTTCATGAGAGTTTTTATCAGAATTAGTCATTGGATTTTGTAAAAATACTCTTTTCTGCATCTATTGTGATGATTATATATGAGTTTCCTTTTTTGAGTGTTATTATTGTGAAGCACACGACTTTTTTATCTTTTTTATCACTAATGTCAAATGTTGTTGCTTTTTTTTATTAGCTGCTCATGACAATACAATGATATTGTCATATCATACATTTGATTCAAATGGGGTATGAATTCTCATTTTTCCACGTGTACAGGTTGCAGGATCACATTGGTTATACGGCCACATATATACATACAGCAATACTAATGTCTATTTTATTCTGCTGCCCTTCCTATCCTCACCTCCCCTCCTCTCCTCTCCCATCACCTCTCTCTACCCAATCTACTGTGACACATTTCTCTCTTTTTTCTTTCTTCCCCCTCACATCATCATACATGTATTTTGTATAACGATGAGGGTATCTTTCCATCTTCCGTGCAATTCCCCTTCTCCCTCCCATTCCCTCACACTTCTCTTCCCTATTTAGTGGTAATCTTCTTCTCATATTGTAAAGCACATGACTTTTTAATGCTAGAATTCTTTTTCCATTCATGAAACTAAAACCGTATTCATGATAGAGAAATATTTTATATTTATGAATCTAGTTCAAAATTCTTCATTCATAATTCTTTTTCCAAATTCAAGGAAATTTCTAATTTCTACTTTATTTCTTAATTTAGTGTCTGGATTTAGTTTCCAAATATTTATGAAATTTTCACATTCTTAGGAATTTTGATAATCCTACTTACAAAAGTTTTTGGACACTTAACTTTTCAATTAAAACAATGAGTAAGGAGATTACTAATTTTCTTTTGATATTTATACTGACATTTAGACAGTATATGATTTCATAGCTATTTGAGTTTGTCTAACTAGACACTTTGGCTAGATTTAACCCAGAATAGGAAAACCTGTGCATATGCAGAAGGAGATAAATCTTATAGTGGAAGCAATAAATTCTTTGAAAAACATACACATTGCCACTGCTCTGATGTACGAATAGGGAAAGGTGATTTATTTTATATCCCTGTGAATTAGCAAACAATAAGTTCAGTCTATTATTTCAAAATCATAGCAACTTTGAAAAACCAAAGCAATGAATGATAAGAATACCGAGTAGTGGTTAACTATTTGATCTATGTATTTCAAAATCATGGTTACATTAAGTTTATAGCCACTGTTTTTTATATTTGTTCTGTTTAGATATACATGAGAATAGGATATATTTTGACATATTCCACATATATGGGGTACATCCCATTCCATTTTTGATCCCATCTTTTTGGTTGAATATTTTGTGTAATTATGCTGGTCATATATTCATATATGAGTATAGGAAAGTTATGTCTGATTCATTCTACTGTCTTTCCTATTCCCATCCCCCATCCCTTACCTTCATTCTCATTTATCTAATCCAATAAATTTCTATTGTTAACCTTGCTATCATTCCTTGTTGTGAGTTACCATCCACATAAAGTTATCCCACTCCTTGGTTTTTACCCAGAGGATTTAAAATCAACATACTATGGCCACTCCTTCTTTTGACTCTCTTCTTAGATGGTGCCTGTGATTCACCCTGGGACCTGAAAGTATATTTTATTCAGTAAGAAATGTTTTAAATAATATATACTTTGCTTCCTTAAAAAGACTTATATGTAAGTTCACATATTAGTGACTTGATACTGATTTTAGACAAATACATACCAAAGGAAATCATATCAAAGACAAAAGATAAAATAAATAATATAAGAATAATAGACACTTCTGGCTAATTTCTTAATCATGTAATTAAATCTCTAAATTCAGATAAACTGAAACTCTGCTTTTTAAATATACTACTTAAAGTTTTCTTGTGCATAAATTAATAATGTTACTTTTAGTACACATCAATTACACAGAGTCTTGGTTTATAAGAATGACTTTCTTAAAAAAAAAAGAAAACCTTTCTGACTTTATTATGCAAAAGCCATCAGACATTGTCAAGCTAAGACAATCATCTTGATTATTTTTGGTTGTTTGGAGGATAAGTAAAATCCACCCAGACTAAAAATAGTAACTCTTGGGAGGCAAACAATTTGGTTTTGTAATGAAGTGTGCTTCCTCCAAAGGTGATTATAATGGAGTATGAGGGGATAGGGATGAAAGCCTTATCTTTTATTCTTTAAAGTCTTTCATATCAGTAAGCTTTGGAAATGTGGTCAGATAGTCTTTGGGGGCTGAGGTGTCTCCAGTGAGCTGCTTTGATATTAAGAGGGTTACATGTTTAGGACATGAGCATCCTAGCATCTGTTCTGTCAGGTACTTTGTTCTTCATATAAATAAAAGCTAGTGAATACCAGGATGCTGAATGGTCCACTGAAGAGCAGAGCTAATTTTTGATGCATTGTCTTCTATCTCCAATACTCAATCAAATATATTGTACACTAGATTTTTGTGTATGGAAAATTTCTTATAGGTTTTCAAAATGAGAAACCCATCTTTCATTTTCACTCAATCTGAAGATCCTAAGGTCTGTGTTTATGTGTGCACATGAGTGTAAGAGTATGTGTGTGTTTTCAGAAACAGGGTCTCCGTATATTGCCCAGGCTGCTGTAAACTCCTAGGCTCAAAGTGATACTCTTGCTTCAGCCTGCTTTGAGGCTGGAACTACAAGTGTGAATCATTATATCTGACTAGACCTTTTTAAAAATTGTTTATTTATTTAAAATTTATATCCAAAGAATATCAACTTTCAATAATTTTTACTTTTCACTTTTAATAAGACATATTTTTCAAAGGGATAATTACCAAGATAATTATTTTTGGAGACACTGATGACAAATAAATGTAAACAAACATAATTTAAATTTTATAGTAAAAAATAAAAGCATACAATTGGGAATTTTATTAGTAACTTGGGAAATAATGAGATGTTATTTTGATATCCCATTTCTTAAGTAGATTTTTGTCTACCACATTTTGCCTAAAGCCAATTTTACCAGATAAAACAAACAGTTCAGGTATTATTTTGAAAGCTAACTGGGATTTGAATTTTGTCATGGGTGGGATTAAACAGAATGAGTTGTACTGTAAAACAGTTTTTCTAAAAAGTAATGATCAGCTGATGAGGATATAGGCAAATGATAAGGTAGCTGTCTTGGTTAGGAGAAAAGAAATTTATAAAGATTTGAAAAAAGAAATGGAGTTATAAAAGCCACTATGTTAAAGCAGGAATTTATACAATTAATAAAAATAGTAATACATACAACCTAATAATTCAGAGATTTCAGAAGAAAGAGACTGGTTGTAAAGAAGAAAGATGGTTGATGATTCTTACAATCAAGAGTGGGACAAGTCAAGTTGGAGTTTACTCAGGTATACACAGGGACTTCATTGAGAATTGAACAGGGTAAATACCTCCTTTAATGGAACTAGATATTGGGTCTATTTGTCATGTTAATGATACTGTTAAGAAAATATTATATGCAAACTAAGTAGGTAAGTAATAACTAAGGCCAAAGTGATATGTTATTTAACTCCTTATTTCACTGTAGGTTAAATTCTGTGGAGAAATTTAGCTGAGATTTAAAGAAAAAAATGTAGTTAATTTTTAAGGAGGTAATAGATTTAGTTAGTAAATAAAGTGAAATAACAGAGCTACTAGTTCAAAACTCCTGGACCATCTTCCAGTTATCTAATTTGCTAAAGGGATTATAGATAAGTCAGTGTAATAAACTAAAATGTTTGTATATTTGTGCTGCCTCACCAATTATACCTGGTAATCCCTACTGCTTAAGAGGAACAACTAGGCCTAAGAAATTTGAGTTTATTCTCCTGATGTTTATTTGTTATTAGCTTAGTTTATTAACAAATGGATCATTTTACTGTCCATTTTTTCTCTGCTTCTTCCTGCCATCAATGTCAATGAAGCCTATAAAAATGAGTAATGTTCTATTTACACGTTCTTCAAAAAGTGGAATAAGTAATGGAGAACGACAAGGTACAGATATAACATGTTAAAACATTTAACTAAAAATGTGAATTTGGTAAATAAAAAATTTACCAAGTTCAAATTTTTAGTAACCCAGGAATCTTAAATGATAGAATCCATGTTATAAGTATATTTTAGTTGTTCATGTTAAAAAAATGTAGCCTATTCAATGTGAAAACATACTATGACCAAATTATGAGACACAAAAGTGCAAACAAACATTTTTTTATAATCACAGCCAATGGAAATACACTTATAATTGGTTAGGCAACACAAATATACCCTTATGCTTATCTGAGGTAGTATACACAAATACAAAATAGGGAAATCCATATCTTCATACCCACCAATATCTATTGAGCATCCTTTGTCTGCAGGGTATTGTGCTAGAGTTGGGAAGTGAGGGTGCAACAAAGATCTTTGAAATAAGACCCCACATTATCAAGGAGTTTAAAGATGAAATACTCTTGTTCTCAATTCAGATATATTAGAAATATTATTTAAAGGCCAGTGCTACTGCTTGATGAAGAAGGTGGCTTACATCCAAAGGTATATTATATGAAATAGCTCCTGGAAACTTTCTGAAAAAGAAAAAAAAAAAAAAAACAAAGTTTCCTCTGTCTTCAGAATGTTTTTACAGATGCTCCCTGATTTATGGCTGCTACATCCCAATAAATCCTTCCTAATTTGAAAGCACTGTACTATATATAGTTTGGATTCTAACTGTACCCCAAAATCTATGTATTCAAGGCTTGTTCCCTAGCTTAGAACTATTGGAAGATAGTAGAAACTTTAAGAGATAGAACATAGAGGCAGGCCTTTAGGTTGTGCCCTCAAAGAAATAGTAAGATGGGACTATGGCCCTCTCTTCTTCTTCTCTTTCATTCCCTGGTGATGAGGTGAGCAGTTTTTTTTTTCCAACAGGAGCTTATGCTATGATAGTTTCTCCATAGTCCTAAAAGCAACAGGGCCAACATTATCATTCACTGATACCTCCTAAACTGTGAGCCAAAATAAGCCAAGTAAGTTAGTTATCACACATTTTTTGTTATAGTGAAATTAATCTATAACAGTAAGTCAAAAATTTATTTAATGCACTTTACCTGTTAACATGATAACTTAGCAAGGTAGTATACATTTCTGTTAAATTGCTGCTGCTTTAGGATAATAACCACATTCTCACCATGCTATACATTTATTGTGCCTTGCCAATCTTGTTTTCTTCACACTATTTCTACTGTGAAGGTTTGGCTTTTTCAGAATCTTGATTTCATTCATTACTTAAAGAGTCTCACACATGCTGACTCCTGCATCCTTGTCTAGTGTACTTTGAACAAATACATTATTCTCAACCCTTCTTGTCTCTACCCAAATACTAGGGCCCTGAATCCACAAGACTGTATCTGGTTCTTTAGTTACAAGCTCCAATTTCATCCTATATTTCTCCATAGGATTTCTCACAATGGAAATTTAATAATTAATTGTGTAATTAGCTATTGAAATTCAGTCATCTAGCCATTATATAATTCTTATGGATGGGTATTAGGCCTATCTCATTCACCACTCCAATTTTTCAAGCAAGTGAAAGTAAGTAGAAATTATGAATTCAAGCAAGTGTAATAAAAACTTTCAGTACATTTGTTGCACAATGAAATTTAGTAAATCAAATTATCTTTTATAAAGTTATAATGAAATTTATAAAAGATAATATATCTGATTATAACACATAATGGCTTCCTGGGTGATTGAATCTTTATTGCTATTATCCTCCTTAAGACCTCAGAATAGGTCCTTATACCACATCGCAGTGGTGTACAAAAGGCCATTCTGTAGTTTATATGATGGGAATTGCGTTTGTTTAAAAAGAGTTTATTTTCTAGTGCAGTTTTACGTCTGCCGAAAAATTAAGTGGGTGATAGATATTTTTCCCTAAAACTCCTTTACCCTCACATCTCACACTAACCCACTGTCAAAGTCTCCCATCAGAGGGATACATTTGTAACAATTGATGAAACTACTTTGATATGTCATTATCACCCAAAGCTCATAGTTCACATTGGTTCACTCTTGGTGCTATACATTCTGTGGGTTGTGACAAATGTATAATGACACATATACATAATTACAGTAAAATATAAAGTATTTTCACTACTCTAAAAATCTTCTATGCTCCACCTATTTATTCATTCATTTTCCCCCCTCAAACTCTGACAGCCACTGATCTTTTTATTGACTCTATAGTTTTACCTTTTTCAGAAGGTCATATATTTTGGCATCATATTGTATGTAACCTTTATAGATTGACTTCTTTAACTTAGCCGTATGCATCTAAGGTTCCTTTGTGTCTTTTCATAGTTTGACAGCTCATTTCTTTTTAACATTGTCTACACTTAATCCATTCCCCTAACGAAGGACATCTTGTTTGCCGTGTTTTTTATCTCTATCATTTTTTAAAGTCTTTTCATACAATGCGTCTGTCTCTGCTGACATTGCCCATCTGTTCTTGCAAGCTATTTTATCTATTAGAGTTCTTGACATCGTATTCACAGTTCCTTTAAATTCTTGTTTGATAATTCCCACATTCCTGACATATCTGAGTCTGGTTCTGATGCTTGCACTTTCTCTTCAAACTATGTTTTTCCCTTTTAGTATGCCTTGTAATTTTTTCTTGATAACTAGACATGATGTGCTGAGTAAGAGAAACTTCTAAACAGACATTTAGTAATGTGATGTGTAGACGGGAGGGAGCAGACATATTCTTTAGTACTATGATTGGGTATTTTAGTGAATTCATGGCTCTGAACAGTGGAATTCATTTGTGCTTTGCCATTCCCACCCTGCCACCCTTTTAGGCTCAGAATGGCTAAAGCAGATTGGATTGGAGTAATTTACTTTCCTCAGTAGGTTAGGCTCTGAAAAACAATAATAGTTTGGTTTCTATTAAAATGATTTCTCTTGAGGGTAGGCATTGTTACAAAGAACATGTACTGATGTGTTTCAGAATATTTTCTATTTTTTCCTCTCTGTATCAGAAGCAAGAGGAGATTTTTCTTCAGTATTTACAGTGAGAGGCATTAAAAATCATAAAAATGGGGAGCACCTTGTAATCAGGACTCCAGGATTTTTAACTCCAAACTAGTGTCTGTTGAGTCTCTGGAAATTCATAAGATATAGTTCCGGATTTTCCAATTCTCCACTGGTCTGGCAGAGGTATTTATTTGCTCATGGGATATTGTCTGATAAATTGAGATTCTCTGTTTATACCTGCCTAATTCTCCAAAGTGTGGAAGAGTGATCTTATTTCCTTAAGAAGAGTTGTTCACAGCTTTCTTCTTGTTGTGAGGATAGAATGTTGGCTTATGGTCTCTTCACATGCTCGATCAGAAACTGGAATCTTTTATAATGTGTGATTTTAAAAAGATAACAAAAATTGTGGAGATGTATGATTTTATATGGGCCAGGTACTATTCTCAGTGCTTTATATATTTTAACACATTTCAAATTCAGAAGTTATTTTTATAGATTCTGTTTTATAGTTGAAAGAACTTAGGCACAGGAATGCTAAGAAACTTTCCCAATGTCACAATGCTAATGTTATGACATGAAAGTATAAATTGAAGATGTTTAAATCTAATCTGTGCTTTTAGTCCACATGCCACTGTTAATGACCTACAGATTTTTATATTCCTTCTGTCCTTTCTCCTTTGTAAAGAAGCCTAATTGAATTCAGGAATCCACCTGTCTCAAAGTTATCAAGTCTTTGGAAGAAGAGAATCAGAAGGAACAGAATCATACTGTTTTAACTGATGATGGTGTTTATATTCTCTTCATTTGGGAATGCTTCAGGCATAGACATATTTAAAAAAAAAAAACTGTCCAGAGACTCATGAAGGAAATTCTCTGGAAATGTACCTCTTTTTCTGCTGTACATTGTCATGCCTTGATATAAGCCACCTTATGAATATAGGAGGTAATAGTTGACATACTGAAATTGGGCAGATTAGTAATATGAAAAGATACCCTGTTCATGGATAGGCAGAACTAACATCATCAAAATGGCGATATTACCAAAAGTTCTATATAGGTTTAATGCAATGCCAATCAAAATCCCAATGGCATTTCTTGTAGAAATAGATAAAGCAATCATGAAATTCATATGGAAAATTAAAAGACCCAGAATAGCAAAAGCAATTCTAAGCAGGAAGTGTGAATCAGGCGGTATAGCGATACCAGATTTCAAACTATATTACAGAGCAATAGTGACAAAAACAGCATGGTACTGGTACCAAAACAGGCGGGTGGACCAATGGTACAGAATAGAGGACACAGAGACTAATTCACAAAGTTACAACTATCTTATATTTGATAAAGGGGCTAAAAGCATGGAGGAAGGATAGCATCTTCAACAAATGGTGTTGGGAAAACTGGAAATCCATATGCAACAAAATGAAACTGAATCCCCTCCTCTTGCCATGCACAAAAGTTAACTCAAAATGGATCAAGGAGCTTGATATCAAATCAGAGACTCTGCATCTGATAGAAGAAAAAGTTGGCTCCGATCTACATATTGTGGGGTCGGGCTCCAAATTCCTTAATAGGACACCCATAGCACAAGAGTTAATAACAAGAATCAATAAATGGGACTTACTTAAACTAAAAAGTTTTTTCTCAGCAAGAGAAACAATAAGAGAGGTAAATATGGAGCCTACATCATGGGAACAAATTTTTACCCCTCACACTTCAGATAGAGCCCTAATATCCAGAATATACAAAGAACTCAAAAAATTAGACAATAAGATAACAAATAACCCAATCAACAAATGGGCCAAGGAACTGAACAGACACTTCTCAGAGGAGGACATACAATCAATCAACAAGTACATGAAAAAATGCTCAACATCTCTAGCAGTCAGAGAAATGCAAATCAAAACCACCCTAAGATACCATCTCACTCCAGTAAGATTGACAGCCATTATGAAGTCCAACAACAACAAGTGCTGGCGAGGATGTGGGGAAAAGGGTACTCTTGTACATTGCTGGTGGGACTGCAAATTGGTGCGGCCAATTTAGAAAGCAGTATGGAGATTCCTGGGAAAGCTGGGAATGGAACCACCATTTGACCCAGCTATTGCCCTTCTCGGACTATTCCCTGAAGACCTTAAAAGAGCGTACTACAGGGATACTGCCACATCAATGTTCATAGCAGCACAATTCACAATAGCTAGACTGTGAAACCAACCCAGATGCCCTTCAATAGATGAATGGATAAAAAAATGTGGCATTTATACACCATGGAGTATTATGAAGCACTAAAAAATGACAAAATCATAGAATTTGCAGGGAAATGGATGGCACTAGAGCAGATTATGCTTAGTGAAGCTAGCCAATCCCTAAAAAACAAATGCCAAATGTCTTCTTTGATATAATGAGAGCAACTAAGAACAGAGCAGGGAGGAAGAGCAGGAAGAAAAGATTAACATTAAACAGAGACATGAGGTGGGAGGGAAAGGGAGAGAAAAGGGAAAGAAAAGGGAAATTGCATGGAAATGGAGGGAGACCCTCATTGTTATACAAAATTACATATAAGAGTTTGTGAGGGGAATGGGAAAATAAACAAGGAGAGAAATTAATTACAGTAGATGGGGTAGAGAGAGAAGATGGAAGGGTAGGGGAGGGGGATAGTAGAGGATAGGAAAGGTAGCAGAATACAACAGTTACTAATATGGCATTATGTAAAAATGTGGATGTGTTACCGAAGTGATTCTGAAATCTGTATTTGGGGTAAAAATGGGAGTTCATAACCCACTTGAATCTAATGTATGAAATATGATATGTCAAGAGCTTTGTAATGTTTTGAACAACCAATAAAAAAAGAAAAAAAACAGATAGGAAAAAAACAATAAAATGGACTAGAAAAAACATAACATGTTAACTACAATGCTTCATGGGAGATGGCAAAGAAAACTAGATGAATTTTTTTTTCTCATTTTTTAATCATTTGGACAGGTTATAACTTTGAAATCATGTAGAAAATAAATTGTTACTTATTTTAAAATTCCATTTAGTAGCAAAATCTTAAGAATTGGAAAATAAATATTTTAACACTTTGAGTATATATATTCATAAACCTGGAAAGGCCAGGCAAATATACATAGTACTAAAGATAAAGTAAAATTAGATAAGCAAATTTGCACAGCAAAAGTCAAACCCATTGTGTACAATAGATTATAACAAAACAAAACAAAAAAGAAAAGAATCTAAGCTACTGTTTATGTCCCTGAGCTTTTGAAAAATTTACCTAATTCCAGAACCAGATTTGTGAGTTATTTTTATGTGAGACTATAACATTTCCCAACAGTTGAGGATATTTTGATAGGGATTTTTCAAAAATTGTTTCTGAGTGTAACTAACTTGATATAAAAATCAACAAAACAATGGATAAATAAAAGAGTTATTTCAGAGTTATACCTTTTGCCTGTAGAATAATATTTCCCACTATAAGATCCAGAAAATTTGGTCCCCAAAATAATACAAACTGCAGAACATTTGAAGCAATATTGTAGGGGAAATAAAAATATGTAGTAGTTAAAAAGGCAGAAATTGAAGCCAGATTCTTGTTTCAATTTTTTTTTTTTTGGAACACTTTCAAATGTTATGACCTTAGACAAGTTGGTTAACTTTTCTAAGCTTCGATTTCCTCACAAGGAAAAGATCTAGTTAGTAGAAATACCTCACAATTACTATGAGGTTTAAACAGGAGAATCTATGTGAAGTTCTAAGGAAATACAGAAATGAGGCATTACAAGAACTAAATAAATGTGAGCTGTCATAACACTTTGATTTTATGTTACAATATCCCCCACCACTTATCTTCCTTATAAGATATTCATGTTCATATAAGGTAAATTCACACTGGAGTAAAATTGGTTCTAGTTATTGTACTTTACTAAGTTTGCTTAACTTTATCTGTCTAATATTAAGAGAAAAAAATAGATTTATTGAAACAAAATCACCTTAAATAACTATAGATTTTAAAATTGTCTTTTTTATCCTATTTATAGAATTTAAAAAACTGCTGATTTTCCAGTTTGCATATGGAATAGCAAATATTTATATGATATTAATATTATGGGTAGTATTTAAGTGTTAAAAATCTTAAAGTTTTCAGTTTTTGCCAGGTATAGACAAATGGAGGTCAAGATTCTGATACCTTATATGCTTCTTTTTAAATGGGTTATTATAAATAAATTTAGTAATGAAATAGAAGTTCCATTTAATATGCTAGCAAATAATTTTAGTATTTGACAGTGATATGTACAAGTTGTAAGTATGAAAATAGATTTGCCATTTTCCAAGATATTAATCGGTCCCTTGCTTCCCTTATAACAAGATTTTAAAAATGTATTTTCCAAAGACTCTTATTCATTTATTTTCTTAGTTTTTTTTCTTTTAAGCTATAGACCCAGTGATTCCCTCTGATAGCCTTTCTTCATATTATTCTTAATAATGACTCTTTGGGGAGCAATGCTATGGGGAATGAGATTGATCACCCATCACTGCTGCTGATGTGCTGTTTAACCAAGCCGGTGAACCATATACTGTCATCATAGAGGGTATCAAATCAACAGTGTGTGCCATGCTGCCTACACTCCTGTGCACCTAACAATAATGACAATTCTTTTAGTTCATTAGACAGCCCAAGAAACTGCCAACTAAGTTATAGGATAAAATTATTTTATGTGGTTTGTGGGTAATGAGAAGAAGAGTGTTTGTTTTGGATCTAAATACACGATTATTTTTAACAAATAACTCTCAATGACAGTATCTTATCTTCCAATCACTTCCGGAAACATGGCAATTTATTTAGCCATTTGTTCACAGTTCTAAATTTCTTCTTTGATTTTATGCCATGCTTTTGTTCACTTAGGATTTTGAGAACCTTTTTATGGAAAAGAAGTATAAAATTATTATGTTCATTGGTTAATCATTGTATATTTTAATATATTGGTTCCCAGTGACACTGTCAGGTTTTCCAAGACAACGTCCCTATTGTACGTTTGTGTCTTCTAGGGGTCATACCTTACACAATGATTACATCATGGTTATATGCTTAACTTTTTGCCCTATTGAAGTACACAGAAGTTAAAAGAATTTTCTCAAATACTTTAGTATGGAGTTTGTTATTTTACAGAGAAGACTATTTTTAATGTAAATAATCAATATTAACAGTCAATATAAATAGTTGATTACTCGAATTCTCAGATAACTTTTTATTAATCCTATTTTCTCCAAATTTCCTTTGAAGAGTATGATTTTTAAAACACCAATTTTTAAAAATAGATCACTACCATTGCACCTTTGACATTTCAGAAAAATTTGTTTTCAAAACCAGATTTCTGTACAAACCAAAGTTTTTTTGGTCATATTTGTCTCAAAAGTATCTGAATGTTAATAATGTTTCAACATTATACATTATACATATAATAAGAATAACAATGCCAATTCACATAATGAAATAATTGTGTTTTAATATTAGATGTAATTTGGAGAAATTTTTATGAATCTTTTTTAAGGAAAAACTGAAGGGAGTTTATAGAATCTTGAAAATTAAAGAAATAGTCTTTATTTGAAAATAAACATAATCACATTTTAAGGTAATATCTAATAAGTCTTAACATCTCTCACATTTAACTGAACCCCAAACAGTTGTTTGCTTGTTCTCTACTTTCCTATCAAAATTGATTGCCTTTCTTCCTCTTGACAAGGTCTCTGTTTTTGTCTTTTTCCAACTTATGTCATGGTTACAAAATGAGTGCCTGACTCCTAATAGATAATAAAAATTTGGATAAGAAAATAAATTAAGTAAAAACATCATTTCATCGATTATTATGTATGTGTTTGTATGTGTGTTGTGTGAATTTTAGAATATACTAAATAATATTCTTGGAATACTTAATGAATAAAATAAATACAATAGGATATATAGAAAGTAATTTATTTGAGTTTCTTTGCTTTATAAGTGTGCTTAGACATTGACAATATTAGTGCTTTTGAAGTCACTACAGGCAGAGATCCGATAAACCTTATAGAGAGTCTTTTAACTTTATATGTGCATTATGTGAGGCAGCTTAATGAAGAAGGAGGGAATATAAGAAAGAATAATATGCACTTTAATAAATCATATATCCTTGTGCTATTTAAATGTTTCTTCAAGGTTGATTGAAACTTTAACCTCAGTCTCAATAAAAAAGAAAAGCTTCAAATTTGCCAGACCTTGAATTTTTACAACACTATGTTGAATTATGCAGTGATCAGTCAATTATTCATCTCCCTCAGCCTGAGATAGCTGTGCTTTGAAAAGCATGCAAAAATGGAGCTACAGAATGTGATGCTGTGTCAACACATTTCACTCAGGATTGCTTACAAGACAAATTTTTGTTTCAACATTGATTCTATTTTTCTTGATGTTTGCTTCTAATAAGGTACCTGTTACAAATCAATTTCAGTTTGCATGCTTTAGTTTCTGATTCAGGATGATACACTGCCAAAATGACATTACTGCCTTTTCCATAGATTTCTGCACCCTTGTGAGAAATAGAGATCTTTCATAATTCAAGGTAATCTTCACATAGGACTGTAAAACAAGCCTACTTTTCTTCTAATGGAAGAAGCAAGAACAAATGAACTAGTTCTGAATTCCAGAAGAAATTTATCTATGATAGTTGGAGTTCTTAATATTTCATCAATAGAATAAATGGAAAGAGGGATTCAGAGATTAAGTTTGCTGGCCTCTAATATATCTGTTAAAATTGAAGGATTCTATTCAGGAAACCGAAAAAAGGAAAGAAACATATCACTGATGAAGGTCATAGGCTTGGAATTTGAATACTTCATTCAAATAATAGTTTTACCATTTGCTAGCTTTTTAATGTAGGGCAAGTAGATTTCTCTTTCTGAGTCACAGTTTCCTCATTGTTACAACAGGGAAAGAAAACTTAGTTTATAAAATCATTATGGAGATTACATAGGATAATCTATGCTAACTATTTGAAACATAATGTTTGGCTCAATGTGAGTACTCAAAAATTTTTATCTGGTTTTATTAACTGACTGTCAGAGTTGAGAAGTCACAGAGTTATATGAACTGTAAGACACAAACTTTTCTAGTAAATTTGATAAAATACTCTGTCCTAAATCATTAATGAGTACTTGCCAAAATTCTACTTCTAAACTTCTTTAGCTATTTGAATTTAATAGTAGTTATTTGACCATGGAATAGTATGTAGTGTTAGCTACTTGTTCTGATTATGCATAGTGACAGCTCTATCTGTCTCATTGTTCCCATCAATGCATTTATCTTGCTTTGTTTTTATAAGCTCTTTCCAGCATAAGTAGAACATTCAGAGACCCAACATGAATTATGAAATTCAAATCTCAGTTGATTTCCTGTTTAAAGTTAATGTGTCCAGGCAGTCCAAAGTTGACAATGAAATTGCCCCATATGTTCAAGGAAAGATGGCTGAATGGAATTGAAAATTTGTGAACTATTCAATTCAGGTACATTGTGTGCCCCAACTTTTATTTTAACAGTAAATATTTTGCAAGCTTGAGTAGTTTAAACACAATATTAATTTTTTTTGTTTTCATAACTGCAGAATAACATACAAATTATTTCAAAATTAGTAAAAGAAAGTGTGTTAAATTTTCATTGCTATGACCAAAATACCTCATGGCTCATGGTTCCAGAGATTTAGTCCATGGTCAGCCACATCCATTCCTTGGGACTCAGAATGAGGCAGGATATTATGGCTGAAAGGTGTGATGGAGGAGCACTGTTCCATTCATGGCAGACAGAAAATAGAGGATGAGAGAAAGGAGGATAGGGTTGCAGGGAAGATAATCTCTCCCAGGTCACTCCTCCAGTGATGTACCTTCTCCTTCCATGTGCTACCTTTCTATAGTTACCAACTAGTCATTCCTTTCAAACGAGGGTGGACTAATTAGGTTGTAGCTCTCATAATTCAATCATTTCACCTATCAGCATTCCTTCATTAGCACAGAAACTTTTTAAAGGAAAACTTATATAAAAACAAAAACATTACATCCCTGGCCCCTATAACATTCTTTCTATCTTCAAGAATACCGTATTGTTTATCAGTTTCATCCAAATTCAGTCTCCTCTGAAACTTAAGAAAACTCATGGCTGTGAGCCTCTGTAAAAATCCAAAGCTAGTTGCATATATTCATTATACAGTGGCTCAAAGTAAACATTCCCATTACCAAAGGGAGGAATAGGAGTGTAGAAGGAAGTTGTGGGATCAAAACAAGACCAAAAACCAGTCAAAAGATGTCCACCACTTTGCTTCATAACACATACAGGTAACATCTAGGACATGTGACAGTGGTTGTACTTTCCAAAGGGCTTGGGAAATTCCATCCCTTTGGCCTCTTTTTGAGACTCACTCTCTCTACAGTCAGGAGCTTTTCTTAGCAGACACTCTGCATTCCTGATATCTCTTAATTCCTTGGGTCTCCATTCTAGCTTTGGCTTTACTTTCACAGCTTCATGTATCACCCTCTAGGGGTAGCCCTCAAGGACTCTTGACCCTGCTACACTTTACCAAATCACTCAGTCCTTCCTTTGAAATCTCAGTGGAAGGCTCCATGATACCTTAAATCTAGCATCCTGCATAACTAGCACCATGTGGATGATGCCAAGGCCTTCCACTAGCTTGTACAAGAGCTGCTGTGGCTTCTGAGTGTATGCATGGCTGAGACAGGTGAAACAATTTCTGAGCACATCCCTCCACTCCCCCACCCACACCTGTCCCCTCTGTGGAATCAGGATGCCTCCATGATTGTTTCTCAAATGAGTTTTCCCATCGATATCCTTGAGCCTGCCCCCAAGTCAACTTTCCTATTGTCTCTGTGCAAAGTACTTAGCATATTTTGGGGGTCTTTAATCCCTTTAAAATTAGACCTTCCTTGTCCTTAGTTTTACATATACTTTTCTGACCACACTGCAAATTTTCAAAACCCTCTGTTGTCCTTCTTGCTCCCAGTTGTTATAGTAAACCTGGATTAAAAGCTGCCCAACAATATACATGCTGACCACGAGCTTTGGTGCCTTGTAATTTCTCTGCCAGATTAATTCATCTACCACCTTTAAATTTAGCCTCTTGGAAAGTCTCAGGCCATCAGAAAAATATAAACAACGTTTTTGTCAATATGTAACATGAATGGTATCTAGTTCAATTTCTCTCTGAAACATAATGAGCAGAGGTTTTACTGTCTGCATTCCGGTTTTCTGAGTTCCCACTAAAATTGCCTACTAAACTCCTCTTACAACATTCAACAGCTTTTCCAGCCTGCCTCTTCAAATTTTTCTAAACTCCTCCCACAAACCATTTCCAAAGGCTTCTGAATCATGTGGTCAGTTAAGTCACTGCAACAATCTCACTTCTGAAAACCAATTTCTGTGTTAGTTTGGCATCACTGAGACCAAAATATCCAACAAGAACTATTTAAAGCCAGGAACAGTCATACACACCCGTAATGCTAGCTGCTCAGGAAGGTAAAATAGGTAGATTGTAAGTTCAAAGCCAGACTTAGCAATTGAGTGAGGCTCTGAGCAACTTAACAAGACACTATCTCAAAATTTAAAAAAAAATTTAAAAAGGGCTGGGGATGTGGCTCAGTGGTAAAGCACTCTTGTGGTGGAGGAACACTGCTTCATTCATGGTAGCTAGGGAGCAGAGAGAGGGAGAAGGAAATGCCTGTAAGGAAAATGAACCCTTCCAGGGCTTGCCTCGAGTGACTTACCTCCTCCAAGCACATCCCACTTACCTATAGTTACCATGTAGTTCATTGAAACTAAACTGGACTGATTATGTTACAGCTCTCACAATCCAATCACTTCCCCTATGAGCATTTCTGTATTAATACAGGAGCTTTTGGGGGACACTTCATACCAAATCATAATAGAAGGAAAATTAAGAATTGAAGATAGTAAATTATTCCCTTTTAAAAAGCTAAATCAGCCATTACATTCCTAAAAATAATTACATCTGAGTACCATAGATTAAAAGAATTGCAAAGGAATGTTACCAAATACAGAGACATTGAATATTTTAGATATATAGTTGTTCCTTGTCAGATGTATTTAAAATAAATCAATTGTAATACAACACAAGTACATGAAACCAAATTAAAATATAATCCATATAGAAAGGACATTTGGAAACAATACAAATTTATTTGAGCTTTTCTATTATATGGAATATCAGGTTATAAGCATGATTACTTTCGATAGTATGATTCTCTCATTAGAAATATTGGGTAAAAAAAAAACAGTGAAGAATGGTTAATGAATTGGGGAGCCAACAAATCTGGGCAAGTCCTTGACAAATCTAAAATATTCCACAGTATCCATGTCATGTTGTTTAGTGAAATAAAACATATTTGAAATGGAAAAAACTTAAGGGTCCATGCTTCATTGGAAGTCCAATGTTTACATTGATTTGTTAAAAAAGGATAAATGGATTCACTGAATTATCCAAAATTCCAGCAGGAGAAACAACAAATATATTGGAAGATCACAGTGAAATATAGTAACCAAAGTTTTGGGGTGAGAGATTTAGGTTCACATTCTAGGTTATTATCTCCTCCTCTTTTTGACCATGGTCAAATATTTAACCTAAATATATCTTCATTTGTTAATTCGAAAATAATGATTGTCAAATTTAACTTGATAGGGTTATAATATCATGAAATGAGGATGTACCAGTTATGAAATATTTCTTATAGTTTATAGCGTCTTAGAAATTGCCAGTGATGGTATTTACTGGCACATCATGACTGTGAAAATTTGAGAGAAATTAACATTTTTCAAGATATTATACAAATCAAATGTGCTTCTAACATATAATTTCTAAGAGTTCTATATCTGATTTAAACTAGTATATTTTCTCTATCCCGTTTCTGTTTTACCTTCTTGTTTTACTGAATAATTGCTATCTATTCACCACTACCCCCACCCTCCTCCTCCTCCTCCTCATCAATGTCATCTATCACAAATATATATATATATATGTTCGCATCTTAATTAATTTTGAAATGATGTTTCATTGTGTTTTCTCTGAATACTCAGTTTTTAAAAATAAGCTAGAAAATACATTTTATATGAAAGTGCCTCAGAAGTATAGACTCCTGTGTCCCATGCTAGGCTTGAGTCAGAATTCCTGGAGTGAAACATAGGAATGATTATTTAAAATTTTTAAAAGATACATTCTCAGGTCATGCTAATACATTAAGAGATACTATAGTAGAGTATTTGATATTTTTTATGTAGTACTGCTAATACAGGAAGCCCAGAAAATAAAGACATAATAAAAATTTTATAATTCATTAGAGGGAATACTGTTATTTTTTCATAAATTTATTAATATCTCAAATTTTTACTAAAAATCATCCTGGTTTTAAAATATAGGTATTAAACATACTAAAATAGATTAAAATAAGTGTTCACAGACAATAAGAAAAAGGATAGAAAATTAAAATGAATTTAAAATGAAGGTTAGTATAAACTAGTCAATGTAAAAAAAATCTTTATGTAACTGCTAAATACAGGCCACAATTTTTGCTCTAAGCTTTGTCCAGCCAAAGCAAGAGAAGATAAAATGAGCTTTTGCAGCATTTATGTAACTATAAGATAAAAAATAAACCATTACGAAAGAAGCACAATTATTCCTGATAGACCAGAGATAAACTTCAAATATATATGATATTAGATTCAAATCATTAGAAAGATTTTGAGTAGTATATCTGAACTAAGAAAATATAAAATTTCTAGAAAAATAGGAACTTTTGATTCCTTCTGATGCATGAAGATTCTGTGTACACATCATTCTGAAAGTAAACATAAACTTCAGCATTATATATATAATCATATAATTCCAAGGGAACATAATCTTCTGAACGTGGTTCTGTAAATTGAAAAGTTAATATTACATATCTGAAAATATCTAGATTTATTTGTTTCTAAGACAACATTTTAGTCTTGGTATGAAATACTACCTTTCCTCTAATCATACCAGAGGTAATAACACAGAGCTAAAAGGGCTTCTTCTACTAAAGCTAGTACAAGTGATGAGGCCAATATAATTTAGGGTGTGTTCTATCCTTCTGAAAGAGGTAATTCCACATGAGATGACTGTAATAGATACAGTATGCTGTGATATAGTATATAATAATAGAATGCAATATAGCATTGTATGACTGTAGGCCTTAGAATGACAGTCCTGGGCCAAACGACTTAGGACGATCAATTTGATTTACACGTTAAGAGTTGATGCAAACCAAGGCACAGGAACATCATGAAATCCATTTAGTCCTACCTGCAGTGATGGAGGCCTAGAAAATAGTCATTTTCTTTCCATCTTTTCCTGCTGTTCAATTTTGGTTGAGTGCCATATAATGTACTGAAATAAACTGTCAACATACATAGCCATTGCTCATTGGCAAAAAGCTCTGCTGCTTTTTTGGATGGATGACAAAGTGTCTATAGCATCAATACAGAATCTTATAAGTACAAGATAAGATGTATATCATGCTATAGTGAAATGCTGCTTTCCTGCTAATACTATCCATATATACTTTCATCTCTGATTTCTTTTAAATTCAATTCAACCTATATTTATTGGAAGGTTTATGCACAAAAGCTACGCTGAGTGCTGGGAATATGAAAATGAATAATACATGGGTCCTAGAGAAAAATCACAATATACTGGTAATACAGGTATACAAACAAATAAATTACAATAAAATATGAAAATACTTTTAGGATCATATGAAATATGCAATGGGAGCTCAGAGAAGAGAATGGTTAACTACTTTTAGGAAAGTTATTGAAGAGATGACATGTGACCTGGATTTTATGGAAAGGAGAGATTTATCATATTCTAAGCAGTAGGGAAAATTATAAGTCTTAAAATAGAAAAAAAATCTGGGAATGTCATGGTATATTGCAAGGGTCAGTAAGACAGAAGCATGAGAACTTAGTGTAGGAAAAGAAACTGAATAAAAATTAGAATGAGTAGAAGGAGAAATTGTGGTGTTAAGGATAAACAATTTGGTGTACACTCAATGATATTGTATGTCAAGACGATGGATTTGGATTGGTTCCTGTGTTCAATGGGAAGTTGTGTCTCCCAATAGATAAATAGCAGAATCATTTTCCAAGGATATCATTTTGAAGGGATTAGAGAATGTCAGTAGGAGACTAATGCAATGATTGGAGAGAATGAGGATAGACCTGGAATTAAAGAATGCCAATGGCAATAAAATTAGAGACCAGATTGTAGAAACATTCCAAAAGAAGAATATAAGATGATTTGATGAACAATAAAATAGGAGAGTGGGCAAGATCTAATGCAAAAATCAACACATCCATCTTAAAAGATCATTAAAATGGATGGTACTTTTCTTAACTAAGAATGAAGATATTAGTCAGAGGACCTTTTGAAAATACTACTAAATTGAATTCAATTTTGCACATGCCAAATTTAAGGCACTTGTAAGGTATTTATACATATTTGTTGAATAAGCATTTGTAAGTATATAATGATTCTTATGAGGCAAAGAGGGAATGGGGGAAGAGACTTGAGATTCATCTATATGTGGAATGTAATTTAGATTATATACATGGATAAAATCCTGTGTCAGGTACACCTTAGACCTCCTTATCTATTCTATCACATGTCTCTGGGACCCTTAGGCATTTGTTCCATCCAGATCACAATTATAGTTATTGGTGGCACTTCATGTCCACACCTTGTACTTTGTCTTCTTGCCTCAAGCTATCTCATTTGTCACTGTAGTGTAAAACACAGGAAGGATTTTTGCATTCTTAAATATACAGATTGTTAGTATTAATGCAGTATGAGGTGAAACTGTAATCGATGGAAGTCAGGAATCAGGAGGTAAATTATTTTTCCCCTTCCTCAAAATGGATTCCATTCATGTATACACATTCTCAGAATATGGCCTGGTATATTGCATCAAACCATGGAAAGCACAATTGATAATAGTTGCCTCTAGTTAACAGATTAGTTACACAGGGTGCCACATCCTGTTTCTCCTCTTTTCCTTGTTTCTTCTTTCCCTTACTCATGTTTCCTAAGGATTATTCTTTCTGATAGAATGGTAGCAATTAAGATTTATATCTAAGTCAACACTCTCTGGAGAAACCAGATTATTTCACAATGGGAAAGCTGTTTTATTCCAGATCCAAATGGGAAAAAAAAAACAAACTCCTCAGTAATTTGAATAGAAAAACTTTAATATAATTATTAATCATAGTAGGAGCTTAGAGGAGTGAAGAATTGATGAGGAAGAATTCAAGTTAATTCTAAAAATTATAGGTATAGCAGATATAGAAAGAAGCTACTACCCATTGGGCTGAATTATAACACCCAACACGCTTGCTGGCTAGTAGTTGCTGCTGGTTGCTGTTGGAATTGGACACTGATGACATCAGTACCATGGATGCTTGGGTCTAAAGAAGCTACATGTAACACAAGAGCCTGTTTGGAAAAAAAATAAAATCTTTCAGACTGTAGATACTGGGCCCTGGAAAAGTTGTATGAACTATAGATACTAGACACTAGAGAAGCCTTCTTCTCTGCAGGAGCCTTCTCAGTGAGCACTGAGGCCAGGAAGAAAATTTTTTTTCCATTTGAAATGTCACTCCAGTGCCCTCTAAAGACCAAGCTTGACATTATGACAGCTGGCAAAGGACAAATATTTAATGGGCTCCTGTCCATTTTCACCAAGCAGACCAAAAAGGTGAAGAAGCCGAATATCAATAAATCTTCTCAGACACAAAACTATGCCACTTTGGAAGAGTATTTTATGAGTAAGAATATAAGATAGATGATGGCTCATGACATTATATAGAGAACAATGAGCTAGTGAAAGAGGTATATATAACAGAGAATCAAGGAGAAGAGGGTTACCTGAAAAGCCAAGGAGACCATATTTTTTGATTTTTAATTTTTCAACTGATATATTAAAATATAAAATTTATTTTATTGATGCGATACCATGTGATGTTCCCATATATGTATACAGTGTTAATGTTTCAGTCAGGGTAAGCATACCTGCTCAATAATTTTCTATTTATACTGAAAATATTCAAAATCCTTTATTTCAACTTTCTGAAATAGACAGTATGTAATTGTTACCTATAGTCACCATAGTGTTATACAATGGTACATCAGGAATTCTTACTCTATATGTAACTTAGTATTCATTGATCAACCTTTCCCCATTCTCTCCCCTCCTTTCTCAAATCTCCAGTAACCACCATTCTACTTTCAGGTTCTATGAGATCATCTTATTTTAAATTCCACTTATGAGGAACATTATAAGGTACTCACCTTTCCATTTAAAAACAATAATCTCAAATTCCATCCATGTTATCACAAATGACAGAATTTCATTCTTTCTTATGGCTAAATAATATCCCATGATTTATTTGTACCACATATTCTTTATTTGTCAGTTAGTGGATACTTAGATATTTCCATTTTTTGGCTACTGTGAATGGTTTTAAGGGATATTATGTAGTTAACAGATAAATTAATTTGGATAGTTGAAAAAGAAAGAAATTGAAAAAAAAGTATTTGAATTTCTGAATGTATAAGTCATTATTGGTATGACTAAGTGATATTTCAGTAAATGGCTTAATGAAGAAGCCAGAATTGGGTGAAAAGAGGAGTAGTAATAGGATGTTGAAGAAGAGAAGATATTCAAGAGATTTCGGGACAAGAGGAAAGTGCAATAATATAAACGATGATTAGGAAGTATTTTTGTTATATTACTTTTGTCATTGCCATTTGTTAAATTTAAAACACTTGTAGGTGAAGAAGAAAAGTAAAAAGACATGAAAGTTGGAGGAATGCGAACTCTTATAGAGAGGCAAAGGCAAAGCCATGGAAAAAAGTAATCTCTTTCCTCAGAGAAAATGTTGAAAGATAATGATGGTGCATTAGAGAAGAATGCTTATGGAAAATGCTTAAGGCTGTGTGTATGCATGTGTGTGTTTGTGTGTGTGTGTGTGTGTGTGTGTGTGTGTGTGTGTTTTCTCCTGATAATTGACTATTGACCTTAGATATGACATACCCATAGTTGTGTCTCAGTTTTATACATGTTAAGTTTGTAATCTGTATTTGATGCTATCCAAGGTCCCTTTGAGAGCTAAAATTTCATAGCAATTTTATAACTGGAAAATAAGAAACAAGAATGATTCTTATTTGCCCAAAATTAACTTACCCACAAAATTGAGAAATCTGAGCGATACACTTCTAGAACATTGTGACATCTAAGTATACAATTATTTTTCCACATCAACTTATGTGAACCACTTGAATAAGACAACTCATGAAATGGCAGAATAGTGTGCATTATATGTATTTATAATTCAGAAAGTAACATCAGAGGGATAGAATCCAGTATGACAACAACACACTGGTTAAGGATGCACATATGGAATACAAATTGTGTCTCAAATAGAAGCATATTGTAGTACTTACACTAAGAGAAAAGAGAAACAAAAGGAATGTGAATGTATCAGATGCAACTGTTACCAATCCACAGAAATAATAGTATCAGTCATTTCAGAATTAATAATAATACAGAGGGATTCTGGGGAATTTCCCCTCTAAATCTAAATAATCCTCTAAATTGACAGTCTCAAACTTTAATGCAAATCAACTGATATCAGATGAACCTAATTTGCTAAATTAAGAGCAGATTCCCAAGGAACTGTTGCAGATGGGAAAAGACCAACGAAAACTAAAGGCAATGTAGGATTCAAGCACACACACACAAACTCATAACTGGAAAAATGGGTGAAATTCAAATATTCTAGATGATTTAGTAATTTTGTGCTCATGATAAGTTTCTAATTTCAAAAATTGTACTATGCTTAAACAAACTTTTAGTACTAGGATACATGGACTGAGTGAGAAAGAGGTCTTAGCATGATTTAAGGAGTTTCCTAGAAGTGTAAAATGAATTTAAATAAAAACCTTTTTTTATAAAACCAAAATCTCTAGGCAAACTGTATATAGGACCAGGAATGTGAAAATTCAGCACGTTTTGTAGATAATTATATAGCAATCTAGATTGAAGAAAGACCTTCTTCTATATGTGACTTGCTCTAATCCTACTGACAGGGAAGGATGGAAAGTGGGTGGCTACAGAAATAAGATCTTGGCAGAAATGGTTACTCCAACCTCATACTTTGGTTCTCCACACTGAAGGTAATATACAATCCTCCCATGAAATGTAGTCTCTCCATCTCTCACCTTTCTTCAATTGATGTCAGATTCAAAATCAGTCTTATACATCTTTGAACTAAAGATTTTACCTTGTCAGAATCTGATATTTCGTTAAAAACAGAGGATCATTGGTAATTTTATGTGAAGGAGAAATATGTTTTAGAACATGATGTTGAAGTTCAAAAATACGCATCTAAAAAAATCTCAAATTACAGGAAAGCTGCACATTGAAAAGATATGTTGGACTTTTCGAAGTTGGATCCAAATCAATCACAAGTCTAATGCTTAACACTGCTGATATGTCAGTCGTTTTCCAGAATGGTGTGCCATTCATACTGCTAAATGAACATTTTCATTTCCCAGATGAGTGATCTGCTGTCCATCCTTATAATATGGTGCAGTGTTCCCAGGCTATTTACATCAGCTCTGCTTCCTTAGAATGAAACTATTTCATTGGGTTACATCTATTGAAGGATGCTTTTAAATATAGTAAGAAAGAAAATAACAACATGTTGCTTGTGATTAATCAGAGATGTGTGACAATGAGAAGATGCATCAGTATAGAAGAGGAATATTTTGGACACCAACTTTAATAATGTATAGTATACATTTAAACAGCCTTATTTGGAAAAGATTCATATTGACTGTGCATGAAAAGGGTGATTTGGAGGAGTTTTTGTCTTGTACATTGTGATTATGTGACAAGAAACAGGAAAATAGTATTTTTAATTTTAATCATCTAATGAGTTCTGTCGTAAAATTTAGATCCTTTGAAGTATATTTTTTGGAGATTTGTTTATATGAATTTTGTGAGCTTTTATGGATAGGCTCATAGATGAGTTTTTTTCTTTTCAAGTCAAATAATTTTTGTATAAAGTGCATTCCTTTTTCACAGAATAAATATACCAGATAAATAACAAATCTGTAGATTGAAAGGAGTAGATTTCCTTCCATAATTTACTGCTGCTGAATGGAAACTAATCTTGGTAAACAAGGAAAATTACGAAGAAAAATGTTCTGAAATCAAAATTCCCTACAGAAAAAGAGAAAAATAAAACATTTGCTTGGATTCAATCATTCACATGAGCATAGATTAACTATGAAGATGCTAAGAAATTGGTCATGTATTTTTTTTAATTTACCAAAATATCAGTTCTCTAAACAAAACAAAAACTACTATGAATTTGTGTGCATGTAGGTACACACCTAATGCAAACACACAAGCTACTATAGGGAGAGCTTTAACAAATTCTCATTATTCAGGTAGTTAAAGAGCAAGCTAAATAGCAGCACCACCAGTGCTGTAAATACTCAAGGCTGACAGAGAAGTGGTTATGACAGCTTTCACATTATCTTATTGCAGAATCAAGGCAGTAGTCACAGCTGGCTCATATGTCAAAATGTGTCAGGACTTAAATGGTAAAACAGGAGTGCAACAGCAATTGGCTTTTCAATCAATAACACAATCAATATATTTCACAGATATTTTCCCATATCTAAATTACTCTGCAGAGATGAGGGACCCTGACTGAGTGTTTATAAATCAATAAAACCCACAGCTAAAGGACATCTGCTCCTGTTCTTTTTCTTCAAGGTGCCGTTTGCCTTTTCTTTCCTTCTCTCTTCTTATTTAAGAATGTACTATTGAGGACAAACAACCCTCTTGTGCACACAAATCAGCTTACTGCTGCATTTTGTGTACATGATGTTTTTTTAAATAATTTTTTTGCTTGAGCATTCAACTAAGTGTTAAGGGCAGCTTTTCTTAGCTTAGAATGCTTTGACTGTTAGAGTTAATAAAGCAGCTTTCAAATTTCAAGTAATATATTCTACATAAACTTCAAATAAATAATATCAGGGTACAGCATCCAGACTTGTGATTTGAAATAATAACCCAGGGCATTATTTTTTCCTTATACGGAACAATATTCTTGTTGAAAATTATATCTTGTATTTGTACAGATATGCCACAAATGAGAAAAATGCTGTCCTCTACAAATCCATCCCCTTTGTTGAAAGATATGATGAGGAATAAAACAAAAACAAGAATACCCAACCAAAAAAAAAACATAAGTTAATGCAAAATTTTAATACTGACATGTATTTTTATTTCCTTCCTATATATTAAAATGAGGTGAAATATGAAAAATAGTTTAACAAAATCTGTGGTGTTCTGAGTTACAACCACCTTACTTTATTACTATTCTTTATAACACAAAGTAACATTACGATTCACACTGTCAGTGTGTCTTTAAAAAGAGAAGGTCGTATTGTGTTACAAGTGGAATGCAAATTAAATACATCAATCCATACACTTTTTCTAAGCTTGTGCTGCTAAAAGAAACATTTTCCAAGTTGATTCCAGTAAAACACAGGCATTGAAGCAACCTAGTGAGGACATCACTCTTTTATGAACTTGGGACATGATGAAAAAATAAAGCACCAATATTGAAGATACTCCTTCTCATTAAAAGGTCTTTTTTACCCGTTTTTCTCTGATCTTTAAGATTAAGAGGAAAATATGAATTTATAACTAAGATGATTTATTTCTCATTTCAATGGCCAGAGTGACTACTTTGCCTATTAAGTTAGCAATGTTTTATGAAGACAGAATTTCATTCCTTCTGCCTGTATTGTCTTCTGACCTGTAATTATCTTCAAACTAGTAATTAACTAATTGGAATGTCATTTCCTTATTCATATCCTATTCTTTCTTGTACCTTCATCTCTCACAAATTCTACTCTTATAACCTATATCTCAACTAAGTTGAACCCTAGTCTAATTCTTGACTATACCTTGCTGTGTTAAAACTTCATTCCTTTCTTTTACTTTCTAAAAAATTCTTCAGTCTATTGTGCATTTTTCAGTGCTTCAAGGTCCACTTGGAAATCCAATTCTGTTAAGCCTATCTCATCCCCCAACTAGAATTACTCTTTCTTCTAAATTTGCATGTCATGTTTTTCATGATTTTATGAAATACTAGTTAATTATTTTGTAATTATTTATTAATGACTGCTTCCCTACCGATATATGGTCAAACGCTTCAATCTTTGGCACTTATCTTGAGCATTTTTAAATTATTTGCTTCTGAATGAATCTTAAGTTGTTTATTTTTCTTGTGGTTTGGGTCATGGCTCAGTGGTAGAAGCCTTGCCTAACACATGAAAGGCACTGGGTTTGATCCTCAGCACCACATAAAAAATAAACAAATAATAAAAAACGTTATTGTGTCCATTTATAACTAAAAATATCGAGAAAGAGAAAGAGAGAGAGAGAGAAAGAGAGAAAGAGAGAGGGGGGGAGGGAGGGGGAGGAAGGGGGAGGGAAAGAGATGGCACCCTGAGAATCAATTTTTTTTAAAAAAAATTAAAAATTTTAAAAGATTGCTTGTTTTTCTTGAAGGAAGCATATATTTAAAACTATTTATAGAAAACAATAAAATTGATATTTAGCACCTAGAAAAAAATCTATTCACATTATAGATACTCATGGGTGCATCTTTTGTAAGGCACAGGATACACAGTGGTAAAAGTAGACATATTCCTGACTTTATGTACTTACTTTTTTTGTAGTAATAAAAAAATGTGACTAAAGCAATAATGAATATCACTTTTATGGAAAATTTGCAAAGACTTAAGATAGATTTTAAGACAGATACACAATATATTGCTACAGTTTTGCTATGAGTATGTCCAATGTGATATTTGGTACATACTTATATTTTTTAAAAAATGACATTCCTTATTTATCTGAAATTCACATTTGAGGTCCTGCGCTCTTGCCAATCTCAACTTAAGTGATATTTAACACTTTACCAATATATCACTCAGATATTAAAATGTTATTGACAAAAATGATAAGAGAAAGTAAATTTTTACGTAGTATGCATCGAATAAGAAAAAGTTTTTTCTTTTCACCCAAAATACGTAAATAATGAAAAACACCTACGAATATTGGAAATAATGGAATTATTTTTGGAATCAAACCATGTACACCCCCTACAAACCCTGTACCCATTGGGTGTATATTGATTATTTAGAGACAAGATAAATAAAACAAAATGAGACTGTCCTAGAAGAGGCACAGATTTATTTCCAAACTAGTTTTCCTTCCTTTGCTACCAGCAATAGAGAATCAACCTACTTTTTTTTTTCCCTGAGAGTCACTCCTAATTGCATTCAAGTTTTCTTCCTGAAAGTCTTGCTGCATAATATTTGAGGTTAGAATTTTTCACAACTTCATCTGTGTGTCTGTTATGGCTTGAATGCGAGGTGTCCCCCAAAAGTTCATGTGTGAGACAATGCAAGAAGTTTCAGAGGGGAAATGATTGGGTTGTGAGAGTCTTAACCCAGGCAGTGAATTAATCTCTTGATGGGGATTAACTGAGTGGTTACTGAAGTGGTAGGGTGTGGCTAGAGGAGGTTAGAATTGGGGGTGTGTATTTGGTGTATATATTTGTATCTGGCAAGTAGAGCCTCTCTCTCTTTGCTTCCTTATCACCATGTGAGCTATTTCCCTCTGCTACACTCTTCTGCCATGATGTTCTACCTCACCTTGAGGTAAAGCAGCCTGTTGTCTATGTATCGAGACCTCTGAAACTGTAACCCTCCAAATAAACTTTTCCTCCTGTACAATTGTTTTGATCTGGTCCTTTAATCACAGCTGCAAATAAAACTGACTAAAACACTATCCTTGAAAACATAAATACATCTTACATATTTTAAACTTTACATTTTTACTCCAATGGTAAAATAGATAACATGTATTTTAAATGGAAATAATACAAGTCGGGAGGTCTTACAAATTATTTATAGTGTAGTTCACAGATACTAAAATGCAAGTCCTTAGCTTTATTTAAAAAATGAGTCTTGACGAGCCCTCCAACACCATTCAGACCATACTTATGGTGGTGATTCTGTTGACCAAATTTATGGAAGGCTTGCTCTTTCTGACTTTCTGAAGTAATAAGAACCTCTCAAGTCAGACTAAAGGAGATTTCTTCTAACCAAAAGAGTAGTGTTTATCTTTATGGAAAACACATAAGAGTTTGTTTAAGTACAATACATAGTAAACCACATATAAATTCACTTTACAAAAAATATACTTTTTATAAACAAGTTTATGGCCTTATAATGTACCAGGATCTACTAAGCACTACAGAGCAGCAACAACCAAGTACTTTCTCTATTAAGTCCAAAATGAAATACAGCCACAAATTAGATGATCATTTTTACCAATGAACATATTTATATTGGTATAATCAATCGTACATGGTTTGTACATGTATACAGTACAAAATTGAAGCCAAAAGCATCATTGATATTCTGTGTTTAGGACCAAGAACTCTAAATGCACTATAGTGCATTCAGCCAAAATCTAAGAAGGGATTACATTGATGCAAAATATACATTTGACAGGTAGGCAGTAACCATTGGTTGTATGAAGGAAAGGTCATTCAAAAGAACATTTTCCATAGACATTTGAGAATCTCTGCAGAAATAATATTTGTAAAATTATCCATAAACCTCACTTTCCATGAATTCACTGTAGATATTCAAAGGGTCAGCCACCAACCCCCTTCTTACTCTCCATTTTTACTATTTCTTTTTTTCTTTTCCCTCCTTCCTTCCTTCTTCAGTGCTGGGGAGTGAACCTAGGAACAGGCAAGTGCTACCCCACCAAACTACACCCCTGGCCCTCCTTTTTTTTCTTTTTTACTTAATAGTGCTCACAAATATTCATAAATCTTCTGAAGTCAGCTTTAAAACATTGCATAATCTAGAATTAAAACTCATGCCTCAAATGTGCACCAGAGTGACTTAGGCATTGACAAGAAATCCGCAGAGTGGCAAGATTTAAAATCTGCAAAAAGACATGAACAAAATACAATTTCTTCTTTTGTTTGTGTTTGGGGTGCTGAGGATTGAATCCATGCTAGCTACAATATCCTCCACTGAGGTACATACAACTCCTTTCCCTGTATCAAGTTGTAAAATGGATACAGAAGACTCAATTCATCTCATTATTAGAAAATTCAGATAGAAAAAGTTAAGAATAAAGTTAAAAATATTAATTGATAATGATAAAGAAGAAAGGTGATTAACTAAGGTTATATTCAGTTTGATTCAAAGGCAATACATATCCAAAAGTGAAAAATAATTAACAAAGAACCATTAAAACCATTTTGTTGACAGTCATGCAAATAAATATTGATCCATGTGCTTAGTGTCTAAAATAAATTTGGTACATTTCCTTAACAATTCTTGTCATTCTGGGTGTTGTGGCAAGATACATTTTGTTAGAACTCTGAGAATACTTGTTGCAGAAAAGAGGTTGTCTTCTTTTAACCTGCTGATTACTAGAACACTAAAAGAGTACGGTTGAATGGAAGGCTGAAGTGATGGCATTTGTAATTTAATTTGGGTCAATAAACATTTAAAGAACCAAATATAACTTTCATGGTCTAATAATTCTTGAAAACTCTTTGAAAAGCTGGTATAACGTTGTTACTCTTGGAAACATAAATCTTTTAAAATTGTGCAATATATCAAATACATATAAAGTTAAAAGACACTTATATACTCACCGTATATGTTAAAAATACTATTTGTTCTTTTTATTTAAGAATTTTCACTGTTAAAAAATGAATATCAGAGATTCCCTTGAAGTTGTCTTTTATATTTTATTCCACATCTCACATTGCTTAGAGAAAATGAGCACCCTGAATTAGAAGTTCTTTCTTCTTTTTTTTTTTGACCTTTTAAACAACATTTTCTTTCTTATTTTTAAGATGTTAAAGCAGTACTACAAAATTATATATCCCTATAAAACACATTGATTTTTTAATATTTTTAATTGTATAAAACATATCTTGTTAGGTCACTTGTATCTTGCTTTCCTCACTTATCAAGATAGATTCAGCACATTGGCTTTTGTTAGACTAGTATATTATATTTGCTGTTCAATAGTCCAGTGATTATGAACAACTTATTCATCCTTTTTCTCTTTTTGTGATATTTTTAATTGTGAAATCTTTTGATAAAAAAATTGCTACAATCAACTCTTTTACACAGATAACTTTGTACATGTTAGAATTCCAAGGAAAGTAATTCATAAATCTTTACTAAACATCACTAGCATTTTGATATTAGATTTTGGTAAAATGTTTATGATATTTGAAAAATCAATTTTTCTATATATTCTAAAATTTTCTTTCTTTTGAAACTTTTTTCTGCATGCTTTATTCTATACAGGAAGCTCTATTTATACAGTTTCTTATATTAATACTATTTGAAATGATTTTATGCAAATAAATTGTTGATCATATATACTATTATATGATGACTTTGTTGTTATTTTTAACCAAATAAAATAAATTCGGTAAGGAAATCTAAAGAACTCTAAGAAGACATAACAAAATATGGAAGTTTTACATTAATATACATAGGTCTAGATTTATTTTATATTTTGTTATTTTCCCTGCTTTCTAAATCTTGAATCTTAAAGTGCATGCATTCTGTTACTTTTGTGAAAATGTAGAAATCTTGGATTTTAAATATACTTGGAGGTGACCTATACATAATAGCATATCAAATGCATCAGGGTGTGAGAAAGATGAGAAAAAATAGCTCCCCTTTCAGCTCTTTTTCTTAGTTATACAATGGACATTATTAGTATTAGCAATTAAAAGTAAAACCTCTGATTGTGACTTTTTTTTCCTTCAGTGCAGGGGATTTGACTCAGAGCCTACTGCATGCTAGGCAAGACAAGTACTCTATCATTAAGCTACACCACTATCCTGGTAGAGTAACATAAAAGTATATTTCCCACGTTATTTTATGGCATATTTCGTGATCAATGTAAGAGCTTTTATATTTTTCCTAACAACCAGTTTTAGTTTGATGATTTTGTTAGCTTTATTTGTCTCTGACCAAAATACACAATAAGACCAACTTAGAGGGGGGGAAAGTTTATTTTGGGCTATAGTTTCAGAGTTTCTCCTCCATGAACAGCTAACTTTATTTCTCTGGGTCTAAGCTGAGGAAGAATACCATGGCAAAGGACAGCAACTGAAGAAAGCTGCTCAACTTTTGGTGACTGGGAAGCAGAGAGAGAGTGAGACAGGGTGGAGGCAGGGAGACAAGATGTAATCCCCAAGGCACACTCCTGGACACCTATGTCCTATAGCCAAGTGTCCTGCATTAATACAGGAACCTTTTGGGGGGAACACCTCATATCCAAACTATTACAGTGAACTTCTCTACTATTTCTTTCTTGCAGCTAAATTAGTACCCCATTTCCCCTATATTTTTTGGTTTCACTATATTTTCTAACTTCTTGAGCTAACCCCATTAATTTCATCATTTTTCTTTCCAAAATATGAATTCAAGACCATAAAGTTTCATCTAATAACTACTTAAACCCCACAAAGATTATTTTACTTGAAGCTGTCTTAATATCACAATTTAAAGTATTTTAAGAGGATCATATCATTTCTAAAGACATGATTTATTTGGGATACTTAAAATTTCTAATAAATGTAAGTTAGAAAATAATTATTTTATTTATGTAACTTAACACTATTTTAATTACACACAGTCTTATTCTTTGATATTTTTGATATAAATTGTTATCCCAAAAAAGCCTTTTTGGTGTACGTGTGTTTAAAAAGAACATGTATTTTTTTATAATAATACATGGAGAGATAATGCATTTTTATGTTGTTGTTGTTGTTATTATACTGGGGATTGAACTCAGAGGCACTTGGCCACTGAACCACATCTGCAGCCCTATTTTGTATTTTATTTAGAGATCAAGTCTCACTGAGTTGCTTAGTGCCTTGCCATTGCTGAGGCTGCTTTTGAACTCATGATCCTCCTGCCTCAGCCTCCCAAGCTTCTGGGATTACAGCAATTCACCACCACACCCAGCTGGCCAATATTATTAATTATGGCATTCAAACTTTTTAACAATTAATCTAATATCTAAAAGGTGTATTAAAGTTTTCTAATTAATTATAGACCTTTCATTTCCCCTAGAGTTAATTTAATTTTTGCTTTACATAGTTTTTTGCATTGTCTATTATTATTACTCATTTTAATTCCAGATGAATTCGAAATTATAGCTTTATATAGTGAAGTCTTTTATTATCACAATAATATGTTTTTCTGAAGGCTTTTATGCCTCTATTTAGATTTGCTAAAGTAACTATTTATTGATAAATATTTTTCTAATATCTGCTTCCTAAATTTCCATGTTCTTTCATTTTGTCATGTTTCTAGTAAATAGGCTGTTGCTAAGAATAATTTTGGAATACCAGTCAGATAATATCTAGCATTCATGCTGGTTTTAGTAGTTCTTCATACTTACTTTTGATTACCAATATACCTATAACTATTTATACTATATTATACTTTTATTTTTATTGGTACATAATAAGTATACATCATAATGAGACTCATTGTGACATATTCATACATAAATTTAACATAATTTGGTCAGTATCATTTCTAGTATCTTCCCTTCTTTCCCCTCCTCCCTCCTTCTGACCCCCTTATGGTACTTGTCTACCTTCTATTTTCACAAGATCCCTTATTTTCCTTTTCTTTCTCTCTAGCTTCTACATCTGAGAGAAAAACATATGACTCTTGATTTTCTGAGTCTCTTATTTCACTTTACATGATACTCTCCAGTTTATTTCATTTTCCTGTAAACGACATAGTTTTGTTCTTCTTTACAACTGAATAAAATTCATATATTTACATATACATATATATATATACATATATATATTTGTGTAATATACATGTTTTCTCAAATATATGTATCATTTTATTTATGTAGTTATCTGTTGATGTACAGTTAGGTTGGCTCCATAACTTTCTTATTATAAATTGTGCTGTTGTAATACTGAGAATGCTTGTATCACTATAGTATACTTACTTTCATTCTTTTGGGTAAATACTGATAAGTGGTATAGCTGAGTAATACGGTGCTTCTGTGCCTGATCTTTGAGTGACTGCCATATTGATTTCCATAGTGGTTGTACTAATTTACTTTTCTACCAAGTGTGTATGAGAATTCCTTTTTACCTGCATCCCCACAAACAATTATTATTTGTATTCTCGATGATTTTCTTTTACCTGAGGTGGGACAAAATCTCAGTATAGATTGATTTTCATTTCCTCTGATTGCCAGAGATGTTTAACATTTTTTTTCATATATTTGTTGGCTAGTTGTACATCTTTTTATAAAAGTCTGTTTAGTTCACTTGCCCATTTATTAATAGGGGTGGGGTGTGTGTGTGTGTGTGTGTGTGTGTGTGTGTGTG
The DNA here is from genome assembly GCF_964194105.1 of Spermophilus citellus. Lineage (NCBI taxonomy): Eukaryota > Metazoa > Chordata > Mammalia > Rodentia > Sciuridae > Spermophilus > Spermophilus citellus. The sequence goes on along the minus strand of NC_138182.1, from coordinate 64,991,366 downwards.
TGTGTGTGTTTTAAGCATTTTGAGTTTTTTTCCTCTGGATACTTACCCTCTGTCAAAGGAGTAGCTGAAAAGATTTTCTCTCATTCTGTGGGCTCTGTCATAGCACTAGCACCATTGTTTCATTTGATGTAGAGTAGTTTTTTAATATGATGCCATTCCTTTTATTAATTCTTGGTATTATTTTCTAAGCTTTAGGAGTCCTCTTGAAGAAATGGTCGCTGTGGCTGTAAGTTGAATTGTTTCTCCTATGTTTTCTTTTACTAGTTCCAGAATTTATTGCCTATTTCTAAGTCTTTAATCCATTTGAGTTGAACCTCTGTGTGGGATGAGAGATAGGGATTTAGTTTCACCCTTCTACATATCCAGTTTACCTAGCATCATTTATTAAAGAGGGTGTCTATTCTCCACTGTATGTTTTTAGTAACTTTGTCAAGAATCAAATGACTGTATCTAAGTCTTCTATTCCATTGGTTTACATGTCTGTTTTTCTGCCAGTACCATGATATTTTAGTTACTAAATCTTTATAGTATAATTTGAATTTGGGTATTGCACTGATGTTTTTTCAGAATTGCTTTGTCTATTCTGGATCTTTTGTTCGTCCACATGAATTTTAGCATTGGTTTTTCTAGATCTGTGAAGAATATCCTTGGTAATTTATTGGGTATGGCATTGTATCTGTATATTATATTTGGTAATATGGCCATTTTAACAATATTAATTCTGACTTTCTATAAACATGGGAGGTCTTCAATCATCTAGTGTCTTCTTATAGTTATTTTTAAGGGTTCTTTTTTTGTAGAGGTTTGTACCTCTTTGGTTATATTTATTCCTAGGGTTTTAAAAAATATTATAAATGGAATTGTTTTCCTGTTTATTTCTCATAAGATTAATTATTGGTGTCTATTAAAGGTATTGATTTGTGTATCTTTATTTTGTATCCTACTACTTTGCTCTTGAAGTCTTCTGATGGAGCTTTTAGAATCTTCTAAGTATAGAAATATAGATTCTACAAACAGTGATAATTTCACTTTTTTCTTTCCTATTTTGATTCCTTTTATTTATTCTCTTGTCTAAGTGCTCTGGCTAAAGCTTCAAGTACTATGTGAAATAGGAGTGAAGTGGTAAGAGTGGGAATCCTTGTCTTATTCTGATTTTAGAAGAAATGCTTTCAGTGTTTTCCCATTTGTAATGATGTTGGCTCTGTGTTTATCACATATAGCCTTTCTGATGTTTAGGATTGTTCCCTAGTTTCTTTAGTGTTTTTTTTTTTTTTTTAATCAAGAATAGGTGCTAAATTTGTTGAATCCTTTTCTGAATTGATGTATTGAAATCATCTTGTGATTTTTGGTTCTATTTATGTGTTATATTATTTTTGGTTCTATTTATGTTTTGTATTATATTTATTGATTTGCATATATTAAACCATCCTTGCATCCATGGAATGAAACCAACTTGATCATGGTATATAATCTTCATAATGTGCTGTTGAATTCTATTTGCTAATATTTTATTAAGGACTTTTTCCATCTGTGTTCATGAAGAATGTTGGTCTGAAGTTTCCTTTCATTGATGTGGCCTTACCTGGTTTAGGTATCTAGATGATAATGGCTTCATAGAATGAATTGGTAGTGTTCCCTCTTTATATACTTCATGGTATAATTTGAGTAATATTGGCAGCATTAATTTTTCTTTAAAAGTTTTTATAGCATTTAGCTGTGAATCCATCTGGTCTTGGGCTTTTTTATTGGAAGGCTTTTTATTACTGCTTCAATATGATTCATTGTTATTGATATGTTTAAGTTTTTTATATCCTTGATTCCTTTTTGGTTGGCCATATCTGTTGAGAAGTCTATGCATTTCTTCCAGATTTTTAATTTATTGGAATATACATTTTTGAAATAGTCTCTATTGATTCTCTGGATTTCAGTGAAATCTGTTGTTAATGCTCCTATTTTGCTTTTAATTTTATAAATTTAGATCTTCTCTCTCTTTGGTTAATTCAGCTAAGTATTTATCAATCTCATTTAACTATTCAAGGAGCCAAATATTTGACTCATTGATACTTTTATTATATTTTATTCTTGATTTAATTAATTTCTACTCAGATATTTGCTATACCCTTCCTTCTACTAGTTTTGAAATTGTTTGTTCTTGTTTTTCTAAAACTTTGAGATACCTCATTATATTATTTATTTGGGTTCTTTCTGACTTTTTAGTGTATATATTCATAATTACAAACTTTTCTCTTAAAACTGCCTTAATGGTGCCCCAGAGAATCTGATATTTTTTTTAATTTTTAAACTTTTTTAGTTGTTGATAGACCTTATTTTATTTATTTATAAGCAGTACTTAGAATCAAACCCAGTGCCTCACACATACCAAGCAAGTGTACTACCATTGAGCCACAACCCCAGCCCCAAGAATCTGATATTTTATATCTCCATATTTGTATGATTCTAAGAAATTTTAAATTTCTCCTTTGATTTCTTCTGTGACTCATTAATCATTCAAAGGTGTATTGTTCAGTCCCCATATTTTTATATAGTTTGTAGTTCTTCTTGCTGTTAATTTCTAATTTCATTGAATATGATATGATAAAATGTAAAGAATTATATCAAGTGTGTTTGCTAAAACTTGATTTGTGACCTAAAACATGGTTCATTTTGGAGAGAGTCCATTGAGCAACAACTGAGAAGAAAGTATATTTGGCTGTTGTTGGATTAAATATTCTGTAGATGTCTGTTAAGTCCATTTGATTTAGGATATGTTTCAGGTCTGAAGTGTTTTCTGATTTTATGTCTGAATAATCTGTATATTGGTGAGAAAGTTGTACAGAATCATGAAGTATTTATATATTAGGATATTATCTGAGACTTTATGCCAAGTGTTTTTGTTTCACATAATTAAATGCAGCAACATTTGAGGCATAAATATTGACCATTCTTGTCTTCTTGCTCTATTGATCTGTTTTCCATATATAGTCACTTTTCTTGTCTCTTCTAATTTTATGTTGAAGTCCACTTTGTTGAATATAAGAGTAGCTACTTCTTTTGGGTTGATTTGTATGGAATATCACTTTCTATTCATTCACTTTCAGCTTATGGGTATCGTTGCCTCTGAGGTGTTCTTGTGGGGAACATATAGCTGGATATTGTTTTTTAAATCCAATCTGCCAGTCTATGTCTTTTTTGTAGGAGAACTGAGACTATTTAAATTCAATGTCATTTTAGAGAGGTATTTACTACTGGGGTACTGGTCCTGATTCTCACTTGCTTTTCAACTGTTAATGAGATTTATTCTTTTCTGAAATCTCTTGTTTCTGTGTTCTTCTATATGTAGGATTCCTTTAAGTATCTTTGCCACATTGACTTAGTAGCTGTAAATTCCTTTGGTTCATGCTTATCTTGCAAGTTTTTTATTTCTCTTCAATTCTGAAGGATAGCTTTGCTGGGTATAGAAATCTAGATTGGCAGTTCTGTTTGGTTTTGATGTTCTGAAATACACATTCTATGCCCTCATAGATTTTTTTTTTTCTGAGAAATTTCTGTCATTCTTGTTGGTTTTCCTTTATAGGCATCCTGGCATTTCCTCATCTGGAATTTTGGAATTTTAATCACAGTTTGCCATGGAGAAGTTCATTTTTGTTCTGTCTATTTGGGATTCTAAATGCTCTCAGTATTTGGATGTCCATCTTATTTGCAAAGTTTGGAAGTTTTTCTGCTATAATTTTACTGAATGGGTTATCAGTGCCATTTGCTTGTATATCTGCTCCTTGCACAATATCTATGAGCCTTGTTAGGTCTCATAATATCCCAGAGTTCTGGGAAATTCTGGTCAAAATTTTTATTCTTTTCTAATTTGGGCCAAATGTTTTAGAGTATTCAATTTGCCTTCAGCTTTTGAAATTCTGTTTCTGTTTTCTTCTTGATTTAATCTATGGAGAGACTTTTGATTAAAGTTTCTTCTTTTTATTTATTTTGCCTTTCATTCCCAAGATTTCTGATGGGTTCTTTTTCAGAATTCCTCTACTGAAATGATCTTTCACATACTATATTTTCTCCCTTAGTTTCTTCCTTAGACCTTCTTTTACTTCATTGATTATTTTTACCAATAAACTTTTCATATTATTTGTTCACCATTTCATCCACTTTGATGTCGATGCATTCAGGTGTTGGAGAGGGGTGGAATATAAACTTTTGGAGGCATATTGTTAGTTTTCTGAGATCCTGCATTTGTGCATCTGTTGTGATTTTTCCTTTCTTTTTTATGTCAGGATCCTTTAGTGATTAGTTTTCCCTTTACAATATGTGCTGACTGTGGGGTACATCTCACTGTCAACACATCCAATCAGCATAGTGAATAGGCTAAGTTCAGCAACTGGTAACTGAGAGTAATTGCCAGTAAGAGTGGTAATTTAAGAACAAACCCTAAATTAATATATATTTTGAAACATTGCTAATTATCTTTCCAACTCTACTAATCAATGAAAAAAAATTGGATGAGAAAAAATGTAGAATATACTGAAAAGTTAAGCATAAATGAGGATATACTTTATACTGTAATAAAGGGGAAAAAGAAAGAAAGAAAAAAAGAACAGAAAAGGGATATAGGTGAGATGAGAGATGGAAGAAAAGCACAGAGGAAAAGAAGGAAGAAAAAGAAGGGAGGGGAATGGAGGTCAGGAAAAAAAGGTATTGAGAAAAATTTGATTAGTTGAAAGAATATATAAAATTAGTTGGATCTGTGAAAAAACAAGTAATGAAGGAGGACACAACCAAACTCATCACACAAAAAATATACTGCAACAATGATCATAAAAAGAATCATTAGGTTTGGGGCTGGGGATGTGGCTCAATCGGTAGTGTGCTCGCCTGGTGTGCGCGGGGCACTGGGTTCGATCCTCAGCACCACATAAAAATAAAATAGAAGATGTTGTGTCCACCAAAAACTAAAAAATAAATATTAAAAAAATTCTCTCTCTCTCTCTCTCTCTCTCTCTCTCTCTCTCTCTCTCTCTCTCTCTCTCTTTCTCTCAAAAAAAAAGAATCATTAGGTTCATATTTTTAATTTTATTTTTTAGTTTTATAGAATCTTAATTTATGTTTGAATGATCTATTGAGTGGTGAGAGAGGTATGGTGAAGTTACCCAGTATTATTGTTTTGTGGTCTGTTTGATTCTTAGTATTGAGAAGGGTTTTCTTAATGTATGAAGATGTTCTGTTATTTGGGGCATAAATATTTATGATCATTATATCTTGTTGATGTATGATTCTCTTAAGCAGTATGAAGTGACTTTCTTTGTCTCTTCTGATTAATCTTGGCTTGAAGTCCACTTTATCTGATATAAGAATAACTACCACTGCTTGTTTCCAAGTTCCATATGAATTGTATATTTTTTTTCCATCCTTTCATCTTCAGTCTATTGATGCCTTTGCCTATGAAGTGAGTCTATTCTAGAGAACATATTGTTGGATCTTGTTTCCTAATTCAATCTGCCAAACTGTATCATTTGATTCAAGAGTTTAGACCATTTATATTCAGTGTTATTATTGAGATATGATTTTTATTTTCTGCCAATTTATTTCTAGTGTTTTAATAAGACTTGATTATCCTTAAATTTGCTATACTTTTGGTATAATTCCTCTCTATATTTTAACTTTTAGTTTTCATTGTTTCTTCATGAAATATTTTATTAGGTATGTTTTGTAGGGCAGGCTTTCAAGTTATGAATTCTTTTAGCTTTTGTTTATCATGGAAGGTTTTTATTTTATCTTCAATTCTTAACTTAATTTTTCTGGGTATAATATTTTTGATTGAAATCAATTTTCTTTTAAAGCTTGGTACATATTATTCCAAACCCCCTTTAACTTTGAAGGCCAGGTTGAGAAAGCAGTTGAAGTCTATATTGTGACCAGTCATTTTTCTCTACATCTTTTAAAATTCTATTGTAACAGATGTGATTCTGCAATCTGTATTTGGGGTGAAAATGGGAGTTCAAAACACAATTTGAGTCAAATGTATGAAAGATGATATATCATGAACTATGTAATGCTTTAAATAATCAATAAAAAAAATAAAAAAAAATAAAAAAAAAATAAAATCTAATTCTCTATATAAAGAATTTTTCATTATAATCTGTCTTGGAATAGACATATTGTGATTTTGTATATTTGGCCTCTTACATTTGAATTTTTATCTTATTCTTAAGGTTGGAAAATATTCTGATATTATTTCATTATGAAGATTATGCATCCCTTTAGTTTATATTTCAGAGCCATCATCTATCCCAATGAGTCTTATATTTGGCCTTTTCATGTTATACCATATTCTTGAATTTTATGTTCATGGTCTCTTAACATCTTTTCTTTATGCTCAATTTTATTTTCAAGTTGTTATCCTTTGTCTTTGAGACCTTGAAACCTATTTCCAAAATACTCTAATCTATTGGTGATACTTTCCATTTAATTTTTCATTTGATTTATTGAGTTTTTCATTTCTAAAATCTGTTTGTTTCTTTTTCAGAAACTCTCTTTATTGAAGTGATCTTTCATTTTCCATATTTTCTCCCTGATTTCACTCCTTACATTTTCTTTTACCTCATAGAACATTTTAACTATTAACCTTCTAAATTTCTTCTGTGATGTGTGCACTGTGGTGTTGATAAAGTCAGGTGGTGAAGCATTATGGGTTCTTTCGCATGGTTTGTTCCCTTGTTTTTTCATGTTGCTTGTATGTCTACTCATCTATTAATACAGTTCTCACTTTTTATTTTAAGCAAATGACTACTTTATGAGCTTCTTTCTCTTAAGAGTCCTGGATTGGGACAATATCCACATAATGAAATTCTAAGCCAATGTGTGACCCCTTTTGCTCCCAATATCAGCACCATTTTAAGAGATACAACTGAACCTTATACTATGATCACTTCAGTGCCAAGCCTCAGTCTATTCAACCTTATGAGAACAAAATACTTGTTGCTACTGTTATCCACATTTCCTCAAGTCCAGGTATAAACTTGTAATTAAGGTCTAGAACAGGTAAAAATTAGTTGTTAACTTTAGTAAACTTCCTATAACCTTAAATAAGGGCTAAAAGGAGGGAGGAAGACAGATTGAGCAAAACAAAAGAGAAGGATAGAGGGAGAAAGAAAGAAAATAATATAGAAGAATAATTTATACCTAGGTAAAAATAAGAAATAGATGAATTGTGGATATTTGAAGTAGTAGCAGATAATGGAAGATGATGAATGAGGCTAAGAGGACCAACTAAAAACTAGAGCTAGGAAATCAAAAAATAGAAAGATTGATTCCAAGTAGTGCTTTAAACCATTAGATGAAACATACTTAAATGGATTTAAGGTACATTGTTGTCTATTGGTGTAACAAGTACTGTATAAAATAAAGAGCTATTTATATGATCAAGTTGACATTTGGGTTATTTATAATTACCATGTCAAGGTGAAGAAAATTTTTATTGAATCTTGGTTTGAATTTTACTGGGGTTTGGAAATTTGGCAGATGTTCATTATTCTTTGGCTTTGGATCTCTCCAAAATTTCATAGGCACAGAAGCCAATTCCCTGGTTATTATTAACCTACAAGCAGCTTTGGGTTTGTCAGCTCATGGCCCTGAAGCTGACTGCCTGGAGAGTTCAGTTTGTGGCTTAGATATTTCTATGTGTGCAAGCTCAGGCATGTCCCTGTGATTTTTCTGGGTCACCATGTACCTACTCCCCTCTGGGCCTCATTCTAGTGATGCAAGGTTGGGTCAACATACAAAAATCAATAAATGTAATTCACCAGTCAATAGACTTAAAGACAAGTATCACATGATTATCTTAATAGATGCAGAATAAAGCATTTGACAAAGTGCAAAATTCATTCATATTTAAAATACTAAAAAAAAACTAGGCAAGCAGGAATATACCTCAATGTTGTAAAGGCTATATATGACAATCCCAATGGCAGCATTATTTTGAATGGAGAAAAATTGAAAACATTTTCTCTAAAAATAGGATGTTTATGGATACTATTTTGTATTTAGAAGGACACTCCCCCCAAAAAAAAAACAACCCCCACAAGTCCACTAGAAGATTTTTAGAACTCATGAATGAATTCATCAAAGTAGCAGGATGAATCAATCAATCATGTTCTTACATTCCAATGATGAATCTGCTGACAAATAAATTAGGAAAACTATCCCTTTTATAATAGCCTAAATACAAAACAAAAACATGGGAATCTATCCAAAAAAGAGGTGAAAGACCTTTGCAGTGAAATCTATAGAACACTAAAGAAATTGAAGAATATCTTAGAAGATGCAAATACTTCCCATGTTCTCTAATAGGTAGAATTAATATTGCCAAAAGGCCATACTACCAAAAGCACTAATATAGATTCGGTACAATTACCATCAAAATTTCAATGGCTTCTTCCAGAACTAGAAAAATCAATTATGAAATTTCATTTTGAAGAAAAAAAACAACCAAGAAAACCAAAGCCATCCTTAGAAAATCAAAGCAGAACGCATCATAATACCAGATCTCAAATTATACTACATAGCTATAGGAAAAAATGCCACATGGTACTGGTACCAAAACAGGCACAAACAGGTATGAAGACTAAATGCATAGCATAGAAGACATAGAAACAAACCCATATAAATACAGTTATCTGGTACTAGACAAAGGTGCCAAAAGTACATGTTGGAAAAATGATAACCTTTTTCACAAATGATGCTGGTTAAACTGGAAATCCACATATAGTAGAATGAAATTTAACCCTATTCCCTTCCTGCACAATATTCAATTCACAGTTTATCAAGGACATAGGCATTAGACCAGAGACCCTGCAACTTCTAGAAGAAAATGTAAGTCCACCACTCTAACTGAGTGGCTCAGGAACTGATTTTCCTAACAAAACTCCTAAAATGCAAGAAGTAAAATCAAACATCAATAAATGGGATGACATAAAGTTCAAAATCTTCTTCACAGTGAAGGAAACAATTAAGAGCATGAAGAAGAACCTACAGAATGGGAAAAGATCTTTGCCACCTGCTTCTCAGATAGGGCATTAATTTCCAGGCTATTCAAAGATCTCAAAAAACTTACAAACCAAATAACCCAATAAAAAATGGAAAAAGGAACTAAACAAACTCTTCTCAAAAGAAGAAATACAAATTGTCAATAAATATAAGAAAAAAAAATGTTTAAAATGTTTAGCAATTAGAGAAATGCAAATTGAAACTACATTGAGGTTTCATCTCACTCCTGTCAGAATGGCAATTATCAAGTTTATAAGCAACAATAAATCTCAGTGAGGATGTGGGGAAAATGTACTTTCATACATTGTTGGGGGGATTTCAGATTAGTACAACCACTCTGGAAAGTAATATGGAATTCCTCAAAAAACTAGAAATGGAACCACTGTATGACCCAGTTACCCCACTCCTCAGTAAGTATACAAGGGATTTAAAATCAGCATACTACATGATGCAGTCATATCAATGTTCATAGCAGCAAAATTCACAAGACTCAAGCTATGGAGCCAACCTAGGTTCCCTTAAACAAATGAATGGATAAAGAAACTCTAATATATATACACAATGGAGTATTAAAGAGCCATAAAGAAAAATGGCTTTATGACTGTTGAGTAATGCATGGATCTATCATGCTAAGTGAAATAAGTCCATATCCAAAAGTCAAAGGTTGAATATTTCCTTTGATATGTGAAAGTCAATCCAAAATAAAGGAGAAAGTGGGGGGTAATAGAAGAAAGATCAGTGGAGTAAATGAATGGAATGAAGGGAAAGGATGAAGAATAGGATAGGGAAAGACAGTGTAATAAATCTGACCTAACTTTATTATGTACATATATGAATATACCATGTGAATCTCACCATCATGTATAATCACAAGACCCTAATAAAAAAAGAGAACTATTAAGTGAATAGCAGAAAGATCAGTAGAGAGAAGGAAATCAAGGAATGGAGGAGAAAAAGGGAAGTACTGAGGATTGAATTAGAACAAATTCTATTCCATGCTTTTATAATTATGTCAAAATGAATTCTAATGTTATGTATAACCAAAAATCAATAAAAATACTGTATTGAATAATTGCACAGAGGTTTTAATAAATATGTAACTATTGTTCTTTCATTATTTAGAGCTGTAGGCATATGATGACAAATTCCATTGTTTTTTATAATAAATAAGTGACCTGGAAAGTTGCACTCTATGCTCATTTCAAAATGTTTACTGTATTCTCTGTGAATTAATATATATATATATATATATATATATATATATATATATTACCATTTAGATGACAAACCCTGATGTTTTATGTCACTGCATATGAAACTGAATAAAAGTAATATTTTGTTGAAGTACTTCTGGGAATTTCAAAATTCTCAAAATTTATAGACATCTTTTGACACCAATGGTAGTTACAGAATATAGTATTACATAGGTTAGAAAATCTTACAATAATAGTCATTAGAAAAGTTTAAGCAACATTAATGATAACTTTAAAAAGTCACTCCTGTGAGAGACAATACTATAACCTGGAGGAGCAAATTAAATAGCCAGTGAGCAAATTTTTTTTTGCTAATGTGAACATCTCAGTTGTATCATCAACTCATGATATACAACTTGGAAAAACATTTAAATACAGAGTCAATTGGTAATTGCTTCTAAGGGCAACTGCATCTATAATTATATTAATCTAATCTTTATAAAAATATTCTGAAAGAAAAACATTTCCAAAATTAATTTGACAATTGAACCAAGGAACTTAAAATATTAAATCTGACTTAAAATAGGTATTGGTGATTTAAAAAGTAAACATTTCTATGGCTAAAATAAATGCTGAAAGACATATATGTATGAAATTTGTAGGGTTATAGTTTGAAAAATTTCTAATATCATGTCCAAAGGCCAAAAAGATGCTATAAAATCATCAATGTACTACGCTTATTTGGGAATATATTGGACCCATATTCTTTCCAGTGGTTATTTTCAACAATAAAAAAATTGATTCTTGGGATAACTAGAAAATATTGTGAATCACAGTACCCAGTTTTGTGATGAGTTTAGGTAAACTTTATTTTGTAATATGGTATTTATGTTCCAGGATGCTTTTTTCCACCTCACAATTATGTTCTGATTATTTAGGAAAACTATATACTTGAGATATGGGTAAGATTATTGTGAAACATTGAGTTAGAAAATTAGTGTTAGACTTGTATCTATCCTTCACCCACTCCAAGGTTTTGCAAGTATCTAAATGCTTATTTTTTTGGACAATTGATGAACCAAATTTTCAAACTATGTGAATTTTAATTTTGCTGCTACCATAGGTTTAGTTTGCAAATTTTCATCCAAGGATAAATCATTAAACCCATCTACATAGAGCAGCAAGTTTGTTCTTTCATATTGTGAGTGAATACTCTATTTTAAACAAGTTTCTTAAATGATTCCCAGTACAAACAGTTGTCCTTTTGGTCATCTGATCTTTAACTGTTTTCTAGTAAAAAGGAACAGTTGAGATTTTATATAGTTCCCTTTTGTCTCTCAACATTCCTTTTGGATAAAAAAAAAAAAGCCTTTGCACTTTTTAATCCTTCAATGAAAATCAAACATAAAATGTCATTTAGATTCAACTATTGAAAGTCTATTTTCTTACTAGGATTTAATGAAATATATATAATGTGGTTTTTGATTTAGTTTTGCTTTTTTTTAAGACTTTGGTCTAAATTATAAATTCTCAATTCATTTCAAAGATGCCAAATACTTTCTCATTGAAATAACCCAGACACAGCAATTTTATTTGGAGTTGTAAAAGTTCTTTTCCCTCTCTGAACTACTTCTTTTTTTAAAATTTTTTTTATTTTTTTTATTGGTTGTTCACAACATTACAAAGCTCTTGACATATCATATTTCATACATTAGATTGAAGTGGGTTATGAACCCTCAATTTTACCCCAAATGCAGATTGCAGAATCACGTTGGTTACACATCCACAATTGAACTACTTCTTTTTTTAAAACTCAAGGCAAGATTAAAGCCTCTGGTGCCAAAATACTTAAAAAATATTAATAAGTGATTATTATTGCTAGCTTGCTTTCTATCATTTGATATATAATAGAGTTACTTGCTAAAATGTAAAGTGCATTATTAAGATGGTAATGGTTAAAACAATTTGCCTCCCCACAACTCCCACCCCACCCCCTTCTAACTCATTTGAAACAATACAAGCTGTTTTGGGATTCACAGGGTTAGATATCCTTGTAATAAAAAGGATGCTAAAATTTTGACTTTGACCATGAAATTTGTTCCACTCTTCTTAAGAAACATCACTAACTGTAAAGGGATTTTAACAACATGTCTTTCAAAGTCAAACAATGCAATTCTTATACAAAAAAGGACCCATTGACTGGTAATGAGGTGTGAGAAATTTCAAACAGCTTGGTGTGGGACCAAGGTTAATATAATTATGGACCACAAACCCCAAGAAATTATTCACTCCCTTACGACTGAACTACCAGCCTGCAATAAAAGGTGGTCTTTCAGTCTTCAGTGCACTGATTTAAAATGATCTATTGATTTGGACCAAAGAAAGATGAATATACTGAGCAACTGAGGCTGCCTCCAAGTGATAATGAGCAGAACTGAAGGAATGTAGCTGTGGGATAGGGAATCTTCTTTCTACAAAGGCTATAGCAAAAGCTGGAACTTTAAAGAACAATGACAAAGATTTGAAGAGGAATGTCATTCTTGTGGTCCCTGAGAAAATGCATAAAAGGATGTCAGGAGCTACAGAGAAGACTCATACAAATGAATAAAGGATGGGTTCTTTGCACTTGCAGATTGAAGCAAGAACCAAAGAGAAACACACAACTTTGGGAACTGTGAAAGCTTCACTGGCTTAGAATGATTAAAAAGCAAAACAAGACAAAAACCAGAGCAAATGAAAAATGTGGTAAGAAAAGGGCCCATCAATGATTGTTATATTAACATTTTCATATGTATTCTAATTAATAAACAATAGCATTCAGATATATTTCTGTTGTGTATATATGCCCTGAAATTTTTGATTGATCATGGCTATAGATATGAACACACATGTTTTATAGATAATTTCTTAGTAATAATTATGTAATTCAAACTAGTAAATGAATTATTTTATTTTTGTATTATGAACATTCTTGTTTAAAAAATATAGGTGATGAAATAACAGAAGCCCTTTGTGTTTGAGGCAAAAAAAGGTATTTAACTATAATATTAAATTATCTTATTTGATTTTTGTTATTTCGGGTTCTTTTGTAGTTGGGTTTAAATAATTTTGTCTCTACTAGATACTTCAGTGAGAATATTCTTTGGCAGTAGAGAAGAAATTATTTTAACATATTATCCTTCCTCCAATATAAAAATAAAAACCACAAATGTTCTGTTTAAGCATCAGTATAGGCATTGAGTGAACATTTAGGTAATTATTGATCACATTTGCCAGCTATTTATTTAGACACTTGAGTAAAGAATTAAGAATTAAATGCAATATAAATAAAATATTCCCTCCCTCCCCCAACATCACGACTTCTCTTATCATTCCACAAAGCCCTTCTTCTTCATAATGTGGCTTCAATTTTGAGAGAGTCTTGAAGCAGTCTGTAATAAGGTAGAAAATATATTGACCTAGTCTCAGGAAAACATGAGTGTAGATCTGGACTTTGCTAAATACTTAGCTATGGTCTTGACCACTGTCTCTTCTTGTAAAATGAAAATAATAAGTTCCGTCTAATTGGTGTAAATGTGGTGTTTTATCATCTAACTATATTTCTATTGTATACATTTTCAGTTTTTATTTTAGCAAAATTCTGTGTATGTGTACAAAATAAAACCAGAGGCATATACAAACAAGAGTCTAACACCTCAGATCTTTCCATAGACAATTCCCTGAGTAAATCCTCTTAACATTTCCACTTGTTTTTTCAAGTATTATGATCTATATTTTTAAATAATATACTTGTAATTATATAATTCTATTTTATATATATTTTATTTATAGAATTCTTTTTTTAAAATTAAGTATCCAATTTCAGACACAGAAAATATACTTGATCTCTACATCTGCATTATAGATTATGAATTTTAAGTCAATCAATGTTCAGTAATTTATCTTTATGATTACATAGTATAGTTTGCAGGTGTGCCAAAATATAGACAATAAATAAATGAACTTGCCCACACCATTTTTTTTTAATTTTCTGGAATTAAGTGCCTCATTAATTTAATTATACTCTAAAGCATATTAATAATTTATCCTTACATTGTATAATAGAATTGTAAAAGTGTAAAAGTTCAACTTGTATGGTCCATCACAGATTTTGTTATCTCTTTTTGTGTGTGTATAACTGTGCATGATGTTTTCCTTTCAATTTCTGTTTTCTCTAAGAGCCAACAGGCTCTTAACAGGGAGTCTGTTTCACTAGTAAATCCCCTTGCCTCCCTCTTGATTCAGTTTTTTGTTTCTTAGTTTTGTTTATTTCTTGTTTTAGAGAAACATATTGTGAAGAAGCCACTTGAAGAAAGTACAATGGAACTTGGAGATCTTTCTTAAGAACTTGCGTATTTGAAAATAAGTCTTGAAATTCTGCATTTTTGAAAATATTTTAACCTTATATTTGAATGGCAAAATGTCCATTATTAGAGATAATTCTGTAGGTATTTCAAAGGCATTTTTATTGTCTTCTAGCTGCCAGTTTTGCCATTAATGAGCTAGTGCCAATTTGATTACTGAGAGTTTGTATTTTTAAAAAACTTTTCATCATTTTTAAGTCTTAAAAGCTTTGGGATTTGTCTTTTTTTTTTTTTTAACTATTGCTCTAATATTTCTCAGTGCTCTGCCTTAATAGGGTACTGATTTGTCTGGCTACTCAGTAGAACCTTTCATTTTAGATATTTTGTGCTTTAGACCAAAAAAAAAAAAAAAAGAAGAAAAAAAGAAAAAAAAGTTTCCATTCTTTTCTTAGCCAATATTCTTCCAACCAGTTACTCAGTTGTGTCTGTTATCCTTCTTGATAGGGTAGTAGAAATCACAAATTTTTAATTTCCCCATAAGCTTTCTTTAATTTGCTATTATTTTAAAATTTTAATATTGCTTTTGGGAAATTCCCACAAATTTTCCTTTGAAACTTCTATTGTTGTCCTCCCAATATATTACTATGATTATATTCTATAATTATCAAGAGTTCCTCCTGGAACCAATGACATCTTCCCCGTTTTTGTAGTGTCCTCCTCTTATTTATACTTGCAATGTCTCTTACAATCTCAAGATTTTATAGATGGCAAAGATGCTCCTTTTCCTTCCTGTATTACATTTTCTTAATTCTTTGTTTTTATCTTCATCTTTCATGTTAGCAGTTGTTGTTTTTTTTTTAATTCAAATGTCTAGTGAGCTTTGGCTGACAATTTTTAATGTAGAGTATAGAATAAATATATGATTGCTAGATCATAAAAGAAGGGCATTTCATGAATGGTGAGCTTCACCATAGGAGGAAGATGTGGAATACTTCACAAAGGAAACCCTTATAACACATCTGACAGCCTTATTCGTTAGATTTGGCAGTTTTCCCAATTGGAGTTCTTTGTTTCCTGCCTTATTCTCCTGTCTAGCTTCTAACTTCAAACTTTCTGAGGATTGGTTGGGCAGAAAGGGCATGGATCTCACCATTTGAAGTATGCAATTTTCCTCATTGCCTTTGTTTTCAATATCATACTTCACTTTTATATTCAGCAGTGCCCTTTCCTTAGTTCCTGAATTTCTTGGATTTAATTTCCCAAGGGGGTGACCTCACTATGTTAGGTAAGGGATAACACCTGGTGGAGGTTTGTTCAAATTTTGTGACTTACTCTCCCTCATTTGACTCAATTAGTAATCTCTGTTTTTACAGGTACCTACAATCATCTTTTGTGACATTGCATCTTGTTGCTTATATGCCACCTTTCTTTTTTGGTAAATTCAGTTATCCTCCATTGGTTAACTCTCAGCATTCCAGCGTGTTGAAATTCCTTAACCATTAATGTTTTCTTTTCTATTTTTTTAAGTATTTTACATTTATACAAATCTTTCTTTTCTATTTGCTTTTTCTCAGTAGAACCCAGGACCTTGGGAATATTAACGTTCTACCCCTGAGCTATACCCCACGCACATATTTGTACTTGCTTATTGATCATTTTACTGCCATTTTGGTGGAATTTAGGTAGGGATGAGGGTAATTTATTTATTCACTGTGCTATTCTTAACCACTTAATGTCAGTAACTTTTACACTTTATTTTTCCTTAATAAGTAATACAATTTGTTTCAAAAGTAATCTACTATGAATGGGTAAAAATTGATAAGCAAAAAAGAATAAAGGAAGGAAGGCAAAGTAATAAAGAGTGGAGTTTCTCTAGTCAAAAAGGATGCATGTGAGATAAAATCACACCAATTTGATCTGACCTTTCTATTTCCTAAGAAAACATCAGTAGATGCCTAGGACACATTTGGGGGAACACTTTGAAATCTATACAAGTATGAGCATGGCTAACAATACTGGTTAGAGTTTAGTTCTAAACAACAGTAACCATTTTAATTAGTTTAAGCATAAATGTATTTTTGGACAGGCTTAAAAGAATGGTTTCCATATACAGCTGTAACAATACTACAATCTCACTGTTTCTACTATGATTGACAAATCTCCTATCTCTGATTTACAAAACCACCAAATTGGAAAGTTTCTGTGATAATTAGAAATGAGAAAAATAGTTATATCTACCAAAGTTTCTCTTTCTTCCAACTTAAAAAGTTTTAGGCAAATTCATTGGTAGAATTTCAATCACATTTGGAATCTAAAAACATGAAAGTCTGTGAATGTACATTCCAGTCTCTCTGTATCCTTGGGAAGAGGCAAAAGTGGGTGTTAAGAAAGATAATCCATTATCTATTCACTCATCTAGCTAACTACTTACATCAGCAACTTGCTTTGCTCACCCAACAATATAACCTGGATATTTTAACTCTACTTTTTCTTTTACTACATACAAAATTATTGAATTAATTCAGCCATGCTCATTTACTCAGGCAGAGAAATCAGATGCTTGAATTGGGTCATGGTTTGAGTTTTATGTAGTAAGTATAAGAGTAGCATAAGGATACAGACAATTAAGAGAGATAGTCAATAGACTGCACTTTATAGAGAGAAAATACTCATAAAATACTGATGTTACCCTTAAAAGATTGAAGATATTGATCAATTTATTTGATTAAATTTTCACCTGGAAAGAATGAACCCATCTTAAACTAGTATAGGGAGAAAGCAATGAATGAAAGCTTATTAGAAAATTCACAAAATCTTTTTTTCCTGGCCTGAAAAGCAAACGTGAAACTACCCTACCAGAAAGACTGAAATTATATTGAGGCATGGCTTCAGTAGGAACCCTATTACCTAGGTTTTATCACACACCTAGCAGACAGCATTCTTGATGTTGGCTACTATTCCTTGCTCTAAAAGACCCTGACATTTTATTATAGAAAACTGGATTCTTTGCCACAAAATGGATCCCAGGGAGTACCTGTTTTTTTAAACTACTTCTAAATTGTTGTTTTGTGTAGGTGAAACTAATGAACAGATTCTAGATATCATGTCTCTGTCTCATTTGCAAGAGTTTTTGCTTTCAGCATTTGGCAAAACATGGAACAGTGTGGCTGAAAAAAATAATATGGTTGAAAAAAATCCAGATATCCTCTTTCACGGATTAAATAGGACTTAAGGGGAATCAAGATAAATGCTTATATTATTGAAATTTAATAAGTAATTGATATAATCACCACAGTTTTATACTTTAAATTGCTAATATATTTTGGCAATGAAACAAAGTATCCTTAGAGCAGAAATTTCCATGTAGAAGCAAGAGTATTTCCCACTGATTTACTTATTCTGGTAGCAGAGATAATATTAGACCAATTTCATATTGTGACTGTTTCTTTCTAAATAAACAAAACCAACATTTTCTTCAAGTATTTACATCAAACATCACTTAATATAACATTCACTTTAGAATTGTTGTTTTTAGATTATATTTTATATGATCTCAGTGGAAACTCTGTATATTAATGTAAGATTTGGCATATGTGCTTGCTTTTGTTCTATTTGTGTTATGGCAATATTTACATGTTTTTGTCTAAAGTTATTTTATACCATATGAAATTTGACTGGATCATGTTCTTATTTTACAATAGTAAAAGGAAAGAGTCAGTCACAAACAGGGCCCACTGAAATATGTCTCCTGTATCATCATATAAAGTTTAAAGAAAGCTTTAAAAATATTGAAGGCAAATGGCTAGAAAGAAAGAGATGAAAGGAAATTGGAGAGAAAAGACTAATAAAGATAAAAGGGATACAGAGATTTTTTTAAAAGATTGTAGAAATAGGTAAGGGGTGAAAGATAGTTCGATATAAAAAATGAATTAGTAGAAAGTAATAGGAAAACAAGAGAAAATGAAATTACATGATAATATAAAAATCTGTTACAGAAATGAAACTGTTGATGGAAAACAAAAAGAGTAATTTCACAAATATTTTTAAAATAAATGAATGAAGCCAAGTCATATCTTTAGATGAATAGAGCTTCATGGATTAGAGGATCATATGTAAAGAATATGAGAGTATAACTGTCATACTGAGTCACATCAAGTCTAGAAACCCAGCACAGTTTCTTTGATGTTTTTCAGGAAAGCATGCTAGTTGCCCTCCACACCCAAACCTCAGGGAGTCTGTGATCCCTAACTTCCTTTTGGTAACCTATTATAAACTTCATTCATGAATTTATCTAAGTCTTTCCTGAACCTATTTATATTTTCAGACTATATAACCTTCCGGGATAATGACTTGCATATGTTTACTACCAACTGTGTAAAGAAGTAAAGTACAAAGCATAAATCCCTTTTATCTTTTACACTGCAGTGGGCATCCTCTAGTCCTGGTGCTCTCTAATTTAGTGAAATGAATCCATCTTTATACATCATGATTTGCAGTCTGAATCTATGTAGTCTTGTCTGTAGTTTACAAACTTATATATTCCTAAATTTTACAATATTTTGACATAGAAGTAAATGCGAGGATACATAGTATAAACAGCTTTGTTTTTAAGTAGTTGCATACTTTGGAGAAAATATTTCTAACTTAGTCTATAAATCAAAGTACTAGGTAGTCTGAAAAATCCCTTCTTCCTTCTGACTTGCCTGCACTTTACACTCATCCTACCAAATCTATCTCTTTCCCCCAGAAAAGATGCGGAAAAGGGAAAAAACTGAAGTATAAATGAACATATGGTCTTGAAATTGAACTGCTAGGATTAAAATTCCGTGTACTCTACTTTATAGTTCAATACTCTTAAGTAAGTCACTTATTGCTTCAGTTTCTTCTTCAGTAAATCAGGGATATTAATTAGCATTACCACACTGTCATACACCCTTGTTAGTTTATGGTCCCATTTTGCATTACTCTGAGCTGCCCTGTCACTTGCTTTGGCCAGTGAAACATCAGCAAAAGTAAAACAAGCACAGTTTTAGAAGTATTCCTACATGGGTGTTGCATTTTGAAATCATCATGTAAAGAAGGCCAGTCTACTTTTCTCGAGATTACATAAAAAGAAAAGTCCAGCCAGAGAGAAGTCTAGTCCACATTTCAGTGGATGCATTAACCAAATGCAGGCAAATCAGTGAGCCCAGGTGAAACTAGCAGAAACACCATTCAGCCAACCTATAGAATCATGATAAGTAAATAGTTGATCTTTAAATCAATAAAAGAAGGTGATTTGTTACGCAGGAATATATAACTGATATAATTCTTTTCTATGTGCTTGTCTTGTGGATTTGTGACAATGACTAAAAATTCATAAAGTTATAAATTCTAATTCCATTCCTTATTAGCAGAACTACATATCATATGGACAAGTTTGATAAAGAAATGTGATTGCATTAAACTTAATAGATAAGTGATATCTAATTTACTATTCCAGGGAAAAAGATGTGGAGACAGAAATTGAAATGCTTAAAGTTTATTGAGAGAGAAGATTTCCCTCTCTTTTCCACATTTTTTTTGAAAAGGTGGACTAGGTAGGATGGGTGATAGATGACAGGAAAGTGTGAAGGTTTTGAGATTACTTAGTACAATTAGAGCTGAAATCAATGAAATTGAAATAAAAAAACAATTGAAACAATTGACAGAACAAAAAGTTGGTTCTTTGAAAAAATAAATAAAATTGACAGACCCTTAGCTATGCTAATGAAGAGAAAGAGAGAAAACTCAAATTACTAACATACGTAATGAAAAAGGTAATATCACAACAGACACTACAAAAGTACAGAGAGTAATTAGAAATTAATTTGAAAAATTGTACTCCAATAAAATAGAAGATATTGAAGGCATTGATAAATTTCTTAAGTCATATGATTTGCCCAAATTGAATCAGAATGATATACCCAATTTAAACAGACCAATATCAAGTGATGAAATAGAAGGTGCCATCAGAAGCCTACCAACCAAGAAAAGCCCAGGAATGGATGGATACACAGCCAAGTTCTTAAGTCCTTTAAAGAAGAACTAATACCAACACTCTTCAATTTATTTCAGGAAATAGAAAAAGAGGGAGCATTTTTCCAAACTCATTCTATGAGGCCAATATCACCCTGATTCCAAAACCAGTCAGAGACATATCAAAGAAAGAAAACTTCAGACCAATATCTCTAATGAACATAGATGCAAAAATTCTCAATACAATTCTGGCAAATCGAATACAGAAACATATCAAAAAGATTGCGCACCAAGAATAAGTGGGATTCAGCCCAGGGATGCCAGGTTGGTTCAACATAAGGAAATCAGTAAATGTAATTCATTAAGTCAATAGACTCAAAGATAAGAATCATATGATCATCTCAATAGATCCAGAAAAAACATTTGACAAAATACAGCATCCCTTCATGTTAAAAACACTAGAAAAATTAGGATAACAGGAACATTTCTCAACATCATGAAGGTCATCTATACTAAGCTCCAGGCCAACATCATTCTAAATGGAGACAAATTGAAGGCATTCCCTCTAAAAACTGGAACAAGACAGGGATGCCCTCTTTCACTGCTTCTATTTAACATAGTTCTTGAAACACTGGCCAGAGCAATTAGATGAAAGAAATTAAAGGAAAAGAAGAACTCAAATTGGCACTATTTGCTGACAATATGATTCTATACTTTGAAGACCCAAAAAGTTCCACCAGAAAACTTCTAGAATTAATAAATGAATTCAACCAGATTTTAATTGATGAAAGGGTCCTAGCATATCACACACAGAGCTCTAGAGCTGTGATAATCATTCAGGATCATTCCCAGTTTAAGTAAGAAGGTCAGGCCTTTATACCACACTATTGACTAATCTATGATGAGACTGCTTTTTATCTCACGTGAGATAAACTTTGATCTTATAAGGGAAAGAATTTAATTTTGGGTGAGGCAGTTTTTTTTTTTTTACTGAGACAACATTTTAAATAAAATATGGATTTTTAGTCAACTATATTTATAATATGCTCATTATAGATTTCTAATTTTGTAATCATCCCTCCAAACATAAAACAGGGTAGGATGTCTATTTAATTTTCTTCAAATGTCACAAGATTGGTTTATCAGCAGAATTCTCTTTGTTGGTTTATAGAACAATACAATTTGATTATTCTTTTTCTAATATAAGTAGATATAATCAGCTTTGAAATAGTCAATTGTACCAGGTGGAGGGTGGAGAAGATGTCACATTGAAGCAGATACCAGTACTGTTTTTCTCTGTGATGTTGATATATGGTGTATAGAGCTTCTGTAAGAACCATTTTCCCAGTGATATACATGTTATTTCCTCATAGTCACAGCTATGGGGCAAACTATGGGAATATTTTTAAAGGGTTCATCTTCAACAACTTCATGCCACTTACATCAATGCTATATAGGTCATCACAGAACTTTTTATCTGATAACCCTCCATGGATAAAGAGCTTTGTCTTTGCATCATCATGTGATCATCCCAGGACAAAATCATCCCAGGACTTGACCACTAGGCAAAGAAATACCCTAATTTTGGAGGAAAAAAAATCTCAGCATCATATAACTTTCATTACTCCTGGTTTGCTTACTATGAAATATAAAACCTTTAGAAAAATTTCATCTACAACTGTTTTGAAAGGTTAAGAAAAAATTAGACATAGGAAAATATGTTTTGCTAAAAAGCAATGTTGTTATGTATACTTTTGAAATATAAAATGATTATTTTTCAGCTAGATAAACTAAATACCTTTGGAAAAATAAGGGGCATGTAGAAGAGATCAAGGCAATCACTCTGAATTAAAGCTGATGGACTGAAAATGTTTGATATATAGCTTCTCAGCATAGGTATAAATCTCTCTCTTTCTCTCCTATTTGTTTTAATCTTGGTGGAAAGAAAAATACACTAAAATTATTATTGTGCTTATTCTGCCTTCAATATGTGTAAGAGAATATATTCTTTTTATTAATCTGGTCACATTAAACACACACATACACGCTCACACACACACACACACAGAAAATATACCCAATAATAATAACTTAACTGAAAATAAGTTAACTTCCGTCAAATAAAGTAAGACTGAAGTAAATAGTACAAAGCTTATATGGGGGTCCCTTGCTGTTTTGTATCTCTTTGCTTGATTTTCCTTGATCTCAAGGGTCCTTATTGATCTAATGTGGCTGCTACAACTTCCACTATCCTGTCTGCATCCTACTTACTAGAATGGAGAAGTGCCCCATGAATTTTTAGAAGGTTTTAATAAGTACCTACTTCTTTCAAGCTGCAGGGAAGTTCATATATTTATGAATCTAGCTGAAAAGTCAGTGTCTCTGTGTGTTTGCTCATCTCCCTGTTGAGTTTATGTGTAGCGTTGATTATTGGTGACTTCTTAGATTCAAAAAGAAAAAAAAAAAATCTTATCTGTCTGAAACACATGCAGAAGATAAGAAACAGCAAGAATGACATAAAAATTTAATTTAGATCAAGTTTAAAATAGTAAACCCTTGTGTCATCAAAATCATCAAAATGATGAAATCCTTTGAGGCAGGAATAGGAACGCCCCTGAACCTGGTAGATATTTGATTCTTGTAGTTATATTATTTGTTTCTACTTCCATTCTCTGGCAAAAGTCTTCTGCCATTGTCTTCTGTGTTCCTCTTGGGGAGGGTAGTTCTTCTTCATAACTCTCCATGACAATTTCTAATGTGAACAGTGGAGGCTGTCTTTTCTTGAAGCCTGCAAAGATCTGAAAGCCCTTTTCCTTTTGGTGCAGGTTCACTTTAAAAACAGTGACATTTGCTATGCTTTCTTTTGACTTTCAGATCTTGTTGCTTCTAAGCTTGTTTCCACCTTGAGACTACTTATAAGAATAGGTCATGGGGGTGCAAGAGAAGACAACATATTTAATCTGATCTTTGCTACTTGCTTGCTTCCCATTG
This sequence comes from Spermophilus citellus, assembly GCF_964194105.1. NCBI lineage: Eukaryota > Metazoa > Chordata > Mammalia > Rodentia > Sciuridae > Spermophilus > Spermophilus citellus. The sequence goes on along the minus strand of NC_138182.1, from coordinate 64,967,800 downwards.
TCTGACAGAATACTATTAATGGAAGGCCTTTTTAAAAGGTCTGGGACCAGTGATTTATTCCTGCTAAAGCTGCTTCTTAGGAGTAAACTTTAAAGTGTTTCAGTTTTAGAACACAGAAGTTGTCTTTTTTAAAAAAATATTTTGTCTTTTTAAATCCTGAAAGGCTTCAAATTTAATGCATTTATGTTGTAGGAGAAAAGCATGCACATACACACACACACACACACACACACACACACACACACACTCACACACACAGAATAAGAGAGAGAGGGAGGAACTCCTTAACATCACCTCCTGCACCAGAATTGGTTCTAGTCTCCTAAAACTTGGTTAAAAACTGCCAGAAACAGCTAATACAGACGACATCCTCATTTTTTTTTTTTTTTACACATTCTTTTAAAGTCATCTGATCTGCTTTACATACAACCTTGTGTCTTCTTTTCAAGGCATGGCAGGCAGCATTTTGACCAAAGGTTTTGCCATTGTATTTAAAGTGTTGCCAGCTTCTCAGTCAAAGATATAGGGAACAATTTTTAGATTCTTACATTGCCTTGTCCCATGCCCATGTACAAATTCTGTAAATATTAGGATTGTGATTGTCCGAGATCAAGAGGCCTGAAAGGTAGTTATTTACAAAATGTGAATGTATTTCTATCTTTGAAATATCAAGTAGTTAAGTGCTTGTAAGTATGACTTTAGTGCATGAAGGACCCAGGTATCTAACTATATTCTGTACCATTCCAGTGAATGATACTTGTTCATAAGATCAGTTGGAGGCCCAAGAAGATTGCCGCAGTCCTAGTCATTGAGTCTATATTCTCCAAGAGGGAGTGTGTTGAAGTAGAGCTGTGTCTAATGAAAAAGGATCCTTTCCTTTACTTCTATAACTTAAGTCATCTTGCTTAATTACCTTCCTAGTTATTGCACTTGACGCGGTTATTGAGAACTTAGTTATCGGATTGGCACATTCTGAGAAAGGATAGGAACTGTTGTCTTTACTCTAGGTAGCATTGTACTCAACTAGTATGAGTTTCTGCTACTATGAAGAGAATAATGGTGAGGCAGCTAACAAGAAAATGAAAAAGGAAGGAGGGAACCCAAAGAACTAGATTTATTGTGAAACTTCCAGTATGAAGGTCATTCTTTTCTCTGTCTGAACCGCACTCTATAATATCAGTATACAATGGTATGATATTTACAGCATCACAATTATGGCAATATATATCTTTACCCAAACTAGTATCCTTTAAAATTGAAAGAATACACTATTCTTATGCTGGAATAATGGATATAAACTGAAATCATCTAGGGAAAATCAAGATATATAAGTACTATTAGACTATTTATGAGAAATCTCACTACCTCCTACTCTTTACATTCTCAGCAGGCCTAGAGCCATGGGTTAGTGTTACTCTAACATTAATAATACTAATAATTTATATTATTAGTAGATCAAACCATGCTCACAAACCATGCTAAAATTTGTTGATTTTAGCAAGCTGTTGAAACATTTTGAAAAAATTCACTAAACAATATTAGAAGTAAACATACTTAAGACAATATATCATAATTATGTGTTTAAACTTATGGTAGTAAAAGGTGAAGTCAGTATTTAAATGTTGAATATATGATATTAAGTTCTCTTTATTCACCATGCTAGATTGTTAAGAGGATTCACTGATTGGAGGTACAAGTACACTGTGAGTCAGCAAGGTGCCCCTTGTCAGATAGTATATGCAGAGGTATAGTTTAGAGCATTTCCAATCAAGACAAGAATGATATTCTAGAAACTATGTCTGTTCCACATAGCATTTGTTTATGCTTGTCAAAATTTGGAAAGTGGACAATTTGATGTTATACTCTCTTCTCACAATACCTAAACTGATCAATTTTGACATATTTTTTCCCACTTAACTTAACCTGGCCTTACCTTCCTCAATATAGCATTTTAAACATCCCTTTCAAGAGTGGCCATAAAGAAAGTGACAGCAAAATGGCAGACAAGGCAGCTCCAAAGTCTCATTCCTCTACAGAAACATGAAAAGTAACCAGAAACTGTGACAACCAAATTTGTCAGATACTTGGAAAAAAGTCAAAAGTTTATAGCAAACTAGAAAATGCAGAACCAAGATAAAGACAAATTCAAAATGGTTGGAATGTTTTGAGGCATTTTTACTTACTTTAGCCTCATTCCTCACCTTCTAATGGAAGTCTTGGTTTTGAAGACGTCATTGCCTAAATTCTCACTGGGGAACCCACTGATTCTAGAGAAAGACAATTAGACCTATTGGAAAACTGTTTTATGTATTGTTCAAAAGTGCAACTGTAAGCCAAATTTAACAATTCTCAGGTGCTTGAGGCAAAAGATAACAAAAACAAAAATATAAACAAAATAAATATATAAATAAATAATACCATATATACACATATATATAATATAAATATATAAAAAATAAATAAATACCATAGATCACCTAAGGCCTGAGAACAAAAACTGGAATACGGTTTTGTTTATTTGTTTTTTAGAAACCAGAATATTCAAAAGTAGCATGCATACTGGAGAATTTAGACAGCCATGCACATGGACAGGCCAAGAAAGGTCTATGCTCAGAAATACTTAAGAGTCTGAGCTTTCACTTTGGGCTGATCCTGTGGCTCAGTGCAAACTGGTTAAATATTAAAGGAGTACCACAGCAGATAGCCAAGGTACAAACACTGGGAGAGGTGAATTTTTTTTAAGTTTAATTTAATTTTTTTTTTTCACATTGGCTTCTAACCCTCAAGGACTTCTCTCCAAAACATTAGCTATACACATCTGGGAAGTAGAAATGTTGGCATTGTACATGAGAAGGAATTCAGTGTTTTCAGGAAGATTTTGGGAATATCACTGATCAGGTAGAAGAATAGTACAGTAATTAGAAAGGCAGCATACTTAGGATGAGGGTGAAAATATGATATTAAGAGTAATTATATTGTAAGACATAAATGAGCAAAGAATGGTGGCAAATGCCTATCATTCTAGGGGATGGGGTGAGGGTAGGGGGCTGAGACAGGAGTATTGAAAGTTCAAAGCTAGCCACAGCAACTTAGCAAGGCCCTAAGCATCTTAGTGAGACCCTATCTCAAATTTAAAAAAAAAAAAAGGGCTAGGGATTAACTCAGTGGTTAAACACTCTTTTTCAAATTAAATTTTAAAAAAAGAAAAAATATTTAACTGATCAGTTTCTACCAATAACAGAAAACACAAAGCATACAAAGAAACAAGAAAATATAACCATTCTAATGAACAAATAAATTCACAGAAACCATTTCTATGCAGACAGATTTACTGGGCAAAAGCTTTAAACTAATAGTCTTAAGTATGTTCAAAGAACTAAAGGAAAAAATGGATATGAAATAAAGGAAATCAGGAATCTAATGTATGAATAAAATTAGAATATCATTAAGGTGATAGAAAATATAAAAAAAATCATACAGAATTCTTGAGTTGAAAATGAAAAATTTGCTAGAAGAGTTCAACAGAAAATTTAAGCAGGCAGAAAACAAGTCACTGGACTTGAACATAGTACAATTGAAATTATTGAGTCACACTATAACAGGGACTTTGGCTGCTTTTGCTAAAAAGGCATTGACTACTCATTTAGGCCTGTAGATACCAAATGACTAAATAAAAGCACAACAGAAGTTAGGCATCTCTGCCTTCTTTTTCTATCTGTCTCCTTTATTGCTTTACACTTTAAGTCAGATTCTTGCTCAACTCTGCACATAAGCATGTTAATCATTTAAGGAGTGTTCATCCAAAACTAGTAATCTGAGTACACTAAAATCAGAGTAACTAATGTTATTTTCAAGATTTTCTGGGACATTGAACTGCTACCTTTTAGTGTCCTTTTCTAGACCCCCTAGAGTGGCTAGAAGTCACTAGTCATCACCCTGTAGCTTCCAGGAACCCTGGAGTCTTATAGAGAGATGATCCCTTAAGCAGGAACCAGGTTCACTACTTCCAGGATCACAAGTCTGATAATCATACTGTGAAGCAAATGGAGATTGGCCCCTCAAGCAATAGGGACTTCTCTGGAGCCCCCTTAAGGAACCAAATTTGAGATAAAGATCAATCAGACTACAGTCTTACCAAGATTGCTTAATTATGCATACCTCTAGTCCTCTGGCCAATCCTCCCTTTATTTAGACCTAAAGGTCATAGCAGTATCCACAGATGGTAGGATTGAGGCACTCATTTCACTTGATGGCAATATTGATTCAAGTTTATTTCCTCATTTTCACTTTTACATTTCCATTTGGTTTTTGAGGCAAGTGTCTAAACCTGATTTGCTAAAAACTCCAGAGTCAGGTCTTTGGCCTAAGACTCCTATGACAAAGAGTGGAAAGAAGAATAGATCATATATTATGTCACAGGACAACTCTTAGACAATATAAAGGAGTAGAAATAATACCATGCATCTTATCTGATCATAATGGAATGAAACTGAAAATCAACGATAAAAGAAGGAAGGAAAAATCATGCATCACGTGGAGAATGAACAATAGGTTACTGAATGATCAATGGGTCATAGAAGACATCAAGGAGGAAATTAAAAAATTCTTAGAGATAAATGAAAACACTGACACAACATATCGGAATCTATGGGACACATTGAAAGCAGTTTTAAGAGGAAAATTCATTGCTTGGAGCGCATTCCTTAAAAAAAGAAAAAACCAACAAATAAACGATCTCATATATCATCTCAAAATCCTAGAAAAAGAAGAGCAAAATAACAGCAAAAGAAGTAGAAGGCAAGAAATAATTAAAATCAGAGCTGAAATTAATGAAATCGAAACAAAAGAAACAATTGAAAAAAATTGACAAAACCAAAAGTTGGTTCTTTGAAAAAATAAATAAAATTGACAGACCCTTAGCCATGCTAACGAAGAGAAGAAGAGAGAGAACCCAAATTACTAGCATACGGGATGAAAAAGGCAATATCACAACAGACACTTCAGAAATACAGAAGATAATCAGAAATTATTTTGAATCCTTATACTCCAATAAAATAGAAGATAGTGAAGGCATCGATAAATTTCTTAAGTCATATGATCTGCCCAGATTGAGTCAGGAAGATATAGACAGCCTAAACAGACCAATAACAATAGAAGAAATAGAAGAAACCATCAAAAGACTACTAACTAAGAAAAGCCCAGGACCGGACGGGTATACAGCAGAGTTTTACAAAACCTTTAAAGAGGAACTAACACCAATACTTTTCAAGCTATTTCAGGAAATAGAAAAAGAGGGAGAACTTCCAAAGACATTCTACGAGGCCAACATCACCCTGATACCTAAACCAGACAGAGACACTTCAAAGAAAGAAAACTACAGACCAATATCTCTAATGAACCTAGATGCAAAAATCCTCAATAAAATCCTGGCGAATCGGATTCAAAATCGTATCAAAAAAATTATACACCATGATCAAGTAGGATTCATCCCTGGGATGCAAGGCTGGTTCAATATACGGAAATCAATAAATGTTATTCACCACATCAATAGACTTAAAAATAAGAACCATATGATCATCTCGATAGATGCAGAAAAGGCATTCGACAAAGTACAGCATCCCTTTATGTTCAAAACTCTAGAAAAATTAGGGATAACAGGATCATACCTCAACATTGTTAAAGCAATCTATGATAAGCCACAGGCCAGCATCATTCTGAATGGAGAAAAATTGAAGGCATTCCCTCTAAGATCTGGTACAAGACAGGGATGCCCTCTCTCACCACTTCTGTTCAACATAGTCCTCGAAACACTGGCCAGAGCAATTAGACAGACGAAAGAAATTAAAGGCATAAAAATAGGAAAAGAAGAACTTAAATTATCACTATTTGCAGACGATATGATTCTATACCTAACACACCCAAAAGGGTCTACAAAGAAACTATTAGAGTTAATAAATGAATTCAGCAAAGTGGTGGGATATAAAATCAACACGCATAAATCAAATGCATTCCTGTATATCAGCGACAAATCCTCTGAAACGGAAATGAGGACAACTACTCCATTCACAATATCCCCCCAAAAAATAAAATACCTGGGAATCAACCTAACAAAAGAGGTGAAAGACCTATACAATGAAAACTACAGAACCCTAAAAAGAGACATAGAAGAAGACCTCAGAAGATGGAAAAATATACCCTGTTCATGGATAGGCAGAACTAACATCATCAAAATGGCGATATTACCAAAAGTTCTCTATAAGTTCAATGCTATCCCAATCAAAATCCCAACAGCATTTCTTGTAGAAATAGATAAAACAATCAGGAAATTCATATGGAATAATAAAAGACCCAGAATAGCAAAAACAATGCTAAGCAGGAAGTGTGAATCAGGCAGTATAGCGATACCAGACTTCAAACTATACTACAGAGCAATAGTAACAAAAACAGCATGGTACTGGTACCAAAACAGGCGAGTGGACCAATGGTACAGAATAGAAGACACAGTAACCAATCCGCAAAACTACAACTATCTTATATTTGATAAAGGGGCTAAAAGCATGCAATGGAAGAAGGATAGCATCTTCAACAAATGGTGCTGGGAAAACTGGAAATCCATTTGTATCAAAATGAAACTGAATCCCTTTCTCTCGCCATGCACAAAAGTTAACTCAAAATGGATCAAGGAGCTCGATATTAAATCAGAGACACGGCGTCTGATAGAAGAAAAAGTCGGCTATGATCCACATACTGTGGGGTCAGGCTCCAAATTACTCAATAGGACACCCTTAGCGCAAGAGTTAACAACCAGAATCAACAAATGGGACTTACTCAAACTAAAAAGTTTTCTCTCAACAAAAGAAACAATAAGAGTGATAAACAGGGAGCCTACATCCTGGGAACAAATCTTTACCCCACACACTTCAGATAGAGCCCTAATATCCAGAGTATACAAAGAACTCAAAAAATTAGATAATAAGTTAACAAATAACCCAATCAACAAATGGGCCAAGGACCTGAACAGACACTTCTCAGAGGAGGACATACAATCAATCAACAAGTACATGAAAAGATGCTCAACATCGCTAGTAGTCAGAGAAATGCAAATCAAAACCACCCTAAGATACCATCTCACTCCAGTAAGATTGGCAGCCATTAAGAAGTCCAACAACAACAAGTGCTGGCGTGGATGCGGGGAAATGGGTACACTTGTTCATTGTTGGTGGGACTGCAAAATGGTGCAGCCAATTTGGAAAGCAGTATGGAGATTTCTTGGAAAGCTGGGAATGGAACCACCATTTGACCCAGCTATTCCCCTTCTTGGTCTTTTCCCTAAAGACCTAACAAGAGCATGCTACAGGGACACTGCTATATCGATGTTCATAGCAGCACAATTCACGATAGCAAGATTGTGGAACCAACCTAGAAGCCCTTCAATAGATGAATGGATTTAAAAAATGTGGCATTTATACACAATGGAGTATTACTCTGCAATAAGAAATGACAAAATCATAGAATTTGGAGGGAAATGGATGGCATTAGAGCAGATTATGCTAAGTGAAGCTAGCCAATCCTTAAAAAACAAATGTCAAATGTCTTCTTTGATATAAGGGGAGTAACCAAGGACAGGGTAGAGAGGAAGAGCTGGAGAAGAAGATTAACATTAAACAGGGATGATAGGCGGGAGGGAAAGTGAGAGGTAAGGGAAATTGCATGGAATTGGAAGGTGAGCCTCAGGGTTATACACAACTACATATAAGAGGAAAGGAGGAGTAGGAGAAAAATTATATAAGTGGAAGAAACGATTTATAGTAGAGGGGATGGAGAGAGAGAAGGGGAGGAGAGGGGAGGGGAGGGGAGGGGAGGGGAGGGGGGACAGTGGAGAATGGGATAGACAGCAGAATACATCAGTCACCAGGAAGGCAATTTGTAAATCAATGGAAATGTAACTGATGTGACACAGCAATCTGTATACGGGGTAAAAATGGGAGTTCATAACCCACTTGAATCAATCTGTGAAATATGGTATATTAAGAACTATGTAATGTTTTGAACAACCAACAATAAAATAATTAAAAAAAAAGAAACAAACAGACAAAAACAAATAATAAAACAGAACCTAAAAGATTAAGCCCTTGATTCATAGTATACATACAAAAGTAATTCAAAATTGATTAAAGAACCAAACATGAAAATTAAAACTAAAAAATGTCTAGAAGACCTCAGCAACTTAGCAAGGCCCTAAGCAACTTAGTGAGACCTGTCTCTGAATAAAATATTAAAAAAATAAAAGGGCTAGGGATGTAGCTCAATGGTTATACACCCCTGGGTTCAATCTCTGGTACAAAAAAAAAAAATTCTAGAAGAAAATATTGGAAAAATATGCATAAGCATGAGTTAACATTTTTAGAAATTTTTTAAATAAAAATTTAAAAATGTTTGTAAATAAAGTAAATTTTTAAAGAATTTATGTATTTTAGGTGGGTATTTGCTTATATAGATTTTCTTTTGTTTTTGACTGATTTCTAAAAATAAAACAATATCTTAGATGCTTTTTACACATTGATAAAGAACTATATCAAACAGGTCATAACAATCAGAAAATATAATATTAAAGATAGAGAAGATGTAAATTTGAATAATAATTATACAATATTGTGTCACCAAATAAGAATTCTATAGAGTTACAGGAAAGAAAAGGAAAAGTATAATAAAAAAGAATAACTTCAGCACATGAAGTTATATATATATATATATATATATATATATATATATATATATATATGTATAAAGTTATATCTGGGGTATTTATAACATGTGATGTATTGATTAAATATTCATATTAATATAAGATGAATTTGTAAATGATAAAGCATAAAATTATTATTGTAAGTGTCTGAAAATAGGATAAGACAACAACAAAAAACAAAAACAGAACTTGATGTTCAATTTTTACCAATTAGAAAATAAAACTACATAAAAATGAAGAAAGGCAGATTTGGCATGAACTTAATGAAGATTGAGCTTCAGTTTCCCTCATTAGCAAAGGCATTTAGGGAGGTTTTAGGGAAGGTCTAGCAGTGTTTTCTGGTTACATGATGATTCAATAAAAATCCAATATTGTTTGCGATTTAGGCCCACAAAACCTAAAATTTGGTCCTGGAAATAGGACTAAGGAGAATTAGAGAATAAATCAACATGTAAAGGATTTACAAAATACTTGAAGTTCCTTAAAAATAATTGCCTCAGTCTAAACAAGAATATCAATGACATTAATATACACAATTAAATATACTTATTTGAAAAATTTTTTGCTTGCTAAAAACATTTCACAGAGTCCCACTCCTGCAGTCTCAACAAAATGTTTGTAAATTGGTTTTGCATTGTTGCAGAAAGTGTGCATTTTAAAGGCATTCTTTCTATTTTCCCTGCATCTAGTCCTGAATCCAAACATTCAATGCCTTCCTGATTTTATGGCCTGGTTTTGTTGACTCTTTTCTCTGGGGTCTCACTCTGATCCCAAAACTGCGGAGTCACTTAGATGCTTGAGATGGAAAAAGCTTTGTTTAAGCTTTATTTAACCTACTCAGCTCACCAGAGTTGGATAGGCATTTCTTAAAAACTCTTTTCAATAAACTCAATAAAAGGGTTATGGAGCCCTCAAGCAATTAATGGTAACTTTATGCCAGCCTGCATAAGAATTCAATAGAGAACTATAATATGGCTCTGTCAGGATATTTTACGTATGTCCTCATCTACTGCATTTCTAACAAATACAGTAAAATAGTTCTAAGGCTTAGGTTTATATTTTTTTGGCTTCTGTTTTACTTTCAAAGTCTTAGCGGCACAAATCATCTTCCCATCTAATTTTATTCTATTGTCTCTTCTGTGATTTTATGGATTTTTAAAATCTTTCTTCTGTTTCTAATAGAGATGGCTCACAATGTCGGTTTCCTGTAAAAGTAATCTGGGATTGTTTCCTGCCCTCTATCAAGAAATACTTTCTCTGTTTTATTTTTTGTCAATTAGGAATAAGAAGCAAATCACTTCACAAGAAATCCAATGACGTAAGTCTTAATAAGCATAGGTTCAACAATTAGATGGTATTAAATTGCAAGTATATTATGTGAGATATTCTTATAACAATGGCAACATGACATACTCTGTGTGACAGTAGAAGAAATTCTGAGATCTGGATCCCTCACATGGGAAAGTTTCCATGTTTTACTACTCACAAGTTTCTGGATTAGTACTTGAACCTGTTCTAAAAAAATGAATATTAAGAAATATTTGGTGCATCTCCTCAGGTCCAAGGGATAATTTGAAGATGTAATACTTGTCCATGGTGAGAATAAAAAGAGATCATTTTAAGTGGTATTTTCAGAATTTTTGTCAAGTGGAAAATTCTCTTCCTTAAATCAATGCCGTAACTAAATGTGTTTCATTATGAAAATGACTAATAATCCCAAATGAATTAAAGCTAGGCAAAGACAATAATTCAAAAGAAGTGAAAAGAAGTTTCATGTGCACAGCAAATAAAAGAGAAAGAAACAGGAAAAACGGGAGATACTTGGAAACAGATGAGGGATATATTGGCCAGTGAGAAATTCCAGAGGTGAGAGAAGCCAAAGGATATTTAAGGAAAGTAAGTTTAATACTTATAATGTATTTTTTTACTCCTTGGCATTGTAATTGACTTTCATTACCTCAAATGCTTTGTAAAATTTGTATCAGTGTTATTACCAAATAAGTAAAGAATATCGACTTTTTCATAAGTGAATCAACATGGTAGAGACAGAAGTGAATCCATCTTTAAAAGGAAAACTGGGAGTTTGAACAAATTTAGCAAAATCAGTCTCCATTTGAAGCTGTCCCTGGTTGTGTGTAGTCCTGGTAAAAGACAATGGCTACCCTCATCACGAAATCTCCATTAATCAGATTTTCACTATCACTCTCCTTGCACACATGGTTTCTTATGAGAGTTAGGCTCAGTCTACAAATTTTATCTCCTATGAAACTGAGTCTTTACCATGAGATGCAAGATCAGGGAGGTATTGAGATGCCATATTTATTAGAGCAGTTCCAGCGTGGAATTTAAGTGTAGGTGCTCTGTCTCTTTCTTAGTCTTCTTTATACTTCCCATTTTTTAAATCCATGTTTTTGTTAATTACGTGAACTGCAGATTATGCTTTTAATAAACTAGGATCAGTTAATACCTTGCTTAAGTTAAGTGAGGCAAATGTCTGTGCTTGCATTAAGTTGCCAGAACTGTTAGAAACATGCATCGGTACTCAGTCCCAGCTCCCATGCCACAGCTTCTAAGTGCTTCAGTTATTTAGTAGATCCAACATTCAAACCCAGGTCTGACTTCAAAAGTCAAAGCTCCATGTTTCAAGAAATTATTTATTTCTAGTAGATTAAGGGAGAACTTCATTTAAGTGGATTAGAAATATGCTATATGCTATCTATTCAAGTCAAAATTTCCCTTCAGTATTCATTATGCTCTGAAGATATGTGATTCTAAAGCTGAAACTAGCTTCAAAAAAAGAGTTCTAGAAAACAAAGTTGTTGGGGAGGTAAGAGAGACAGTATATAGAAGGGAAAAAGATACCAACATAAGATGTGAAATATACACCAGAACCATAAAGCAATGAAAGAAAAAGGAACTGAATGCTATCTCATCTAATTTATTTACTCAATACATAAACAGTTTCAGAAACTGCCAGGATTTGTCACATGTTGATTTATTTATATTTAAGGTGTCCTATGTGAGAGATTTTGAAAATGCTAATCTTAAAATTTACAAAGTAAGAAATTGAGACTCAGAGAGGTCCTGTTTCCTAGTCTTGAAATGACATATCCAATGCTTTTAAATTTAGTGAGAGGCAGATATCAAACTAACATCCTTATTGATACATTCTGGACCGTGTTTTTGTCAAAATCAACACAATCAACTTCAAAATAGTCATTTATATACTGTTTATAAAGAGAGAAAAAAATGCTATATTTTTTCTCACACAAAAAGGCTAATCTCTGGCAAGCCAACTGGATCAAAATACATTTAAGGGCTATAATTCAAAGGAGACTAAAAGCACAAATGTTTTATTTTAAAATTTAACTGTCAGTAATAAAATATTAAATCTGGAGCAATTTTGTTCATACATAGTTCAGGTTTCTTTAACACATAGGATTAATTCTGAGTAATAAAGCTCAATGAATACTATGCAATTAATAGAATTAGTACAGCTGGGACATGGGTACAAAATGTTACAGCAGATGGAGGCTACCTAGACTTCAAACAGAGTCAGTCCAATTGGCAAGCAGAATAGTTAGTTACAACAAGAGAAAAATATATAAACAGTAGTCCATTAATCATATTAGGATGGAAAGTAAATCAAACAATTCTATTGATGTGTTAATGTACACTGGGCTAGAACAAAGATAAAGTGTTTGTTCAAAAGACAGGATACCACAATAAAACTAAAGATTATCATTTTTTTGAAAAGCCTTTAATGAGAAAAGAACAAACTAATATTTATAGGGGCTTCTTGCCAAAAAAAAATGATAGACTTGATTTCAATGATAAAGTAATAGATTTAAATAATAAAATAATAACAATATAATATACAGCTATATACCCTATTCTTGGTATTTCATAATATAATTTTTAAAAATCTTAAAAGCCTTTTTTTGGTCTAAATATAGATTTTTTCTAAAAGTCAACTTAAGTAAAGTTTAAACATATAAAGTTTTATGAAGTTTAAAGCAGTTCTTGAAGTATAGGTTTATCATTCAGTTTTTTTAGTTGATCATTTGCTAAACACTGGCAGGTAGTACATTATTACCTTCTTTGAATAGTATAAAAAATAAAGAGAACTAGAGAGTTTGAGCAACTTGCCTAAGGTAACAGATTTATTAAGTACAAGGATAGTTATGATTTGAATCTGGAATGTCCCCCCAAAGATTTATGTGTTGAAGGTTTGGTCCCAAGACAGCAATATTCAGAGATGGGACTTTGGGAAGTGATTGAATTTTAAAAGAATATATAAAAAATAGATTAGAGAACAATCGTGGGGTCCTGACATATAACTAGTTCTGCTATAAAATATATACTAAAGTTATATTGATTAAAATAGTTTGGTATTACAACACTAATTGTTAGTTTCTTGCCTCTTCAATCTGTTCTGTACAACGACATAAGATTTAATTTATCTTAAGATATGGTATCCACAAGCTGATATCTGTACTATATATACTATATATAATTCGTCCCCTAGAAAATATTAGAGAAAGTCTAACATTGCATTTCATTTTATATATGTCATACAAATTGTCAGCCTTCTATTGTCACCTTCATCAGGGAATATAACTCAATTTATTAGGGTTAAGCTTTTTAGTTAAAATCACTTTCCAATTATTCTTCCCCAGAGTAACACTCTCATCACCATGATTACATTTCAATTGTTCCAGAAACTCTTTAATCACGAATAGTATATTTTTATCATGAAATCTTTACATATTTCTGAACTTATTCACTATATTGCTTTACAGCCTTGATAAATGGAGGTTTCAAATTAGGCTACAAGGAGAAGAAAGACTGACATATTAGCCAAGCACAATATAGTTTGGAACATTATTCATGAACTTCTTAACAGTGTCTGCAGCTCATGTGACTGAAATGAGAAAGTGGTAATGATTCTTTCAAAAACCACTAGTTCCATTAGTCCTCCACTGTTTTAGGGTTAGGGTTACTTTTTCTTTCTTCTCTATATCTATGTGTCTTGATTTCTTTTCTTTTCCCAGTGATTAATTCTTTGTGTCCAGATGATAACTCAGATTGAGAGACCATTATACTGTTAGTCTCTACAGTCCCTATTAAATGTAGCCTTCCTTATTTATATTGACTCCTTGGTTCAGTTTCTATGAAGTAGAAAGCATCTGAGAAGAGGAGTGTGTGACATGGTGGGCTTGTTCTGCCTGGAAAAAAACGAGCGCTTTTGTCTGAGGGAAGAATATTAGTTATGTCAGTTGTTGAAATGACATTCATGAAAATCAGTAATTTAAAGTAGTTTTTTTGGTTATCAATTATAATTCCATTCATCCTAAATTATTTCTCAGAAAACACTGTAGTGTATTTTGAAAAACCCTTGAAATCAATAAAATATACTGCATAAGAGATTAGAATTTTTATAACGTAATCTTGCTGTCATCTTTCAAGGAGATTAATTTTTGTTTTCATAGGTTAAGTAGTGCCATAAATGGGTAAAAAATTACTGTATGAGTAAGCATTATTCTAAATCTTTATCACTCATTAATGTTATGAATTTCTATAGTCAAAATACATAATTAAAATCTATAAAAATTAAATACTATAAAACATACACCTTATATGTATACAGAAGCAACTTTGTAGCATATTTAAATTTGTAACATGTACTTACGAACTGTATTAAAATCCCCAATCTATAAAACCATAAAGTATTTTTACAGAAAAAACATGCATCCACACACACACACACACACATGTTCTGTTATATATATTCTGCATGTATATGTATATTATATATGAGTGTGTGCTTGGAAAAACATTAAATATCTGTAAGTAGAAGTGGTAACTACTTTAAATAATCTGGTCATCTATGTAGATGCTAAAATGAATAAATTAGATTTACAAATATAAAAATATTACCAATGCAGAGATCTCTACATATACTTATGTATATGAAGATAAGGGTCTCTTTCATCTCACACATTCAAAATAATAAAAATATTGATAATGATTGCCCTTGTATTATTCCTGAACTTCAGTGAATAGTTATTTGTATTTTGTTGGTAATTATGATGTTTTCTGCAGTTTGTTTTCTCCTTTTTCCCTGGACATCAAGATTCATTTCTTTCTTTTCCAGAGCACAGATAATAAACACTATTAGAAAAATCTTGTGGATAATGATACTTTCTTATATATTTTGGTGATAGGTTGATTGACACTTTTTGGTTTGTTATATGTTTTCCTTTCTTTGCTTTTATAAGTATGTCAGTAAAAGATTAAAAGATATTATATCATGGATTGATAGCAATAAATCTTTAAATGAAAGATTACTTTAAATATTATTAATAATAAAATACCATTTATCATAAAATATTAATTGTCCATTAAGGTTTTCAGGATTTTTGGTTATGTCTTTTTGACAAATTATTTTATAGGAAGTCAAATTTCTAATTAATAATAAAAGCTAATAAAATAACATTTAGTATGTACAGATATTTAATAATATTGCTCCTATAAATTAAGATTTCTCCCTTTATAATCATATGTGGAAACTTCTTTTGGATCAGAAATCAATGCATTTTCTATTTTTTTTAAGACAGATCCTGATTGTTAAATATAATGATGATAATAAAAAGTAGAAGGAGAAAGAGCAACTAAATGATTAAAATCCATGTCAATACTCAAATATGACTAAATTCTCTTATCCCCAGAAAGATGGTAAGAGTTTGAGACATTTTTCATCAGTATCTCTGTATATTATATATGTAAAGGTTTCCAAGACTCTTATCAATATCATTATTCAATTTTTAAAAAAATTAGTATTACATTTTCCTGTTTTAGGATTTACTCATTTCTTTTATATAATTTGTGTTTCTCTGTTGATATTTCCTACTCCTCCTTTCATTATCAACTTATATTCCTTTACATTTTTTAGCATAATTATGTATTTAAAAATCGTGTCTACTAAGTCCAACATCTGGATCAGCTCATGGTTCATCTCCATTCATTATAATTTATATGAATAATGACTTAACTTTTCACGTTTCTTCATTTTTTTCATAATTCAAACAGTTATGCACTGCACTCTGGATATATTATTGAAACTGTGCATTTATGTTCCTCCAAAGACATTATTCATTTTATTTATGAAATAGGCAGTACCTAAAGTTCCATTTTACTTTTTTTCAGCCTTAGCTGGATTAATGAAATCTGTCTTGTGCAAGTATGGATTAAAAGTCAGAAAACATTTAGGATGGATTTATTTTTTATTTTTATTTTTTTATTTTTATTTTTTAAAGAGAGAGTGAGAGAGGGAGAGAGAGAATTTTAATATTTATTTTTTAGTTATCGGCGGACACAACACCATTGTTTGTATGTGGTGCTGAGGATGGAACCCGGGCCGCACGCATGCCAGGCGAGCGGGCTACCACTTAAGCCACATCCCCAGCCCTAGGATGGATTTATGTACATACTTTGATTTTCCTTCTATCTGTTGGATCCAATGTAGCATTTTTGCCTTTAATATCTAGTTAACCTAAATTTAGGTACCCTAAACTTTATATTCTTGTTCTCTAAGCTGGTGAAGATTGCAGGTTTTGCATCAGGGATTTAATGTCACATTAGTCTTGGCCAGCCTTTAGCATGAAACTTATCAATAGCATAAGACTTCATGTCATGGAATTTCCTTCTTCCATGTGACACCTCTTTTTCAGAATCTTATTCCTTTTTTTTTTCACCTTACTGTGCTTTGGATAATGATGATTATTGGCTTTTATAGTTGTTATCTTGTTTCAATAGTTTAGTCTTCCAAGAAAAAGATTCTACACAATTCTTGATCTTTAAAACCTTTTAATTATAGAGTACCCTAAGCAATGTAGAAATTATTTTAACATATCCAGTGAATCTGGAAAGAAGAAAGAGATCTAGAATATATTATGTATCAGAGGAAGGGTGCTTATATAAGTGGCTTGAAGTGTACTTCAAATTACCTGACTTTTAAAAAGTTTTATTTTTTTCATGACAAAGACATTTGGAAGATTATAGTCTTGTAGCAGTTTCCTAGATTTTATGTAATTTTTTCCTTATGAAAATAAAATCTCATTGTTGTCTCATTTGCAAAGTAACCAAACAATTATGTTTCCCAGTGACTCTTAATTAAATAATTGGTTCAATTTTTTCTTGTTTTTGTAGTGCTGGGTATTAAACCTAGGGCCTTGATCATGCTAAGCACATGCTTTACCACAGAGCTATATCACCAGACCAGGTGCTTATTTTTTGATACACATCTAGGGGAAAAAATTGCCTTCTTTTTGCACTTCCTATCTCTTTGCCTGAAATATTATTACGATATCTGAAATGTTTCGTAGCTATGTTTTTAGAAGAACTAAAGTTACAACCTGAGTAATTTCGCATGAGAATGAATATCATAAGTTAAGAGAAGTGAAGCAGAAAGATGGAAGAAGTATGGATGTGATTGACACAATTGAACAAACTAATAAATCTCGGGTCATGTGAGAAGGAGCAAACCTTATTTATTGATTCATTGTGGGTTGGTATCCATTTCATGCAGCCATAAAAAATGATATAATAGGAATAACTGGTTTTTTATCTTTATTTGATTTAAAATTTATTTGATTCTTTTAAAAGCTGTTCTTATTTGTTTTAATTAGTTATACATGAGAGGAGAATGCATTTTGACACATTGTATACAAATGGAACACAATTTCTCATTCCTCTGGCTGTACGTGATATAGAGTCACACTAGTCATGCAATCATACATGTACATAGGATAATAATATTTGTCTCATTCTACCTCTTTTCCACCCGCACAAACACCTCCCCTCTCTTCACTCCCCTCTGCTAAATCCAAACTTCCTCCATTCTTCCTTATCCCCTAACCCAATATGGATCAGCATCCACATATCAGAGAGAACATTCACCTTTGATTTTGGGGGGATTGACTTATTTTGCTTAGCATGGTATTCTCCAGCTCCATCCATGTAGTTACAAATGCCATAATCTTATTTTTCTTTTTAGCTGAGTAATATTCCATTGTGTATATATACCACATTTTCTTTGTCCACTCATTTGTTGAAGGACATCTAGGTTTGGTTCCATAGTTTAGCTATTATGAATTGAGCTGCTATAAACATTGATGTGGCTGTATCACTGTATTAAGCTGATATTAAGTCTTTTGGGTATAAACCGAGGAGTGGGATAGCTGGGTCAAATGGTGATTTCATTTCGAGTTTTCTGAGGACTCTCGATGCTGCTTTCCAGAGTGATTGCACCAGTTTGCAATCCCACCAGCAATGTAGGAGTGTACCTTCCCCCCGACAACCTTGCCAACACTTATTGCTTGTATTCTTGATAATTGCCATTGTACTGGAGTGAGATGGAATCTCAGTGTAGTTTTAATTTGCATTTTTCTAATTGCTAGAGATATTGAACATCTTTTCATATATTTTTTGACAATTTTTTTAATGCTTGTTCAGTTCCTAATCTCATTTTTATTTTTTTTTTTTTTAGATTTTGTTTTGGTTGTTGAGGACCTTTATTTATTTATTTATTTTTTATTTATCTGTGGTGCTGAGAATGAAACCCAGTGCCTCACACATGCCAGGCAAATGCCCTACCACTGAGCCACAACCCCAGCGCCCTTATTTCATTTATTGATTGGGTTATTTGTTTTTGGTGTTAAGTTTTGAGTTCTGTATATATCCTGGTGATTCGTGCTCCATCTGAGGTGCATGTGGTAAAGATTTTCTGCTATTCTGTAGGCTCTCTCTTCACATTATTGTTTCCTTTGCTGAGAAGAAGCTTTTTCCTTTGAATCCATTCCATTTATTGATTCTTGATTTTACTTATTGCATGTTAGGAGTCTTGTTTAGGAAGTCAAGTCCTAAGCCCACATGATGAATATTTGGGCATACTTTTTCTTCTATTAGGCAGTCTGTTCTAGTGCCTAAGTCTTTGATCCACTTTGAGTTGAGTTTTGTGTATGGTGAGAGATAGGGGTTTAATTTCATATTGTTACATATGGATTTCCAGTTTTCCTAGCACCAGTTGTTGAAGAAGCTATCTTTTCTCTAATGTATGTGTATGGAAACTTTGTCTAATATGAGATAACTGTATTTATGTGGGTTTGTCTGTTTTTTTTTTTAATTCTGTACAATTGGGTCTACATGTCTGTTATGGTGCCAATACCAGGCTAGAGCTCTGTAGTATAGTTTAAGGTCTGCTATTGTAATGCCTCCTGTTTCACTCTTCTTGCTAAGGAATGTTTTGGCTCTTCTGGGTCTCTTATTTTTTCAAATGAATTTCATGACTGCTTTATCTAGTTCTAAGAAAGATGTCATTGGGATTTTAATAGGATTTTCATTAAATCTGCATAACACTTTTGGTAGTATGGCCATTTTGACAATATTAATTCTGACTATCCTAAAACATGGGAGAGCTTTCCATCTTCTAAGGTCTACTTCAATTTCTTTATTTAGTGTTCTGTAGTTTTTATCGTAGAGGGAATAACTTTTTAACCTGCCAATCTTTTCCCTCTACTTATACTTGCACTTCTTAATTGGGGAATGCAAAGTGATTTATTAGTGCAAAACTGATATCTTAATTTGATTATTTTCTGCTTTTATATGGAGTGGCTTATTATTACTTTATTACTGCTAATAAGAAAAATACCCAAGCTTTAAGTAATAATTTTCTACACCAGGAAGATTTAAGGTTATTTGTAGAATATGACTATGCTAATAGATTTAGATTCACCTATACTTTTTCAAGTAGTAGATAAAGAAGTGAGTATAAGTTTGGAGATAGAGTTCAATGATAGAACACTTGTCTAACAGACTCTGGGGTCAAAATACAGCACTAAAAAAACCCAAAACAAAATAGTATTTGAAAATACTTCATTAGTTACAGCTGATTATGCAGGTGAAGAAATATATGTTTGTCTCTTTGAAAGAACAAAATGGACCAAAAAAAAATTAGCAAATAGTAATATAGAGTTTAAGTCACTGTCTTAATTAAATTTAAAATTTAATATAAAATTGAAATGATAGTTAAATGCAGAACTTTTTAAAATGATAGTTAAATGCAGAACTTTTTAACATTCAAGAAAGAGATGGAATAAACTGCTTATGTTTTCTGTTAACTTTCTGTCTCACTTAGTGACATTAGTTTTTTTACATATGCTGGAGAACTAAGTTAAATATGAGCTTTTGCCCATTATACTTTGAAGAAATGGCAAATGGAAATGTGTTGCTCATTCTTTTCAGTGTTAAATGTTGTACTTTTTTATTTTTAGAATGTTTGTTTTATATTTTAATATTGAAAGTAAGCATTACATTTTAATTTTGAAAATGAATCATTATTAATAAAAAGTCAAACTATTTAATTTCAGATATTATCAGTCACGTTAGTATTTGAGATCATAGCAAGCCAATAAGTTAATCTAGGATGAAAAACCTTAAAAAATAGTAACTCATTTTTTTCTTTAATATTTTTAAATTAGTAAAATCAACCTATAAATACATGCTTGAAAAAATCAAGTTATTACATAAGAGAAAAGAACTCGGATGGTGATTGATACTATCCAGAAATAAAATAAAATTAAGTCATAGAAAATATCTGGAAGCCCATATAGTTTATAGTGTACTGAGGGGATGCCTGAATCATAATTCAACTGAAATATTTTCTTAAGATTACAAAATTTCTACTGATTTGTATTTAGGTTTACCACATTTTTCCTCTTTCATTCCCATGTCTAATGTTGAGCTTGGGTAGTGACTGTTTTATTTCAGATATTAAATTTTTCATTTCTAAAATTTCTGTTTGATACCTGATTTTATTATATATCTCATATTTCTCTGCTGCTTCTATTTTTATTACTTACATAATTTTGAAAGTGATCAACTTTAGTTCATGGGGCATGGTGATAAACTGCTTGTCTTTGCTTTATCATTTCAACATTTGAATCATCTTGAGGTTTGAATTTTAAATTATTGCTCCTTTAGAATGGGCTAGATTTCCTTAGCTATATATCAAATGATTCTGGCTTATATCCTGGACTTTTTGAATGTTATGTGTAAAATTGATTCTTGTTAAAAATTCTTTGAAGATTATTGTGTTTGCTCAGATCAAACTTTTTGATTTGCCTTCTGTGCCAGTGCTTCCAAAGTCAGTCTAGTTTTGAAGTGTATACTGCACTGTTTGAATTTCCTTGTGCATATGTACCCAGGGATTTGCCTAATATTTAGGCATTAGTGTGCACTATATTTCATACTCATGCCACCTCCTAATATTTCTGTAAAATATCATTATACTACACAACAAGAAAAGTGCAGAGTATCACATAATGTAGACAATAAAAGTGTGGAATAATGCAAAGTATACCACATGTAAAGCACTATTGTAAAATCCTTTTTATGTATTTCAGCATTTGAAGGATTCTTTCAAAATGAGCCTTTCTTTATTCAAATATACTTTGTAACTATGTGTGAAATATTTTGGTACAATGAGGAGGAACATTGTCAAAACAATTACTTTTTCCTGTTAGTAAACTTTATATGACTCTATTACTCATAATCTAAATTTGAACAAAGCAATGGATATAGCAGACATTCAATACTATGCTAGATAAATATAACCCAATCTATACAGCAATATATTTCCTGGAATTGTTTTGAAGAAAAATCATGCATTTTTTCCATGAACTGTAGTTCTCATGTACAATATTAACCTTAGAATTTACAGGTCAGGCATTTCCATCCTCTCACATCATTAATACTAGTCCAACCAGAGGACAGAATTATGTTCAATAAGCTTTTGGTGAAAAAAAAAGACATATGTTTAAATAATCATCTAAATTTATAACATAAGTTCTTTTTCAGATTAGCAAACAAGGGATTTAATTAGATAAATATTATTAAATGTCTACTCTGTATAATGACCTATAAAAGGACTACTAAGATGAGAGATATATAGGACTATCTAAATTAGAATCTTTTTGTTCAAGAAAGTTATAATTTTTAGGTATACAAAATAATTAGGAAGGTAATTTAAACACCAGTAACTATATAAGGAAACTAAATATTTATTAAAAACTTACTACATGCCTGGTCTTATTTTCTGTACTTCAAAATTTTTATTCTATATCATATGAAGTGAGTAATATTTTCCCCAAGATACAAATGAAGGTAAAGACTCAGAAAGTAATAATTTTTCCAAATAAATTAAATATTCAGATTTCTCTTTGAAGAATGAAAAAAAAACAATTTGCAGTTTCCGACAATATTTTCAAATACTCTCCATAACATTTGCGAACAAAATGGCACAGCATTAAGAAGAAAATACATCTTCTTGTTTGATTACAAGTAGCTTGTGGAAGTGCTGGATTTCATGTAAGTAGAATTTCTTTAGAAAGCAGAGGAGACAGCATTATATTTAGAAAATTGAGGAAAAACTTGAACCCCAAAGTTGAAATGTTAATGATTTGTTCAAGAAACTACCAGTGCTTATAGAGCATCCTTGGTAGAGTGGTAATGTATAAGGAGAGAAGCCTAGGCTGAGGAATGGTGTTTATCATTCATTAGGCAATTGATAACCACTGATGTATACTGAGAATAAGAAGGAAGTCATGCATTATCAAGGTAAATTATAATGCATTAGGTCAGATAACATGGAAGTAAAAGAGACTGAAGGAAAAATCTATGTTAACACTATTCTAATTTCAGGTAAGAGGATATTAATTGATAGACCAATGTGAGCAATATTGGGGGAGAAAGAATTTATGAGATTTTAAAACTTGTTAAGTATATTTTATAAAGTGTGGAGAGGGAGACATTCATTAAATAATAAAATTCATGTTGTAATTGATAAAACAGAAGTGCTGTGGAGACAAAAAGAGAAAACAGAATAATTGGTTGTTAGAAGATGATATTTTTACTGATGGGTACATTCAGTTTGAGATAAAGATGGATGTGGATTTATCTGTGAAAATAATGGCAATTCTCTTGGATTTAGCTGAAGATCTAGGTAGGGTCAAGGTACCTCAATGTGGTAGGCATCTGCATATGCCTTCAATATCATTGAAATTCTTAAAGCACATGTAATCACCCACAAATCAACTGCAGAGGAAGCAAGGAAAAATATAAAAGCACTTGAATTTAGGATTCAGAAAAATAAAATAAACAGAAAACAAAATGAAAAGCTGCATTTTATACACATTAACACATATAAAAGGATTGTTTCAAGAAGCAGAAAATTAGTACTAACTCAATTTGTTAAGGCTTATACACTATTAGGTCACATATATATACACATGTGCAATTCACACACACACACACACACACACACACACACACACAATGCCTTTAAAGAATAGTGAATCTTCCTAACAGGTTAATTTTTTAAATTGTAAACAGTATTTTTATCCTTGGCATGAAGGCTTTTGTCATGCTTTGGGATATTGTTAATTAGTAGATCCGGTATCTATGGATCAAGACAAATGCTGAGAAAATCACAATGAAGTTTAATATACATAGAGGTTTAAGGCAATAGCTTAGGCATTCAGTAAGGGCATACCAGGAGCCCCCTAGGAAGACTGAACACTAGAGAGGAGAACAGTATCAATACACCTAGGAACTATAAACCCACAAGAGGTACTTGGATATTTCTCTAAGAAAATGCAGTGTGCTCTACATCATTAAAACCCTTGCTCAATCATACAGAGTATTCTGTAAATTTTAAATAGTTCACTTATTTACTAATGATACTGAAGTTTGCTTTTAGCCACAACCAAAGAAGAGGATTATGGAATTCTCACTTTAGAGTTCATACAATAAAGAAGCAGATGTGTGCTTCTATTAAATGGAAATGGAGCACCACAAAGGCTGTGTGGGTTTGGGAGCTGAACAGCTTATGCTTGGTTCTTAGTATGCACACTCACCCAGCTCTGCAATGGTGGAAATGGTCTACTTGTCTTATAGGGTTTTTGTAAGGGTTGAATTAGATTATCTATGTAAAGTGTCTGAATAGTGCCTGGTTTATGCCAAGTATTCAATAATTTTCACTGTCCTCAATAATGAAGTTTGAATAAGTACTTAAGGAATACTTATTTAAGGGGGTGTTCAATCATACCTTTCTATGGCGATTCTTTGGATTAATTCTTTAGTCCTGAGGAGCTCCGTTTGAATTATTATTACTCAGTAATTTTTATTTAGGTAATCTAATATTTCTAGCATGAAAATGAATTATATTACAGTTTTTACATCTTTTTATGTACACTTTTTTAAATTTTTAACACTATTTTTTGCTTTTTACATTTATTCCATAATCAGGCTTGCAAATATTCGAGTATGTTACTGATCTTCAAAAAATGAGCTTTTGATTATATCCTTGAAATGGATTTCTTTATTATTTTCTGCACTCATTTTCTGTCTCCATCTCAATTTTTAAAATTTAGTTTTACTTTATGTTATCCTTCTAAGTTTAGGACCTACAGGTACTTGTTTACCTACAGTCCATTTAATTCCAATGAATATATGTATACCTTAACATATTACAATACTATTTCAACTATATCATAAAGGTTGACTTTTTTAAATTAAAGAAACCTCATTGTCATATACTTAGAGTATTTAGTAATTTCGGTTTCGACTTCATCACTACCCAGCTGTGGTTTAATGAAACAAGTCCTTAAAAAAGCAGCATGGTATATATAAATTTAAAAAACAAGCAGCATGGTATATATAAATTAAAAAAAAAAAAAGCAGCATGGTCAACATGGGTTGGGTGAGGGAGAAGGGAGAGAAGGTTGTCCTTCCTTACTATTCTCTAATTATGTTATCTAGTCATCTGATGTGCAGCCTATGAAAACTGATTTTAAAAAGAATTTACTAAAGTTTTCTTTTGGACCCAAAGGGCAATTTTTTGTGACAATTTTTTCAATTCTGAGTGAATGTATCTTTTTTTTGACATTCAAATATTTGAGTACATATATTATTTCAAAATAGCTTTTCTGTTATTGATATCATAATGCCTTTACTATTTGATTATTTTATATGTCAATTGAAGGGGGAAATAATTTTATATGTTCTGGATTTGTCTTTTGTTCCTTTCTCACATTCTTTTTTATATTTCAAAATAAATATTTCCAGCAAAATGAAAAGCCCAATCTGTTCAGCTTTTACTTGAAACATATTTTGCCACAATTATTAGTGCTAAAACTGTGTTTTATTTATGTTTTATTACTTCACGTTTAAGATTATAAACTTTGTCTTCATTTCCTGAAACTATCTTCCAAGTGGCCTAGTCTATTGGTGATATTTTCCATTGGATTTTTAATGTGTTTTATTGATTCTTTCATTTTGAGGATTTCTACTTTGTTTTTATTAAGAAATTATATCTCCTTATTGAAGTGATCTTTCATTTCTTGTGTTTTCTAATTTCACTCCTTATATTGTCTTTTATCTCATAGATCAATTTAACTATGAATTTT
Source organism: Spermophilus citellus (assembly GCF_964194105.1). Classification (NCBI taxonomy): domain Eukaryota; kingdom Metazoa; phylum Chordata; class Mammalia; order Rodentia; family Sciuridae; genus Spermophilus; species Spermophilus citellus. Next base: position 64,942,528 of record NC_138182.1, on the reverse strand, counting down.
CTAAGTTGTTTCTCTGGCATTTCCTCCATTGGGATGTCAATGTAGTCTGTTATTAAGACATTTTGGTTTGTTTGGTTTGATTTGTTCCTTTGCTTTTTCATATTGTTTTTGAATCTACAAAAAAAATCTGTTGTAGGGACAGATGAGACAAGGCACTGAAGATAGGAGGAAACAGTTTTATTTGGCTGCAGCCAGTTTCAGAGGGCATAGCTTTTGCTGTAATCAAACAATCCTCTGAACCCTGAGTTCAGGTAGTTTCAGAGTTTTATACCCAGCATGTAATGGGAGGGGCTCAGAAGTTCATGGTCTGCAGAAGTGCACATAAAAACAGCTTTTTCTTTCACTCTTCTGGGCAAGTTAACCCTTCAAGGATAACACCTGAGAAGGGGAGAGCTTCTTCTCTTTCTATCCTCCCCCTGCAAGTTGTTACCATGGAACTCAATTGGTAACTTCTCTTTTGGTAACTCAATTGGTATCTCAATTGGTAACTCAATTGGTATCTTAGAAATATAGACATCTCTGTGAAGCTCCAGCTCAAGGCCAGAGGCCTTATTTACACATTTCTACAAACTACTATGCTGGATAAATGTTTGTGAAAAACTAGCAAGAGGGTGTTCAGCACCTGGAGTGCTGATTTCTTCCAGGCTAGTGGCCAAGTCAAATAGAGCAACACAAAAATAGGAAGTTTATCTACATTGAACTCTTTTGTAGAGACTCTTTTGCTGACAGTCCTAAAATCAGCCTTGATGAAGGTTTCTGGAGAAACCTAGTTAAGATTTTCTGTGAAGAGAGGTGATGCCACGCCAATCTGTCAGTATGAACCTGAAGCAGCAGAGTTTCTACCCAAAGAATTTCATTATCACTGAAGTTTTCCAGTACCTCACAGTTTTCAGGGAGACAAATAATAAAAATAACCTGTTTCAGTTAGCTTTTTCACTGCAGTGATTAAAAGACCTGACCAGCATAATTTCAGAAGAGGAAAAGTTCATTTGGGGACTCACTGTTTCAGGGGTCTAAGTCCATTGATAGCAGACTCCATTCCTCCGGGCTCAAAGTGAGGCTGAACATCATGGCAGAAAAGTGTGGCAGACAGAAGTAACTCACATGATGATCAGAAAGAAGAGGGAGAGAGAGGGAGAGAGAGGGAGAGGGAGAGGAAGAAGGTGAGGGAGAGAGGAAGAGGGAGAGAGGGAGAGAGGGAGAGAGGGAGAGAGGGAGAGAGGGAGAGAGGGAGAGAGGGAGAGAGGGAGAGAGGGAGAGAGGGAGAGAGGGAGAGAGGGAGAGAGGGAGAGAGGGAGACAGAGATATCTCCACTTGCCAAATACAAATATATCCTCAAAGCCACGCCCCACCTGCCTTCAATTATCAATCTCATCAGGTGATTAAATCACTGATTGGGTTAAGACTCTCATAACCCAATCACTCTTCTAAACCTTCTTGCATTATCTCACACATGAGCTTTTGGGGGACCTCTCACATCCAAACCACAATGCAACCAATACAAACAATATACAGCATTACACTAAATACTTAGTTACTACCATGACATCTACAATGTTCATTGGCACCATGATAAACAGAAATTATATGATTGGAGATTGCCATCAGTAAAAACAGCAAATTTGCAAAAGTAATTGCAATTTCAAAAAGTGAGAAATTGGAAATAAAAAATTAAAGAAAGAGTGAAAGAGAATAATAGAATTTGTCTGTTATCAAAAAAAGAGAGAGAGAGAGAGAGAAAGAATCAAGGGAGATAAACAAGTGAAAATCAATCAAAAACATAAGACAGAGCCATGAAAAAATAACTACATTTAAAAATGCTAGAAATGAGAAAAAAGAAACAAATATGTATATGTATAAGTGTCCATGAACCATTAAATACACAAAGAAAAAAGAAAGAAGAAATAAGCAGAAAGGGGGTTCTTGATGAAAAAAATAAGGAATCGTTTCCATTGCAATGGTCAACATTTGTCAATGAGAATATATGTTCATTGTGCCCAACTGTTTTTTTTTTCTTTTTCTCTTTCTGTTTTTTCTTGAGGTATATACCGTGCTCAAAAGTAATGACCATGGGCTGTTAAATCCTTTCTCTTTTTGTATTGCTCATCAAGCTGCCAGTTAGAGTTCAGGAATTTTTGGCTTCCCATCGTGGCTGTTTGAAGTAGAGTAGGCTGGAAAGTGTCTTCTCCACTCTCAGGGTGGGGTCCTTGTAGAGTTCTGTTAGAGGAATTCCCAAAGTTGGGGCTCCTGAAAGTGGGCTTAGGTCTAGGCAGGCTCCAGGGGCTTCCTTGAGTGGTGATTATTCTGGAGAAATCAAATCAGCACACCTCCAGGGGCCAGCAAGCTGCAGGAGCCATCCTGGGAGTACCCTAGAAGTCTCCCTGGGGTTCCACACATGAGGGGAGGAACCACTCCCTCACCCCCTTGCTGCCCATGCACCCCACCCTTACCAGCCTCCCAAGCTCAATCCCCAGGCTCTCTGTCACACTGCCCACTCTTCAAATTTCTGACTCATCCCAGCTGGTCTTACAGCCTGCCAAACTCAAAGCAGGTGGAGAGAACTGGGATATCTCAGGCTTCCTTGTCCTGTATCCCCATAGGTAAAATGCTCTCCACGCCTGATTTTCTCCTGGTCTCTTAAGTACAGTCTAGTTCATGGGGCAGGCACCTGCCAGGTCTGTTTTGAGGACCCAGCTCAGATTTCCAGGGCTCAGCTCCTGGTCCTCACAGCCAGTGGCCACTGCAGTGAGGGGGCAAGACAGATCCTTCCTCAGCTCTCTGTGGACAACCTCAAACACAAGGCGTCTTTCCTGTAGTTCTTAAAAATGTTAATATAGCCATTTAAAATTTATTAACATTAACCACAGCTTGACAGGCACTACTACATCATGTTTCTTACAACTGTAAATTATGGCATATTTTCTGTTTTATAATAATCTTAAAAAAATATAAAATACTCCTCCTTAAGACTATATGTTATTTTCTAAATGATCTCTAGATAGATAGTAATATAGTTATGCATTTTTCCTCATGGCTTTCCACTGTTAATTTCAATAAATGAAATTCTATTTTGCAGTTAGTTTTGAAAGGTAAGAGAAAGGGATTAGCAAGTAATTTTTAGAGGCTTTATTCTTATAAATACTATAAAATATTTTGTTCTGAATAATCCTGTGGAGTAAATTTACTTCTATTTTGTGAAAGAGAGTTGAAGTTCTTAGTATATGAGTAGTTTGGCAAAAAAACAAGAAATGCTACATGGTAGATTTGGGATATACAGTCTGCTGGATAAACATTTATTGCATATTGACAATTAATAAACAAACCTGTTGCATGAAATATATATCTTCTTTTTAAAACTTACACAGATGACATATATTACAATGCAAAAAAATGTATGCCTATAAAATAGACTTAAAAACAAGTTATTAGAGAATGTGATACATCTGCATTGTAGAACAGGTCTATTCAAAATAGACCTGTTCTACAATGTGCACAAAAATCTTTACTCCAAATTGTTAATATTCCAATAATTGTTCCTTTAATCTAGTTGCCTTTATTGATTAAACCAATATATTTAATTCATTTTATAAACTGAAAAATATAAAAGATTAAAAGTCTAAATATCATAACATATTTAGATTTCCTATTGTTTCCAGTTTAAAAAAAAAATTCAGAATATAAAGTTTGAAGTAAAGTGCCTTTTAAATCAAGTTAGTTAATTAATGCCTTTTAAATTAATTTGCATAATTAGGCAAGTTATAATTTAGCTGAAACTCAAAAATGTTAATACGTGCAAAATCATTTTATAATATTTATAGTGAGCAGAGTTTAGCTTTAGTACAAAGAGGGAAATGAGATTCCCAGATCAATTCCAAACTATTGTATTGTTTGTGTTTGTTTCAAATGCTTCCTCTGGGACTTTTTGGAGTGTGGGGTTCAGGGCAACTATGATTTCAATACACATGGAAAATTTTAGAATGTAATTATTAGTAAACATGATGTGATTTTTCATAGTTAAGTCAAAAGTCTTTGGAAAATCAAATGATGAATGCCATATTTTTTACAATTTAATAACATCAGTGCAAATTAGATAATTTTAAGGCATATGTGAATTAATAGTGAATAAAGTCAATCCAGCTTACTATTATTTTAAAATTGCTATAATTTGGATGGAGTAAATGATATAATTATTAAATGAGTTCAGACTCCACATTAGTTGTGGAGAGATATTCCTTGATAAAGAACCTAGTTTATTTTTTTAAAAAATTTATTCTTTAATAACTGAGGGGAAAAGAACATGACATCTTTTAATCTGATAATCTGTCATTTACATATGCTATGGATGATTGGAACAGACTTAGTTTATAGTAATCCAAAGGAAAGGTGCAGCATTATATCCTGGAACATTTGTCCCACAGGACAGAAGGGGGAAATGTTTATTTAAGGATTTCATTGAAAACATTCTTGTATTAGATGATGTAAATGACATTCTTTTGGGAAAAGGTAAGATCTCAATTCTATCGTTAAATTACTTAATTTTCTGAAAGCTAAAATAGTATTAGAAATATAGAATATTTTTAACTGAAGAATGTTTTTGTTGTAGTCTAACTTAAACTTATTAAATTTAACTTTTATGAAACTCTCTTTATGCATTCTTAAGTGTTAGGGGAATTTTGTTTAGTTCAAATCACTGGCTTTATCCAAACTGAAGAAAGTGAAAGCATTTTTAAGACTAAACTTGCCAGAGACTAAACTGTTAATTTCTGTTTTAGCTGGCAGATCCTACATTTTATTGTTCTCAGTGTACTAATGTCTGATTGTGTAACTGCTTTCCCTCTGGAACTTCTATAAAAATAGATGCATATCTTAAAAAGCTGTCTAAGGAAGTAAGGTTTTAAGTAAACAATACAATAACTTGTCTTAATCTAATCAGAGTTTTCAGATATTATAGGAACAACAGAAGCAGTGAGATTGAAATTTTGGTTAGTACTTCTTTAAGAAAATCAAACAATACTACCCCGATTTTTAAAACTGTAATAATATATTTTATTTGAAATTCTCATAATTATAAAGGTTAGAATTTTGTGACTTTATCTTGATTCTTTAAGTGTTTCTCACACAAACTTCAAGCTAATAGACAAGGCACTAATGAATGCATGGAATCACAAGTAAGTTAGTAAACATAGAAGCAGTTTGAGAAGAATTGGAATATAAAAGATATATAGATAATGACACATTTCAACTGAGAGTTTGCAATAGTTATCTGCCAAGCAAAGTGTAAAGCTTGATTGAACAAAAGATAAAGTTAATGCTATCTAATAAGAACAGACCATTATAGATCAGTGAAACTGCAAAACAGAATTATAAGACAAGGGGCTAGCCACATTATCTAAATTAACATTTTTCCAGCATGAACAAGAAGGGCCACTGTAGGAAAGCAAGAGCTAAATAGTATGGCCTGCATTTAGTCAACCTGAAGTAATTATTAATTTATGGTTGTCTGTGATTTTAATGAAAATGAAAGCTGTGAGGAAAGAATTGAAAGAGATAATGTGCCGTGAAATTGAGTTTCATTTATTTAGGGGCCACCTTTTCCTTTTTGGTTGTTGTTAAAGGGAAGAAAGTTAATGCAAGATGTCCACATTAAAATTTCACTAGGATTATGTAACCACCAAACTAAACGGTAATCATTATATTTGAGCAGAGTTAATGCAAAAGAAATTGAAGCCTGAATTTAAGGCCTTCTGTTAAGGGCATGAATTAAAAAAAAAAAAAAGAAAGAAAGAAAGAAAGAAAAGAAAAAAAAAAGAAAAATACCGCAATGGGTCAAAATTAATGCCACAATAATATTCATTGTCTTTATAAAGATGATGAATCCAGTAGCTATTTCATCACACATTTTTTTCTTACTGTCACCATGAAAATACCCCTTTTGATGAAGGCATTGTTGGAAAGAACATATTTCAAGAGTAAGGAGGCAGCCATAAGAAGCAAAACAAATCATCAAAATGCAACCTTTTTCTTTGACCTCAGACAAAATGTTTCTAAATAGTTATAAGAGTGACAAGCCTTCCAGAGAATAACAGGCGTGTCTAGTGTAATAGTGTGGAAAGAACAGCAGTTCATGCATTTTGTAGAGCTTTACTATACAAAAATAGCAACTCTGCTCCCAGAAACATTTTCAAGAAAGGATTCAAGTGTTCTAAATTCCTCCTAGTAATTAAAAGGGAGGAAAAAATAATACTCAATGATTTTTCCAGGTCTTTATTTCTTGGATGAGAGGAAAACTCATTTTGTTATTTTAATTTCAGAATTTTTAGAAATAATAAAAAATAATATAAAATTGGGATTATGTCAGTATTTATATAAATCTTGGATGTCATCTTTGTTATCTTTGCTTTAGAAAAACTTAGGTGAAGTCTATGGAATGAAATGCGTGTGAAACATTAATTTTTCCTCAAAATATTTTAGAGTCTATTTTACCTCACAAGTCAGTTATATCGTAAGTTTTCTAGGTTGATAGCAATTTATATATTGAGTAGATGGCATGTGGGAAAAACAATAACAACTCTCTAGAAACTAAAATTTTAATAGGTTCATTAATGCCTACCTGCTTGCCTCTCTTTCTTTTTCTCTGTCTCACCTCACCTTCTGTCCCTCCCTCCCTCCCTTTCCCTTGTGTTCAGTCAGCAAACATTTATCGGGCAGTTTTTAAGTGCCTGAAATTGTGCTGGAATGTTAGAAATACAGATTTAAATAAGCATTACCACTATTATGAGAAAGCACATGTGTGTACAAATAATCAATGCCACATAACGATGTTTCTGCAAAATTACTAAATGATATCTAGAGAATGCAGAGTCTTGCTTTCTGAGGTGAGATAGAACTCCTTTTGGTGTTAGCATTTCACATTGGTATATAGCAATTGAGGATCATTATAAAAAACATTGTAAATGCTTGCTGCTTAATCAGAGACCTGAAATTCTGATGAGCACATCCCAGAGGAGCTACAGAGTCCTAAGACACAGGAATAATGCTGTATCAAGATACCTATAGAAGCAACTGAAACCTAGAGTTCTAGAAACAGTTTGAAGGCCCACCAGTCTGATACCTGAGAAAATCAGTCATATTGAAGGTCAGAAGAAAAGGTAGAGGTGGGTAAAGATGGGGTAAAGTGTATCTCTTTGACAAAGAAAAGGAAATACTTTTTTTATTGGTTTATATAAATTATCTACTCTGACTAAAGTTCAGCATAAGCAGTGTGGATGCAAAACAGCAAGTATATTCTACTCAGTGAGGCAAAGACAAGTTTGATTCTTTAAGTGGCCTGGTAAGACTCAAATAGCAGAAATTATGGGTGGTTTTAAAGTTATATCCAAAAAACACGCAGATGCCTACTGGTGTTCCAGCTCAGAAGAGAATATTAGACTGTATTAACATGCCTGTTTAGTAAAACAGTTACACATATATGCTGTGTTGTACAGTGTGCTTTCTATAACACTGGTATTAAAATCCTATATGAGCCTATAGTAGTTGGAGTAATACTCCAATAGCTTTTCCAGACTTTCAGGCTTTAGACTCCTCTGATATAACAACTGTCTATCCCAGAAGACAATTGCCGTATTTGCAATAATATAAGAAGCAGATGAAAGTCTATGTAATGGAGAGTGTTCCTTTACCAATTTAGATAAAACAAGGTGAAATAAAGCATCTCTTAAAATAATAAAATGATTTTGTAATTCCACCTGAGTTGATCTTTACTGTAAAGTTCATTGATTAAAATACCATATCAAACAAGAATTCAGTAACTTTATAGTCATGACATAGAAAAACTTAAAACCTGTTCCCAAATTTCTCTCATTTTCACCATGTGCCTCTTTATCACCTGGTAACTTGCCCTATTGCTAAAAAAGGACAGTTAATGATTTCCTAAACAAACTACATACTCAACCTTCTCTTCCTGCAAATTCTTGTAACTAGTAGTCTTTCTCCATTGGTTGCACATTCTAAAAATGTCCATGGTGAAGATTTCCTTTGTACCATCTTTCAGACTAGCAACTCTGTGTACTTTCTGCTTTCTAGAAATGTAACCTTATCTCTTTATGTTCACATTAATGTTTTCTATGGCCCTATGGGTGTTCAACAACCATGCTCAACTCATTTTAGAGTTCAGGCACATTTTATCTTTGAAAACAGGCATGCAATAAATGCTGATTGAATGTTGAAAACTAAAGAAGCCATACCTCTAAAAGGAATTTTGAGATTAATACTTCTGCCTCCTAAATAATGCTAAAGATCCAGAATGCTCACAACTCATCTTAAAATAAAAATAAAGAGTTATAATTATTGCTATAAAGATTAAGCATAGTTACCCCTCTGTGAAAGCATCATATGCTGGAATAGGTAAATATTTCTAACAAGGAAGACATTCAGCAAGATATCTGATGCCCATTGTTATTTATAATACTACACTAAATTCCATTAAGAAAACAATAGAAAATAAAGACAGACTTTTTTAAGAGGACTGAAAAATAGTCCTATTGAAGGTAGTTTAAAATCATATTTTAGAAAAATATAGAATTGATTTGTACTAGTGCCATGCATTCTCTTCAAAACATTTTCTTATTGAGAAGAAAGAAATAATGAGTTTTTGTTGTTATATCTTCAATGGTTCACATCCTAATACCAATTTAATTTTTGTATTCACACAATGATGAATGGGAAAGAATTTCTTATTCTGTTAGATATTTGGACCCAAGAGAAGATCTTTTTCATATTCTTAAGTCAAAGTGCAGAAATCTGATGTATCTGCAGAGACCAGGAAAAAAATGTAGTCCACAGCAATAATTTTGTTTTTCATCTCTCTATTCCATTATGAATACTTTCAAATGAATTTCCCCTCTGGATTTGCCTACCTGCTAGAGTTCAAACACCTCTTTAAGCAAAGTGGCAATAAAAAGCTTTAATAAGTGCAAGCCTTGCTGAGTGAGGAATCATTAGTGTAGAGGTGCAGAAAAACACACTTTCTTATTTGAAGGAAAGTGTTAGGAATGCAGAGTGTGGAAATAAGAGTCATCAAAATGCAAACATAATAAGCTATTTAAATAAACAAATCTCACGCTAATATTGTGCTATCAATCCTCTTTTCCCTTGCCTCCCCCAATGTAAAATTTTCATTTCTTTTTCTTCCCAATCTAAATTTTCATTTACCTTAGGCCTTGTTAGAATACATCCACCTTATCAAGGTTCACATGTGAATAAACTGCAGTTTGACCCTCTGAGAATTTCTTTCTTTTATAGATACCTGTTTAAATTGGAGAAAAGCAGGAATTTCATTGTTACTATTGGCCTTCTAAATAGTACACTGTCTTATAGAATTCTTGAATGAACTTTGTTAAATTTCTTTAACTAAGAAAATTAATATTATTAGCTACCCAACTCAAGGGACTGAAAGATGTAAATGAAGGAATAGCTATAAACCATGCCATATACAATAAAACATAGTTTCCTTAGGAAAAAAAACTAGCAATATTTTGTCCCTTGACAATATTAACCAGTGAAATCTTGGTGCTGAAATCATAGTCTACATAAGTGGCTACAAAAATTTAATTGGAAATCTTGTTTTTATTAAGATCTTATCACAAAGATACATCAAGTGATTCTAGTGTTTGTTCTAAGAACTATTATAATATCCAAACAAAGAGATATCATTGATCCTGTCAAAGCAAGCAATTGAGAGAGAGATCTGAAAGTAAATAACAGCATTTAAAAAGGACCAAACAGATCTTATTTACCACTGAAATATGAATGGGTCTATTAGCAGTTAAATTAAGGAAAGATATGAAATAGGATTTACATATCTGAGAATGATTATCTATACATATATAATGAATGGAAATTCATAATTTTTTTCCTAGAGCTAAATGATAATTTTTTTTCACTGAATTTATTTATTTATTTATTTATTTATTTATTTTCCCATTTATTTTTTTTATTGATTATTCAAAGCATTACATAGCTCATGATATATCATCTTTCATACATTTGACTCAAATTGTGTTTTGAACTCCCATTTTCACCCCAAATACAGATTGCAGAATCACATCTGTTACATATTCACATTTTTACATAATGCCATATTAGTGACTGTTGTATTCTGCTACCTTTCCTATCCCCTACTATCCCCCCCTCCCCTCCCATCCCCTCCCATCTTCCCTCTCTACCTCCCCTGCTGTTGTTCAATTCTCTTCCTTTTTTTCCCTCCCCCTTGCCCCTCATGACCTCTTATAATTCTATGTATCATTGAAGGTCTCCTACTATTTCCATGTGCTTTCCCTTCTCTCTCCGTTTCTCTCCCCCCATTTGTCTTTGTTTACTGTAGTCTTTTCCTCATGCTCTTCCTTCCTGTTCTGTTCTTAGTTGTTCTCTTTATATCAAAGCAGACATTTGGCATTTGTTTTTTAGGGCTTGGCTAGCTTCGCTTAGCATAATCTACTCTAATGCCATCCATTTCCCTGTAAATTCTATGATTTTGTCATTTCTTAGTGCTGCATAATACTCCATTGTGTATAGATGCCACATTTTTTTATCCATTCATCTATTGAGGGGCATCTAGGTTGGTTCCACAGTCTAGCTATTGTGAATTGTGCAGCTATAATCATTGATGCAGCCGTATCCCTATAGAGCGCTTTTTTAAGGTCCTCAGGGAATAGTCCGAGAAGTGCGATAGCTGGGTCAAATGGTGGATCCATTCCCAGCTTTCCCAGGAATCTCCATACTGCTTTCCAATTTGGCCTCACCATTTTGCAGCCCCACCAGCAGTGTAAAAGTGTACCCTTTTCCCCACATCCCCGCCAACACGTATTGTTGTTTGACTTCATAATGGCTGCGAATCTTACTGGAGTGAGATGGTATCTTAGGGTGGTTTTGATTTGCATTTCTCTGACTGCTGGCGATGGTGAGCATTTTTTCATGTACTTGTTGATTGATTGTATGTCCTCCTCTGAGAAGTGTCTGTTCAGGTCCTTGGCCCATTTGTTAATTGGGTTATTCGTTATCTTATTGTTTAATTTTTTGAGTTCTTTGTACATTCTGGATATTAGGGCTCTATCTGAGGTGTGGGGGGTAAAAATTTGTTCCCAGGATGTAGGCTCTCTATTTACCTCTTTTATTGTTTCTCTTGCTGAGAAAAAAACTTTTTAGTTTAAGTAAGTCCCATTTGTTTATTCTTGTTGTTAACTCTTGGGCTATGGGTGTCCTATTAAGGAATTTGGAGCCCAACCCCACAATATGTAGATCGTAGCCAACTTTTTCTTCTATCAGACGCAGTGTCTCTGATTTGATATCTAGCTCCCTGATCCATTTGGAGTTAATTTTTGTGGATGGCGAGAGAAAGGGATTCAATTTCATTTTGTTGCATATGGATTTCCAATTTTCCCAGCACCGTTTGTTGAAGATGCTATCCTTCCTCCATTGCATGCTTTTAGCCCCTTTATCAAATATAAGATAGTTGTAACTTTGTGGATTAGTAACTAGCATTACCTCTTATTTTTGTGAGTAAAATATAGTATTAAAAGGTTGGGAAGGCAATTGGAAAGATATATTGGTATCTGTAAGAGACACAATTCTTCATGTTCTTGATTTTGATGGTCTGTATTTATATTTTCTGTCTCTTCATTAGTGTGATATCATGAAAATCCAATGCATGGATTTATTTTCTCATATATATATATATATATATATATATATATATATATATATATTTTCAGGCTAGTCATTGATAATGCCTGTTTATAACTTCACACGTAAATATTTTCCAAGTGTGACTGAAACATGAAGTAAGTTTAGATAAATACAATATTAACTACTATTTTTAAAAATCAGGCTGATTTCCTGCATTTTGAAATTAGTACAATTGCATGTCTATATTATTTCTTATTATGAGTGTTGAGTCCTAAGAAGGTATCATATATGGTGCAAAACACTTTTGATTCTTAGAGCAATATTTTGCTATAAAAGAAACAATTGAGATTATGAAAATTTAAAAAATTGTCTGATGTTATAAAATCATTCAATGAAATTGGAATAAAAACCTATACTTTACGGGCTAGGGATGTGGCTCAAGCGGTAGCACATTCGCCTGGCATGCGCGGGGCGCTGGTTTCTATTCTCAGCACCACTTATAAATAAAATAAAGATGTTGTTTCCACCTAAAACTAAAAAATAAATATTAAAAAATTCTCTCTCTCTTTTTTTTTTTAAAAAAAACTATACTTTCTGTTCTGAAATATAGTTCTTAACTAAAAAGCAATAGCTGTTGCTATCAAAAGCAAATCTAAAAACAAGAAAATTTAATGGCTATGGTATCAAAAATATCTAAACAGAATTAAATTATAAAATAATAAAAATGAACAAAACATGTTGGTGGTTCTATCTCCTGGAAATCCAAGATCTGAAAAATAGAGACTTAAGAATATAGGACTCATTTTTTTTTTCCTAGTAAAATGAATCTAAAGGCAGATAACCCAGGACTGATAGCAAGGCTCTTATGGATGCATCTTATGAATATAACAAGTGCCTCCAGTTTTCTATATTATTCTTGAAGTCTGGATTTCATACTCCATCTGTAGTTTTAAGATGGCTGATGAAGCCCAAGCAATTGCATCTATGTTCCAGGCAAGAAGAAGGATTATAAACAAATAAACAAAAAAGAAATATGCTAACTCAATCTTCATGCTAATCAAGTCAAATTCTTTTATAAGGAGCTATTTTGGATGTCCCAAATTAATACCTCTACCACCATGATACAAGCAAGAAAGAGGTTCCTTACTGACCATCAGATCTGTGACAATGGTTGTCAAATGTAATTTTTCAGAAAGGCACATTGCTATTTACTTCCCACAAAAAAAAAAAAAAATGTTAGTAAAGAAGGGATGGTGAGTGATTATTTAATAAGTAACCAAAAGAATCAACAGATTGTTCCCAATAACTAAATCCTAAATTGATGGAATCTTTATTTTAAAAATTATATGTGTATATGCATATATGTTTATGTTTCATGTCCCCATTTTTTTCTGCATAGGCAAGATCTAGCAAAATTTTATTTTTTGTGCATGTGTATTTCAAATATTAAAAAAGGATTGTGATAAAATATCCTTTGAATTAAAAAAATTGTAATAACTTTCTTATATTCTGCTAAAGGAACTTTCTTCAAAAGTAACCAGTTCTTGATTTCTCCAATAAAACCCTATTTTGATGTTTGGGAACTAGAACTCAGTTACTGCTAATCAAAAACAGGATCACAGAAAATAAGGACTCACTAACTTTTTAAAAATTATATAGTAGTCTTTTTTTAAATTTGAGTGAGCCCTAAATTCCATTAGAATAAACATAGTCAATTTATGGTCTAGTTACTACATTATTCTATCTCCAGTGTAGTAAAGGTGACCCCAAAATTTTATCAATACAAAAAAAATCAACCATTTCATGTCATTTCTGGTTCTTTAGTTTTTAGGAAAACTTAACTCTGGATAACTTAAGCAAACAGAAAATTTACTGAAAAAAGTGTGACCATGAGCAAAGGAAAATTGGAGGAGGTTGGTTTGGAAAGTATTGAAAATAGGGCAGCCTGTGGAGTCCCAGAGTTTACGGCAGCAGGAGCTGAGGGATAGCTCTTGAAAGTTAAACCAGCTTCAAGGTCTTCAGTCTTGTGGAAAATTCAATTCCAGGCAGAGAGATGTCTAGTAGTTTACTGAGCACAGTGTTCTGGTGGGGGTATGGAATTGGCAGAAGTACCAGACAGTAACCATTGCAAGGATAGTTATCCAAATATATTCACAGTGCTTTTATCTGAAGTGGTAAAAACAATATGTGTTCAGTATATATTCTGACAGTTTTGTCTTTTCTTGAACTAGCATACTAAATTTCAGCGAGTCAAAAGTGTGAATATCAGGAATATTTGGAAACAGTAAGTAATACTTAGGTCCATTGTAAAGGAGTAGGTTGTCCTTACAACTTCCTTAATGTTTCAATGCCAGGTGCTATGGAAAACTTTTATTTGTCTTATTCTATTAAGATGAAGGTCACATTTTTATGACCATTGATGTCACCCTGTTTTCCACCTTATTCCTTGTAAATTTTCAAGCACTCTGGCCAAAAATGAAAAGCACTTCCTTTGTTTTCCTATGGGAACTGATAGCATTCTTATACCACAACAGTGGCAAAGGATCCAAATCACTTTTTCCTACTGTTAATCTGGCACCAAAAACTATTTCATCTCTACACAAGCAATTGCAATCTAAATTGCTTTTTGATCATAGATACATTTATTTTCCTGTTTTCTTCTCGCTATTGTTTTAGCTTCTCTTCAAATACACAAATAGTACAGATTTTAAAATTCACCTCTGAGAAGAGGGGAAACAAATATGTTTTCTGCATAAACTGGATTAATATCTACATTTTAAGTCAATTTTTTAAAAATTTAAAAGTCTACATTTCAACCAGAATTGATAAGCACAAAAGCAACCTATACAACCTAAACCAAAAATCTGACCAGCATTGTAGCTTTTATTTTTAATTCAACTTTAATTTTATGTCAATTCATAATTTTTTTAAAGAGTTCAATGCAATGAACTTTGAAAGAGCAGTCCTGTTTTTTTTTTTTTTTCAATTGCATGGGAATATGGTTTTCATAGATGAAGTTTTAATAGTTTCATGGCCTAGTATAAAAACTTAGGGCAATCACAAGGAAACTCTGGAAATTGAAACAATTTCCAATGATTAGCTGTCTTGGTGGAGAGCAATAGATATTGTCTTTAGACCTGGGACATACTGAAGAACCAGTGGTTGTTAAGGAATTAAGTTAATGAAGTAGATGAAATACATTCATAGGTAAAGGCACAGACAGATGATCAGGTTCTGAAATACATTCATCAACATTTTTCATTATCACTGTTTTTGTTGTTATAAAGTTTCTTGTCAGAATGTCTGTTACGACTGTTATGGAACCTTGTAGGATGGCTGATCAAGAGATCTTTCAGATGTATATTTTGTATTTATTTATCCAAATTACAAAATAAATTTTGAACTAACAAGAAGATGAAATGAAGTAAAGATACTTTCTGTGAAAATCTTTTTTTGTATTCTCTTTTAAATATAATGTCTTTTCAGATATTTATGAAAATACTGACAAGCAAGTTACATTCCTGGTTTACAGATGGATGATTATATAAACCAAGGATAAACTCAAACAAATATGGTTAGCTGACTAACTTTAAGTGAAGTCATAACCCCAAACAATTTTCTTAGACATTTTCATCAATAATACTTCAAAAATAAGCACTGATCATATTTTTTTACAAAAGGTCACAGTTTATAGGAATAGTAACACACAATAAAATTGTATATATGTGACCTTCCTTATTGGCATAAAAGCAAGATTACTTCATAAAGTCATTTATTTGGCTCATGGGCTCCAAGAGATGCCAAGCAGAACATGAAAATGTTAGTGTGCTAGACCTTGGCCTAGGTAATCTGAGTGCAAGGAGCTGTAAGAAGGCACTGGTGGAGTAATAGCACAGGTATGTGTACGAGGCACTGAAAAGGATTAGTGTCTCGGGCTGGTTGCTAACTAAGTTATTCTCACACATCAGTTTAAAAGAATTTTTAAAAATATTTATTTTTTAGTTGTATTTGGGCACACTATTTTATTATTTATTTTTATGTGGTACTGAGGATCAAATCCAGGGCCCAGCCCTGTTCTAGGTGAGCACATCTTACCACTGAGCCACAACCCCAGTCCTTAAAAGGATTTTTGAAGAAGTCTAATCACATCCATTTCCTGAGATGGACTTGTTTTTGAATAAATGTTCTTGTCTGTCATCTTCTTACTTAATTTTCCTAAGATTGGATGTTAATTGTTGACTCTCTTCAAAATTTACATTTAAAAGTATTCTCTTCTCTTTCTTTTTCCCTCTATTTGTGGGTGTTGGGATGTTTGTTTTTAAGGTCTCTGTAAAATCTCCAGGTCCGGAGTCACCAGAGCCATGTTTTACTTTTGTCAGAAGTGGCACAGGACCTCGATGAGCATGTTGAAAACAGTGTAGATAGAGAAGCTCCCTGTGTAGATTAATTCAGTGCACAGCTGGGGCTGGGAAGGCAAGCCCATTCTAGGGAATGAAGAATGGCTGATCAGGGGTGGAGCTGCCCGCCTCCCTCTCCACAATGTACTAATCCTCAATTTGGCACTGCTTTAAAAGAAAAGAAATCTAAATTGAGGCCAGCTGATTTCTTACTGAATCAGCCAGCTGGATGTGGAGCCAATTTCCGCAGCTTCCACGCTGTGGTAGCCAGGAAATATTTTAATTGAAAGAACTCTATGTTGACAAATACCAAAGACAACCTATTTATAACTTTTAACCAATATTTATGGAATTCCCTGATTTAATAACATTTCCCTTTAAACTCACTTGCAAAATAGAAAAATTGTCAGGCTAGAAGCAGAGCTAAATGATGTGGAAGGGAGAATAAATAAAACAAGAGAAAAGGAAAAGGGAGAGGAACTAGTAAATATTGTATACAAATCAACAAGCACATGTAACTGAGGACAATAATATAAATATATTCAACAAGAGTAGTTTCAAATCACAAGTAGATGTGATTTTTCTTAAAATCTTAAAATTTAGAAGACTTAATAGTGTGAATTCAGTGGTGATATGATTTTTGCACCTAGTTTTAAGAGCTATGTCTAACTATCCACATCAAGTGTGAAATTTATTGTGCTAAACAATCTGAATGATTTCTTATTTAGTCCCCTTTTAATAGGAAAGAAGTTTAGAATGATCTGGAATCACAAACAAAATCCAATACAAACTCTCTTTTCCTTAATGTCAGTATAGTGATTAGAAGAACCAACTTTGATTGTAGGAGGACATAACATTATAATCTTTAAAATGTATGCTCTCCTTTCTTAAAAATTGTGCAGTTTACAGATGTAGTACCAGAATTAAAACTATTTGTTTTTTGCAGCTATTTTCTTATCAATAATTCTTTATGTTTGAAAGCAATCCTTTCCCTCAATAAGTTCTTTCTTTATATAAAACTATTTTATTTTTATATAACACAACTTTTTATAATATTAATTGTAACACATATAGTAATTCATTTTTTTCTTTTAATCAAGAATATTAGCATTAAGTTACTTTTGCTCAGCCAAGGAGGAGTGATGAATTGGAAAGTAAAAGTCATTTGGCACATGGTTCGTTCCGTATTGAAATAGTAAAAAATCCTAAAATCAATGATATAAGCAGTTATATATACTTGTAAATGACTGGTACCATAACAGAACTATATTTGATGTTGAGGAATGTTACTAGTGAATTTCTCTTCCTGGGAAAAGCTGATAAGTCTCTCTCTCTCTCTCTCTCTCTCTCTCTCTCTCTCTCTCTCTCTCTCTTGTTATTGTTACTAGTGGTGGAGAATTGTCATGTGTGGCAGTGCTGGTAGCTGTGGTGTGCTGTAAGGCAGCTCTCCCTAGTGGACACTGCTATAGCTGTGCTCAGCCTATGCCTCAAGAGTCAAGAATATACCCATAGTCATAAATAAATATCAAGATATTAGGTATAATATGTGTGCATTTCAAGAATATTCATATTTCAAATTATAAATTGGTTTTGGGCTGGGGTTTTAAAAATCCAATGTTATATATAGCTCTCTCAAACTAAGGCAAGAGTTTCTGAGAGTCATCACCTTCCAAATTACTTACTATTTATTAAAGTAAAGAATAGGAAGTGACAGTAGAAATATTTTAGTTCATTATGGAAGAGATAAGAGGAATATTTGAGTCCATGGAATCTGGAATAAAAACATAAGTAAATAAAACCCAAGTGTAAATTTTTAAAAAAAATTGACTAAGAACTGTTGAGTATTATCAAATCATAGGGGAATATGCCTGTCACTGAACTTCATAAGTAATCATACTGGAGAAATAGATGCATCTCATTACTCACTTTCCATTTTTATGAAAGGTTCATCCACATGTGCAATGATGCATTTATAGGTTTACACCCTCTTTGAAAAAAAAAGAGAGATTTTGCATTTAAATTGCCCTTTCTATTCCTAAAACAGCTCTAGGAGGGGAGTGTGTAACTTAAAACAACAATATGTAATAAAAGTAGTTAGAAAAATATTGAACATGGTTTCAAACAGTGAACTATATTTTAATTTATAATAATTAATTTAAGTACACTATGTTTTTATTTTTTATTCCATAGAGTTGTAGATAACAATTATAAGAAAAAAACAGTCTCTTCTACAGTACTTGAGGCAAAATACTGGATAATGATGTACTGTCTATGTAACTGTAGTCAGAAGGATAGTCACAGTCTACATCTACTGTTGGATTTTTATGCCTTCTCATTTAAAAAATGAGAAAGAAAGACAAACATAAGGCAGAATTACTCCCTTTGCAACCTTCAACACCCTCACATTTTTCTGCATTACTGATATAACTTGACCTTTATTCTAAAGAGGCATAGTAAAAGCCAATATCCAGCTTTGATTCCATGGTAAGAGAATCAGAGATGTTGTTAATTTTATTTGTAGGAAGTAGGAAGCTCCATCAGCTCGTAGTACTGCCAAATAGTGTTCTATTGTAGCCCATGTGTATATTATCTACCTAAATCCTTGAACAAGTTAACACCATGTAAGGAAAGAAATAATTTCATTTACCTGTCTACCTTCTATCTATATAGGTTTTGGAGGTCAATGTTAAGTAAAGAACATATTAGAACAGGGGTCAGCATTAAAGATGTAGCCTCTCGTTCTTCCAATTAGCTTATCAATCAAGACAATATCACATGTTTTAATTTATATGTAGAAGCTAAAAAGTTCAACTCATAGAAGTGGAGAGTAGAAGAGTAATTACCAGAGCCTGGAAAAAGGTGTGAGGAAAGAAGGGATAAAGAGAGGATGGTTAACTGTTATGGGGATATAGTGGAATAGAAGGCATAACTTCTTATCTTGTATAGCACAGCAGGGTAACTGTGTTTGAAAACAATTAATAATATGGATTCTGAATGTTCCAGTACAAAGAAATGTTCAATGTATGAGGTGATAGGCTAATTACACTGATCTGCTGATTATACATTGTATACATGTAACAAAATGTTATATTATACACCATAAATATGTATAACTATGTATCAATTTAAAATAAAGAAAAAACATAGCATTTATATGGCATAAAAATGCTCACTTCTAACCTCAAAATCCTGGCCAGTCAAATTTTTGCTAAAAAGGAAAATAGAGAGGAATGAAATGGAATGGGAAAAGATACACATATTATAGATGAATAGAAACTGTGGCACTGGATTACAGTGGGTTAGCTGTGATCTGAGCCTTCCACAAATTTCTAAATTTACATTCTCCTATGGAAAATTTGGAAATAAAATAAGAAGAGTTGTGTTATTAATTTTAAGACTAAAGTGCCTAGAGTGCTTTCACTCCTTAAAAAGGTTTTTATTTTTATTTTATTATCTAATTTCATGAGCTGAAAGAACATATTTTGCAGAAGAGCTACATGAAACTAGAATGTATATATATGGGCGAGAAAGTACTTAATGCACTTGACAGGCACTTTTGAAAAATAGTTGTTACTATCCCTCTGAAAAATTCTTTACCTTGTTTTAATGTCAACCTCTCATTTACAGAGCTATATTGACACCAAAATAGAAAAAGTAAAGAACCTTTAGATGTTTCATGTGCATATGAAGGCTTGAGTTCCTCACTTTAGCCTCGGGTTATTTAGAATGATGTTTTAAAAGTTAGTATTTAATAATATCAAATTTTAAGACCAATGCATAAATCCTAATTTAAGTTTGAGTATATGTGATAAGTAATGTAATAAGTAAGCTTTTTTTCATGTTGATTATACATGTAGATTAGCTACTGTTGAGTGGTTCTTTTTATTACTTTTGTCAGAAAATTTAGGATTTTTCAATGTTTTCTAGATATTATATGTATTAGCTACAGTCATATATATTCCCAAGTTTTAAAAGTCATTTATTAAAATGCAAATAAAAAGATAGCATATATTCAAGTTAAGTATTTACACGAACCTATCCTTCACATAGTATATATACACACACTATATTGCATATAATTATTAACACATAAAATAAAAACTAATATATAAATATATTATATTTTATATAATTACCAATATATACATGTATATGAATCATATCTATATTTTGTGTGTGCATGTGGTATTGAGGATCAAACTCAGGGCCTTCCCCACATTCAAAGAGTGCTCTACCACTGAACTGTACCTCCAACCCCCATAGTTTTTTAACCTATTATCTAAGTGTTTTTCAAGGTTAGCATTATATATAAATGATAAATATTATAATTAAAGGAACTGAAGATAACCACTTCCTTCAGAAGTGTTAGATTTACTGATGATTTCTATGTCTTTGTTATTATGAATCAGAGAAATTACAGTATTTTCACAACAGTGTGCACATGATGACCTTTAATAATATTGTCATTATCTGTGTATAATTATTTGTGGTAAATATGGAAACAGTGGACCTGAAGTCCTGTTCACTCATAGAGCAGTAACTCTTGTTCTCATAGACCATCTTTATTGCAAAGTATGATGCTATGTTTTTATTTCCATGAAAAATTCCTATACTCCTTCCTGAATCAATTGCATCCTTTCTCAATATGCTATTGTAAGAGGTAGTATATCCCAATAATGACACGTGCTTATTTATATTCCTAGAGATAGATGATTGCTAAATGATTAGTGAAAAATACACTTTGATAATGTAGGTAAGCATTATTTTCACATATGAATAGAAAATTTCATCTGACATTATCCACAGATAATACAGTGTTTCTATTTAACATTCTTTTTAAATGTCTTGAAGTATTTCTCTACTGTTGCACAAAAACTTTGAGAAAGAAGATTAAAATAGCTCTTAAGATTGTGGAATTATTAGGTGAATAACTTTGTTATGACTATTAGTGACACTGGCCCTTTAAAGGCCAATAACACATAATCAGCCATTCCTTGACCATTCAAATAGAAATCTAAGGACGTTTTACAGTTGAATAGTTGCATTGCAATGTGAAATGGGGTGTATCAACAGAAATAACCCTTTTCATTTTACCTAATCCCAGGAAATAAAAGCGTTAGCTAATAATAACCCATCCTTACATTAGAAATGTAATGCTAGTAACGGAAAAAATCTGAAATAGCTGACCACATACCATTCATCATGGAATGTCAAACAGCCATCAGTTCAAGAATAGAATCAAGTATCCAAACTAGTAGATGTGAAAATAGTTTATTTGCAGATCCTCTTCCTGTCAGCAAAAACAAGAATGGCGCACTCCCCAGCACACCTCTCTTAAAATGTTGTCATTAGTGTTGGAGTCAGAAATACCAAGCACTCAAATTTATATTTAATTTATCATTGAAAAAATACTTTATCTGACACATATGTAAAAATAATCCCACCTGTATTAGAAGGAGGCTCAGTATATAAACATGAAAACAACTTGTATTAAAAAATTATCAGTTGGAGTAGGGTTATAGCTCAGTGGTAGATCATTTGTCTAGCATGTGTGAGGCACTGGGTTGAATCCTGGGCACTACATAAAAATAAATAAATAAATGAAGTTATTATGTCTGTCCACAATAAAAATATTTTTAACAATTAGTTAATTTTGATCAAGACAATAACTAGTAAGTAACATAATGAAACAAATTTGCTCAGAGAGCTAGCATGTATGTAACATAATCATTTATCTGTTAATTTGTTGATAGATACTTGAGTTATTTTCATCTATTTATGATTGTGAATAGAAGCTTTTAATTTCGATAAAGTCTAATTTATATTTTATTTAATGATTACTGTGTTTTTACTTTTCTAAAAATCCTTAGAGTATTTGAAGTAAATAAACATTTTTCTTCTTAAATTTTCTTTAAATACTTTATTTTTTTGGCTTTTAAATTTAGATCTATAATCCATTTGAAATCAATTTTTGAGTACTGTGAACAATAAGGATCAAGGTTTCCCCAACCCTTTTCTTCCTCCTCCTCTTCCTCTTCCTTTTCTTTATCTTTCTCAGTATGGATATCTAGTATTTCCAGGCTCATTTTTGTACAAGACTTGTCCAACTCCTTGGACTAACCTTGATTTCTTTTTCGAAATCAAATATGAGCCTATTTCTGGGCTGTCAGATCCATTGTATTGAATGACTCTTCACTGTCTTTATTACTTTCATGTCATATCAATGTAGGCAGTGTAATATTCCCACCTTAATTTTTTAATTAAACATTTTTGTACAATCTATTTCTTTGAATTCTATACAATTTTAGAACCATCTGGACAATTTTCCCAAATATATCTGCTTGGATGATGATTTTTATAAAATTAAATCCATATCATTTGTGGAGAAATGACATTTTATACAATACAAATTACTTTAGTTAATGAACTTAGTACATATCTATATTTTCTTGTCTTGCTTTAATTGCCTTCAACAAATTATTGTAGTTTTTAATGTAGAAATTTTGCATGTTTTTTTTTATTTTACTTCTAATTATTTTATTTTTTTATGCAAATAATAAACTATTTAAAGTTTTGCTTTATTGTGTTTTGATTGTACTATATAAAAAGACAGTTAGATTTGGTAATCTTTGATATTACAACCTTGCCAAATTGGCTTACTGTAGTAGTAATTCTTTTTTCAATTTTCTATAGAAGACCTCATGTTACTTCAGTTAGAAAAAGTTTGAAAATGCTTGGTAACCAACTAAATGTTCTTATATGTCAGCCATTGCTATGTATTTTTCATTTTTATCAGAATTTATTTTTTCTCAACACTGCTTTCAGAATTTCTGCATATCATCATTTTCTAAAAACTTTGGGAGGCTATTCCAGTTATAGATCCCTTTCATCCTGCTTGGGATTCCCAATTCAGTTTAAGATTTCATAAATCTTAAGGGAATTTTGCCTATCATCTAGTTTTCTGTCATTATCTCTGTGTCCTCCCCTTCTATGACTTTTGTTCCATACATGCTATTAGACTACTTGATAATGTCCTCATGAGACTCTGCTCAATTTTTCTCAATAGTTTTCCTCTATGTTCTCCAGATAATTGCCTTTTATGTATTGTTATGGACTGAATGTTTTATGCTCCCATGCCAAAATTCATCTGCTGAAATTCTAATCCTCCATATGATGGGAAGTAAGTCTTTGGAGAAGTCATTTGGTCATAAGGGTAGCACCCTCATGGATAAAATTGATGACTTACAAATGAGGTCCTAGAGAACTCTGTAGGCCTGTCTTGCTATGAGGATACACGAAGAAGTAAGCAATATCCAAGCTGGAATAGAGCTCTTACAAATTATCACTATTGCTAGCCCCTGATCTTGAACTTCCAGGTTCTAGAATTATGATACATTTGTGATGTTTAAATAGGATACCCAGTCTTTGGCACCCTGAACTAAGATTTCTGTCTTTATGTATATTGACCTATCCTTTTCCATTTTTTTAGATGATAAACCCTTCAATTAATGTTTTATTTTAGATGTTTGCCTTTTTTGTTCTAAAAGTGTTTTATTTATTTGTAGTGTTTCCAGTTATATGCCATATTTTTATGTATCCATTCATTGTCAAAATTTCCTTTATGTTCTGATGTAATAATAATAATCATCATCATAATAATAATAGATAATTTAACATCTTTTTCTACAAAATCCAATATCTAGGTTATCTCAAGGTTGTTTGCTCTATAAGCTTGTCTTTGGGTCATATTTTACTACTTCTACAAATTTACATTGATTCTAAATATATTTTGACATTTTAAATAATACACTCAGGAATAAGAATATGATTACTCTTAAAAAATAGGTGCTTCACAAGGGTGGACTCCATCCAGACTGCCTTCCTGATAGTGGACAGCAACTGAAATTGCTCATTTCATTTCATTTTCCAGCTTTACCTTTTGACAGAAAAAATATATATAGCTTTTGTTGTCACTGTGCTTACAAAAGACCTTGAAATTCTTATAAATTACTTAAAATTAGAGTGATATTGGCAATAATTCCATAGCAAGTATGAATGGCATGAGAAAGGCTGATGTTTTCTCTCTGATTTAAAAATTTTAATATAACAGAACAAGAAGCAAATAAAATGCTATAAGACAATGTGCAGCTTTAAGTACAGAGTTTTCAAATTATTGAACCACTTTTTAAATGTTCATGTATTTTTATTTTGTTTTTATGTTTCCCCCCTTTTTAAAATTTGCTTTTAGATAGACATGACAGTAGAGTATATTTTGAAATATTATACATACATAGGGTGCAACCCATTACAATTTTGATGCTATTCTTGTGCTTGAACAATATGTTGAGTCATACTGTACTCATATATGAGCATAAGAAAGTTATGTCCAATTTATTCTATTGTGTTTCCTATTCTCATCTCCTCTTTCTTCCCTTCATTCCTCTTTGACTAATCCAATGAATTTCTATACTTCTTCCACCTATCCTCCCTTGTTATGGGTTAGCATTCACATATCAGAGAACATTTGACCTTTGATTTTTTGGGAATAGCTTATTTCATTTAGGATAATAGTGTCCAGTTCCATCCTTTTACCAGAAAATGTCATAATTTCATTCTTCTTATTAACTGAGTAATATTCCATTGTGTGTTTGTGTATATATATATATATATATATATATATATATATATATATATTTTTTTTTTTTTCACATTCATCTGTTGAAGGACCTAGGTTGGTTCCAAAGTTTGACTATTTTTGTAAGTTCAACTGCTATAAACATTGATATGGCTGCATCAATGTAGTAAGCTGATTCTTTGGGTGTAAGGAGGAGTGAGAGAGCTGGGTCAAATGGTGGTTCCATTTTAGCTTTTCTAAGGAATCTCCATACTGCTTTCCAGAGCTATTGCACAAGTTTTCAGTCCCACCAGCAATGTAGAAATGAACCTTTTCCCCACATCATCAACATTTATTGTTGCTTGTATTCTTGATAATTGGCATTGTGACTGGAGTGAGATGGAATCTCAGTGTAGTTTTAATTTGCGATTCCCTAATTCCTAGAGATATTTAACATTTTTTCATATATTTTTGACAATTTGTACCTTTTCTTCTGTGAAGTGCCTGTTCAGTTCCTTTGCCCATTTATTGATTGGGTTATTAGTACTTTTGGCATTAAGTTTTTTTAGCTCTTTGTATTTATTGGATATTAATGTTCTATTTGAGGTGCAGGTGATAAAGATTTTCTCCCATTCTTTTAGGCTTTCTGTTCATGTTCTTGGTTGTTTTCTTTCCTCTGAAGAACCTTTTTTACTTTAATGCCATCCCATTTATTGATTCTTGATTTTACTTCTTGTGCTTTAGGAGTCTTATCGAGGAAGCCTGTTTGTGAACTGATATGGTGAAGAGTTGGGCCTACATTTTTTACTAGTACGCACAGGGTGCCACTTGAGTTGAGTTTTGTGCAGGGTGAGATATAGGGGTTCAATTGCAATCTACTATATATGGATTTCCAGTTTTCCCAGCACCATTTGTTGAATAGACTATCTTTCTCCAATGTACATTTATGGTACCTTTGTCTTATATGAGATAACCTTATTTATGTGAGTTTGTCCCTTTTTTTTTCTATTTTGTTCTATTGGTCTTCAATTATTTTTTCCCCAATACCATGCCATTATTGTTACTATAGCTCTGTAGTATAATTCAAGGACTGGTATTATAATGCCTCCTGTTTCACTTTACTTGCTCAGGATTGCTTTGGCTGTTTCTCTAAGTGAATTTTATGAATGCTTTATTTCTAATTTTCACTTATTTCTTGACATTCCTAATTTATAAGGAGGTTTATGGATCTATGAATGGAATCTAGAAGTTATATCCTTATTTTTTATTTCAGGAATCACAAACTTTCCATGTTAAAACTGCATTGAGGGGAGAAAATCTCAAGTATAGCAATGGATGTTTACATGTACAATATCAAATGAAAAAATAGTCAGAACTAATCTGTTATTAAAAGATAGCAAGGAGGGTAGTGATTAACAGCTCACACAAATGTACTTCCCAAACATTAATAATATTCCACTTTTTGATATTGTTGCTCATTAGTGAGCATAAGCATGTATGGTTTATGAAAATCTATATAATTGTATATTTATACTTATACTTTTCTCTATATATATGAGTAAAGAAGAATATGTGTGTGTGTTTAACTAGAATATATGCGTAAATTAAAAATACAAAGTGGGGCTGGGGATGTGGCTCAAGCGGTAGCGCGCTCGCCTGGCATGCGTGCGGCCCGGGTTCAATCCTCAGCACCACATACAAACAAAGATGTTGTGTCCACCGAGAACTAAAAAATAAATATTGAAAAATTCTCTCTCTCTCTCTCTCTCTCTCCCCCTCCTCTCTCTGGAAACTACTTTAAAAAAAAATAAAAAAAATAAAAATACAAAGTGGTAAGTAACAATTAAAATTAGAAGGCTAATGAAATAATTAACATGTAATATTTCATTTTTGCCCAAAGTGGCTGTAAAGGAGAAGGAAATAAGTGAACAAATAGTGCTTTATTTCAAAAGAAAAATGGACAGATCTTGGTAAAAGGAATTGGAAGAAAATATATTGTCTGTGTTGTTGTATCTCCTTTGCAAAAGGAGGCTTTTGCAAAACATGTTATGTGTGAATCCCATTTTCTGTTATTAAAATTATGTGGAATAGTAGCAGGATTAAAGTGGAAAGTGAGGAATTTGTCTCTATCTGTAATAAATTTAGATAGTTTGAAAAGAAAGAGATACAAAATGGTCAGGTATATATTTGAGTTCAAAGTTAAAAAGGGAATTTTATTCTGGAAATGATATATTTGGGAATAATTGTGTACACATAATACACACATATTATTAGAAATTTGTTCACCCAGGAAATTATTAAATTGACAGAAAATTTTAAGAATATAGTAGAGGGAAATGAATAATGAAGAAATTGACAAATATAGTCAAAATAAGCATATTTTCAAGAAATGTGGGATTTAACTCTATAGAACATTCCAGAATGGCCAGGTCAAATATGACATAAGGGAAATTGTTGTGTGATACCATAATAATTGTATATAGGTTTTTTTAGCTACAGCAGATTTTGATAATAGGTTAGAAATCAAATAAAGATAAATGTTTACTAAAGAAGGAATAAGAGATGAGAAGGAGAAGAAAGATTGTATAGAAAACTGAACTTTTTTAAAGAGGTAGAGTAGCATTACCAGCTTTATATGGGATATATAAAATTCTGATGGTCATGATCCACAGATAAATGAGGTGCTGAAAGTACAGAAGAATGAAGTGATAAATTGAATATAGTACTTTGAAGAGATGGAAGGTTCTAGAATCTCTAACAGATATTAAGGGTCTTTAGCCTCTTCTAGGAAGAGGGATACCTCTTCCTACATTAGGGGAAAAAGAAAGAGGGAAGACATAGAAATTTGCATAACTTCATGTGGGGTTGTTTATTGATGGAGGAAAAATGAGGATATTTATATCTGATGGCATGTTAACTTAGAGATTCAGTAGGGAAAAGGGTTAGGGACTGGTAGTCTCAAGTAAACATAGTCTTATGTTAAATAGTTGTAGTGGTGAGTGAGTACAGGTGTTGACCTTAAGAGTAAATAGATGGAATGGAAGTAAAATTCCCTGGAACAGATAAAGGCAAGGAACTGAGAGATCAGGACATTAACCATGATCTTGGATGTCCTTCATGATAATTCCAAGAACCTCAGTGAAGAGGATACTACAATTATCTTCAATGAATATTATGTGCATTACATGGTCCATAGATGAAAGCAATGAAAAGGGGGACACTGAAAAAGCCTAATAGTCTGAAGCTTGAATTTTCATAGGACTATAGGGGACTTCATGGTCTGGTATAATAAATAGAAGAGATGACACTAATACTACTCTCAGACCAAATGCAAAGAAGAAAATTTTCACTTCGGGCATAACAAGTGATGCCAATTTTATTTCTGTTAAGACTAGAGTGGTGTTCAGAGAAGGGTTTTAAAATGTGAAAAAGTATGACGATCATGAGTGCAGAGTTCAGGGGATTTAGAAGAAGAGGTTGAGAGACAGTTAAATGTGCAGAACTTCATCAATGCAAGGGATGCACAAAATATTATGGGATGAAGGAGTATGTTTTTATTATGACAGGGAGGCTGTTGTTTTGGCAATGACTAGTGTGAATGTATGTATGAGGCCAGATGAATTCAATGAAGAAAATATCTCAAAAAATATATTTTCTATCTGCATCTTTGTTTCAGACTCTGGAGATTTTTTGTTTTGTTTTGTTTTTGTGTTCCTAAGTGTTCTTCACTAATAATATGTTTGTTTTAGAAAGAAGATGATAAACACTGATTGTGATTTTGATTTTTATATTAACACCTAATTGTAATAGATGTGACCCTCATTCTATAGGTTGATTTTTTTTTATGATGCTGGGGTTGACTGGTAATACACACTTTTTCTTAAAGCAAATAGATGGAGTCTTAAGATGGAAGACAAAAACAAAAGCAAAACCAGGGGAATATTAGGAAAATATGGATGCTAACTCATGGTGGAAACATTTTCATTTCATGGAGTGAAATTCTGTGATCAAACAGAATAAAGATACCACTGTAACCTCACTCAATCCCTACCCCTCAGAGAACTGTGAAAAAGCATTCTCAGCTCTTCTCTAATATTTTTATTTTTTAAATCCAAAGAACTATTTGTGAATATATAGTGTCTTCAAAATATAAAATGGGTAAGATTTATATTTTTTTAAGTTATAAACAAAAATAAAAATGAAGAACTGCTATTTGAATTCTAAACATCATGAAGAATGAGATTTTTTCATCCCTGCACTTCTTCAGCAGGGTGTATAAGACTGACAGTGAAAGGACACTCTAATTCCCCTGTAATACCCTGGAGAGTGACATTTGCGTGGAATGTCAAGTTCTGGGAACTAGCTGTTAATTACTATGCTTTCCAAGATATTTTTTAATTTAATATGAATTAGTATATTTGTGTCTGTATCGTCCTTCTTTACATGATTCGACATCATTTTCAACTTATCCCAGGCTTTAGCCCCCATCAAATTTCAAATTGACCTTTTGTTGTACTGGAAGATGTAAGATTATATCAATTATGAATCACATTGTCTTATCAATCAAATGTTACTCATAAGGCTGCTTTTCTGCCCTGATCAAATATATTCTCAAAAGTTATAAGCCTATATTTGAAAATGTTGTATGAAAAATTTTATACTTCTGTTGATGAATGCACATAAATTTCATTTCTACTAATAGTAATGGGAAAATTACATGTATCCATCAAATATAGAAACAAATCTAAAAACAAATACTAGATAAAGATTCATTTTTAAAATTTTAAGGTGAAATTATTAGTACACCTTTAATATATAAATGTTTAAAATAATCATAACTAAAGATGTTAGGATTTTATACCTTATAATAAATAATAGTAATGAGAATTAAATACTACATATTTGTTTTTATTCTGGTTTGTACAACATTCTCCTCTAATTCAATGCTTCTTAGAGTTTGATTTATATTGGAATGTTTTATAAAATTTATTAAAAATACAGAAAAAAAACCAATTACTCCCATCCAAGTATTATGTGCCTTGGGAATCACGATAAATTTTAAGAATAATTGCTCTAAAGATCATTTATTTGATATAATTTCTGAGCTGTATTTATTGTGTTTCTTGAGAAACATCTTTTCTTCTCCACAATTTGAAATACATATTTTGTTCCTCTGTTCATAAATCAATTATGCAATCTATGAGTCAGTGGTACATTACAAGTATGAAGGTACACCCTTGGAACTTCCACTACTACATACTATCTTGCTACATTAGTCAGATTTGTATTACTATTACAAAACCTCAGATAATCGACTTATGAGGAGAAAAGGCTATGTTTCTTTTGGTTCACACAGTTCCAGATGTTTCAGTTCATAACTGATTGGTTCCGTTGCTTTGGGCTGGTGGTGGCACATCATAGCCCATGCATAAACCAGAACCAAAACATTCACCTCATGACCGGGAAGCAAAAGAAAGCTAAAGAGGAAAGGGCCACAGTCTCATTATTCCCTGGCAAGGGCATTCCCCCAGTGGCATAAAGACCTTCTCCTAGGTTCCAATTCTTAAAAAGCTTCCACCACCTCTTTATGGTGTAGATCTGGAATGTCTACCCAAAACTCATGAGTCGAAGACCTGGTCCTTAATGCAGCAATGTCCAGGGGTTGGGATTTGTGGAAGTGATTGTATCATGAAGGCTCTAACTTCAGTGGTGGATTAGACCATTTCATGGATTGATAATTTGAATCCAATACTAGGAAGAGATGGAAGGTAGGTGGGGTATAGGTCACTGGTGGCATATCCCCTGGGGCACTATCTCTTTTTCCAGACTTTCCTACCACCCCAACACACCACTTTCTGGCTGCTATGACCTGGGAAACTCTTCTCCACCATAACTTTGCCATGATGTTTCTTCCTTAGAGCCAGTCATCCATGGACTGAAATCTTGGAAACTGTGAGTCAAAATACTTTTTTTTTCCTTTTAGTTGTTTATGTCAGGTATTTTGTTCACAGTGATGAAAAGCTGACGAAAACACCTCCCAATAGTGCCAGGCTGGTGGAGCAAGCCTCTAACATATGGACCTTTGGGGGCATTCCAGATACAAACTATAGCATATGTTTGTATGTCCTTTGGGGTAGGCTATAGGCCTTGATGAAAAAAATACTGTCTGATGAGGGAAACACATCCCCCATCCTCTTGCCTAATACTTTCTTACAGTGGCGACCTACACAACTATTTTGGTTATTGAAGAATTATAAAGTGAGTGAATTTGGTAAAAACATAATCTCTCATTACATTTTGTAAATAGATTTAAGGCACAATTTAGGTTTTTAATTAAAGTTTCCCTTTCTTTTTTCTTTTTCTATTTCTTGCTAATCTATCACCAAGAAGGAAGGTGATTTTCTACATTGTCTTCCTTTAGAAAATGATCCATTGAGGAAATTATCTGTTGAGGCCATTGCTGATGTTAAAGTCTAAAGTAGGATAAAAATCTTTCTCAAGTATCTCCAACCATTCAGAAATAGATTATGTATGAAGTGCAAAATTTTGATAGCTTTAAATTTATTTTCAGAATGTCATGGTATATATAATTGGCCTATTATCAGATACATGGAATCATTTCAGCAGCCAGATTCCATGTACCTATATTCAAACCTCACCAAAAACCCAACCTCTGGGATTCAACTCAGGTATTTTATCTATATATCATAGTCATTTTACCCATAGTTCTGTGATGTACTCAACTTCTGCTTCAACCAATTGATATTTTATTCTTCTGGACTGACTGTATTCTTCAATTATACATTACACTTGTTAATACTGTCTACCTTAAATCTCTTTATCCCCTAAATGCAATCTCAGAGTAATAGTGGGTAAGTACCTGGGAATTCTATTCACATAAAAATTGTAATCAAAGGTATTGTTTTATGGATACTGCATATATAGATTGATAAATTTCTGTAGCAAACATATAACCTTTGCCAACTTAAATGACTTGTTTTTCTCAACTAGAATCATGTCAATATTTTGAGAATGGGACCTGAAAAAGAAGGATTATCTGCATCTTTGGCTAATATGGGACCAAGAGTAGATGTTATATGTTTTTCATACAGAACTAGTAAAAGGCACTAAGCTGTGACATGTAAATAATACTGTAAGAGCCGTGAGGGAGTGGCTTTTTCAAGTAATTTGAAAAGGAACCCTATGAAGTTACTCCTGAATAAAATTCTAATAGCCCATTCAAGGCTGTGTCTTTAGTTATGAATATGATATTGCATGTTACTCTGTGATAGGAATTGATGAATAATGCCATGGATTTCTTTTGTCTGGTAATTTTGTCCTCTAATGTTGTCACCACTGGTGTCCCTAAGAAATACAAAAAACATTTTTATAGCTGGAAAACCCAGGCATTATAAAACAGAATATTTTATATAATCTCTTTGATTTACTAGCATGAGAAATGTCCAAAAGTTGAGTAAAAATAGGGGGGTATTATCATTTGAGGGGTACTGAACCCAGCAGCACTAAGATAGAAGCAGAAGGCTGGGAAATTTTGAGTTTGAAGAAGTTACAACAATGTCATGCATCAAACCTAAAGGACAGAACAAGGATAAAAATAGTTGAATAGGCACTTACAAACGGCAATAGCAGATTCAGAACAGATCTGAGAAATATATACCAAAATCTAACTGATAATTTATTCTAGTAGTCAAAGTGGATACTGGAATATCTGTTTACCTCTAGTCCAGTGGATGTTGTTCTGGACTATATTCTCTGTAGTCCAGAGACCAGACTAAGTTGGACATTGAATTTTGACCCTATTAGTAATTTCTGTTATTACTGGTGACTTCAGTTTCTTATTTACTAAGCCTTTCTCCTTGCAGATAATTACAAGTGATTTTCAAAGTGATTAGCTCATTGTTTTTGGTTTTAATTGTTTTCTCTTTGTCAATTTCTGATTGAATCCATTCAAAATATTAGTAATGGAAATTAATTCCCCCAGGTGTTTTTTTTTTTTTTTTTGGTCAATTTCAAACCCACATCCCAACATTAAAAATACTTTTGTTAATGGTGTATTAAGAATTGTATTGCAAATAAATAAATAAATAAATAAAATAAAAATACTTTTGTGTCCTGTATTCATTTTTTTCCCCTAGAAACTTCTCTGATTAAAGGTTTTTCTTTTTTCTCTTCTCATCTTTACTTTTTTACTCTTGAGAAAATCAGCGTTTTTCCTTCACATCTGTCAAATGTTCTGTGATTTGTCCTTTAGTTCTTTTCTGCCACAAAGATTAGCCTTACACACCTAAAGACCCAGGTTGAATCAACAGAAACTCATGAAGAATTAAAGAAATAAGACATTATACCTCCGTGGACTTGCCTTTTCCCTCCATTGTTTTTAATTGCTTTTTTTCCTCCTTTTAATCATAAGTCTATTAACAGAGCCATCATTTTTTGCTCAGTGTTATGGTTTGAAAATAAGATGTCCCTTAATACAGGAATATTCAGAGGTGTAATGATTAGCTTGTAAGTGCTGTAACCTACTTAACCTGCTTAGTCTATCCTACTTTAAATGCACTAGATGATCATGTAGACAGGTGGGGCATAACTGAAGGAGGTGGTAGGTCACTAGAGGTGAGTCCTGAAGGGGTTCATCTTCTTTGTGGCTTATCCTCCCTCCCCACTCTCTCTGCTTCCTGGCTGCCATGAGTGAAGCAGTACTCCTCTACCACACCCTTCCATCATGATGTTCTGCCTCACCTTGGTCCCAGAGCAATGGACTCAACTGATCATGGATTAAACCTCTATAACTATGAGCCAAAATAAATTTTCCTTCCTCTAAGTTGTTCCTGTACTGTATTTTGGTCACAGCAATGAAGAGCTGACTAAAACAGAAATTGGTACCCAGAAAGGGGTTTCTGACTAACTGAATCACCTGGTTCAAAAGCCTTTGGAAATGGTTTGTAGGAGAAGTTTGGAAAAAGTTTAGCCATGCAGGCTGGAAAAGCTTTAGAGTATTTTAAGTAGAGCTTACTGAGCAATTCTGGTTGGAGTTTAGAATACCAGTATGCAGAGAGTAAAGAGAGTCCTTTTAAGGTTTCATAGAGAAATGAGGATTCTTTTGAGAATGGACTAGAGGCCATTCATGTTACATTCTGGGAAAGAAGTTTTCTATATTTTCATCCATGTCCTCATATTTTCAGTGAGGCTGAATTTAAAGGTGGTGGGATAATTAATCTAGTGGACGAAATTTCAAGATAGCACAGTATTCAGTCAGTGGCATGGATATTGCTGGCAGCTTTCAGCCAGGTTTACTATGAGAATTAGAAACAGAAAGCAGAGCTGAAGGATTTTTTTTTTTTTAAAAAAAAACTTGCAGTTGTCTAGAAAAGTCAAACTGAGGCCAAGAGAAAGGTGTACCTCTTGAAATTATAGTTACTAAACAGAAGTTAAGTACTCCACACAATAGGAAAGATAGATCAAGGACATCTCAGGAATTTTCAAGACCACACCCACTAGAGGCTATAGAGTACAAAATGTAAAATTCCTCTGAGAAATGACTGTAGGGTAACTTTGCTTCCACAGGGGGGTCCTGGGAAGTTGTTTCACTCTACTCAGCCATGGAGGTACACAGTAGCTACTGCAGCCTTGGTCCTAGAAGATCAACTATTGTGAGAACCAGCAACAGTTGGTGTCATCCATGTGGTGCTGGTTCTGTAGGTATGTAGGATGCTGGAGTTAGGGGGTCATGGAGGCTCCCACCATGATTTCAAAGAAAGGCCTGCAAGACAGGAAAGGTGTATCATGGTTGGATTCCCTGGTGTGCAATAATGAAGGTGAAGGTGAAGGTGAAGTTGGAATGGAGAACCAAGGAATTAAGAGATGCCAGTAATGTGGACTGTCTGTTGAGAAGAGTTGCTTAGTGCAGAAAGAGACAAACTAAAAGAGAGCCCTGATCCTTTGGCTTTCTCTGTTGCAGCAGAGAAGGCCAAAGGATCAGGGTTGCCCAAGCTCTTTTGGAAAGTATATCATGCAGCTGTGTGTCCTTGATGCTATAAACAGAGTTATATAGCTGGAGTTATGGAACTTGTTTGCCTTACTGGGTCTTGGTCTGGTTCCTTCTTTCTATGCTTCCACTCCTCCCTTTTGGAATGGGAATGTTTGTGCCACTATATATTGGAGATCATATATATTTATATACAAATAAATATACACATATAGATACTTTCTTTTGATTTTTACAGGGCTCATGGTCTAGAGTTTACTTTGTGTCTCAGATGAGCATTAGACTTGGACTTTTGGACAATGCCAGAACTATTAAATCTACAGGACCCTTGGGGATAAACTAAATGCATTTTTCATTGTGAGATACACAAGAGCTTTTGGGGACAGGGATAGAATGTTATGGTTTGGATGTAGGTATCCCCCAAAAGTTTATTAAAGCAGGAATATTTGAAGATGAAATGATTGAACTGTGAAAGTTATAACTTGATAAGTCCATCCCTGCTCAATGGAATGGGTGCTATAGACAGGTGGGACATGACTGGAGGAGATGGATCACTGGGAATATGCCCTAGAAGGGTTCATATTCACTATGGCCCCCTCCCTACCGCTCTACTCCCTGGTCACCATAAGATGAACTGCTTTCCTCTGCCATGCCCTTCTTCCATGATGTGCTGACTCATCTTGGACACAGAGCAATGGATTGGTCATCTATGGACTGAGACCTCTAAAACCATGATCCCCAGATAAACATTCCCTCCTCTAAGTTATCCTTGTCAGATATTTGGGGCACAGTGAGGAAAAGCTAGCTAACACATCTATGGAAGAGAAGATGACAACATTTGATTAATTTTTTTTGTCAATTGTTTTTTAAAAAACATTTCTTTTACTTGTTCAGTACAGAAAAAAAATTCAAAGAAGCAAAATAAAGATGCTATATCAAACACAACAGAGAAAAACTTTGTTTTATTAGCTACAATTTAATGACATGCTAGATTTGGAAGGTTTTTTAAACAAGATTTTTTTCTATTTAAAGACTTTTTTTTATAGAAGAATAAAAGAAAGTTAAATGTACATAAGTGGTGTATATAAAGTGGTTGTTAGGGGAATCTGTGTCCTGATTTTATTAAGTTTATTATTTTACAAGATTCTAAACAAATTTAGTATGAAGTATACATTTTGTGTATTAAATTATCATATGAACAAAGTAATTTTTTAATAAATAAATTATATAAAAATGTTTACACAGCTGGAGTTGTGGCTCAGTGGTAGAGTGCTTGCCTAGCGTGCATGAGTCACTGGGTTCAATCCTCAGCACCACATAAAAATAAAATAAAGATATTATGTCCACTTAAAACTAAAAATAATTATTAAAAAATGAAATGTTCACAGATAAGAGTTGAACAATAAGCAATATAACTGAAGAATTTTGAGTTTCAAAAATTATTTCAGGCAGTATAAACTGAAAATTAATGTCACTTAGCCTGAGTAAAAACATTGTCACAAGACTTAAGAGTGACTAAAAAAATAATGATGAATGGCTATTTATTGAGCTGAGGTGCTAGATACCTAGTAGAGTGAAACAAGATCAATGTAAGGTAGGTTTTATTTAATATCTTCATTATGCTTGCAAACTGTAATAACATAAATGACAACGTATCCTCAAGAATTGATTCATGAGATAAAGATTAAAATCATATAGTAGTTATAGTTTTGTCAAGAAAATGACTGTGGGTAGTGATAAATATTTACAATGACTGAGATTAATTATTTACAGAGATAAAATTAGATAAAAATAAGCTAATTTGTTTTCCAATTGTTTTAGTATGCTAGAACATAATGTGTTTTCTCCAGCTCCAAATTGTATGGACCATTTCTTTAATGGAGATCAGAAGAACAGCAAACACCTATTGAGCTTTTATTATTTGCCAACTTATTTTAATGTATCTTAAATTTATTAGCTCATTTAATCCTTTCAATCCTGAGTTATGCACTACCTTCTATAATCACAGAGAACACCTAGATATAGAATAGTTACATACAACAATAGTAATATGACCTTTGAGAGGCATCTCACACTTTCAGTGAGGTTACATCAGGATTTAAAAATTGGCAGCCCTACTGCAATGAGAGGATGAGTAAATTATGTTTTCTACTCTCTCAGTTTCAATTTGACCATAATTCTTAACTAACTTCAGGAATTATTTGGTACTAGATTTGGGAGATGTAATACAGATGATTCTATACTTACAATGGAGTTACATCTCTATAAACCATTAGAAGTTGAAAGTATCATAAGTCAGAATGCATCTAATATATCTACCCTACTGAATATCAATCATACATTAGGGACAACATATACTGCAGAGTATTAACTGTTTCTCTTCACAATCACATGGCTGACTGGAAGTTTTAAGTCATTGCTGCTACCCAGTATCCCAAGAATGTATCAAAATTTTTGAAGTATGGTTTTTATTGAATGTGTATCATTTTCATGCTATTACAAAATTTAAAACTTGCAAGTTGCAAGACAAATCATCATAAGTCAAGGACTGTGTACATAATTCATCCAGGTAGTAGTTAATGAACACATACTATATTCTATAAATTTACAGGAGCAACATAGACATGTAGAGAAAAAATAAAATCTCAACTTGTACGAAATTGTCACATTGTGACAGATCAAGAGGCGAAAACCAATAATAAATAGTATTTTAATAGTCCACAGTTAACTTTTCTTAAAAGTAATCTCTCAACATGGTAGCAGTAATTGTAAAGAGATATTTTGAGTTGAGTCGTTTGTAGGCTTACATAGTTTACAACTTTAATAGAAAAAATAATATATGACTTTCAATAAATAAACGCTTCTTACTTGGGGAAGGTCTGGAATTGCTTGAGTCATTCAGGCATAACCCAGTTGGGTTCCTGTCCAAACCACCTTGGTTATTTAATTTGATACACTTATGTACCCCAAGTCCTGGGGAGAAGGGAGTTATGAAATTCATATAGAATATTATTTTTAATTGAATGTGCTCTCTTAAAAGAGCATTTTAATTGAGATTTAATAACTCTATAAAAGATAAATCTAGCTGCCATGTAATAAACAGTAATTAATTAGTTAATATCAATTAAATACTAAAAATATTAATTTACATTTAATGTCTAACTACTGTAATTTGCTATAGCTATCTTATTAAATGCTAATTAAATTCCTAAATATTCTTACAAATTTAATGCATTAATAACAAGAATGTAAGTACATATTTACTGTATCTGCACTTCTGAGTTCATTACATGGGAATGAGATTTATCTCTGTTACAGTAATTAAATATACTAAGCAAACCTCAGTAACTTTTCCTAACACATACCATAGCTGTTTTATTAATTTCAAATTAAATGCTCATTTAAGGTTTCTAATCTACAGCTGCCCCAAACAATTTTCTACAGACAAGAGCAAAGGTTATTATATGTTTAATTAAACTTTATTTTTTAAACTTTGGATAGAAGCTTTCTAAATATGGCTTCTGCTTTTTCAGCATATTCAGTATTAGCCTTTTAATAACAATATTTATTATATCTTCTATATATACTATGTTTTCCCTCTGTATTATTGTTGGATCTTTGTTGTCCATGTTCTAAGTCTATAACTGTTAGTATTTTTCTTTGTCTTCTGTATAATATATTTAAAGACTAGAGCTTTCACCAGCATCCTCTTCAGACGTCTTTTACTGCCATTGGTTACCACTTTATTCTTAGGGAAATATCCCCATAAGGGAATTTTTTTTAAAAAGAGAAAAAAAAACAAGAGGAAGAAGAAAGGAAAAGGGAAATGGAATCATGTGATATTTATAAGCAAAAAAAGATCCAATTAGAAAGGGTGCAGGAGTAAAAAGGCTCTGCCAAGGTTCCAGCCTCAGGATGATTTCTGAAAGACTAAGAAAAAAAAAATGTGTATCAAATGATTTAGAATCTTTGGTCCTCCCAGATATGATGGGGGATGTCATAAAGACAGGAGACTGCTGTGCAGCAAGGAAAGCACATTAGCTATTAACCTTCCCCCAGCCGATCAACTTTATTTTGCAATCTTCCCTCAGAACCATTAGAATACCCTGAAGAAATAACTTTCCAATTAAAAAGGATCTCAGAGAACAAAGCCATTTTATCTCTGACTCCTGGTGTTCTTTATTCCAATAATTTAAATTGGAATTGATTTTTCAATTTAGCCGTTGACTTGCTATGGACACACAGCTGAAAAGGCCGAATGGAATTGCGTGGCTGAAATATTTGTCTTTGTGATGCACTTCTCATAAATTCACAGGAGCTCCCCCCACCAAATGCATTTTATTCTGCTGCCTTTGCCTTAGACAACAGCTTTTTAGCACAGCATGAGCAAACTGAGAAAACACGTCCACCATGACCTCAGGGCCTTGTCCTCCATTCCTCATAGATCTATCTAATTGCTACATCTCCTGGAAAATAAATAAATCTAGTCTATCCAAAATGATAGGGATTCAGGAAGCCTAAACATTTGTTTTCTCATTTTTATGGGAGATTTAATATCATGGAGAAGGAAAGCAAATGCCTTTTTTCAGTACATTTCATCTCAAAAATATGTTTTAATGGAGACTGAACTCTCCCTATAATTGCTTTAATTACTCGTAGCTAAAAATAATGGATTTTCAATTAACATTTAATAATTTTGAATTAAATACTCCAAATATTAAATTGTTCTTTATTACCCTTTTATATTTTATAATAAAAGGACTAGAAATATCCAATTATTAAACACTTGATTAGAAGTCAGAACTTTCTTGTCTGTTCACATATCTGTATGGTTTACTCTCTGTGACCTTAGAAGAAATGCCCCAGTCTTTGTCACACAGTCTCCTTCCTGTTTCCTCACCCTGTCACTCCAGCAGGTGTCTCTACTTTCCTTTGTCTTATAGGCTCAAGACCTGATCTGAAATCAGTACTGATGTGAATAGCAGGTATGGAAGGAAATCCTGAGCTCACAACATTGTTTACTTTTTACTAAACACCATATTGCTTATTACTCACACCCCCTTGAGTATTTTGCTGTTCATTGTCTTGTATATGAATGTCTGAATGCATGATCTCAGAATCTGTCCTTGAATACCAGCATAACACTCTTTCTTACAAAATCAAGAGCAAAAGGGAACATGGAACCCACTAGAATATAAATGCTATGGTAACATAATCCTTTAAAGTATAACTTGTTACTCCATTTCTTACGCAAAAACAGTGCTTGGCATCTGCTTGGTATTCAAAAATCTGCTGAATGTATGAATTATACTGTGGTTCTCATCTCACTTTTCTTCTGTATAACCAGTTATAAATTAATGCAGGGGGAGAAAATACTTGTAGTCAATATGATAAATATACTTCTGTACCACCTACTGTAACAAGTACATATTAGTTACTACTACATATTTTCTACTGAAGTATGATAACATTTAACATCGGTCTTTCACCTCTGGTTATTGCATGATCTACATTTTTAAATGTATCATGATTAATATAACAATCAACAACACATGGCACATTGGTCCTATGCCTAGCAGAAGCATGAGTTTCTCACTAACCAACATCCAATGTAGAAGAAATGTTTTTACAGCATTCCTTAACACGTTTACAGGGGCCTATTATGTGCTTGGCACTGCTCTAGCATTTGAGTTAAAATAACAAATAAATGCAACACAAATGCCTATTGTACTGAAGATATGAAGGAGATACATAGACACAAGCTTAATTTAAAAGATGATATAAGAGATTAAAGACATGCAGAGGTTAAATCATGAATACTGCTGCATAGTGAATTGAGTTTGGGGGAGGGGAAGGGACTGCAATTTAAAGGAGGCTGTTTGGAAAGTCTCATTCACAGGTTACTCCGGCCAAGCTCTGAGGCAGGCGAGGGAAGGAGCCATGTTGATAATCTGGGGCAAAAGCCTTCTAGAAAAGAGCAGATTGCAAAAAGCCCCAACCCAGAAGTGTGTGGGGGAGACTTGGCAGCAAGAAGCCAGTGTAGCTGGCACTGAGTGAATGAGGTTGGGAGGAGTTTAGGACAGTGGAATTTATGCCAAATTCTGAAGGACCTTGCAAGCCATTGTGGGGACTATGACTTTTATTCTGTCAGCGAAACAGGGAACCATTGCCAGATGCTCCCTGATCAATCTTGCCCTGCTTTGAATAAGCAGTGCTGTCTGTTGTAAAACCTGATGGTACACATCCTTGTTTTTAGGAGGCAGGTGAGAGTGAGGACAAATTTGGGTCATTTTTCAAAACAAGAATTGCATCTTCAGACTAATCCTGAATTTTAGAGGATCACATCTCTTAAATAGCACCTCTTGGTGCTGAGCACACATTTTCCCCAACTATTC
Organism: Spermophilus citellus; assembly: GCF_964194105.1. Taxonomy (NCBI): domain Eukaryota; kingdom Metazoa; phylum Chordata; class Mammalia; order Rodentia; family Sciuridae; genus Spermophilus; species Spermophilus citellus. The sequence goes on along the minus strand of NC_138182.1, from coordinate 64,901,434 downwards.
TACTACTAAGTAAACAAAACAATAAATGCCTGTTTACATGCTCTCCCAACTGAAATGTAGACTAGGGGACAGTGGCCACTTTTCATTTATGTATCTCCAGGGTCTGACACAGGATAAAGGCTCTGCAGGTATTTGATGAAATATTGATCCTAACCAGGAATTTGTAGAAAGACAAATTGTGTAATTAAAGGAATGTTGACAAAACTTGGGGTCCTCATACTTAAATTGCTTTACTAGGTTTTTTGTTGTTAATTAAGAAAAGTTTCCTGAGTCTACTTAACACAGACACCATCCACATTCCACCTGTTCAGCATTCTTTTAGAAAATCTGCTAATTTAAGATATACCAACACTCTGAAATTTTAAGAAATTTGTTTGATGTCTACGTGGATTCAAATTCCTTTGCTCACTTCTATAGAGAGGCTCTGCCTGGTTTGGTTCAACTTGATACAATATTAAAAAGTGAGTTTTGATATAAATCCATTCTGTTCTATAAAGGTGAACCATTGTGGTAAACTGAATTTCACCTATTTCTCCAATAACCTCTTGTCTGGATCTGTCATATTTCAGACTCCATTACTCTTTGTCCCTGTGTTTCATAACACTTTTTTCACATGAAGGTGTCCTTGATATAATAAATTTTGACTTTGCAGGGACATTGCTTGAGCAATCTTCTAATTCGGTATCATCATACATCTTCCCTCTTTATTGTCTCATTCCCATCAGAATTAAAGTAAGCTGAAATTTCAACCAAAACCCAAAATCTCTATTGTACTTACAGTCTTCCTCTAGTTACTCTCCTACTTGTTTGCTCTTCTTTATTGCAAATTTCCTTAAAGATGTTTGTTTATAATTAATTACTCTTTCTCTTCCTCTCTCCTCTCCTCTTCCTTCTCCCTTCGTCCTTCCCTTCTCCCTTTCTTCTCCCCTGCCGGTTTTCTTTCTTTCTCTCTCTTTATTGCTCTCTCTCACCAGGCTGGATGCAAGGTATCCTTTTTCCTCAACCTCCCCAAGTACCTGGGACTACAGGAGTGCACCACTACACTAGACTGGTCATTTATGATTTCTGTAACTAATCTGTTTCATTTTCTTTTATTACTCATTTTAATTGGGGTCTTTTCCTGACTATATTACTGCAATACATTTTCAAGGAAACAAATGGCTTACATGTGAATAAACACAATGGTTGAATTCATTTTACTAACCATCAAATGGTGTTTGACACAGTTGGTTTCTTTCTCATTAAATATTTTCTCCTATTGCCCACAATTCTAGTTCCTTCTTCTTCCTTTGCTACTCTTCCCTGGTTTTGAATATTTACAGTGACACAGAAATTTTATTGTCATTTACTTAGATGAATTTCCTTGATGATCTCATTATTTTTCATGGTTTTAGGGATTCTACATACTCTAAGCTCCCCACCTAGACTACTCCCCTAAACTCTAGAATTGCATATCTAATAGCCTACTTTCTATCACTATGTAGTTTGCACTAACAATCAAACTTAACATCTGATCTCTTTCCACACTGAACATGAGGAGACCTTTTCACAAACTTCCACATCTAAGAAAATGGTAACTATATTCTTCAAGTTCCTTCCAATAAATTGAATCATCCTAGAGTTTTCTCTCTCCACCATGATTGATTCTATCAGGATATCATGCCAGCTCTACCTTAAAAATAAGAATACATATTTATACCATTCATCACCTCCTAGAAATCTGCCACTCTGATAGCAGTTATCACTATAATTTAATTTGGTCTTATGATTCATCTCCTCTTCTCCTCTACCTACTCTGAACAGAGCAGCCAGAGAAAACCTTTTAATATGAAATCAGACCAGGTCACTTCTGTATCCTGGCTCTCCACCTTATTTAGAATGAGTGTCAAATCCTCACAATTCCCTAAAAACCACTCTTGATTATCTTCTACTTAGCCTGCTTTCATAGGATGAGAAATCTTTAATGGTGGAAAACTCCAACTGCCACAATGTGCATTTGACTTCTCACTCCCTTGAGAGGCTCTGATCTTGACTTTCTTTAAATAAGTCTGGCATGAGTCTCCTCCAGTGTCTTTATATTGGCTAATCCCTCTGACTTACATGCATTCCTACACTTGCCTTTGTCATGCCCTCATTTCCTTCAGTACATTTTTTTAGCGTCTCTTTCAAAGTGATACCTTCTTTGACAAATATTTTAAAATCAAACAATTGCTTGATTTAAATTTTCTTCATAATTACCATCTAACATACTATACATTCAGTTCTTTTATAATAATTTTTGTTACTAAAGTATATTACTAAAGCATAAAGTCATGAGGACAGAGATAATTTTTTATATTATTTTTGTTTGAGGTGAATATTTGTTTTAAGAGTAAATAATTGACAATGTTTGCAGCAGCTCAATTCACAATAGCTAAGCTATAGAAACAACCTAAGTATCTTTTAACAGATGAATGGATTAATGCAAGGTATTTGATGAAATGCCTGCATTGGAATATTACTCAACCATAAAAAAGAATGAAATTATGGCATTTGCCAGTATATAGATAGAATTGGAGACTATCTTGCAAAGCGAAATAAGCCAATTCCCAATAAACAAAGGCTGAAAGTTCTCTCTAATATGTGGATGTTGACACACAATAAGATGGGATGGGGGTGTAGAGAAGTTCATTGGATTAGACAAAGGGGGAAAGAAAGGGAAGGGTCAGGGGATGGGAATAGAGAAGAGAGTAGAATGAATTGTATAACATAACTTTCCAATATTCATATATGAATACATGACCAACATACTCAACATCATGTATAACAACAAGAATGGGATCCTAATTAGAATAAATTATACTCCATGCATGTATAGTAGGTCAAAATACATGCATGGAGCATAACTTATGTGTATCTGAAACCTCCCTTGTAGGAGCTTGCAAAATTACTTCCACTTGTGACTAAAATAAATGTTCAAAGTTATTTTAAATTGATAATTGTTTGTTTTTTATTTCTTTGAAGAATTGTTCCCTTTTATATGATAGATGCCTATTAAAGTTGGTATGTTAATTTATGAATTATTTATCTCTTTCTAATATTATACTTGTGTATTCTCTGTCACAGTTTATTTTGATATAGAGAATCAAATTATATTTGGTGTTTAAATGAAATACATACAGACTTCAGTTGGGCTAAAAATTATATGGTGTCACCTCAAGCTTTTTTTCTGATAAAGCCTTTCTTACCAAATTTATATATAGACTCTACCAAAAACAATTATTTCCTATTAAATTTAGTTATTAATTTGTAACAGTTTTATGTTTGGTTGAATTGTTTTGGAGATTTCTCTAAAACTACACATTCATACTTGCCTGGGAGTGATTTACTTCAAAAGGTAAGCATTTGTTTTCAGAATAACAAATTCTAAAACTCTTTAGGTGAGTACTTGTACATTTAATGGTGAAAAAGAGGATAATAATGTTAATATTAAAAACAGACAATACTGTTAATCTGAAAATACAATTTCCCCAACTTTTTGAGTTTTAATACTTAAAAATAGGACTATTGCTTTTATTACAGAGGAACTACACTGGAAAAGGTGCCAATGTGTTGAGAAAAAACATTTTGAATATATTATTTGAAAATAGAATGGATTTGTACTTTAGTAAAAAAAAATTACCCCATGTTTTTTTCACTTTATAGACTCATTATTACAAATTTTAATACTTCATTATGTATAAAGCTTAAAGTGAAAATATTGTAAGTCCTTTTAAAAGAGATATAAATGACTAGTGGACAAAAATTGAAAAATGGAAGAAAAAGGAAACAGTTGAGGGAAGAGTTGAGAAATAAACATCCAGAAGATATTTAATTTTAAGGCAATAAGAAAGTTTATTTTGGAGGAGCAAGAAAAAAATTTAAGTCTTAAAAATCCAAATTTTAGAGAAACATCAAGAGATCTATTAGAAATTATAAGAAGTAGATAGAAATAATTTAATCTAAATCCTCGTTTTTAATGTCACAAGATGATCTTAAGGTAATAAATATATTGATAGATAATAAAGACTATTGTATAATCTTATGAAGAAAATGAAGGAAGAAATAAAGCCAGGAGTCATTTGAAAGATATTAAATCATTAAAAGGTCAATAAAATTAATTTTATTTTACATTTCATAGTTAACACTTTTTTGCTTTCTATGTGTACATTATCATTTTGACAATGATTTTTAAAGTAATAATTAAAAAGCCTTGAAAAGTACAGCATTGTCTAAACTACACTCCCATCTTGTTAAAAAAAATGTGCATTGGAATCAAAAACCTAAGTGCATATATGTATTAAGATTATAGAAACTACCTTTAACATGTTCTTCCTTTGGGGAATGTTTGAGAATGTATGGTTAAGTGAGAATTTACCTCAATATTTAAATGGATTTTAATTGTGTCTTCTTCCCTCCCCTGGCTCTAAGTGTAGGAAAAAATACTCCTAGTTATTATAATGTTTACCAAGCTGCCAAGAAAAATATTGGATTTGGATCAGATATCTAGCAACAGAAAGCATGAGATTTGCTCCAGAAAAAATAATGATTTGGCAAGATATTTTTAGTAGGAAAATGGAGAATAATTTGGAAAATAAACATTAAAATAGTGAAAGTTGAAAACAACAGCTGGATTATTTGATCCTCAATGAACTTCTCTATTGAAGTCTGAGTGAGTGATGGAAAAAGAGAAGAGTAAAGTAGGGTTGATATATGAGATCAGGAGAGAAAGAAAGCTTTTATTTTCATGTTTCATCTGAGTGAACTTGAAGACTATTCTGACATTTTTCTACAGGTACTTAAAAGAAAATCTGAGTTTAAAAAGATAATGCAATGAACAAAACTCTTTGTACCAGATTCAAAAGTATTCAAATCCCTAGAAGGAACTATACTTTTGACTTTTATTGAAAAATGAAAAATTTGAAATATTTGATGTTCTTTTCAAATAATTTTAGCACACTTTTAAAAATCATCAAATAAGCAAGGAATGGCTGTTCTGATACCACAGGGTCCTGCTTCTGTACTTTAAAATGTCTTTTTCCTAAGTATTAATTTGACTACCTTTACAATTCAATACTAAACTAAAATTGACAATAGTATTAAATGAATATCATTTGTTTAAGATATTTAATAATATGAGGAAAAACAGATTGTGAGCATTTGTGGGAATAAAATCATATATGTATTTATATAGTGAAAAATTTTCTCCCTGGAATAACCTGGAATACCCCGGGTAAAGTGTTGGAAACTATGGATAATTTTTTAATGAAAGTGACATAATAATTTTGTATGTTCGGTACCTCTTTCTGTTGTAGGTATGAAATGTGGGGTTAAGTTTCTAGTTGCCAACTCTTGATGTTCCCTGAGTCTATAAAAGTGAATCTAACCTATCATCTTTCCAAGCCTTCAATTGCTGTTGGAGATTCGATTATTATTTCCTCTTCTCATTCTCTTTCTAAATAGTTTGTATATCCACGCCCTTTGACATGGCACTTTATAGTACCTTAGAGAATGCCTGCCTATCTTGCTGGCTTTGGACTTAGTCACCTGACTTGCCTTGGGTAATAGAATGTAAGCAGGGATGAAGCCAAATCAAGATCAGCAGAGCTCAGCTGAGCACCATGAAGTCCAGCCAAGCCCCTTCAAGATGTAGATCCTGGCCAAACAACTGCAGCCAGGAAGCTCCTAAAAATCACAGTTCTAATTTGACATGAGTAAAAAACAAATTTTTGTTGTTATAAGGTACTGAAAACTTGGGGTTCTTTTTTGGTGAAGCAAATGCTGACTAATACCTACTGCAAATGTTGACAATTGATGCATACCATAAAATAAAGTTTTTAAAACTTAGCAAAAATGAGAATGGGGATTCGTAAAGAACCATAAAGTTTTTTAAAACTTTCAGAAATTTTTGCTCTTGTTTTCCACTAGAATATGAGTTACCCAAGCCTGATAATAAAGATTCCAATACTAAATTTGTTCTTAGAGAACCTGATGGCAAATTCTGTAATTCAGAATTCTGAAAGTGAACTTGCCTGACACTATGTGAATTAGAGGTAATATCAAGTTATACAAACTTGGGTCTCAGGTAGATTTGAGTTTACAAATCAACTTATGAGTTTCATAAATTGACAAGTCATATCCTCCAGCCTTGTTGTTCTTATATATTTGGAACCCACCTCTTATATACATGATGTGGTAGGCATCATGTGTGTGTGTGTGTGTGTGTGTGTGTGTGTGTGTGTGTGTGTGCCTGCGCGCACCCGCTTTCCTTTCCTTGTTCAGAAAATCTTTTCCTTTATCCAGTTTACTAAACATTAACTGTCCAGGGCTACAAGCCAGTGCTCTTTCATTAATAGGTTACAGAATCCCATTCATTCTAGATTTTATAAAAGAGATTTATTTCATTGGATCACAAACTGGGGATATCCAAAAGGCTTCTAAACTCAATAAATGATCTGAAGTCAGTCTGCCCCCACCCTTTTCCTTTTCTCTCTCTTTTTCTATATGTCTCCTTTCAGCTTTCACCATTTTCCTTATTTCAACTTCTCTTTGCTGGTCTAGTTCTTCCTACTAAATAAAACTATTTCATGCAATGTGAAAAATGACAGCTGAGTCCAATCCCATAGATGTAGGTCCACATTCGAAAAATACTAGTCTTACCTGCTAGCTTTAAAGAAAAACCCCAAAGAGGAGATATCTTATTAGCTCAGCCCCTATAATTTGTCCCCAGATTGACTCAACCTGTGTAATTTGTCTCAGGGAAACTTTATTAGTTTTAAATTCTTATTTTTTTTCACTTTACCACTGAGCTACATCCCCCATCATTCAATTGTGTTTTTTGTTTGTTTTCTTGTTTGTTTGTTTGTGACAGTATATTGGCAAATTTCGTAGGGCCTGACCCTAAGTTGCTGAGGCTGGCCTTTAACCTATGAGTCTCTTGCCTCAATCTCTGAATCCCTGCAATTTCAGACATGGCCACTGCACATTGGCTGCTGTTCCAGGAAAACTGATTATCTTAGCTTGGGTCCTTTGCCCATCAGTGTTACTATTCTGTGGGCGTTCATTGATTGTCCCAGTAAAAACACATAGAAGACTTAATAACTGTTGCAAAGAAGCACAGAGCTAAGTAGACAAAACTGGAAATTACTCATGTGTAATACAGACCCATTCCCAGTTTATTTAAGCAGCTCGTATCCGGGAGTGAGAAAAATGTGAATCTTGAAATTATTTCTATTTTCTTTCTTTGAGCATCTGTAACTCTGGTCTCTAGGGTTCTTGTCCTTATCTCAGCCCAAGTCTCTTTTTTTTTAAATATTTTTCAGCTATTTCTACCTTCAACTGACAGGCATAGTTTCAAGCTAGTTTCTGGACTAAAGGAACAAGAGAGAAAATGTTATCATTAACAAAACTATAACCAGATTTTTTGTGTAAGGATAACATATTTAGAAAAGGTTTTTAAGTGTTTGGCAATGGAAAGTGGGATCTGGGGGAGTAGCGTAGGAGTGATATTAGACATTTGCCAGGAAGAAATTTGGAAGAATAAAAGAGATGAGTGCAATGGAGTGTAGGAAATGGCTTAATTGTTGTAGACTTTATGTTCCTAAGTATAATCATTTCCTGTGATCTCGAAATATTCACTAAAGTTATTCAAATCAAGAAATGGAAGGGGAAGGTGAACTTGTGCAGAAGAAAACTGAAAGGATTTTATATCTACATGGTGGCAAGATTAGGTGGCACAATGGGCAATGGGGTGACTCAAAGCAGCAAGGAGCATAACAAAAATATTAAGCACACTTAATTAACAATATAGAGGACTATGGATTCTCATAGACTTTTAATTTAGGAGTGTATCAAAGCAAACACATTCTTTGATGATAGAATAACCATAAATAACTTTTCTTATACCTAGCATTTAATACCACTATCTCTATGGTCTGATCAAGGAAATAATCAATTATTTGGTTTCATGATTACAAAGTATTTTTAATTAAAATTTACTAACACCTCTCAAATGTGAATACCTCAAAATATTAGTTTAATGACAAAATGATCTCGTGTGTATCATAAGTTGCTCTGTCAAACTGGCTGGTCTGATCTACTCTACTTTGATGTACTGTTTAACTTAGCTTTTGAAACAGTCACCATTTATTTTCTCATGAACATGGATGTCAGCAATTTAGATGCAGTTAAATAGGGAAAGCTATTGTCGCACAATGGGCAGTGGGGTGATTCTGAAGAGAGCAAAGAGCACAAGGAAAATATGAGCTACATGTAATTTTCAGAATGCTGAGCAGGACTATGAATAATTTAGACTGGGTGTGACCATACTCATACATTTGGCCCTTGCTAGAATGGAAGCAATTTCTAGGACTTCTCTTTCCATATCTTCTGTCATCCTTTCATTTGCTAACTTAGGTTCTCAGGCTTTCTCCCCCCACCCCCCATCAAGAAAGAAATGTTTCCAGCAGCAATACAGGTAAAGACCCAATGCACAAGTAATTTTCAAGACTCTGCCTATATCAAAATTGCAATATTTCTGAAATTTAAAAATGAAGAAGCAAAATAAACACACAAGAGCCACTTAACTCATCCTTAGCTATTCCTTCCATAGTTCTTCCAGTCTGATTTCCCTAAATCTAAATCTGATTATGCCTTTCCCCTTCTAAATGTATTTAATTCTCATAAATCTTATAGATGTACATTCCATAAGCCTTTCTTATTATATAAAGCACTATTTCATCTGGATCCAGCCTATAGTTGCAGCTTCCATCAAAAGCTATTTTCCCCTAAAAGTATATATAACAATATAAAATGTTATTCTGTATATGTCTCAAACATTGGCAATTTAGTTACCTCTAACAGAAATGTTGCAGTCAACTGTACTTGCCCACCATTCATCCTTTAGGTATAAATGCCAGTATTACCCCAATCTACACAGCCCCTTTCCCCAGTTATATCTTACATTATTTACATACCTGAATGAAATGGCCCATACCTGCTTAGTACTCATTTCATTATTTTATTAATGTGCATGCATCTATTCACTTAATTTCTTATTGAAGTTATTAAGTATATGATTACTATATCAGAGTTCTGCCAGCAGAAAATACATAGTATATTTATCCCAAGGAATTAGCTTATATGATTGTGGCAAGTGGCTTAGCTAGACTAAATTCATAGTATTGGCCGGCAAGGACAAGCTGGAACTCTCAGTCATAGAGAGTAGATTTTTGTTTACAGGTGGATTTCATTCTTCATCCTAGAAGCCTGAGTTCTGCTCTTAAGGTTTTGCAATGATTAAATTAGGTCCACTATATTACCTAGGATTTTCTCATTTACAATTATGATTATAGCTACTGGTAATCAACTGATTATGAGCTTCACTCACTTCTACAAAACATCCTCACAGCAACACCTAGGTCATTGTTTGATTGCATAACTGTGGACTGTAGCCTAACTAAGCTGACCCATCAAAAGACCATCAGAATTGCTAATTCAACTTTGATAGACTGTGTAAAATTTTATTTATTTATTATTTTTGTTTGTTTGCTCTTTCTAGATATACATGACAGTAGAGTATATTTTGACATAATATACATACATGGACTATATACAACTTTAATTAGTATCCCATTCTTGTGGATGTACATTGATATGTGGTACAATATGGTGGTGTATTTATATATAAACAAAGGAAAGTTATGTCTGATTCATTCTACTGTATTTCCTACTCCTATCTCCCTCCCTTCTCTTTATTCTTCTTTAGTTTAGTGGAATCTGTAACATTTTAGGATGAAAGAACTGGAAAAAAAAAGAGGAGAAAAGCTAGCTTTTCAATTTGGAAATAATAACAACTTTAATTGAAAAACATGATAATTATATAATTAATTATTTTGATATTTTTCACATACTCAATTTAGAAGATTATTCAATGACTTTTGTTAAGATTATAATAAATAATATTTTATCAAACATGGAGTTCAATAGAATTGCTTAAAATAGTGAAATATATATCAATATATGCAAGAAAATATGAAATATAGGCTGGTTTGATAGAGTAGACATTAAATATGAAAGTTATATGTAGTGTCTAAGAAATAAACACAAGGAATCTCATCAAATTTAAAAAATATTTTCCTTTTAAAAAACTTTACTAAAAACATATTGACTTGTGGATTGTGAATTATTATCAAGGTAATGACCAAGACATTTAAGGAATCAAAGAAAGGTAAGTTTACAACAGATGTGTTTAAAAGTCAATGTACATTTTCAGGGCATTTGCATTCTTAAATCAGCCCCTAATATTTTAAATCATAATATGTAAAAAATTACTTTGTTGGTCATGCATAAAGTAACATTTTTTGTGGAAATAATTATATTCTTTTTATTAAACAATGTATATCTAACAAGTGTAATTTTTTCACTATGTAAAATTAGTTTTGCACAGTTAACATTGACTCTTGGATCATAACTTCAGGAATCAGTATGACTAACTGGAAACCTTTCAGGTTTATGTAATTTGAAAATTTAAATGATTTTTTAATTGATATTATAATTATTTTTAAAATATTTAAATCTTAAAAAATAAAATATATAGACATTATTTTGTTGCTAATAAAATACATTTTAATACTATACTACAATATGGGTATTATAACACACAAATGCAAAATATAATATGTAATAAGAATAAAATATTTAATTTCATACATGTGTTAATCTTAGTACCTATCACTGGAATAATGTGACAAATGATGTGGTGCCTAACACCAAAAATATTTGAAAATAATTTTCAAAAGGAATCAAAGAAAGGTAAGTTTACAACAGATGTGTTTAAAAGTCAATGTACATTTTCAGGGCATTCACAAGTAGAAGGCAACAGATTATAGTCCCCTAGTCTAGCACATCATACTCATAACATCTATTTGCTTTGCTTTGTCAAAACATATGAAAAATCATTAAAGTGTTTTAATAAATGTCTGGTTTTCCTGCTCATTCATCTTATAAATATTAATTAGCCATGGATCAGGCAATTAAAGTTTAATCAATTTGCACTAATTAGCACCACATACTTGCATAAAAAGATAAAACCAACTCCTGCATCTGGCTGTTATTTGCAGTTTTTGTCAAGTGCTGATGAGTTTAATCTTGAAGGGAAGATTAAGAATAAAAGAAAAAAATAAATCAAGAAAGTAGTGTTAATTTTATTAAAATTTCACTCAAAGCACTGGTCATGAGTATCATGGAGATAATGCCAGCAACATTACACTGTTTGTCCAAGACCTGACTTACCAGATTCTTCTTTATAACCTTGTCCAGTGGGGAGAAGCTCCATATTTTCTGACTGTGATGCTGTTACATGCATCTTATTTACTCTTCACCATTAATCAAAATCTGACCTCATTTATATTCTTTGTGCCTTAAAAAGTTTTAAATGAACGGTCTTCATAGCCATAAGTAAGGATCAACTTTTTTCCTTCAGAATGAATGTGAATGGTCTATGCTAAAGGTGAAATTATAAAACTGTGGCTCTACAAGTAAACTTGAAACTTTCTTCAACAAAAATTATGTGCAACTGTGACAATGAGAGAGACCCCTGAAAGATTCAAAGTTTGCAATCTGATATTTTGTGGGCATATCATAGCTCATCACATTTTTTTTTTTCACCTAAGACTTTAAGAGAATAACTTCTGCTTCTGTTTTTTTACTTCTGAATTTGATTAAATAAATTACACTGCCAATCTAGTAAGGAGACATTGTACAGTGCATTTGCATTACTATTTTGTGTTTTAATAACCAGAGAAAATAAAGTGTTCCATTACTGCCTATTCATATAATTGACAAGGATTATAGGGAATGGAACTAGTCTTTAATCACTGATGGAAATTTATCTTAGGTTTGGCAGGTAAAACTACACATTTTAAGATGATTTAGCATTGTACTAAAAAATAGAGCATGATTCATAAAAAAAGCCATGCACCATTTACATAGGGATTTTTATTCAGTTTGTGCAAGAATAGACCAGTGAATGGTTATTGATATTTTTCAAATAAAGTATGTATGATTCATTAAACTCCCTATTCCCCTGTGAACAAAGCAGTGCTCTATTAAGCACTCTTCAAGAACATACCCCATAAAGAAAGCAGAGGTAGAAAAAGGTGGTGGCATGCTTCAATGCCTTCTTTAAAAAAAAGTGCCTAAAAATGAGATCATATTCAGTAACTGATAACTCTCTAAACTACCATCTGGATTTCAATAGTATGATTTTCACATTGTTGTTGAAAAAAATGTGAATGTGTTCTTTGTTAATACATCACATGCATGCTGGCATAGATATATATACCTATATATACTTTTAAAAGTAAGACTATGAATCAAATCCCAATGTTCTAGAATCTTGCTACGATGAATGAAATTGCATATGAAAAAATGCTTTATAAAATCTCAATTACTATAAAAATAACATAGCTTCATGGGGCAAAGAAAAAAGCTCTGCTGTGCTTCAGCAGCCTCTCATGAACACATTCCCTATATTTTTACATGAATAATATTATGTTTACAGATAAAGGGAATAAAGATAGAGTATTAGATTGGCAAAGTTTGAATATCCATTAATGTTTTGCCCCCTTCAAGGTTAAAGGCTTTAGGCAATGTTTTTAATCATTTTAGTTCTCTATCTTTTCCCATACAAAATAGGGTTCTTTCTCAGTTTTGTTCAACAAGTATTTATTGGCTAAATATTTGTTTCGTGATAGTGATGTGGGTAACCAATAAAAACTTGTCACTTAAGAAATACTAAAAACAATTCAATAAGTTAAGCTTACAGTAGGACAGACAGGTTATCTTAGTTTCCTTCAATATTTAAATATATATAATATGGAAAAGGACTTAAAATGAAACTCTAATTCTAGGAAGAGCAGGTATAGAGAAGACAGGAAAATAAATATTTAGTTTATATAGAAAATAACCCTTAAAACCAATTGACTAATAGTAACTTACTGTGGATTACCTCAACATTAGTGGCATGTAACCCACAATTCAGTGTACCATCAAAACCTATTATTAAAATCACTGACTCTCTTCAATCAGCAACTGGAAAATTTTTGCTAATATATATTTGGCTAATATGTTCTACTCAGACCATTTTAATAGCCTCTCATGTCAGTTTGACTTCACCTCCCAAGGGACATAACACATTTCTTCCTAGCTACCCTTTGGGATACCTCCAAAGCATGCTACTGCCCATAATCTTTTCCAGCAAGCTCTTAGCCATATTCAACTTTCTCTAGGCTCACATTTCTGAGGTCATACTGATGGTATTCTTATAAAAAAATTCATTTAACAAAAAGGGGTTAAAAAAAAGAGAGGCTGGTAATTACTTCATATAGAGTACAAGGCCTTTTTACCTTGATTTATTTTCTGAAAATTTTTGTTAAACCAAGAGTTTATTGCTGTAAATGTTTTCACCTCCTACATTATTATGTAAGTAACAAAACTTCACATTCTCTTGGTGTACGGTTGACATCACCAATCCTGACATTCAAATCAAATTTGGAGCTGGAGGTAGGGACAGTGACCACAATGGCACTGCCTATAAAGGTCTTTTCATGATTTGAAAAATAATCTTGAAAATTTCTTTCAGCTGTAACAGTAGATAGTTCTAAATATTATGACTTCTTAATAGAATTAGCCAGTACCTCTATGGAATCTTCCTTTGTGTTTTCTTTTTCCTTTCTACTCCTTCCTCTTCTGTTTCCATATCCTTGATTATTTCATTCTAATTGCCAAAGATATTAAAAACCAATAGATGCAACAAAACTCCCTGTAGTATTTTTTTTTGTTGTAATTTAGGTTGAATATAACTTTGACCTTCTATGGAGTTTACAGTTTTATTATTACACTTGAATGGTTATATTAATTTCTGACCTGAAACTTTTTATTACTAAAATTAAAAATTTATTATTATCTGAGCATGACCAAAAATGTTATTACAACTTTTTTATCATAGGAATTGATATTTAATCTCTTATCCTTTCCTTTTGTGAAAGATGCTTCTCTAGTGTTAAAAAGAGAGGGGAAAGCACAGTGATTTAAAACTTGAGTCTTCTGTATCCTGTATGATAGCCATGATTTTAAGGATGTGGAAAACTTTTGACATTATCATATCAAAGTATTATTGCAAGAAAAAGAGAGTGGTGGGCTTGTTATTCCTTCTTACAACATGAAATCATCATATTCTTCCTATCTTTGTAGCAATAAAAAATTAATTATGTAGCCATCACTTCATAGGTTATTGATTATTTAGTTCATTTGAAACTTTTCAGAAGAACATCTTTAGACTTACATGTGTAATACCCAAAACAGCATATATTTTCTTTTTAAATTTTTATTTAAATTTTTATTTATTATAATTTGTTATATATGACAGCAGAATGCAATTCAGTTCATACTACACAAATAGAGCAAAAATTTTCATGTTTCTGGTTGTACACAGATTCACACCATTCATTTCTTCATACATGTACTTGGGGCAATGATATCCATCTCAGTCCACTCTGTTTCCTATCCCTATGTCCCCTGCCTTCCTCACCCTCCCCTTTGTCCTATCTAAAGTTCACCTATTCTTCCCATGCTCCCCACCTCATCCCCATTATGAATCAGAATCCTTATATCATAGAAGACATTTGGCATTTGTTTTTTTGGGATTGGCTAACTTCACTTAGCATTATATTCTCCAACTCCATCCATTTAACTGTAAATGTCATGGTTTTATTCTTTTCTAATGCTGAGTAATATTCCATCAAAACCACATATATTTCTTTTGTTTTTTAATGTAAAGTCCATCTTTTGAAATTCTAATTTGCTACATATGATAGCAGAATGCATTATAATTCATAGTACACATATAGAGCACAAATTTTCATATCTCTGATTGTATATAAAGAATATTCACACCATTCATGTCTTAAAACATGTACTTAGAGTGATAATTTCCATCTCATTCTATCATCTTTTTTACCCCATGCCCCCCCTTGCACTATCTAGAGTTTCTCTATTCCTCCCATACTACCCCTTCCAACCCCGCTATGAATCAGCCTCCTTATATTAGAAAAAACATTTGACATTTAGTTTTTTGGGATTGGCTAACTTCACTTAGCATTATATTTTCCAACTCCATCCATTTACCTGCAAATGCCATGATTTTATTCAATTTTAATGCTGAGTAATATTCCATTGTGTATATATGCCACATTTTCTTTATCCATTCATCTACTGAAGGGCTTCTGGGTTGGTTCCACCATTTAGCTATTGTGAATTGTGCTGCTATAAACATTGATGAGGCTGTGTCCCTGTAGTATGCTGTTTTAGATTCTTTGGGTATAGACCCAGGAGTGGGTCAAATGGTGTTTCCATTCCCACTTTTCCAAGGAATCTCCATAATGATGTCCTTATTGGCTACACCAATTTGCAGTCCCACCAGCAATGTTTAAGTGTGCCTTTTTCCCCACATCCTCGCCAACACTTACTGTTGTTTGTGTTCTTAATAGATGTCATTCTGACTGAAGTGAGATGAGTAGTTTTGATTTGCATTTCTCTAATTGCTAGAGATGTTGAACATTTTTTCATATATTTGTTGATTGATTATATATCTTCTTTTGAGAGGTGTCTGTTCAGTTCCTTGGCCCATGTATTGATTCGGCTATTTATTTTTTTGGAGTTTAGCTTTTTGAACTCTTTACATACTCTAGAGATTAGTGCTCTATATGATGTGCAAGTGGTAAAAATTTGCTCACAAGATTTAGGCTCTCTATTCACCTCACTGATTTTTTTCTTTTGCTGAGAAGAAGCTTTTTAGTTTGACTATCCCATTTATTGATTCTTGATTTTAATTCTTGTGCTATAGGAATCTTATTAAAGAAGTTGGGGTCTTATCCAACATGATGTAGATTTGGGCCTACTTCTAATAGGTGCAATGTCTCTGGTTTAATTCTTAAGTCTTTGATCCACCTTGTGTTAAATTTTGTGCATGGTGAAAGTTAGGAGTTTAATTTAATTTTTGTTTCCTATGTATTTCCAGTTTTCCTAGCATCATTTGTTGAAGAGGCTGTCTTTTCTCCAGTGTATGCTTTTAGTACCTTTGTCTAATATAAGACAACTGTGATTGTGTGGGTTAGTCTCTGTGTCCTCTATTGTGTACCATTTCTCTACAGTATATTTTGGTGCCAATACCATGCTAAACCTAAGTTCAACACAGAATTATTCAAAGCTAACCAGTCAACGTTTTCAAGGTAATTAAAAAAAATATGTTTATGTTATCTCAAAACCATTTATAATTTAATTTTTTACTATTTCAAATCAACATGTTATTCATTGTCACTTTCAAATGTCTGTAAATTTGGATCTTGTTCCAATGGTTATTCTTGTAATAATACCCATTTCATTAGGTTTTGGGGGTCTTATTTTAAAGGGGGAACAACAGGAGAAATAGCTATTTCTAGAATGCAGCATTTCTCAATTTCTGCAAAGTCTCGCTTGTTTGTTAGTTCTTTGTGGCTCTTGGCTCCATATTTTCGCTTATTCTTTTTTTCTTCCTCCTTTAAAAATATATGGTTTCTAAGCATGGTAGTGTACACCTATATTCCCAGTGGCTAGGGAGGCTTTCTCAGGAAAAATGAGAGTTCAAAGCCAGCCTGAGCAATTTAGTGACCAAGTTAGTAAGAGTCTGTCTCTAAATAAAATACAAAGAAGGACTGGGGATGTGGCTCAGTGGTTGAGTACCCCTGGGTTTAATCCCTGGTTCCTCCCCCACAAAAAAAGTAGCCATCCTTTCTGCTAAGTATCTTTCTCATCATGTTTTCTGGGTGTTTAAGTCCTATAGCTACAGGGCTTCTTTACATTTTGAACTGTCCTTGTCCCTTTGAGACCAAGCTGATACAATTTCTTTAATATTAACTGTTCTTCTTTGTGCTGCATTTCAATTAACTTGCATAGACAGAAGCCACACCTAGTAATCTTTATTGAGACAGGTCTTTCTTTTCTTTGGGTTATCAGCATACTATTGGAAAATAACTTTAAGTTTCATAGGGATCTTTCTGTGTTACTGAGCAGTATGCTGACACTGCCATAAAATATTTTGAGATCTCAATGTAGATATTGCAGGATGAGATAATTTTATACATTAAAATTATTTCTGGGTACAAGGGACACTATTAAAAGTTCCATCCATTTACCATTAATTCTGAATGGTAAATGGATGGAACTGGAGACTATCATGGTAAGTGAAATAAGCCAATCCCCCAAAACCAAAGGTAGAATGTTTTATCTGATATGCCCATGCTACACAAAATAAGGGGAGCAGAGGGAAGAATATAAGTACTTTGGATTAGACAAACAGGAATGAAGATTAAGGAGAGGGATGGAAATAGAATAGACAGTAGAATGAATTGAACATTAAGTTTCCTATGTTCATATATGAATACAGGACCTGTGAAACTCCACATCATGTAAAACCAAAAGAATTGGAAGCTATACTCCATGTATGTATGATATGTCAAAATACATTCTACTGTCAACTATAACTAAAAAGTACAAATAAAAATTTAAAAAATAAATCAAAATAAAAGTATTAATTGAAATGTTTCCTTAAATAACTTAGAATTTTATTTTTTGTGTGTAGAAGGCAGGTAATTTTATTTAGCAACAAATGAGGAGGGATCACACCAGGGCAATCATACCAGAAGAATCTTACTCCTGCTTGGAAATATTTAGGTGATAAATATTCACACTAGAATCTGATGACATATAGAGGAAAACTATATGGTATCTTGGGATGGATCAAGTACATTTTTAAAGTAGGAGGAACCCCCAGTTTTACCCCAAATGTATGAAATATAATATGTCAAGAGCTTTGTAATGTTGTGAACAACCAATAAAAAAAAAACATACTTTATATACAAACAGAGATATGAAAAATTGTGGTATATATGTGTATTAAGAATTGTAATGCAAAAAAAGTACATGTATAAAGGCATAAATTGGCATGAACTTACTTTATATACAGATATGAAAAACTGTGCTCTATATGTGTAATAAGAATTGTAATGCATTCCACTGTTGTCCTGTATTTAAAAAATGATAATGAAATCAATTTAAAAAAAGAAAAAAATAATAAAGTAGGAGGAATGTAAATAATTTATATCTAGGGTGGATGCAAATTCCTTACCACACTTTTCTTTTAGAGGCTGGGCCTATTTATCCTTTAATCAACAGAATATAGTGGAAGTAAGTGATCATGCCTTATGTCTATAAACAGACTAACAATTTCTGCACTTTTCTTTTGAAAGGCAGCTGCTATGTCCAAATACCTTGAGAATTTCCATATTCAGAAGACCACAGTAGTCTCATGGAAAGCAAGAGATAATGTGGAAAGGATGAAGAATCAGATGTAGGAGTAAAAGATTCTTGGACCTTCCACCTACTCAGCTAAAAGTAAGGACTGAATCTCTAGAAGTACAGATGTCCAGCTGATCTGTACCCCAATGTAACAAGCTATTCTTCTAAGCCATTCTGAAATGTTGATTAAGTGCCTGTATCTTAGGTAGAGGATAAAATCTACTTCTTGAATCAATTAGAAAGCAAGGGAAAAACAGTTATACCAGACAAATATGGTCCTACATTGGGCAGATTTATCTCATGGAAATGGGAAATAAAAGCACCTTTTTATTGGAATTTGGTGAAAAATGAAATTAATTTGGTTCTGAAGATAAAAATATTTCAAGACCAAGTTCTGGGAAGAGTGTGTCAGAAAGAGTACATGGCTTGAGTTAGACAAATGACAGGCATGGGAGATTCTGATGAGGCATGTGCCTAAAAGGAAACTAGGGATGTCACCAAATAAAGGCTTCACCAACATCAGAGTTTATTCAAGAGTTTCTTATATTTTAGTAGAAGCTTTGTATTTCACATAAATAGTTTTCAATATTTAGTTTGAAGATAGTAATCCAAAACTACATATAAATGATGTGCTTTTGCAGGAGCAGGAATGGGAATTATAGTCATATTCCTTCTGTGACTATATTTTATTCCATATTTTCTAGATTTTTATTTAATACAATTAATATTCTCCTTTTACAATAATTTTCCTTATATAACTTAAGATAATAAATATATTTCTAACAAAGACTGTTCAAGATTCATTATCATACTAGCTCCTATAATTCACTTTATCATTACAAACTTACCTGATATTTTTCACATTATAGTTGCTTCTAAAAACTGGTAGCTTCTCAAACAATGATGCATAGAAAGCGTCATACATGTTTCTAACACATATTGTGTTTCTAGAGTTTGTATGGAGTTCCTCAAAATGTACTTGTGTTTTAATTAGGCATGTTTTCTCATGGGATAACATGATAAAGAAATGCAAAATACTCCTAGAGTACATGAAGAGTATGATATTTAAATATTAGAAAGGGTTAGAGAGACCAAAGGGATTTCAAAGTAATTGGTTTTCTATTAATAAGAAAGGGGATTCTAGAGAAATTTTCATAAATTATGTCATAAAGGAGTGAATAGGGATTTTTTCAGGGATAGTGAGCCATTAATTTTTGGAGGATAACCACACCTATTTGGTAACTCCCTATCTTAGTCTATTTTCTGTTGCTAATCACACAATACCTCAGACTGGGTAGGTTATAAAGAAAATAAGTTTGTTTTACTTCATGGTTCTGATCCAAGAATAGTGGGCTATATCTGATGATGGCTTTCTTTTTAGTGAAATACCAAGATGGTGCAAAGCACCACCAGAGACCTAGTCAAATGGTTTTATTATTTTTATTTATTTTTTTTGTAATAATAGACCCATTCCCAAAATATCCCATTAATTCATTAATCCAAAGTTGAATGAATGAATTCATTCACAAGGGCAAACTCCTAATCATCTCTTAAGTTTCAGCTGGTCCCAATTCTACCATATAATGCTGATTCCTTAGAATTTAGATTGTTGTTTTAATTTATATGAATTTCAGTGAGAGATTGTTTTCCTAGTTCTAAAGAAAGTTCAGAGCAATACTTAAACATTTTTTTTCAAGATCAGTCAATCACTTAATGAATTAGACTTAATGGAACATGGATATTTTGTGTACTGATTTTTGTAAATGGTGCATTATGCACTTAGGCCAGGATATCACAGAAAAAGAGAAACAATGCAAATTGGTTGGGGGTACAAACAGAATGTATTCACCTACACTAATTAGATTCAGTGTCTCTTGCTCTCTAATAGTTAATTACATTGATCTTTCATGTCTTTACTAGTCTGTAATTTCTTCATTCACCTAGGTTTAGATTATTCTTTCTCTTTGTCAAAATCATTTTTTGACTGCTACAGACATACTGAAATTGAATCAGAGTCATTACCACTATTGGATCCAGTGTAAATCCAGTGTGAAAGTTGTCATCATTTGTCTCTGCATATATCATTTGTTCTTAGCAAATTGGAGGAGATTTTATTTAAATAAATGAAAAAGGCCTTTTGAAAGAATTAACACATTATCACTTATAATAATTGTTTAGTCACAATTATAGTAAGCATATAGAATGCATAGAATAAAATCATATAGATTCACTGTCCATCAAACCTCCATGGTACAAATTTCTTCTCTGGCCCTAAATTATCTTCTCTGCAGGCCCTTGACATTTTAAAAATTCATTCTTGTATACTACAAAAAAATCTTTCTTCAGTTTTAGATGTAAAATAATTAATAAGATCAATAATTGATATTTTTAATTCAGTGTAATAAAATGTTCAAATTCCATTTGAAATTTAAACTTTCTCCGAACTCATGCCTCTTTCAGATAAGAAACAGGCAGGGGGAAAAGGGGATACTGCCAGCTGCTTCTCTTTAGTACTTGCCAGGCCTTTTTCCACTTTGCCAAATATTTTCTGGGTACGTGAGTTTCTAAAACATCAGAGAAGGAATAGAAAGATTAAAAGATAAGGAAGAAGGGAAGAATACTTCACTCCTACTGTTGCAAGCTGGCTTTGGTTCTCCATACAACAGGAAATTATCAAACTGACTCTACTCCCTGTACATTTCTAAAAATATGGCACTTTATCTTCCTCTTTCTTCATTTAATTTACATTTGCATTAATTTATTTTGGTAAAATTTACAAAAAAAATCAATTTAAAGTATTCAATTTTATGAATACAACCATAGTCCAAATAAAGTTAAGAATACAGATGTACACAACCACAAAATCTTGGCCAAAGTCAAGATACAAAATATTTCCGGCACTTTCAACATTCCTTTTTTTAAAAATTTGTTCTTTTCATTTATACGTGACAGTAGAATATATTTTGATATATTTATACAAACATGGAGTACATCTTATTCTAATTAGGATCCTAGTTTTGTGGTTATATACAATGTGGAGATTCACTGTGTTGTATTCCTAATTAGAATAAAATGCATTCAATATTTTTATAAATATGTCAAACTATACTGGCGATGTTTCTTTTAGAGCTTTTCTATGCATTTCTGGCTTAAATAAATCACTAGTAAGTTGCTCATCACTATAGAGTACTGTGCTTTTCCTGTAATTTTATGTTAGTTCCTTAGGATGAGCATGTGTTTTTTTATGTCTTTCTTTTTTCACTCCATGTATGATTTTCTTATTTGCTCATATTCTTGTGTGCTTTGGTAGTTCATTCTGTTGTGTGCTAAGTTATATTTTAATATAGGAACTAATGTGTAAAAAATTCATTGTGCTATGTTTTGGATATGAAGTGTCCCCCAAAAGCTCTTGTGTGAGACAATGCAAGAAGATTTAGAAGAGAAATGATTGGGTTATGAGAGTCTTAATTAATCCCTACCCCCATAGGATTAACTGAGAGGTAACTGAAGGTGGGAGGGTGTGGCTGGAAGAGGTGGGTCCCTGAGTGTTTGCCTTTGGGATAGATATTTTTTATCTGGAGAGTGGAGTTTCTCTCTCTGCTTCCTGATCATCATGTGAGGCATGTGAGGTGCTTGCCTCCCCCACACTCTTCCTCCACAGTATTGTGCATCACCTTAATCCCCAAGGAGTAGAGCCTGCTGTCCATGGTCTGAGACTTCTGAAACCAAGAGACATCCAAATAAACTTTTTCTGTTCTACAATTATTCTGGTCAGATTTTTTCATTACAGCAGCAAAAAAAAAAAAGACTAAAACACATCGCTTTTTCATTTTTGAGCTACTTAAAATAAAAATAAAGCTGGTATGAAAATTTATGAACAAGTCTTTGCCTGTACAAGTATTTTCAGTATTCTGGTGTAAAATATCAGGAAATAAAATGGCCAGTGGCATAGTAACCGAATATTTAATTTTTAATAAACTGTCAATTTGTGTAAATTTCAATTGCTTCATATTCTCACTTGAATTATCCATCTGCTTTATCTATTGCAGTAGGTGTGCTCTAGTATTATCGTGATGGATACATTTGCCATTGCCTCTTGCCAATTCTTTCAAATTTGATGGGATGTTGTAGGCATTTTTATGTATTTTAGGTAAAATTTCTTTGTCAGATATACATATTGTAAATATTTCTTCTCATTTTGTGCTGACATTTTCCTGTCCTCTTTATTGTTTTATGAAGAGAAGGTTTTTTAATTTTATTGATTTTATTTTTTTAATACATGGCATAAGAATGTATTACAATATTATTACACATATAGAGTACAATTTTTCATCTTTGTATACAGAGTATGTTGATGCCAATTCATGCCTTTATACATGTACTGTTTTTAATTGGTTTTATTTTTTAAATAATGACAGCAGAATGCATCACAATTCTTATTACACATATAGAACAATTTTTTGTACATTTGTTTGTACATAAAGTATGTTCACACCAATTCATGTCTTCATACATGTACTTTGGATAATGAGGACAATCACATTCCACCATCCTTGCTAATCCCCTGCCCCTCCCTTTCCCTCACACCCCTATTCCCTATCTAGAATTTATCTATTTCTCCCATGGTTCCCCTCCCTACCCCACTATGAGCCAGCCTCCTTATATCAGAGAAAACTTTCAGCATTTGCTTTTCTGTGATTGGCTAACTTCACTTAGAATTATCTTCTCCAACACCACCCATTTATCTGCAAATGCCATGATTTTGTTCTCTTTTATTGCTGAGTAAAATTCCATTGTGCATATATGCCACAAATTTTTTATCCATTCATCTACTAAAGGGCATCTAGGTTGGCTCCACAGTTTAGCTATTGTGAATTGTGCTGCTATAAACATTGATGAGGCTGTGTCCCTGTAGTATGCTGTTTTTAAGTCCTTTGGGTATAGTCCAAGGAGAGGGATAGCTGGATCAAATGGTGGTTCCATTCCAAGATTTCCAAGGAATCTCCATACTGCTTTCCATATTGGCTGCACTAATTTGCAGTTCCACCAGCAATGTATGAGTGTGTCTTTTTCCCTACATCCTCACCAACACTTATTGTTGGTTGTCTTCCAATAGCTGCCATTCTGACTGGAGTGAGATGAAATCTTAGAGTAGTTTTGATTTGCATTTCTCTAATTGATAGAGATGATGAACATTTTTTTTTATATATTTGTAGATTGATTGAATATCCTCTTCTGAGAAGTGTCTGTTCATTTCCTTGGCCCATTTATTGATCAGGTTATTTGTTTTTTTGGTGCTTAGCTTTTTGAGTGCTTTATATACCCTAGAGATTAGTGCTCTATCTGATGTGTAAGGGGTAAAAATTTGCTCACCAGATGTAGGCTGTCTATTCACCTCACAAATTGTTTGTTTTGCTGAGAAGAAACTTTTTATTTTGAGTCCATCCCATTTATTGATTCTTGGTTTTAATTCGTGCACTATAGGAATCTTATTAAGGAAGTTGGGGCCTAATCCCACATGATGAAGATTAGAGCCTACTTTTTCTTCTATTAGTCGCAGGGTCTCTGGTTGTATTCCTCAGTCCTTGATCCATTTTGAGTTGAGTTTTGTGCATGGTGAGAGATAGGGGTTTAATTTCATTTTGTTGAATATGGATTTTCCAGTTTCCCCCATTTGTTGAAGAGGCTATCTTTTCTCCAATGTATACTTTGGCACCTTTGTTTAATATAAGATAATTGTAATTTTGTGGATTAGTCTCTGTGTCCTCTATTCTGTACCATTGGTCTACAAGTCTATTTTGGTGCAAATACCATGCTGTTTTTGTTACTATCGTTCTGTACTATAGTTTAAGGTCTGGTATTGGGATGCCACCTGCTTCACTCAAAAAAAAAATATAGGATACTTGGGAATCAACTTAATGAAAAAGGTGAAAGATATATACAATGAAAACTACAGAACCCTAAAGAGAGAAATCAAAGAAGACATTAGAAGATGGAAAGATCTAGCTTGCTCTTTGATAGGCAGAATTAATATTATCAAAATGAAGAAAAGTTTTAAATGTAAAAATTTCTGGGTATTAAATTGATGGTTTACATTGTCTGAATTTTTTTTTTTTTGGGGGGGGTGCTGGGGATTGAACCCATGGCCTTTTGCATGAGAGACAAGAACTCTACAAACTGAGTTATATCCCCAGCCCTGAATCTAAATTTTTAAGGTAAATATTTGCTTAATAATTATTTAAATATTTAAGATAAATATTTATTTGAAGTAAATATTTTATTACCCTAATATTACAAAGATTTTTTTAGTGTTTTTATACTTTTAGCTTTTACATATGATCTACGTATAGTTTAATTTTTTGTGTGTGTGCTACAGAAAGAAAAGGTTTATGTTTATTTTATTTCATATTATATCAAGCAGTTTCCATAAAATCTGTTGTAAAGATTTTATTTTTGGTTTTGAATTGCACTGGGACCTTTGCTAAAACATGTACATGTGGATGTATTTCACCTATATCATATTATTCTGTTTACTCTGACATTTTCTTAAATATTGAAAATTTTGAAATCAATTTTCTTTTGACCCAATACCTTTATTTCAGTTATTTATTTTTATGTGGTGCTGAGGATCGAACCCAGGGTCTTGCACATGTGAGGCAAGTGCTCTACTGCTGAGCCACAACCATAGCCCTGATGTCAATTTTTTAAGTCTCATAACTTTGATAATTTTTCAAATATTTCATTTCTTCTAAGTCATTTGAAAAATTGGGTTAAGGAAGCAGGAAAAGATTTACTTTACTCCTAATATTGTCAGTTGGCAATGCAAAAATTCTAATTTGCCATTTACAAAATTCGGGTAGATTTTGTATTCCCACAAAAAATCCTTTCTGGGCTTTTGGTTTACGCTGACTTTAATGTAAATTAATTTAGGAAGAATTGAAACATAAAAAATCTACAAATATAACAGCTTTCTTCTTATTCAAGTCTTTGATTTCTTTTCTATAGATTTTATTATAAATGTCTCAAAATCTTTTAAAAAAATCATTTGGATTTTTTTTGTTTGTTTATTTTTGCTTCTGGAAGAATAATAATAGACCATTAAGAATTTTCATTCTTTTGATTCTGTTGTATAAAAATTTAAAGGATTTTTTATATTTATCTTACACTCTGAAAATTTGCCAGTTTATTCTATTAACAATCCATAGATCCTTTATAATTTTCTAGCTAAGCCACCATGTCAAGTAAAAACAATTTTACTTTTTTCTCGCTCACTTTTGTCATTGATTTTTTAAAACATGCATTTTGCAGCATTTAAGAACCCTAGCAGTGGCTGGGATTGTGGCTTAGCAATAGAGCACTCGCCCAGCATGCGTGAAGCCTTGGGTTCAATCCTCAGCACCACGTAAAAAACAAAACAAACAAACAAACAAAAAGCAGAATGCTGAATGAAAATGGCCAAATTTTAATTGTTTTTAATTTTATGAAGAAAGTATAAGGTAAATTAATCTGAATCAGAGAGAGAAAATTTACTTCTATTCCTTTTATTTGAAAGTTTCTATTAAAATAGATAATGAAGTTTGTCACCTTGTTTTTCTGCATCTATGAAATGAAAGGTCTTGTTTTTCTCTTTATTTTGTAAGTGCTTAGAAACTGACTTCCTCAACAAGAGTCCTAAAGTGCAAGAAGTAAAATCAAGAATCACTAAGTGGAATGGCATCAAACTAAAAAGCTTCTTCACAATAAAAGAAACAACCAAAAATGTGAAAAGAAAGCCTACAGAATGGGAAAAATTTGCCACCTACACTTCAGATACAACATTAATTTCTAGAATATATAAAGAACTCAAAAAGCTTAACACACACACACACACACACACACACACACACACTCCTTGAGAATTTAGCTTATAATTATTTAGAAATAAGTTGTTCACTTTCCAAATTTATTTTTTGAGAGAGTGTTATATAATTTATTGATGTCAGTTTCCAAATTTATTATATTAAATTTGGAGAATATACTCTGTATAATGTCATGGACTTATGCCAAGTCCTAGAGATATTTTTGTTTATTCTAAATCTTTAAATACATTGTGACTTGGTTTAAGATTGACCATATGGTCTCTTTTGTGAATGAATCACATGAACATATTGACTTGTAAATAAACTGTAATCTGTAGTTTTTGGCATTCTATTAATATCAAAAGTTCTTAATTTATGTATTTGCTGATGCTTTATCTAGTTCTGTCAATTTCTGAGAGAGACGTCAAAATATCCTGTTAAAATTGTGAAAGTGTTTGTGAGTTTTCGAATCACATATTTTTAGTTTCCATTATTAGTCAAATGTGCCTTTATAATTATTACTGTGCCCATATAAATTGATCCTTTATCTTTTTATCTATAATAGTTTTAATGTTAAAATATATTTCTCTTATGTTCATATAGCCGCTCTTGCCTTACTATCTACAATGTATATATTTATTCTATTCAATTACTTTTAATTTAGGTGTTTTTTTTTTGTTTTTGTTTTTATGTAAAGTGACTTGTAGATGGAACTCAGATGTTTTTTTTCACTTTTTTGGTAATTGTTTTAGTTTTTTTTTTTTTTTTCCTACTGTGACTAAAAGATCTAACCAGAACAATTTTAGGGGAAGATAAGTCTATTTGAGTGCTCATGTTTTCAGAGGTCTCAGTCCATGGAAGGCCATTCCTTGAGGCTGGAGATAAGGCAGGACATCATGGTGAAAGAGTGTGGCAGAAGGAACCAGCTCACTTGATAATTAGGCAACAGAGAAAGAGAAACTCCACTGGCCAGATACAATATATACCCCAAAGCCATACCCAAATTCCCACCTCCTCCAGCCAAACCCTACCACTTCAGTTACCACTCAGTTAATCCCTATAAGGGGGTTAATTCATTGATTGGGCTGAGACTCTTACAACCCACCATTTCTCTTTTGAACCTTCTTGCATTGTCTCAAATGTTAGCTTTTGGGGAACACCTCACATCCCAACAATTACAGTAATCTTTTCCTTTTTAAAATAAGTTGCTTGGGAGCAAATTTTTACCCCTCACACATCAAATACAGCACTAATCTCTAGGGTATATAAAGAACTCAAAAAGCAAAACACCAAAAGAACAAATAACCCAATCAATAAATGGGCCAAAGACATGAACAGACACTTCTCAGAAAAGGATATACAATCAATTAACACATATATGAAAAAATGCTCATCATCTCTAACAATTAGAGAAATGCAAATCAAAACTGCTCTAAGATACTATCTTACTCCAGTCAGAATGGCAGCTATTATGAAGACAAACAACAATAATTGTTGACGAGAATATAGGGAAAAAGGCACACTCACACATTACTGGTGGGACTGCAAATTGGCGCAGCCAATATGGAAAACAGTATGGAGATTCCTTGGAAAACTGGGAATGGAACCACAATTTGACCCAGCTATCCCTCCACTTGGTGTATACCCAAAGGATTTAAAAACAGCATACTACAGGGACACAGCCACATCACTATTTATAGCAGCACAATTCACAATAGCTAAACTGTGGAACCAACCTAGATGCCCCTCAGTAGATGAATGGATATAAAAAATGAAGCATATATACACAATGGAATATTACTCAGCAATAAAAGACAATAAAATCATGCATTTGCAGGTTAATGGATGGTGTTGGAGAAAATAACACTAAGTGACATTAGCCAATCCCCAAAAAAACAAATGCTGAAAGTTTTCTCTGATATAAGGAGGCTAACTCATAGTGGGGTAAGGAGGGGAACCATTAGAGAAATAGATAAAATCTAGATAGGGCAGAAGTGTGGGAGGGGAAGGGATGGGGCAGGGAGGGGGTTAGCAATGATGGAGGAATGTGAAGGACATCATTTTCCAAAGTATATGTATGAAGACATAAATTGGTGTGAACATTTTTATATATAAACAGAGATATAAAAAATTGTGCTCTATAGGTGTAATAAGAATTATAATGCAGTCTACTGTCATGTATTTAAAAAATAAAATCAATTAAATATTAAAGAAAAGATTAAATGTAGATTCTTGCATTGTTGGATTTAGATTTACTGCTTTTTCCTATGATTTTTGTTCCCTTGTTTCTCATTTTTTGATTTCATGTAGATTATTTGCATTATTTTAGAACTCCATTTTTATTTGTTTACTTTTTAATCATTTTCATACATTATTCTAAATAAATCTTCATTTAGAATATTGTGAGTGAGAATAAGTTCAAAGAAATATTTCACCTAGAGTATAAAGAGCAAAAGTATTATGAAGCTTTACAATAATTGGTCAGCTAAAGTTCTACCAGTTTTGGAAACAATTATGAACAATAATCCTCTGGTTTGGCAGCCATTCATTGGACAATTATTACGAGGAATAGAGGAACAGTTAGTAGAACATAGGTCAGTATAATAGGGTAGAGTAGACAATTTTCTTAAAGTCAAACTCTCTTATATTACTTTACCTACTTCACTTATATTCATAGTGCTTATTTCCACTTTGAATATCTTACCAGTTTATTAATTTCTTTTTGATATTTCTTTGTTTATTTGGAATGTAATCTTCATTAAGAGCAAACAGTCTGCCCCACCCTTTTCTCCTTATTCCTAATGTCTACAATATAGCCTGGCACTTATTAGAGATTCCAGAAATAATGTTTGAATTAAGTTGCTTGAATAAATGAATAATCTTTTAAGAATACTCTCAAATATTCCAGCATGCCCAGAACTAGAATGTTCACATTTAGATGGATTTCTTCTTTTAGGAAGAAGGAAATTGCCCACCCAGTTCCCTCAAGTTTTAAAAAGTTCAGTCACCTTACCACTCAGTGGACAATGATTTACAAAAGAATTGGCAAACAAATAAAAATGGAGAGACAAAAGGTTATAACCTTTCTACATACAGTGACCATAGACCTCCCTCCCAGCATATCTGGCTCATTTGATTTCCAAGAAAGGTAGAAGTGTTTGTTCACTTGTTTGTTTTGTAGTACTAGGGATTAAACTCAGGGTCTTGTGCACACTAGGCAAGTGCTCTACCAGTGAGCTGCATCTCCATCCCAAAAGAGTCTACTTTTTAAAAATATAGAGGAATGAGGGGTAAAAGTAAATAGAGGGGCAATGACATCTTTCTCTGGTAAATATGAAATTGTAGTCTCCATTCTGAGCTTAATTCACATCTTTATGCTTTTAAGTAAAAATTCCATGTATTTTCATAACAAACCATGCATTAAAGATCCACGATCACATTTTAACTTATACAACAGTACTTTTCTGAGAAAAACAAAATAGTTTTACTTAAATTTGCAATCTGTTTTAAGAGATGTAATATTTTCGTATGAGAGTTTCCCTCTAGGAATTATTTTTCTATTTCAAAACATATTTTGAGCTTGTCATTGTCCTGTTTTTGTTAGTGTTCATATATTCCTCCTCTCATGACCAAATTGTGTGATTCCATACCTGTAACATATTTCTTAACTCTTTAATTTCTGTTTTGCCTTTTCTTCTACTTTCTCTTCTCAGTCCTATAGACTGTTAACAAACTTCTGCCTTTCTGACTCAGGGTGTAGCTCAGATGATTATTCTTCATACTCAAAATCTAATACCATTTCGATTTAATTTTTTCCAAAAGTTAAAATATATTAAAAATTAGACATCTAATTCTAAATATGAAACTTGTCTTTTTTATTTTAAAAATTTCCAAGCAGTAAATACATTGCAAAACAAATTTACTTCAAGAATAATTATTTTAGCTAATATTAATAGTCTAGAAAAGAAGTTCTGCAAAAAATCCCCCAATTCTTCCATTCCTGTTTGGCAAATATCTTTATGTTGTAATATTTTCCAAATTTGATTGGTTACCTCTGAGTATTTTTGAAGAATTAAAACCCTTTTTCTAACACATTATTTTTCAAGTTGTATTTCTTTCTGTTTATAGGTTTGATCTCAGTTTGTGACTTGCTTGCAATGTTTTATATTACTGTGCACTGTTTGAAAATGCCTTGATGGTGATAATCACTGGGTTCCTAGAGTGTGATCAGTGTGGTGAGCATCCCTGACTTTCCTTTTAAATTTTCTTCATTATCCACAATTAAACAGATTTTAGTCTTGTTTACAATTAGCCTCTCACATTTAATTTTTGTCAACTTGGTAACATCATTAATTTTTAGTATAAATTGGTAATATATAATTTCAATTTCTTCAAACTTATATTCTATGATTTATTTTTCTAATTGCCAGTTGAAATTACTGAAATTAATTGACTTAAATATTTAAGAATAAATTCTATGTATTCGTTTGTGCAAATTTTTTTACTGTCTCTTTAATATTTTTTCCGGAAATGGCAATATCATAATGCTTTGTGTAAGATAGCATTTATATTCTTTATCTTCTGGTATAATTTTGACTCATTTTAACAATGTCCTTAAATTTAGTAAGTGAGAGAAATACTAAACACTTTCTAAAGCAGGAATGCATATGAAATTCATAAAGCAGATTCAATCTTGCTATCTTCTTTCCTAATTCTTTTCCTAGCATCCTCAAAGATAATATTTCCTATTTTGTGATTAAATCCGTCATTCTAAGACTTGTGCTACAGCATTGAGATGATCCTTTATATGGATCTGGAGCTATAGCAAGCCAATAGTTGGTCAAATTATAGAATTAATTACAACTTTCAGTGTTTTCCTCTGATTAATGTTTGTCTAAATACTAATGCAATGTAATTTTGTTCATTGATTTTACAAACTAGAAATAATATTCAAAATTTATATTCGAGTGGTTTGTTTTCTTACAGTTAGTCTCATTTTTTAAGCTGTTCAAAAACTGAACAAAGTTTTACTATATTTCAACCACACACATAATACATACTTTATAATGCTAAATAGGTCAATGACCCAATAGTAATCTTATAATAATGCCGAGATAAATACTTTTAGATAAAATTTATTGATCAGTCTTCTTTCTTCCAGAATAAAAGAAATATTCCAATTCTATTGTGGTTAAAAAAATTGTGGAAAGTTATATTGTATTAGTAGGCATACTGTAATGCCTCTTTAAAAATCAAGGTAATCTAATAAGTAGTTAAAATACGAAAATAGCTCAGTAGGGTGTGATCTTTCCCTCAATTTCTTTGCACCTCCCAATCTGGGTCATTTAATTGGCAATTAGGCCATGAATGTATGCATTGCAGCTGTCAACAACTGCCCCAAGGAATCTTATAATTTTAAGGAATATTTTGTCCTGTTTGTGGATCCCAAAGGACTATTTGTCATAAGAATTCTCTTGAACCATCTGTACCCAGCTTGTGAGAACTGTGGAATTTCATCAGACAGGTAGGCACAAACTGTTAGGTTGGCAAGACAGGCAAAATCAAGAGTTTCACAGTAGGTATATATCTAAAAACATCTAAGAAATAACAACAGTGATATTAATTAATAGTTGATTTGCCTTCTAGTTCTAATAATTTGGATGATTTTACATTTTATTCATACCATTTATAATTATTATCTTTAGATAGTACACTTATATTAAAATAATTTGGCAATGCTTGTATTATCTACTTTTAAAAGTGAGGTATAAAACATTGGAATCCAGTTGAATAGTTTGCAAAAATAAGATTGCTATGGGGTTATTTGGGCGCAACAACAACAACAAAAATAGAATTCACATTTTTGACAAGGAAGAGAGAATTTCTAGCAGGAATGATACATTTTCTAGTTAATTTTCATGTGTCATTTATTCTTCAGATAACTTTACACATTAGGTATTCCCATTGTACAGATAAGGAAATATTACTCTGAGTTGCTCAAATCAATCAGACCCTGAAGGAATACAAGTTTCAGTGGCCTATCAATCCCCACATGCTGGAGTATGCATCTACCCACTGATGAATGTGTTTTGAGCTGGGCTTGAGTTCCCTGATGGACACAATGGAGTGGGAGGTTCCTGGGTCACTATTAGGCCATAGAAAGCACAGCTAGGCATTAAGTACAGGTTTATCTTTCTTCATAGACATATATCTTAATATTATGTCTTCTGGCTAAAGTAAAAATCAATTTATTAATCAATTTAATGGTCTTTTAGACTTTAATAAGTTATAAAAGTAATTATTTATCACAAGACATATGCCAAGAGCCTGAGATATTATTGTATACATGTTAGCCAGTCTTATCATCTCAGTATTCAGCAAAGGTGTGTGTGTATGTGTGTGTGTGTGTGTGTGTGTGTGTGTGTGTGCGTGTGTGTAGGCATACACACAAATAATAATCTAAAAAAAATGGCATGGGGAAACACTTCTTAAGTGGAACTCCTTTAGGAGAATTTGGAGGCAATAACCACATGGCCAAAGGTTCATTGACAACTTCCTTTGTTCCATCTCCCAATTTCTAACAATTTGAATGAGTATCAGGATGTTTGTGAAATTACCACAATAAGTAGTCAATATTTTGTTTAATTTGATGTAGATGTTAATGGGTAAAGTGTTAAAACTAATGTCCAAATTGTGAATATTTTCAAAATATTCCAGTTTTAAAGAAACAGCTTATGTGGTTGTTTTTTATTAATCAACAGTTTAATTGAGATTCATTAATGCATGGTTGATATTTTCTATGGTTACAAACAAATACCATAGGCTTTGCTTTATTTGAAGATAATGCCAACCCAAAGAAAAAATTCTATAGAACTATCTGAAAGGAACTCTACAGACATTATTAAAATTTATAATTTTCCAATTAAGTAAACAATTTGAAAGTAACAAGAGATAATTTGGTTTCTTAAATGTCTGACTGAAACTTGTAGTATGAAATTCTTAGCAAATTAAACCTCCATATGTCAATGAAGTTACCTGTGTATAGTAGCCAGAGCAATGAACTCTAAGCTAAAAATGAAGATGTTTATGTCATAATCCTCACAACCCATGAATAAAATGTGTTTTATGATAAAGCAAATTAAGGTATCATATAGAATAAAGGTTGCTAATTATGAAACCTTAGCATAAGAAGACTATGCTGGATTATACATACAGGTCCAGTGTAAATATAGAGTCAAGTGGAAGTGGGGCACAAGGCTCTCAAACTGATATGGCATAAGAAATACCGGACAGCTGATTTCCAACTTAGAAGATGGAAGACCATTATCTTCTCCAACACCATCCATTTACCTGCAAATTCCATGATTTTTTTTTCTATTTTATTGCTGAGTAAAATTCCATTGTGTATATATGCCACAGTTTTTGTATCCATTCATTGTATCTACTGAAGGGCATCCAGGTTGGTTCCACAGTTTAGCTATTGTGAATTAAAGTGAAGTTAGCCAATCTCAAAAAAATAAATGCCAAATGTTTTCTCTGATATAAGGAGGCTGATTCATAGTGGGATACGGAGGGGGAGCATGGGAGGAATAGACTAACTCTAGATAGGGCAGAGGGTTGAGAGAGAAAGGGAGAGGGCAGGGAGTTAGCAAGAATGGTGGAATGTGATGGACGTCATTATCCAAAGTACATGTATGAATACACAAATTGGTGTCAACATACTTTATATACAACCAGAGATATGAAAAATTGTGCTGTATATGTGTAATAAGAATTGTAGTGCATTCCGCTGTCATTTATTTTTTAAAAAATCAATTAAAAAATTGAAGATATCTATTAAAAAAAGAAGAAGAAGATGGAAGACCACTAGCCAAGGAATGTAGGTGGCTTCTATAAGCTGAAAAAAAGCAGTAAAACAGATTGTCCTTTAAATCTTCCATAAAGGAATTCAATTCTACTGACTTGTTGCTTTCAGCCTAGTAAGACCCATTTAATACTGTGTCATCAAAGATGGTAAGATAAGAAATGTGAATTGGTTTGAGTCATTAAGTCCGTGGTAATTTGTTACAGCTGCAATAAGAAGCTAAAACTCTAAATAATGTTCTCAATGGTTACATCTACATCATATAAATGCTGAAAATGCATTGTTCTGTTAAAAACAGAGCAATTAGTGTAAAGTTGGAAATCTTACGAAAAACACAGTTTTTATTTTTTTCTTTTTTTTTATTGGTTGTTCACAACTTTACAAAGCTCTTGACATATCATACTTCATACATTAGATTGAAGTGGGTTATGAACCCTCAATTTTACCCCAAATGCAGATTGCAGAATCACGTCGGTTACACATCCATAATTTTACATACTGCCCTTTTAGTAATTGTTGTATTCTGCTACCTTTCCTATCCCCTACTATCCCCCCTCCCCTCCCCTCCCTTCTTCTCTCTCTACCCCATCTACTGTAATTCATTTCTCTCCTTGTTTATAGAGATGGTCTTTTTGCCCCATAGGTAGGCATGAAACATGACCCTGTTAGGGTTTTTAGCGCCCCCCCCCCGCCCCCCTCCTGACCTGCGGGAGAGATTGGGGAGAGCACGCCCTGACCAGGACAAGCCAAGAAAGGAAAGAGTCCACTGACCACCCTCACCCAGCCCTCCCCTGCCGGAGGACAATCAGATGTGTCAGGGAGACCAGTCAAAGCAGGATCTCAGTTTATTGAGAAAACACACACAGCTAATATAATGTATAGGAGCCAATCAGGATAAAGGTCAGCAGGGTGGGGAGAGTTCATGTGTACACCTATCCTACAGGCCATAATGGGTGACAAGAGCTGTCTATGAGGGTGGAAGGGTTCTGAGCCTGTCCTAGAAGTCGTCTGATTTTTCATCACAACCCAGGCAATGCCTTCTGGCTGATCACCAGGAGCTATCTTAGCCACATGTTGCCCCTGGATCAGAAGCAGATTGCAAGTTAGGTTTCCTCTTTTCGGATGCAACATGCCCCACATGTTATATCATGCCCTTCATGACACCTTTTATGTCTAGATCAGTGTATACATGAATATTTGTGCTTTCAGGAAATATGGAAACAATGTTGAAAATTTCCCCCATTTATATTTATTACAGTCAACTTCCTATTGCATTCTTATAGCCAAGAACCCCAGTAACTAAACCATATTGATACAAAAGGATATCCAATTAGCTTTAGCATGGATCACTCTGAGTTTGCAATAAATAATAAAAACCTAATATCTCCTGAGTTTGTATTCAATGCTTAACTTCAGTAGAATAGTGTCTGATGTGATAAATTCTCAAAAATATTAATCAACTGAGTGGAGACTAGTGCTATAACTCTGAGTGTACAGAGTAGTTTCTTCAGGAGTCTTGTTAAGGCATTTCTTGCTAAGGTATCACCAGGGTTCCTTATGATTGTGTCTATTCCTGTGCTGTCCACAGCCCATTTCAGAAGAGCTTGAGCCAGTGCACAGATTCCCATTTTTCCTCTTTGATACTTAAGTTCTTGATGTCTCAAAAGGTTTCTTGTAATAGCTCTATCACCTTTTACCCATCTATTATGAGCATTCTTACCTAAGGTACAGCCATGACCCTGTCCAGTGTCTGGTGTGACTATTGTGTTATACTTAAACAATGTCCATGTTTTTCTCAAAAACTACCTTTTAGTTTCTCATCTTAGTAATCCTCTTTTAATTCACCTTTATCAATTCTCTAAAATAAAGCCATGCAGAGTAAACTCAACTTAAATGAAAAATAATACTCCCATAGTTTTAACATCAAGTGATTTTTTTCTCCATAAGCAACCTTAAAAATATTGATAATGTCATAAACATCCTTAAACACAAAGCCTGATACAAATTGAACACTTAATAATATTGATATTTTCCCTCTTTCTCTAAAGAAAAAATGACAATCTTACAGGAAGAAAAACTGATTATATTCACAAAAAGAACATAGTAGTTGGACCTGGGTGTGGTGGTACATGCCTATAATCCCAGTAATTTTGGAGGCTGAAGCTGGAGGATCAAAAGTTCAAAGCCAGTCCCAGTAACAGTGAGGCCCTAAGCAACTTAGTAAGAGTCTGTCTCAAAATTTAAAAACATAAAAAGAAGTCTATGAAAGATTAAAAATTAAAAAGAACAGGGGATGTGGCTTAAGTGGTTAAGTACTTCTGGGTTCAATGCCTAGTACGAACCCACCAAAAAAATTAATATAGTAGTTCAAATATTTTAGCCATAAGCTCCATGAGACAACTATTTAATATGATTTTTCTAAAAGATATGTAGTTAATCTGAACAGAGTATATAAAGAACAGTGAAAAAATTTCAGTACATAATATCCTCAGCTTTTGGGGTCCCATTTCAGAAACTGCCATGGTTATGAAGACTGAGGCTAGGACACCATGTTTCCAATTTATTTAAATAATATTTTGAATTAAATGTATGTTTTAAAATATAGAGATATATAGTAATAAGCAATTTTTTGGTACAATTTAAACTCTTAGGTGACTCCAGATAAGGAATGCAAAAGATCTTGGAACTACCCTTGCAAGTTTTTTTTCTAAATTAGAGATAACATCAAAAGGGTTACTAAAAAATGATGTCTAGGAAACATCCATTATTTACTCTTACAAGGTTAACCTGTTATCAGGTAAAGTGTTAAAATATACAGTGTTGAATATTTGATAAACCCATTTTATTTTTCAGGACATATGTCATTTGAAATATATGTTCCAATGACTAATTGAAAAACATGTAATATTACTTTATTTTCTTCTAAACAACAGGTGAGAACAATTTTGGTACATGCATTGTTGTAATATTTTTGTTCTTGTCCTATTTCAAAGACATGGAAAT
Source organism: Spermophilus citellus (assembly GCF_964194105.1). Lineage (NCBI taxonomy): Eukaryota > Metazoa > Chordata > Mammalia > Rodentia > Sciuridae > Spermophilus > Spermophilus citellus. The sequence continues at coordinate 64,864,318 of NC_138182.1, read as the reverse complement.
AGCTTGCTTTTAAAACAGTCATGAGTCAAGGTGAATTCAAAGCAGATGTTTTGAGGCTTTAATTCTACCATAAAATCCCTGATATACCTTGTGTAGAATCTCTAAAATCTAATGACCAGCCAACATTTTCCACTTAAGATTGGACATTCATGAGTCAGCCTCCAAGCTAAGTGTTTATTTTTCTAACTGCTTTATAGTGAAGTTTGGTCAGACTTGGCACAGTGCTCTTCAGTTTAATTTTCAGCCTGACAGAAATGCTGGCCTCAGTGTGTGTATGTGTGTAATTTAGTTGCTGTGCTACTGGAGTCTATGGAAGATTAATGAATGGTGAGGCTCTGTGGCAGTTGTGAGGGGATGCAGGATAGAGAAAACCAGCCACCATCTGTTCAAAATGTCTTTTGTAGTGCTTTTAAGGAAAACAGTTATCAGCAGGAGACAAAGGCAAACAATGGCTTTAAATATTAATGTTTCTGTTCTTGTGAATACATATTGTAATTGTACTTCTAGTATTTTAACAAATAAATATTCATATATGATGTTGCAACCATATAGTATATTTGAATCATTTCTCTAAAGAGGAATATTACCAACAATTTAAATTCTTACCAATATTTCCTCTCAATTAGACTCTTCAAGATATGATACATATTAAGCCCAAAGAAAAGCTCTGTAAGTCATCTTTTTCCTTAGCTTTAACCTTTGTGCTTAAAATCATGTCCCACAGTCTCAAACAATTTATACAATATGCATTAATTAGTTTTTCATACATTTATTATGCCAATTTTGCCTTCAAGTATTTTCAAAAGTAGCACTTTGTACCTGGAATACTTAGTGTTATTTATGCTGTCTCAGAAAAAAAAAAAAAAAAAAGAAAGAAAGAAAACCTACACGAGTCCTTTTCAAACTTCAATGCAAAACAGATCACTTGGGGATCTTCTAAAGTGCAGATTCTGATTCAGGAAATCGGGGTTGACTCTAATATGCTGAATTTCTAATAAACTCCCAGGTGATGCTTATGCTGTTGAATGGTGAGGCTCTGTGGCAGTTGTGAGGGGATGGATTATACCTTGTTTAGTAAAGATCAGGATTAATCTTTATTATATCTTTTGTTGTAAAGATTGGGAGAGGGTGTCATCCACAAATGTTAATTATATACATATACAACTTGGCTGTTGGTGTCTAGGTGATTCTACTCTTGCAAAGATTAAGATGCACTCAGTTACCATATAGTAATCGTGATGATGATTATAGAATGATAATAAATCCTTTAAGGTCTGTTTATATGTCATTAGAACCAGTATTGAGCCAGCAATGAATGCTCTCATCAACATCCTTGGTCATATTAGGAAATCATCAAATATGAACATAACAACCTAAACATTTTATCTTAAATAAAAAGCAAATAATTCTTTGGCCTGTCTTTAATCCAAGAAAAGGCATTGTATTTTAATAAAAGTCTGTTGATTAGATTTCCTTGTTTTTTTTCATGCATAAATGGTACTCAGTTCATCAACTTTGATTTCCAATTTCTATTTCTTTCAGACGGAGTAATAACTTTAGAATACCTGCAAAGCACTATGATGAGAAGATTCACAGTAACTTCTATTTTTTTATAATTAGATTGTTCACACCTAACTCAAGTATGAATATTTTAAGAAGCAACTTTATTGAGACTATCCAAAGTGTCCAACAATTTCCATCAAAACAAAATAAATGCTCATCTCTTATTTGTTTTTATTGCTGTTATATAATGATTGATTAAATTATAGCTTCATGGAGAAATACAACCAAAATATTGAGCTCATTATTAAGAACTGGTGGCTGAACTATGATATGTGTAACATATGTGAATGAGTAACTAGCCATAAGTGTTCATTTTGCCATGGGTATCCATCACTTTGTTTCTCAGAAGGTAGAGGGAATGTAAACCAATCAGAGAACTGGAGGAATGAAAGAGAAGCAATTCATGATCTCTAGAAGTATTTCTCATAACCTCTTCTGACATTTCCCAGTTGTGTTGTACATTTAGTTAATCTTTCCTTCTCATGTTGAGCCATATTTTCTTTTCCATCACACTCTTGTTACTTCCAGGTTATGATTGGTTTGATTATCTGCTGTGTGTATGTGTACTTGGCCACTTAAAATCATTGCCTTTTCCTCCTGTTTCTCAAGCCTTTACTTTTAATTCTTCTAAATTTTAACAAAAGTGGCAAAGTTAGAATATCCTAACATTATTTTCTTCTTAAAAACCTCTTTTATATTTTGCAAATATTTGCTAAACTTGTTATTTGCCTGATTCCTCAATTAGTGAGTCAACGTGGTAGTCCATTTATTCTTGTAGCATTTGTGTCCACACTGAATGAATTAAAGAAACTCTATTTAGAATTTGAGAATGACATGTATGATAAACATCTTTCAAATGATACAAAAAATTAAAAGCTCATTAAATACAACACAAGTGAATATACATGAGTTCATTAGCTGAGTTCAAAAACTAGCCATTGATTTTTTCTTCCTGAAATTACCAAATAACAATGAATTTATGAAATATAAGCAATATAACTTGACTTTGAACTTTTTCCTTTTTGAAACAGTTTAGATGTTTTATTAATTATGATTATTCAGAGAAAGTAGAGCAAAATTTTAGAAAAATAACTAAAATATACTGCAGTCAAAATCTCAACAAAATTATACTGGAAGAAATTATCAGAAAATATTTGAATATCTAGAAAGCAAAGGCATTTACTGAAGTGCATCTAGGTTGGTTCCACAATTTAGGAATTGTGCTACTATAAACACTGATGTGGCTGCATCCCTGTAGTGTGCTGTTTTTAAGTCCTTTATGTATAAACTGAGGAGTGGGATAGCTGGGTCAAATGATGGTTTCATTCCCTGTTTTCCAAGGTATCTCTATACTGCTATCCAGTTGGCTGCACCAAATTGCCATCCCACCAGCAATGTATGAGTGCGTCTTTCCCCCACATCCTCACCAACACTTATTATTGCTTGCATTCTTAATAGCTGCCATTCTGACTCATGTGAGATGAAATCTTAGAGTAGTTTTGATTTGCATTTCTCTAATTGCTAGAGATGTTGGACATTTTTTTTCAAATATTTGTTGACTAATTGTATATCATCTTCTGAGAGGTGTCTGTTCAGTTTATTGGACCATTTATTAATTGGGTTATTTGTTGTTTTGTATTTGGGTTATTTGTTGTTAGTATTCAATGTTTATAGCAGCACAATTCACAATAGCTCAATTGTGGAACCAATTTATATGTCCTTCAGTAGATGAATGGATAAAGAAACTGTGGTATATATACAAAATGGAATATTACTCAGCATTAAAAGAGAATAAAATCACAGCATTTGCAAGTAAATGGATACAGTTGGAGAATATGATGCTAAGTGATTTAGCCAATCCCAAAACAACAAATGCCAAATGTTTTCTCTGATATAAGGATGCTGATCCATTATGGGGATGGTGGGGAAAGCATGGGAAAAATGAAGAAACTTTAGATAGGGAAAGAGGGGAAGGGAGGGTGTAAGGGCATAGGAAAGGCAGTGGAATGAGATGGACATCATTACCTAAGTACATGTATGAAGATATGAATGGTGTGACTCTACTTTGTGTACAACGAAATACATAAAAAATTGTGCTCTATATGTGTATAATTACCAAAGACATGGAAAATTGTGCTCTATATGTGTACTATGAATTGAAATGCATTCTGCTGTCATATATAACAAATTAGAATAAATAAATAAATAAATAAAGATTTTGAGTTCTTCATACATCCTAGAGATTAGTGCTCTATCTGATGTGCCAGTGGTAAAGATTTGCTCCCATTCTGTAGGCTCTCTATTCACCTCACTGATTATTTCTTTTGCTGACTTTTTAGTTTGAATCCATCCCATCTATTAAATCTGGATTTTAATTATAATGCTATAGGAGTCTTATTAAGGAAGTTGGGGCTTAATCTGACATGAGGGAGATTTGGGCATATTTTTTCTTCTATTAGACGCAGGGTATCTGGTTTAATTTCTAGTCCTTGATCCATTTTGAGTTGAGTTTTATGCATGGTAAGTGATAGGGGTTTAATTTCATTTTGTTTCATATGTATTTCCAGGTTTCCCAGCACCATTTGTTGAAGAGGCTGACTTTTCTCCAAAATAAGTTTTTGACACCTTTCTCTAATATAAGATAACTGTAATTATGCAGGTTTGCCTCTGTGTCCTGTAGTCTGTACCATTGGTCTACATGTCTATTTTGGTGCCAATACCATGCTGTTTTTGTTACTATTGCTCTATAGTATAGTTTAAGGTCTAGTGTAGTGATGCCACCTGCTTCACTCTTCTTGCTAAGGATCACTTTAGCTATTCTGGGTCTCTTATTTTTCCAGATGAATTTCATGACTGCATTTTCTATTTATATTCCATTGGGATTTTGATTGGAATCACATTAAATCTGTATGGGGCTTTTGATAATATGGTCATTTTGACAATATTAATTCTACCGATCCAAGAATAAGTGAGATCTTTCCATCTTATAAGGTATTATTTAGCTGTAAAAAAGAATAAAATCATGGCAATCGCAGGTAAATGGATGGAGTTTGAGAACATGATACTAAGTGAAGTAAGCCAATCCCCCCCAAAAAAACAAATGCTGAATGTTTTCTTTGATATAAGGATGCTGATTCACAATGGTGATGGGGAGGCATGGGAGGAATAGAGGAACTTTAGTTAGGGCAAAGGGGAGAGAGGGGAATGGAGGGACTTGGGGGTAGGAAAGACAGTGGAATGAGATGGATATCATTACCCTAAGTACATGTATGAAGACATGAATGGTGTGACTCTACTTTGTGTACAACTATAAACATGAAAAATTGTGCTCTATATGAGTAATATTAATTAAATCACATTCTGCTGTCATATATAACAAATTAGAATAAATAAGCTAAAAATAAAAAAGAAAGCAAATGCATTTAAAAATAAATTTAATTATGATGTATACAAGAAAATATGCTATAGATATTGTATTTGATATTTATCTCATCATTTTGAGATTTAGTATGGAAAGGATCTGGTTGTAATTTTGAAAATTTCAATTTTGATATCAATTCAGATGTTTACTGTCCAGAACTAATTCATTGTGATATTCAGGTTAATTGCTTTATTCTTCTGAGGTTTTTGACCTGATTTCCTTTTTAGTAGACAAAATTTAGTGAAATTTTGGATTAATTAAACTGTTTTTGCCTACAAATGAATTTCCAACATAAATAGTTTAATCAAACTGCAAAAAAATAAAAATGAAAACTGAGTATGCAGAATTGTCATTCTTTTATGTAGAAAATTTCTAAAGGAATGAAAATAAAAGAAAATACACAAAATAAAACTTCTTTCCAAATTCAGTATACTTTCTTATAGGAGTTTTTTTTCATTAACTTGCTTATGAAAATGGTTTTCATCAAAATCAAGAAATTTAATTAAACTCTAAATGGAGGAAATGAGTATATATACCCTTATCTTACCTTTAAAACAATGATTTTATTGCACAATAGCTGAATAAATTGAATACAAAAAATCTTTTAAAATAAAAGTAATTATAACTAATATTTATCTCTGGGACTCCCCTGTCCTTTTCAAAATGTGGGAAATCTTGTTGTATCCTTCAGGAGACATATATATTTGACTGAATTCACTCACTAAAAGTAACTTTGAAAGTCCCCTCCTCACCCATTACCAAAAATGTTCTGTCCAAATAGCTTGAAACCGCATGTTTCCTTTTATGGCAAGAGGTGATTGAGGATAGAAACTTTGAGGTAATATGATTAACCTGAATTATCCAGGTGGGCCAAGTCTAACCACATAAGAAATTATTTGAGCTGTGGGCAGAGAAAGATGATAGTATGAGAAGGATTTGCTTTTGATGACATCCAGTTGCTAATTCTAATATGTAGGAGAGTATGGGAAAGGAACAAAATTTTACAATCAAAATGAGTAAGAAAATGGATCCCCTCACCTCATTTCCACAAACCTCTACCACAGAGTTCTCAGAAAGTAGTGCAATCATACTGTGTTAGTTAGGTTTTTGCTGCTATGACCAAAATAGTTGACCAGAACAATGTGGAGGAGGAAAAGTTTATTTTTAGCTCATGCTTTCAGAGGTTCAGTTCATGGTTGGCTGACTCCATTGCTCTGGGCCAAAGCTGAGGCAGAACATCATGGCCCAGGGCATGGGAGAGGGAATCTGCTCAACTCATGGAAACCAGGAAACAGAGAGTGAAAGATCAGAGCCAGGGGACAAGATAAAATCCCCAAGAGCATACCCCCACTGACCCTTCTTTCAGGCATGCCCCACTTGCCTCCAGTTACCACCTAGTTCAGTAGTCCTTTGTAATTATTAATTCATAATATGGATTAATCTCCTCATTAGGCTATGACTATCATAATCTAATCATTTCACTACCTGGATTTTTTTGGGGGCACCATAACACATACTAATATCTTGACTTTAGTGAAATAAGATTTGTATTGGAATTCTTACCTACAGAAAACAATAAATTTAAGCTGTTTTGAACCATTAAGTTTTTAGCCATGTGTTATTGCAGCAAAACCTAATAATACAATTCAAGACCACATGTTCTTGTTGTCATTTCCTTAGTCTACATAATTTATTTTGAAGGGTATTTTTTGTTGTTTGTTTGTTTCTAATTAATTTTTATGGCATTAACGCTTTGGGATATTGCTCACAGTTTAGAAAGTCCTTCAATACAGGACTGCCTTCATTGTACACATATTTAAATTTAGCTTATGTGTATTTGGAACAATACCACAGAGGTTATACTCAGGTTCCTCTCATTGCATTTTGTCCAGTACAGAATGATCTTGATTTTACCCACTAGTGATATTTGCTCTAACCACTTGAATTATGTGCTGTCAAGCTTTTCCTTTACTTCTTTTAACATCATTCTAAAATTATCACATTTGTCATTAAACTACGTAAGTATTGGTTCTTTGTCTCTTCTTTAATGAAAGAATTATAATCATTGATATTACTTATTTTAAGGCCTCCCTGTCTCTTCAGTGGATGTTCTCTTTACTGTTCTTCTGACTTGGATTGTCCATATATGAGGACACGCTTCACATCACTTGAGTTCCAACATCTCGGAGGCTGCCCCAGATCTCTTCCTATGGGTACTCCTTTCATTCTGATGTTCCTTACCAGGATATCCCTTTGCATAGATAACCCAACTCACTTTCCTGGGTTGTGACTCTTGATTTTCATAATTTTTGAAATTATATTAAAGCTCCATCTGTTCTTTATGCCACCCAATAATTTAACTTTGAAAATAAATCTGTTATTAGTGGTACATTATTTCATGATACCATGTTAACACTTGTGAAATTTTGTAAATAAAAACTAGATTACTAACTATTGAATGATTAAAGAATGTCGTTCTTGCTTTTGTTCACTTGTTCTACAGAGTTATAATGGAATATTTCAAGTGTTCTAAAGTTAGGAAAACGTTAAATTCTAAGAAATTTTATAATTGCATACAGTAAAATATAGTAAGATTTTCCATGAATTTTAATTTTACCTCATTAATCTCATTAGTTTGGAAAAAACACCACAAAACACAAAAAAGAAATTGAAATGAAATTTATTTTACACATCCCACAGTCAGGGCTGGGGATGTAGCTCAGTTGGTAATACGCTTGTCTTACATGCACAAGGCCCTGGGTTCAATCCCCAGCACCATAAAAAAATTAAATTAAAATACCTAAATTGTATAAACTCTATTTTACTTGAGAAAATTAACTACTCTATTTTTTTTCATTTGTAAATAAGTGAAGAATAATCTGTGTTTTTCTCACTTTATAAGCAATGGAAAGAGTGTGATTTTTCAAGTCAGTTTTGGATTTAGATCTCTGTATTGATATTAATAGTTATATGACTTTTGGTTAATTGTTCAATTTACCAGATCTTCTTTTTGTCATCTGTGACATGCAGATAGTAATGGCTACCTCAGTCACCTGAAGTAAGGATAAAATGGGATAATGCATATAAACACCTAAACCAGTGGCTGTTAGATTTTTATAGTATTGTGTACTTGGGAAAAAGGAGAAATCATATGCAAAATTATATGGTAAATTTTAAGAAATTACATATATTTTAGCTATCTGATCCTTTTTGTAAAAAAAAAAAAATTAAAAAAAAATCTCCCTGAAACCTTGTCTGTCTTTCTTTCTTTCTTTCTTTCTTTCTTTCTTTCTTTCTTTCTTTCTTTCTTTCTTTCTTTCTAAAATATCACCACAAGGGTAATGTTTATTCTCAAATTAATTCTTAAGGCCCTATTTCCTACTAGAATATAAGAGTAGAAACAACCTCTATGCTGTATACCTTAATATATTCATCTGTAAGATTGTACTATGGATATTCATGTTCATCTGTATTGGCTATCACTGAAGAATGAACTCTCCTGAGGAAGTGCCTCCAGGTGTTTCACTCATAAGTGAATGTCAAGTGGATGCTTGATGAAGGCAAAACAAAGTACATGTTGAATATATATGTACTGATAAAAGCAAACAGCAACAATGGATTGTATTTTGAACCATCTTTGTAGTTCAAATATACTGAATATAAAATCATTAATAAAAACACAGACCATATTTTCTAAAATCTGTTTGAGTATGAGCATATGTAATTTATTTGATAATAACTTCAAAATAGTTTTGAAAATAATAACTTATTAATTTCTCATCAAATAAAACTGAATTTACTTTCATTGTCAAAAATAAAAACACAGAGGTAAGATTTAATTTTAATTATTTATTTATGTGTGTGTGTGTGTGTGTGTGTGTGTGTGTGTGTGTGTATGTGTGTGTGTGGTGCTGATCCAGGGTCTCCCAATGCTAGACAAGTGCTCTATCACTGAATTAAATGCCCACCCTAAAACAGAGACTTAAAATGAAAGCTATTCTTTGCTTTAAGACCTAAAGTGATTATCTGAGAAGAGATTAAGGAGCTGTGTCAAACTGAAAACTATAAGAAAGGAAAAGATTGAAAAAACAAATTGACAATTTCTACTGATAATTTTTATCAACTTTCTCAATAATATTAGGTGCCTCAAATCTTAGTAATTATGTTAATATTGTTAGTAATGTGTACATTTTCTCTTGCTCTTTTTTTTTCTCTTTTTTGCTACTAGGGATTGAATCAAATGGTAATTAACCACTGAGCCATATCCCTAGCCTCACCTTTTTAATTTTTTTTTTATTTAGAGACAGGGTCTCATTGTTTAGGACCTCACTAAATAGCTGAGGCTGCCTTTGAACTCTTGATCCTCCTGCTTCATTCTCTTGCTCTTAAATCTTCTCCCATCAAGTTTAGAAAATCTCCAGATTTGACTTGGAAAATTTTTGACAAAATAATATATGTCACAATCTTTTAAGGGCGTGCAGCATTGGCTCAGGAAACTAAATAGCTTAATATTCAATAATGTTAAGGAGAGTGCTGTGTTGAGCATCTAATTTGTTTTAGTTGGGTTTTTTGTTACTTTGACCAAAAGAGCTGACAAAAACAAAGTAGAGGAAGAAAAGTTTATTTGAGGCTTACAGATTTAAAGATCTAAGTGGCCCACATTTGGCCAACTCTGTAGATCTGGGCCTTAGATGTGGCAGAATATTATGGCAGAAGGACATGAGCAGAGGAACCAGAGAGAGCTCTGCCCACCAGGAACAAAATGTAAACCCCAAAGACTTTCCCTCAGTGACTCACCTTCTCCAACCACTTCCACCCTGCCTACAGTTATTGCCCAGTTAATTCCTATGGATAGATAAATGCACTGAATAAATTAAAGCTCTCATAACCCAATCCCTTCACCTCTGAACTTTATTGCATGTGTTACATGCGAGTTTTAGGGGAACATCTCATATCCAAACCAAAAGAAACAGAATGTAAATTCCAGAAATGTAGCCAGAATGAGAACTAAGGATCAGTAAAGAGTAGAAGAGGTAGATGACAATTGTGATCCAGGGGACTGATGAGGTGATAATGGTAGATAAGTAGGGTTTAGTGAGGAGTCATGGAAGGCTACATCCAGGGAGGCTATTGGGTCATTGTGGGTGTGCCTTTGGAGTATGTATTTTGTGAGCTTAGTCTCTCTGTTTCCTGGTGTCCCGTCCTAAGCTGCTTTCTTCTGTTATACTCTTCTGCCAGGGTGTTCTGTCATCTATGAACTGAGACCTCTGAAACTGTAAGCCCCCAAATAAGCTTTCCCTCCTCTAACATTGTTCTTATAAAGTCTTTTGGTCACCATGGTGAAAATGTTGACTTAAAACAATGAGTATGCACACATTATATACCAAGAGCAGTACTAGAATAATCTTACAAATATTTCTGGGCATTATTTGGCCATGGACTCATTTTAATGTAACACAAAGTAAATGATGTTTTTCAGATGGATTCATTCATAGCTATGTATAATTCATTAAATATAGGATAAAGGGAATATAGGTACTTTTTTGATTTTTAAGCAAGGACCACTGACATCCAGGGACTTCTATCAAGTGCTCAGGGAAGTTGATTTGAATAATGAAACAAATTCTAAGGATTATACATGGAAATATCAATTGTAGCCTGAAAAGACATTGGAGTCTACCAAAATTATGGCCAACATAGGCTGGAATTTAAAAATCTATCAGAAGCAACAGTTATAAGAGGGAAAATGTAAAAAGAACCCGTGGAGCCAAAGACTACAGGATTAATAAAGTGTTTTAGGGACATTAGTTTGAAGAGTTAGAATGGCCCAGGAATGATTCAAGGCAATCACTCCAGTCTATTTCTTCACCTTTTTGCCAGAACAAGAGAGTGAAGTGTCTTAGAGATAATCTAAGCTACCTTCTACTGATATTTTGTTGAATTTCATTTACCTGAAAATCGACAAACTTCTCAAAAGGCTAGCATTAGAAATTTTACTACTATTATTGTGATGACTGTATCAACTTTGCCCAGGATGTATTATCAAAAACATACAAATATATTTAAACAGTTATTAGGAAATTGAACTTTAAAATTATTTTTAAAAGAACTTTTAAGACTGCAAGTGTCAACGGTGGGGGAAGAAGATGAACATATTAGGCTTTAAGTGATTTTTTGCCTGCCATTTCCTCTGAAACATCTTCCAAATTCCTTCAAATGGCAAGCTTGTAAAAATGGCCTCCCTGCTATATATCCTTTCCTGACTTCTCACTAAACTCAGTAAAACCCTAATTCCTCAGCATATAGTTGTCTGTTTCTGTCCACTTTTCTGTTTCCATTCAGCTATTTCTACACATATTGTGGGAGCTGATCTTAGCAAGCAGCTTATTGCTTTCTCTGTGCATATTATGTGATGTTCACTCTGCTGGAAATGATGCATTTATTTACCTGATGAGCCATAGGAAAAAAACCTCAACTCACAGGCCAGTACCTCTGTGAACCCTTGCAAGCCCAAACAGAAGTTGGTGCTTTCTTTGTTATGGCTTCCATGCCTCTAATAGTATTGCTGTAATTATATTGATGTGCTCATCTTTTTGGTGAGTCTGTAAATTCCTCAAAAAGGAGATACCATGCCCTCTGTCTCCTCAAATCTCTAGGGGCTGGATGGCACATAGAACAAATGGTTTATAAAGCATTGATAAAGGATGAATGAGTGAAATACAAAGAAAAGAAATATGAGTAAGATGTCAAACACGTTTGAAACAGATGAAAGAGGAGGGTCTAAAGAATAAAAATGCCTTTTATATGTAATTTTGTATAACGATGAGGGTCTCCTTCCATTTCCATACAATTTCCCTTCTCTCTCCCTTTCCCTCCCACCTCTCGTCCCTGTTTAATGTTAATCTTCTTCTCATGCTCTTCCTCCCTGCTCTGTTCTTAGTTGCTCTCCTTATATCAAAGAAGACTGTAATGTTTTGAACAACTAATAATAAAAAAGAATGCAAAAGCTATTCCAAAAATAAAAAATAAAAATACCTTTACTTGACATTATTCTTAGTTAATCTAACTTAGTTAATCTAAATTTCCTTGCACAACCACCTTCCCTGTCCTTGTATGAAGTACAGAACTGAAATGATGTCATTGCATTTAGTGACTTACCTGGTTGCAATGAATTGAAACCACTTAAAACTACATTTTATCCCTCTTTTAATACATTTAACACCTTCATCTCTCCAGTTTGGTCCAGTCCTTATCAACAGAAGAACATTTTTGGTAGATTTGTTTTTCTACATATCTATAAGATCTACCATTTATAATCATTTTGTTTTCTTTCTTATTTAGCTTTTGTACGTAGCACTCAAATGCTGTTGAATTTAAACAATATCATTTTGAACAAACATCAAATCTTTGAGTTTATGTATAAACACTAGGTTATCTTTCGCAAAATTTAAAAATGGAAATATTTTTGTTTTAATATAGTAGACAGGTAGTTGAACAAAAATGACCTTTTCATATCCTAAGTTCCTCAAGTTCTCTGTGTGAATCAAAACTATGATTTAGTTTTGCATATTACACCTGCTGAGTTTCTAATGCAAACTATCACAGTGTGTGGTCCCTGTTACTATAAACATGAAATCTTTCTCATTGTGATTTCATATCTTCAGCACTGATTATAATGATTCTTTGTCAGCTCAAAGCTGTCAACATTGTTCTCAAAGGACTTCAATCTTAGAGAGAGAGAGAGAGAGAGAGAGAGAGAGAGAGATAGTGATAACCAGTCACACAGAATTAAATGTGGACCACAGTTTTCAAATAAAAAAGGGAAAACAAGTGTGTCTTCTTTTTCACTGACAGGAAAAAATACAAGCTGTAGAGTTTTGGTTTTGTCTTGTCACCTTATTAATGAAATTCAATATTTTAAAATGAAATACCTGGTGTAACTTTTATTTTCTCATTGTAGTAAAGCAATATTCTAAAAATAAGGCATTAATAGCTATTCTTCTTTTTAATCCTCCTTAACACATTTTCTTTTTCATAGAAAGTGATAAATTATACAAACACTCAACTGCCTGATTACCCAAATACCTCTGCTAATTTGCCCGGGTTAGCAGAAATGGCGCATACAATATATAGCTGGCTATGCATGGATGAAAGTTGAAGAAAAAGCACCAGGCTATGTATTTCACACTCCATAAACAAAATGGTGAAACACATTGGAAAGGTGCAATATTTATCTAATCAAAATGCAGACAACATCAGTAGTTTTGATCTTTATTAGGTTAAATCGCTGTCTTAACAAGGAATGACCAAATCATTAACCCACCAAACCAGTTGATGAAAATACTTACATATATGAATACTAAATAAGCAACATTTCTGATGCAGTGGAAAAACTCCACATAGATAGCAAAACAATAATGACTGGAATATCTTTAAAAGTTTATTCCTTTTTTCATATCTGTTCATACAAAATATATTGACTATCTGAAATAAGCAAATTACTAGGTACTGAAATAGCAAAGATAAAGGCAATTTTTGATATATTAACGCTTGTAACTTTGTAGGAAGAGCCAGCTACACAGGCAAATTAATAAAGCAGATCATTTTTTTGTACTTATATTAGTAAGAATAAGCAAAGTCATAATAAATAACTCCCAAATTACAATGGCTTTTAATGACTCAGCCTGTCCTCACAGCTGGGCTGTGGCTTTTTTTTTCCTACATCATCATCACTATGAAACCCAAGTGAAGGAAAAGAGTGGAATATTTCTGGCTCTTGAATTTTCTATCTGGAAGGGGTATATACTATTCCAATTTCATATTTCACTGACCAGATTTAATAATGTGGCCAATATATCAATTTAGTAAGCAAGTATAATTCCAGCTCTGTAACAGACAAGAGAAAACTGGGAATAAAAATTTAGCTCTCCTAGTACTATAACATATGTGTGGACCAAGTGCTTTTGGAAGACATCATGCAAATGAATTCTACTTCTAGGGAAATCCCAGATAGAAAGGACCTTACAGAGGAAGCCACAACTAAAGAATAATGAATATATGACATTATTTTCTCATATCATTTCAGAGGGGGTTGGAGATATAAAGGAGATTACCTCTATTTGGGAAAGCACAAACTATGTCTTCCTGGAAAGTTTTAATTTGACCAAACATGTTATTTAACATTTGGGACCTTAGCTATTCTATCTTAAATATTGAGATAAAAGTTATTAAACACAGAGAAGAAAAGAAATTTATGGAGTGACCAAAAGCAACTTTAAACATTATAATATTAAAAAATCAATATTTTGATTATAAATTATTTTAAAACATTAAAAAATATTTACAACATGAACTTCATCATCTCAATTGTTCTTAGGTGTATGTTGCATTGGAATTAGGTATAATATAATCTCATGGTTGTACAACCAACACCACCATCTATCTGCAGAACTATTTTCATCCTGCAAAACTAAAACTCCATAATCATGATCCAATAACTTCCAATTTCCCCTCCCCTGGCACCTGGCAATCTCCTTATTTTCATCTTCATACATTTGACTACTCTAAATACCTCATATGATTGTCTAAACAGTACTGGATGGAAAAATGAATAATTATAAATAATTTTATAAAATCTTGCCTTTATACAATATATTATTATGATCATAATAAATTCATAACAATGTCATGAAATGTACTCTCTTCAGTAATCCTATGTAGTCACATTTTAAGCTTGAAAATTCACTGGAAGGACCCAATTGACGAAACATAAAATTATACTCAACAGCTAATTTTTAGAGAAGAATATGATGCAAGAATGACAGGAAAAAGATATGGACAAAGGCAAGGGTATTTAAACAGTATTTCTGGTCTAGGCATTATGGAGACTCATCATCCTTTCCATCTGCAAACTGCAGGCTGAGCATGGACATCCCTTGCCCAGGAAAATCTACTTGAGTCTTAGAATCCACAATTCTTCAACAGAGATGATCACCACCTGCCATTTGACCATCCACTGTGTGGACCCCAAACTAAGCATCAGATGCACATTGTGAATATTCATGATAACTTTGAATATACTGACAACCTGGTCCATCTTGGTACATAAAGGTGCAGAATATTATCATTACCTAGTAACTATAGGAAACTTTGTTACTTAATTCTTGGAGTTTGAGTATAATCACTGTGACTACAGAGAAAAGCAAGACCAGTAAAAACAGGCCTGTTGCATTAAATTTCCACATGAATGCATACATTTTTTGAAATATTACTTGAAAATATTCAAGACCTATCTAGCAGCTTTCTAATTTTCAACTTCAGTATAGTCATATTATATGTATAACAATTGACTAGCAACAACACAAATAGTATTGGATATACATAGAACCTCTAAAAAACATTCTATATCCAATGCCTATAAGTCAATAGCACTTTTACCACTGATTACAGGGACAAACTTGTTTCATTAATTTTATTATCTTCAGTCAAAACTCTAATTGTATTTCAACATTCCCTACAGAATATTGAGAATTACAAAGGTGAAAAAAGTTCATGAAGACCAATTCTGGGTGCCAAAAACTGGTTAAGGAGCACTGGCCCAATATTTATTGGAGCCTCAAAATTCTAAAATTATGACATTGATTCTTCCTAGATTACTGTAAGTAAAATCATTTCTCTTTTTGTAGATAGCTTATTTGTGTTAAGATTTTCCCTACATCACCACACTAAGATGATGTGAAAAAATCAATTTCAGCAAATTGGCTTGTAATTTACTCATACAATTTTTGGTCAAAGTAGAATCAAAGACGTTTTTATGCTTCTTTTGCACATAATATGGAGGCTCAGCATCAAAGCAACTCACCCAAGACAGTGTCATGTAATTACAAGCAAAGGACTGTATTGCATACAGCTTCCTGGAGCCATGGTGATAGGAAAGGTATGTCAGAAGGAGTAGCAGGTATGACACTGCTCATTGCATTCCATACAGTATCCAGAGATCTAAAACAGATGAATGTCAGCCTTCTGAAGGTTTATATGGTTGGTTGGGAAACAGTGGCCCCACCCCTTCTTTGATCAGGGGCTGGGTTTTAACAGTTGTATAAAGTGACAGAACCTTGGCTACTCTTCTAGTCCAATAGGACAGCATTCATGACTCAGTGAATAAAATTGTAGCTTATACCACCTTGATGCTATTCCAGGATGATTTTACAGAACTTTACACTGGCCAACATTCAGGCACTTGAGCCATTGCTGATTGCTCACTTCTCAGTCATCTTTGACACTTGGATGAAAAGTCCTGTCACATGTATTTATTCATCCATTCACTCATGCGTATATTTGATGAGTAACTACTATGAGCTCTGCACTATGGATTTAACAATGAAAAAATATAATATCTACCCTAAAATATGGATTCATGTGATGTATATGAATAAATCAAGAGATAATTTTAATACAGAATGTGATAGGACTATGATGAAAGACAGCTATGATGGGACAAAGACACCAACCTCAAACTTTGGGAATCAGTAAAGATTATAGTGATTTTTATTGGCTGAAGTATAAATCTTTCTGCAAGAGACTCGAGTAAGCTTCTTTCATCTTGCTGCCATTTTCCCCAGAATGTATTGCAGGATTTACTGTTTTGCTTTTATTTCCACTATGTCTTCAAATCTGCCTTGTTCCTTCTATTCATGTTTGGACTATTTCTCTCTATAACAGATCATTACTAATTCTCAGATAAGTGAATCAAGATTTTGTTTCTATCTTGTAAATTAATTTACCTCACCTCTTACTAGCTTTGGCACCACACTGATTTGTTAGGGAAAAAAAAAGTTATTCATACTACTCCTCTGTTACCTTTTAATCTCTGTGTGGTTCATAAAATTGTTCCTTCTTTTATCCCTGATTTTGCTGTTTTGTGCTTTGTCTTTTTTTTTATCTACTTTGATAAACGTCAGTTTCCTTTAATATTTCAACAAAACAACTTTTGGTTTCATTGATTTCTTTACCATTTTACGTCTTTATTGATTTCTGTTCTGATCATTACTATTTTCACTTTTATATTTGCTTTTTTTTACTGTTTTTTGGTAGTTTCTTAAAGCAGAAACTTTGCTATTAGTTGAGTAATTTCTACTCTTTTCCCTTTTGTACTTTCTTTTTTGCTATTCCCTCCCCACCCAATGTTGAATAGCAGTACCACTGAGCTACTAGCCAGCCATATTTCTGCTTCTTGAATCTATGGTGTGTCTCCTGAAAATGCCATGTAGTTGAATGAATGAATAATCTCTGCCTTCTTACTATGGCTTCTATTGTTGAATTTACCTCTTTCATTTCAATATTTGTTTTCAATTTGTCTTGTATCTTTCATATTCCTCTAGGACTTTTTTATATCTTATTTTGTATTAAATAAATATTTCCTGTGTTGATTCTCTAACTATATAGTTTTGACTTATTTCTTAGTGGTTTCTATAGAGATTATTATATGCAACTTAAGCTATTGCTGCCTACTCTCAAATAATATTAACTCATTGAAATCTCAGGTATTAACAGTTTACAATCAATGTTACTAGAAGCCACTACAGTATTTTGAATAAAGAAGAGGTAGGCCCAGTTCTGCATACCTAGCCTCCCTACACATAGCCACAGAGGACAGGCATATTTAATTAAATACCTCCCCCAACACACAGACATTCTTCCTGTTACCCAATAGGTGAAGTTCATGATGATGGAAGATAAAGAATTTGTGAGTGAAAGACTGTGGTTTCAGGTTTTACTCCAGCTCTGATACTGCTTGAATTATGTAATATTGTACACTTCCACTTGTGATAAGGTGTATCTGAGGTCTTCTGTAGCTCAGTCAGTGAAACTATGCATGTCTATCTGCATCTCAGGCTGAGATACCATTTTTCCATCCTTCTGCTTATCAGGGAAGTTAGTGCCTGCCTCTCTGTGTACCCAAGCAAGTGCTAACTGCTCTGTTCTGGCATCCTGTTCTTGGCTTTTGCCCTGAGCCGCCTTCTTATGTCAGCTTTTTAACACAGTACAGAAAATGACTGAACTAATTATTACCCGTGTGATACAATCTTTTTTAGCCTTAATGGTAATTCATCTTTAAGACAAACTTTCTCTTTCAGAGGAAACATTATTTCTCATATGTAAGTATTCATAATTATATTTTAAGGAAGGCACACTTTGTTGAATGGCAATGTGCTCTTGCAAAAACTGTTTTTGTCATCATATAGTTATAGTATATAATTTTATATATACTACGTATTACATAAATATAGTATATAATTATTTAATTAGAATCATGTAATTCTCCACAGTAGGCATGTGACTCCAAAAGAATGTCTTTTTTCTATTTTCACAACATACAACAGAGGCTGTGTTGTTCTTTTCATAAAAGAGTTTGGCAGAACCTGTCTAGGGGTTTTCTCACATGAAGAGCAATTACATATCAGACCCAGAGACAACCAAGACATTGGGAGTTCATGAATTGAGACGGAACATGAATTAGAATCAGATCAAGTGGTGAGTTGTTTTCAGATAGATACTTACATGTTTAAAATTCAGGTAAAAAGAAGTATTGATTAAAAAAATTAATCAGAAATAAAAGAAGTCAAAAGGAGGGAAATAAATTTAGAATACATACTGTTTTCCTTAAATGTTTTATTTGCCTGACTTCCCAAGCCCTAAATGTGTTCAGATGCATCCTCCTTTAGAGAGAATTTCAGATTTTGAAGTGCTGCATAATTTATTACATTTAGTTTCATTAATAAACTAGAGAAAACTTGACTGATTATTCTGCTTTGCAAACTTCATATGCAGAAATTGTAGAGTCCAGATAACATCAGAGATTATACCTATTAAAGGCAGAAAGCTTTTCCCTTCACAATTCTGTTGTTTAGAAAATTGAGTCATGTGACATATTGGGATAGTTGGGAAACCTATATTCTCACATTATAGTTCTTTTAAATTTAAATTAACTTATACATAAAAACTTATACATAAAAATCACAAAAGTTGTACATATTTATGGAGTATAATGTGATATATGTGATATATCCATATATAAATAGTTAAATGTTTAAATCAGTTTAAATTCATCTCTCCTCAAACATTTATCATTATTTTATAACAAAGACATTCAAAATTCTTTTTAGTTTTTTGAAATGTATAGTACAAAATTGTTCTCTACAGTCACAGTACTGGGCTGCAATAGAACAGCAGAACTTCCTACTCCTAACCAAGTACAACTTAGTCCCCATTGATCAACCTGTCCCCTCCATCCCTTTCTCTTCCTCTCTCAACCACCATTGTACTCTCAACTTCTATGAGATCTTCTTTTTTCAATTCTATATATGAATGAATTAATTCACTACTTGTCTTTCTGTGCCTGGTTCCTTTCATCTAATCTCTGAGTTCTACCCAAGTTGTTGAAATGCCAGGTTTTCATTATTCATATGATTGAGTAGTGTTCCCTTGTGTATATGTATCAAATTTTCTTTCTCCATTCATCTGCTGATGGACACCTAGGTGGTTTTCCTTGTGAATAGTGTTGAAATGAACATAGGATTACAAATGTCTCTTTGATATTCTGATTTCATTTCCTTTGGATATTGCTAGATCAAGTGCTAGTTCCATTTTTAATTTTTTAAGGAAACTTCATATTGTTTTCCATAATGGCTTTACAAATTTAATTTCCTACCACCAACAGTGTACAAGACTTCTCTTTTCTCCACTTTCTCTCCAGCACTTGTTATAATATTAGTGGCCTTGATAATAGTCATTCTTACAAGGATGAGATGATTTGCATTTGTGGTTTTGATTTGCACTTCCCTGATGATTAGTAATGCTGAACATTTTTGTTTTTTAATATATATATATATATATATATATATATATATATATATATTGACCATTTGTATGTCTTCTTTGAAGAAATGTCTAGCTCTATTGCCCATATATATATATATATATATATATATATATATATATATATTCACTGTTGAGTTTCTGGATTTCCTTGTATATTCTGAATATTAACCCTTTGTCAGCTGTATAGTTTGCAAATATTTTGAGGGGTTGTGTCTTCATACTGTTGATTATTGCCAATGTCTCAGCTTGGCACAGAATGACGAGCCACCACACACCTTGTAGATTCAAACAGCAATCCTTTATTCCCGAACTCACACCGGCCCTGTACAAACACGTTCTGGGAAAATCCAAAATCTGCCCGCCCAATTCACCTACTCCACGAGGCTTTTTTTCCAATATCCCATTTGAATCTCAGGAGAACTCAACGAAAACAAGCAGCAGGAACACCCTAATCCCAGCAGCAATAATCTTCAACCTCCAACTTCCCTAAAATCCCTATTGTCTTAAACCGGGAACGCCCTAAACCCAAGGACCGGGATACTTCCTCAAATCTGATCAGCTCTAAACCCGGATCCCCCTTGGTCCTTGAGCAAGGTCACCTTACATGCAATGTCAACAGCGAAATCCATTTAACATGGGGTACGCTAGCAAGGAAATTTTGATGCGTCATTCCTACTTGGCAATGGCCCTCAGCAGATTATTTCCTTTGCCAAGTAGAAGCTTTTTAGTTTGATGTAATTCACTTATTTAATTTTGCTTTTGTTAATTGTACATTTGAGATCTTGTTTTTTAAAAAAAATCCTTGCCCTTTCAGTGTCCTGAAACACTTCCCTTGTGTTTTCTTCTCAAAGTTTCATAGTTTCAGGTCTTATAGTCAAGTCTTTAGTTCATTTTAAGTTAATTTTTGTAACTGGGGAGAAATAGAGTTCTAGTTTCACTCTTCCAATTTTCCTAGAATGATTTACTTAAAGAACTGTCCTTCTTCAAGGTATGGGCTTCACATGATTATTAAAATCAGTTAGCTATGGAAGTGTGGGTTGACTTCCAAGCTCTCTATTCTGTTCCAATGGTTATATGCCTGTTTTTATGACAATACCATGAGATACTGATGACTGCATTATTGTAGTATATTTTGAAGTTAGTAGCATATTGCTTATTGCTTTGTTCTTTGTTCAGCATGGCTTTGTCTATTCTGTTTTTTTTTTTTTTTTTTGTATTCCTTGTTTTTTTTCTATTTCTTGAAGAATGTAATTGGTATTTTGAAAGGGATTGGATTGAAACTGTAGGACACTTTTTGTGGAATGAACATTTTAACCATATTGATTCTTTTGGCTCATGAACATGGGATGTCTTTTCATAAAAGACATAAAAGTCTTTAATTTTTTTCATCAGTATTTTATAATTTTAATTGTAGAGATCTTTCTTTCATTTGGCTAAATTTATTCATAGTTGTTTTTTAATTTTTGCAATTATTATAAAAAGTATTCCTTCATTAATTTCTAATTCAGAAAATTTACCATTGGCATATAGCATTGGCATATGATTTTTGTATATTGATTTTTTTTATCCTGAAATTTTGCTGAATTCATCTATTAGTTAAGAGGTTTTGCTGTAGTCTTTGGAGTTTTCTGCATATGAGACCAAGTCATGTGAAAACAGTGACAATCTGTTTTCCTCTTTTAATGCTCTTTATTTCTTTCTCTTGTCTGATTGTTCTGGCTGGGATTTCTAGTACTAGGTTGAATAAAAGTGATAAAAATGGATATTCTTAGTTTGTTCCAGATCTTGAGAAGAAGGCTTTCAGCTTTTTTCTATTCAGCACAATGTTAGATGTTAGCTTATTATAAATGGCCTTTATTATATTGAGTAATATTCCTTTATGTAAAATGTTTCTTTTTTTAATGAATGGATTTTGAATTTCATCAATGCCTTTTCTACTTCTATTTGGAAAATCATATTTGGTCTTCATTCTATTGATATGGTGCATCATATTTATTGATTTGTATATGTTGAACCACATATTTTACTTCTTAATGTGGATATTGCACACATTTTATAGGGAAAGGTTTAAAAGTAAAAATGAAGCTATTGTATGTTCACTTGAACTGCATGAATTTAGGGTGATGCATTGAACTTGAAATAAAAGAAAGAAAAATCCAGGCATGGTAATGCACACATGTAATCCCAGAGGCTTGGGAGGCTGAGGCAGGAGGATTATAAATTCAAAGCCAGCCTCAGCAATTTAGGGAGGTCCTAAGCAACTTAGCAAGACGGTGTCTCAAAATAAAAACCAAAAAGGGCTGGGAATGTTGCTCAGAAGTTAATCATCTCTAGGTTCAATCCCTCATACCAATAAAAAACAAACAAAAAAGCAGATGAGGAGTATGTACATTGGGATGTAGTTCATAGTATTTCCTTCAATAGCAAGAATGCACAAAATTATGCCAGTGCTGACTTTTCTTCATTTAACCACCAACTTCAAGTAAAAAAAATATATCAGAGAAGAATTTTGAATCCTAATAATAGGGAATAGCAACAAAGTAGAAGACACTAGAACATTTGGTCATCTTAGAGGAGTTGACATTACAGTATTACTACAAATTCATCCTAAGAGGATCTAAATCTTCTTTCCAATTCATTTTATGATTATCTAGATGTGCCAATGTGAGACTCATTACTTTACAAGCACAATGGATAAACACATAGGGTAGTTAAAGTTTTTAATTTGAAAAATAAATTAACATTATATCACATAATTTATGAGAAATGTGCAATATATTTTATTGACTGCATGTAGAACTTGGAAATATGATTTATATGAATTTGCCATTTCAGTATGATGAATTGATTGTCATATTGAGGATTATGGAATTAGCTGGAAGAACAGATGATTAACCACCACAGCTTTTTGGCTAGTGAAGTTTTACCTTCTGATATTTGAGCATTAATAAATCATACTCCAGCATATGGGATTATTTGGGCAGTAGAGCTACTTATCAATTTAATCATTTCAAACCAGTGCAATGTGTAAGTTGCAAGTGCGGCAGACATGAAAACCAGTAACTAAGAACAATTGAGTATTATTCTTATAGTCACATTAATTACAGCTGAAACAAACCTTGAAGAGCTAAGAAAACATAGCACAACTTATCTACTATTTACTAGGGAGAAAAACAGGAATCAATATGGCCATTAATTGCACAAATAGCAATAAATACTTTGGCTGCTCTCCAGGAAGTGTACCAACTGAGAGAATTTTTCGTACTGCTGGTTTCATTACACAGATCATAGTCACAGTAAAGCGGGCAGTGGACTGCTGTTCAATAAACTAAATTTAATGTTACTCAATTATGATCATCGTGCTCAGATATAATACTAATAGGAATGTCAACTGCGATTACATTTTCAGATTTATGTAAAATAATTCAAATGCTATTTGCTATCCCTCAGATACAAGGTTCATCTGGTTGTTTATGCAGTTGGTCGATATTGATCATGCACAGCAAGTAGCACAGTAGAGGCCCAATGGCAAGTATATATAACATCCCCTGTGCCAGCAGCCAGGGTGCTGTGCCAAGCACCAGGGGCAGCATGCCAAGTCATCAAGCAGATAGCGCACCTCTGCAAAGCTGCCTTGTTTTTTTTTTTTTTTTACAATATTTCTTTGAATTGCTCACATGTGCCATGAATAATTCTTGCCAACATTACCCAGCGTGGAACAGAAATGAAGGCAGGGAAATGTCTTTCTTAGAGAATTCTTTTTAGAGCTAAATGAATCCAATGAAGATATCACTCTAGCATCATTATATGTTGTTATGTATAGTTGGGGCTGTGTCATTTAGCAAAGTATTACTCAGTGGGCTGAGCAGCTGGTATATATGATTTTGTATACCACCTGCAAAAAATATGCCAAACCATATAATCAACCACCTGGCCAAGAAAGTAGGGTAGCTAAACACTACTTTGTTGTTGCACCCACATTTTCAGGGAGCTTGAGAACATAAACAGACACAGACAGAATGAACATGTGTGCAAGATAAGGTTTGTTAAAGCTTTTCTGTTCAATAAAGCATATAGTGCCTGCTGTTCAGAGTACTGTTGAACAGATTTGCTTTATTTCTAATGAAGGTGTTTGGGCATTTTCCTGGCACAAATTGAGTAAAATTATGTACTTAAAACAACATTTTAAAACAACAACACAACAAACCACAGCTTCAACTGCACTGAAACAGATTGGAAAAAATGAAAATAGGTATAAACTGAAACTTGATAATGAATTAATGTCATTACTATGGATTCATTTAGGAGAATCTTGCCTAGTTTTAAAACAACCAGTGCGGCTAGCAACTTTCACTGAATTCCTCGCTGCCTAAAACATGTGTTTATTATAATGTTCTCCATACCATTACACGTGGGGAAAATACTTTACAGGTGGCCTCTTTACTTATTTGGCTATAAGTGAATATGAGAGTAATTTGATTGTAAACTAATCTTTATATCACCAGATTTCCAGTGTCAGCAATGTCAATCTCATTATCTCACCTTTTCACTGGCTCAGCACTAGCTTTGCTTTCTGTGGCGAGGCACCTTTTAAAATTCTAGCCCCTTATTGTTTGACAGATTACTGCAGGAAGAACTAATAACTAGATGAGGGTATTCAATGTGAAACAAAGGGGGCTGCTGCTTACAGACCAAGGTCTCTTGCTCTCATTATCTCTATGGCTAGGAGTTTAGAGTTTAAGCTCATTAGATTCTCTCTTCTGTCTATTTTTAATACAAAAAGACTGATTTGGGATTTATTGACTCTATCCCAGTTCCTTAAATAAATTGTTCAAATTTCTCTTCTGTGTAGAACTAGATTATTCCTATGCCTCTCCCAATTTGGAGTAATTCAGTTATCCCTCATTCCTTTTTTTTCCCCCATCTTTCACTTGAGTAGAAGTGTCTCATATGAGAGATTTCCACATTGTCTTTGCTTTGGAAAACATATGAAGATATTTTTCCAGTCACCTCAAATATCCATGTTTCCTTATTCCTTGAAGAAAAAGAAGACAAAAGAGAAAAGAAAAATAGAACTTCAGCCTCTAATAGGCTATAAATGTTAAATGGAAAAACTAGGACATGAACAGCATGATTTTGTTTTTGTTCAAAATAAACTCTAGATGAGAAGAATTTAGGAATAAAACAATGTTTATTATTAGTATATAGTAAGAACATATTAGATAATGTTCTCTAAGATTAAAAACTTTCAACTTTGATATGTATATTTATTTCCAGTATAAGATGAATATCTTTTTTCTCTATTACATGACCTCCCATTTTTTCTTCATTTCTTCACTTTGCATACTGCCATTTTTTAAATGCAAAGTTATATTTTCACTTCTGTGGTACAAACCATAAAGATAGTATTGTGCAAAAAAATATCTGAAAATAAAGTAATCTTACAAAACATTGTCAACAAAGCAAAAGATATTTTTCAGTGCCATTTTATAGACTTAAACTTTTGCTGTATGCTTTGAAATAGTAAGAAAATTTTCTACTTTCAAAAATTTTTACTAAGCTTTGAATGTGTTAAGTTTGGGTAAATATTCACTCCAGAAATGCATGTTGCCTTGAGGTTTATGAAGAAGATAATTTAATCTATATGCACCTAAAACATTGTTGAAGTGCAATTTTCTAAGATTCCAGGACAATCAATTTAAAAAAAAAATTTTTTCACTTGATTTTTTTCATTCAAAGAACAGTCTGCCACTATTTTTGTCATCTAAGATTATCTACATTCTCATATTCCTCTTTTCACTTTTCTTCTCCTAACTAGGTTACCTTTCAGAATATTTAGTTGAAGATAATAGTAGCAACCACTCTCATTATTTTATGACTGAAAATACCTTTATTTTACTTGACACTTCAATGATATTTTATCTTAATTTACAATTTTAAACTAGAAACTCTTTTGTCATTGCATTTATAAACATTCAAGACACAGCTGCATTGGCTTGCAAAAAATGCAAGATAGTGTTGACCCTTAAGAAAATCTCATTTCCTTCCATATGGGTAGGATGTGTACATGTATCTTTTCTTTACATTTTTTAGTAAATAATTTAGGAAAGCCCAAATCTTCCAAGAATAGGATGAGGAACATTTTCCAATTTTTTTTTCTCATTTGTAGTATCCCATTTTCTGCTGCTGAATTCGTTAAGCAATTGATAAACAACTATAAGTTAATCATTGTTAACACTTTTTTCACAGTTACTTTTTAATTTAATCCTATATATTAGCATATGTCTTTCAACTTATCTATACCAATAACTGGCTGTTACAATTTGTCTATGTTCTTGTGTTATTATTGTATGGATAATATTAATTTCCAAAAGCTGTTTCTCACTCTCGTTATTCCATTCTTTCTTTACTTCTGTCCTTCCTCCATCTCTTCTCCTCCACTTTCTTCTCTCCTTTCTTTGCTTTTATTTTTCCCTCATTCCTTCTTTCTTTGCTTTCAAATTTGCAGTAGACTATTCTGGTTTTCTTGAAGAAATTACTCATCAAAAAATTTCCAGATGATGCTAGTAGAAATTTTGTCACTGAAAAAAAATATTAATTAAAAATTATTTAATTTTACTGTAAAAGTTTGAAAGGTGGAAAATCTTGTGAATGTGAATCTGCTTTCTGAAGTATAAGTTTAAACAAATTAATTATTTATGATGAAATGTTAGTGTCTGAAATGAGATATGACATAAACATAAAATCACACTGGATTTTAAAAATCAGAGAACACAAAATGAATCAATATTATTTTATATTTTAGTTTGAAGTCATAATATTTTGAATATATCCAATGCATAAAATACATTATTAAAATTAATTTAGCCTATTTGTGCTTTCTTTATGGGTAATAGAAAATTAAAATTGTATTTATGGCACCTGTTGCATCTCTATTAGACATCAAGATGTCCAAATGATAGCATATGATATATATTTATGTATATACATATATATATCATATATACATTATGTATCATATAATATATGTATAAATACATATTCATAGTATATATGTATTAATACATAGTATATATTCATATATATCTATATGTAAATATGTGTGTGTGTGTGTATCAATGACTTCTATCAATCTTAAGCCACATTCTTCCTGATATGGCCTAGCATCTCCAGAAATTTTTTCTACCCACAGTTTTGATTGATGATTTTTTCCTTTTATACAATAATATAATCTTGCATTTCAACTGTATATGAGCAACATGGTTCCTGGGACATGGCATGCTGGAATCTGATTTATATAATGGCCCTGTAAGCACTGACGGTACAGGTGGACATTAGAAAATGTTCCTTCAGGATCTGTAATCTAGATATGATGTTGTTGGCAAGTGAGGTTTATAAAAGTGGAAATCTGAGAATAACTTAAATAAATCCTTTAAAATATCATTTTCAAGATCAGTCTCCAACTCTTTCCTAATGAATTTTCCAAATAACACATAAGTTCCCAAAAATTATGTGGATTTAATGTATGGTGTAATGTCTCAAAGCCAGAGCATGTGGTTCTTATTTTCTTTTAGGGAAGTCATAGAAATTTTCTTTCTTTACCCGAGCTTTGTTCAAGAAGTTAAGATTTAAACTCATCATGTTATTGCCACTGTATAAATTCCACTGTGTGAAGCATTCATTTTTCACTAAGGTTTTATATACCCACAATCCAGTGGTATGGTAGTATATATTTGGTCTTCCAAAGGGGGACCCATGAGTGATAATGTATTATTTGCCTGTCAAGGTTACTAGTCTTCTATTTGGAAATAACCATTATTATTGAGACCAACCAGAAATTAATCTCATATTCCCATCATAAGTAATGTTGTAAGTTACTGTCTAAAGTGAGTTAGTGACAAAATGAATTCTAGATAGTTTAACAAGGAATTAGTTGCTTAACATTTTTGGATGGTAGATTATAAAACCCAGAAAAGACTGCCAGAACAATGGCTCAGCATCAACTTTCCATAGAAGCCATAATAGCACTTCTGAAATCTGGATAACTGTTTCATAAATAGTTGCAGTGGCACATGCCTCTAATCCTAGCTACTCAGGAGGCTGAGGTGGGAGGATAGTGAGTTTGATGCCAGCCTGGAAAACATAAAAACTGACTCAAAAAATAAATTAAAAAATAAGTAAATAGTTAATAAAAAAAAGGAAAAATATCCTAACTTGAGTTTTCTTGGTTACATTGTTATACTGCAACCTCAGTTACAAAGAAAAAATATCTTGCCTGATGCTTTTGAATCATCTGCAGTATTTTTTCAGACCAGTTTCCAACAACAGAGGACTTAGTACCAGAGAATGAAGTTCATGACTAGATGCTGCAGTAATTAAGGAGCAGTATAACCAGAAAGATCGGGACTGATATAAAGAGCATTATCTATAAGTCACTAATTCTGTGAAAAGTGTTTACTTCAACAGGAAGATATTATAATTCTAAACTTTTATGTACTTAGTGACATACCTTTCAAATACATAGCAAATAACAAATCATCATAAAAAGATAAATGTATCATCAGAATGGATGGTTTTAATATATCTCTAATAGCAATTAATAGATCAATCACTCAAAACACCTATAAGTGAATAGGTAATTTGAATAATATAATTAACAAGCTTAATTTACATATATATGTATGTATACATACATATATATGTATACATATATGTATACATATATACATATATATATATATATATATATATATGATTCTTCAAAGTAATAATAATTACTATTTTAAGCACTTACTAAGCTCTGAGCATGCTTGCCCTTTGCTCCAAATGGAGACAATATGTCTATTTCCCAGTCTGTTTAATATGTAAAAATCCTTTAAAAGATAATCCTAGACAAAGGGCAGTCAGTGCCTTGCTTGCATGGACACATGGAAAATTGTATCCCAATAATGATCTGACTGAAAGATGGCAGTTTTCAGATTACTTGCTGAATGTCTTGAAGGCTTTGTCAAATATATATTATGGTTTACCACAATTATTTTGACTTTTCTTTATGGTAAGTACTATCCAAGTCCATTAATTTGTCTTTGTTTTTCTAGCATTTAGTGGATTGTAACTTGTCTTTAGAAATCTCTTTGATATTGCTATGCTTTACAATGGGTATAGTGTAATTTCTCTGCCTCATTGACTGGGTTGACTTGGCTTGCTTATGTAGTTTGCTTTGACCAGTGGAGAGTGTGATGGCCTTAAATGTATTTTTGTGGACTTGTGTGGTTGGGTTTGCACTCTACCTGTCTTACTCTGCACAATGTAATATGAAAATTCCCTAGATAGTGACTGACTCTCCCTTTTTGTTCCTGAAATGAAAGACAAAGCTGACCTGAGCCCAATGTGACGTCTAAACATAAGTGCTAGACTTACTCCTCAGTTCTATGGATGATAAATGAATATTTGTGTTGTAAGCCACTGAGATTTTAGAGACTTTGTCATTTAACATCATTCAAACAAAAATTTTACAGGGAAAATGTTTTGTTATGTCCCAGACTACTAGACAAACAGAATAAATATTCTTAGGTGCAGATCATTGAGAATTAGTTTATATATTATTCCAAATTAGGAATTCATTGAAAATTTTTGTCCTGATTATGGTGATTTTCAGTGCACAAGTCTACATACTTCTTTGGGCATGTTGTGTGTCAATATCCTTCATCTCAACCATCACACACATATTTAAGTTGTGGCTTATTAAGCAGAGAAATTAAGTTCTGACCTCAAGACCTCCTAATTATATAGGAAATTCACTAATAATATTCAGTAAAATGAAGCTATTTATTGCTAATCTAGTTCCTGGAAAATACTTCAAGTGTAAGAATGGAAATATTTTAATTCTCTAATTTATAGTAGAGACATTTTTTTCCAAATTACTCTTATATGACCTCTCCTTTCATATATAATTTTTATCACAACAATATTATAACATAATTAGGCAGGGATTATTAATATTTATATCTTACATATAAAGCATGATTCAGAATTAGATTATAAACTCTTAAGAAAATTTTTAAGGTTTTTCAAAATTATCCAATGTTCCTTGGATAATGAGAAAACAATTTTTAAAAATCTCTGATTGGATAAAATTCTAACTTGCCAGTAATGGTTTAGGGGAAATTCTGAATCAAATGGATTTGAATGTTTGTGATTATGTAAGACTCCAATTTTTGTGAAATGTCATTGTTGTAAAATATCTTTTGTAGACAGGCTAGAATCTATATGTATATGAATATTCAAAAAGTTAATATCCGTTTCTATGACCTACAGAACTCAAAGTAAAAAGAAAAAGACTCATAAGTAAGTCATGTCAGTAAAGACCCACCTGCTATTACTGAAACATACCCATATTCTGAAGCAAAACAGCCATGTCAGGGTCATTACTGAGAAGATTGTCAAATTGGCCGATTTAATCTTACTCAGGGCTTACTTTATCTATATAACTGTGTGAGATAAGAATTGCAAGCTAATAATAATTACATTAGTGTCAGAAATGTAAGGGACACCTATGGTTTATTTAGTAGGGAAAGATAACTTTAATGTTCTAAAGTGAATTTTATTGTCTACTTTAAGATAGTTTAAATAGCATATGTAAAATATCCAATCACTCATTAACAGCTTATATTTGAGAAGTACAATATTGTTTGAAATATTTTAATGGCTGCCACTACCACATTCAAAATCACTTGTCAAAAGATATGAGTGAGCATAATGAGTTATTAATACATATAAGTAACATTAGTATATTTTCATGAAGTTAAATTTTAAAATGTTTTATTTTAAATAGTTAGAGATTATCTATACTTCATGATTAGTGCCCTGTGGATTTAAAAAGTTTGCTCATATGTAAAGTTCCATTTTCTAAATTCATAATCGTTAGGATAAAACAACTTTATGGATATTAATTTATAAATAATTATCTTTAAAATAATGCATTCTACATATTATCATGGGTTTTAGATCTCGATCTCTCTCTCTCTCTCTCTCTCTCTCTCTCTCTCTCTCTCTCTCATGCACACCCCACTCCATGTTTCACACCAATCCATTAGAAGCAACTATGAAATAATAAATAAAAATAAGGAAAGTTCAATATGATCTCAAATCTATTTTTGGCAGTGGAGTCTATCTACACACACTTTTTGAAGTTCCTAATTTTCATAGATAATTAATATTACCTAGAATATACATATTATTCTTATGAACAAAGTAACAAACACCTTAAGAATATTTGTCCTCATTACAACAATGGATTTTTTTGTTTTAAAATTCGTATCTTTAAAATGTTTGAAATGATTTTACTACACCTTCATTTATGGTAGATACCTTGAATGTGCAAAATAGCAGTGAAAATTAGATAGATAATATACAAAAGAAGCTAATCAGATTAGCATGTGATCAACTAACTTTTAGCATGAATCCATCTAATTAATTCATCATGGCATTGTAGTGGTTTCAGTGTACCTCAGGAAAATATTTCTCTTTTCTTTGTGGAATGAAAAATTTTGGAAATGATGAGAAGGAGAGACTCTGCTTCCATTGTTATATCAGCCTATATGGCAGTAGTTAGAGTAAATGTAGATTCCTAAAAGGGAAATATTTTAGTGTTATATTATTTGTTTGTAGCTCCGTTTGTCAAATCTGTCAGAACAACTAGTCAATATATCTGGCACTTGACCAGGAGCCACCTGTTTACAGAATAAATCACTACACTATTCATGTAGTGATTTCAATTTGAAAAGCATTTTACCACACATTGTTTCATTTGTTCCTCTCTACACCCAGAGGGAATTATATGTATTATAATCTACAAGTTCAAAAGTAAAAGATGAATGAGAGATCTAAGCAATTCTCACATGGACACAAAGCTTATAGTAATAGAACTAGTTCCCAGACCACAGTTTTCTGATTCCAGTTACAGACCTCTTTCTATTACATCTGCTCTTCAGAGAATGTTAACATATATTTCATGAAGATGTAAGGTGTATCAAAATTTTATTAAATGTCCAATATGTCAAAATTATTCTGGATGACTTTGAACTGGCAAAGAACTTTTTTTTTATTCTGTAAGATCTGTCAACATTATTAAATTTGTATTCTTCTGGCTATTGTGGTACCAAAATGTGTGTAAGATGAACTTCTTACTTGAATGTTAGTTGTGTTATTGGTATTATGAAATATATATATATACCAAGCAAGATAACCAACACTATTTTTACAAATATTCTCAAGTAAATAGTTCTAAAAGTACAAATGAACAAGAAGAAATAAGGATCTATGTGTCTCTGAGTGCATGCATGTGCAAACATTTTTTATTTCAACATATACCATACCAGATTTCAAGCTACATCCTGGAAATGCAATAAAATAGTGGATATCGTTGCAAGCTTACACAAGAAGTTTACAATTCAGTCAGGGACATGAATAAAACCAAATAAAAATTTGATTTATTTATCCACTCTTTTAGCTAAAATTTATGTTACATTGATGAATGAGAAATTCTTCTAAGTGTTGCAGATACACCTGTGTAAATAAAGAATTGAACATGTATGAAATGATAGTGTTCATAATCTATACATGCTGGTACTGAGATTTAAAACCAGATTTACCTTAATACAGAGGCCTTGTTAACCATGAACTATTTCACAGTCCTTCTCTGCTTACCTAGAAAATGCAAACAGAAAATTGAAATATATTTCAATTTTAAATATATTTAAATATTAAAATAGCCACTATTTTAGCTAAAATATATATGGTATTTGAAAAGCATATTATACGTCATATATATTAAGCTAAAATATAATTTTTATTATTTCAAAATATATAAATAAGTATATTATATATATAAATATATATTTCACCCCCAATTTTCTTAGTGAAATTAATTCTTGGAGCAGAAGTTCTACCGAAACTGTTTTAGTAATGGTAAGCCATAGCTTCACCTGCAACATTGTTTATAAATGTTTTTTACAGTACAGGAATTAAGACTGGGTGATGCTGAATTAAAAAAAAAAAAAAAAAAAAAAAAAAAAACTGTGCTTCTGATCCATGAATGCAAAGGCAGAGTAACAGAGAGGACCTCTTGCTTTCTTTTTCACAGTGTTACTATTAATACCTATACTACTCCAAAATAAGAGATAATCAATGTAAGGTTAGCTCTCAAGGTATGGAATGTATAGTAGGAAATCAATAAATATTAAACTATATTCTTGGTGGCTTTTACAATAGTTCAGTTTAAATGAGGGACTATGACTGGAATATTGAGGAAGAAAAAGCAGGACTGAAGCCAGAGGTATTATCTAAGGAATTATGTTCATATAGTGAGCCCTTACCTTGTGTTAAGTATTTGATAAGTGCTCTGAAATATATCTGTTTCCTAATTTAATATGGACACAAGGAAAAGAACCTCATTGTTAGGAAACAGTGTGCCTTTGGGAAAGCAAGTGGAAAAGAATTGAGAATACCAGTAAGCAGGTTCTGGTTTACTGGTACAGATGAAAGAAGATATATCTTTAAATTTTACTCTTAATAAGAAAATTGCTTGTGTTCCTTACTAACAAAAAAGTTAAATGCTGAAGTTCCTGTTATTAGTTTTGAAAATGATTTGGAAAAAGTATTTTCATCATTTTCCTCTTCAGGTGTAGTGTGATAGCTTTGATGAATGCTTGATCTTGAATAAAAAACCACCTTTCATCTCACTGGCAATTTTACATAACCAGAAAAAGCTGCCAACATTTCAAAATGAGAAGCATAAAAATAAGGCAGATATTAGCAATAAGTTTAATTATAAACAAGTTCCTACAAAATTAATATCCAAATATAAAATGAAATGTCTTTGATAGTTATTTTAAAAATCAAAATTTCAATCATTTATAAGGTGAAAGTATAAGGTTGACTTTTAATATTTGCACACTGGTTCTATTACATTTGACGTGGGCTCCTTTGGATTGTATAATTCTGTGTTGTACAGAACAGACTTGAGTTTTGTCTTTTATTTTTACATTATTTTACATTTTATATTTCTGGGTATATCTCGTTTACACTTTACATCATATCTAGGTTAACATTGCTTATTTCTTCAATTTTTCTCCACCCTTCCTATAGGTATTGTTATAAATTTCCTTTCCAACATTTTAAAAACATTGCTACTTTCCCCTCATTATTTGATTTTTTTACTATAATGGCTCCAGATTTTATCTTTAATCCAAATTTACTCACTTTAAGGCGAAAACTAGGAATTCAAATTGCTTCTCTTTGTGGCAATTCAGATTCCCATATAAACAATAGTTTACAAGTATTGAACTCTGTGAATCCTTTATTTTTCAAAGTTTCTTCAGGAAAAGAGACATATCTCACCACTAAAAAATTATTATCTTTAATATTTTGGAGACTAACAGATATAAAAGGTATAGAAAATTTTCTAAATTGGGAAGACAGGGTTTCCATAGGGTGTGTGTGTGTGTGTGTGTGTGTGTGTGTGTGTGTGTGTGTGTATCTGTGTATACATGTGTGAATGCACACACTTTCCTGTACCTATTGGTGGTGGTAAAGCATTTTCTTTCCTCTTTCCAAATAAAAATGTCTTATTCTAAAGAAGACACATAAACTATCAAATGCGATGTGATGTTTTTGTTAAATAATAAGCAACAGAAGCATACAGAAATAAATATTTCTCATGGAGGTAAAATATATACAACTATAAAATCATAAATATACTAGAGAATTATAATATGAATTTGTAAATTGTATGCAAATAGCTTGAAACCAGATCTATAAAGACATAAATAAAGCAACAAGACTGAAAGGTTTATACGTTGGCTTGTTTATAGAGTAGCACAAACATTTTTCTTTTTTAATTGGCAATTAATTTTCGGCAGCCATCTAGGTACTTTCATGTCAAATTACTTTCCCTACACTAAACAAGATTAGGCATCCAAGCAGCAAAGCACTTACGTGAAAGTGAGAAACTGACTGTCAAGTAGATATTTTCCACCTATAACCAATTAAAATGTTTCTTTTTTTGATGAATGGGTGTTGTAATTTCACATTTTGTATTTTTACCTAAGTACATACCTGTATAACGGCCCAGTTCACAAGGGCTACAAAGATGTGTACTGAGATTTCTGCTATTTTCTTCATGCAATTTACCTTCAGAATGAAACAAATGAGCATTTTTGCAGGGGTGAGGGGTGCGTATTAAAAGAGCTTTCTTATGCTGCTACAAACAAATATTCAACAGTACAAGTACACATACAGGTCTGTGTGTGTGTGTGTGTGTGTGTGTGTGTGTGTGTGTGTAAGCATATACACATACACACATGAACATATATATATAGCTTTAAACAATAATTAAACTTCAAAAACTGTTTCCATCAAATGACTTTTAGCCTCTCAGTTCCTTGCAGATTATCATTTTACATTAAAATGTAAAGATGCCTGTATTTAAAAGTTAGACCATTGACACATAGGTAAAAAAGTAATATATTATTGATAATCTTCAAGTGAATGACATAAAAAGAAAAATATTGATTTTTTAGAAGATGTCTCATTTTTCTTACTTCACAGAAGACTGATGCAGGGTCATGAGCCTATCAATATTATTTGAATTAATGCATATTCCTTACTATTGATTGCTTTAACAATGATTGTCATAACTGATTTATGGGCACTTATGCCTGTTAAATATTTTAAGAAGTAAATATCAGATTTGTATATATAAGTAGATTGACTTGGATAAACAACAGAGTTGGATGTTAACGGTGTACCTTTGATTTAATCCATATTATAATACATTATGCAAGATGCATTTTTAAGATAGCAAAAAGCCAAATAAAAGTTGATATAAGAATACACTTCTCACTAAAGTTGAGTATAGCAAAGTATTTTAAGTTTTAAGGCAGTGGTTTTTATGTTACTTGAAAATGTATCTAAGATTTAAGAGAAGACCCAAGATCTATTAAATCAAAATATAATTATTGAGAATATCCTTAAAATACTTAAAGTGGATTTATGCTATTACTTAGAATAGATTAGGATGTATTTCCAGCCTAGTGTGATGATTGATACCCACTACTTCCCAAATTCTCCAGTTCTATAGGATATCTTTGCAATTTCTGAATGACTTCATTTATAGTACAAATATTATAATTTTGATATAATTCAATTTCGATGTTTTTATCACTTTTATTTTGGTGTTATATCTAAGAAACTATGATATAATTAAAAGTCATAAGGATTTATTCTTCTCTGTCATATAAGAATTTCTTTGTGTTAGACTTTACATTCTAATCTATAGCCTATCTTGAGAAAATTTTTGTGCAAGGTCGGAGTACAAGTTTCTTTTGTTTTTTTCTTTTTGCCTGTGGGTATAGTTTTAATACCATTTGTTGGAGAGATAATTGTTTCCCTGTTTACTTTTCTTTATGCCATTTTCAAAATTGAATTGAACTAAATATAAAAGTATTACCAATGGGTTGTCAATTCTACTCTAGATACAACTAACTTTTTATATATATGTATGTATCTGACTATACCTATGCCTATTTATATTGTTATATATATCCTTATTCTGATACTACCCAGTCTTGACTATTTTCTGTGTAGTAAGTTTTGAAATAGGGAAATATGATTTTTCCAAAAATATTCTATTATTGAAGATTATCCATTTATCTTTAGTAAAAATTTTATTTCAGAGTCTATATTGTCTGTTATTAGTAGTACAATCACTCTCTTTTGGTATCTGTTGTCACAGTATATCTTCTCCAGTCCTTTTACTTCAGAACTATTTATATTTTTGTTTTGAAACAGTATGTCCTAGAGATAACAAAGATCTAGGTCTTGATTCCTTTATTTTGAAAAGTCCAGTTTGTTCATTTCTGCATTTTGATCAATTATTATTTCATTTACATTTATGTTACCGATATAGTTAGATTCACATCTGCCATTCTGTCTTTTTATTTTATATACTTTTGTTTCTTCATTGTTTCTATGTTCTTGCTTTATTGCCTTCTTTTTCATTAAGTGAGTATTTTCACAATTTAATCATATTAACAATTTTGTAATTATATTTTTTGGAATTATCTTAAATTTTGCAAAATGGCATAAAATATATATCTTACATTTTGAAAATTTAGTTCAGATTTATACTAACATCAGTGAAGCAAAACCTTTATTCTGATACAGTTCATTTCCTCCTTGTTTTTTGTGCATTTTTGCTAAACATATTGTTACGGATGGAATTGTGACTCTCCAGAAATATATTTTGATGTTCTAATTTCCAATACTATAGAATGTGAACTTGATTGGAAATGGATTCATTACAGATGTGATTAGTTCAATAAGATAAGGTCATAGTGCGGTAGGGGGTAGGGTAGGACCTTAACCCGGTATGACTGATGTCCTTATAAGAAGTAACTGTGAAGACACAGACATACAGGGAGAATGCCATGTGATGACAGAAACAAGCAAGAACATTGTAGCTGCGAACCAAGAAACACTAAGGATCCATGGCTACCACTAGAAATGAGGAACATGCAAAGAAGAGTTCTCCCCTACAGATTTCAGGATAGCATGGTCCTCGGGATACCTCAGTCTCAGACTTCTAGCCTCCAGAAATAATGAGAATTAATTTGTTATTTTACATAGCTCATTGTGTGGTACTTTGTTACAAAAGCCCCAAGGAACTGATGTGCCTGCTATGTCTTTGTGTGTCACACAGCTAATAATAAATGTGACCAGTTACCATAGTACAGTGGACTAACAATTAAAATTAAATTTGCATGGACTAGAGTTTGAATATTAGTGTCACTGAGCTAATATCAAGATGCTGGCTAAGCCACATTCATTACTGGGAGGTTCTATGGTACTTTTTTTTCTTTTTTTCTTTTTTTTTTTTTTTTTTTTTTGCTTTTTCTAGTTTCTAGGTGTCTCTTATATTCCTTTACTCATAGCATCCTATCTCCATCCTGAAAACCAGTATTGATGTATTGAGTCCATTTGCTATTTCATCTTTTTTATTCACTTTCCCCACTTTTGATGACTAATATGATTAACTTGGGCTAAATAAGATAATCCAAAATCATCTCCTTGTGTCTTCATTTCTTCATGTGCATTTGATTTATCCAGTGACTG
Source organism: Spermophilus citellus (assembly GCF_964194105.1). Taxonomy (NCBI): domain Eukaryota; kingdom Metazoa; phylum Chordata; class Mammalia; order Rodentia; family Sciuridae; genus Spermophilus; species Spermophilus citellus. Next base: position 64,826,280 of record NC_138182.1, on the reverse strand, counting down.
TTCCTGTGTCTGTATCTGATAGCAATGTCTGTAAAGAGATAATTAGGTGAAAATGAGATCTTTAGGGTGGACTGTCATCCACTAAGACTAATGTTCTTATAAGAAGGGAAAATTTGGAACAGATAAACATATTCACAAAGGGAAAACCTAGTTAAGACAGAGGGAAAGGAAAGTCATTTACAAGCCCCCAAAAGGTCTCAGAAGAAATCAATGCTGCCATCACCTTGATCTTGGATTTCTAGGCTCCAGAGATGGGAAGAAATAAATCTGTGTAGTTGAAAACACCCAGTCTGTGGTATGTGTTACGGTAACCTAACAAATTAATATAATGTTTATGAAATAGAAACTTATATAACTGAATATCTGTATCTATGTCTAGAATCTACAGGAAAGACTTTTGGTAAAGATAATTATGTACAAAATTTTGAAAGACAATGTAATACATAAAACTATACCTATGCAAACAGTTAGTATCCTATGGCTGCCATTACAAAGTACCATAAATTGTGTGGCTTTATACAACAGAAATTTATTTTCACTCAGTTATAGAGGATAAAAGTTTGAAATCAAGGTGTTAACAGGGTTATTCTACTTCTTAGACTCTGAATGGAATATTTCCTTGGCTATTCCTAGCTTTTCAGGGTAATTCTAATCCTTAGTATTACTTGACTTATGGTTGTATCACTCCAATCTGCCTCTGTCATTACTTGGCATTTCCCTATGCTCTGTGCATCTTTATGTGGCTATCTTTTCTATGTCTCCTCATCCTACTAGAAGGCCAGTTATAATAGATTGAGACCCACTTTAATGACTTCCTTTTTAACTTGATTACTTTTTCAAAGACTGCTCTTGTTTGGATATGGTTTGTCCTTCAAAGATCCATTGTAGGATCTTATTCCCCAGGATGGTGGTATTGGGAGATACTGTGGAACCTTTAAGAGGGGGGCCTTAGGTAATTGAAGACTTTCTTCTGGAAGGGGAATACTGGATGGGTGGTTTGAGGTGTCAGGATAGTTAGTTGTTATAAAATCCTGAACCTGAACCTTGAGTTTCCCTTTTGCTTCTTGTATAGTGATGTTATCACTTGCTCCTATATGTGCTCCCATCATTGCCAATGCCATGTGTGACTCAGCTGAGAAGGCCCTCATCAGAGCTGAGTCAATGCAGACACCATGCTCTTGAACCTTCAGAACTATGAGTTCAATAGACCTCTTTTCTTTGTAAGCAACCTGTCATAGGTATTTAATTATAGCAATAAAAATTGACTATTATAGGCTGTATTTCTAAATCAGGTCACCAACACAAGTACTAGAGAAGACTTCAATATATCTTCTGGTAGTGAATACAATTTGAACCAGTCCATTTGTTTGCCTGGCTATCTATATACTTATATAGTTTTCTATGATTAATTTTAATTTATTAACAAAAAGAGGGAATTAATATGTGAGCCCATTTTTAAAAGGTTACCTACAAGATTATCTTTGCCAAGACTCATTTCTCTGAGTGTTTGGAATTGCATTACTATTTGTAATCATTTGCGTTCAGCATAAAGGACTTTTTAAATATTTTATGTAAAGCATGTTTTTAATAACAAAATTAGATTTTTATTATCTTATATTCTACCTTAATTTTGAAAGATGGGCTTACTAGGTATTAAATTCTTGCTTAATTCTTTCAACCTTTCTTTTTGCTCCCATAACCAATGTTGAGCAGAAAGATCTGTCCCTTGAATCTTTTCTGTTGTCAATATCTCTGGGTTACTGCCAGAAAATATTCGTATTTTTAGTGAGAATCTTCTGTGTTCCTCACTCTGACATCCTACAGTCAGTTTCTTATAGAATTTAAGTTTAATGATAGATATTTTGTTTCAATTTTCAAAAAAAAAACCCAAAAATATTTGTTTTGACACAAAAATACTCAAAGAACTCAAATATATTCTAGAGTTTTATAAATATTACTAAATATAATCACATTATTCTGTTAAAATTAATATATTTACAATTAAATATATGAAAAACAGTTTCTCAACAATCATAAAAATACATATAATGCCACTTTAGGAACATTTTTGTCTAAATATTTATTCAGTTGTTCTTGATAAAATATCATTTAATGTCACCAACACCAAAATCATGGTTAGCATAAATTTTAATTGATAATTTATAGTCTAATTGCTAAACCCATTCTGCACTAATTTATAATTCTACCTGTCATAAATATGAATGGGTAGTTTCCAATCATGTACTATCAAGCATTTGTTCAATGACTTCCTTAAATTACTTCCATTATTACTGATCCTGTAGTGTAGGTGGGAGAAATTTGGGCAACCCTTTGGATGCTACCATTATTTTATGTGTCAAAATTGGATTAGATACTATGCATAATGCAAATAACCATGTAATTATTTTGAATTTACAATGTATTTACTATGTAATTGCATAGTAAGTACCATATAATTACAAGATGATTACATGATTATTTCTGCCTTTTACACAGCTTTAAAAGCAAAAGATTTAGTTGCAATTATTATTGGCATTTATTGGTAAGTGTTACATAGTAGGGAACAATATTTATCATGTAATCAACCAAGCAAGCAACTGTTATTGGCTCTTTTCACTTGCAAAATTACACTTAAAAGTAATTGTAGTAAACCTAAAATAGCTCTGAAAATAAAATTTATCAGTTAAAAAAGTTATTGCACTTGACTAGTTATAGAACAGGTAAAAGGCACAATTTGATATCTCAACAATAGATGATTACTCAGTACATCACTCTGGTAAACAATTACGATTGTGCAACCTTAGTCAAAGCCCTAAATTTCAGATTTTTAAAAAAAATATTCTAAGCAAATATTGGTTGATAAAAATCAAAATTCAAGAAGCTCAAGACATTAAAATTCAAGTAATAACTAAAAATCCATACTTATTATAATAAAACATACCATGATTTTTATCCGTTACTCATACTCCTTCAACTTTGTAAAAATATGTACTGAGAATTGCAGGAAAAATGTGAAAATAGTACATAAAGCACCATCCATACACCCTGAACACTCAGTTCCCTCTTGTATTAGTATGGTGCATCTATCATAATTAATGAAACAATATTGATAAAGTATTGTAAATTAAAGTCCATACTTTATACAGATTAGTGGCCAATCTAAGTATGATCTTACCTTAATGAATTAAATCTGTAAAAACCCTATTTTCAACTAAGTTCTCATTCTAAGGCTTTAGGGATTAGAACTTAAACATAATGAATTTGAATGCACACATTTAACCCAAATCATTATCTAACCTATCACCAAACTCATGGTTACTTACATGTTTACCTAAATTTCCTTTAAAAAAATTTTGTTTTCCAATACTGGGGATCAAACCTAGGAATAGTCTACCTCTAATTAAAGGTAGGACATAATTCTTTGAAGGTATCCACAGCCCCTTTTAAAATTTTATATTGACAGTGCCTAAATTGTCCAGGCTGGCCTGGAACTTGTAATCCTCTCACCTGAGCTTCCTGAGTAACTGGGATTACAGGCCTAAACCACTGTTCCTGAATCTTTCAGAGGATCAATATTTTTGTATTTGGCACTTAGATCTGTGACCTATTTTGAGTAATTTTTTGAAAATCATATGGTCTACATCTAGGTTTATTTTTGTACATGATTTTCCTGGTTGTGGAAACACCGCTTGTTGAAAAATTAGCTGTTCATCATGGAATTGCCTTTCCTCCTTTGTCAAAAATTATTTGATTATATATGGGTCTTTCTCTGTGCCCTCTATTCTGCTCCACTGATCTCTCCTTTCACCAACATCATGCTGTCTTGATTCTCATTCCATTAAATAAGTCTTGAAATCTGCTTGGGTCAGGCCCCCAATTTTGTTGTTCTTTGGTATCATGTTGGCTATACTCGTATTATTTTGGCTTACCAAATAAGTGGAACAATCAAAGTTTATCAGGCATCATGCAGGATTTATTGAAAATTTCAGCAATCAGAACTACTATGGCAAGATTCTCTCGCTGTCAACCTTGCTTTCTGCATCAAATATAACTTCTTGTCTGAATGACTCAGCCATAAGATATAGAAAATTCTGTCTTCTAAAATTAATATTCTAAGGAATAAGGCAGAAGTGGTTTCCCTATGCCACAGGTGATGGCTCAGATATGAATGAATGGAAAGGATTAAGGTGAAAATCCACTGCTTCTGCTGAGGATTCTGAAATGTTGCCATTTTCTCTAGCTGTGAGTCCTGCCACTCAATCACACCTGCAGAAGCTTGGAAATCTAACTAGTTATTTGAATAGTAATGTACATATAAATTACCAAAGATCTTCTTAAAATATAGATTCTGGTTCTGTGCATCTAGCATGGGTCATGATTTTGCATTTCTAACAAATTCCAGAAAGATCCTGTGGCTGTGTATGAAATATATTTTGCGTACATAGAGATAGAAACCTTTTTCTTAAACGTTAGTATATTTAAAAAAAGCACATACACAGATTGCTAAAGTAGAGTGTTGGGCTCTATCCCCAGAATCTCTGATTAATTGGATTTGGGATGGGTCCCTTGATTTGAATTTCTAACATTTCCAAGTAATATTAAAGCTGGTGATCTAGAAACCACACTTTGGAAAACAATGACATAGAAATGGTTGTGAAACAATTGTGTTTTATCTACAAGTATTCTAAAATGGAAAAGTACCAAGATTCTAACCTATTTGCCAGGTTGAAACCAAGCCAAACCAAACCAAACCTGTATAAGTAAAGGAGCTCCCTATTTGTGCCGGAGCCTGATAGTTTCTTCATTGAACTGTAATAGATTTGTGTCTGGACCCATGATTGTGCAGCTATAAGACACTTGCTCTCATTGCTCTCTGGTTAGCTGAGGCCACCTGACTGAGTTCTAAACTGGGGTGTAGAAACAGATGTGATATGCACTAGGTCTGTGTCTCGTGACATTTGGGTGTGTCTTGTTCTCCATACACTTTTCCTTCTGCATTTTTCTGCTTTCTAAAAACTGAATGCCCAGTCGTATTTAAAGGAAATTGGTTCCCTGATCAACTTTGAAGGGAGAAAGAGATACCTCACATACCTACCGAGTTCACATCAATGCAGCAAAAAAGAAATATTCCCCATGTAAGAATACTTTTTTAGTATAAGTGGGCAGAACAAATGTTAGGCAAGATTATGGAAGAAAATACACACATAAATAGGCATAGCTATGTATATTTCTGAAACTAAAGCAGAGAAATATTTAGGTATTTTTGGTGGAATTTTCAGAGACTTTCCATCATAAAATATATCTTCCATCCCAAATAGACCACCCACTTGCCATTTCTTCAAAGATTAACAAATCAAATATTTCATGGGAGGGAAGAGTAACTTTCAATTTTAAATATACCCCTGTAATGTTGTAGCAATGTGTGTGTTAGTTTTTATAAAATAAAAATACTGATTATAGAAGAAATTGAATAATCCATAATTTTAGTATATGATCTTTATCAAATCATTTAGCTGAATTACTCTTTAAAAAAAGGAAAATAGGGTTGGGGATGTGGCTCAAGTGGTAGCACGCTTGCCTAGCATGTGTGAGGCACTGGGTTCGATTCTCAGTACCACATAAAAATGAAATAAAGAAATTTTGTTCACCTAAAAAACTAAAAAATAAATATTAAATAAAGGAATGTGACCAAAACAACAAATAATTTCCACAGGTTTTTTTTTTTTTTTTGGTTCTCGAATACCAAATATTTCCTCAATCTCTAGCTTCAAATGATTTTCCCTTCCTTCTTCTGTCCTAATATTGTACATTTTTTAATCCTATAAAACTCAGTTCAGATTAGTGCTTTCACATTAGATTATGTGAAATTAGCTAGACCCAGAAAGACAAATACTGAGTGTATGATGGGGTGAAATTGACTGTTGTTTAAAGTGGAAAAATTTTCAGTTAGATAGAAGAGTAAGTACAAAATACCTATTGCAGAGCATGGAGATTACAGCTAAAAACAATGCATTGTATACTTGAAATTACTAAAACAGCAGATTATGTTTGCCACAAAAAATTATGTGATGTAAAGCACATGATTTTTAGTGTGATTTAACCATTTCACAATGTACGATATATTTCAAAGCATCATGATGTAATGTATAAATACATATTATTTTTATTTGTAAATTAATATATAAATTCAGAAAAAAAGTTACATATGACTTTCTTCCATATAATTCTGTACATAATTTTTATAACCTGTGTAGCATATGATTTTATGATAACGTACCTAAATATTACCCTCTCTCTCTATCCTGTGAAGACAAAAACTGTATCCTATGTTGTTAGTGAATGAACAAATATGCCTTATAATTATGTTGACTGTGGATATCCATCATTTCTACTTGGTCATGTGCTACAAAAACTAAGCCAAAATTATTAGGATAAGAGTAGTTGGAGAACGTAAATCCGTATATTTGGGTTCAAAATAGCAATTTTACAAGGGCAGTAAGAGTGGGGTCTAGCTTAACCACAGTTCATATAAAATGGCTTATGAGATTTTGTTAACTACACAGCATGCGAGTCAACAATGTAACATGGCTGCCAAAGTAAGCAATAAGCACAATGAAAATGTTTCACTTTGCCAGGCTCAATAAACATTATTTTGCTGTTCTGATGGTCTCTAATTAGGATAATTAAGAACTGAAGTGTCAACATTGGCCTCATCTACTAATTTCCTGATTGTTTATGGACTCCAGCCACTCTACATTTTGTTACTCTGCATTCTGTCACCCTCATCTTTTTATGCCACCCAATAAAGGCCTGTTATTCACTCTTTGCCACTTTCATACATTTTTTGTAGAGTTTTGCTTCTGTCTCTACATGGATGATACAAGATAGGCAGTTACAAGAACTAGCAAGAAATAATAAGAATTTTGCCTTAATACCAGAAATCTGTCACCAAATGGTGTTTCCGGTACTTTCTTATCAACACTAAATTTTATATTAGGGGAAGTTACCATTAATCCAGGCTCTCAGATTGCTTAAATGAGCTGCAATGGAAAAGTAGATATTGAAAAACTGAGGGAAAATTTATTAAAATTACATATTGAAAGGCAGATATAAAAGTTGTGCCTGAATACATTGTTTAGGCACAGGAAGTCTATATACTTAATATATTTCAAAAGTTAAGTATATCTTTAATGATTGTTTATTAATTATTTAGTTTGCATAGGGTCATTCAATTAATAAATAACTTTCTACATTTTACAATAGTACTATAGTATTAATGTACAATGACAGATGATATTTTCCAAAAATCTAGATTGTGACTTAAATAAAGAAACAAATTCTAACTAGTACTCAATTACTTCTTCTATAAACCTGCTTACAAATTCCCCTTTAATTGAGACTCGGTGTTATCTTAATATGTACACACACACACATATACATATATGTATATATTTAATTATAGGTAGCTATAGATATACATGTGTGCATGAGTACATACACACACAGTGTCTCTCTTTCTACAATAGAATTTTATATAATTGTGTACCTCTATTTATATGTAACTACATGCATTATTATAACAAATACAACAATATTAAAAAGAGAAACATAAAAACACACACAGGGCACTTTCTCTACTCCAAACCATAAATAGCCATATGGACATATAGAATCAACCATATATAATAGGCTCCAACCTCAAAAACACCTCTATTTAAAACATACTTCATAAGCAACTAAAAAAGAAACTAACATGCTTTGGGAAAAGATAATTACATGAAACTATGACAAAGAAAAACTATGAAATATCAAATTTGTTTTTCTACTGTGTTAAATCATGTTCTTCAGTTATATTTCTCCCTTTTTCCATTACCAACAAATAATCTTTTCTCCATTGCAAAATCATCTTCTGATTCAACTAAATCAACTCTTCCTATATTAGTTTAGTTATAACAAAATACCATACTATAGGTAATTTACAAAGAACAAAAATTTATTTTCTCATAATTCTTGAGACTGGGAAATCCAAGATCAAGGCACAGACAGGTTTGGTTGTCTGGTAAAGGCTTAGATAACTCTTCCAGAAGGAAAGAAATCTGTGTCTTCACATGGCAAAAAGCAGAAAGGCAAGCTAAGTGATGCCTAAAGCTTTTAGTAGGAACTGTAATCCCATGCATGAAGGAGGAGACCTCATGGTCCAATTACCTCTTAAACACTGCACTCATTAACACCATCACACTAACTATTAAGTTTCAACAATTGAATTTTGAAGGAGACATATTCAAACTCTAGCATCATGAATGCAAGGACTGATCATTAATTTGAAGATTCTTTCATCAAGGAGCTTCATAATAATTATAATAATTTTTTCCAAGAGTTCATTCACCTTCTTGTGCCTAGCTGAATATAAATAGAAAATATCCTCATTCTACAAGGAAGAAATGAAAGAACCTAGGAGTATTTGGTAAAGTCTTCAACTCTATGGTGCCTCCTTAAAGGTTACTAGTTGATCATGAATCTTAATGTAAATTCTAGTTCAAGTTAACATATGAACGGTAAATATATTTAAAATATTTGTAGGAACATACTGTACTCCAAATGAAAGAATATATATGATAATGGGTAGGAACCTTAAATGTTCTGGTCACTTCAAGTGTGATCACATTAGGTCTGATCAGAGACAATTTCATGTGATAGTTATACCACTTGTGCCTATTCTCTCTCCTCTCTCTCTCTCTCTCTCTCTCTCTCTCTCTCTCACACACACACACACACACACACACACACACACGGACAATCTTGTAAAACAAAAGGACAATCTTATAATTAGATCAATCATTTGATAATTTTTTTTTTTCATTTTGTAAACCACTTTCATTTAGCCAAAATATACTGAAACCAGCAACATAAATGAGATTATAGCTTGATTTTAAAAGGTCCCCAAGAATTAGTCTAGTCAGATAACAATGAGGAGAGGCAGAATAATATAGTAGAAGTAAAATAAAAATAAGAAAACTAAGTTCTGGTGCCATTTTTTGCTTCAAGCATGGTAGAAGATCTGATAATATTTTTAAAACAAGTAAATCTCATTAAACCCATGTCATCATTTACAAACATTTTCTCAACTCTTTAAAATGAGTTACCTTCTTGTCACTATACTTACATACTTATATGCACACACACCCACACATTTCTATACATGCATTCTCGGAAGAAGGAAGTTTGTGACTCTTCAGTCAAATAAATAAAAAGTTTTCCCCACAATTATTTTACCTTTGGGTAACAAAATGCAGAAGTAGAATTATCTTTTTTAAAAAAATCCTTGTGTGACTAAAGTAAGCATACTATAGCAATACAGGCATATCCATATTTAAAGCGGTATAACTCACTATAGCCAAGTTATGGAAGCAGTCAAGGTGTCCTTCAAACAGATAAATGAATAAACAAAATGTGGTATATATACATAATGGAGTTTTATTCAGCCATAAAGAAGATCAAAATTATGTCATTTGCAGAAAAGTTTATGGAATTGGAGTGCATTGTGTTAAGCAAAATATACTAGAATCAGAAAGTCAAGGATCATATGTAGAAGCTAGAGAGAAAAAGGTAAAAAAAGAGATCTCATGAAAATAGAAGGGAGAACTGTAGGGTGAAAGGAATTGAAGCAGTGTATGGGAGGAGGGAGTACAATGGGATTAACTGGGAAGTGAAATTGATCAAATCATGTTGTATGAATACATGAATGTGCCACAATGAATCCCACTATTATGTATAAATATTATGCATCAATGAATTCGTAAATGTTTTTGTTTGAATAATAAAATAATATGGTTACCATTCAATATAGAAGGAAATAAATGACTCCAAAACTTCCTAGATCTTCCTTCTATTCTCATATTCAGATTCTTCTGACTTTGTGGAAAGCATTTCTCCTCTTTTGAAGCACAGAAAATCCATCACACCATAGTATAGAACTTGGTAAACATTGAAATCCACTTTTCCAGAAAACTAAAAGTTTGAAACCATGACTTATATTTATCTTCACTTAAACTTCTGTCCTTGCTTAACTAAATTCAAATATTTTGGATAACTGATTAACATCTTGGCTATGACATATTAGTATTCTCAGCTCCATTATAATTTATGCTATTTACAAGTGAAATAATGATTTTAATGCACACACACATCTTTGACGTTTTTCATATCCAGTACTTTTGAAATCTCAAATTCTAAGGAACAAATTTCTAATTATATTTTTTCTTTCTTACTAATTTTCTTTCTTCTATTTTGTTTCATCAAAATTCCATCTCCATTCTAAGTCTTCCTTCTACACAGTTCATCACTCCTTTAGTATATTTGCTATAATTATTTGGGCAGAAAATCTACCCCAAATCAGAAATACTAAATCAATCTTATAACATGTTCTCACTGATTCCTGCACTGTGTTGCTTGGGTTCTCCAAGAAAAAATGAACTAATCAAAAGTTTAGTGTAACTACAAATTAATTGTATCTCTGTTCACATAAGCACTCATTATTACTGTCACTCACCAACATTTATGTGCTATGTTTTATCTACCCATTATTTGATCTAAACTTGAACATAACTCCATTTGACTTAGTTTTTCTCTTACTTCCTGATCTCTTTTCAAACACATTGTCTTGTCCCATCTTTTATCATGAAGATAGCAAATTACTCCCCCAACTTTTTGTCTTCTCAGGTTTCAGTTAAATGTTAACTCAAATCAGAGTACATTCACCTCCAGCCTGTGGTTGGATTTCTGCATGTTAGTTTCACCTGATCCTATAAACTTAATTTCTTTCATCATTCAAAACTATATTTCTGGGACTGAGGATAGAGTGGGTAGAGGGCTTGCCTAGCATTAACCAGGCCCTGGGTTCAATCCCCAGTGTTTTAGTCAGCTTTTTTCCCTGCTGTGACTTAAAGACTTGACCAGAAAAATTATAGAGAAGACAAAGCTTATTTGGGGACTTACTGTTTCAGAATTCTCAGTCCATAGCAGGATCCAATCCTCAGGGCTCTAGGTGAAGCAGAACAACATGGTGGAAGACTGTGGTAGAGGGAAGCAGCTCACATGACGATCAAGAAGCAAAGAGAGAGATTTCCAAGTGGATATAAATATATACCCCCAAGCCACACCCCCAATGCCCCACATCCTTCAGCCAGACCCTACCTGCTTTCAATCATCACTCAATTAATCCCATCAGATGATGAATTCAGTGGTTGAGTTAAGGCTCTCATAACCCAATCATTTCTCCTCTAAACCTTCTTGCATTGCCTCACACATGAGCTTTTGAGGAAATCTCACATCCAAACCATAACACCCAGTAACAAAATATATTTAGGGAAGAGAGTCATGAATTCCTCCAGTTAGCCCCTAGGGAATTGGCAAATATCCATAAATGTAAGCAATGGATTTCTGTTATTTAAAATGCCTAGTCTGTTGTAATTGTTAGTGCAGCTCAACCAAACTAATATGTGGGGACACTTCTACTTTCACCATTGTAACACAGATCCATAAATTTTGGGGTGGTTGGAGAGAGTACAAGGGATTGAACCCAGGGGCACTTAACCAGTGAGCCACATCCTCAGCCCTTGTTATTTAAAAAATAAAATTGAGACAGGGTCTTGCCAACTTGCTTAGAGCCTCACTAAACTGCTGAAGCTGGGATTGAACTTGTGATCCTCCTGCCTCAACCTCTCAAACCCCTGGGATTATAGGTGTGGGCCAGAGTGCCCAGCTAGATCCACACGTTTTAACTGTTGAAGATACAGTGCCACACAATAGCTATTGTCTTAAGGAATATATCCATATTGAGATGAGTGCCCCTTTCTTGCAAGACATTAGTCTTCATTTTTTTTTTAAATGAATATAGTCTATTGCTCTTTCAGGCAAGCATCTTCTCCTAGGTTGTGCACTGGGTGATGAGACCAGTGCTTATTATCTTGTAGGTGAACTACTGTAGTAACTTTACTATGAAATGGTACCTTTTCTGTGGTGACAATTTGCAGTATCCCATGCCAATGAGAGATGTCTCTTGCAGAATGGAGGAGATGTGCAAACCCCAAACCCAATAACAATAGTAAATTAGACACATTTCTCAAAAAAATTTTTTACTTCTATTGAATTTTAAAAACATGTGTTCAACATATTGAAAAGCATTTGTTTAAGGAAATATAGTGAGACTTATACAAAAACAGTGGGAATCTATGTGTTTTTAGCCTAGACTGGGTCCACCTTACATTTCCAATCTCCAGGGGAGGTAGTTCTATTGGGGCAGGAAAAACCATGAAAATTAGCATCTTCAGTGATGGAAAGAACTACCTTGATTAGGAACAGGACGTGAAAAAACTCTGTGATCAGATCTCTGTTGAAAATTATATTGATCTTGATGGCAACTAATCAGGGTAGGCAATCTTGCAGTGGACTGAAGTTTTGATATTGATTAGATCAAGCAAACATTCTAGGAGTTTATCAAAGAGATGTAAGAAATGAGAAAGCCATAATGGATTGGTAAGTTACCACATATCCCAGATATGCCAGGTGGTCTCAAAAGCAATTCTTACATATGTACAATGATGCACACAAGCAGGAGAGACTGGCGTGGGCCCTAGATATCCACATGCCCCATGAGGTATGTGCTGTTGTATAGAAGATATGACAAAATCCAGCAAAAGGTAAAAATTAGAATAGATACACAAATTGCCTGAGGTTTCAAAGTGTAGCCCAATTCATATATTAATGCACTGGCAAAGAATGAATTAAGGTGTTCAAGCACAGTCCCTGCCCAGTCATTGATTGTTTATCAATTTACATTAACCCAACTGGATATTAGGATAGATATATATCTTAATAATAAAAATAAGCAGAAGAATAGAGAAACTAAAAAGATACATCACTAACTACTCTACTAGAGGCAGACACTATAGAAGTGTGGATGAGTGTGTATATATATATATTTATGAGTGTACATATATGTATATGCATATACACATATATGTACATATGTGTGTGTATGTATGTGTATATCTATATCTATATCTATATCTATATCTATATCTATATATATATATATATATATATATATATAAACAAGCAAACAACAACTACTTGCAGATTCATCAGGGACGGGTGGTAGAATCCAGAATTGCTAAAATACACTATATAAAATGTTTCCAACAAAATATTATGTAGCATTCAAGAAAAAAAAGGAACATGTGACATGACATATATACATGAAAAAACAGAGAACATTGTAGGACCAGATGTTGGATTCCACAAAAAACTTGAAGCATGTTAAAAATATCCAAAGACCTAAAGGAAAACATGTACAAAAAATTAAAGTATGACTGTGACTCATTTAATAATAAATAAAAATTTTAAAAATGATGAAAAGGTAACCAATGGAAATTGTGTTATAGAAAAAATCTGCAGTGTGGTGGCACATGTCTATAATTCCAGCAAGCAACTTCAGTAGGATAAGCAGGAGGATTGCAAGTTTGAATCTAATATTCAGCAACTTAGCAAGGTCCTAAGCAACTTAGCAAGACTCTGTCTCAAAGTAAAACAAAAAACAAAAAACAAAAAAATCAAACAAACAAACTAGGAACATGGCTTGGAAGTTAAGCATCCCTGGATTCAGTCCCTGATATAAAAAAAAAAAAATCCCCAAATTTTAAATGTACTAGAAATACCAAAAATGAAGATGCAATATATGATTGCAATGAAAGAGGAATAACCTTACAAAAATGAAAAAAATTCCAAAAGAATAATATGAACCTTTTGTCAACAAATTAGACAACATGAATAGGATTATTAGAAAGACTTGATTACCAAATATTACTCAAGAAGAAATAGAAAATCTGTATATACCTATAGCAAGTAAAGAAACTAAATTAGAAATTTAAAATCTTTCCAAGATAAAATCTCAGACTTTATTCATTAATAAAATTCCTGTGGAATAAATTCTGTACATTTTTTTCAGACACATAGAGAAGTAATTATATACATAAGCTCTTCCAGAAGATAGGAGAGAATACTTCTCAAGTTCTTATGAGATCTGTGTAATTACCTAAATACTAAATCTAAACAATGCCGTACAAGGAAAAGTTTACAGAACATTACTACTCATGAATAGACTAAGAATCCTCTGAAATATTAGCACACCCAAACCAGTAATGTATAAAAGAGATTATAGACGATGATCAAGAGTGATTTACTCCAGGAATGTCAGATTGGTTTAACATTTAAAAATCAGTCAATTCAATGTAACATATTAATAGAATAAGGACAAAAAGTATGGTCATCCAAACAAATGCATAAGAAATTTTGACAACATCCTCTTTTGATGATGACCTATTTTCTGCATTTTTGTTTCCATTATTTTTGTTTGAATGTCAGGTGTGTGTGAAAGAAGAGTAGAGAAAAAGTAAATAATATTTATGCTCAGAAAAAGTTGTGCTTCTTCTATCATGCTGCTTTTTGAAGGTCAAGTTAGTGCAGTCAGTGATTGAACTGGTTCTGGGATTTGTTATTTCTTTGATCAGATTAAGTTCACCACCTCAGGCTTTTAATTTCATGGGAGTTGTTACCTTCCCTTTGCAAGGATCTGTGGGCCAAGAAGGTTGATTTCCCTTCTTGTCCTCAGCCTCACCCTCAATGGGACCATCAGGAGTTTGCTTTCAACAATTCTTCAGTGCTGCACCTCTTCTGGCTGTAGACTTTTTCCCAGAGTAAGGCCCAGATGTCTTTCAATTACCTTTGGGCTCACCTTTTTTTTCACCCTCAGATTAATAGGAGATATAATTGACAAATGAAAATTGCATATATTCAAGGTATACAAAATGATAGTTTTATATGCACATACATTATAAAATTATTATTACAATCAAGCTAATTAGCATATCCATTCACTCAGGTGTGTATGGGGGGGGGCAGGGTATAAGGATCCTAGAAATCTACTCATAGCAAGTTTCAATTAATACAATATCATCAACTATAATCTAGGCTGTTATATTAGATTCCCAGAACATATTTATTTTATAACTGAAATTTGTACCTTTTTACCAATATTTATCATTTCTGAAACCACCTGTATCCAATCCCTGGCAACCACCATTCTATGCTTTACTGCCATGGGTTTGACTTCTGAGGATTCCTCAGGTAAGTGAGACCAGAGTTCTCCCTCTTCATATTCAGAATTTAGGAAAGCCCCAGGGCCTGTGCCTCAGGAAGGTTTTAATCAGCTTTTCTTCCTCTCTGCTGGAGACAGAAGATGAACAAGTTACATAGGAAACCACCCCCCACCCCAGAGTGCTGATGAGTTTTCAGTTTCTCCTAGTCCTTCTGTTTGTTCTACCTTTGATAACTCCATGCCCTTCAAGCCTACACTTCAGTGTCAATCTCTGTCAGTGCTCCTACCCTGACCTAGTCTCTGTTATAGGCACCTAGTGAAACCTTCTGTAGGAGTTGGATTGTCAGTAGATTCACTTTGCATCATATCACATTATACGGAGAGTTTTTTTTTCCTTTCCTCTGTTTACAGAAATTTCTTGATCTTCCTGTCATTTTTGCAATGATCAAAGCAGTAATTGTCAGCAGCTTCTCATTTAGGAAATGCTCATTATTTTTTTTTTAAGGTTTCATTAGACTTTTTTTTTTTTTTGCTATCTCAGCACTCTAATGGAGTTTTTAAAAACTTTAAATTTTTAAATGCTCCCCAGTTAATTCTCAATGTCAGATTGGGAGACAAGTTCTCTTGTGACTTTCTACAACCTAAGTGGGATGAAAGGCATGTTTCATTGATTTTTTTCTGTGTTATAATTTGTTTCCTCCTACTTAATTTGGGTTTATTATGCTTATAATTCTCTAAAACTTCTTAAGGTCCAAACTTAGAATGTTTCTCCTAAAGAGACTTTGTATTTTTCAAAGTCCTACTGAGAAACAGAACCAATAAGATAGATATAAATATAGTTATAGATATAGATACAGATATAGATATCATGAGGAATTCTCTTCAATGAGTACGGAAACCAAGAAGTCCCACACTATTACATCATAAGCTAAAGACCCAAGTAAACAGGTTGTATAATTCAGTTCAGGTCTGAAGTCCTCAGAATCAGGGGAGCCCCATGTATGGGCAGGAGAAGATTACATGAGATGTCTCAGCAGTGAAGCAGGAGACAGAGATGAGATAGAGATAGAGATAGAGATAGAGATAGAGATAGAGATAGAGATAGCAGGGGTGGTTGGCATGGGAGAAAAAGAGAGGAAGGGTAGATTGGGTGAGAATTCTTCCTTCTTGCATCAAGACTGGATGATTCCCATCCTCAGGAAGGACTATCCCTGTTTGTTTCTCACACCAATTCAAATACTTATCTCTCTGAAAACACTCTGATAGATAAAGCCAGAGGTAATGTTATCTGGTCATGTTAAGAGTCAAGAGGTCACATAAAACTACTATCCTTCCTATTCACTATAATTATTTCAATTGCTTTAACTTTGTTCTGCTACTTTATAATAGTTGGGTAGTTGCAATGCCGGCAATAGTTGGGTAAGTCATGATTTCTAATTTTCTTTATATTTCTATAACACATAATTTAGAAGTATGCTGCTAATTTTGTGAATCTTAACTATTTTATAGATGTCTGAGATTAATTTTTAATTAAATTATTTGTGGTCTAAGAGCATAGTAGTTTTGATTGTAGACATTTTTAAAAATATACTTTTACTCATTTACTGTTTTAATTATTCTACCAATTCCTGAGAGTGAGATGTTAAAATCTCCAATGATAATAGTGCACTTATTTTTGCCTTTAGTTTTAGTTTGCATTTAAGCTCTTGTATATTTATATTTAAGATTTTTATGTTATATTTATTTCACAACACTTTTTATAATTAAACTATATTATTTGTCTACTGTTCGACTTGATTTCTATTTGGCTTATCTTTAGTGTGCATTGTGGGCATAGCTTATGTTTTTTCATCCATTACTGTTTTATTTATTTTTATTTATTCATTCATTCATTCATTCATTCATTCATTGTTACTAAGGATAGAACCAGGGGCTTTTTACCACTAAGCTACATCCCCAGCCCATTTTACATTTTACTTTGAGACAAGATCTCATTGTAAAGTTGCCCAGGCTGGCCTTGAACTTGCAATTTCCCCAAGTCTTAGCCTCCTGAGTAGCTGGAATTACTGATAAGCACCACTGAGCCTGGCTCATTCATTACTGTCTAATCTACATGCATCTATAGTTGAAGTTATTCTTTTATAGAAATATGTGGTTGTTTTGTGGATTTTAAATCTGGTGAAACATCTTCTGCCCCATATTGAGATTTTAGACCCTTTACACTTAATATTATCATTGACTTGATGGGTTTAAGCCTACCATATTGCTATTTATTCTATTCCTCTGTCCCTGTTATGCTCTTTGGGATAATACCTTTTTTTCTTGTATTTCATTTTAATTACTCTTTTGAATTTTGACTACACCTTTCTCATTATTGTCTCAGTTTCCTACATAAATTATAATATACATTTTTATCATGTTCTACTAAGAGATAATATATTTTTACTTCATGTAGAGTACCAATATATTATAACTGCATTAATTTCTTTTACTAGCCTCCTGTTCTTTTTTTTTCATGTAATTTACTTCTCTATGCATTATAAAATCCACAAAGTCCTTGTTATTATTTTTTAAACTGATTATTTTTTAAATAATTTTAAGTGATAAACGATATCTTTTTACTTGCCCAAAGAATTACTATTTTTGGTGCTCCTTACTCCTTCTTTTGATTAATTTCTCTTTTAAATTTCTCTTTAGCCCTCTTTATCTACTTAATCCAAAGAGTAGCCTTCTTTGGCACTTCTTTTAAAGAGGGCTTGCTGGTGTTCAGTTTTTATTTAGTCAATATCTTTATTTCATAATCACATTCGAAAGATACATCTGCTGAATATGGAATTCTACCTAAAGGTTTCATTCTCCTTTCAACACTTTACAGATCTAATTCCATGGTATTTGTAACTGTTATTTCAGATACCATAGCTGTGTTTATTTGTTTGTATATAATGTATTTTTAATCTGTTTTTATGCGATTGTTCTAGCTATTGTTTTTAATAGTTGGATTTCAATATTCCAAGGTGCAGCATTCTTTGTATTTATCCTGTTAGGCTTTATTAAGCTTTAGATTTAGAGGGTAGTTTTTCACCAAATTTGGGAACTTTTGGAACATAATTTTTTCAACTGTGTTTAGTACCCATTATCTTTTTTCTTTCTGACTGGGCTCCAGTTAATCTATGTTAAACTGGTAGAACTTTGTGCACAAATCACTGAAGTTGTCTTAAATTCTTTTTACATGTATATCATTCAGATTCATTAATGCATTTCCTTTTTTAATTTTTTTCTTTTTTATTTATATATGACAGTGGAATACATTACAATAGATGAATGGATAAAAAACATGTGGCATGTATGCACGATGGAATATTACTCAGCAATAGAAGAGAATAAAATCATGGCATTTGCAGGTAAATGGATGGAGTTAGAGAAGATAATGCTAAGTGAAGTTAGCCAATCCCTAAAAAACCAAATGCCAAATGTTTTCTCTGATATAAGGAGGCTTATTCATAGTGGGGTAGGAGGGGGAGCATGGGAGGAATGGACTAACTCTAGATAGGGCAGAGGGGAAGGGAGGGGGCATGGGGTTATTAATGATGGTGAAATGTGATGATCATTATTATCCAAAGTACAAAGACACAAGTTGGTGTGAATATATTATGTACACAATGGAGATGAAAAATTGTGCTCTATATGTGTAATGTAATGCATTAATGCATTTTCAACTGTCTTCAAGTCTTCTGATTCTCATCTGTATATAAGTTCATCCCTCATATGTTCATTTTATATATGTATATTTATTCAATATTTATTATACATAAATATATATGCATATGCATATTTACTGTGTGTATGTTTATGCACTTAGGTTTCTAGAATTTATTTCTTCATTTTACTAATAGTTTTCAATTATTTGACAATATACTCCTTTATTAACTCATAATTATCACATTTTGGAAAATCTTAAATTTATTTATTATAGCTATTTTAAATTTATTTTCTGTTATTTTTCACATCTGTGTTGTCTGCAGGTCTCTTTCTACTGATTACTTAAAACTCTCTTGTTTATGGCTCACTTATTGACATTACTTTGTATAAATAGAAATATTTTTTATTATGTGGGTGTTATGGGTTGAACTATGCCCATAGAAATTCATGTTAAAGTTCAAAAACTTACTGTCTCAGAATATAACCTTATTTGAAAATAAAGTCTTCATGGAGCTAATCAATTTAAAATGAGGATATTAAAAAATCCCTTATACAATACAAAAGGTGTTCTGACAGAAAAGGGAAATTTGGAGACAGATACACACTCAGGCGGAATGCCATGTATAGTTTGGAGTCATGCTGCTGCAAGTCAAGGAACTACAGAAGCAAATAGCCTCATGGAACACATTCTTTGTTTCTCACAGTCTTTATAAAGAACTGAGTACATTGATTTTGGACTTCCAAAATCCTCCAGAACTTTGAGACAACAAATCATTGTTTATTAATCCATGTAGTTTGTGGTATATTGCTACAGCAGCCTTAGCAAACTAATATAGCTTGATAATGTGAATGATATTTTATAGATAGTCTAAACAAATTTAATCTCTCTTAAAGGTATAAATTTTTGTTCTGTTACTTAAATTATTAAAGGATCATTTCAATCCTATTGGGCTTAGATTATTTCTTTGTTAGGAAGAGTCCCTTTCAATTCTGTCCTTCTTATGTAAAGAGTATAATCATTATGCTAGGGTATAGTGGGGCTTTTGTTTGTTTTGTGTTTGTTTGTTGTTGGTACTAGGAGTTGACCCCAGGATGCTTTAACATTGAACTCTATCCTGGTCCCCTTTTTAATTTTAAATTTTGAGACTGGATCTCACTGAGTTGCTGAGGGCCTCCCTAAATTGCTGTTACTGGCCTTGAACTTGCAGTCTTCCTGCCTCACCCTCTGATGTGGTTGGTTTACTGTACCTAGCATAGTTCTTATTTCTGTTGTCTAGCATTTCTGGGGCCACAAGTGATTGCTTGATGTGCTCAGCATGATTGATACATTTTGCCTGGTCTTTACCTACAATTTATCTCCACAGTTATGCCTTATGTTATCACTATTAGGATTGTTTTCCTAAACCATGTCTTTCTGCAGAGCTTCAGGGATTATCAAGCTATACATGCAGGGGCCAGCTATTGGCAAAAAATAAACAGCAAACCCCTTCACACACCAGGTTTGTGGTTTCTCTTATACTACAATGCTATTTATCTCAGACACCCTGATCCACAAATTTCTGTCCCTTCAGAAGACCTAAACATATAAGGGGGAAAATATTAGCACAACAGTTTCACAAAGCTAGAAAGAATCATGAGCAGTATGAAAAGACAAGGAAAGAAAGGACCACAAACAATACAGGTAAATTCAACATTAGATGAGGTAATATCTGCAGCTGATGGAATGTCAGACAAAGAGTTCTGGATATACATGCTTCAGATGATCTGGAGTCTCAAGGAAGACATTATACAGCAAATTCAGACAATGAAAAATCACTTTGACAATGAATTACATAAACAAATCCAAGAAGCAAAATATCAACTCTATAGGGAGATAGAGGAAATAAAAAACAAACAAACAGAAATCCTGGAAATGCAGGAAACAATAAACCAAATTAAAAACTCAAATGAGAATATTACCAGCAGAGTAGAACACTTAGAAGATAGAACTTGAGACAACGAAGACAAAGTTTTTCAACTTGAAAAGAACATAGACAGCTCAGCGAGAATGTTAAGAAATCATGAGCAGAACATCCAAGAATTATGGGATAACATCAAGAAACCAAACCTAAGAGTTATTGGGATCCAAGAGTGTATAGAGGTCCAAACCAAGGGAATGAGCAATCTATTCAATGAAATAATACTAGAAAACTTCCCAGACTTAAAGAATGAAAAAGAAATCCAAATACTAGAAGACCTAAACATTCATCTCTTCTTCCTTAGGTCAGTATGCATTGAATTTCACCTGTGGTCCAACCACCTGAACTGTGATCTGAATGGTGTTCTAGGAAGAAATCCCCTTTCCTCCTTGGATCATCACAATAACATGGTCTACATACTTGGGTCATGTTACATACAGCATTCTAGAATGAAATACAAATCCAAGAAGTGTTTTCCTTATGGATTTCCCTTTGTTTATGGATCATCATCTCTTCCTATTTGTTTTCCAGTACCAAAAGGAGATGCCCAATTAATAATTTCTTATGATTAGCAGGTAAAACTGATATCAGTTATTCCATCAGGATAGTAGAAGTCTGTTTATCTATCTATCTGTCTATCTATCTATCTATCTATCTATCTATCTATCTATCTATCTATCTCATCTACCCATTCATTCCCAAGTTTAAGAAAGACTAGCTTGACTTTCTCTGAGATAGCTATTGATCTTCCTGTTAAATCCTAGGACTTCAACTGAAATATCAGGTCTTCATGGGTCTTTACCTCCTGGTCTTTAAATTGGAACTCCATCATTAGCTATTCTGGTGCTCTGATGTTTAGACTTGAACTGGTTCTGTACCATTGGCCTTCTGGGATCTCTAGCTTGCTTGCTGCAGATCTTTGTTCTTATAAATGTTCATACAAATAATGATGGATTCTGTTTCTCTGGAGGATGATGAATAATATAAATTTTGATATTGGGAATTCTATAGGAGCATGGTTTTAAAAATAAACTTTTAAAATTTAAGGGTTTCTGAACCTGATTCTTTAATCTGCTTAGACTTAAAGGCATGAACAACTTTATCACCAGTAGTAAGAGAACACTTAAAGTATATGGCAAGTTTTGGCAGTAGAGATAAACAAAATACCAATTTCTTATCAGAAGGAATGATCTGGGAGACTTTGATACTTTCAAGTATTTTTGTCAAATTAGGGAATATGATGAGGTTGGCTGAATGATCTTAATATCACTGGACAGTGGGAGAAGAAGATGATAATTTTGAATTTTAATATCCAGACCAAACCTGAAAGATTCCAAATATGCCCTGAAGGAGACACATATCTCCTGTAGCTGTTGAGCTTAAATTGTTAAAAGTTAAATGTGAAATCTTATTCTGATTGTGGCTGAATTACAATGCAATTTGAACTTCTAGTCTCTCAAAATTCCTACTGTTAAAGAAAAAGAATGCTGAAATATCCAAGGGGCATATGTCGGAAGACATTGATGAAGCTAGGGATCTTGAAATTCTAAATTCTGAGGAGCTATCCTTGCCAGTCTCCCTCCCTGGTTCTCCAGCCCTATTCTCAGGATTACTTCTAGTACCCATTGTTTGAGCCTTTGTTATTCACCTTTCTCTGAGATTAGCTTTGCATTTCCTGAGGACACTGTAATGGAAATTAGAATTTTTGTAAATGTTTCCCAAGGACCTGTCACTTTCAATTTCGGCTTAAAAATTTGATAGGATATTGGGAATCTCTTAAGTACTTGTCTTATAAATAAATCAGTGGTGTTCCACATGATCCACAAATTTCATAATCTTTTCATTACTATTTATTCCATACTCAAATGTTGATGATACTGGATGAGTATGTGTGTCTTCGTCTATTACAGCTGCCAGATTAGTAAATAAAAATACTAATTCAGGTAAAGCTGAATCTCAGATAAAAAATGGATAGCCTTTTAGTGTTCATATGTACTATATAATAATTATGTATCACACATGGAATAAACATATTTATGAGATATATTTATACAATTTTATAACTATACTAATTTATGGATCACACATGCATGGAACATATATATTTGGATATAGTTGTGCTTATGAAATACACATATACATGAAAATTTTATAATAGAAAAATTATTCATCTGAAATTCAAATTTAACTAGGTATCTTGTACTTTTCTTGGAGGAAACTTATTCATATCATAGCCCTTTTCAAAACAATTCAATTTTTATCTCCATTTTCTCAATATTTAGAATTATTTTATTTCCCTATTTAAATGAAAATCTCTCTTCTAAAATAACCAGTTGCTTTATTAATTGTTTCACTTCACTTACAAAATAAATAAATGTCTTATTCTCACAAGAATATTTAAAATATTCTATTATGGTTCTCATCCATCCAACTTTTCTGATCTCTTCATTTGGAGTATTCTGTCCTCTAAATCTAATTTATTCTGTCTTTAATCTTTGATTCTACCCACAAACCCTTGGAAACTTCCAGGGATATTTCTATTATTTTACTACCAGTTATATGCCTATCACTGCTACCTATTTCTCATTTCTGGTTCTCTCTCACTCTGGTGTTTTTTTTTTTTTTTTTTTTTTGTACCAGGGATTGAACCCAGGGGCACTCAATGACTGAGCCATGTTCCCAGCCCTTTTTTTTTTTTTTTAATTTTGAGACACGGTCTCACTACATTGCTAAGAGCCTCCCTAAATTTCTGAAGCTGGCTTTGAACTTGCGATCCTTTTACCTAAACCACTGGGATTACAGGTATTTGCCTTCACACCTGACTTTTTTTTTCTTCTTCTGTGTTCATAATTCATAATATGCATACCGAATGAATGTTCTACAGATCATTCAAATACAAAACAAAGAGTAGTTTCCACTCAATGCATACATTACTTATTTATATTAGGTAACAGACCATAAAATTCAGAACTATAATTTTTTCTATTAATTGTCTTTTCTGATCTCGTCATGTAATTAATCCCGTACTCCTAAACATACTTCAAATCCATCATCATATATTCTATATTTTCAATTACTAATGCTGTGTAACATTGAGCACTCATTATTTATTTCCAGGATTGTTTTAATAGACATTTTGTTTCTATAATATCAGCTTTGTAGTTCTGCAAAATATTTTCAGTAAAATGCCAGCTGCTATGACAACAACTGAATCTTGATGACTTTTTTCAATGAAAATGTTTAGTTTTCAACTCCATGGTGTTGTAGTGGTGGGGTGATGGTGCTACTGTTCCGTGCAGTTGTTGAGGGAGAAGGTCTAATGGAATCTCTCTCATTTTTCAACTGTAGCTTTGCAATATTTTTGGTTATCAGGATCCACTGCTGGATTGTCTGCATCCAGCCAAGAAATAGAGAAAAAGAGAATGGAATATTATGCATGCTTTATTGTTCAAATTTAGAAATAATGCCTTTCCTTTTCATACAATCCAGTGGTAAAGGGTTTATTTATATATCACTATGAAGAAAATAAGAGAATATGGTCTAGCTGTGTACCGGAATGGAAATTCTTTAAAAAACAATGTGTCAGTTTCAGCCAATGCCTGTCTTTTAAACAAACAAATACCCATTTTATCCTCTTTCTACAGTTAGAACACATTCAATCTCTTCTCCAGGAGAGATGGCCATTCTAATTGCTTGTCTAGACGAAAGTCCACAATATCAAGATAATACATATTTTTTAAATTCTGGTTTTGGTGTGTGCTAACTAGTAAAAATAAATTATCTCTGTTCCTGTCACCCCTTAACATACACACACGTACACACAAAGCACCCCTTCAAAAAAGTAAAGCTCTCATTTGTAATGAGTAAAATGCGAGTCATGGTGCATAGTAATTCTGAAATTCCTTTTGATGTATGTAATTAGAACCCCCCTACATCAAAAATGAGGGGAAGCTTTGATTACATTCTGATTATAGTTTGTGGGAAGAATTCTTTTATTTATTGTTTTATCTCATTCCAGTGTATTTTTTCACGTCCGTTATCTATAGTGACCATGACAACAATGTGTTTTGTAAGGATTGTACTAAGATAGTATTTTAGCAGACAGCTTCTTGCCAGTACTAGTTTGTTATCAATTAGCCAAAAACATTTTAGTGTGTGGATATAGTTTCATTAATAATACACTTTTCTCAATACTTTTTTGTTCTTATCTTTCTGCATCCAGTTAGTTAATATGCCAGAAAACACATCCAAAGTTATTTCCTAGACATCATTCTCAAACCTGATCATTACTGGTTTCATCATTCTTGTCAGCCATTAGTGGTGGTATTGAGGCTGTCTGAAATAGTAGACTTCATTGGAAAGGCTAAATCCATAATCAGAACTTTACTATGGGTTTTTTTTTCCCTCTGGAAAATATTTTATTTCCTGACTTCTTTCTTTCTTTCTTTCTTTCTTTCTTTCTTTCTTTCTTTCTTTCTTTCTTTCTTTCTTTCTTTCTTTCTTTCTTTTTTTTTAACTATTTGAGATCTAGAATCATTCTTCTTTTTGTAATTCTGAAAAGCTGTATAAATCTGCATTCTGTCATTCTCTTCTTACTTTGTTGGCAAACTAAACAAATCCTATACAAGCTTTTATTTTTCTACTAATAACGATTATCAGCTAAACTAGTCATCTGTTCAGTTTAGGGCTCAGTACTACCCAACTTTCAGGTACTAATAATGTCTCTTACTTAGAGAAGTAGTGCTAAGATTATAACAGATAAACTCCAAATTTCAGTGGCTTAATACAGTATAAGTTTAATTCATGTTCATATAAAGTCTACTGTATAGACTATGAAAAACTCCATTTAGTCAAAGGAACCTCAGTCAAAGGCTAAAATTCTGACAGCTTTACCATATTTGGCAAACAACTAGACTGCCTCTGCCAGTTTTCATTCTGAAGTGCAAATCTAATAATTTCATTTTTCTTGTTGAAATTTTATTATTAATTCTGTATTACCTTGAGAATAAAATCAGACTCCATAATAATCTACATAATTTTTTTATTTTGAACTCTTCTACTTTTCAAACTATAAAGTCAGCATTATAAAGCTGCTTAAATATACCTGCATTTTCAATCTCCTTTCTTTACCACGTAATGTTTTCCTTTTGGAATTCTCTCTTACTCCATTACCACTATGTGCCACTGTGTTCATCAGGCAGAATCCAACTCAATGTCACCTCTTCATAGGTGGCTTCTCAAAAGCCCACATCTGGCAATGATAATTATCTCTTTGAATAATCACTTTAAGTTAATTATGGCTTTGCATTAATATGATCTATTCCATATATTTTTAAAAAATTGCTTCTTATGTGCTGTTATACAGGTTGTATAATTGTAGATTTTTCTTAATACCTCTCACAATTCTGGCAGTGAAAAAGAACCCAAAGAACTGTTTTTAAAATAAATTTCCAGCAAGTGTTTGAAAAGAATGTTGTAAAAGAAAATCTTTGTTAAAACATCTAAGTAATTGTTAAAATTCCAAACTAATATGTTGATTTTCTGAGCTGCCCAGTTTGCATTCCAAAACAAGTGTTAGCTAACCCCAAAAAACAAAAACTGAAAGGGCAACAACATGTGATCCTTGTCTTTAACTGTGATTGTGACTGTGACTGATCTTATTGGATGGAAGATGCCCTCTGCACTCAGTGCACATATTTATAGCCCTGACTTTGTTTTCCACCTCTTCAGTAGCTACTGTTAACTGGAAAGTGAGTGACTCACTGTAATTCTACTTGAGCATCTTGAAAATTCAATGGACTGAGACTGAATTGTAGTAAATGAGATAATACATAAGAATATTAGGTATATGTCCCAGCAGTGTTAGAGATTTTTTGGAAGCTGACAAGTTATTTCAATTTCATTTTGGAATTAGCATGGAATAGCTGCTGAAAGGATGAATAAATAAATATCAAATACCAAAATTAGTTGTTCTTCTCCTGAGAAACTCTTCATCAACAAATAAATATCTGTGGTATCTAATATTTCCTCTTTCAATATGTGCAATCATAATATACAAATAACTCACACTTAGCTTTTTTCCTTCCTTTTTGGGGATACTTTTATAGACAAATTTATTTAATTGAACAACTCTTGTATATTTGAAGATATACTCACTCATGTGTGACTATAGTTAGTTCTTTTTAAATATACAAATATTTCCATTGAAATCCTCTCAATTAATCCAGTTGAAGCTGTTTAATTACTATTTTCCTTTGGATTTGTTTTACATTATGATGTCAAGCATACAGAAGGAAATTAGTTGCATATTAAACACTTCATCAGAAATCTATTGTTTAATCACTATTCTTTGCAAAATGAATATTTTTGTTTCAATTACAAGTGAATTGTGATATTGATGTTGGCAGAACTTAACATATATGTTGTTTTGCAGTAAAACATTTCAACAGACAGCACACTATTTAGTCATCAGAACAAGCAGGCAAATAATATTTTTACCTTATGCATAGAAAAAAACAGATATTTAAGAAATCTAAAATGTGTTTTTTTCTAAGATGATGTAAAGAGGAAGTTGTATAAGGAATCAAACTCACATCTGATTCTAGGGCTTCAATATTTAAACAAAAACAAAAGAGAAAAAAGAACTTCAAAAGCTAACACCAGGAAGGGACTGGTACTCTCTCATTCCCTGAGGCTTCGAAGATGAGGAGTAAGTCCTGCCAATTCTAACTGTCTCATTTATTCAAAGAGATAGACTAGAAAGCTCACAGGTCTTTGGGGACCTACTCCAAAGGCACCGGATTTGGCAAAGAAAGCATCCCTAAAGCACAAATTGGAGTAGGAGCAAGAAAAGACAAACATTTGCAGTGACTGACTTTTATTTTAAGGCCTTTTTTTTAAATGATGATTTTATTAAAGTGTTTTCAGTAGCATCACGGACCAGGACAAACTCAAGCAGAGAGGCCTTTGGGATGGGGTTATGGCAAGTTAAAGTTTGGCCTATGGACACCAAAAGCATCTTTCTGTGTTGTAAAAATAATAAAATTGAGTCGCATGAGGCATTCGGGGATAGTAAATCTAAGGTCTGTATCTCTGCCAAAAGATGCAATAGAAACAGCCATGTTTTTCCCAACTCTGCTGTTTGTGTTGTTGCCAAATTCACCAGTGTAATGTCCATTAAAATAACATCTTTGGGAAAACAGCACAGTGTCAGTGTTGTCTGTGAGAATGAGAGAAACTGAAAGAAGAAAATGGCATTTGTAACTGTGGGAAATCAAACTTCAAAAATCCATTGTAATAAGTGGGTAAAAAGTAGAAAACTATATTAGACCAAACTAAGTCGAATCATTGAATTCAATCACATTCAAAGATACTGAATGAAATGAACCACCATCTCTTTGATTTATGACTCAGTTACCATCTTCATTTTTCAAAGCTGTAGTAGAAACTGTTGCTGTTAATTTGTGATGAGAACCTTCGCTTAAGATCTGAAGGTGTCTACATTCAGTATCCTCTGGCTTTTCAAAATCAGTCACATAATCATTCCATATTGGTGGAGTCATGTCATCCTTGAGCCAATTCTTTCTTCAAAATGCAGGATTTGAGTTAGTAGCTCATGACATTTGTGGTGACAATTTGCTCTTGAATCTGCCCTTCACTTCTCTCATCCTCTCTGATTCCCCAGGTCTGAATACTTCTTGAATTTCTATGCTTCAGAGTAGTATGCCCAGCTGTGACAACTCTGGTGTATGCTTCTGGACACCTATCTATATACTTCCTCTGTGAAAATGTACCTTGCATTTAGACATAGTTTGGAGTTTTGGGTTAATGTTTATACTAATATTCCTTATCCCCCACTATTTTTTAAACATCGCCTATTTTTCACACCATAAATTCCCTTCCTGTAACCTAGTCTTGCCATATTCCCAGATCTAGTTTTATTCTCAATGCTAGCCTTCCCCATGGTGGCTTCTAGGTAAATCCATTTTGAATCCCTTATTTAGATGATGGGCAGATGTACTGCCTTTTGTGTAAGATACCAGTGATGGTTAATTTCATGTGTAAAGTACTCTGGGCCAGGCTGTGCCCTTATATTTGGCAAAAATTATCCTGTATAATTCCATGAGAGTATTTTGGGTGAGATTTAATTTTAACTGGTAGGCTTTGTATACATCAGATTGTCTTCCAGAAGGTGGTGGCCTCATCCAATTAGTTGAAGGCCTGTATAGAAAAAGATAAGCTTCCCATAAGCAAATAAATTCTCCAGTAGACTTTGGATTCTTTTGCACTATTGCTGTTTCTTAGATGACTTCTAGACCTATATAAGATTTCTATTTTGCTGGGTTTCCAGGTTGCTGACCTATCTGCAGATCTTGAATTTGCTAGCCTTCATAATCTTGTAAGCGATTCTTTATAATAAATATCTTTCTAAATGTTTATATATCCCATTGATTTGTTTTCTCTGGAGAATCCTAATACAGTACTATTTTAAAAGCAATTTATTTATATTCATACAAGGACAGTACTATAATAAAATGGAAAGCCTTAAAAATTAAAACTGTTCCACTCTTTTATTTCCATAATCATTTATCTATAGTACTTTCATTTTGCTCCATATTAGTTTGCTTTTATAATATTATCATATTTATTAAAAGTGTACTTTATACTTTTAAAGATGTCTTCTAATTCTTGCATTTAATTTTAAATAGTAGTAACATTCAATAATTTTCATCACAATTAGTATATTGTAACTACTAGAATTATTATAATTTTTGAATTTTATGTGGATAATCTTTTTAATATTTAAAATAACTTACCATAAACATGTACATATAAAATACATAATATATAAAATCTCAATATATGAAAATTAATAGGTTAAAATGTATAAGAAATTTTTAGTACCTTGTAAAAATTGTGATAATGAATAATTGTGTCATTATATGTGAAACTATCTGCAGTATGGAAGTATCCATGTAAAACAGAACATTAATAATTATTATATATTTGTTATCTATAAGAGAATTCATTTATAGATTTACATCTAAGAGAATACATTTAAAGTTGATAAAATTTACCAAAATGTCACAAGTCTTAATTTTTTAAATATTTAAATATTATATCATCCATAATTTAAATAAAAGACTGGGAGTTGAAATCCCAGTTTTGTGATACTAAATAATTTTGTTATATGCTTTTTTATAGCTTGTAATAAATTGCTATAATATTTCCCACTGGGCAATATTTTCTTCATATTTGATATATGTATTTATAGTGATTTTATTGCTGTTACTTACTAAAAATCCTTTTACTTAATCTTTAATATCTTTTTGTTCATGTAAGTATTCTTCAATTTTTTAAGTTTTCAATTGCAGGAGGTTTCATTTGCTTTTAATATTTATTATAATTCCTATATTCAGCCACAGTTCAACTATCTAAATTACTACCTTATAAATTTTTGTAAATCATCTAGGAATACTTTGTACTATTTGTGTAATTTAATCATCTAGTTTAGATATAGCATCATAACATCAAAAATAATAGATACTAAGTCTTTGTCAAGCAAATACTAAGTGACTGGCTGATGTAGTACCTTTAAGAAGGCTTTACAGTAATTCAAATTACTGGGGGAATTTGAATCTAGCCAGAAAATCAAGTACAAGTAATCACATGTAGACGTAGAAATCTGTTGAATAAATATATTTATAAAATATTTGTATAATATAGACTGAGAACTTTCCATAGCAATAGATCCATGGAAATACTACAAACAAAAGCAGCTCAAATTTCATCTTATACATTTCAACATCATCAATTTATGTATAGCAGATTTGTTAACATATTCATAATAAAACTTATCATGTATTTTTATTTTCTCAGGATTGAATTTTTCATTTACTAATAATTTGATCTTTTAATACAATGGGTTGGCAAAATAAATTTTATTTTTCATTGGGGACATTTTTATGAAACTATAGAAATGATGATATCAACCTTAGATTACAATACTTAAAATAAGAACATTCAAAAAATATTTATTAAGTATATTTCAAATATAAGACCATAAGTAAAACAGATAAAATCCCTGTACTTTTTGAACTCACATTCTAAATTTAGAAACAAAGAGAGAATGAAAAATAATTAATGTAATTATGAAACAAAAATTGAATGAGTATCCCTTTTTTATTAAATTTATATGTTATTTACTGTTCTTCTTATTTTAATTGCATTTTATTTACTGTTATCTATTAAAAATTCATTAAAAGGCTTTAGTCAATTTTTATAATATGTGATATGTGGAAAGTAAAATTCAAAAACTAATATATGAATCTTGTTAATTTAATTAATTTTAATATAGATTTAGACAGAATACATTCTTCATATTATTTTGCATATTTCTTATATTTTAGACACAGTACCCAAATGCAGTTTGTTTCATTTTATTAAAAACTTCTTTGTGGTTAAAATAAAAATATACATATGTATATATGTATAATAATTTGAGATTATTAAATTTGCAAAAAGACTGGGAACAAGATTGTATATTTACATAAATTTAAGCTATATTAATATTTGAATGGGTTTCTTGAATATATTTTTGTTTACTCATTTTACTTAGGAATTATATCTTCATGTTTAAATCTGCAACGTAGGAAGCTAGAATTTCTTCCCATTAGAGATACAGTAATAACTTTGTAATTAGTGAAATCATTGTCACACTGCATAATCAGCTCATTGAACACATACATTATAGTAAGAAAAATAATAAAAAAGTCCTTGATAGTAACATAACTGTCCCATTAAAGTCTTGATTAACTTTATAACAATAATACAGTATCATTTTACTTTTATAAATTAGCAGACAAATTGGAAATATATCAAACAATGCTCCTGTATCTTTACAGAAGGGAAGGATGCTTAATTAAAATAATATAATGCTGGCAACATTAATTTCTTATTGTGGGGATTTAACAACTCACTTTGGAATGTGAGACCAAAATCGTATTTCAGCAGCTTCATGTTAAATGTTTCAAGGAATGTCATATGGCCTCTGGGCACTGCTTGACATACAGTAGTATCAGAAACAATTGATGTGTGTAATGACAATTGCAAGCATCCATTCCAGATGAGCTGACCCACCCTGATTCCACCCTGCTGCTCCTGTTTGGTCAGCAGGTAACTTTCACCATCTGTTTCGCTGGTAGCAGCTCAATCCTTTTCCTTATTGTACACCTAAATGGTGAAGCATGTTTAATATGAAATAAAACTTGTAGGTCATGGGATATTCTAAGTATTTCTGTTTAAATCGGTAAGACTATTTTTAGTTTGAAATGCATTCCCTTTGGTAGTCTAAAAAGAGTTTTTATCCTGAGCATAATCAGACCAAGGCATGTAAATTTTTAATAAGAACCATGCATATAATTACAGAGATTGCTGCAATTTGCTGTTTGTATTATTAATATCCTTAAGATGATATAATAATCATTTCTTTAACTAAGTATTTTGCATGATTACTAAACTGGCCATGAAAACTAGAGAGCCTCTAGGAAAACATGTATACTCAGTTGACTTAAAATGTAGACATAATTTTTACATGTTCTTTGTCTTTCTTCCAAGAAGATCAAAATTTGCATTGAGGTTGTTATATTTTATTAATTTTTAAATCCTCACAAAATAAAAAATGATAGCAGTGATTACTGCAATGAGAAGTTTGTTGATCTTGACATTAAGTTTACCATTATGTAAAATTCATTAGGCTTGGGCTGGGGATGTGGCTCAAGTGGTAGCGCGCTCGCCTGGCATGCGTGCGGCCAGGGTTGGATCCTGGGCACCACATGCAAACAAAGATGTGTCTGCCGAGAACTAAAAAAAAAAAAAAAAAAAAAAAAAAAAAATTCCTTAGGCTTTGGTAGAAAGCAAAAAATGATTAATAGATCTAAGTTTATTTTTTCTAAATATGATTCTGATATTTATAACATAGAAGTTTCTTAACCACTCATACTTTTCATCTATATGGGCCACATAAGGGAATGTGAACTGATATTGGTCAAGTGCCCTGCTCTTGGCTGAAGCATAGTCCAAGATCACACGGCCTCTCCTCTCCAGCGAGGAGCTGCCGTGTAAATCATGATGGTATACAAAATATCTTCATCCAATTTTGATGAGCCATCCAAATAAATAGACTACTTGATGGGAAATTTTAACATAAAGCACCTTCTTTACTTGTTATTCATTAAGGAAGAACTGAATTAAATAATCTTTAAGTTATTTTCATTTCAAAGTTTCTATGTTTCTAAAGGTTAGGTAAGAATACAAATTCTCCTTAATCTACTTAAATTTAAATAGTTTAATTTCTATCTGTGTCAAATTTCTTTAACAATAACTTCTCTTCTTAAAGCATGATGTTCAAATTAGACTATGAATTTGTGTAAAAAATGCCTTCTTATAATGATATTATTCTCCTTACTTTTTCTTTCTCATCTGCATCCTGCTCACCTTGAAATCTGTGCTAGATACTACCTTACCTGTAAAACATGACTTTACTAGACCAGCTCATTGTGATTAGAATGGAAGACTTATTTGTTAATTTTTTAGGTAAACTGAGACATAGAGATGTGGCTTCTTACTCAAAATCTTTGGGGAGTTGATGACAAATTTTGCTTGTGTCCCAACCTGGCCCTGGAGATCATGCTCACTCTTTTTATTTTTAAGACCAAGTAAACACAAATTAGTTGAAACACAAGCTTAGTTGGAAGAACAGGGACTTTGTGGTTCCAGATAACTTTTGAATTTTCAAAATGTTTAAAAAATCTACTTGATTCTTTTTCAGTATTTTCAGAAAAGAATGTTTATTTATTGGGACTTCAACTTATAACACAAATTAGAATATGTAATTCCTTATAGGAAAAAAATGTTTAAGTAACTTAATGTGTGTATGCATGTATGGGTGTATGTTGCTGTCAGGGGCTGCCCTGGATGAACATGCCTTTAAGTCCTGATGCTCGGGGGCAATGAACAAATTATTGCATTCCACAGTAACTTTGGGCATTACCCCAGTTCAGATAACAAGGCGTGGCTCCAGGTGTAGGTGTCACCAGCTGGGTTTGAGTTACACTCACCTGTTCCTTTGTAATCCTACCCCTTTTCCCTTTTTGGGATAGAATGTTCCATGGAACCTCTCCTTGTATGTCCCCTATATAAGAATAAAGAATTCCAGTGGCTCTCTCTTTCTTCCTATGGACCCTTAAGGTTGAGAGCTGTCCCTGGATTATTGGAAGGGTACCTCTGTGTGTTTGCGTGCTTTCTTTGTTGTTTTCTTAATTTTTTGGAACAGTAGGATTGTGTGAACCCAGCATGTGGTCACCAGCTACAATAGATGGTGATATGTTGCCATCTAAGTTTTTCTAAACACAAAAACTGAACAAAAGAATGGATGAAGAAAATGTGGTGTATATATAAATGATTTTTTTACTCATCCATAAAGAAGAATGAAGCTATGTAATTTGCTGGTAAATGGATGGATCTGGAGAACATGATGTTAAGAAAATAAAGGTTGAATGTTTTATCTCATATGCAGAAGTGAGAGAAAGAGAGGGGGAAAAAAGGAATTAATAAACCAGAAATCTCATGAAAATAGAAGGGACACCAATAGGGTAAGAGGAAGGAAATCAAGATGGGGAAGATATTTTGAATTACTGAGGGAACGAAATTATGCTATATCCATGTACAAATATGTCACAATGAACGAATGAACCAATTAAACTGATAATAATTATAACAATAATAATGGAGCGGAGATGGGAGATCTGTACAGTAGAGCAAGTGGATAAGGGGATAGAAAGGCAGGAGGGAAATGGAAAGTATTGGGAAAGAAATTTGAGCAAATTATGTTATGTGTATGTATAAATAAGGAATCCTACTATTTTGTATATTATATGCACCAATAAACATTTTGCATAAATAGTTCAGTATATTTTCTTCTCTAGTCTTTCAAAAAAATAGTGAACAAAAGGGAGACACCACTTATTCCTTCACATTCTTTTTATTTTTAATTCAACACTTTTTGAGCATGTGTCTGTAAATAGATTCTTTAGGTATTTCTATTATTTTATTTTGCTATTAAAATAACAGTGTAATGCATAGAATAGATAGATTTACAAATTACACTCATATCACACATTTATAAGTAGTTTCTCATAAATTTATAGGCTATTTCCCCTTTTTTGATGAACTGCATGTTCTTATCCTTGGGAGACTTTTTTTTAGTCATTTTAATTTTAAACTTCATAAGGAGTATTTGTAAATCAAAGATATTTGTAAATCAAAAATATTAGTGTCAAGTGTCATAAATATGCTTTGCCCATTGTCATTGGTATTCAATTTTTTGAGATATAAGACTTGTGAAAGTAAGGCTATGAGAATTATTCAAAATTAAGTGTAGATAGGTGCCATAGGGCACAGATATAATCCTAGTAACTCAGGAGGCCAAGGTGGGAGGATTGCAAGTAGAGACCAGACTCAGCAGCTTAGTGAGATCCTGTCTCAAAAAATATAAAAATTAGAAAAGCCTGGGAATGTGGCCCAGTGATAGTGCCACTGGATTTAATTTCTAGTGTGCATGTGTATGTGTGTGTGTGTATACTATATACCATATATTTTATAGTATATTACATATGCATAAATTAAGGGGATATCTGAGGCAATTATTTGCCGCAGTCTGGCTGGGCACAATTCAGGAGCCACTTGTCAAAAGAAACTAACTTTATTTTTAGAACTACACACGCCAAACAAAACAGCTCCTCAGGAAAAAACCCTCAGAGCCCAACTGCCACCACCGGCTTCCCACAAGCCTCTCACCCACACAAGCCTCACCACCTCCCACAATCCTCCTGCTCTTGAGGCCGATTGGCTGGGTTGCATGGGCGGAGCCAAAGAAGTCCCCCAATGAGCAGCTCCGTGGAGGAGCCAATCAGCTAGATGTTGCTGGGGCCGCTGTGAGCCAATCATCAGCTGGCAGTCTGAAGGGCAGGGAAACAGCCCAATGAACATCACCACAGAGGAGCCAATCAGCTAGATGTTGCTGGGGCCGCTGTGAACCAATCATCAGCCGGCAGCTGGAAGTTTGCTGGCAGCTGGAAGTTTGCTGGGGCCCCTTTGGCTGTGGCTCTCAACAATTATTCAACAAGCCCATCAAAAAAATTAAAATAATATAATATTTTAAAAGGAAGTGCTACTTTAGCTTATTTTTAGAAGATAAAATAACTGCATAAAAATAATCTTTTACCAGGAATGCAATGGTAGAAATAATATTCAGTAGCTTCACCAGCACAGTTCAAAATATTTTGATGTGTTGTAGGAAAATTACTCATTTTTTGGTCATCTTATGGAAATAGAGTTTTCTGGTAATATAGATGTGTGTCTCCCCTATTCCACATGGTCATAAAAAATTAACCTAATTTAAAGTGCAAGAAAATTGTAACATGGGAACTAAATATTTAGGAGAGAATAAAAGCAATAATTTTGTTGACAATCCAAAACCGTTTAAAAAGTGTAACAAATAGAAGTGGAATCCTCTCCTCCTTTTGTTCCTACCTGCATCAACATCAAGAAGTCTGACTTGCTCAATCTCCCATCTCTGCCACTGCATTTCTACCACATAATTCATAATTTTTAGTTGTTAGAACAATTCAATTGTATTATCCTTTTTTTCTTATTATATAGACCTTTTGAATCACCCTTTTAAAATACAACTTTTATTATTACAAATGTTTATAACACATTATTTCTGCCTTTTTTTTCAGTTACAACCCAGTTTTCATGTGATTCACCTAACACCTTTTTTCTTTTAATATTAGCACAATTTCTCTTTTCTCAGTTTAACATGATTTTCCCATTTACTTGTTATATACGAAGATACTACTTAGACTGTTTTATGGAAACATTATTTATTAAATAAATGCTGTTGTACACATATGAAATCTTTACCTGGATTGCAATAACATACATAATGTTTAATAATGTGCAAAAACTCACTTAGAACATGTAAATATGTACCAAAGAGAAGTAGATTTCTCCTCTTACCTGCACATATCTGTGTCTTTTGACATATCTATGTGTCTCTATAAGCATGTTTGTTTATATGTGTAGAGATAGATAGATAGATGAAAGAAAGAGAGAGAGGGAGAGAGATTTTTGAAAGGAAAAGTAGTTCTATTATATGGCACATTTCCTACCATCTGGAAGTCTTCAAATGACATTATTAAGAAACTGTTACATAAAAATATAGAGTGTTTAAAATGAAACTCACAAATTCAAAAAAAAAAAAAAAGAAACTCACAAATTCCTCTGAATTATGGAGAATCAGAAAAGATTAAAAAATCTTTTCACTATTATAGCTAAGATTTTAAGTACTTCTCCTGGAGAACTAGGGAATGAGTGAGAAGTCACATGGTATTAATGGAAAGAGCCTGGACTCAATGTCTGGTCTTTGGCTTATATTTGTCTCCACCTTCAACTAGTTATGTCTCATTTACAGTGACCATAAAAATCTCTGTGTCTTATATCTTAAAATGTGCATTTGTATTGTTATAGAGAATACAAGTGTGGCCCTGTGGCCCGCGGAAGTTCCTCTTGGTGGAATGGGAAGGCTGCGGAATTAAAGTTCAGTAAGAAAAAACAGTGAAAAAAAACACAGGACACAGAAAGGAATTTTAAAAAGTAGGGGCGGGACAGGCTTGCTGATCTTAGGGATCACGGTTCCACACTAAAAGGAGAAAAAGCCAAAGCTAGATGGAGCCTGCGTTTGCTTTATTTATATTGGTGAACATCAAAGGTTTTCCATGTAATGTTCTTTGTCAAATAAGGTAGGAGGTGGCCTGTACAGTTCCCAATGGGTTACACCCAACTCCAGAGCTATGAGAGCTCGTCTAGTAGAGCAGTGAGAGAGGTCATGTGCATTGGACAATCCACTGAGTGGGAGGAGCCACAAAATAGTTCCCAATGTCCAACCTAAATCTCTCTGGCTTGATTCTCAGTGAAGACCCTGAAGTAATAAAAGGGTGGCTTCCCACAAGTTAGGCTTCATAATTTATAAAGAATAAGTAAAGACTTATTCAGTGGTTGATTCCAGAGGCTGGGGACAACCAAGATTTAGAGAAGGCCTGCTCGATGGTGAGGACTCTGAAGGTCCTGAGGTGTCACAGGGGATCACATAGACAGAAGGGTATATTAAAAAGACAGAGCTCGTTCAGTTTTATAACAGAACCACGCTTGAGATAACCTATTTACTCCTTAATCCATGAATTGACTAATCCATTCATGAGGGCAGAGGACTCAGGACCTAATCACCAATGAAGGGTCCCTTCTTGTCTCGTTTATTAATATCTCACAATGGTGAGTAATTTTCAACATAGAGTTTTGTGAGAACATTCAAACCATATCAGTTCATTTAGGAAACAGGAATAATAGTGATCTTCAAATCATGATATGTGGATTAAATGAATTAACGTATATAAAGTTTTCAGATGAATACTTGGTATGCAGTAAATGCTCAGTGAACATCTGGTTGTATTACTACGGCTAGTATTTTGTTAAACTTGCAAGGAAGGGGCTTGGAGTACCCCAGCTTTTAGAGAACTGCAGACACTAAGAGAGAGCAAGGAAGAGAACACCAATTAGTGGAAAAGCCTGAGTTTGATTGTTCCCTTGAGACTGAAGCCACCTGGGGTCACATGGGAAGGTAGGTAATAAGATGAGGAAGGTAGACGGGTTGGTATCCAACTGCTAGCAATGTAACTGCATATCAGAAAAAAATAATTAAACATCCTGGCTCTAGGGACAATTTCTAAAGTTGTCCCTTTGAAAATGACTATCTCTATTCCTGAAACTTTCCTTTAATGTTACAAATCTTCTCGATTTGTTTCCAATCTTTAAGTGAAGAATTCAATAGACACGTTAGAAATTTGAGAGGACTGAATGAAATTTAATGAGATAATTTCATATTGTCCCTGGCATATAGAAGTATTCTATAAATGATAGATGTTATGTTATGTTCAATTATTTTTCTTATTGAAACCATTATAATTGTAATTTTTGTTATAGCAAGGAAAACTATAAATGGTCAAATTTCATATTTTCATAGAGAGGAGGATAAGGAATAAGGTAAATAAGATTTCTTTTAACTGCAATTGGAAAAATGTTAATTAGATATGTTTCATCATCTGGTTGGCACACTATATGTAGACAAATATAACTTCAATACATTTATATTGAATGTTAAATCATATATAAATTGTTTTGCCAGTATTCTTTTCATAAATTATAAGTGTGAACAATGTTTCACACGCGACATAAGAAAGCTAAAAGAAATAGCATCCAAGTGAATAAGATATCACATCAGCATCCTAACCATTTCACAGCCTGAAGACAACTGTGATGGAGCCAACACAAGGGCAAGCAGAGGCTGCCAAGGAGCCAGATGCTATTGCTGGAAAGAAAATTTTCTCAGCTCAGCATCTGGGTGTTGTAAATGCAATTGACAAAGAACAAGGACAAGCAGAGTTTTTATTTTATTTTATTTTATTTTATTTTATTTTTTTGAGGTGGGGGCACTGTATCCTTACTGAAACATTGTGTATACTACATAATTTTTGTGACAAAATTTATCTATTTAAATACTCAAAAGCAGATGACCTTGTACGCAATATTCCTCTTTGTCAAGGTTAACCTAGGAAGACATACTTATTGCATGGGCTGGGTTGGCACATTTTGTACTTGTGTCTTGAGGGAAAGCCAGAGGTCTATGAGATCATGTGTTTAGTGTAACTTCTCATGGATTAAAAAAGATCTTAAGAGGAAACTTTTTGCTTTTTTGTACTCCAGTATTCAAAGAAAGATGTAAATCTTGCAGGCTTCAGGATTTTAGTGTTTGCCTCTAATGCAAATAGTCCACACACAAAAATCAACACTGACCTCACTGGAAAACAGCAGTATGTCAGAGATTAAATGCAGGAAGCACAAGTTAATATTCACTTTAGACAAAATAATATACTTATTTAGTTGAAATTATTTTATATTCTACATTTTAGGAAAGTCTGTTTGAAAAAGAATAAAATACACATGAAAGTATATAAGTATTTGCAAAACATATTTATGTGTATCAAATGATTGTATTTTGCAGAATTTAAGTCATAAAATTTTAAAATAATATTTATCTTTATTATTTTGGAGTCTGAGATTGGTTATAATAGTATGTCCTTTTATGAAAAATCTTCAAATTATTTTTACAGCAATTCCATTTTTGGTATTGAAAGTATATGATTTTATTTCCTAATAACACATTCCTGATGTTGAATAATTTAAAGGTTAGGAGGTTGTATATTAAGTAATATAATCCAATAGATGCTAGGTAATGGTCTATTATGTTCAAAACATGAAGAAATTGTTGAATTGATTCAAAGATTATGAGCTTTTTTTCTTTCCAAGAGTTTACTATTTTTGAAATAATTACAAATATATGCCATTTATATATTTCTTTCTGCTTCATTTAGGGCCCAAGCAAGTGCTAACAGATAAAATAAAATGATGCTTTATACGACAAATGTAGGTCTTCTTCATTGTATTTTAGAGGTCAGCCAAATTCTTATTACTTTTAGGTTCTCTGCTGAGTGAAAAATATTGATTTATTTGTTCCTTTATTTATGTCTGCCAGGTCAATTTTCTTTTCTTTTTTTTTTAAAAACTGTTCAGGGTGCAGAGAAGAAAAAGCATAATAATAATGCCACTTTGTAATGATCAAAATAATTTCAGAGATAAAGCAAATTTTTATGCTGAATATCATGTTATTCTAATGAGAAATCTAATATATGCTGGGCATTAATTGTTCTCTTTAAACATATATATTTTTTATCTGAAAGAAATAAGAGTAAATATACTTGATATTTGTCTCTGAGATGTTAAACAAATGTGCTCCTCTGGTTACAGAAATAGTACTCATGAGGTCAAGTGCAAGCTCTAAATCCTCATAAAGAAATATATATATATATATATATATATATATATATATATATATATATATATATGAAATAAAATTATTTCTTACCAAAAGATGACTACTAAATTTAGAATGAATATTGAGAAATATGTTACATTGGTGATAAGACATACTTGGAGATAAGATATATTACACAATTCCTTGTCCCCAAAATGGTCAGTAGTGTCTTTACCTCAGGGATATAGATTGTTTGTGTGCATTTGTGTGTGTGCTTCTATGGTAAATGGAAATGAAGAAGAACTGTGATACACTTGAAAAAGAAGAATGAAAACATCATTTTACATGTGGAACATTCACTGAGTAGTTTGTTTTCTGTTAAATCAACAGTTCTACTAGCAAACTCTCTAGGGTTTTCAAAGTTGCTATAGAAAGCCCAAATCATATTACTTGAAATAACAGTCTTGTGGCTACCTATATATTCAGTTTTCTGCTTTTTACTGGATAGGAATTGGTCCACATTTTCCAGATGCATAATCTCCTCACTTTGCATATGAACCAAATCTATGCATAATAAAGATAGGGCCTCCAGCCATGTTTTTTCTTAGTTGTGTTCAAAACAGTGCCCACAGATTCCTCATGAAATTCCCCAAACAACTAGTGCTGTGTATGTTGGCATTCACAAATAATTTTTACTGATTACAGAAACAAAGGGATGAATAAAAACAAAGAAATAGGACATGGGGGAATTTATATTATATTGAATAATCCATAGAGGCCAATGAGAAAATGGCCGAACAATATATAGAGGAGGAGCAACTTAACTTATTGACATGGGTATCATGCCACTGGCAAGAGGACTAGCATTGTGCTACCACTGAGAGATGGGTTTCTAGCTGCCTTTGCCATTTTTGAGCAGTTGAATGCTTGGCAAACCATACAGCTTCTGCATTCTTCAGTCTGCTCATCAGTTCTGGTTGGTCATGAACTGCAAATAGGAGCATAATGGCTGCAAAATCCGAAAGATTAGTAATTGTTTTCTGAAATCATATGGGATTCTAAGTTCACCTCTGCATGTAATGAGCAATCAAGAGTACTGTAGATAGTTAGTAATGGCTGTCATAAGCCTGTTAGAGTGATAGCACCCTAGATCTAGACATTTTCTAAGTTTTCTTCCATTATCTCTTTATCCATTTGTCAACATCTACTGTTTACTACTTTCATTTCAATACAATAGCTCTTAACTCATAATTAGTTAAATGACTATTTCATAACATTATATTTTGCTTATTGTTTATGTATCCTAGATGAGAAATTACTAATTTTAAGTTCTAGATATAAACAATATCATGTAAACCAATTGTAAATTTTTAGTGCAATAAAATAATTTATTTTCTAACTACTGTTTGAGAAATAACAAAACTATTTAAGACCTTACAATGAATACTTCCTCAAACAAAGCTAAGCAGCTATTTGATAACATTAGCCATTGGAAATTCAAGTATAATGTAAAGTTTTCTAATTGGGTTAAATAGCTACTTTCAGATTATATTATAAATGATTATGTTCCAGGAAACAATACCCTAAACTTCCATCTATTTATATCCTGTTGCTAGTAATCCCAGTATCATGGAATGAAAAATGTATTATTAATTGTATGTAATTAAGCTAAAATTTTTATATGCTAGTTTGCATAAGGTTTTAAAAAGCTACTATTATAAGCAGCTTTGTCAATCTTATTGAAAAAACCTTCTGAATAATAGAAATAACAATATGCTTAATCTAATGCATTTTAATTTATTAGTTTAATCAACTTTGGTGTTCATGTTGCCAATTCTTTTGCCTTTAAACAAGAATATATGGCAATTGATCAGAAAGACTACGCTTTCTGTGTGACTTTGAAACTACACTATTCCTATTGCAGTTGTGTTGCTGCAATGGATGACTTTCACAACAGGAAATCAGGCCAATTTAAAGTCCAGGCACCAAGCAATTTGAGAACCACCAGCTTTATGCAGTAATATAATTATTCCCTCCGAGGCTCTTAATTGTATTCATCACACCATGATTTCTGCACAAATTAAGCATGCATTTACTGCTATATATAACTTGCTTTGCAGTTAACATTCTGGAAACAAATTTCAAGGAGATAGAATTTTGGACTTATTCATTCCCTGAAATCAAAAGTTTTAAATGTTCTGTATACTTTAAGGTCACATTTTTCCCCCTTCTAGCCTCTAAACAAATGAGACACAAAACTGTATAAGAGAGAGTAAATATATGGAACCGGATTTGTTTATTCTTGTTTCTTTTTCATTACCCTGAAAATTTGTAGAAATCCAAATTCTAAACACTTCCTGCATGCATGCTGATTATCTGGAAGGATTTCTAAGCTAAATCTAAATTACATGTAAAATCACACTGAATCAAAACTGAATGTATACCCAATCTCAAATGTCAATTGCCCATGAAATTGATTGCACATACTTAAGTCAAAAATGAAATAATAAACAAAGATCCAGTGAATATACATAGAGAATCTTTCTATCTTCCAGCTATATAGTATGTTTTATCTGATATATTTGGAAAATATATTTATGTTCCTAAAAAATTTAACACCCCCCCAATTTTAAGGTTTGTTTGGTTTTTAATTTGTTTCATTTAAAATATTTAAATGATGCAGTTTGGATTACTGTAGTGTTTGCTGCTTACAGCATTTGTTATATTTACTCTTTTTAAAATTTTATATTAGAAATATCACTTTCTAAAATTTGATATGATATACTTATTTTATTGATTTTCAGTAGATTCTAAGTTCCATGAAGACAAGGTTTTTCTACCTATCTATCTCTCCATCTATCTGTTCATCTATCTTTCATCTATCTTATTTATATCTAATCTCTCTTTACTGCTCCATGATACTACAAGTAGTGTCTACAATATAATAGACATTCAATAAATATTTTTGAATTAAATACTTATTAAACTTTCCCATTTTGGTCCTACCTTATTAGAAGGATTGTAAATACTTGGAAGGCTGGAGTTCTAGGGAGGCAGCATAGTGATTTGTATTCTCTCAGTCATTTATTTGAGAAGTCTTTGTTGATCATCAACCATGAATCAGACAACAAACTTAAAGGTATATAGAGTCTTAGCATTCACACATTTGCAGTGGTTCAGAAATTGGGCTTTCAAAAGGCCTTGCCCTTTCTTAGTTAATAAAAAAAAATTTCTGACATCTCTAATACTCAATTTGTTGTTCATTTGTAAAAGGAAAAATTGTTTATAAAATTGTTAAGATATATGGGAGATGAAAATGGCCAAATTATATTGTTGTGTTGTGTGTGTGTGTGTGCCTGTGTATGTGTGTATGTGCAAATATGTAACAACAAATCCTTCCATCATGTACAACTACAATGCTACAATGAGATGTGGAAAAAAAATTGTTAGTATGTAATACAACACTGAATATATAATGCTGTAAACAGATCCATCCGTGTTTAAGGGCTTTGCAGATGGTGATAGTAGAAGTATTTCTACATTCTATATTTTTTCATTTAATATCTTATGCACAGTAGGTAGGGAATAGAGATTTTTGAAGGTTGGTTTTTGAAGGTTATCATTACAACACAGGGCTCTGGAAAATGAAGGGAATATCCTCATTATAAATAAAACTCTAAGGTCCTCT
The DNA here is from genome assembly GCF_964194105.1 of Spermophilus citellus. Taxonomy (NCBI): domain Eukaryota; kingdom Metazoa; phylum Chordata; class Mammalia; order Rodentia; family Sciuridae; genus Spermophilus; species Spermophilus citellus. Next base: position 64,781,794 of record NC_138182.1, on the reverse strand, counting down.
ATGAAGAATGGTCTCAGCAAAGGTGAAGCCTCATCCACAGAGAGACGAGGAACTCAAGAGAACTGGGGGCCAACTAGAATGGTTTAAGATTTCTTGTAAGTACAACTAATTAATCTGTGAAAAATGTTTAACATTTTTCAAGATAGAAAATATCTCTGGAATTTTTCTGGGAGATGAAACAAAAATATTAGAGGAAACTGGTGATCAGAAAAATAATTTTAGCCTTGTCATTAATGCAAGTTTTAAATATTAGAAAACTGTATGAAGGTAGTCACAACAGAATGGGGAAAATATGAGAAAAAGGCCGAAAACAATGGATTGTTGGGGGTAGAGTTTTTGTAAAATGCCAATGAGGTAGAAAAATAGCCAAGAATAAAGTACAGATATCCAAGTGAATAATTATGTCATTTACTGGGCTAGGAAATAGAATGAGGAATAAATACCCTTTAGAAACATTTCAAATATATTTTAGGCAAAGCATTATGTTACATAGTTATTAGGCAACCTATTAATTTTCTTTTTCTATTTTCTCACTTAAATTTAATGTACTTTTCCTTTTGCTCATAGATTTAGTTTGCTCAGTGATCCGTGGATATAAAATTTAAGAATCAAAACTATTACATATTTTCTCTACTGTTGTCCTTACAAAAATTATTTTATAATTTAAGTAATTAACATTTATATTAATTTATAGAATATACCTACTTGAGAGTAGAAAGATCAGAAGTTCAGAATTGTAAATTAACAACAAAATAACAAATGATGGAAACTAGATATTTTTATCTGCAACATACCATTTTTAACACTAATGTTTGAAAGTTGAAGATTAGAATAATTGATTTCCTGTATGTGCACTTAATTGCAATATTTGCTACCATATTATTGAGCAGAATATTAGATTGGCATTTTGCAAAACCTTTCATTTGCAGATTGTAAGACTTTAAATTCTGTGCTCCCATCTGTCAACTTCAAGTCCATCCAGTCTATATCATTTTTAAGTGGCGTTAACACAACTTCATTACATAGTGATATATATTACACAAATGTTAATTATGTATTTGACCTTGTTAATGACATGGCAATGTTACAGTTTTGATTTGCTTTAAAAAAAGTATAGATAAGAAAAAATATATGAAAGAATATAGAAAAGAATCATTAATGCAATTAGATGCAAACCTATTTAAACATGTAAGCATAAAATGTGACTAACTTCTTACTAATTTATTCAGCTTATTTTTAGGAGAAGCAATAATGTTCATGATGCATTGTTAATTTTTTGAAAATTTCACATACCATCATTCTTCTCTGCTAATTAAGGAAAAAGTAATATAATAACATGACATTATTTCAAGGTACCTCAAAAATAATTTAATGTGTTTTACTAAGTAGAATTCAATTTTATATGTATTCCTTCTCTTATAAGATAAGCACAATACTTTGAAATCCATTATTATCAGTTATATTTTTAATATTAAAATATAGTAGTAGATTCTTCACAATTCTAGATTTATGCTATCCATATGTCTTGTCATGTAATAAATATCATAATGATAAAGAAGGCAGGAAATCAGTGTGAGTGAGTGAATGAGAGAAAGGCAGAGAGATAAGCAGACAGACAAACTAGAAACTAGTAGGCAGTGTTTATACCAGTTTAAAAAGAAAAAAGAAAACAACTGGAATTGATTTGTTAATGCTTTGTATACCATCTTCTCTGGATAAAATCACATTTTCAGAAAATCAAATCCACATACACATGGTAAAATCTAGGGCTACTGAAATCTTTCTTAAATGACCAATAGAAGTAAAAAGCAGAGAAACAAACAGGATCCAGGGGAATCGGTTGTCTCCAACAGAAGTAGAAGTAACAGAACAAAACAACATTCTAGAGAAATACCAAGAGGGAACAAATTACTGACAGAGCATAAACTGCATAAAAGGAGCATTTATTGTCATGAATATTCATGTCACTTGTGTTCCATATGCAAGAAAACTTTAGCAAGAGCTTCTGGAGCCTTCCTGGCATTATAAATTACAGTCTAAGGTGGGTCCTGAGAAGTAAACTTTAAACACTGAATTTGGAACTGAGGAAAAAGAAAGATTGGGGAAGAGAGAACTCCCCCCCCCCAATTTACCCATACAATATGTAGTATCTTCTAATAATGGGATTTGAGACAGGATAATTCATTGTTTGTTGCATATTCTGGGTATTCTGAGGAAGGAGCAAAGAGCCCATACTGGGAATGACAAGACTCCCAGTGAATTGGTATCAGCTGCATTCCCCTTATACTGAGTGTCAGGAGTTAGGCTACAAATGTATTTGTATTAAATTCTAAAACAATTAATTCACAACACTTCTTGAAAATGACTTGCTTTGAATACTGCCATATATTTCAGTAGGCAGGGTAGTAAAAGATTAAATAATGAGACCACATAAAATGATAATGAGGAATAAATATATAAGTAAGAAAATATGAACCTAAGTTTTCTTTATATTATATTATGAAAACTTCTTAGTTACAACATAGATTACTTATTTTTTCTTTACCATTCTGAATCAGAAAGAGACTAGTTTCTTTAGAATTATGTAAGAAGCATAATAGTGCAGAAGTGGACGTTAAACTATCAAAATCCCATTCATTTTGTAAAACATGTCTGGTATAGCACTCAATGTGATTCTTACTCTGAATGTTCAAGGTTATATTTATATAGTATAATACTAAGAATAAAATTCTTAAAGTGGAACTGTGTATATAGAATCTTCTAAATTTTGCTGAAATTTGAATTTCTATATTCACAAAAACACCAAGGACTTGGACATTACAGTGTTAGCAGGGAAAGATGAATCTGGAAGCATTTTGCTAAAACAAATAAGGGATAAAGATACTTACCTTAGGCAGCACTCCACAACTTTCTCCTTATTTGATACTCAGGTTATTAACTGGAATGGGAATTGGATCAGGAAGGAATGTGTTCAAACTTCTACCATGGAATAAATGTTCTTGTTCTCAGCATTGCTGGCACAAAAAGTTTACAAATATTTAGGACTGTGATTGAAGAAAGAAAAAGAAGGAAGAGAAATCAACAATGAAGAGAAAGCAAAGGGTTAGATAAAAGAATATAAAATAAAAATACACAGAAGACTGAGTAAAAATACTAATGATGGCTTGATTTGGGGTAAGCTTCAAAGGAATCATAATTTGGTCTAGAGAACATAGAAATTCAGATTTTAAAAAAAATGAAAAGATTTACACCATATATGGGGACAGATGTGAGTAACATTGGTCCCTATAATCTAAACTTATAACAAATTAAAAGTGACTACATATAACCATGGAAAGGTTCAGGCCCAGAAAAGGCCTAAGAATATATTGAGTTTATACTGTAGGATGCTTCTTAACAGAGAAGACAGATGATATTAAGTTTAAGTTGTAATAACAACAGAAACAATAAACAACAATTACAACTAAATCCTAGGGAATGGATAGATTCTGTTTTCCATACTTAATACCTATTGGATTCAAATATCCAGGTTTCAACAAAATAAAAAATCATGTCATATGAAAAAACAGCAAAGTCTGACCCCATTTAAAGGAAAAAAAAAAAAGCAAACTGAAACTCTCTCTGAAAAAGACCTGATGATACATCTATTATGCTTTAATGCAACTATTTTAAAGATGCTCAGTGAACTAAAGGAAAATTTGGAAAAAAGAAGATGAATGAACAAAATGAAAATATAAATAAAGAGCTTCAAGAATTAAAAAAAATATACAAAAGTAAAGTCTGGAGTTGAATACTTTAATGCTTGAAAAAAAAATTTTACTAGAGTCTGTAGCTCAGTGGCAGAGTACTTGCCTGGCACATGTGAGGCACTGAGTTCAATCTTTAGCACCATATTAAAAAAAAAAAAGTAAAAGCATGCTGTCCATCTACAACTACAAATTTTTTTAATTCACTAGAGGAATCTAAAGTTGTATTTGAGCACATAGAAGAATGAAAGAGTGAACTTAAAGATCAGACAATAGAAACTATCTAGTATGAGGTACAGAAAAAATAATTATTGAAAAAAAGTATACATTACCTAAGGGATCCTTGAGACACCATTAAGTGGACCAGTTCATGCATTAGACAATTTTCCAGAAAGAGAAGAGAAAGAAAGTGGCAAAGAAAATGTTTCAAGAAATAATGCCTGGAGTGCCTGGGCTTGTAGCTCAGTGGTAGAGCACTTGCCTAGAATGTTTGAGGCACTGGGTTCGATCCTCAGGACTACATAAATATAAATAAATAAAATAAGGGTATTGTGCCATCTAAAACTAAAAGTATTTTAAAAAAAGAGAAGAAAAGAGAATCAATGCCTGGGGACCCAAATTCAATAAAGGACATAAAGATAAATATCCAGGAAGTTCAATTAATTCCAAGTAAGATGAACTCAATGAGGCCCACAATAAGATACCATTAAACTTTTAAAAGTCAAAGAATCTTGAAAATAGCAAGAAAAATAAGTCATCAATAAGACTGTAAACAGATATTTTTCAAACAAAATTTCAAAGTAAAAATGTAATGGGCCAATATATTCTAAGACCTAAAAGAAAAAGAAGTTTAAAAACTGTCAACCAAGAATTCTATGCCTGGAAAAACTATCCTTGCCGCAGTCCAGCTGGGCAAATAACCAGGAGGTGACAAGAAACTTGAAGGTTCAAGCGGGAACTACTTTATTTCGCATGAACTCAGCAGGAACTGAGCAAGAACTCAAAGGAGCAGGCACCCAAGATATCAGGAGCCGCTTTATTGCAGGTCAGCAGAGGTATATATACCCAACTGATTACACACAGCTTGACTCAGTTAACATCATCTAGATACAGCAGTCAGCCAATAAGGAACCCTCCCCATCTTAATGGCTCACTGGCTTTACTTCACAACCCACTCTTTCTGGCAAGCTCTCAGGCGCCATCTTGACTTGTTTACATCCTCAACATATCCTTCAAAAATATTCAAGACATTTCAAATAATCAAAAGCAGAAGAAATTTATTATCACTGAATCTTACCTACAAGAAATGCTCAAGAGAATCCTGCAAGGTAAAGTAAAAGGACATGGAAACAATAACTTGAAGCTATGTGAAGAAGTTAAGATCTCAATAAAGGTAAGTATATGGAAAATTATAATGGTTTGTTATTCCACCTTTATTTCTCTAAAAAAAATTCTTAGTCTAAATTTACTATTATTGTAACTTTGTGTTCTACGATTTTATTGAATTCTTTGGTGCTGAAGACTGAACCCAGGGCTTTCTGCAAGCCAGCAAGTCCTCTGCCACTTGAGTTACACCCCCAAAGCCTATAATTTTGTATTGTAATTTTAAATTTTATTTTCTACAAAATTTAAAAGAGACTATGTATTTAAAATTATTTTATCTTTTGTTTTTGGAAACACAGTGCATGAAGGTATAACTCTGTGAACTCAATAATGAGAATTGATTTAAATCGATGCTAAGTTAATGTGTTAAAACACTATTTCAAAGGAGTTAAAATATTACAATATTAAATGGATTCTCCATAGGAACTACAAATGAAATGGCTGTAAGACATACACAGAAGTAAATGAGAAAGTAATTTAAATGCTTTGTTTTACTATAGAAAATCAACTAGACACACGAAAACGTAGAATATGGATGATACATAATTTCTGGGTGTAGAGAAAGCACATAGAAAATGTCAGAAATGTGGCCTCATTTGTCAATAAATATTTTAAATATAAGTGGAATAAACTTTGATCAAAAGACAGAGATTGTCAGAATAAAAAAATGCATGATCCAATTATTTTCTTTCTAGACATAATATTAATTATCTACTAGTGAAAGTTCAGTACAGCAAATAAATGTAACAATAATATGCATTTAGCCACCTAATAGCAGACTAAAATATATATGAAGCAAAACTGACAGAATTAAAGGGAGAGATAATTTTACATAATAGAAACTTCAGTACCTCATTTTCAATAATGAATAAAATAACCCAATAGATCAATAGGTAAATAAATGATTGAAAAACAAAATTAACTAGATTAAGTAGATATTTAAAGAACAATCTACTAACAAAAACAACATACATTTTTATTTTCAAATATACGTGGAAAATTTTTCAAAAAATGTCATATGTTAGGCCACAAATTAAACATTAATATGTTATAAATGATGCACATCCCAAAGTGTTTTCTCTAACCACAACAGGATGAAGTTAGAAATCAATTGTGAAACAAAACTAGAAAAGTGAAATATGCTATTGCATATTCTTAAACAATCAAGGAATCAAAGAGGAAATCATGGAAGTCTGAAAATACTGATAGAAGAAGGGAAATAAACATCATACCAAATCATACAGATTGAGTGAAAGCAGTGCTGAGGGGGAGAATTTATAGCTAAGAATGCTTATATTAAACTATAAGAAAAATCTCAAGTCAAATAACTTTAAACCTTAAGGAACCAGAAAGAGAGGAACAAATTAGACTCAAAGTTAATCAGAAGAAAGGAAATAAATATTGGATCACAGATCAATAGGTCAATAGATCAAAGTATAGAAAAATTAGGGAGAAAAATCAATGAAATCAACAGGTTTTTCCTTGAAAAAATTAATAAAATAGACATATTTTTTGATAAATATACTAAAAAAGAGAAAGAAGACTTAAAATATTGCTAACATAAGAAAGGAGAATGGAATATTACTACATATTATGTATATATAAAGTGATTATAAATAATGATAAAAATTATACACCAATAAATTAGATAAACTAGAGAAAATAGACAAATTAAGAAAAATGCAAAAGCTACCAAGACTAAATCAAAAAGCAATAAAATATCTCCATAGACATACAATTCTCAATAAAATTGAATCAGTAATCAAAAAGTTAAAAAGAAAAACTAAACTGAAGAGAACTGATGAGTTCACTCAAAACTTGAAAAAAGAAAAAAATACCAACCCTTCTAAAACTTTCGACCCGACCTACACAATTATAGTGGAGAAAAGATTTATTTAAGGCCTCATGGTTTCAGAAATCTCAGTCCAAATACAGCCAACTCCATCATGGTGGAAGAGTATGGCAGAGGGAAACAGCTCACATGATGATCAGAGAGCAGAGAGAGGGAGAGAGAGAGTCTCCACTTGCCAGACACAAATATATACTCCAAAGCCAAGCCCCAATTCCTGCCTCCTCCAGCCACACCCTACCACTTCAATTACAACTCAGTTAATCCCTATTGTAATTAATTCACAAATTGGCTTAATACTCTTATAACCTAATCATTTCTCCTCTGAACCTCCTGGAATTGTCCCACACATAAACGTTTGGGAGAAACCTCACATTCTAACCAATAACAATTCAAGAGGAGAAACCACTTCATAATGCATTTTATAAGGCAAGCATTGTCCAGATAGCAAAGTCAAAAATACTGTAAGAAAACTATAAACCTCTTATGGTTTAGATATTAGATGTTCCTCAAAATTTTATGTGTGACACAATAGAAGAAATTTTAGAGGTGAAATGATTGGGTTCTCAGAGTTTTAACCTAATCAGTGCCTTAATTCCCTGAAGTGGATTAACTGATTAGTAACTGTGGGCAGATAAGTTGTAGCAAGTGGTGGGTGACATTGGGTACTATATTTTGCCCATGGGTGAGGGGAATCCTCTCTCTCTCTCTCCTTCCTGGTGCAATGTTCTGACCTGCTTTCCTCCTCCACACTATTCCATATTGATCTTCTGTTTTATCGTGGACTCAGAGGAATGGTGTTAGCCAGCTCAGGACTGAAACCTCTGAAACTGTGAGTACTGAAATAAACTTTTTCTCCTAAAATTGCAACCAACATTTGACCAAGCTATCCCACTCTTTGGTCTACACTCAGAGGACTAAAATCAGTATACTGTAGTAACACAGTCACATCAATGTTTATAGCAGCTCAATTCAAAATAGCTAAACTGTGGAAACAACCTAGATGCCCTTCAATAGATGAATGGATAAAGAAACTGTGGTGTATATAAACAATGGAATATTACTCAGCATAAAAAGAGAATAAAATTATGGCATTTTCAGGTAAATGGATGGAGTTGGAGAATATCATACTAAGTGAAGTAAGCCAATCCCCCAAAACCAAAAGCCAAATGTTCTCTCTGATAAATGGATGCTGATCCATAATAGGGGGGTGGGAAAAATGGAGGACCTTTGATTGGGCAAAGGGGAGAAAAGATGGTGGAATGAGATAGACATCATTACCTTAGTTACATGTGTGACTGCACGTTACATCACATACAACCAGAGAAATGAAAAGTTGTGCTGCATTTGTGTACAATCAATCAAGAATACAATCTGCTGTCATATATACCTAATTAAAATTAGTAAATTAATTATAAAAAGAATATTTTAGAATAATGAAAATACTTGCAATTCTGTACTGTTAATAGAGGCAAAATATAAACTCTTTATAGTATTTGAAGTGTTTCCACATATATTGTGGAAAATTGAAAATATGTACACCAATATAACACTGATCTTCTGCTTAAATGATTTTATTATGTTTAATAATAACATTAATTTCTTCATTATAAAATAAAATAAAAAGTGCTGGGAATTTTGCTCAGTGGTTACACACCTCTGGGTTCAAGCCCTGATGCACAAACACACAAACACATACCTCCCATTTGAAGAGATGTCTTACTGCTATGAAAAAGTTGAAAACAATACTCAAAATGTAGAGAAATTCTGTAATTTAGAAAGCAGCACAAGTGATATGCATGTTAGGAGGGGTTTTGTTTTCTTTTGTTGTTTAGTTGTAATAATCTTCAATATGGCTTTAGGAGAAGCTCAGCGTTAGCTATTTCAAAAGCTCCATTTTCATTATGTTGATACGTTAAATTTTTAAAATTTATTATAATAAAGGATGTATCCATTTTAATAAGCTTTCTTTTGTGAAACATGATTTAGTTCTGCACAATAATCTGAACCCAGCAATGCATGTGTATTTCAGAACCATTATGCATTTCTCCAACTTGCCTCATTAGACTCAGCATTCAAAAGAGATCAATGACTCGGCTGAATTGACAAAATATGCATTTTCCCTTTTCCTGATGTGCTAAGACAGATAGAAAATATTGCTTTTGCTTTTTTTTCATTCCTCTAAAGCATTTCAACTTTCATTTCTGTAAGTGTTATAACATTCAACGACTTCAACACACTCTCTATTTCACTAGCAATCTGTTAGTGATCAGCTCCTTTCATCTCTCCACAGATTTGTCCTAATGAAATCATTATGGCTGAACTGTTGTTTTTCATCCACCTTTATTCCATCTCTATATGATTATAATGATCTCATTTTATTTTCAGAAATAGTGACATATAGCTATAGTTTTGAGTCATTATTTTTATGTTTCTTAAAAGAAAAGTAATTGATTCTCTAAATATTCTGTTTTGTGTGTTTATTGAAGGTGACTACAAGACAGTAACACTGCATTCATTCTGAAAGGTGGTGGAGTACAGTAGTTAAGAAGATAACTTTGGATTCAAAAAACCTGGGTTCCAATCTTCTCTGCTATTTAGAGCTACACAATCTTAAAAATTTTGCTTAATCTGAATAAACTTGTGCTGCTAATTTTTATACAAACATTAAATTAGGAATGTATATAAAATAATTAGCTCAATTCCCAGTACATGGAAGCCACGCTGAATGTTTTATAATAGAGCTTGCTTATGACTCTGTCCATTAGTGTGGATGCATATAACCATGCTTTGCTCTAAAAACTGGTATAGGAGCACTTAAGCATTTTTCAAATCTTTATTTGTCAATATCAACTTAGTCTCTTTTATATTTCTGTTGTCCTACTTAACATAAAAACCTAATGGAGCTTCTAATCTGTGGACATTGTTCTTTAGTAAACATAGATATAGATAATCACATTTATAGAAAGTACTTCAAATAAGAGTAAATACTATGCTCAGTATGAGCTTGAGATTTAATTTGAGGGTGGAGGCATCAGGATACTAGCAAACTATTTTCATGTAAATCATATTTTTAATTTTTTGACAGCTGTTTTTTGAACAAATATAGCTGACATACAAAAAGCCTCAAAGAACACAACTTTTAATTATTTTATTTTTATATTATTATTATTATTATTATTATTATTATTATTTAGTACTAGGGACTAAATCCAGAGGTACTTAACCACTCGGTCACATCCCTAGCCCTTTGTAATTTTTTATCTTGCTAAGTTGCTTAGGACCTTACTAAATTGTTGAGGATGGCTTTGTTGGGTTTTTTGTTTGTTTGTTACTGGGGAATTGAACCCAGAGGTGTTGTACCACTGAGCCACATCACCAGCCCTTTTTATATTTTATTTTGATTCAGAGCCTCACTAAATTGGTTAAGCCTCCTTTGGTTGCTAAGGCTGGCCCTCAACTTCTAATACTCTTGTCTTGGCCTCCCAGATCTCTGGGATTACAAGTGTGCGCCACAGCGCTTGCCAACTTAATTTTTTTTAAATATAAGTGTGTAACTGTGAATTCAGTTATCCAAATGGTAAACATATTCACAATTTCCCCCATATTTCTATTCCTTGATTTTTGTTTTGAGGTTCATTTTTCCATTTCAGATTTTACTTTGTTCTGTTCCCTTCCCCCTGCAGGTTTCTTTAATCTTCTTTTGTTTCCTTTTCCTTTCTTTAGTTCCTAAACATCCAACCCAGGGCCTCCTACCTGCCAGCAAAAGTTCTACTACTGAGCTACATCTCCAGCCATTCCCCTAATTTCTTAACATGCAGATGGAGGATTCATTGACTTGATATCTTTTGCAAAATAATCCTTTAGAGCATGCATTTCCACCTAAGTATTATTTTAGTAGCAATCTTTAAATTTTTGCTGTATTTTCAATTTTTTACTCAGTTTAAAATTCTAATTTATTTTCACCAGTGTATTATTTAATTAGAAATGTGTGTGTCTTGTATGCACGTGTGTGTGTGCGTGTGTGTGTGTGTGTGTATGTTAAACATATTTAGGGATTTTTCAGATATTCTTTTCAATTACAGCTTATTCTACTCCTCCTGTTTACATCATTTCAGTGAGGTATGTGCTGCTGTCATCTTGGGTTTTGTTTCTCTTTATGTAGTATGAATATTTTTTTAAAAAAATTATTTTTTAGTTATAGGTGGAATATATATATATGATTTTTTATGTGGTACTGAGGATCAAATCCAGGGCCTCACACATGCTAGGCTAGCGCTCTACCTCTTAGCCACAACCCCAGCCCCTATAATAGGAAATTTGTTGTTTTTCTGCTTTCAATATTTTCACTTTTGATATAGATTTGGGTCTATGTGTTTCTTGTGCTGGGGATTTGGTGAGATATTGGAATTGGTGTGTAAATTAAAAATAATTTCTATAAATATTTTTTCCATCTCTCCTTATTATTACAATTTTATGTATTGTAGATTGCTTAAAGTTGTCTCAGAGCTCACTATTAACTTATCATTTTTTATTTTAATTTTCTGTTTCAGTTTGAATAATTTTACTGTTATATTTCTAATTTCCCTGCCTCTTATTTATTTATTTATTTATTTTTTTACTTTAGGTAGACACAGTATTTTATTTTTATGTGGTGCTGAGGATCAAACCCAGTGCCTCATGCATGCTAGGTAAACACTCTATCACTGAGCCACAACCCCGCCCTCCCTACCTCTTTATCTTGTCTGTTTGATACTATTTAATCCACCTTCAATTTTAACCATTGTATTTTCAAGTCAACCATTGGAATTTTCCTCTTTATAAGTCATGTATCTTTTACAATCTTTCATTGTTAAAAAATATATGACGTTCACGATGACTGTTTCAATACCCCTTTCTGTTAATTCTACCATCTGCTTCAGTTGTCTACTGATTATTATTGAAGGATTTGTGTCCTACCTATGGTTTGTATGTTGCTACTTCTTTATAGGCCTGGCATTCTTTCAATGGAAGCCATATATTATTATAAATTTTACTTTGTTAGGTGATGGATATTTTTTATACCATATATTTCTATGTTCTTTTTTTTTTAATAAAAATTTCAGCCAAGTCTTTTTTTTTTTTTAAAGAGAGAGTGAGAGAATTTTTAATATTTATTTTTTAGTTCTCAGCAGACACAACATCTTTGTTGGTATGTGGCGCTGAGGATCGAACCTGGGTCTTACACATGCCAGGCGAGCGCGCTACCACTTGAGCCACATCCCCAGCCCCTATTTCTATGTTCTTGTAAGTATCTTTAGTATCTTTTAGTATTGTTCTAGGTCATGGCAACTTTCTTTAGAAACAAGTTGATCATTTGGAGCCTTATTGTCAAACTGTGAAAACAAGGGAAGTGCTTAGCCTAAGGCTATTTTGTTCCATACTACTAAGACAATATTCTTTGGAGTACTGTCCTTAGTGCTCTGTGAATCATGTTTCCCAATAAGATGCTGGGAAAAGACTATCCCTAGGCCTGCCATATTTTACAGGGAACAGTTTCCTTTGATCCTTTCGTGTGATTATTTCCCTGGGCTTAGACCTTTACACATAAACACTACACAACACTTAGCTGAATACTAAAGTGGAATCATCCAGTACTACCTTTAATCTTTGGGCAGGATTTTCCTCTATGATTCTTTATCTTGAAAATTTTATCCAACTTGATATCTCCACTGTGTTTTCTCAATTTTGACTGTCCATTGGCTCCACCTGGGCTTCCTCCCCTGCTCATTACCTTGGATATCATTTTAGGACACCTGGCAGGGGCAATCACAGGACTTGATTTGTTTCCTATCTTTCAGGAATCTTGTCCTTTTAGCATATTTTAAGCCATTATTTATCTGCATCTTGTCCATTTTACATTATACATTATATTCTACACTTTATTTTATAGATAACATACTTTATAAATGTATGCTTATATTTTGTACAATTTTTGTTTCAAATGAGAGAGTAAATCCAGTTTTGGTTACTCTACCTTCTAAATATGATTTTGAATCTCCTTTTCTGTTTGTATTTTTTTTTCTTGTTTTTGCATTTGAAACCAGGACAACTGAAGCTTGCTTATGTTTCACTTATGAGTCATTTGTTATTCATTGGTTTATGTTATGAATTTTAATGTCTCTAAAAACATTGTAGACAATAAATTATTTGATGTGTAGGCAGAACTTAGATTTTTATCATCTGATGAATAACTTTTATAAATTAATGAATAACTGTATAGTTAAATGTGAACATTATTAGGAAACAATAAATTACACAGAATTGTAAAACAACTGGAATTTTGAAAAATCAGTTTTCTCAAGTGTATTATAAGAAACTGAACTTGGAATGTTAATGTATTAAGTATCTAGAAAAAATGTAAACTTCAGTCAAATTTTGTGATTCTTATAATGACATGACATAATAAATGATACACAAAAATAAAATTTATCAAATAGTTCCACTTCTATCCAGAAATTTGATATCAACTATCAATAAAATAATGCTCAAGAAAACAGGAACTATCAGATATTAATTCAGTTACTCATTTAAACACCTTCATTCTTTGTATAAATCAAGAAGAAATATATTAAACTATTCCTGGACTTTAGAGATGGTGATGGGGAAGCTGTAATCAATACAACTACAAAGTACAGTATTGTTCTTATAAATATCCATTAAGGATATTTTAAATTAAACACAGATAATAAGTGTAATTAATATAACTTAAAACCAAGGACGAAATATTGGGGACTATATATGATTATGATGTTTTAAAGGCTTTTTCCCAAATAAATGATTCTTTTAATTATTTGATACAATTTTACTCTATCTACTAAGATGCAAATATTCCTTATGTTGCTTTAACAGTATTATTTATAAAAGCACAGATTATAATGTTTGGCACACTAAATATTTCAAGCCCAGAAGTAGTCTATTTAAAACTGGCTTCAGTTTTCTTTTTTGTTGTATATTTTTACTACATTTTCATAGTATGTTCTGCCCATAGTACAAACACACAGATGGCAATATACTGTTACCAGCCATAAGGTTGAAGTATGTTTGTGTGTGTTGGTTGGGAAATAACTATAAAATGAAGTACTCGTAGACACTAAACAAAATCCACTCTCTCTAGATATTTTATAATATAGCTACATATGGAGCACTTTAATTACCACAATATATGCTTCTAAAATTAGGCTTGTTTACTTCAGTGAAAAATTATACAGCCTTTGAAGGCCAAACCCAAGTTGCCTCCAGTTTTTCAAGCAAGATGAAAGAAAAGATTTCACTAACTATAACCTAAGGGGAATGAAAAAGAAAAAAATATATATAAGAAAAGATTTTGAATTGAATTTATTTGATACAATCTGACATATATTTAAAGAATGTTAGTTTTTATGCATTTACTTAATGTAAATGTAGCATGTTTTTTAACAGAAAACTGCATTTTAAAAGGAATCCATTTTCTTTAATATGTTAATAATAAAATACATTTCTGAAAATCTATTGGCTTATTATACTCATTCATTTCCTATTTAATATTGATTATTACTATGCAGATTTAAAATTAAGAAACTATTTCTGTTCCTAAAACAGATAACTAAATATTTTAAGCATTTTTTGGTTTTGTGATTCAAAACATCTGAATTGTCTCGAAATAATTCATCTAAAAGAGGAAAATAAGAAACAACTCTAATATATAAAAGAGATGGTTACCTCCAGAGAAATAAATCAGTATAAAAAGTGTCCTGTATATTTAAGTATTGGCAAATGAGATATATAGAGATAATTGACTTAATGGCTAAGAAACTATACTGAGAATTTCAGTGGATATATTGAATTCAGCAATTACAAGTACAACACCAAAGCATAAAGAAAAATAATCAGGTCAGTAAAATTGCTAAAACTACTGCTCTTATCAACTTGCATGTATACACTTAATGTTTGGTGAAGTGCTAACAAGAATGGTCATTTTTTAAATATTTAATGCAAATACTAATTGTTTCAATAATATCATTGAGATATTTAATTGTGAGATTTTATATATATATAATATGTATATCACAGTATATATATGTATGTGGGTGTGTATCATTTGTTCATATATATGTGACTGATATGTCTATATATATAAATGGTAAAGTTTCATATTGGAAATAAGAAATTATTTTCTTCCTTATAACTAAACAGTTATCTGCTTTACCTTTTAGTTATGGAATATTTTGAATTTTAGCTTATTTACAATAAATAGTCTGATATAGGAATAAGTTACTATATTGTATAGCAAAAATATAATGATTACATTACTTTAATGGTTCAATAATTGCTTGATTATGTCTACAGGGATCATTCTATTCATTCACATGCATGCTTTTCCTTTTTTTTTCTTTGACTTACTTTTTATAGATTATATTCATCTATGAGAATTTGGAAAACGTGTATATTAAACTTACTAATTGCTATTTTCCCTAAAGATTTTTTCTTTTAAACTCAGTAATTGGTTCTGTGAAAACTGCCTTCTAATTTAAATTATATATTGATAATGAATTATAATTCAGAGGTAAATATAGAGAGCAAAATCAAAATCAAAAGTCAACAATTGCTTTTGCCTAGTTTGACTTATCTATGACATGCAACATAATCAAACCCTGAATAGAGACAGTTAAGTTATCAAAATGTACTAAGAGTAACATGTAAACAGTTGAAATAGACAATCTTATATAAACAAAGAACTGAAAGACAGCAATTTCCCCAGCTGCTCTAGAAATTCTACTCTAAGGCATTGTGCTTTGGGATAAATCCTCCTGTTCCTCCTGCTATCTATTACATCCCCTGCAGGACTCCCTTCATTGGAGTTGATTTCACTTTAGAATTATTTCTTTATCACAGCATTTTCTTGTGAACAAAAATCCCAAGAAGGCATGACAAATCTAGATTCACAAGGAAAGAAAAAGTTGGACCTGATATAGAAGTAACAGGCAATCTTTTCTTTTTCATAGTTTTGTGAAATAATTTTCTTTATATGACTTCAGGCTGGATTATGGTCTTTTCCCACCTGATACTGTAAAACCAAGATAACTTGTGTAGAGATGGAGCTAATTAAAAATGGCAACAATCATGTGCAAGACAGGAGGGTTAGGGAACAGTCTCAAATTCTTTCTATCCCTTATTCCTGGCCCCAAAAGGAAAAATGTGCCCCATAAATTCATATTGTTTGTATTATATAAAAAAATCTCACGTTAACCAAATTAACCCACACAAATACCTATGCATCATTATTCTTATCATCATGATCATCTTCAGTGGCATCATTAAATTTGGAATTCTGTTTCAGTACCACATGCATTGATTTTTCAGCCTCTTTGACAATGACTGTAACCCTTATAATACCCCCAGCCAATTGTGCAGGAAGTCATTCCCTCCCAATTTCTGCATTGAGCAACTTATTCCCTAAAGTGTGAGATTTGATTACCTTTTCTCAGCATGCATTCAGACAAATGATATTATTGGTCATAAAATTATCCAGCCCAGTGACCTATGGTGACAGTGAATTTCGCAAGGTGACTGCCTGCTGAGTGAAGCATCTTCTTTTATTTGTTCTAAATATTTTATATTATGGAGCTGGGAAGACATAGGCAAGTAACTTTCCATATTTAAATACAGTGACACTGGCAATCAGGTTGGCAAGATTTTGAGATATAGCTCTCCTTTGCCTTCATTAAGTAGAGTTGTCAAATTTAGCAGAAAAAATAAATTATGAGATATCTGGTTTAATATCAATTTATGATAAAAAATTATTTAAGTATAAGTATGCTTCATGCAATATGTGTGATATATTTTTACTAAAAATTTAAATCTGTTGTTTATCTGAAATTTCAGTTTATCTACATGTTCTGTATTGTTTTGGGAAATCTTTTTTAAGATATTCATTTTATCTTTGCTTCCCCCAGCCATTTGTATTACTGTAGGTTGTCTTCATCTAAATTATTGATGCAATTAAGCTTTTAAAAATGTTATATACACAAGAAATGTTACAGCTTATCTGAATTTTTCTTTAAATCATTCAGAAGTTAGCTGGAGTGGAATTTCTGCTAAAAGAATCTGAAGTTCAAAAACAAAATCTGTTTGTTATAAAAGAAAACAAATGGGCAAGAGCAAGGCAAATGAGATTTTTATTTTCTTTAAATAGATTCTTTTAGACAGGTACTGAAACACTAGCTCTGAATTAAAATGTCCACTTTTTTTCCCCTCCACTCTTGGAACTATTCTTGTGCATGAATTTGTATGTAAAATTCATAAATGACCGCTGAACTCTGCCTTGTTGCATAACTGAATCTAGCTTTAACTGCTGCCAGAATTCGATTGTCACTATAGGGAAATCTGCATGGCACTGGAAAGGTCATGAGAACACCTGCCCAGTTGTTAGCACATTGTGAGTCTCTGTGCTGCATCATTGTCTGGAAGAGATTATCTGGGAAGAAATTTACACACACATACATGTTAAGAAGAAGTTGCCAAACAAGGCAGCTCACTTGATTAGGTGCTCTGCTGGCAGTGAATAACCTAGTGTGCAAGCATTTTCTACCCCAATAGGAAAAGATGAATATTTTGTTTTTCTTGAGGAAATTCTGTAATAGAACACTCGGTATAATAGAATTTCATGCATACCTATGTGGGAGAAAATATATTTCAATGACTGACCATAAACTCTTTTGAAACATTGCTGAAGATCTCTCTATAGCAACTGCAAGACTGCAGACATTGTTTTTGGTATTGTCAGTGTAAAGTAAGATAGTCACGGCAGAGACTCTTTGAAATTTGGCAGTGCAAGACACTATCAAAATTCTCTAGAGAAATCCAGACACTTGTGTATAATTTTCTAGTTGGGTGTGTTCCTTATATCAGCTTCAGCTACAATGGAAGAAAACAATAATTATTCTGAGCAGAGGAGATAGAGTACTTTATAAACATATAATATAGATAATTCTCAGTTTCGACTCAAAGTAAGACTCAAGGGAGAGCACAGTTGGGCCCCTGAACACATCTTTGGTGTGAGATTCAGAATTTTAATATTGCTTTGAATCTACAGAATTATCTTTTAGTATGAAAAATGGTTATTAAAAAAGAACAATGTATCATGAAATAGTGGTGAATGTTATTGGAAAGAGATGGAAAGCAGAATGACACCACTTGCCATCCGTGTAGCTGATGTTAATGAGGAAGCCCATGTGTGTATGAGCCTGTGTAAAAGTGGGTGGAAAAGATTTCAAATAACTATACTTCTCTTCAATAGGAGCTCACTAAAATCAGACAGCAGGTAACTCCATAGTCAGAAGAAGGCCCATCTTAAACAGAAAACTAATAACCTCAATAACTTCACTACAAATGAGGAAGACAAAAACAAAATCAATATAAAACAAAATGCCTACATTGGTCTAATTTTCTTTTATTATAAATGAAATATAAATGGAGTTTATAATTATTCCTATTAAGGACATATTGCAGGCTTTATATACATTATCAGTACTATACTTAACATTACGGGATTATAATGCAGATAGAGAAAAAGTGTCAGATTGTTATTTATATTCATAAATGGGTATCTTGGTAGAGTTTAAACATCATATTACATTACAGGATCAAGGCAAAAGAAAAAAAAATATATATGTATATATCACAAAAGAACCAAACTAAACAGAGTTAAAAACTTGCTAATTTTTAGAATTTTTGATCACCATAAAAATGTATTTGAGGGGATGGATATGTTAATTAGCTTGATTTAATAATTTCATTTGGATACATGTGTCATAACATCTCATTGTACTCCATAAATATCACAACATAATATAACTTGTTAATATATAATAAAAATGTTTAAATTCTCTTTATACTATATTTACTAACCAGTGGTTCTGAACCAGGAGACAGTTTTGCTCTTCAGTGCACAATTAGTGATGTCTGGAGATATTTGCTACAACTATGATGTCAGGGAAAGGAAGGGCATCAGGCACCTAGTGGATTGAGGTGATGGATATTGAAAAATACCCTCAGAGTAAAGGACAACCCCACACACACAAAAATGTGTCCAGGTGCTGTGGTTGAAAAACCCTAATTTAGAGAAAGCCTTCTGGTAAACTGCTTTTGAGCCTGCTTTATTCTTAAAGAAAGAAAATTTTGTATTACACTACAAAATTATTTAGGCAATGAAACATAGATCCAAGAGCTCAAATACCTCTGCTACTCTCCCTGCTAATAGTGTGGACATTGGTAAACTTTTCAAAGTATAGGTTAGACCTATTTTTAAAACCCATTTTTTATCAGCTGATTTCTCCAAAAATTATAATAAATACAATTGTTGTAACACCATTACCATCCTAATCAGTTCAGATAGACGGACACACATACTCTTTTCTCAGACTTATAGAATTTAATATTATTCTAGTCCCCAAGACTCAAAAATCATCTTATTTCTAAAGCATGTTCTTTTCTTTTTCAGTACTGGGGTTTGAATCCAGGGGCAGTTTACCACTGAGCTATAGCCCTAGTTCTGTTTATTTGTATTTTGATACTGGGTCTTGCCAAGTTGCTCAGGGCCTCACTAAGTTGCTGAGGCTGGTCTCAAACTTGCAATCCTCCTGCCTCAGCCTGTCAAACTGTTGGGATTACAGGCATGTACCATGGCATTCGCTCAAGCATGTTTGTAGTTTTCACTGGCCTTATTTTGGATGCTTATTGTATATCACCTGTGTTTTTACAAAAGTCACTATCCAATCTGATTTGCACACAAAATCCTGACTATATCATTCTCTGGTTTAGCTTTTAAAACAGACATCCAAACAACAGTCTGCCTCAGGATTAGTTTCACTTGAAATGACATAAATTTAACACCATGGTGGCTAATGCAGTTCAGAGCTCTGTTCTATAACGTTTCCGGGAACCAAACTACCTCTAGGTCATGGAGGTGACACTCTTCTTGAGGGCAAGATGGGATTATCGTCATACATGCTTTCTCTGGAAGGGCAGAAAGGCAGGGCCCCTTTCTTGGAAGATACTTCCTGGAATTTACAATTTACATCTTTCTATTATCAGTAACTTCGCCATATCATGGCACTCAGCTTCATGGAACATTAGGAAATATAGTTTTTACTCTGGGTCGCCAAATTTCAGAATTTCTGTTGCTAAAGGAAGAAGAGGAATTTGGTAAGGAAAGACAGTCCTCAGTTTCTACCATACAAATAATTCCTCCTTGACAGAAGAGTAAGTTTCAACTTATTCAAAAACAATTGAGGCATCTAAAATAACTCTCCACTTCCCTCATCAGACTCTGTTTCTGCTTCAAAGTCTCTGTTACTGCCAAGCATTCTTCAAATGTGCCACCATTGTTTCACTTTTTGGTCTCCATGCCCATTACTTCTAATTTTCCAATAACTGTTATCCACATTTGGAGGTTGAACATGGATTTATACATCACCTGATAAGTTTTTCTATTAATCCCAGACAGAAGGAATATCTGTGTGCTCTTATAGCTTTCTGTGCTCTTCAGATAGTTCTTGAGGCATTTTAAACTCTCCCATCCTTGCTACTCAACTGTAAATTTTAAGACAATTGTAGTCTTGGTCAATGTTTTCATGTCCCAGTAATCCTGTCTGAAAACATTCTGTACATTAAACAATGAATTCATACCAAATTTTTTTGCTAAAATTTCTACATTAGTCTTTGATTATTGTGAGTGCATGTTGCGTACTTTGAAGAAAAAAAATAGATGGCTTTTTTAACCCCACTTGGCATTCTTTCAGTTAATCAACTTCACATCCCTTTCTCCTTTGTGCTCCATTTAATCATATACAAGAAAAGCCTTTTCCATATTCTCTTCTCAATTTTACTTTCACTGTGCCTCAAAGTCTTTGAAAAAAAATGTGGTTTGTAACACTTTTCATGCTTTGTCAGAAAAGGCAGCATTTTTTTTTCAAGTTTGAAGGTTAACTTTCTGACTTAAAAGGTAGGCAGCTCAATAAATTGATGGTGATTCCTGTATCTGAATCAGAAACAATTATATAAATTTGGGCAGCTTTAACAAAATACCATAGGCTACCACAAGATTATCTATCTAAGAAAGGAAGGAGAGAGGAAGGAAGAAAGTGGAGGGAGGTAGAGAAAGAGAAATTTTGATTTTCTGCCTTCCTTCTTTTGGAATGTCTAAAAGAAGATTCACTAGAAACTTATTCAATATTTGAATTAAGATAAATTTATACAAAACCACAGAATCTCAAGGCCATCTTTTGAAGTGTTTTTTCCAAAGTTTCAAGTAGTTTGGTAGAATATCTATCTTATCTGCTCTGCTAACAAAAGTAAATGCTCAGGGATCTCCCAACTGAACTTGAGGAGCAGGTCACTTGTGAATACAAGTGAAAACTCATGAACACAGAATTCCTATTGCCCATTATACTTAGGGCAGTAATCTCGCAGGTCCATACACAGACCATAGAGGCACCCAGCAATTGATGTTCATGTATTTAATTTGTTCAACTGGGAAGAAACACCCTTTCCACTGGTAAGATCATAGACAGGGTAGAAAGATATAACATGGCAGATTTTACATGTTTTCCTTCCTATTGTGTTGGTTCTGCACTTAGGTCTGGGGAAAACAGCCACTCTTTCCTTGTGTGATAGGTAACTTGTAGTTGCACCTGTATAATGCCATAGGAAGAGCAGGATTTGTCACATTATTGATCATGGGGGATGAATCAGAAGGCCTTCCTTCAGCTATAAAAGCATGTGTGTTCAGGGGATAGGTGAATGGAGTAAAATGGGTAGTTCCTGGAAAAAGACAGTGTGGCATGTAATATGTTATAATTATTGTCTGGAAAGAGGAATCCATAATAATATATCATTCTTTGAGTTTCTTCCTCAGTCCTCATTCAAGTCTTCTTTCTGTGTTCTCATTCTTTAACCTGACTCTGAAGTGTCAGCATTTAAAATATCATTTATGGTACAGTAAATCTTGTACTTATATACCTTGCTCAGCTATCTTTTGAAGTAAATATATAGGGAATGATTTATTAATTCCTGTGTTCATTTTTTAATTATTAATTTAAATCTAACTTTGTGCCAAGCATTCTTTCTAAATATATATCTGGGCTATAAATAAGTATGGTATCCTTTTAGTTTCTTATCATCACGCATGTACATATATGTATATA
Source organism: Spermophilus citellus (assembly GCF_964194105.1). Lineage (NCBI taxonomy): Eukaryota > Metazoa > Chordata > Mammalia > Rodentia > Sciuridae > Spermophilus > Spermophilus citellus. Next base: position 64,759,592 of record NC_138182.1, on the reverse strand, counting down.
TATATATACACACACACACATAAATATATATATATTTTTCTAAATTCTAAATAGTTTCTTGTCGTGAGCCAGCCATGGGCTGTGTGTGTGTGAGCTATGTGCATTTGAGCACATAAGAGGACTGGACTGATGTTGCTGCTCTGACTGGGCTGTGTGATGTAGGTGTTCTTTTTACTGCCTCTGCCTTTGACCCCACACAGCACCTGAGATGGATGTGGCTTTCCAAGATGTCAGTCAATCTACTGACTGCAAGACATCACCAAGCAACTCCCTGAAACCCAATCCCTCACCTTATTTGGGTTGAACTTTCTCAAATGTCTTTCCCCCCAGTAAGTTTCAGGCATACTTTCTCTTCTGCCTGTCTCTCTTGCCTCCCTTGTGGGAGCTGGGGCAAAGGAGCCATCACTGAACCCCATGAAAAGAAGTACTTTCTGTGTCTGTGTGATTATTTAGTGCCAACCCAATTTTCCTCAAGAGATTCTGACTGATTTAGTCGTATGTCATGGCAGTCTGTAAATGTTGTTTCAAATATTTCTATGAGAAAGTTTTAAAACACCTTGTTTTCCCATAGTGGTTGGTTGTCTTCTCTAGTGTTTCATAATTTGGATTTTGTGTGCTATTTTAGTACTGCCTATGTAGAAGAACATCACTTTACATTATCTATGGGACCTATGTAACCTAAACGTGTCAGCAGGCTTCCTCCAGTTTCCTGGAAGATTTCAAATTTCATATGCTGAATTTACCTAAACCATAGGACTGAGTTTAAAATTCTATGGGGAAAAAAAAGTATTTTTAAGTTCAGTTCTCAGAAACAGATAAGCTCTCTGCTTGTGTCCTTATTGTGTATGAAGATATTTGTCTAATTTTTTGTGGGGGAAGACTGAGGGGTTGAACTCAGGGGCACTCTACCTCTGAGCCACATCTGCAACCCTATTTTGTATTTTATTTAGAGATGGGGTCTCACTGAGGTGCTTAACACCTCATATTTTGTTGAAGCTAGCTTTGAACTCACCATCCTCCTGTCTTGGCATCTCCAGCTGCTGGGTTTATAGCCATGTCCAGCTTCATTTATTTTTATTCTTTCCAGAGGATTCATACCTTTGCCAAAATCTTTACTTCCATAGTCTCTTGATGATTACAAACTTGTTTTTCAGCAGAGATACCACCCACCCATCAATTTCAGTATAAATGTGAACTTTTAATTGTATCTTCTTTCTTTGTATGTTTTATTATGATTTAAGGTATATAAAATATGTAAGGCATATAAAAAGTACACAAAATAAGGGTAATAAATCTTTCAAATATAAGGAAATATATTTTAAAAAGGAAATATATTTTCAGTAGAGTTTTCTGTGAAACTCTCAACTCTACTCACCTTCTACCTTCCTCAGACATAGTCTTGATTCTGAAATTTATATTTATATACTCCCTGGATATTTTGTACGTTAACAACATATTGAAGTATTCCATATAGACGTGTCTCAAATAGTAGCATAGAGATTCATCATACCAAAATTTTAATTTTCAAAAAAAGAGGGGGAGGAATCAAATTATTTTGGTGTACATAGTATTCATTAGTCATTCACTTTCATTTCCCATATCACATTTCATTTTATAAATATACCAAAGACTATAAATCAATTTTTCTACTTGTAGACATTTATGATATTCCATACTTTGTTATTAAGTGCAATGATCCAAAGTACAAACTTAAATTTCTTCATATATAGAAGTTTCTTGGATATTTTAAACTTGTAATTGTTGACTCTTATATTACATAAATTCTAAACTTTATTATTTATACCTAAATAACATTTCCAGTTTGCTTTTTAAGTCATCTTATACCTACAGCCATTCAGTTTTATACTACTTCATTTATTTATCATGGTATTGTCAAACTTAAGATTTTTTTCAACTTGATTAAGTAAAATTAGTATTTTTGCTACAGCTTTAACTCATATCTCCTAATTACTGTGAGGCTTACCTTTTTCTAATGTTTATTTAATTGCTTATCTATTTTGGATTTTATTTCTTTTCCATTGCCAATTTATGTACTTTACTCAGTTTTTCCATTAAAATGTCTATATTGTTTAAATTATGAGTTCTTTATAAATTCAGATACTTATCTTTTAATTTGTGCATTGTAAACATTTGTCTTTTCATTATTTTATTTTATTTTTGCATGTTGTTAATTTCAAAGTAGTCAGATTTATCTTTTCTTTTTTTCAGAGTCCTAGGACCCAAAACAGAGTCTTGTACATGTCTGGCAAACAATTTACATCTAGCTTCATCCCCAGTACTACATTCATCTTTTTTTTTTTTTTTGGTTTATACTTTTAATATCTATTTTTAAGAATTTCTTTCTATACTGAAGTCATCAAGAAAATCTCCTTTGGACAAAAATTTAATAGACTAACTTTACACTTTGGTTTTGTAATCCACATGGAGTTTATTTTTCCCTTGGCTTGAAACAAAATTCCAAATTTATTTAATCCATATGGATAAGTATTATTGACTAGTTCATTATTTTTCCATTTATCTGGAACACTATGTACTTCATTTTTCCATATGAGCAAACATGATCAGAGTGTCAAATCTGACTCACACAGACATAAGCTCACATAGACATGTAGACATAGATCTGACCTGGCATCAAGCTTCACAAGTGATTTTAAGGACACCAATAATTGGAAGTTACAAGTAAAATTATTTACAGATATGTAAAAGAACTCTGGCCTTGATTTTCATATGATGTCTTTCAGTGGCTTGTCATCATATCACTTATAAATATGAGAACTGTACTGGTTACAAAACATCTCAACTTTATGCTTTCACAGTTAGATTGTATAGAGATTGATGGTCTCCAAACCCTTAGACTCCAAATTGATTGTATGTAGGCAGCAAAACAGACCAGGATACAGCATTTTCTTTCCCATTTATGTCTTTTCTGGGACATCTTTCATTAGAAAGCTTATGAGCAAATTTGATCAAGTCACCCTCCTTCTTGCCTTTTGGGGAGCATATCCTTCATAAATTAAACAATGGTTCTCAACTCCATTATAAATAGTCAATTATACATATAAGTAATGCATAGCATTCTTTCTCTAAGTTTGAGCATTCTCTAAGTTATATTCTCACCTCAGTTTGATCACTTGCATGGTATGTTTATTTACAACTTCCTTATACAGCTGTGACAAAAGACAAAGAATAAGTTGAACCAAACATGAAATTACAGGGCACATTATTTGACCTTTTACAGTTATTCAAAGACTGTTCCCTTTGCTTCTTATTTCAAACTGGTTTATGAGTGTGCTGAAAGTCTTCTTTAATCATAGTCTAGAATATATCCATATTAACCTCATTGAAATTTGTGTGCAAAGAACTGTGATTCTGTGTTTGGGTTCCAAGGATAGTGGATCAGTTCTCTAATTGTATAATAATTCTGTGTAACAAACTGTGAACATTCAGTATCTCAAAACAATAAGCAAATAATTTGACTCACATGCTTGCAGATCAATAATTTAAGATGGCATATCATGGTTTTGGACAGGGCTCACTCACTTGTCTGGGGATACTCTATTTTCTAGTTGAAAGCTTGGAGTCGGCCAGCTATAGGGCAGAGCTACTTGTCAGGTGTGTGTGTGTGTGTGTGTGTGTGTGTGTGTGTGTGTGTTGCTGTGACCAAAAATCTGAAAAGAGCAATTAGAGGAAGAAAAGTTTATTTCAGGTTCCTGTCCTCCTGTCCACAGACAGATGGCTCCATTCCTCAGGATGTAGGGTGTAGAGTGAGAAAGAACATCACAGTAGAAAAGTGTGGCAGACAGAAGCAACTCAGAAAATTACAACAGGAGGGGGGTGGGAGTGCGAGCTACTCTGTCCAGCAAGGACAAAATATACCATTCAAAAGCATGTCCCAGGGACCCACCTCCTCCAATCAAACTCTACCTGCCTACAATTACCACCAATTAAACCCTATCAGAGGATTAATGAATGGATTATGTTAAACCTCTTATAACCCGATAATTTTATCTCTAAATTTTCTTGCATTGTCTCACACATGAGTTTTTGGGGGACACCTAACATCCAAACCATAACATTCTATCCCTGACCCCCAAAAGATCATGCCTATCTTACAGTGCAAAATACATTTTGTTCATTTCCAAGAATCCCCAGAGTCTTAACAGTGCAAACGTTGCCTAAAAGCCCAAGTCCAAAGTCTACTCCGAAACTTAAGGCAAACTTTCAGCGTGAGCTCCTCTAAAACTCAAAACCAAGTTACATATATCTAATATATAAAGGCACAGAGTAAACATTTCCATGCGAAAAAATAGGGACATAGCAAGACTCAAGTTCAGCTTGATAAACAAGTCCTGTAGCTTCACCTCCAGCTCTGGGACACATGGCATTGTGTTGTTCTCTCCAAAGAACTTGTATAGCTATGCCCATGTGACTTTGCTTGTTTCAGCCCGTGTGGTCTTTCCTTTGGCTTCTCTGTGCTTGATTCCTGAAGCTTTCCTTGGTAGATGGTCCACTAGCATTTCTTATTGGGAGTAAGGAGGGGGAGTCTCCATTGTAACTTCTGCTTCCTTCTCATTTTTTCACACATCGCCCTCTCAGTCCTGCAGCAACTCCAACCCTATTGCACTTTGCCTGCCCCCCCACACCAGGTCTTCCTTTGAAATCTTGGTGGAAGCCTCTACAACCCCCAAACTCCAGTATTCTGCAATCCTGCAGAACCAGCACCATGTGACTGATGTCATGAACTGACATTATCTCAAGCAGCAGTTTAACCTCCAAGGACCATAGCTATAGCAGCCTCTGAGCACCTGAGTGGCTTAGCATGGTGAAACACCTTCCTCTGAGATTCCAACATGGTGGCGGGCGCAGAGAGATCAAGTCTCTGGCCTCTTCAGCTGTGCGGGCATAGGGAGTCGTAAACAACCTAAATACTGTTTGCTCAGGATCACTAGGCAATGCTGAGCTGACGTGGATCTGGGGCGAACAGTCTGGGCCTCTCAGAACACACACTGAGCCCGGATCAGCTGAATTCAAGCTCCCGTTCACCTGCTTCCCGCAGACAAACAGCTGTGACTCAGCACTAATCCATCCGGCTGAAACAAGTGCTCAGCCCTTTCTGATCCTATGGAGGTAAATGCCAACCAAGCCTTCATGGGTAGTGGCCACAGGTTTGAAATGGGGCTTGGGAGAGACAGTAAGGACCTACCCGTTGCATTGGTCACCCGGCAAAGGGAAAGAACTGTCGCCATTTGCAAGAGACACCACCATGGCAGAGAACTGACGGCACCACACTATGGCAGAGGAGATAACTTCATTGAAACCTGCGGCTACAGGTGTGTAATTCCCTAGCCTTCCCTCTCCACACATCGGGGAAACCTTAAGTGCTCCTCCCAGCTCTCCCGTGAGCTTGATAGCCAGACCGAGGGAATCAGTATAGAATAGAGGACACAGAGACTAATCCACAAAGTTACAACTATCTTATATTTGATAAAGGGGCTAAAAGCATGAAATGGAGGAAGGATAGCATCTTCAACAAATGGTGTTGGGAAAACTGGAAATCCATATGCAACAAAATGAAACTGAATCCCTTTCTCTCACCATGCACAAAAGTTAACTCAAAATGGATCAAGGAGCTTGATATCAAATCAGAGACTCTGCGTCTGATAGAAGAAAAAGATGGCTCCGATCTACATATTGTGGGGTCGGGCTCCAAATTCCTTAATAGGACACCCATAGCACAAGAGTTAATAACAAGAATCAATAAATGGGACTTACTTAAACTAAAAAGTTTTTTTCTCAGCAAGAGAAACAATAAGAGAGGTAAATAGGGAGCCTACATCCTGGGAACAAATTTTTACTCCTCATACTTCAGATAGAGCCCTAATATCCAGAGTATACAAAGAAGTCAAAAAATTAGACAATAAGATAAGAAATAACCCAATCAACAAATGGGCCAAGGACCTGAACAGACACTTCTCAGAGGAGGATATACAATCAATCAATCAAGTACATGAAAAAATGCTCACCAACTCTAGCAGTCAGAGAAATGCAAATCAAAACCACCCTCAGATACCATCTCACTCCAGTAAGATTGGCCGCCACTATGAAGTCAAAGAACAACAAGTGCTGGCGAGGATGTGGAGAAAAGGGTACACTTGTACATTGCTGGTGGGACTGCAAATTGGTGCGGCCAATTTGGAAAGCAGTATGGAGATTCCTGGGAAAGCTGGGAATGGAACCACCATTTGACCCTGCTATTACCCTTCTTGGACTATTCCTTGAAGACCTTAAAAGAGCATGCTACAGGGATACTGCCACATCGATGTTCATAGCAGCACAATTCACAATAGCTAGACTGTGGAACCAACCCAGATGCCCTTCAATAGATGAATGGATAAAATAAATGTGGCATTTATACACCATGGAATATTACGCAGCACTAAAAAATGACGAAATCATGGAATTTGCAGGGAAATGGATGGCACTAGAGCAGATTATGCTTAGTGAAGCTAGCCAATCCCTAAAAAACAAATACCAAATGTCTTCTTTGATATAATGAGAGCAACTATGAACAGAGTAGAGAGGAAGAGCAGGAAGAAAAGATAAACTTTAAACAGAGATATGAGATGGGAGGGAAAGGGAGAGAAAAGGGAAATTGCATGTAAATGAAGGGAGACCCTCATTGCTATACAAAATTACATATAAGAGGTTGTGAGGGGAATGGGAAAATAAACAAGGAGAGAAATTAATTACAGTAGATGGGGTAGAGAGCGAAGATGTGAGGGAAGGGGAGGGGAGATATTAGGGTATAGGAAAGGTAGCAGAATACAACAATTACTAATAGGGCATTATGTAAAATTGTGAATGTGTAACCGACATGATTCTGCAATCTGCATTTGGGGTAAAATTGGGAGTTCATAACCCACTTCAATCTAATGTATGAAATATGATATGTCAAGAGCTTTGTAATGTTGTGAACAACCAATAAATAAAAAGAAAAAGAAATAAATAAATAAGGGCAGGGTATGTAGCAAAAAAAAAAAAAAGAAAGAAAGAAACACCTTTCTCTGTCATTCTGTGCAAGCACTGTGTCCCACTATTCTCTTCTCAAAGGAATTTTTACTTTATACTTTTGAGCCTGTGGTCTTGTCAGTTCCTGGGAAGCCAGCCCTCTTTCCTATTGTCTCTGGGCAAAGTATTCAGTGTTTCTTTAGTGGCTTTAATTCTTTAACAGTTGACACCATGAGGTGTTCTACCTTTTTTATATGTGCTAGGCTTCCTTTGTTTTCCTGCTCTCTTTCCCTTGTCTCTCTCCTTCCTGTGAGGACTATACCTAGGAGGTGCTCAGTGGGATGGCCAAAAGATGGGAAACCGGTGGGCTGGAGGGGCCAGGAAGGAGTTATCTTGGGCAGGAAGGTTGCCCAGGACGATTAGTTAGCAGTTCCCTGCCTGCTTAGGGATTGCTCCATTAACAATTTTTTAGCATGGGCAGTATAGGCCAGGCTTGGGGGACATTAATATTTTAATCTCCTGGGCACAGTTTTCAACCTTTGGACCCAAACCAGTGTGGTCTGTTTTCTTCATTCTGGCCTGATTTATCTATTTAGCGTGACTACCTGTTTTTTTAAATTCTGGCTTCACAACCACACATTTCTTAGTCCCAGTTTTACTCAAGGTTTTCTGGCCAAACTGCAAGTTTTTCAAATCTTTCTGCTTTGATTTTTACTCCTGATTATCACAATAAACTTAGCTAAAAAACACCAGCAATACCCAAAGCCAAAGGCTATGCTATCTTGAAATTTCCTCTGCCAGAGTAATCAGCCAGTCACCTTTAAATTGAGCTTCACATAAAGTGTCATGATATGGTCAAAATGTAGACAACTTCTTAACTGAATGTAACAAGAATGACCTCTAGTCCAATTATCACTAGGGTCCTCCTATTCTGAAACTTCTTGAGCCCACTCTTTATTCTCCAGTCAGATTTGGCATTCTGGTCTTCTGAGGTCCTACCACAATTGCCTGTAAGTTATCATGAAATTAATCCTTATCGGGGATTAACGCACAAATTAGGATAAAATTCTTATACCCCAATCATTTCATCTCTAAACTTTCTTGCATTGTCTCACACATGAGCTTTTGGTGGACACCTACTATCTAAACCATAACACTCCTTCATCATTCCAATAAGATGGAAAGAGCAGGAGACCAACACTGTATTCTACTCTATTTATCAAAGCAAGATACATGTTCAAGTCAGTGAAAAAGGGCACAGTTAAAAGCTTGGGTATAGATAGGTGTGAATAATTGAGGACATTAATGATGCCAAAAGTACTGTGTGAATATAAAGTTTTGTCTCTGACTTGGGAATCCAAATATCCTTAACATGTAAGTCATTTGTATAAGTAGCTAAAATAAAAAGGAGTATAAAATGTAGAAAGAAAAGAATCATCTCTTTACCCAGAAATAATCATGAAAACTTAGTTTATATAGGACTTGTAGTTTGAGAAGGTGAACAGAAGAAGAGAAAAAAATGTTCATCCAAGAAAAAGTATATATAAACAAAAGCACAAGCATGAAAAAATTATGGTATTTTAAGGAGCAAATCAGAAGCCTAGCTAAAAGCAAGTTTGTGTTTGGGTATGTGAAAAATAACACTTTCAGAATGCTTTGGATTATGGCATCCTACAAAGGAATTGTCAAGTTGCTCACACTTTATTATTTACTAGTGCATGAGGAGCTACTAACAAAATTTAAAGACCAAAGCACACATTATATGTTTTTGGTATATAAAAATTAAATTGATATTGAAAAATTAGACAGATCCAAAAAAACCCAGGAGTCTGATAATAAAATAATATTATCACAGGCTTATGACAGTGAGATTGAAAAGAAACATATAAAAGTGGTTTCAATTTTAAGGGAAAAATAATAGAATGTTCTGACAATTCTGTGTGTGCACTGAGAGAAGAGGGGAGAGATGGCTGAGGTTGGAAGCCAACTATGCATTACCCCAAAGTTAAGGAGAAGCAGCAGAATTGTGAAATGTGAAGTAACACAGGAGTCCTCATTTACCATGATTATTTTTTTAAAAAATCAAAAGGTAAATATAAACTAGAGTTGATATTGGACATTTAATAAATGGTTCAATATTTTAACAAAAATGCAGCAATTAGAAAATTTCTGTGTTTATATGCTAGAATCAGAGGAGATATTTTCTATTTTGAGTTTAAGAACTGATTCCACAAGCACTTGAAAATGAAACTTTAAAATGGTCCTTACATCAAACCAGGAGTTATTTTTTTCTTTTAAGTTCCCAAGTGCTGATGATTATATATTTGTAGAAATAAAATAAACAAATACAGTGACTGAGAGGTCTCCCTGAATAAAATATCTCCTGAATTGAAACTTAGAAGTCCCTGGAAAAAAATGGCTCCAGACATAAAATGGTGGCTCTGATACCAATATTGATCTGATACCAATAGTAATTGCAAATGGACCTATATCAAATTATTTACAATAAATAAATATGCCCTTGAGATAATTAAAAATAAATTAAAATTATAAGTCTGGTATTATAGAATCTAAAACAGAGTATATTTAAAAGTTAAATGATCTTGACTAGTGATTTTCAAAGAATAATGAAGAGTTCATATAATAATTTATGATATAACTAGGAAAAAATTATCAATTTCTGAGTTAGCCAGTCAACATAAAGTGCACAAATTGTACAAATTACACAAGATATCTAGATGTTTACATTAATTATTTTTATATACATATAATATTAGAAACAAATATGCTCAAATGTATCTTATTTTATTTCAGTGTATGCTGTAGCAGAATTTTATGTTTTTCAGATATTCATGAAATCTGTACATTTTTCAGTTGAGAAATACTTTCCTGTCCTGAGCTAGGAACTTTCTCTTTTTGTTAGTTCCTTTTCTGTTGGGAGTGGGGTGGGAGGAAGAGGGTTCACAATACACTTTGTATATTTGTTTTCAAATTTATTTATGTTGCACATTTTTTTCCTCACAAGTTTAGAATTTATAAAATTTGCTTTGAAGTATATTTATAAAAAATAGAAAATAAGTATTTGGGATTTAGATTGGATAAAATTATTAATACCATTCTTTCAAACAGATTGGCAAATTCAAATGCTATATTTCACTTCTAATAGTAAATGTCATTTAGTCTTTGTTCTATGCTAATTAATTTCCCTCCCTAATACACAAATTAGTTTCTTCTGTGCTATGTGTTCACATAAAAAGTCACTAGTAAAGTAATAAATTTCTACCTATATGGTGATCACATTTTTATTAGGTCAGTGCTCTAGGGCATAAGGGAAGCAATTTGACGTTTTGGGGAATCAAGCTCAAAACTATGCAATAACAAGATTCTTTCGGAAGTACCATATCACTGAAGCTAACATGAATTGTTAAGACAAACTTCATTCTGACATATGAAGTTATTTTTATTTATATTCATTTACTAGCTCTACCTAAATAGTAGTGTGTTTTTTTGTGGGTATTTAGAGTGCCCAAAATATATTTTCACCTATAAAGGGACACTGCAGAACGTATGCCATATTAGTAGCTATGTTAAGCTGATGTTTCAGGGTCAGTGAATAAATTCCAATAGATTCCCAAGTGTTTATTATCAAATTCCTTCATGTACATTGACCTTGACTCTATATAGCTTCTAAAGTTTGCTTGCATTTTGGCTTAAATCAGTTTGTTCTAGTTAACAGTATCATTATAATGTTAAGTAATCAAAGCTTTTTGTAAAGTATTTTTTCTCTTTTTTATTATTCTATTAGTTTCCTAAAACCAATTGGTGCTTGTTTTAAAAAATATGTGATAGCAGTTCTTAAATTTTGGGGTCTTATGACCACATAAAATTTGTTAGACTATGAAGAGCTTTGTGGTTTATATTTATCTATGTTTTCCATGTAGAAATCAAAACTGAAATTAAGAAGTATTTTTGTTTGACATAAAAATAAAATTCAACTATACAGTAACAATTTTAAAATGTGTTAAAATAATATGCTAAAATAATATGTTAAAATAGATGAATTTTGGGGGCAAATTCTAAATAATCTGACTTAGGAGAAGACATCTAGATTCTTATATCTTCTTTATTCAATATTTTGGGATCTATATTTATGGTTGAATTACATGAAGAAATATTATCATCATAAAGGTATAAATTTGGAGAATATAGACTTATTGTGATTGCCTTTTCAGACAGTAGTATATAACCTTATAGGACATCACATTCACCGAATAATAATTTATTAAAGGTTGGTTACCATGTGGAGTATGACTAAAATGTATGTTGGGAACAATAATGTTCATGTTACAAGTTGTTGTAAAGATCAAGTATGATAAAAATATGGTATCAACAAGTTTACTAACAATAGGTCTAAAGGTAGTTAATGAGAATTCATTTAGTGATTCCTGGCTTGACTATTTTGGTTAGTATATTGGAGAGTTGAGTACAAAATCTTTCGGTTAGAAAATCATTTGATTCTTCTGCTCCAAACAAATATTACAACCATGGTCTATATATTTTTGTCTGCACAGATGATATTAAGACATCTTTTAGCTTATCATTTATATTTTAATATCTCTTATGGTTTTTAAAAAATAATAATGAGATAAAGGATAAAAAGTTATTGGTTTGTGCTTATTGACTACCCACACAATGCTTAGCCCTTTAAAGATACCCTATTTTATATTTTGCAACAGAAATACTAGTTCATCTTCATTATATATCTACATAAACTAGAATCCCAAGGGTTTAGTAAACTGACCAAGGACATGCCGCTAATACTAGATACAGCCTGGGTTTCCACAAAGACCCTCTGAATGGAGAGAGACCACTGTGGTCCACTGCTTTCCAAGATTACATGTACACTCATTCTTTTATTTGAATTAGAAAGCTCTTCATAGAGTTAAGTACTGATATCAGTTGGAATATGCCCATTTTCATTTACTTTTTAAGTTAGTTCTTTCACAATCTCAAAATTTTTCCCTTTATGTTAACTAACATCCACTCCCCCAAAAAAGTTTTTAAAAAGAAACCTTATGAAAGGATTTGCAATTTCTAAATATACAATATTTACAGGTTGTACATAATTATGCAATATACCAAAGAAATTTGTTAGATTCTCAAGGCATGGTTTGCAGTTTCCAAAGAAGAAAACAACAAAAACAACAACAACAACAGAAACAACAACAACAACAACAACAAATATGTGTGTGTGTGTGTGTGTGTGTGTGTGTAAATATATATATATTTAATGACGTGTCTAGCCTTGTTTAGGTATTCCCTAGGATAGTAGTCCCGTCTATGACATTCTTGATATTCTCCTTAAAATTAAACTTAATAAACTTTTTAAATGAATAAACATTTAAAAATTTGATACACTTTTTTATTATATTATACTAAAAATCAATTAGTTAAATGTTTCATATTTTAGGACAATTCTTTTTTTATTTTTATTATTTTATACTACCCATATTTTCCTTTGATATACACTTATTGATATAAATATAGATTTTTTTTTTCATTTTGCCAGTTTTACCTATAATTAGAGATTCTGAATAACCTAGTAAAATGCATTAATTTTTCATTATATACTATGTCAAAACCATGTAATGATTTGAATATTGTACTGAAATGCTGTCTTGGTTCACAATATCCTGTAACTATTGACCTGGGTTATGTTCAGCTAGTGACCTAGGATTGATGTGCCCCACACATTGTTAATAGAATAATTAATCATAAATATTTGAGCACATAGAGAAGTTGCAGATATTGACATATTTTTATGATCAGATGTACTTACTAATATCATTGCCATAAACATATTTCAATACCTTTTTTATAAAGCTCAACACTTACTATTATTTTAAAAGTAGCCTTTACTTGCCCTTTTATTTAAATGTATTGAACAGTTTCAACTCTTCAGATATATTCATAAGAACTGTTTTCCTTATGGGTGAAAAATTTCAATTGCTATTTGCTAAGCAGTTTTAGTAAATTGGCTGTTTCAAGGTTTTCTGTATTACAACAAAAATTTAACTTTCTTTGTGACTATAACTAACTTTCTTAACAGACTCTATCAATTTTTGTTGCAACACATTGCATTCTCCCTAGAGCAGTAATGCACTTTTGTGAAGTGGTAGCTAATACTGTACTATGCAGAGTGGGGAAAACTGATTAATTGCTTTTAGAATAGTAAATGAAGCCTTTTAATTTAATGAATATTTCAACAGAATCAATTCACTTTGTCTCTCTAAAGGCAAAATCCCACAGGGAGAATTTCTTTGGGGTGACCTAGAGAGCAAATTGGAACCTCTGTGAGGTTGGTGTACAACCATTTGTTTTCCCAAGCATGCAGATTACCTGTATACATCTAATATATTACTCCTAACCTAAAATACATTAGATTTCAGGAATTTGAATTTACAAGTCATCCTTGAGCATTGTGAATTGAGAGACCAGGGCATGGGTTCTCTCTAGCTGAGATCTGTTTATACTAAGTATGCTGTTGAAGTGGTATTGCTTAAAAGGCAGGGGAGTATAATGGATAGGCTGGTAGGCTAAGAGCATGTCTATATGTGGTAAAATGAATGAACTGCATCTTAAATCTTGTGAGCTTGACACAATGCAAATCATTTATACGACATAGCCATTTAGATCTTTGAACCAGCTTGATCTTATAATCACAGACTTAGACTATAAGCCAAAAAAATCAAGACAATTCTTTTCTGTTTGCTTAAACATTTACTTATTCTTTTTTAATTTAGTCTGTTGGCTCTCATCTTTCTTTTGTTTGCAAATGGAGTATCCACGTTGATTTTAAGTGGCTTTTCTGAATATTCTTTGTCTCTAGTGGAAAAAATACCTAACAATAATAATTTTATTTCATTTGAATAAATTATTATCATGTTTTCATAAATGTATATACATAAATATGTATTTGAAAAATTGTTGAGACATTAAAATAATACACTTGAATGTAAGGTCAGTGTTTCTTTAAAATATATGCACAATTTGGTCTTTCTGATATTCTTAGCAATTTAATTTTGTTGATTTTTATAGAAACTTCAGACACATGTCTCATAATTGCTTAATACAAGTGTTCAGAGAGTAAAGCAGAACAATTTAAAAATTGTAAGATAATGGATGTGAACATTCTACTACTCAAAAATAAGCTTTTTATATCCACAGTATGCTAACTTAGACTGCAATTTCTTCATTTGCATATCTTTATTTTAATATTTGCTTCTGATTATTTTTCTCCTTTGGCTGTCTGGTTTGGAATTAACTGATACTTTTATTTTTCAATCACATAAAGTGTTGTAAATATATTCATTAAATTCAAATCAATGGAGATTTATAAGATATAGTATTTAAATTAAGGAAACTAACCAACAGGGCATAAAGTTGAGTGATAAAATACCATAAAAATTACAAAGAAGACATATTCAGAAATCGTTTTACATGAAGTCAAACTAAACATTTGAAAACTAGATGAAAAGACATCAGAAATGCCTAGTTGGTTATTTAATTATTTGTACATTAGCATAAATATTGGCATAAAATAAATTCTTATTCTTAATGTTCAGATACTCAGAAATTAGAGACTTGATATATTTTTTTTAAGGATAAGTGGAAAGCAACATTTTTGACCCAGGGTCTATATTTAGATGTAATTTTATAACAAATCACATATAGCATATGAATAGTTAAAAAATGGATTTCCCAAATGGAAGCTTTGATGGTGTACTGGAGTTTCGCCTCTTGGCCTCCCCTTACAGCAACCTTCAGCAGTGGCAGTTCACAATACCTGAAGAACATTGCTTATGGAGACCAAAAAAAAAAAAAAAAAAAAAAAAAAAAGAAAAGAAAGAAAAAGAAAAGGCTCAGTTCGCATGATTTTGAAAGTAAGATTTATCATTAATGTAACAATACAATGTCATTAAGAACATTTTGTTCTCCAGTAATTTGTTTCATATTTGATTTCATCTCAAAATCTCTCTGTAGAAGCCCATGAAGGGCACTCAAAAAGAACAAACAATGAGAGAGGAGAAGCAGGACACAAGGGAGAAGGCAGTTTCATGGAGGTCAGCAGTGTCAGCAGCTACCCAGAAGGGAACAGCATGAGCAGGGAGAAAAAAAAAAAAAATCTCTGTATTTTTTCAAGACACTTTCAAACACTCATTTTACAAGAGTCATCATTATCCATGAACTGTTTTAAGTTGGAAGACTCATATTTTCTCTTTCAATGGTAATTTGAACAGCTTGGAATAGAAGATTTATGGAGGACACTAATATACCAATATACTGAAGAAGACTAATGCACCACGTTTATGTAGTCTAAAGTTTATAGCTATCCTCATTAAGCAGCTGGCCGGAACTAAGCTGAAAGAGTTTTTGTGACTGCAATGGAAACAACTCCGACCCTTTAGGGTTAACCCCCACACTGGTTAAGAGGTGTCATTCTGTGTTACTGTTTTTCATGTTTAATAATGTATAGAAATCATTTTGTATTTACTATAACTGTGGGTATTAACGCATTAGCTTGCTAGAATTGCCATAAAAATACTACAGATGAAATGGTCTAAACAAAAGGAGCTTACTTTCTTATACTTCTGGAGTCTAGAAGGCTGAAATCAAAGTGCCAGCAGGGAAGGAACTGGTTCAGGCCTCATAGGCTTGTAGATAGCCGCCTTCTCCCTGTGTGTCACATTATCTTCCCTCTTATATGGAAATTTCCCTTTCTTAACAGGATATTTGTCATATTAGATGCAGGTCCACCCCAATGACCTCATTTTAGTTTATCCCTATAAATACCCAATTCCAAATCATAGTCACAATCTGAGGTACTGGGAGTTAGAATGCTTGGCATATGAGTTTTGGGTTTGACACAATTTAGCCCATAACAGGTAGTAAATCATAAACTGCCTTTTGTGTTTACTTTTTATCGAGGAAAAATTTTTAATTTATTTGATTAATTTTAACATTAATTAATTTTAGTTGTATAAACAACATTAATTTTAATTGTATAATTTGTCTAGCTTTTATAAAGATGCCCAATGTATATGCATAATCCTATCAAGGCACAGAACATTTACTTCACTCCCAAAACTTCCCTGATGATCCCTTTTATTAATCCCCTTGCAGCCCAATCTGAGTTCTAGTCAAGTACTTATCTGCTTTTAGACACTATTTCTTAATTTGCATTTCATTATATTTCTAGTAAGTGAAATTATATAATGTGTACTTTTGTATCTGGTTGTTTCAATGACCATTCTGTATTGGGATGATCCAAGTTGCTTTGTGTTTAGTAAAACATTCCACCACAAACCACTGCATTATCCTACCACATTATCCTTTCTAATGTCCTGGGATGTCTCCACCATTGTTCCCTTCTCCAGGCTTTGGTAGTCTTAATGATCTTTATTTCATGTATTTAAAGAAACGGTTATAAGGTATATTTATATTTATAATAGCTATGTATTTGGTATATGTTAATATGCCTTAATGTTATTGTGATTTAGTGTATCAGTATTATTTTCTCCAAAAACACAGTATTTTATTTTCTATTTCCTAATGTTACCTTAACCACTTCAATTTTTAAATACTTTGGTTACAGGGTAATACCCGATCACTTTTTTTTTCTGTTTTTGGAGATTGAACCAGGGGCACTTTGCCACTGAGCTACATCACCAGCAAACTTTTTTGTTTTTTATTTCAGGACAGGTTATCACTGTGTTGCTGAGGCTGATCTTTCAATGTCTCTTTTCGCCTCAACCTCCCCAGTCATTGGGATTCCAGGCATATGCCATCATATCCAGCTTCACACACTTTTATAGTCAATTTATTTGGGTGTGTATATTTAAAATGTGCATTCTGTAAATAGACAACATATTTTGTTCTTTTTTAAGTCTCGTTTGATAATTAATTTTTTGATTGGAGCATCTGGCATATTATCATTGAACATAGTTAACAATACAGTTGTATTTATGTCTGATATTTTGAATTTGTTTTCCCTTTGGTCTTCAGTCCCTGAGCCCTTTCTTCTCTCTTATTTTGGATTAATCAAAATATATTTATATTCTTCTAGAAATATTGATTGACATTCTACTTGTACCTATTTACATCACATTTTTTTTTGTTTTGAGGATTAAAATATGCTCCTTTAATTGGCTAAATTATAATTAAATATATATATATATATATGTATATTAAATATATATTCTCTCTATATATATATAACCAGATAATGTACATAAATAATATATAATACATAAATTATATATATATATATATATATATATATATATATATATATATATATATATGGCTATATATTTAACCAGATAATTCTGTATTCTTCATACCTTGATTCCTAACTAGAGATGGAAAAAAAAGACATATATATGAATAGATAAAGGGATTAGAGGGATACATAGTCATACCCCAGAACAAATGAATTGGAGTCTCTGATTCCCAAACCAGTCTGAAGGTAAGACCAGTTTGGAAATCATTGCTTTGCTCTTTGTTAGCAGAAGTAAATCTAAATCTACAAGAGTTACCCATTTTTTTTTCCTTCTGGAGATCCAGTCTTGTGTATTGGAGTAAAATAGGGTTTTTCTGTGTTGTTTTGTTTTATCATCATCCCCATCTTCTGGTACTGAGGATTTCACTGGGATGCTCTACCACTGAGGTACATTCCCAGTATTTATTTATTTATTTATTTATTTATCTTGGGATAGTCTATCTAAATAGTGGAGGTTGGTCTTGCACTTTTGATCCTTCTGCCTCAGCCTCCAGAGTTGCTGGGATTACAAGAGTAGCTGGAACTATGGGCTTGTGTCACCATGCCCAGCTTTGTCTTGTTTTGTTTCAATTTGAATGTGAGCCTGAGCTTTTGGATCTGCTCCATGTGTATTCAAATTGGATACTTGTACTTTGATAGTAATTATTTCTTACTAGCTGAAACACTGCTTGAAAAGGCAAATTGTGCAGATGAGTGTAAATAAATGTTATTTTTCTTCTTTAAAAAAAATCCTCAATCTGTCTTTGCATTATGGTCTTTTCTCCTTACTTGAGCATAGTTGCCAAAGCTGTCTTCAATCTTGGCTTGCAAAGTCTAGGGTCTGGGACCAGTTAAAGTCAGTTTCTGCAGATTTCCTTTCATACTGAGTATTTATTATACCTTTCTCCTTTTTTGAATATCTATATAAAATATATTGAAAACTTGACATTGTAAATAAGATGTATTAGTGATTCTGGATTCTTTTATCTCAGAGGATTTATGTTTTTCTGTTCTATTAGTCATTTGACTTCCTCAAAGTAGAAAATGTGTTTTCTTCTACAGTGTATAATACTTGATACCTCTGTTCCTTTCTTGTCTGCTACTGATTTTAGTCTATTGTATTTTTGCTTTGGGCCTCTAGAATTATTCTCTGTATCTGCATAGTTTAGTCAAGTAAGTTTGGGTATAGTTTAAGCACAGATTTTATGTCTCACCCTCTCTTTGATTTCTTTGTTTCTATGGACTGCCTCATAAAGTTCTTGATCTTCTGGTTATCTTAGTATCTATCTTCTGATACCTCCACTAGTAAGGGTTTTATCTTCTTCTCACTCAAACTGTGCATAGATTGGGAATGCATTGAATTCAAAACACAAAGCAAAACAATAGACTCAAAAAATCTCAGCAAGTGGAGCTTTGTCTTTTCAGGAGTACATTCTACTAGAATCCCTTCTATGGAGAAAGGCCTTTCTGGTTTATAGTGGAAAATATTTCAAGCCTCTAACTACATGCTAAGGCAATCTATCTAGTGTTAGGTTAGCAACATACATTTTTCAGGCACACAAGATCTTAAACAACAGCAACAACAAAAACAAGACAATAAAAAAAGAAAAGAAGCTTCCTATGCTCACTGTCTCAGAAGGCCACTTTAAGAGGAACTCCCCAGAATAAGATATAAACCTGGAAAAAAAGAATTCATCCAGGAAAAACATCTTATATCTTAACAAAGTCACAGAGTCCCCAGGGTCATAAGGTGCTTCTATATTGACTGTTTTATATCTTATATCCTTAAGAAAGAGGAAAGAGGGAAATGATAGATTACTTGAGAAATATGAAGCAACTAAGAAAAGATTTAGGCTATTAAATAGTGTTTGGAAATAAATGAGATTTAAAATTTAAGGAAAAGAAAAAATGATAATTGCTATATCAGAAAAAAAAACATAGTGTTGTACTACAATGGTTGTAAGAATCCTCGCAAATTTAAAGCTCATCTATCAATTATTTACAGGGTCATAACTTTATCCACAATGAATGTTGATCTCCTCGAACTCTTAGGCAATGATATTAAAAAGATTGAGGAGTATTAAGCCTGCCAGATAAAATACAGTCTTCCCAGTTAAATTTTTAACTGGCTCTTCTATATTTTAATTTGATATACTCTGCAAATTAATGGCTGAGAAGTGCTGGTGTGGTCATATATGAAAGAAAGCTGAATTCCCCCCTTATCTAGTAGAAAATAATATGGAGGAAATATAATTGTGAAATAATACAAAATGTACTAACATTTTTAGAGACATGGAGGTAAGTTATAAAATTAAGTAATGGCTAGAATAACTGAAATGATTTGCCTCTAAGAAGAATAAAATGTATGTGAAGTGGCAGAGATTTTTTGTGAGTATTATAAAATAAATGCATACATAAACTTAATGAAAACAGAAGAAAAATAGAAAAAATAAATTCAACCAAACAACAAATATATTAAAAAATTAATTTAGTAAAAAAAAGTTTTGCACACTTATACTACTACATTCCATATCTTAAAGTTAAATTAATTATGTTATCACTTGTGTTTTATCTACTGTAGTCCTTTATTGTGAATAATAAAGTACTGCATTGATTTTCATTTTATAATAAATTATTTTTAATTTATAATAAATTCTTATTATACTATTACTTATATATTAAATGTTCCTGTCATTTTCTCATTAACAAACTACATGAGCTGTATTAAGACGTGGAGCTCATGAGACCATGAACATAAAGACAGGAGAACCTAAATTATTTACCAGTGTTTAGTAATAAGGGGTTGTGCAGCTGAACAGTATTTTATGCTAATAGTAATTTTTAATTTGAATTAAAACTGAAGTATGAAAGTTAAATATTCTCATAGAAAATTCAAATATCCCCGAGATGACTTCCAGAGACAGCTAAAACTACTGTATGCTATTTTATAAAATTGATTTCTGCCTTTACTTCCCCTCAATTCTTCCTCTTCTCCTCTCTCTCTCTCCCATTCTCCCCTTCCTAGATGGGAAGAAAGAGAAATTAAAATAAACAAATGAAGAAAAATTTAAAACATTGCATCTCCCTAATCATACTGAATTGTCAATTGAAAGAAAAATACAGTTTACATTATAACATCTGTAGTTTTTATGTCTATTTTTAAATGTAAAATTTGCTTTTGTACTCAAAGAGTTTTCCCAGAAATCCAGTTAATAGGTTTTATTTTGATCCTGTAACAATCAAGGAGACAAAGAACACATCTTGTATATTAGTAATCTATAGAAGTCAAGTATGTAGTCAGTATGTATGTTTTGTTCAGAAGTGCTTAACTTTAAAATATTTTTCTTCCCTTATGCTAGTTTACTCTTCATGGTCTATTAAGGACATTTCTTCTTTATAGATTTAATGGCACAAATCTAATCAGTTTTGAAAAATCTATCACTGCTTATCATTGGTTCCCTATCAATACTACTACTCTCATTGTACTCAGTAATATTTTCAATGGAATTTTAACCTATAAAATAGTAAACAAAAAAGATATGTTAATGAAAATAAATATTACTTATGATACATTTACTATTCAACGTATATTGAAATCATTACAATTCATTCAAACACCCTAGTAACATATAACGTTTTGGACCAATCTCTACCAATTATATTTGCTTTGAAACTACTATGATTTTCAATAATTTGCTTTGAATTTAATATGATTTTAAAGATGATTGTTTTCTTTATTCCATTTAAATCTCTGAAGCTTTCAGCCTGTATAGGAGAGAATGTAGGAAGGTTAACTTCATAACTGTTCATTATTTTTAAAACAAAATCTTGTACTGTGAAAGGCAGATTGAGTGAAGGACCAACTTTTATATAGGATGAGATTATCCACTCTCAGGATGATAACCCAAATGAATCAAGGCTGTGTGTTTGGTTTACATATGCCTTTTAAGAATTAGGAAATACTTGCCTCTCTCAACCACCCTATTTACTTCATCTTTCAGATGGGAAACACTTTTCTCTGAATTGATGACTACTTATTTTTCAGCTAAAGTAAATACAGGTCTATATCTCTTTTCATTTGTGTGAGAAGCTGACACATTCTGTCACAACATAGCTTGAGTAAATGGGAAAGTGACAGCTTCCTGGCAAAATTTTAAAGAGATAAACATCTATTTTTGTTTAAACAGCCACTAAAATATCAGATAGAAGCTTTCCAAGTTGAAAGGGGAAAGAATGCATGAGTGGTGCAAATTGGTAAATGAATGCATGCAAGAAGACTCCTGATGTTTACTTCTATGTAAAATCATATTTCTATGTAAAATTTGTGGTTAAAATACCATAGACCAGTATTTTCTGGGTTTAAATAATAAGTCTGCAAAGAATAAATTCTATCAAGATAAAGAATTATCAGAGGAATATATTTAAACAATAAAATTCAAGTATTAATATCCTTAGGCATAATTTCTTCTAAATTGAAATGTCAAGTAATTTCTTTTTCTTGCTGTTTAAGTTTTGCAGTTTTATTCAAATACCATGGTTCTAAAAGTTATATTACTTAATAGGAAAATAGCTCTAATAAATAATTTGGGTTTCATCTTTGTATAATATTTAAAAAATAACGCATTTCAGAAATGTTTTTTCTTTATGGCTATTTTATGATTATTATATAATCATTGTTATTTTCATTCAGTCTTATTTATCTTGAAATCTATCTAAACAGTATATCAAATTATTATCTCAAGTAGCAATATTATTATAACACTTGTACTCTTTCTCCTGTTTGCAATAAGGACTTTATAACAGAGTCTTACAATTCACCATTGATGTATGTAACATAGGATGATAGGATACTTTGTATTAAATTTAGTATAAAGAATTCAGTAAGTAAGAAATTTTGTGTTGATTATTGAGACATAAGATCACATTAATGTCAGTCAGAGGTATATATTAGATATAACAGGATTGGATTTCATAACTCATATTTATAATTCCTATTGATCTTAAGCCTTTTTATATCACTTCATGATTATTCATTAGAATGTTCTTGAGCAAATAAACTGGAGTTTATTTCTGCATATTTTGTGTTGTTGTAGTAACAATCTGAACCTAGCATTGAAACAAGCAGCAAAACCTCTTTGAAAGAGGAAAATGGCCTGAGATTTGAATTTACTTTTCAGTTACACTGATCAATAATATTAAACCTTACTTGTATGCACTGCTATTGATAAGTAGAATCATATCCTGATAAGTAATGTGATTAATACAATAGTAAGTATGTTCAAATTATTTCACTATTCAAATGGATTTTTTTAGTAAATACTTTAAGAAGAGTCACATGGCATATTGTTACTTTAATCAAAATTATTGTACTGAATCATCAAGTAAATGTGTAATATTTTATTTTTTCTTAGCATCAAAACAAAACCTAAATACGAAAATATTTACTGCTTTCCATTTAATCTTTATGTTCGGACTTTAGGAATATATACTATGAAAATATATGCAACTAGTCTACGTGTATATAAGCCTCTGAACTTGAACTTCATGTGGCCTTTGTCACAGGCCTTTGCTCTCACAGTCTTTCTGATTTACATACACAGGAAGAACCTGGGCATGTAGTCAAGATGTTTAGGAAAAAACAGAAGTGGAACAGCTGGAATATATATTAGGATAACCAGACTCTTCAATATTCTGACCTTATTATTGACCTACTCTGAAGCAAAAAGTGAGAAAGTTGGGCTGGGATTTAAATAAACAGCATATTCATTTTACATCGATGTCTCTTGATTAACAGTAGAAGACATCACTCCTGAAAGCATCTGCAGTGTCAGTAATTCCATTAACAAAGAAGCCACTTTATTATCAACATACTGTAGATTCATTTTAATGTGTCATTTGCACTTCAAAGTCACATAACTTTTATTATGGTAAATCAATTAAAACTATTTCTCATGATAATTTATCTTCAGCAGAGTTTATCATCTCAGAGAATGCAATATTTCCCAATTTAACTTCCAAGACAAAAGTGATGTAATTTGAATGCCTTTTACTGAGCTTATTAAGCATAAAGATCACAGAAATTTCAAACCCTGAAAGATAACTGTTTCATCTATGTGATAAAATGGAAGCCACTTTTTTTTGTAGTGTACTATAGGTAGTGGAGACAGTATGCTAATTAGTAATATAACCTCATTTATGATTTTCTGTGTCTCTTATTTTAAAAGGTAATACAGTAAAGCACATAGTTTCTTTGATATTAATTTAAAAGAGAATGTAAAGATTTATATAAAAACATTTTATTAAAATTGAAATGAGCTGAATTTCAGGATGATAAACTCACATGTTTTGTTGGTTTAATGACTTTATAAGAACATGCTTCAAAAATTTACATCCATTTCATTGAAAACTGCTAGTAATTTTTACTTTATCTATTGAATATTTCTGATATAGACAATTTTGATATTCTTTTTCAGCCTGAAAATGTTTATACAGAAATGAGTTTTTATGCTTTTCTGAATTCAGTATTTAAAACTTAACAGAATATTTCAAACCTTTACTTCGTTTTAAAAATCATTCAATTGATTTAACTCCAAACTTTTATCATTAGAGATAGAAAATATTTGTAATTTCTTTATGACTGAAAATTGATATGTTATATAAGTAATATATAAAGCATTTCAGGGTATGTTCACTTAATAATATGATTTTGATAAGGTTTGTTTTATTTTATGATAAAAGGAAGCAATTTAAAATGATATCCTCCCCCAGATTATACTGCTTGGGAAATCTCATTAGAAATGAATGCATTATTCATTTTCTTATCAATGTTTGCAATTTCTCAGTTTGTTTTTAAATATTGACAAATGTGTATCTATCATCTTTTTTATCCATTTAATTTCTACAAGATCATTTGTGGCATCTACAGGAGAAGTAGGACTTACAAAGAATTAGGTTCAATACATTATTGGGAACAGAACCTCTGATTTCCATATTTGTAATGGCAAACTTTCAATGTAACATGAAAGAGAAATATGCCTGTAGAAATGACCAAAGAGTAAAATCTAGTTAGTTATAATGAATTTCCTACCACCTGCTATTACAACAGTGCCTGAAGGATTTTCTGGGACTCTTGATTCTTGGGAGAATACTTTGAGCACTACTGGAGTTGAAGAAACTCTTGAGGAATAGAGTTGAAGAGATCTAGACTAATATTCATTCCATGTCATATATTTGTATTTCTTTAGAAATATTACATTATCACATATCCCTTGTTGTTGTCTGTGGTGGTGGCAAAAAGGTATTAGTAAGGGACTTGTAAGAAGGGTATACATAAAGCATTTGACATCCAGCAGTTTCCTGATCAAAAGAAATACTTGTGGGGTTGACTTCAATCCCAGTTCACATCACTAACCTAGAGGTGTTACCATTCTTCATCTTTATAGAATCTTTATTTCTAGGGAGAACTGAGTTTCCATGCCTAAGTCATCTTAATTTGATCAGACCACTCTTTTCCTCTGTCACAAACTCTGTCACTCTACAGATGGGCCTGTACTATCCAGAAGAAAATCTGCAAATGAATTAAGTTTTAGGGATATACAGTTACCTGTTCTTATGGTTTTGATTACTTTGTAATTAATTATTTCTAGAATTTTCAAACGTTTCTTATCTTTAAAAAATAGCCAGTATTTTCTCATTTTATTTATTAAAATTTCTGAAATAAGTAATTTAAATGTACATTTGCAGCCTGAACATGTGTACATGGAAGTCTTAATGCTTTTTCAGAATTGAGGCAAAATACTCTAAATTGGCCTCCATGCTTTCAGGTTATGCATCTCTAATATAGTATATTTATTGAGGTATGAAACACATATATGAACTTCTATACTGATAAATTACATATCTAGTAGAGCATTTGCACAGATAAAGATTAGTAAGATAGCTTCCTAATAAGTGACTTAATTTTTTCAATGACTAATATCTCCCAAAGAAAATTTACTTTTAACTATTGACTTTTATTGAGGAAAATCTGCATTTCAAATGATATTCTTGATATTCTTGATTCTTTCTCAAACAAATATTTTTAGAAAAGGCAATGTCACAAAGTTCTACCTCATGTGAGGCAGATTAAAAAATTTCAGAACTACTATAATCAATTTCTGCTTACTCTTAAATTATTAAGATACTATCAACTATTATTTTATAGAAATCTTGTTTAACCCACTTGTCCATTTTGAGGGGACTACTTTAGTGAAAATTAGATAATTAGGGCATAGGTCTATTTAATTATGGAACTGTACAGGTACTATTCCTCAGTATACCAAACTCATGTAGTCTTCGGCTCTCTTCTCACAAAAGTCATTATTAATACAACAGATATGAAAAAAGACTGAGAAATATTGCCATGTCAATACATTAAGACTTAACAGCATAATGAGCCTATACTTTTAAAAATAAGAATAACAGAAGTAGAAAATTTAAAATTTTCTTTATATATCTATGTCTTGCACAGTGCCTGTAATGTTTTAATTTTGTTGTGGAACAGAAACTGCAGTGTGAATACTGTGATTCAGTTGACTTTGTTCAGATACCAGCACACATTATTGTTTGGCAATTCTTGAATTAAAGTTTAATATCTACAAAGAAACCATCATATGCAATATTTCTAGCTATTGTCTTCAGCAAATTAGATTTTATCTTTGTCAAGATTTTTTTTAAGAGAATATAGCCTTTTGATGTCCTAGTTTTATGCAGATATCTTCCATTAGAGATTCCATCTTATGCAGGCCTAGGGATTTACCCCCTGTTCCCCATAGTCCTTAAAATAATCTTCAAAAAGAAGCACAAAGTCTCTGAGCATTCAACAGACATCGTCTGGTGAATCATTATGGTAAAAACTGGATAAGGTTTCCATTCTACCTCTATGGTTCCAGCATAGACCTCACATTTTTAAAGTATGTAATCATGTTATCAATCAAATTTACTTACATTTAACTATTTTTGAATGCATTTTTTTCAGAATTTCTTTCAGTGTGAAGAGTAACATGAGATACACAATCTTTCAAGCTAGACATAGAAACCCAAATCTAAGATTTGAATCAGTTAAACATTTGTACAGAAGACTATATGAGCACAGAGAAACAAAATCTGTGCTTTTAAACTCAATCAACACATTTTTTGTTATCACCTAATCTTTTTTTAAGGATCATTTCCAGTTTCCCCTGATAATTCAAACATGGAAAATTATCAGATTATTAAATTAGATTCAATTTACCTAATTAAATCCACCCACTAACCTTACTTCTTTTACATACAAAGATTTTTCCACTTATACAAGTTGGTAAAATTCTTGTGAAAACCACAGATAACTGCATTTAACAATTTTGGTCACTCTATTCCAGTTTACTGACATGTCTAATGACAATTTTCCCACCTGAGTAATCCAGGGTCATTGTCCTATCTTAAATTCAACTGATAGCAAAATTAATTAGATCTAATTATTCCTCTTTTTGATGGAACTCAGAATGTTTTGGTAGCAGCTTTCATGTACAGAGGAACCAGATGTGGGCATATTTACGTGGAAATTGGAGAGTTATTGGTTTTCTTGTGAAAACCACAGATAACTACATTTAACATAAATTACAACAAAACAATTTCTGATGCTGATTTTTTAACTTTTCAACTAAAGCTTTTAAGAAGAATCTCTTTTGAGGTTCTTTCTGTTATTTACTTTTTTTCCTTAGTTCTCCATGGTTTGTGTGAAACCAGGCTATTTTGCTACTTAACCAAAATGACTATCCTCACTCTTCAGTAAATAATGTTTGAAAATTTGAAATTGAATATTATGCTTTCATTGTGCCTCCAAAATCACTTACCAATAGGTTTTCTTCTGTGAGTATGAAATTTCAAATCAAAACAGAAATTACAGTTGTTGGAAATACACACCCTATATTTTCAGCCCTCTGCTATCTGGGAGCATGCATAGGATTGTATTTTATTTTCCCAGGCAGAGGCCATCACAAATTTAGAGATCAAATTACAGGTCAGACCAGTGCTTTTGGCAGTTTTGACTGTGGCAGGCAAAATAATAATCTCCAATTTCCACGTAAATATGCTCACATCTGGTTCCTCTGAACATGAAAGCTGCAACCAAAACCTGTTTGGTTTCATGGAAAAGAGGAATAATTAGATCTAATTAATTTTGCTATCAGTTGAATTTAAGATAGGACAATGACCCTGAATTACTCAGGAGAGAAAATTGTCAGTAGACATGTCCTTAAACTGGAATAGAGTGACCAAAAAATAATAATAATTGATAAAAAAAATAAAGGAATCAGAGGTGCTCTGGAGGCTGAAGCAGGAAGATCTTGAAAGGAATCAGAGGAAGCTATGACCACAGAAGAATATTCTCGGAGATAGAATGTTGTTGTAGGTTTTTTTTTTTTTTTGGGGGGGGGTGTTATTTTTTAAATACATGACAGCGGAATGCATCACAATTCTCATTACACATATAGAACAATTTGAAGAGGAAGGAAGGGAGTTATAATCCAAAGACTACAAGTGATAGCCATACACTGGAAAGGGTAAGGAAACAAAATCTCCCCATGGAGCCTTGGAAAATGAAGGCAGGAGCTCTGCCTGCACTGATTTTGAAACAGTGTTATCAGCGGAAACTTAAAATAATAAATTTAAATTGTTGGTATCTAAAGCCACTAAATTTGTTGTGATTTGTTATAGAACAAAAGGAAACATATATAGTAGCATATTTTGATGTTCTATGTGAAATTTATCCTTTTAGTATTTAATATATTTCTTAAACATTATTCAGAAATTTATTAATAATCATAAAGCAACTATTATGATACTACATTCAAAGCACATTTGTATTAAGGTGCAATAGTGAATAAGGCACATACCCTATCCTCATGGAATATATAGTAATGTAGAATTTTGCATTCATAAATTTTAATAGAAACTATAAAAGCAAGCTCATCTTCTTCAGGAAGAAGAATAGAATTTTTAATCTTTCTACCCTAAAATACTACATTATTTTAACTATCATTGAAAATAATACTCAACATTAAAAGATGAAGGCATTGTCTTCAACATAAATCATTTAATTTTTAAAAAAATTGTTGATTTGAAGAAAGCTTACTGGAGAAAATCTGAGAATATTAGGCAGAAGTTTTTTTAACCATTAAAATCTTTTAATAACCAAATTTCAACTGCAAATTTGAACTATTTTGGCACATATTTTTTCACACCACATTTTATTCTTTTAGCTAGCCAGTTTCTCCAGATAAATGATGCTATTTTTTGCCTCTGAGTCTATATGTAAATTGTCCCTTTTGTTTGATATGTTCTTCTTTAAGTTTTTTTTTTTTATTGATTATTTATCGCATTACATAGTTCATGATATATCATCTTTCATACATTAGACTCAAATTGTGCTTTGAACTCCCATTTTCACCCCAAATACAGATTGCAGAATCACATCTGTTACATATTCGCATTTTTACATAATGCCATATTAGTGACTTTAGCAAACTTATGTCTTCTTTTTTGTTTCCTTTAGACTTCACTTTTAATAGTTTCTCTATTAGACTACATTATTTAACTATTTTTATGCTCTAGTTTTTAATGCTTATTACTGTCACATTTTAAGAGATATTAAAATGATTTTTATGTGCGCTGGGGTTGTGGCTCAGTGGTAGAGTGCTTGCCTAGCATGTGCGAGGAGTTGGGTTCAATCCTCAGCACCACATAAAAATAAACAAATAAAATAAAGGTATTGTGCCCAACTATAACTAAAAAATATTTTTAAAAAAATGATTTTTATGTGATGCATAGTAGAAAAACCAGTGTAAAAATAAGTGGGAGAAATAAACAGGTATTCAGAACATAGATAGGAATGTCAGAGTTCATAACTAAGTAGAATATAAATAGTATAGCATTTTTAAACTATCATGACATAATATAACATGTACCAGAGTGTGAACAATTAAATTATAGATTTGTCACCGTTCTATTATTCTGAGGGCAACCCTCATCTTCAGGAAGAAGAATAGAATTTTTAATCTTCCTACTCTGAGTGTTGCAGGATGTTTTCTTTCAGGGGAGCACTTAGGGAATTGATAGACATTTCCAGGAAATGAGACACTCTGCAAATGGGAGCCCTGTGTTGTGGGACAATGAGCAGGCTAGTGTTTAGTCTGGCTGTAGTACATTTCTAACAAATGATGAAGCAAAGGAGGTGAGTCTTCCCCTGAGTCAGGAGAACTGATCTAGAGTCCTTACAAGTTCTTTCCTTGATTTGCAAAATATTTGTCTTTTGTCTTTATCTAGGTATAACTCCTACTTTGCAAAAGTGTCCTATAAAAAACGTTATCATTATGCATATAATACATGGTTTCCACACAATAAGTACACAACAAAGTAGACATTGACTGACAAATTAATATATGAAAAGTTAACTTATAGAATCAGACAGAGAAATACCCACCAAAAGTGTCAAAACAATAATAAATAACACATTTTCTCTAACTTTTAAAATATTTATCTCAAGTATATTTTTCAAATTAGATATATTTAAGTAATATTTTCAGATTGATATATTCAGGAAGAAAGTACTAATAACAGCTAGTAAGAAATATTTTTTTCTAATGCTTTTCTTTTTCTTCTTAAGCATGTCATGTTGATTTAAAATAACAACTGAATTAAATCATAGAAGTATCATTATTTTGTGTAAATAAAAACACTAGATGAATCTTTGTGAAAATTGGCATCATCCCTACATTATTGTTATAATAAACCAGCATAGGCTATTGACTAAAAGTTTAAATTGATTAGTAAAAAACCTGAGAACTTAACTTAGCAGTCATATTATCACAAAATATACACAAATGATAAAAGTGCACTTTAAATATTGTTTTCCATATTTTTCATTAATAACATTTCTAATTTAATAACCACACCTTTACTGTGCAACTTTTTTTTAATGGAATCCACTTTCATTACTAGTCACAGTTTTGCCAAGTAAGCTTCAGGGGGAAGTAATTAAATTTAATAGAAGCCACCTTCATTTTGAATCTGCCATCAATTTAAAGCCATAGGGAAAGGTAATTACATTTAATAGACACCATAGCTTCTAGACGAAGATGTACGGTATGTGACGTTAATCATTAGTCCAACAGTCTGAAAAGTAAAAACTCACTTAGGACAAACTCCTTACAAGTAAACTAGATCCTCCTTTTTCTTTTCAACGTAATAGATGTAAAAATTAAATTTTAAAAAATAGATTCTTATCTGATTCTTAAATATGTTATTGAAATTTTACTCAGAAGACCCAGTTCATTGATTTCAAGCAATAAAATGAACGTACGTAGAATTTATGAATTCCATTGCAGAATTATTGACTCTTAAGAAAATATATATTGATAATATTCATTAGATTCAATAACATTTTTCTCTTTTCTAATTGCTAAGACTGCCACAATGAACTATTGCTTTTTCAATCTATTCATGTTTTAGTTTTCTTTGTGCAGGGTTTATGTAAATTAAAGGTGTTTACTGTATTTCAGTAAATAGGAGGTTTAAATCTGTGAAATATCATAAGAAAATATGAAAGCAGAACATTTCTTTTTGGTAAACACATTTACAAGCCTGACTGCATTTCACTAAGCATTTTATAGGTTCATTATGCCATTTGGCTCACATTGAAGTCACCTTAGACTTAATTTTTATCTTTTTTTCTTCATGGCATATGAATAATTTGAGGCTTCTGTTTAGACATTTGATTTTAGAAACAGTTTTTAATGAGGTTTAGATAATATCAGAAAGATTTTCTCACAAGTTCATGAAATTAAAAGTGAATCTAGAATTGGTAAAAATTACGATACTATTTTAGAAATTTAGAATGATTACTCTTCGGCACCATTTATATTCAATACCTTACTTGTATACATTGTCTAGCATTGTCATATGCAGCGGTAAGCAGAAAATAGGAGGCAAGAAAATTAGTGAGAACTTTCTTTAGGACTGAGAGAAACAAAAATAACTCTATCAAAAGTAAATTTAATCCAAAGAGCATTTTTGCCACTTACCTAAACAATACTAATAAAGATAAACATATAACAATTATATAGCAATTATTTGAGATGCAAAATCATTCTTTTGTAAAAATGAACCAATCTAGAAAATGTTTTTAATTTTAAGAAAAGATGCTTACCATTTTTTTGTACGTAGTAAAACCATAGTTATGTCTTATTCTACATTTATACCTCCCAGTTATTCTTTTAACTATTAGTCTTTTACAGGATGCCAATGTTGATTTTCTTCATTTTTCAAGAACACTGTCATACTTTATTATTTCATTATCTCTAATAATGTGATTTACTGTTCTCAAGGGATACATTTATATGAATATTTCTAAGGTGATAACAAGTAGTTACTGGGTGGGGGGGTCACATTTTACTGAATTTTTAAAAGATTAATCATCATGTTTAGTGAAGCAAACAGTTAAGATTAATCACATCAAATACATTTGTTGGATGTTTAGTGGTATCTCTGCAATATTTTTAAACATAAAAACAATTTACTTAACATTTTGAAACTTTTAAAATTTGCAGCTATTATTTGTAGTTTACCTGAAAGAAATAAAATCTAGACCATTAAAAACAATCCATCAGGTTATTTTTTTCTAAATTTAAATAGTGCTTACCTTTCATTTTTGCAACTGCCCAAGGAATAAACATTTATGCATATTTAAGATTAACAAAATTATTCTGTTAGCAACCTTTATAAAAGTCAAATTATGTAGTCCATGTATTTAAGTAAGAGGGAGAATTTTACTTAAAGTTTGAAAGTCTTTAAAAATTGTTAGTATTAAAGAAGAATCTTGCAGAACAGGATTTTGGGAGAGAATTAAAACACATAATCAAATATTTTTATTAGTTAAACTCATCAACTATAAAAAGCAATCAAAATACACCTATTTACATAGACTATTCCAATCCTCAGGTATTAGAAAATAAAACAGTTTGGTGAAATGATAGATTTTTCAGAGTTACTCTTTTTTTTAAAAATTTTGCCTTTTTCAATACTGTGTGTGAGGAAATTACTATGAATGCTACCAAAACAAATGAGGAAACACTAAAAACAATTTTCAAATATTATACACTTACACAATATCTTTGGTTTAAAATAAAGATGACCAAACAGATTAGTTGTAGTAAAAATATACCATGGTGATTTAGGAATAGTACAGTAATATTTTCAGTATAGTATTGCTGGTGATTATTTGTTAGTATTGATGGATGTTGCTTCAAAATCAGCATTCAAATAAATCACTTAAAGATACATTTTACTTTTAGTACTTTGTATAAATCCATGCTATACCTAAAGCAAGTACATCCAAGGCTTATTTTATGTTAGTTATATTCTAGAGTATATAGGAATGGAATAAAAATTAAAATTTAAAAATATGTATCCCACACCTATTCATGTTGTTCCTTACTGTCAAACATTTCCTGTCATTGATTTAACATTTCCCATAGAAATTTCCATGGGAAGTATTTTTCCTCTCCTAAGAGGTCTTCCTTAAAAGTATGAATCACTATGTTACAGTAATGCCTTGAATGTGGCTCCACTGGCAGTCTATCATGTTCTTTCACTTGACAAGAATTATTTGTTGAGTATCAATTACAAATGAGAACTCCCACATATATTGAATATAGTAATAAAATAAAATCTCTTTTTCTATGATTCAAACAATTAAATGTATTTTAATATCTTTTATTTATTTGTTTATTCTATTCATCAAGAGCTGAATTTTCTTTTTTTTTTTTAAAGAGAGAGTGAGAGAGGAGAGAGAGAGAGAGATAATTTTTAATATTTATTTTTTAGTTCTCGGCAGACACAACATCTTTGTTGGTATGTGGTGCTGAGGATCGAACCCGGGCCGCACGCATGCCAGGCGAGCGCGCTACCACTTGAGCCACATCCCCAGCCCAAGAGCTGAATTTTCATCTTGTTTATGTTTTTTATTTTAAAAAATATCACCCATGTTTCACCTGTGTATAAGTGAGAACATAGCTTAAACTTGTGACCAAAGAGCTCCAAGAACACAATGTCAATACAACCATAGTTTGTTTCTCTGTTAAGTCGTAGTAAAAGGAAGGGGGCAATTATGAAGAAGTAGGAGATTTTGTTCCACAATATTGTCTAGACATTCAAGTTCTATACCTGCTGTTGCTATAGTGTTTTTAGAGCAGTATAGTCACTTAGACATATAATGCAAGCAATAAATGCAAGTAAAATATAAAATTAAAACAAATTCTTGTTGCCATATTTAAAAACATAAATTGATAAAATTATTTCAACAATGTATTTCATTAGCCCATATATATCCAAAATATTATTGTCACCATATAATAAATACAAATCAATAAAGAAAATAGTTTAGCATTATTATGTTGTACCTTCAAAGCTTAGTGTGCAGTTTACATTTAAATTTCTTATAAATCTGTACTAGGCATTTGCTTTGAACTAGTGTCTGCCATATTGAACAGTACAGCCATAGATCACTACTCTGATTTTAGAAGCTGGCTCATTACCACTATATTTATTGGCACTCTTAGATCTGGGAAAGAGGGACTGTTTCCTTGGGCTCCTGCTTCAGAAGGTTCATAATAGAACCTTCATAATAGAACCTCATCACTGTTTCTCAGTATATGAAGGCAAATCCAAGAACCAACATTATATGCCCACATGAAATAACTTTTCTTTCAGACTACTCTCAGTGCTCTTGGGGACTCTGAATTCCGTGTCCTAAATTACTTAACTCCAGGGCTACAGCAGTCCTTCTTCCATTAGTTTCCAAGGTATGCATAAGGGAGTCCAAAGAATTGCCATTTATTTGGGATGTGGATTCTTCTTGGATATATAATCTTGGGTATATTTTCATGTTTGCCAGTGATCTCATTATGTAGAATACAGGATGAATAAAAAATAGAATGGTATTCCATTACAAACAGTGTCCTAGTTATTAGTTTTCCTGATATTCCCAAATTCTCCCAATTTCTGTAGAACCCAGAAGAATCTGAAAACTGTGAATTTAAATCTGACCTTGTAGGTTGTTAGAAAGATAAAATTGTCACATTAGGAGGATAGAGAACATGCAAAGTAGCTGTTTGCCTTGAGATAGATCTCATAAATACATATACATGTAGTTTGTGGGTCTCTATTGACAGATATTCTCACCCTCCTCCTTACATAAAATTAGGGAAGTGTTTGGCTACATCTGCATCCGGCTTGCAGGAAGGAGAAAGAAAAGGACAAATGTATACCTAATTATGCTGTGTTATATCCAGTAATTTCAGCTAAGATATCGACTCACAACTCAAAGCTCAATGCCATAGGTTCACTTAACTGTGAAAGACATTAGGAGATACTTTATCAGGCTGAGAAGCCATGTGCACAGTTAGAATATATGTAAGTGCAATACTAAATAGTTAAAAAGGAAAAAACAGTAGTGGGAAACATTTAAGATATTGGCCATATCCTGCTATGTACTTTACAAATCACCTGACAAACTGCCACAGACATGATACCATCCATGTCCTTAAAAAGTTAAGAGGTCTAGTGTGGAAATAGGACAACCAAAGAAGCCAGTATATTACAGTATAATAAATTTTACAATAGGGTTAACATAATCCAAGTTGCTTTGAAGGCCAGTAAGAGCAATATACAATGTGGTTTTGGCAGAGATGAAAAACCTGTCTAATCATATTCTTTTATTATAAACATGTAATTCAGTATTTGGATGTGTTAGTTTTGAATGGGCCCAATAGCAAGCATGTCATATTTTATTTTGCTTTTGCATTAAATTGTTAATTCATAGATTCTTAGAACATGTAAAAAATGTCGGAGACATGTCCATTTAACTTCCTTGCCAAACAATAACCCTTCTTTATAATACTTGCTAGATGTCCACCAAATTCTACTTAATTTTTGCAAGTACTTTTCAAAAAATTATTTTTATTGATTGTTCTTTGTTCTCACTGTACTTTGTATAACTTTCTGATAGAGATTAATTGTGTTGTGATATGCTTTGCTCTTTGCATATCTACTTCACTTGTCAAAGAGTATTTATAATTTTAGGGCACCTATATATAAATGACAATTTTTGCACTTTTCAGTAGCTCTTAAGTTTGCTATATTTCTCGAACTTCCATAAATTATTGTTTGTGGTTTGAAACTGCAGAAACTATATTTAATTAACCATATATGTGCTGTCTTTTCATTTGTTTGAAATTTCGATCAATTTTTCCCTCTTCTAGCTTAAACATTACCAGTTCCTTCTTCTTACTTTTCACTTAAAGTGATTTCCAGAAATCTCATTGTTGTTGACCTCTGATAATTGAATCATCAGTATGCATATTCTAAAAAAAAAAAAAACATTTAGGACAAAACCAAATATGCAAATTGGAATAAACCAATGTAATTCTATGATGTAGACATAACATGCTTCTAGGGTTAAAGCAGACACAGACTTTTGAAACAACTGGTTTATCTGCATAAAGGATACCTAGTTAGCTGGTTGTGGTGGAACATGTCTATTATCCCAGCAGGTCAAGGGGCTGAGGCGGAAGGATTGCAAGTTTGAGGCCTGTCTCAGTGAGGCCCTAAGCAACTTAGCAAAACCTGATTCAAAATAAAAAATAAAAAAGGACTGAGGATGTACCTCAGTGGTTAAGTACACCTAGGTTCAATCTCTGTTATCCCCAAAAAGAAAAAAAATCTAGCTAGGTTTTTCTTAATCCGTGTATACATAATCCTTTTTTTAAAAAATTATATTACTCTTCAATATTTTTTCCACTTATTTTCATCATTTCAAATACGAGAGCTCATATCATCTTTCAATTTTTTAATACCTTGCATTACTATTCTTCCCAACCTTAGATTTTGAACTAAGTAGCTTTACAATTCAGTAGGGATTGAATATGCAAATAAAGTAGTAGTCCATTATAATAGGATACAACTATAAAAACACAGGAAAGGGGCATCTTGCTCTGACTGGGAGGTCAGTGTGACTTCCGAGAAAAAGAGGTGCTTGAGATGAAGTTTGAAGGTGGACTCAGATTTAACTGTGCAGGAGAAACAGTGTCAGCTATTTCAAGGGTAAGAATTATGGGGAGGCAAATGAGTATTAAACAAAATATTTGTTCTCATCCAAGATATTGACAACTTTAAGTCATGTTGATGTTGTAACTGTATTTAAATGATAATAATTTACTTTTTATTTGTGAAAAAAATATATCATGAAATATATAAATTTAACTGAAAATATGGAAAATTCTAGAGAATATGTTATAATCAATATAACAATTTACGTTAGCTATTACTGAGATATAGTTATTCACCAATTCTTTTGGATTTTACCAATAGTGATGTTGGTTTCTTAAACAAACAAAATCAAATGATCTTTTTATTTTCTAATGTTCACTTTTGTCAGGTTTCAAGAACTGATAAAGTTCTTTTTGTCAGGTTTCTGTACAAGTAGGACAGTTTTCTGATGTCTTTCAAGGTGGCTTTGCAAATTGATAGTTAGATTTCATTCCAGTGTTTCTTTTATGCTTCCAGGGAACCAGATATTCTAGTGGAAAATAATAAGCACGTACGTGTCTATAAGAGAAAAAAATAGTTAAAGGAAACAAACTATCTCTTAGTATTTCTGAACTAAATTTCTGTTACTTTCAGAATTGGCTACCTACTTACTAGAAATTTAAACCTTGATGTCAATTATTAACAGGTCTTCTTGTCTTTCTGATCATCCTGGATTCCGGTGACAATGTCTTATGGGAATAAAAACTGATTTACTTGGAAAGGAGACTCTGCCTCTTGTCCTGAAACACTCTTCTCTGGAAATGGGTGCCAATTACCTTTTTTTGCAAAGAGATGATGAGGGAAAAGAATTATATTAATTCACCCATTTTACATAGAAGTATGCTCATATGACAAGTTAGGGTAATTTTGTATTTACACAAATTAGTTTTTTGGTCATTTTTCTAACCTTTTCCTTTGTTGCTTTTGTTTTGCATAGTCCATAAAAATCTTTGAAGAAAACATTATTAATATAATAGGTACACTATTTCAATTATCTTGTGTGGTTGCTGCTATATATTCATAGTGAGTCATGCATTTTCAAAAAGAAATATATATATATATATATATATATATATATATATATATAAACATTACATTATAATATTGTATTATGGTATTGAAATCCTGAGTACCCATTTTTATGCTCATCAAGAGGTCATTAGAGGAAGCATGATTTAAAATTAGAACACTTACTACAAAATAGTATGAAATATTTAAAATGTAAAATAGAACATATATTTATTACCAGGTTATCAATACAGTAAAGCTTCTCACTGGAGTAACATTTCCAGTACATCATTATCTCTGCCTTTATCTGTATATCCATAAACAGATTAAATACTTCCTCTGAGCATTGTTTCTTACTACTTTTCTGTATATTGACTTTTAAATCATTGAACTTAAATACTCAGGTCAATTTTACATTTCTAATTTTAAATGAGTATGTATGTACAAACTGACTTTAAATTTCTTGTCTTTTCATTAGTTTAAAATACTAAGTAATGCAGTACTTCTTTAGTTTATAAGAAGTAACATTTGGGAATCTAGTTATTAATGGCTTTCTAAATGTTTTAGAATAAATTATGAATAACATATTCATCAGTGTAAACAGTGACTTCATATGAGGATAAGATATTAGTTTTTAAAAGTTTAAATCTGAAATTTACATTTAAAAATAAGCAGTGAAAATTTAGAGCCAATAAACTTTCCAGTGCTCCAAACTTAATGTTAGAAAGCAGGACCCTATCTATCAATACCATAAATATTTTGTTGGTAAAATGTGTTTTCTTTCACTTGTTCACCCCAGTGAATTAGAAAAGTTAGTGTCAAACAGATGCTAAATCTATTATTGAAATGTCAAAATTAGTAGGCATAACTTTCTCCTTGTTTGAACTACAGAGACAAGACCAACCATATTTTCCAAGAAACATGTTAATGTCTCAGAAATATGTATCCATTCAGTTTGGGAAAAATCCATTTATTTATACTTGTGTATTACTTATAGCAGAGAAGGAAAAGAAAATCAAACTAACTACAGTTTTAAACTAGTTTATGAAAGTTTCCAAATAATCCCATTTACAGAGAAAAAATAGTATTTATGAATTTATTTATAGTCAAAGTATCATTGGTGTATCACATATATAGGATATCATTAAATGTGTTTCTAAAAGTAAGCATGTCTTTATTTATGTTTTCATAAAGTTGAACACATGCTGTTGATTTAATAATATACATTAGCATTTAAATCAAGAAAATGATGTGCTTTGGATTTCAAATTATTTTCACTAAGATTTTTCTGAACCTTGCAAATTTTTGTCAAATAATTGAGTTTTAGCAAACTCCATTTACCTTTCGAAACTATTAAAATTTTAATTAATCATTTCCAACTTTAGTAATTAATAAAAATATTCAATAGTTTTCAATACTAATTCTGAAAAAGAGAACACACTGATTAAAAACCAGATATTCTCAAATCAGGCTGGTATTTGGCACTAATTCAAAATGAAAAACAAACATTTACAAACTGCTTCATTTTAAGGCTTGCTAATGTGTGTGTGTGTGTGTGTGTGTGTGTGTAGATTGCAATTATATGACACAAATCTAAACTGCATGAATAAATGTAAATTAAAATCACAAATATGTGTAAATTATATATATGTATTATTTTTTGCCTACCCATGTTTATTGCAACACAATTCTCAATAACCAAGATATAGAATCATCCTAGGTGCCTGTGAATTATTTTTTTTAATGTGGCATATTTACATGATGGAATATTATTCATTCATAAAGAATAAAATCATATCATTTGCAGGAAAATGGATGGAACTGCAGATATCATGTTAAGCAAAATAAACCAGACTCAGAAAGAAAGTGTCACATGTTTTCTCTCATTTATGGAATCTAGGGAGAGAAAAAATGGAAAAAAAAGACACAAAAGAGAAGAGAGACTGTTAGAAAAGGAAGAGAATAGGACAATGGGAAGGTGGATACCATCAAAGCATGTTATATGCATGTACAAATATAACACAGTAAAACCTATTATTCTGTTATATGCACTAATAGAAATACAAAATAAAGAACAAAATGTATTTTTACATTGAATATATTCCTATATAGGTATTCATGTATGTGTGCATACTCTAATAAAAGTGTTCTTATGCTTGGGTCTTTACATGAAATAGTATATGGCAGAGAAGAGAACAAGACAAATGTAATACAGCTATCTATGAGGACTCATCTGTATGGTGTTAAAACGACATTTATCATTTGGTGGAGGGGAGAAATTCAGGTAAAAAGAAAAATGTAAGGAATAAAAGTCATCCGAGAAGGACTGTCTACTTAAAATGGTTATCTACCTGAATGGTGTAATAAATCTGTTATGAAGAGAAGCAGGATGT
This sequence comes from Spermophilus citellus, assembly GCF_964194105.1. Lineage (NCBI taxonomy): Eukaryota > Metazoa > Chordata > Mammalia > Rodentia > Sciuridae > Spermophilus > Spermophilus citellus. Next base: position 64,719,680 of record NC_138182.1, on the reverse strand, counting down.
TAGAAGATAAAGATTAATGATGAAACACTAACAGGTTCAAAGCAAGTTTTGAAATCATGCATTTTGAAATCAGATGCATCTTGATTTTACCTCTTGCGTTTTCATTTACTAGCTATGAGTCCTTCGGCAATTAGCTTAATCCATTCAAAGCTGTGTCTGCATATGTGCAATGGCATCATAACAACCCACATCACAGTGATGTACAGAGAATAAGGAAGATTAGCAAAGTGCTGGTTCATCTCTTTGTATCCCTAAAGTAACTTTTCCTTTTTTTGTAGAAATGAATAGCCTTAGAAAAATAAAGATGGTGGCCACATATACACAAAAGCACCACTGAGATCCTTTCAATTCAGAGATAAGAATTATGCTCCTAGCCACTTCATCTCATGAAAACTCATGCAAATTATTTTAAACAAAGTATTTGCCAAAGAGTGAACATATGTTTCCTCACTGAAGATATTCTTTACACCAATGATTAAGAAAACTAGGGCATCCTGGAAAGAGACTCAAGATTCGATGACCAGGTAGAAAATTTGACTTGGCAGTCAAAACAGGGGGTGATTGGCAAAGATGAATCTCACAATTGATAGAGATTTTCAAAGGTTAAAGGGGAGAAAAAACAAAGATATTTCCAATATATGCATCCTTTTACATAAAAATAATATAAATGAACCTTCAAAGTACTTTAAAAAAGTAGTATTTTCCAAGTAACTCTTCAATTACTCCTTTCAAATTAGATATTAGGTTTATTTTTAGTACATATTATTTTATTAACCCTATTATATATATATATATATATATATATATATATATATATATATATATATATATATATCTGTATATATATAATTCTTAGATAAACTCAAATTTTTAAATATGATGGACTTTTCTGTATTTAGAAACAGAAAACTCTCCAACTTATTGTGTTTAGGCTAAAACTCATGAATTTTCTCCTTGAAAAAATGGTATTTATTTTACTGTTGCTCATTTTTCCTATTGGCAAATTGTCCAAAATCAGCAACACATATCTACATGCAAATTGCATTAAATTGTTTTTAGTCTTTTTCATCACACATACTTCTTCACTCTGGCACAAATGAAGGATATGCTGACTTCTAAACCAGATTCCTGACACTTGCAGGGTTGTACTGAACAGGTCCTGTCCCTCTCCACATTTTCTGCTGTCAGACTATAATTAAGCAATTAGACATGACAGTATGTATTGTAATGTAAGAATAACACAGATTCTCAGATGTGTTATGTAGTACAAGAGTGAATTCTATCAGGAATCCTTCCAAAATAATTCATTTAAAAGAAAAAAAGATATATTATCACAACTGGAAACGGAAATAAAAAGTCCCCTGCAGGACTTTTTTGGTCGATGATGGTGATGTTTCAGAAAAGCAAAGGCTACCTGTTGTCTGCATTGATTTTTATGTTTTTACAAAAATGTGTTTTGTTTTATCTCTAGTTATTATGAAAAGCATTTGGCAAACTAACAATGCTATGTACTTCATTCTGGATTAAAGTATGAATTTTCTACAATTTCACAAAAGGCAAGTGTACCATTTAGGTATAAAAATATAAATTGCAGTTCTTTAATCTGAATCACTGGATCTTTTTGTTTGAAGACTACATTGTTACACTAACATAAAACTATAAACTTAATTTATATTTTTTAAATATGAATTTTAACTAAATAGTTATTTGATTTGCTTACCCTACAGAAATGTTGAGAATTTAAATTTACTAAATGAATAAGTACATTCTATAATTTTGGTAAGATCAGATATGATATCACTATGTGTGCATGTCTAAATTTTCCCAGTCCTGAATTATAATAGTAGCCATCAAGGAGAAAGTTAAAAAAGTTTAAATCTTAAAATAGTTAAAACTTTAAATTTAATCATTATATTATTCAGCTGCAAGGGAAGAGTATAAGTATTGATAAAACAGAAAAATGAAATGGCTTCTTTGAATGCAAATATCTTCTTTTTAAACTTTTAAAGAATGTTTCCAATCAATTTATCCGTAAGAATACTTATACAATGGGACTGGGTATGTATCTCAGTGAAAAAGCACTTGCCTAGCATGTGTAAGGCCCCAAGTTCAATCCCCAGTACTGCAAAATGGAATAAAAATACATAAGGAAAATATTTATGATTAACTTTGAAACTAACCAATAGATTCAATTTCTTGTGTGATGTGTGCATGTGTGGTGCAAACACCTGTATGTATAAACATATGTATACATATTTGTGCATTCATAGATGATATGCATCCAGATTTATATGTTTGTTTATGCTCAAGGAGAAAACAATGCACATTCATATCCACATAAGTATATGTGTATTGTCTCATATGTTACTACAGATTGAAAAATTATTTCAATGTGCTTAGGATAACTCTAGAATAATAATTTAAGCACATAATTACTATTCATACTTGAGAAGAAAATAGTCTTCTGAGAACACTGACTGCTAACTGTAGGACCTTGGTCAACTACTTAAGTCTCTGTCATGTTCTGTTTGGTTCTATAAGGATAATAGTATCTTTCTACCTAGAATCGGCTGCACACACTAAATAACAAAACTAAGTTTTTGGGCTTATAACCAAGACAGTGGCACAAAAGGGTTTTGTACTTGAGGTTTCATGCTCCCTCATCAGTCCATGAAATGCATAGTTTTATTTTTTAATTTGTGCTTTCCAAATGATTTAGGATATTGGGGAAAGGTATAAGAAGGCAAAGCCTGGGCTCATGTGCAGGCCACCCCTTTCCATTGTGCAGTGATGAGTCTTTAAACTCTGTTTTCCCTACAAACTGAAACCATGGCTCTTACTGTGTCCACCCTCTCCTTGCCCCATCCTGTAACTACTACTATGATTTCCTCCCCTTGGTCTTCACAGGATCTGAGTGTGGGTCTGGAGTGGGTCTGGATCAGGGATGTAAGCCCTGCTGTGTTTTGGACTGGGGTATGGCTGTGTCCACCCCTCCCAAGCCAGCAGCACAAAGTTGAATCTTGTGATCTGCCTGGAGTCTATGTTTTAGCAGGTCAGACCTCTTCCCCACACCAGACCAATTTAATTGAGTCTTTCCATGCACAAAATTTCAAAGGTCCTTGGAGGTTGCCTGTCTGCCTTTGGTTGAAGCAACAGACTGAGAAGAGGAGAGGGCAGCCTGGTGGGAGGGGAGCCAGGTGTTGTGTAGAAGGGATCACACCACCAGCTTGCAGTGATCTGGAACAACCCAGTGAATGCACTCATGCCAGGTTGTTTATCTGGGAAGTACTTCTTTTTCTTCTTCCAGCCCTTCTGATTCTGGCTTGTGTGGTCCCTTTTGTTTAGCTGGAGGCACTTTTTCCTGATGGACCAAGAAATATGAGTTTGGTCATTCTGGCACTTCAATGTGGATATTAAATAATCTGTTATTTTATTTAAAATTGTCCTCAGACAATATAAAGATGAAAGCTTAAATCTATGTAAATAATCTAGATTTATAACTATTCTTTTCTTAGAAAAACATTAAATACCAAATAAAAGAAACAAAATGACAAATGTAGAAATGGATGAAAGAGAAGAAAGGGGACATGTTTTTCAACTTCATTGGTACTTTTATCTTGTGTCTTTGAACAAGGAGTCAGACATATTCACTTTGCATAGGGCCCTCAATTTATGTCCTGGCTAAAAAAGCCATAAATTCTAGCTCTTACTATTTTAAAACTTCTCCTAAGTTTTTAAGGTATGTTATATGGCAAAATAGCAAAATTGTTACATATTTATAATAAAACAAATTCAAAATTTATCTTAATTTGGTTATTATTTCAAAATTAAGCAAGATTTCTTCTTTTTTGCCTGATTGTGTGTGAATTAATAAATTCATTATTCCATATACAAGTGTATGGTTGAACTAACATGATTTCCATTTACATTTCTAGTGAACACTGAAAGTTGGTGATGAGAAAATAGAAGATAAATATGGAATAAAGCCATAAGTATGCTATGCAAATTATGAATAGTAAATTGGACACATTGATTAGATTCTTAGAAGGTGTAATAGATTGAAAAAAGAAGTCTGTCAACTAAGTTTTTGACAGGTGTCAAGTACACAGAACTATTTTTTAAAATGAGATTAAGTAATTGGCAGAGAATGCTATGTGCACTTTTTATATTAAGCATAATACAGTTTACTTTTATTGATATGAAGACTACTTTAGGAAAAGATAGTTTTTGAAAAATAAGTGACCTTAAGAACACATTATTTGGTTGTGGTCCAAATTAAGTCTTACATTCAAAGTTTATTACAATATTACCTACATTTTGCAAGAACATAGTAGTATTGAAGTTTTTATAATATGGGACTTACTCAGTCCATGAAGGCTGAGCATGTAATATCATGCTTCTCCTGTATCTTATTGCAGCCATTTAAAAGAATCGGCAGTTTTGCATTTAGACCTTAAATGTTAATATAAAAGAAAGATTGCTATATGCAGTGTCAAAAGAATCATGAATTCAAGTCATCACCCACAATATTACTATTTTGGTTACTTCAAATAAGAAATTAGAATCCCTAAACCTCAGTTTTTCGATCTGCAAATGGGGATAATAATATTTATTGTGTCATATATAGATTGTGGGAAACTATATTAGATATAGTAAATATAAAACCATTCTGTGTACCTTAATGGCTCAATCAAATGAATTTCACTAACATTAATAAAATGACTTCCACTTTTGGTTCAATTTTTATATATCCATAAAATAACACCAAAAACCTGTTATATTTCTGTGGCAATTTCTTATTTAGATATCATTTGGCATTTCATTAGATTTTCTTTTTGCAAATGGCACATGAGCTGCAGAATGGTTACTTATATCAGGTCTAGGAGGAAACAGAAGCACAGGGAATAAAAATAATCACCCAATATCATAGAATCATGGAGTTTTGAACCTGAAAAATTAGTGATATTTATTTTCTAATTTTGCATATAAGAAAACTGAAACCCAGAGAAAATTAGTGAGTGCTCGAAGGCATTTTAGAAATAACATATGTTACCATGCATTTCCACCTTATAGTTTCTTTTTCTTTCTTATTCATCCAATCCTCATAGTGACAATAATTTAATTTCCTTTTCAGTTGAAACTTTCATCAATAACAATAAAGTTAAGATACATTTTGGTAAAGTTTATTGCCCTCATGTATTCATTCATTGGCAAAAGGTAAATAAACATAAAATTAATTGGTATTTATATAAGTCAGCTTTTTATCACTATGATCAAAATGCCTGATGAGAACAACTTAGAGGAAGAAAGGTTTATGTTGGCTCTTCGTTTCAGAGGTGTAGTCCACAATAGATTGACTCCATTGCTGTAGGCCCATGGTGAGGAAGAACACCATGGAGAAGTGTGTATTAGAGGATTGCTACTTCTTTCATGGCAGTCTGGATACAAAGAGGGAGGAGGGACTGCAGGTAAGATGCATCCTTCCAGGTACATTCCCAGTGACCCGTCTCCTCCAGTCACAACCCACTTACCTGCAGTCACCCGCCAGTTAATCTGTTTAAACTAGGATGGACCAATGAGACTCCAACTCTCTAATCTAATTGTCTCACATCTGAATATTTCTTTCTTTTTTTTTTTTTTTTTGGTACTGGGTTTTGAACTCATCAGCACATCCTCAGTCCTATTTTGTATTTTATTTAGAGACAGGGTCTCACTGCATTGCTTAGCACCTTCCTTGCTTTTGCTGAGGCTGGCTTTGAACTCACCATCCTCCTGTGTCATCCTCCTGGGTCACTGGGAAAACAAGAGTGAGCCACCATGCCTGGCCACATCCGAATATTTCTCCTTTAACATTGTAGCATTGGGTGTGGTCGCCTCATTATCCAAACCATAACGGTACTTATAGGAAATACCACATAGAAAACTAGACAGTTATTCAGATATATAATAAAAAGAGATAAATTAATAGAACTAATAATTTAAAATAAATGGCTAAAGAACACTTCTTTGATGAGGGAGCATTATAATTGAGTTGTTATGGGTGAAATGATTAACTATAGGAAGTGAATTTAAGACAGAAAGCAACTGCAAAGGAAAGGAGCTTTAATTAAATTTAAAATGCAATGGGAATCTCATAGAAGGTTTTAACTAGGAAAATATCATGATGTGTTTATACATCTTTGGATCACCTTGGCAACAGTGTAGACAATGACTGGAGGAGGTAAGAATGGAGCAGATGGAACAGGAAGGTATTGGAGTTTTCCAGATGAAAGTTGATGGTGACTTGGATGCAGGACTGCTCTGTATGGTGGATGGTTCAGTTGGTGTATTAAATACTTCTAGGTGGAGTCATTCTCAGGGACTGCAAAGTGAAAACTTCCCTATAGAATTGTACATGGAAAAAACACATAACACTACACAATGATTCTGCATAGCATGGGGTAATTGTAGATGGCCAAAATTGGCAGAATCAACACAGAGTTTAAAGTAGAATAAATTATGGCTTGTAATTATATGGATATAGATGGAGACAAACTGGAGAATTAATATTTTTCTGGAATTTGGTAGATATTGCTGTTGATGCTTAAATCTTGAAAGCTTCTATAATTTCCTTTTATATACTCAAAAAATCATTAAGTGAATTTTAAAATTCATTTGTTAAAATAATTTAAAAATTTTTGGAAGCCCTGGGGTAATTTTTGCCATGTGTATATTATGTGAGTTTGATTTGTCAACATGAAAAAAAAATCTATAAAAGATTAGCTTAACAAATTAGAAACAATATGATCTTTCAAAAACTCAAGTTATACACAGTAAGTGGTCAATAGCAATTTATTGATGGTGATGGTGTTGTCTGCCTTTTGAAGAGCTGTTAATAATACAATGAAAACCATGTGCTGTTAAAATCATTTGAATGGGTTATTTAATAATATGATTAGAGTAATTTACTGCAAGACTGAAATTCATATCTGGCATTAATGTGGACACTAGAGTAGGCTTTGAGTCACAATTATGTACAGAGCTTTTGCCAGAAGATATGCTTCTTTCTATATATCCACACAATTTGGCATTGGAATATTGGTTCAACCTGCTATTAAATTCAGAATTTTAAGATTTCAGGCCTTTGCTACAATGAAGTTCTACTTTCCCATCTTCCTCTCAAAATATAACATTTTTATATTTATAGGATTTTACATATTAACTAGGTCTTAACAGGGTGATACCAAAAAAGATGAAAGAAAGAAAGAAAGAAAGAAAGAAAGAAAGAAAGAAAGAAAGAAAGGAAGGAAGGAAGGAAGGAAGGAAGGAAGGAAGGAAGGAAGGAAGGAAGGAAGGAAGGAAGGAAGGAAGAAAACAATTTTATTATAAGAAGGGGAGACTCTTAAAGGCTCTCCTTGAGAGGATTGGTAATTCATTCAATATTTCAATGCTGTCACTTTGTAATTTGTTGATTGGTGTTCATAATTCTTCACAAAGATATTGTAAAGATTAATGAAATAGAGTTTGTAAAGTATTCTATCTCTGCAAATGCAAGTTCTGTGAGATGAACGTTTAGAAGGCTCATTATACACAGATGATACTCTGCCAGAACTCTTAAACTGTTAGTAAAATCTCTTAAGTGTTGTACTTTATCATTGCTGTCTTGATAATGGAGGGGTATGCCTATCATATCCGTTTCTGTCTCTTTAGGACTGTTTAAGCATAGTAATATTGATACTTGACATCTATCAGAGTTACAGTGATCCTTTTGCATTTGGAGTGTATGGAACTTGTACTAGATCTATCTTACAATGTTATCTAATAATGTCAGGCTTTATATACAGACAACCCTGACTTTCGCAAAGAGCACTGTTCTTCAAAGCATAGCCTACATATAAAGCTTGTATTATGACATAGTGCATATCATTTCTCTCCCAGAAGAACTCCAAAGTACAAGAAACTCTACTAAAATATCTAAAAGTAGCACCTCATATCAATGTAATTGTCTGCATCTGACCATGAAATAACATTAAATTCAGAATGTAACTTCTTTTAGAAAAGTCTTTAATGTTTTAGAAGAATGCAAAAATGAATTTCCTTTTGAATTTGATATTACTTCATACAAACCTGGGTGGAAACAGAGGTGAGAAGCATTGGAGGTGCAAGGGAATTCCTGACTAACAAAACATCATTATCACGAGTGGTAAGGGTTGGATCCACACCCACCGATATTCATAGATATCTTGGGATCATCATGACCAGGAAGAGAATATCACTGAGAAGATATCAAAACATAAAACTGTGACTGGTCACTTTTACATCAACATTGCTTTTGAGGGGAAAACTTAAGATAATTTGGTAAACCTGATTTTGTTGTAATTTTTTTCCTGCTATAATTGGAGAAACAGCATTAAACTGTATGGTCTGAGGGAAAATATTTTAGATTTTTATATAAAATTTATATAAATATTTATTTGGTTTAATGAAGAAAGGTCAGACTGTTCATAATAAAGGATCTATGTTATGGTTTCATAGTTTTGTGACTGGTAATACACCTATCAAAATATTTTGTAATGTGAGAAATTCTGACTTAAATGTAGCAAAACAAATACATTGAACTAAAGAAGAAAAGATAGTGAAGACAAACCCAGGAAATAAGATCAGAGACACATGAAAGTATGAATAAAAAGTGTGAATGACCTTGGCATCATATAATTATATTATGTGTTAAAATATCTAATGCTCATATTTTACTACAGTGTTTATTTTGAAATACAGTATTTTAAAAAAATATAAGCATTGTCATTTTTATCAGAAAGTGATCATATTGCTCATAGATATCATAAGCACTTGGTGGAAATCATCTAAGTAATAAAAAATACAAACTATCTTTATAGTATGTTATCTAGATAATAGAAGCTTGTTAATATATATTAGCCCATGGCTATAAGCCTTTCCCAAGGCAAAACATTACACAGACATGTATTTTAGTGAAAATATAGGCAAATGAATTCTGAAGGAAATGTTTTTATAAATACTTTCATATTCAAAATTACAAAAACTATGAACTACCATTGACAAAAATTTTACATTTGCAATAATTGGGTTTGGTTAAGTTGAAATAAGTCAGTGTAAATAAATAAAATACTTCTTCATACAAGCAATTTAGATATAATGCTTTTTTAAAGTTTCTTTTTTTGCTAAAATCTTCCATTGGTGCGTACTGTTTTTACTACATACTTCAAATGTGGCTTATTATAAGTGCATGTTTCATAATTGACAAATTTCCTATAAATCATAAAGGACATTTATTATGATAATGATTTTTGATGACACTCTTTTGTATTCAATACTACTTAATGCTACTTTCTAGAAATTTTCTACTTGGGCAAGTGGAGAATGATCCAAAGATTAAATAATTTTCCTAGTTATCCAGGAAAAATTACTGAGAGCTTTCTATAAGTATGATAATTGATAGCAAAATTTTATGGTAAATCAAAAGATCATTTAAAGTCAAAATAATGTGAAACCTTATAGGCTTGCAAAGATTAAATTACATTTAAAATGAGTTGAAATATTTGTTATTTTATAAGTATTGTTGAAAATTCACAACACTTAGTGAAAGTTTGACTCTACCAGGATTTTGCAGTGAAGAATGTCAGAAAATGATTCTGTATTGAAGACTGTCAGAAAGGGGAAAAGCGCCACCTATTGATCATAATATGCAAATTATTTGTTGGTCTGAACTTCAAGGAATGTAAACTGTTTTGGAGTAAAAGGATTTTTCTAGGTTGAAGGTATTACTTACTCAGTATAAATTGCTTTCAGTCGTGTTCCTTCTTAAGAATATGATCTTTTCATTTAAGGGTCAATTCAGCACATATTGAAATATAATATTAGCTGCCTTTTTCACCATATTCTTTATAAGCGGCAAATCACAACACTTTCAACAATGTGTTTGACAGATTGTCTACTGAAATAAGGAAACATAAACAGATTGTTTTTGAATAAAAAGGGAGAACTTTGTACATAAAGTGAGTTTTCTAATCCTAGAAAACCAGGGTGAAAAATCAGATTCTAATTAAATAGTCAGATATGATCAGATATGGTCAAATATTTATTGTTTGACATGGCATCATACATTTAGCTTAATAAATATGCTCAATATATTTAATTATAGATATTGGTGTATATTTCACTTTTAAAAACTTAGGGCCTGATAATGAATAGTTAATTCATTGAGTGGCATTTGAAAAATTGTGTTGAAATTCATGAACCATGTAGGCTGAATGAAAAGAAACTGTATTATTTTAAAATAAGATTTTATGTCTTTGGAGAATTGAGAAAGATTGACCTTCACATAAGATATCTCCGTTCTTCTATTACATCCTGATATCAATAGAAAACTGCTTTTAATCTACACTAGAGTGTCTTTTATCCTTGCAATGCATGGAAGATTATCAGGCTTACATTCTAAACATATCTACAGGCAGAAACTACCCACGATCTCTGAAGTTATAGGGAAGCAATTTTGAGTAACATATTAGAGTAGTTCTTGCTCAGCAAAATGTTAACAGTGTAAAATCACTTAGCGTTCAAAATAGGAACTATTGTTGCATAGTCGAATGAATTAAATAACTATAAATACTGCTAATTAAATTAAAATATGCTAAAAATGTCCCTTAAATATGATTTTAAATATATAGTGTGAACTTAGATAGAAGAAACCAACTCTTCAAATTCTTTTATTTTCTAAAGATGATGTTTAAGGATTACAATTTATCTGTTTTACCAAAGTGTAATTGTAATGCTCCATTTTACTAGCTTTGCTGTGAAACTTTACAGGTTATCTTTGTTCTTTTCCAGATCAATAAGGTAACAGTATATAACTATTAATATATTTCTTTGCATCTGCACAGTGAAAACTTTAAATATTAAAACGAAATATTGCAGCCCATATATCATCTCCTCTTACAAGACAGGAATGACAGTATTAAGATGCACATTCAGGATAGCACTCTTTCTACTTTGAACGCTGTCAAGAACAAAGTGCTTTACAGACTTAAAATAAATCTAGGTACTAATCCATTGAATTTCTGACAACAGGAGCCCAAGGTTTCCATGCACTTAGCTGAGTACTGCATAAGAGCTTGTGCATTATTTATGTCCACTAATGGTGTTGCAATGCGCTTTGTGTGAAGCAGTGACAGTGCAATCTGCTAAGATAGCTGCTGCTGTGGACAAAGCCATACATTTTCTTGAGCTTGAATTTTTGACAGAATACTCTATTAATGCCAATTCTGCTTAAGTAAATGCTGAACAGGGGTCAGTTGTTCCTTTTTTCCCCCTTCTCTTATTATTTAAGAAAACAGCGCCATAAAATTGAAAATGATGTTCTGAGGTTTGCTGAATTTTTCAGTACAATAGTAGCCGATAAAGGTCACTCTACTTTTTTGTCTACTTTTATGATTTCGTGTGATGGTCCACAGACTCAATAGGAAAGCTCTTAGCACTGGCAAAGGGAGGTGCTATTAATTCCAGTTTCAGTGCCATTATACTCTTCAGTGGATCAATAGAATTAAATGAGCTGAGATATTAGGAAAATATTGAAAAAAAGCAGGAGGGTTGTATTGTTTGACCAGGGTTGGGATGAGTTGAAAATAAAGAACCATCCATAGCAGCTGTCAATAAATCATAAAAACTATACTCTGAAGCAAATGGAATATAGCATGAAGCCTCAAGCTTTAAATGCCCATACTATTGTGGGGTTATTTTTATTTAAACATTTTGTTTGAAATATCCTTTTCAGTTATCTTTTATCAGCCACCTTCATTATTTAAAAAAAGTTTACCTACAGATGGAATATCCTTGAAATAATCTGTAATTGAGGACACTTCTACTCACCAACTTAAAAACATGTTATATATGAAATTCATCAAAAAGGAAAGGGAAGATATTTCACTATTAAAAATTAAGTTCAAATTCTGTTCACTTTTGAGCTTCTCTGTTTGTCTGGATATTCAGCTTGATTTTTCCCTTTATTGTGGTAATATTAAACTGCAAGAATTTAACATTCTAGTCCTCTTAAAAGCAAAAAATAACTTAAAAGTGTTTTATTTATTGCAGCCAATAAGAGATGCACATTAATTTGAATTGTAGTAATATATTTGTTTTTCATTGAACAAATAAGAGTAAAAAAGACTCATTTATTCCTAAAGAGTGACACTGGAATCACTGTAGAAAGTGGTCACAAACATGTTTAATTCTTTGTTATTAAGCCTTACCAGATATTGCCTTTGCAGACTTAAAATAAATCTAGGTACTAATTTTAAAATAACTTTGCAGTGAATGAGTTTTTATTTGAGAAATATAAGTGTGTGGTTAATGTGAAAGACATTCAAAACTGTTCCATTAAAGACTGTTTTCTTTGTCCCAGGCTATGCCATTTGTCCCTTCTGCCTATGGCTCCATGGTTGGGTTATTTCTAGATAAAAGAAAGAGTGAGTGAGTAGAATATACCATTTCTAAGTTAGAGCATTTACAAAGTGGCTGTGCCACATGCCTATCTTCTTTCTTTCCTTCTGAATTCCAGTAGAAAACAGAAATAGAAGAGCTAACAGAATGAAATAACATGGGCTCTGCAAGGGATCACTAACAACTGGTATTAGTACACACGCCTCTACTATTACAAAAGCAAATGGGATCATCAGTTGTATATGAATCAATATACAGGTGGAGTCCATTTGTTACCACTACATGAAGTAATGGGCCCATAAATTTTGACACAGAATGGCTGTGAAAGGTAAACATGATTTCACTTCTTTTCCAACTTTTTAGATGAATATGTGGAAGTCTACTTTCTGGTCTTTTTTTCCTTTCATGGCCTAGAAAATGATGTGTCACAAAATGATAAATTCTATTTAAGATAAACCCCCCAATAAATATAATACTGTTATTCAAGTCATTAATATCCATTGCTAGTAGGATGCAATGTCATTGGACTCTTGCAAAATTTTATTCTCTTTTTAATCAACTATTTTGCTGAAACAAATTATGGTTCTGACCTGTGAAAAGAGAAGCTATTTCTGAGAATGATCATTGTATATTGATACAAGATGGATGTTGAAAAGATCAAATAAAGATTTTTAAGTGTTGTTTGATCTGTCTGACTTAATTTAGACGAATTCTAATTTCTGATGATTTTTGATAAGTATTCTCAAAGATGACAAAAGAAAAATTGGTTGACTTGAATTATCTCAGAGCTTGACAATAACTTTCACAGATCTATCTTAAATTGGAGGTCAAGTTTTAAAGAAACAAATGGAAACTTTAAGAGAATAATCAACTAGAAAGCCTGAAAACCTTGTTTAAAATAACTTTATTTTTTCTTTAAAATTTTAAGAAATTATAAAAACATGAAATAAAAAAATAATTCCTTTCTCCTTAGGATCTTCTCTCAAACTCCAGGGATTAAAGTTCATAATAAATTTATTTTCTATTTACATCTATGATATCAGTCTATATATATACTTTTATTTAAAAGATTGAAGTAATTCTTGCAAGATAATTACATAATTTATGCAATATTATAGATTTATGATCTTTCAATTTTTTATAATAGGTATTTGATACAAATTTGGAAGATAAAAAAATGAATAAATAGGGTAAATAATATTTATGTTAACAGATATACATAATATTTATGTTAACAGATTTTATTTCCCTGTGAACTACAATCATGCACTATGATCATGTAGTGATGGTTAGAACAAGGGTGGACCACAGATGTGATAGTGGTCTTACAATGTCATCATGGAGCTGAAAAATTCCTATGACCTAGTGACATCATAGCTGCCACACACTGTAGCACAGCGCATCATCACTCAAGTGTTGGTGATGCTGGTGTGAACAAACCATATAAAAATATACTAGTGAAACTTTACACTATATAATTCTTGATAATGGTAATAAGCAATTATGTTGTGGTTTATGTATTTATCATACTACACCTTATTTGCTGTTTTAGGGTATGCTTTTTCTACTTAGAAAATACTCAGAAAGGTGTGCTATGAAGCCGTATGCTGTCTTATGCCAGTGGTAGTTTTATGTTTCATGTTTACCTCTCTCGATTGTATCATTTTCCTTGTGCTTGATTTAATCTCACATTGTTTTGCTCATCATGACCTTAACATGTTCAATATTCACTGCTAATGTAGCCAGCAAGAGGCCACGTTGTGTGATTGGCCTGGAAACAAAATATAAAAGTGACTAAGGACTCTAAAGTTAGAACATCAATGATGGTCATTTCTCTCCAGTCAATCTTGTCCTATTCCATCAGAGCTGCAATCTTGAAGAACAAAAGTGAAGTGACAGAATCTACTGAAGGACCTGCTTGTCTGCTCTACTGACAACAATAAGACTAACAAAAATTGGGGAAGGACAAATATCAGAAATGGAGAAACTTCTACTTACCTGGATTGAAAATCAGATACCAAAGCATATTCCTCTTAGGGACATGATGATCATGACCAGAGCAAATGTTTACAGTGTTGAAAGAAAAGGCTGTATCTGATTATCATAAATTTATTGCTACTTTTGAGTGATTTACATGATTTAAGAATCATTATTCACTACATCATATGAAAGCCTGTGGCAAATTATGAGTGCTAATGTGAAGGTAGCTGGCAAACTTTTGGAAACTCTGGATAAACTAATTGTAGACAAATATTACTTGCCAGGGCAAATCTTCAATCTAAAAACAGGTGATACACATGCCTAAAAGGACTTTCATCTGTAAAATGGGCCAATTCAATGCCAGGTTTTAATGTTGTTAAGGACGATACTGAAATTTATTGTAACTGGTTAGTATTGGGTCATTATTGAATCAATACTGCAGGTTATAAATTGAAACCAATGTCTTCATGCATATCAATACCTAGCTATTTCTCAAAATGCTTTCCGAATTTCTAAGCCAGTGAAAACAGAGAAGTGTTGTTTAGAGAATGATATAACTTTCACAATTTTGCTGATTTTTGGTAATGTTCCCACACATCCTCCTTTTGTTGGTGAGGATTATCCCAATATCAGGGTGGAGTTTCTCCCTCTAAACACAAGTTCTATGATGGATCAACCAATGGATCAAGGTAGTGTAGCAGCTTCTAAGGTCTACTATCTAAGGAGAAACTTTGGCCATGCTATTATTACAACCGAGGAAACACTGATGTGATTCTGATACACATCTATGACTGCATCAGGAAACTTTCTTGGCCCTGGATGATGTCACCAAGGAGTGTGTGAATAGCATTTGCAAGAAGACACTCAAGAGGTTTAGCCATGACATGAAGGGACTTTTCAAGGATGAGGAGGTTGCAAAAATCATCAAGACTGTGATTGAGAAAGCAAACAACATTAACCTAGGTGTAGATAAGGATGACTTTGAGCATCTCCAGATGCAGTTTCTGAGGAATCAATTAATGGGGGGTTGTGGGAACCAGAACAGGAATACATAGCAGAAGAAGAAACGAGAGAAAAGGAAAGTACAGAAGGATAAATAAAGGAGGCACCTTGAGGAAAATTCATAGTGAAAGGTTTAGCAGAAGGTTTTGTAGACTTAAAAAAAGTTCTCTTAAAATTTTGAAAACATGGACTCCAACATCAAAAGGTTTTTGTTCATAAGAAGGACTGTTCTTAGTATACTATCTGCTTACAAGAAAATTTATGATAGAAAAAAGAAAGTAAAAGAAATCAAGCAAAGCTGCATATACACATTTCTGAAAAGAGTGATACATCCTCAAGTAGAGCATCAGTCAGGTCTTTCAGGAGTGATTCCAGGAAAAGGCATGGCTATCATAAGGGATGGCGGCTCCATGTGTGTTATTGCTTCTGAGGACTCCAACATGTGGAGGTTGAAAACAGTTTATTGCTGATCAATCCTGAACCCATGCAGCATAGGCTAAGGTATGTGTTTGCGCCTTACCTTTTAACAAAAGATGTTAAAAAAAAAAACAAGTTTTTTTATAGAAATAAGCTTACAGTGTAAGGATATAAAGAAATAAAATGTATGGTCACAAGATGTGTTGTCCTAAACTAAGCATTATTAAAAAGAAATCACTTTAAAAATAAAAAATTGACAGTAAAAAGATATACTAAAGTTAATTTGTTATTAAAGAAGAAAAGTTCCATTCAAAATAAATGATCATATAGTTATAAACCATTTATTTTATCTTTTATGCTGTATTTTTAAATTTACTTTCTCTATGCTTTGATATATTTAGGTGTATGAATAGTTTACATTGTGTTACAGTTGCCTGAAGTAACAGGACAGTAGCATGCTGAGCAGGTCTATAGATCAGGGTAATGGGTTACATCACACAGCATAGATTACTGGTGCACAATACCATCCAGGTTTGTATGGTTTATCACATTCCCACAGTGAAGAAACTACCAAATTCTATGATTTTGTCATTTTTTTTGCTGCATAGTACTCCATTGTGTATAGATGCCACATTTTTTTTTATCCATTCATCTATTGAAGGGCATCTGGGTTGGTTCCACAGTCTAGCTATTGTGAATTGTGCTGCTATGAAAATCGATGTGGCAGTATCCCTGTAGCATGCTCTTTTAAGGTCTTCAGGGAATAGTCCGAGAAGGGCAATAGCAGGGTCAAATGGTAGTTCCATTCCCAGCTTTCCCAGGAATCTCCATACTGCTATCCAAATTGGCCGCACCAATTTGCACTCCCACCAGCAATGTACAAGTGTACCCTTTTCTCCACATCCTCACCAGCACTTGTTGTTCTTTGACTTCATAGTGGCTGCCAATCTTACTGGAGTGAGATGGTATCTTAGGGTGGTTTTGATTTGCATTTCTCTGACTGCTAGAGATGGTGAGCATTTTTTCATGTACTTGTTGATTGATTGTATGTCCTCCTCTGAGAAGTGTCTGTTCAGGTCCTTGGCTCATTTGTTGATTGGGTTATTTGTTATCTTATTGTCTAATTTTTTGAGTTCTTTGTATACTCTGGATATTAGGGCTCTATCTGAAGTGTGAGGAGTAAAAATTTGTTCCCAGGATGTAGGCTCCCTATTTACCTCTCTTATTGTTTCTCTTGCTGAGAAAAAACTTTAATTAAACTTTAATTAAGTCCCATTTGTTGATTCTTGTTATTAACTCTTGTGCTATGGGTGTTCTATTAAGGAATTTGGAGCCCGACCCCACAATATGTAGATCGTAGCCAACTTTTTCTTCTATCAGATGCAGAGTCTCTGATTTGATATCAAGCTCCTTGATCCATTTTGAGTTAACTTTTGTGCATGGCGAGAGAAAGGGATTTAGTTTCATTTTGTTGCATATGGATTTCCAGTTTTCCCAACACCATTTGTTGAAGATGCTATCCTTCCTCCATTGCATGCTTTTAGCCCCTTTATCAAATATAAGATAGTTGTAACTTTGTGGATTAGTCTCTGTGTCCTCTATTCTATACCATTGGTCCACCCGCCTGTTTTGGTACCAGTAACATGCTGTTTTTGTCACTATTGCTCTGTAATATAGCTTGAAATCTGGTATCGCTATACCGCCTGATTCACACTTCCTGCTTAGAATTGCTTTTGCTATTCTGGGTCTTTTATTTTTCCATATGAATTTCATGATTGCTTTATCTATTTCTACAAGAAATGCTGTTGGGATTTTGATTGGCATTGCATTAAACCTATAGAGAACTTTTGGTAATATCGCCATTTTGATGATGTTAGTTCTGCCTATCCATGAACAGGGTATATTTTTCCATCTCCTAAGATCTTTTTCTACTTCTCTCTTTAGGGTTCTGTAGTTTTCATTGTATAAATCTTTCACCTCTTTTGTTAGGTTGATTCCCAAGTATTTTATTTTTTTTTTGAGGATATTGTGAATGGAGTGTTATTCCTCATTTCCGTTTCAGAAGTTTTGTCGCTGATATACAGAAATGCCTTTGATTTATGCGTGTTGATTTTATATCCTGCCATTTTGCTGAATTCATTTATTAGTTCTAGTAGTTTCTTTGTAGACCCTTTTGGGTCTTCTAGGTATAGAATCATGTCATCTGCAAATAGTGATAATTTAAGTTCTTCTTTTCCAATTTTTATGCCTTTAATTTCTTTCGTCTGTCTAATTGCTCTGGCCAGTGTTTCGAGAACTATATTGAATAGAAGTGGTGATAGAGGGCATCCCTGTCTTGTTCCGGATTTTATAGGGAATGCCTTTAACTTTTGTCCATTCAGAATGATGCTAGCCTGAGGCTTAGCATAGATAGCTTTTACAATGTCAAGGTAAGTTCCTGTTATCCCTAGTTTTTCTATTGTTTTGAACATAAAGTGATGCTGTACTTTGTCGAATGCTTTCTCTGCATCTATCGAGATGATCATATGGTTCTTATCTTTAAGTCTATTGATGTGGTGAATAACATTTATTGATTTCCGTATATTGCAGGGAAATGGATGGCACTAGAGCAGATTATGCTTAGTGAAGCTAGCCAATCCCTAAAAAACAAATACCAAATTTCTTCTTTGATATAATGAGAGCAACTATGAACAGAGCAGGGAGGAAGAGTAGGAAGAAAAGATTAACATTAAACAGAGACATGAGATGGGAGGGAAAGGGAGAGAAAAGGGAAATTGCATGGAAATGAAGGGAGACCCTCATTGCTATATAAAATTACATATAAGAGGTTGTGAGGGGAATGGGAAAATAAACAAGGAGAGAAATGAATTACAGTAGATGGGGTAGAGAGAGAAGATGGGAGGGGAGGGGAGGGGGGATAGTAGGGGATAGGAAAGGTAGCAGAATACAACAATTACTAATAGGGCATTATGTAAAATTGTGGATGTGTAACCGACGTGATTCTGCAATCTGCATTTGGGGTAAAATTGGGAGTTCATAACCCACTTCAATCTAATGTATGAAATATGATATGTCAAGAGCTTTGTAATGTTGTGAACAACCAATAATAAAAAAAAGAAACTACCAAATGATGCATTTCTTAGAATATATTCTTGTCATTAAGCTAAGTAACACATGACTGCATTTTTGAACATTTAAACTTCCATATCTCAGAGTATAGAAGCAGTTTAACATCTTATTAAACCTTACTACTAATTAAATGAAATAAACTTCTAACAGCATCTTTTTCAGTCTGAAATGCTACACTTGAGTAGAAAGCCAGGAATACAAACATTCCTATGTCCCTCATAATGTGTATTGTGATACAGCAAATGTTAGCCTTAAGAATGAAGAATTATTACTTTCTTTGTTTACTTTATCTGAATCTCCAGACTCAAATACATTTGATAGAGTCCAAAGAAAGAAAATCAAGAAAAATAATAAGAATATTTAGAAGGATTGACATTACTTAAGGTAAACTGATTTATGAGCAGAAAAATCAGAGTCTGACTATCAATAACTTTCTGGAAATGTAGTAGCATACTTTACAGACTGAAGAAAGAGTTAAGCAAGATTTAAGAAGGGATTAAACAAGATTTTAGTGATGGACATCATTATTCAAAGTACATGTATAAAGACACGAATTGGTTTCAACATACTTTATATACAACCAGAGAAATGAAAAATTATTCTGTATATGTGTAATAAGAATTGTAATGCATTAAGCTGTCATTTATTTTTAAAAAATCAATTAAAAATTTTTTAAAAATACTAAGATTTTAGCAATAACAATGTATGGAGCCTCTACCAAAGTGGGCTTGTTAGTTACATTTCATTGGTGGTTTCTGAATTCCACGTAAGGGATCATAAAAAGTATGTAAAGAAATAGGCTATGATAGAAAACAAGAAGTATAACATTCAGAGCAAATATTATTTTTATTTTTTTCTAAGAATTTTTGTGTACTATATTAGTTGGGTCATATAAGAAATTATTGTGGTCCTAATCAAATAATTTAAAGAATTGAGGATCCAAAGCTCTGCATTTGACTTAAATGAATTTTAAATGCCAAGTTCCATAGAAAAATATCTAATTAATTTATCTGGGACAATATGCCTCCCCATGTCTTAATTTAACTCTGAACACGAATACAAATTCTAATAATTGGCCATAGGGATAACCTTTGATTCTTTACCCAAGATACATACAGTTTCTACCAGATCTATTTTACTCTGTCCATTAAATTTATTCAATTCAATTTTCTGAAATGCAGAAGTGATTTTTATTAATAAAATCTGTAATGTTATTGGAATGCTAAAAGTATGAAACAAACTCGTTTCTTTTCAAATATGTATTTAATATTTGGAAGAATAAAACCAGGAAATATGGCACTGGTTCCAGTGACTTATTCTGGAATTTCAGAAATTGCAGCCTTCTATTAAGTGAATTTTAATGAAAAATATATAAATGCATAGCTTATTGTTTGGAACAGGTTGCAAAAATATCCTTCTAAAAGCTATCTATCGTAACACAATGTCAGAATTACTTCTTGTGTCAATCTATATGTGGAAATTAAATTACTATTATTTTGCAGTATTTAGTGTAGTATTTTAAAACTGTGTCTATTACTGTTATTTATTTTAAATTAAAATCCCTATTTTATTACATAATGTTTCTAAAATGAAATCTTCAAATTCATAAATAAATACTAAGTATTTCAAACTTTTGAATACTGCTTTTCCCATAAACAGAATTCCATATTTTTTTTTCTTGGCTATAGATTATTTGAAGTAATAATAGTTTCAGAACAACCTTCCACCAACAAAAAATTTCCTATAGATTGGAGTGTTTCCCAGTTATCTCTTAGAGAAATATCTTTCAAAATTATTGTACAGAAGATAATCCATTGTTACTATAACAAATTATTTTGAATTCATTTTAGTTAGGTCTACTTCCTGCTATTAACAATATTTACAAAGTTTTATTTACTGCATCATATTATTTTATAAAGTCTGTCTCTAAATTCATCTTTTTCTCTTAAAAATCTTAATATTTATATCTTGACCAAAATTAGAAAATGTAATTTTACTTACCTTTATTGATATCTATAATATTTACTGTGACTTCATCTTCATAGAATGAAGCTCCATAAATATTAGCAAAATATATGCTGTGTAATTTGCTTTCTAAGTGCTAAAAATTTGAATAAAAAATGTTTCCTTTGAACTCAGTCTTATTTTCCAAGGAATTTCATTGAAATTTTGGTGTAGGTCAGGTAACTTAGAATTTATTTACAGGATAAAGTAAACAATGACCTTAAACAATTGAATTAAGCATTATATATATAATGAAGCATTATATATATATATGTGTGTGTGTGTGTGTGTGTGTGTGTGTGTATACATATATATATGCATGTGTGTATGTATATATATATATATATATATATATATATATATATATATATATATTTCAGAATTACTTGAAAAATGATATTGGGGAAATTAATTCCTTGACATATGGCCCTAACGTATATATAAAATCATCAACAGAACAGAATAAAAATTTAAAATAGACATAAAAACATATACAATAATTTCAACAGATTAGGTAAAGTTTCAATATTTTTAGTATTAGGAGAAACGTATATGCTATTAAAAACTATTAATTCTGAGGTTCAGAGAAATAATTTAATAGTAGAGTATTTGCCTAGCATGTGTGAGGCCCTAGGAACAATCCTCAGCACTGCCAAAAATAAAAGGTAATCTGATTGAGATTTGGAATGTAATGAATCTAGATGCCTAAAACATGGAATACAACAAATTATGTTTCATAATGATTAGTGCTATATTTTTTAAAGAAGTGTTTGAAGAAAATAGAACTGAATATTTTTTCTTCAGATGAAGAGCCTTTTGAAATAAAGGTCAAATATTTGATGTGAACAATTTTTTTTTGCACTCAGTATATAAATATGATTTTTTGCAAACCACATTCATTTGATGGATAATGATGAAAATAAAAAATGACAGATAAAATTGTATATATTCATTGTGCCCAACATATAATTACATCATGGAAAGACTAAGTCTGGCTAATTAATATAAGCATTACCTCATGTAGTTATTATTTATTGTGGTGAGATCACCTAAAATCCACTCTCATGAACTTTTCAAAAATATAATATTATTATTAACTTTAGTTAAAATGTTGCTCCTTAAATTCCTTGAACTTAGTCCTTCTAAGTTAAAATTTGTAACTTCAAATGAAAATTTCCCCAATCCCAAGCCCTAAGCACTCCTGTTTCTCTACTTCTTTGTGATCAACTTCTTAGATTCCACATGAGTGAGATGATGCAGTATTTGTCTTCTATACCTGGCTTATCTCATTTAACAACATCTTCCAGGTTCATCATGTTGTTGCAAATGCCAGGACTTCATTCTGTTTTCATGGCTGACTAGTATTACTAGTAATTACTATTACATAAATCGCCTGTGTTATACATTCATCTGTTGATGGCTGCTTAGTTTGATTATGGGTGTGGTGAATAATGTTGCAATAAACAAAGGAATATAGATATATCAATGAGAATTATTGATGGATATGATTATATTAACCTAAATATTTTGCACTTTAAAAATTAAGAATCAATTAAGAAACACTTTTGCAACACATGATACAGAGATAGATGTATAGCACAAAAATTAGGAATGAAAAAAATGAATGGGTTATACTTATTGTTGGGAAATATGCAGGAAAATTAATAATCTCCTTAATACCCCATAGAGTTTTAAAAATACACAAACTTTCAACTTGGCAATTTGATATTTTGAGTCAAATTTTTAATACTTTGCATAGTCTTTTATATATTAATTGCACATCTATACATTTATACTCCAAATGAAGATTTTAGCTAAAAGAATATTTATTATACAATTTTAGCTAAATCTTCAATTGGGGGAATAAACTTACAGATGTCATTGGAAAACATTAAGTTTTAAATTTTTAGTTAATACTTTCTCTGTATTGTCCTTCAGTTATTTTTTCATTCCCTTCCTCTATTCATTTATCTTTCTCCTCTTCTCTTATCATCTATTTTTATCATTATTGTAATATCTTAAAAAATATGTCATATTTCCCAACCAAGAACAGGAATATATCTGGGTTTCAATGACATTTAAAACCAGACTCTTTGATTCACTGAAAATCTTTTTCTTTCTTTATCTTTCTCTCTCTGCCAACTGCTCACGAAAAAAATATGGCTGCCATGGCTTCCGAAATTTCTCTGTCACGTCCGAGATAATAGCATAGTGCTTTTTTAGTCCTGAACTCAGTATCCAGAGTGAAGGCTTACTGTCCCATATTGGAGTTGGTACCCAGGAATGGATCACATGTACCTAATGCGTGAATCAGAAAGTTGTTAGCTTGTTATTGTAATACAATTTTGATAATATGTCCAAGGAAGTTATTCAGAAGGACTTATGTACTAAAGAAAATACATTAATATTATAGGATTTTAGAATGTAGATGTATATAAAAATATCTAGAACATTGTGGTTGAAGTGTTAGCTATCATATTAAGAAGATTGATAGGCACACAACAACTACCCATCCACCTCATGATGATTAGTGGAGAAATGGTTAAAGCAATGCGGTTTTGGTAAATTCATGATGAAATAGGCTACATTATAAAATACTTATAATTTGGAAGAATGTTTGAAAGGGTAGAAACTTTCCAATGATTTCAAAATGGAAACAGGCAAGTTGAAATAGTGTATGATTGTATATTTGAATGATATATGCCTGAATACTGTGCAGAAGTATATAAATATATTAAATCATTATTTTAAATGCTGTGATAATGGTAAAATTTATCTTTGCATATGCTATTCTTAACCAAATTTTCTAAAATAAACATGTATGTAGTAAGAAGATAATTTCAATTAAAACTATACATAAATATTATGAATATATTCATATATATGTATATATGTATATATATATATATATATATATATATATGTTTGTGTGTATATGTATACATAGTTCTTAGAAATCAAAATAGTTCAAAACTAAAAATAGAGAAATGACATAGCTTTCTAAGGTCAAGTAGTCCAGAGATCATAGATAAAATATAAATGTCTTTACCTCTAATTCTAAGTTGACTTTTTAAAATTTTATTACAGAAAAATACAGTTTTTCATTGATTTTGTTATTGTACATGTTTTTCCAAAAATAAGGTTGCTGGTTATTTCAGGGTACCAACTAAAATGCTTTAAGAAATTAAGTGAGTAATATGACATATTTTCCTTTTTTAAAAAATTTGGAACACATTGCTAATTGCTTTTAAGGTTTGCAATCCACCCCATTACTCTTGAGTTCAGTTTGATCACAAAAGCACTACTTCTTTAGATCTGTCAACTAGAAGACCTATCAATCAGGGTGACTATTGATGAGACTCAAAGCAAACACACAATATTTTTTTTTTCAAAACCACATAACTAACACTCTGAACTATTCTATATATTTAATTAGGAATCTTAGGATGATGTTACTGTTGAATCAGATTCCTAGTAAAATAGTCAATGATGTTAACTGACATATATTTATTAAGCTGTAACTCAGACATTATAATTTTGGGGCAACATCCTTAGATTTGAAGAAGGAAAGGTAAATTCAGAATTATAACAGTAAAACTTGCTCACATAAACTTGTATCT
The DNA here is from genome assembly GCF_964194105.1 of Spermophilus citellus. Taxonomy (NCBI): domain Eukaryota; kingdom Metazoa; phylum Chordata; class Mammalia; order Rodentia; family Sciuridae; genus Spermophilus; species Spermophilus citellus. The sequence goes on along the minus strand of NC_138182.1, from coordinate 64,695,075 downwards.
CTAGTAAATATATAACAGATGTGCTAATGTGTCCTAAGGTGTGTGCATAATGGACAAATATAATATTTGCTCTACAATAACATTTTATTTCTTTCACCTGCTCATCTTTTATGCACCTGTGTCTTGTTGGCAGTTTGCTCAGCTTGAATTTGGAAGACATAAGTATCAACACAGTGTACATAATAGTTTCCCTTGTGTGTTTTAAATTGTTCATAAAATGTTTACATAGATTTTGTGTGCCCTTATAATTATATTGAGAGTCAAGCTTCTGGATGTTTATAGTTTTTCTTGGGTTTCTAAATTTCTCATGAAAAGATGCTTAATTTGAAGTAGTAGGTTTTTATATTTTTTCAGATGCTTTCCTTTTGATGGTTTTGCTTTGTTCTTAGATATGTTCCATTTTTTTTTTAAATCTTGCTTTCTCTTATGATTTTTGAACACCTTCTTTTGTTTAAGGGAAGGGCAAAACCAGATGATATTTTTATTTACGTTTTGTTATTCATTATTACAATTATTGATGCTTTTAAAATAAATGATATTTTCTGCCCAGCTGCCTTGGTCTGGGTTATGTTTTCCCAATAAAGAAAAATGGTTTGAAATAAAATAAGGATTTATTCAAATCACTATAAATTTCATTCACATAGGGATGTTAAATGTTGCCAGAGGGTCTTATATCTTCTCTATTTATATATGTTATTCAAATTTTTAATATTCAATTCTGGACTAATACTTATGATAAAACTTTGCAGAGAAACTTTATTGTTTCATTTCAGATATATAAATGTCTAATTTGAATCCTAGAAACTCAATGAAACCACCAAATTAAAAACACCAAAATGTAAGATACAAAGTAAGCTTCTGAATAGGGCCAAATAACTTGTATTATTGTCATGGAGAAAAGATGGCAGAGGGTAACTCTTTACTTTCCATTATCTTTCAGGGTATTACATAGTGCATATACATGAAACATTTTTACACTGCATATGGATGGGATAAAAATATGTGATGTATATGACATGGTTCGCTTTGCTACTAATAACAATTCCTCTCTTTTATTTAAAAACATTTTTGGACAACCTAATGTAGCATGTAAAAACAGGACAGATAATACTTATAGAACTGCAAATTTTCCTTTATCACTTTTAAAGTTATTTTTCAAGTCCAAATCCTTCATCATAAATGATCTGCATGAACATATGCACAAACTATATTATATAAGTAATATGATGTGTTTAAAGGAGTCTGATTTAGGAATATTGTTGTAATTTTTAAGTCTTCATTGTGAAATATAGTCTTAAACTTATAATTTGGCGACCATTTGAAAAACTCTCTTAAAATATATTCCATATATGTGGAAGTCTTCAGGTTTTATAAAATTTGAGCATATTTATCAGGAGAAAAATGCCAAAATAACAAAATTTACTCAATTAATGAAAACTTGATACGTCTTTATTCAATATTATTCTATGTTCTTGAACTTCCAATGAAATAATTTCTCACGTATATCATATGCCATTCTTTTACTCAATTTTCTATTTTTAAAATGTCCATTAACAAAATATTTTCAATACTCCAATGACAATTTTACTTATTAGAATCAATTATTTATTGTTCTATCTTTGTGCTAACATTGTTCATAACTATTTACATTTAAATTAATTGTGATTTTGTAAAGTTTAAAAACTATACTGCTCATTATTATTTGAAATAGTTTAAGTTCTTAATATCCATAAGTATCAAGTAATCACCCTATCACACATTGATAAAATTTTTTATATTTTATACAAAGTTCCATGGGGAAGCATTGTTCTAGAAATATTTATACCCATGTTTTCAATGCATATCTTTTAGAACAATTTCTATGCTCATTATTTAATGCCTTGTCCTGAAACAAAGCAGATATCAAATTCTATAAGGTATATTTTAATAAGGATTATTATAATAGAGGAGTCTGGTCTACTTTTTGTAACTTGTAACCTTGGCAATCTGCTACACATAATTCACTTTCAATTTCCTTGGTTACAAAATAAAATTGATAAAAATAATATGTCACCTTTAGATGATTAAGATTATATACTGTAATTCATGTAATATGTATAACACAAGTTTGGGCACTTTGTAACATTCAGCAGATATTAGCTATTTAAAAGTGGTCATTCTATTAAGCTGAAGTTCTCTCAGATCTTAAAAATGGTATCTGAAAATCTTAGGTGTCTATATACATTTATTATAATACATCATATCCCTCGTCTTCTTTAGACTTTTATTTTTTTCTACCTTGGAACCACATCAGCACACGTCAGCAGTCCCTATAATGGAGAGAATCTTTCCATTTTCATTCTTGTAGTCTAAACCATGGTAATAGTATGTTAACCCACACAGCATTTAAAAAACAATAAACTATTCAGAATAGTGAAATTAGTATTATGTTATAATGAATTTTCTAGTTGGCCTCTGGATTATTTAATAGGGATTGTAGAAAGAGGTGAGGGATTTTAAATTGGAGTCAATGTGAAGTCATTTTATCAAATCCCTGCTAGGTCTTCAATACAACTGGATTTGAATGTTCAGAATCTTTTTCTTGTACAATAATTTCATCGATACTCACTTAGGCATTAGAGCTTTGCACCAGGTGTATTTTTCTTCTCATGCTTAATTTTTCACTGTTTTTTCAAAAGCAACAGTAGATTGGTTGTGTATGAATGGACTGAGTATAATTTTCTATTTTGTTCAATGTTAAACCACTCTAATCAGAGAAACTAGAATGAAGCATTTGCTTTTACTGCATTAAAGCTGTTAGATTGTACTGAATTATTTAACAATTTAGAGTAATTTGGTCTATATAGAAAAGGTATGTTTAGCAAGCTAATCTTATCCAGTTAGAGTAAGTATTAAATACTAGTTTGTATTATCTACCACATTTAGCTTATGCCTAGAGGAGGCAGATCTGAATCATAATATAGTATAGATGAAAAGGTGGTTTAGGGCAGTCTCCACTAGAAATTCTTCACAATGCAGTTCCTGAAAGCAATTCAATTTAGCAAGTTGTTAAAACTAAAAGGCATTTTCCAAAAAGCATGTTTAGTATTCTGTGTGAGATGACATTATGTATGTATATATCCATGCATCTTTATGCCATTTATATTTTCCATTGATATGACATTGATCTATCAATCATCTATTATGAATACATAGATGTGCATACACACACATTTACCTTACCTTTATCTCCAGAATACCTCAAGTCATTAGGAAATATAAACAGTTTACTTCTATTTTAGATTTTGCCTTTCATTACTGGATACCATCTCAAGTTGACTTTTGATTTCTTCCAAATTTAGCTGAAGATGATGCTTGCTTTTGCTGTATTCATGATCCTACGATAGAACCATGGCCTAGAAATAAGGAGAGTTGGGTGTGAGTGCCAGACCTCATAGTATGGGTTATGTGTGTTCTCATCTAACTTGACTACATTATGCCTGGTTTACTGCTAGTTTAAAGTTCTAAAATTCACAAAAAATGAATTCCTTTTGTCTTCTACAATCTGCCTTTTCCCAGCTTTATTGTTAGTTCTTTGATATCATTTGCAAAAGTAACTAATAATTAGTATGTTTTCCCAAGAACATTGATCTACTTTTTCTTGGATCTACCTCAGAATGTTTTCTTGTGGTTGGAAGTACATCACTGTGAGCATTGGTGAGGAATTGAGTAACACCTTGTGTTCTCTCTTGCAGAAGCATAAACTCCACAGAGACATATATCTCATATTTCTCTTTGCTTTTCACTCACTAATGTATTCAAACATCTCAAACAGTAAAACATATTCATATATTGGGACAATCAACTCAAATATCTGCTGAAAGAGAGAAGGAGGAAGGGGAAGAAAAGGAGAGAATGAAAGGTGTGGAAGAGAAAAGAAGAGAGAAGGAAAGGGAGAGGGAATGGAACAAACAATTAATTTAGATCAGAAAAAAACAACAACTTTTAAGACATCAAGCCCACTTTCCTGTGTCTTAAGAATTTCTTCTAGAACACATAGGAACAATTATTTTATCAGATACTAAGTTATTACATAGTTTATTTGTGGAATTTTACCTTGTATTAGACAAAGTTTTCTTTTAATAGTCTCAGAATCCAGTTTCTTTGGCCAATTTGAATATGCTTTTTCTCTTACATGTGAGAGCCTTGAGAATCACCTATTACTATTTTGTAATCTGCTATTGGACTAATTTCTTTTACCCAGCCTTTCAACAGGTTTTACCAATACCTGTCACAGATGTGTTTCTGTACGTCAATCTACATCCTTCTTCCTACTTTCTCGTTGGTGCCGTGATTTATACCTTAAGTTTATATATTTTCAATTGAGTATATATTTAATTATATGAGACCATTATTCTATGAAATCCTTTATTAGTTTCATGATCTATGTTTCTAAATAATTTTATAAAATAATGATAAACTTTCAATAATTATAAATAAACCCAATACTTTCTAATAATGATGTACTTATGCTTTCTAATAATGATACAAGAAATAATTAATGATGTGCTTCAATGTAATTGATAAATTATTCTCTGATGATATTTATATCAGTGGTATAAGATTTTATTCAAATAAATAGGATATGTTATCTACTTTCATTCACCTATCTATTGTTGCAAAAGGCACACTGAACTTTTTAAAAAGGGTTTTAAATCTCCAATAAGTTTAATAAGCAGTACAAAACAATTTTAGCCAAATTTTCCTTCACTATAATTTGTAACTCATTTCGTTAGGCACTTTAGTTTTCCTGAAATATTATGTTCTGCATGAAAATCAAGTATTAATCAATACTGTTCAACAAATATGCGGCAGGGTCAGAATTTGAAAAAACTCCTATGACTGTATTCCCATTACTTAACATACTTCAGTCTAGAAGAAGTAGTCAAATATGCTTACAAATATATAAAATATAGGTAACTGTCAACATCATTTAAATAACTATGTAATTTTCCATTAGAAAAATGCCATGGACTGCTCTTACTATATTTAGTAACTTGAACTGTGAGGTCCAACAGATTTTGAGTTCTTGTCTCACCTATTCCACCTATTAAGTTTAGCTTCTTTATGCCCCAGTTTCCTTATTATTAAATGAGTGTATTAAATGTTTAAGTTTCATTTGAGACTGAGATATCCCCTGGATATAAAAGTGATCACTCTATTACACATTTCTACCAAATGGAAACACTGCAAAATTAATGTAACCATTGATTCTCAAATTCCTATAAAAAGAATTCATTCTTTTGGAAGCATATATAATTATTTATATATTTGAGAAATTATTACTCACATAAAATGAATTACCACATCTACACACTCTGTCTTCCAAGAAAAGCAAATTTGCAAATATATATCCCACATATGCATATTTTCAGGGAGGGTTGAATAATAAAGAAAAGAAACAAGGAGAAATCTCCCTTAGTGTTTGGTTCTTTTATTCAGATTTACTTCTGGAAACACTCTTGCTTCAACAGAACTAATACTAGCAGGAATCTAATTGTTCCCATAAGTGCAGTATTTAATCCCATCACAACATACTGTCTATAACATTTCATAATCTACCCTGATAGAGTAAATTTGGCAAACATTTTTGTTAGAAGTGGTTTTGTGTTTATTATGTTCCCTTTTTTGTGAGATTTTGAAGACAAGAGGGTTACAAGCTTGACTGACTCACAACCAGCACAAATTTTATTGCCATTCTTTTTTAGTAGATTTAACTGGTACTTATCCCAGAGGGATATACATTAAAAGACAGATGTTAGTGGATTCTTTTCTTTTTCTTTTATTTTCTTTTTCCTTAGGCCTGAAATGTTTCTATTTATTAATCGAGAGTAACACATATGCTGGGTAATTACTACTCAGGGATCCTAAACTTTAGGTATACCTTGTTATTCACCATCTCCTTGAATTTTGTTACATTTGAAAATAGGAAAAGGCTTGAATCATAAGTTTAGCAGAAAATAGCTTATGCAATTAGAAATAGCTAGCAGAATACTCAGGTTTTTTTTTTTTTTTGTCCTCAGAACATTATTTTCATGATTTTAAAATAAATGTCTATGCTGAAAATGTCCTCAGTTGAAAATTTCCACATGCTATTTTAATTTCACTTTTCTATAAAAGACAGGTGTGCTTTCTAAAGTAATTTAATTCAAAATATATAGAAATTTAAAAAGGGATAATGTATGTAATATCAAGAAACAAGTAGAAGTTCCTTTCTAGTATTTTCAGGTCAACCAGAGTATTTATCCCTTGGCCACAAATGCAGTTTTTTCCATTTCTCAACCAAGGAATATTTTGACGTCAGCATAGGAACCTACAGTTTTCCTTTTTAGGATGAAATATTCACCTTATAGAGCATTAAACGCTTCATTATAAGAAAAGGCATATTATGGCCAGGTGCACTGGCGCACGCCTGTAATCCCAGGGGCTAGGGAGGCTGAATGGAAGGATCACAAATTCAAAGCCAACCTGATCAATGGCGAGGCACTAAGCAACTCAGTGAGACCTTATCTCTCTGGGCATTTGGCTTAGTGGCCAAGTGCCTCTGAGTTCAGTCCCCAGCCCCCCCCCCAAAAAAAAAAAAGAGAAAGAAAAAGAAAAAAACGTATTCCAAATGTTTAGATAATTTAATCATTATGAAATCAGCAACATTATATGTAATATGTCTGACACTTCTCTAATCTTTTATAAAATAAAGATAAAATTGCCACAGAAGTAAAAAGTTTAAGTAAACATGAAAACACTAGTGCTTCATATAAGGAGAATCAATCTTAATTCCTTCCTTTCTTCCTTCTGTGATTCTGGGGGTTGAACCCAAGGCCTCAGGCATGCTAGGCATGTGCTGCATTACTGAGCTACACCACAGCCCTGAGAAATTCACTTTTAAAACATTTATAATTGAGTGTTAGTAGCTGGGATAATAGATTGTTTTGGTTTGGATAAATAATTATATTAGAACAATTTTATTTCAGATCCATTTTTATTGTCTAATAACTTAATAAAAAAAGCAAATGGAAATTTTTTAGGATTGGATTATATATAACCATATATATGAAATATAATATATATCATATAATAATATATTATGTTTTATATGCTTACAATTGCCAAATTATTCATATTAACATTTTAGGACAGATTATGTTAATTCCTGAGAGAAATTTTTATCACAATTTATTTAGTAATCATCTTTGGAATATAAGTTCTAAAATATTTTTAATTTTTTAACTGAAGACACTGTAAAATAACTACATACATATAAAGGATCACTTATTTTTAGAAATATAAAGTGGTTGATGACAGTAAAAATTATGTAATATCATTCAAAATTAAATTTCTGAGCAGTAATTAGAAGTTACACGTGTATATAAAAATAAAGTGTGACAGTATATAAAATGTCTTTGCCTTGGCTTAATGTCTTGACTTGAAATATGGAAACTGAATTACATGATAATATGTTATACAATAAGGAGAATTTTATAACATGCATAATGTGGGAAATTCATTTAAATCTGAAATACCTCCATGATAATTTATTTGCTTTAAGTTAGCTTGCTGCTCTCTCATGTTGTGATATTTACAAACCTTTGTATTCAGGTTATTTTCAAAACATTTTATAATACTTCACTAAGAACATGACATGGACATTTTTCTTTTTTTTTTTTTTGGGGGGGGGCGGGGGCTGTACTTTAAAATCTGTAGCAATTCCTTGACAGCATAAAACATATTGTATTCCATTCACATATAAGCTTGTTTCATAAAATTTCAGGTAGGATAAGTGATATATATGACCAAAGTTAAAGATATTTTTAATGTCCTAAAAGTTGTATTTTTCTAATACTCCAAAGAAGACATCTGCAGAATTAATTAGATGGCACACACACAAAATTCATTTTTGTTTTGCCAACAAATATAACTTCTACTATAGCATTTTTATTAAAAAGCAAGTTAGGATTAAAACCTCAAATAGACCTGCAGTAAGAACAGAAGTATAAAAGAAAAAAAAAAAAGAGTGCTCCAGAAATTTCTCTATGGGAAGCAGTGTCTTGCTGAATAGCCAACAAATCAAACACATACACAAAGGGACTAGTCTAAAATCAATCACTAAGGTAGTCATGCAGATCCTTACAGTCATGAGGAAAAACATACAAATGAGGAATATGCACAATTCAATGTGAAATTTCCTGTGATCATTGGGGAAGCTAATGTTTCCCAAACATTTAAAGAAGTCAGAGGTCTTCAGAGGCAAACAGCTACTGGGAAAAACCCCACCAAAATATGTAATAGGAGACAGAATCCTAGCAAAGGCTTCCTGCTGTCCCCAAACAGCACCCAGGTTAATATCTCAAGCAGCTGTCCTGATCTCTGTGGTCTAAGCTTTTAACTAACTTTAATTAAATGGAACCTTTGGTGTGCAAGGGTACATATGCCTGGGATATGAATAAAAGAAACAAACAGCAGAGCCTGGCATATGGTTGCACACACATGCATCATTTGATTTTTGATTTTTTGCAAGTATATTTTAACATTCATGAGAAGTAGAAAAGATGAGAGCTGAAATAGAATCGTCTCTCCGGACTTCAACTTTTTGCCTACTATTCCTATCGTCACAGCTAGGATTAAAAAACACTATAAGTCTTAATTGTCAGATGCACAATCTGCAGTGTTTAAATGGACCCTGTGGATTTGGGTCCAAAACCAAACCAATCGGTTGCAAGCTATTTTTCTCTTCCATTAGATGTTCTGCTGCAATATTTGCATAAATGTAACCGTGCTGTCCGTCTTTTAACTTTCACTCAATTAATTATGCTTCCAGCCCCCTGCTGATGGACAAAAATGAGACTTCATCTGCAAATAGCTTCAGCAGTTTACAGCTTATTAAATGCCAAAATCTAGTTAAGACAGTTTGAGAATTCTCATGTCAGGCATTTCAACATGCCATTTTTAACACCAAATTCTTATTAAAAAAAATGAACCCACTACTCCAAGTCAGGGAGAAAAAAAATTACTAGTATAAAGGTAATGAACAGAATAGGATTTTATACAAATTGTGTACTTAGCATATGTGGCTTACTCTGAGCACATTTAATTGGTTAGCCTAATAATGAAACAGCTATGAGAAAGACTACCAAGTTGACAAGAAAATGGTCTCTACAAATTACAAACAGCTTTCATCTCTGGAAGCAGCTTTTATAATTTATATAAAGTCTGTGTATAGTCTGAAAAAAGTAGATGAATAGGAGTTATACACTCAAATATTCTTTTAAAAATAACTTTTCTCTTACTTCATGTGGCAGGTTTTACATATTGCATCAAACATCTGGTGCAATCATGATTTAGTATTTTTTTATACCATGTGGGGTTAGTTTCTCATTTACGACAGAAAGAAAAAGAAAGAATAATATATCTGTCAAAGCTGTATGAGTAGATATAACATACAGCATTTTGCATTCTAATATGGAAGAATAGAAATTATTTCATAATTTTAGGCAGTAACTTGACCTCCCAACATTTCCATGATCTATAACATTAGTTAAAATAAAAACTTACTTGCAAATCATACATGTATTTTTATCAGGTGTCTGACATAAAACACTTTGCTTTTGTGGACATTTTGTTCTCTACATTTTTAAATGACATTTTATTAATAAAATATATGTGCTCTATATATGTAATAAGAATTCTAATGCATTCTGCTGTCATATATAAATAAAAAAATTACATAAAAAATATGTGATTAGATTTTCTTAGTTTTTGGATGGGAGAGAACATTGAATTTCTTCCATTGAAGAAATTTAAATATGTAGTAAAGAATATCTGCATGTACTTCAATATAAAAAAAAATGTTTTAGTTGATGTCACAGAAGTCAGGTTAAATTCTTATGTCCATTGACAACCAGTCACAAATCTGAAGTTGTTGGATTTTTTTCTTCCACTCTTACTCTGCATCTTAGGGAACTGTACTATTTTGGATTTTATTGACAAATTATGTCATGTTTATGTTCTCTTATAAACTACCATGATAGAGCTGAATGTGACATGATGATTTATGACAGAAATGTCAGAGATTATTTTAAAAGCAATTTCTGTCTGATCATATACCAATTAACAGCTTTCATAACAAATCCTCAAATTGTAGTTGGCATTTGATCAAAAGGATGTATTTCATTGCTGATATTTGAACATTTGGAACATTTTAAAGAAATTCATGTTATCTCCTCTGAATGGCTACTATTGTGGAAACAATAGCGACGAATATTTCAGTGACACAAAATAAATATTCTACAATTATACCCAAGGTGTAATTAATCCCTTTTTCTCTAGCTTCTAATAAAGAGGGAAAACAAAACAAAACAAAAATCAGATATTTTCTCTATGCTTTAATGAATATTGTGATTTTTTTTTACATATGTTTGTAATCAGAAGGGTTGAATTCTGAAACTGGACAGACTAGAGATGCTATTGTCAAAGTTTGGGCCCCCACCTCAAATTTGTATGTTGAAACCTAGATCCCCAAAGTGATAGTATTAACATGTGAGGTCTTTGGGGGGTGGTAAAATAAGAGGGCTCTGGCTTCATGAATGAAGTTAAAGTGCTTTTAAAAGAAGCCTGAAGGTTTGTTTCCTTCTGCTATGTGAGGGAACAGCCAAGAAGGCATTCTCTATGAGAAACAGAGCCGTCTTGCGCATCATACTAGCACTCTGTTCTTGGATTCCCACCCTTCCAGAACAATGAACAATAAATTTCTGTTGCTTATAAGTTATCCAGTCTAAAATATTGTTTATAGCATTGTAAACAGAGATGTGATTTTATTAACCTAGAACCAAGGAATATTTAAAGTAGATCGAACTTTATGTTACATACAAACTCAGTGAAAATATATGAATTGTGTTGAGGACATAGTTAAGCAGAGCTAGTTTAACTGGAAGTTTTTCTATGGATAATTTATATGCAGCAAGCAGGAGATTGAAAATACTTCTTTTTTTGTCTTACTGAAATGTAAGAATTCTTTATTTTCTTTTCCTGACTTCTTTAAAAATATTAGAAATATTCTTAATATTGAGTTTAATGCAAATATTCTTTACTAAATATTTAAATTCCTTCTATGAAAAATACACAATGAAGAATTTCTGAGGTTTAGTTTTTTTTGTATATGGTCATAATAAGATGGAGATGTGTTCTTGAGATATTTTAGGGGGTTTGTCTGTTGGAGTGTAATAGAATGTAGAGCAACTGCAACTGAGGCTAAGTTGATGGAGGACCAGTTTGTCTGCTATAATTAAATTTTGTCATAGTGTTATGAAAGAGGGTCACAGAGACACAACTCCAGTGTCTCAAACACAACAGAATTTATTACTGGTAGAAAAAAATCTTATCAGCAGAGAAGTAGAACATATGCATTCATTTCTGTTGCATAATCTGGGCATAGATGTTTCACATGTGCCATGGCCAAGTTACTGGCAGAAGAGACCTCCTCAGTCAACAGGCTGCACAGGGTATGTGTTATGGAGGGAGGGTTTCTCTAAGAAGAAACCAAACTCTCCACTACCCCCAACACACTGCTTCACATCTTTAAAGCCAAGCCTAAGGGGTTAAAAAATACTCGGAGTAGTAAAAATGAATCATCAAAGAATCTCCATTCCCAGAAACAATACTAAAGAGTGTGAATGGTCAGGACCCTTAACTTGTCTGCCAGGAGTAATGCTATCAGTCCTAATTCTTATCTTGTAGACTGCCTTTGTTCACCTGATCCCTCTGTGAGAAATATGCCCCTAGGGCCATCCAGAGTGTCAAAATGAAATAAAGTTAGTTTTATTCTGCCAATTGCCTCTAACCACCCTTAGCTCCTCCTATATTACCTTTATTGTTTAAAAATGTTTATTTTTCTCTTATATCCTTCCAGATAATACTCTATTTTCAATTCCCCACTATTCTGAAAAATTGTACTCACGATCACCATATTATCATTTTTCCATACCTGGCCTCTCAATCCAATCTGGCTTTGCTGTATCACTCCTCTGAACCATATTTCCTTAAGGTCACAGATTACTTCCGTAATTCCAAATCCATTACTTAGGTTTCAATATATCTTTTATACAAACACTCATTTCTTGGTTGCTCCCATACCACACTCTCCAAGTTTTCCTCATTCTTCATTGGCCATTACATTACTATTTTTTTTTCATAATCATTGTCCCTTACCTGGCAGTATATGCTGGAGATCTGCAAAATCTTGTTTCTATTCCATATTTTTTTTCTAGATTCTTCAAGGTAAATTTTCATGGCTTCAATTACTATCAAAATGTTCATGGCTTCTAAAGTTATAGCCCCATCCCTCAAATTCCACAAATTCTCAAAATATATATCCTATTGCTAATGGATAGGTTGACTTGAATTCTGCTGACAACTTAAGCTGAACTAGTCTTAAGACAGAAATCACCATCCACATTCCAACACTCTTCTTTACTCTCAAAAAGTGAGTGATATTACAAATATTCATTTGAAATTTCCTTCTACCGAATACCTCTCCCATTGCAGTATGTAATCTCTTAGCAAGCTCTGTTAATTTTACTATTTAGATATCTTCTCAGTTTATACATGCATCTCCATCACATCCCTTACCACATGCATTATGTTAGACTTAACTAACTAATAATACTAATTGCTTAGAGAGTTCTCACAGCCTGGCACTTTCTCCCTTCAAATAAGCACCAATGCTTTTTCAAAATTAAATCTTATCATTAAAACTTATTTATGAAGGCCTTTGATTACTCTTCATTTTTCAGAGAATCAAGTTCTGAACACAGGAGACTTTTGTGCCCCTAACAGTGTTTACCTCTTCAGTCTCTCCTTTACCACATATTTATTGTTCTTGGTAATTTATTGGATCAAGAATTTCTGGTAATAATGAGATGTAGCTGTCACATATCCCTGAGAGGCACAAAATCAGTAAAATAAAAAATCCAAAGTATCCTCCCCTCTTAGATTCTCTGACTTGAGTTGATTTGTTCTTACTTATTCTTTGGCATAAAAAGCTTCCCAAGTATGGAGTTCCTGAGGGTTGTGAGGTCACGACTATTCTCCTGTTATAAACTGTGCTATATGGTCATGTCATACCCAGTAAACATGACTGGTGAATTAGCATTCATGAATCCCACAATCATGAATCCCACACATGACACTATATGTGTCATGTAGTACAATGGAAATTTATTTTCACTCGCATTGGTAAATCTAATGGGTAGAGAGAGTTCTTCCAAAATGTTTTTCAGGAAACTAAAATCCTTCCTTCTATTTCAAAGTTTTGGTCATAATGAGCACACATTTCTTCTATTTATATGCTGGCTATATCATGACCACATGGTATATGAGGAGCAGCAAATATCTACGTGTGGGCACAGGAAGATGAGAGAAAGTCTGATCTTGGGTAGAGAGTTAGCAATCCCCATACCATTTGTCATAAATATCTGTGAAAATTTGCTTTCTACAAACATAAAACACTCATCCTTTCCCCAAAGGACACTGAGTTCAGCGGTATGTTTAATGACAAGCACTTGAGTTTTCTCCATCAGGTTTGAACATGGGGCCTCTTGATTTGGGAAAAAAGTGCTGCCTTTTTACTCCCACCCTAATGTTCCCAACTCCCACTGCACCTTACTCTCAAATACTCAACATACAGTTTCAATCATGGACAGCAAAATTCAATAAAAACTTGTATTCAGGAAAGGAAAAATAAAACACTGTGAAACTCAAAGAAGATACTGTGAGCAATAATAAAATGCTGCTAGGCTAGTTTTTTGCAAAACACCTTTCTCACCAGGGGAATATTCTTTGATTACTTTACTATGCTTCTAATAATGTTCAGAGGGTCACAGGCCCATGACTCATACATGTGGAAAACCTACTTGCTTGTCATAAACATGGCTTTCTTACTGTGACATGAAATCAAGAAATAAATAAATAAATTTCAATTCTTCCTGAGACATACTTTTTGGAGTCTGTTTTTTAGGGAAGCTAGAATTTCTCAAAATAATCACATGCATTCCAAAAACAATGCCAGATTGTGACTAAGCCCCTATCATAAGAAGAAACATGTCCTATATGGGGGCACAACAACATGTCAGGAGGAAATTGGAACATTAATTGTGTGACTAATTTCTGTTGACCAGTTTACAACAGATAATGTGGTAATTGATAAAGTTTATAATTAAATTTATTCAAGGATTACTGTGTGGTTTTAAAGAGAAAACCAATTACTTCTTACAGCTAAAAGTGTTCTTTCTCTTAAAGACAATTGAAGTGAGTTAATAAAAGTGATAAGCATGCCTTGATTAATCACTGGTCCATTGGGGAAAATGATGAATTTAGACCCTGAAACAGTTTCAAGTTGAAATCCAAATTTGCCAACTGGTGAATTTCTTGATTTGATAAATGGGATATTAGAAATTCTTACATGCACATTTAAAAAATTAAAATATTCTTATCAAAAAAATTGAAAAAATTACAGAGTATCAGAATGTTTTGTATGACAAAGTAATTTTCCCAAATTAGTGAAAATATTCTCATTGCTTGTATATATTGCTATAGAAGAATTTTTGTCATAATTGTTCTGGGATAATAAACTCCTGAAAGGAAAATATTTCAGAGACTAGTTAAAAATTGAATAATAAAAAAGTGATGATTTCTTTTGTCTTATTTCCTACCTTTTCTCCATTTTTTAGACACTCAGATCCCACTGGTGCATATTTATGCAATCCACTGTCAGTAGCTTTCTTTGGAAAGTCGCTCATTTAATAAAACATCCCCACTGTCTTTCTTTCTCTCCTTCAATCTAACTCCCTGCTGTCTCTTTTTTTTTTTCAGATGTCTGAGTTTCTTGTAGGAAAGTTAATTTTATAAATAAGCAATGTTGATTCAGAGTTATTGTTCATATATCAACATCTCCTCTATCCTTGTAATTTTTATATGTATCATCTGTGTATCATACAGAATTCTTCTGAAGATGCAGCATTAATTCACCAGCATAACACTAAAGGCAGAAGGACTATTTTAAGGGGCTTAGTGTCTGGATCCGCCATGATGCAAGGAGTTTTGAACAATTATTGCATTCAGTCTGTACCTAGTGCCAGGTCACAGTAACTTGGGCATTATCCCATCTGGAATAACAAGGCATGGCTCCAGGAGTAGGTATAACCCATTGGGTACACTCACCTGTTCCTTTGTAATCCTATCCCTTTGCCCTTTGTGGGATAGAATGTTCCACGGAAACTCCCCTTGTGTGTCCCCTATATAAGAATACAGAATTCCAGTGGCTAGCTCTCTTTCCATGGGCCTTTATGGTCAGAGAGCCATCTCGGATTTTGAAAAGGTACTTCTGTGTGTTTTCTAGCTTTCTTAAGTTATTGGAATAGTCAGATTTTGTGAAGCCAGCATTAGGTCACCAGCTAGGATACATGGTGTTTTTTTCCTCTAGTCCACTTATTCATTTTTGAGCACTGTGTTACATATATAGGTGTGTGTATGAATGCATTTTATATTATCTTTTTATACCGTCCCTCTATTTAGTGTATGTTCTCACCACCTCCAGATTATGCTATTCTTTCTCAACTTAAAAGTCTTTAGATATGTTTCACCTAAGCAGAGATTCTTTTGGTATTGGGGATTGAACTTAGGGACGCTTGACCACCCAGCCACATCCCCAGCCCTATTTTGAATTTATTTAGATACAAGGTCTCACTGAGTTGCTTAGCACTTCACTTTTTGCAGACACTAACTTGGAACTTGCAATCCTCCTGCCTAAACCTCCCGAGCCACTGGGATTACAGGAAAGCCCCATTTCTCCTGGCCTCAGTAATGATTCTTGCATGTGATATTCAACAGAATTTTCAGTACTAATAAAGTTCACTTCTTTAAATGTTGTCTTTTATTCCTACATACCCATCAGGCATACTTTTGGCCCAATCCTTTAATATATGGCTTCCCACATTTTATTGTTAACTTATTCTAACTCTTCCATCACACTACTAAATTTTGTAAGCTTTTTAAGGGCAGGAATTTAACTTTCTATCTTAGTTGAAATCAGTCCTTTCCTTACCTTGATAATAGGTTGAAAACCGTTTGTGAAGTGAATGAATAAATGGATGGCCAAATAAAAATGCAAGAGTAAATCAGAAATGGGGACATTGTAGTAGATAAGTTTTTTATAGTAATACAGTCATAGCCAAAGTTCAAATTAGTGAAAGATGATATATGACTTAATGAGAGGTAATGTAAAAATTAGGTTTGATCAATTAAAGGTAGCTAAACTTTTTTTCATGATTATAAAGAGAAATATCCAAAGAACATCTTAGTTGACAATTATGATCCTCTTGAAATTCTCAGTGCAGCATTAACATTATTCCTTTTTAATAGATGCTTTCCTAACTATCATGAAAGTCCCATTTTGTTTTGTTTATTTTTAAAAAATAATTTCATAAATAGTGCAAATTCAACTTTGACCTATGTCAGGAAAGTCCAAGTTTAGTGGAACCACTAGTGGACCCATCAAATTCTTCCTCCCTTGGGCACTAAAATGAGATTCTCAAAGCTTTTCACGATGTGACCCTGAAAGATATCACCTGTACTTTCAACCCTGTTTTCTGGAGTTGGGACAGATAACATGTACTATACTCTGTCTCTAAATGTATATCATGTGTCACAAGAAAGCAATTTAGCCTTACAATGTAATTGTTTTTCCTTGTAATAACAGCTAATTTTTTTCAAGGCCATCAGATTCTGCATTAGATAACCAAGTGCTGCTGACACTGGTAAAGGTGATTGATTAGGCTTTTAGTTTACACTGAAGTAAATTTGGATTCTATATTTTACAGAATCAATGAGTATTTCTCACAAGGCCAAGACAGATAAAGAAATCCAAACTAAGAATGAGTCTCTACTGATCACTATCCACTACTCTTCATAATCAGTCCACTAATAACTGGCTGTGAATCCATATCAGGAACTCTAGGCTGCTTAGTATTTGGGAGCTCAGAAGTGAGTTTGGTCAGCCTATTTTTGGTAAAGAGATGTCTTTATTTCTAGACCTCAATTATCTTTAATCTAATGGAACAAAATTTTCATAAGAACAAGCTCTTTGCTTTTATCTTTTATAATCATTTTTATTTATTTTTTTTTGTAACAAGGATTGAACCAAGGGTCTTTAACCACTGAAACACATCTACTGCCCCCTCCTTTTATATTTTATTTAGAGACAGGGTCTCACAAGTTGTTTATGGCCTTGCTAAGTTGCTGAAGCTGGCTTTGAACTCTCAATCCTCCTACCTCCACCTCCCGAGTATAGGCATGCACCACCACGGCCGACATCTTTTATAGCACTTGTTTACTACCTATAGGCAGGCAGAAAATGCAAATAATAAATAGCCTTAGGAAAGTTTATTGTAACCATTTGAACATTGAAAAATGTGTATAATCTCTGGTTCAGGTCTTTCTGTGAGAATTCACTGCAGAAAGAAATATTCTTAGACATGGTGGTCACTAAAAAGTATCCATCTAGAGTCCCTTGCCTATGTTCCTTATTGTGAAATATTGCTCACTGCTCAGGAAACTATATATGTATCTCTACCCCATTGAGCTTCCAAAATAGCTTAAGAATAACTTTTACTACCTGCAGTTTTCATCATTTAGATGTCTTCCTCCTTTACTAGTCTGTACAGACTCCGGAACCTCAGCTCTGAATTCCAGAATTATGTTCTGAGTTTCTAGCAGATGCTGCCTTATTGTTCAGAGTCATTTTAAAACCACTCATGAACCTCTTTAACCCAGCCAACCCACCCAAACACCTTTTCATTGTCAGTTTGTTAGAGAGGGTAAATACCCCATGAGCAATAGATTGGAGCTATAACTATTGGAAAAGTCTCTTCCTGCTCTCATATGCCAGTGATAAACTGGAATTGAAAAGTTTTCCCTAAACTTCATGGAAGAATGTGTTTGTTAGAGACCAGGTGGCATGGTGATGGATTTAAAGATCACATCTCTGGGAATTAACTGACACTGAGATTCCTGGCTATGTCTAGTGAGTACGGAATTGCCAGGAATAATTTTGACAGCAAAGGATCAAAAACTAATTTGGATAACAACTCAAAGGAGAAAACAAAATAAAACAAAAAATACTTTCAGTTCTGAAAAACATAAAGCTCGATTACCACATCAGATATCCATGGTTCTTTCCTAAGTTTTATATTTGAGTCTGGGTAGAACCCCAAACTTGGAAGGATAGATGTCCTTGAGGAAGAACTCTGTATTTATTCTCTAGAAAAACAAGGACAGGGAACACTTCAAATTTTGCATCTTGCACGGTATATGCCCTTTCTAGTAGCTCAAAGGAATTTCAACTCATCATCTCTGTGGAACAAATTATTTCATTTCACTCTTCTCATATTGAAATGTTTCTTCTTCCATTTTTGAATTTATATTATCCCCAGTCATACAACTGTGAAAGCTGTCATCAAGTTTAAATTCATTTTTCCCCCAACTTTAGTACCTTCCCATATGTTTGTTGTATTGAACTGAATTAAAAACATAATTTCTTTCAAAGGTTTTTCCTACCTAGAAACAATGAACAGTGATAAAATCTATTTTGGAAATGTTGTTTTGTCTCATTACACTGTGTTTCTAGGCTTAAAATATTTCAAAATATGACAAAAATAAGGTAGAAATTTCCAAAATTCTTTGGATTTACTGATATAGTTTATTATTTTAAAAATAAAAACAAGAACTTTTTACAAAATATGGACACATATTTCATATCCTCTTCCTATATTATATGTTAAACCATAAAGAATTGCATTGGTACAATAACCACTGAGGTTGATTATGTCATAGTGACAGCAGAAAGGAATATCAGAAAACAAGAAAAAAGAAATGTTTCATACTTGTGATTAGTGGAAAATAAGGAAGTGTAGCATAGCAACAACAACAAAAAAAGGAATTTAAAAGCACTTTCTTGGTTTTAATACTCCCAAACACATTAATTCTTTTTTGTAGTAATTTACAAAATATAAACCTCACATATATCCTTCCTTATTAAAATTATCAGTGGAATTTATGAAGTCTAAATTCTTTAATATGAGTTATGAAGCACCACATTATTTAGTTTGCACCTAAATTCTCTACCTGCAGCTATCACTACAAGCTACCTCTTCATCTCTACTTATACTGAATTACTTAAATTTTATGGAGTTGAGCCTCTTTATTTTATCATATGTACATCTTTATCACAAGAAACATATATCTTAAACCTTCCTCAACTTTTAAAGATGTATTCTTCTCACTTTTTGTCTTAGTTTAGGTTTTCTAGAAGCAGATCCTGAGTTGAGGTTAGGAAGAACTGGTAGGTTAAGGAAAAGTGGGAAAGTGAAGGTATGATATAAAAATAAATGATGTGTGTGCTGTCAAACAAGATAATACTGAGGCCAACTGGAATTGAATCCCATGGGAACTCTGGAGACTTGCAAAACAAGCATCACAGCTATTTCACAAGCCATGGGCAAACAATGCGACTAAGGTATTTATTCACCAGCTCCCAGCAGTGACTGTGGAGTCATTCATTTAGTTTTAAAAGTTTGTTTACCTTAATTATCTCTATTATACCAGCAATATTTACCACCAGATTCTTATTTGACTGTTTTGTCCATTTCACCTTGAGGACAAACTTAGAATTCTAAAAATTAATAATTATGCTATAAAAATAGAATTTTACAATGTGAATCTGAAATTGTGGGTATATACTTCCATCTCTCTATATTTTAAGCAAAAAATGCATTACAGGGATATTCATAAGGAACATTATGGAAGTCTACATACTCAATCTTGTCTTTTAGTCATTTTCAAAGCATCTCTGGAAAATTAATTTGAGAAGAAAGTAAGCAATTTGAGCAAAACTGCTATTCAAGTTTCCGTTTTGTTCCATTTTGTGTTCTGAATGAGAATTGAGAAAGAACTTTACTATTTTATTTTTCATTTGCTTTTTACTGTTATAATGTCAAATCATATACAGTATATCACAGTAAAAGCAAACATGTTAACCTTATAGTGCTTCCTTGAATGTTAATGATGATGTTTCTCATTATTTGTTTTTGTAACAAAGCATTATGGTAGCATTGGAAAAAATAAACTTTGTAAAACATTTTATCATCAATTCATCTTTAACAAAAGTTTCATCATATTTCAATATGGTATGATATTGCAGTACAGAATTATGCAAACTAAGAGGCATTTCTACCTGCAGAAAAACTGATGGTTATTACAGAAGCTGAGAAATAAAAGCAGATGAAGTAAGTCACCTGTGTTGTACTGCAGAAATAATTTTGAAAACACCCACAATCCAGTGTTGTCAATAGTTTGGTCATGATCAAATATATATTTTCATTATGTGCAGATTTTCTGGTCATGCTAATAATAATCAAGATACCATCTATTATATAAGGAGAAAATAAAACAGATCTAAGCACGAGTGACATACACACACACACACACACACACACACACACACACACACATGCAAAATGCACTACTGAGCGTTACTCTATGCACAAATGTCACTAAGTCATTTTGAAAGATATGAGCAAGCATTTGATCTGAGAAGAGTCTATACAAAAATACGAAATCCACATGTCAAATAATGCAATTCTGTATATTTTGCTCATGTGGACTGTAATCATTGCATTTAGATCTCTGGATTCCAATAAGCCAGTATATTTTCTTACATCTTTAAACCCATTGCCCGATCCACAAATGTTTGTAAAATAAATGCCCTCTCCCAAGGTTATTGAGGCTCTCTTCACACATTGTAAAATAGCACACCTGAGAAATCAAGGACTTCACTGCAGATCACCTGCCTCAGAATCACTCAGGTGCATGCTGACAGTCC
Source organism: Spermophilus citellus (assembly GCF_964194105.1). Lineage (NCBI taxonomy): Eukaryota > Metazoa > Chordata > Mammalia > Rodentia > Sciuridae > Spermophilus > Spermophilus citellus. The sequence continues at coordinate 64,674,110 of NC_138182.1, read as the reverse complement.
CTGGTAGTGTCCATCTGAATGAATTCAGAAGGAAGCAGTTGTAGAAGGAGAAAAATCCATCATTTTTTTCTTTTGCCAAGCTGTGATATTGATTATTAATATATCATGGCTATATTACCATGAAATATTTAGATGAGAATTGAAACTATATTTATTTTATTATAACATGCTTTCTAATGTTTGAGCATTGAAATTACAAAATGTTTACAAACCTAATCCAAATAAAAAACCTTTATAAAATAGCATAAGCAATAATTGACAAATTTTTCATAGCATTGTAATAAAACTAGATACTGCTATTTTATGTTTATTACTATTGTATTTTAAAGATATTATGAGTGAAGTAGAATTTCAAGGTATTTTATATTGTGTCTAAGGAATGCACATCGTATCATTTTTTCCCATCTCTATAAGTTTTTTTTACATTTGTATAGAATTTTCAATCTCATTTTAAACTTTAATAATAAAATATCAGACTGTTCCTGCTCAAACACTTTTTAGTACAGCTGCAAAATATAAAGTTTTGCTGGAAAATAATATGGCTAGGTACTTTGAACACCATTCTCTAATTATATAATTTTATGTACTATTTATTTTGTGTCTCATTTCAAAAATACTTAGAATATTACATTTCTTTCAGTTAGTTGAATATACATTATTTAAAATTGGAAAAAAACTGTATTTCATGGAATGTATTCTATAAGTTACTATGAAATTATTAAAGGCAGCCCTCAAATCAACTTCAGCTCAAGCAAAGTCAAAAAATATATATTGAAAGAAAGAAAAGGAACAGAAGGAAAAGGAAGAAAAGCAATTAATGATATATCAGGTGAAAATCTGTGTTAACTCCAACTTTTTGCTATAGCGTAGTCCTGTGACCCAGCTCAGACCCCTAACAAATAGAAGTAAATAGACCGTGGTTGACAAGTAGGGAGTTGAGTCAACATCTGTGATCTCTATCATCCTCATGCACTTTGTGATCTCGATCATCCTCAGATAGGTTGGATGCCATGACTACTACCTTCCAAGATACCCTGTGAATAACTCTGTTACAATACTCACTTTCTGAACAACATATACATTTTCTATCAAGTTTCTTTCATCACCACTAGAACAGAAACTCCTTGAGATTGGAGCTGTTGCTTTTTATCTTGGCATCTCTAGGCACAACACCAGGTACTCCATAAGTGCTTATTAAACATTATGAAGAAAAAGCACACTCTCTGTACAAAATTGGGACTAGCTTCATTCCACCTATTGTTTTGCACAATCATGATGATTAGGAATCATCTCATTTCACCTCTAGTTCAATATAGGCTTTTCCTAATAACATTCTTTTAAAAAATGTTTTATTCTAGTTTGTTATATATGACAGCAGAATGCATTACAATTCATATCACACATATAGAGCACAGTTTTTCATATCTCTTATTGTAAAATATATTCACACCATTCATGTTTTCATACTTAGGGTAATGATTTCCATCTCTTCCACCATCTTTTTTACTCTCATGACCTCTCCATCCCCCTTCCACCCCTTTTACCCTAAATATATTTCCTCTAATCCTCCCACGCTCCTCCTCCCAAGTCAACTATAAATCAACCTTCTTATATCAGAGAAAACATTCACATTTGGTTTTGGGGGATTGGATAACTTCACTTAGTATTATATTTTTCAACTCCATCCATTTACCTGCAAATGCCATGATTTTATTCCCTTTTATTGCTGAGTAATATTCCATTGTGTGTATATACCACATTTTCTTTATCCATTCATCTACATTGCTTCCACAATTTAGTTATTTCAAATTGTGCTGCTATAAACATTGATGTGGCTGTGCCCCTGCAGTATGCTGTTTTTAAGTCATCTGAGTATAGACCAAGGAGGAGGATAGCTGGGTCAAATTGTTGTTTCATTCCCAGTTTTCCAAGGAATCTCCATACTGCTTTCCATATTGGCTGCACCATTTTGTAGTCCCACCAGCAATGTATGAGTGTGCCTTTTCCCCCACATCCTCTCCAACACTTCTTGTTGTTTGTATTCTTAATAGCTGCCATTCTGACTGTAGTGAGATGAAATCTTAGAGCAGTTTTGATTTTTATTTCTCTAATTGCTAGAGATGATGAACATATTTTCATATATTTGTTGATTGATTGTATATCCTCTCCTGAGAAGTATATGTTCTGTTCCTTGTCTCATTTATTGACTAGGCTATTTGAGTTTTGGTTTTTATCTTTTGGAGTTCTTAATATACCCTAGAGATTAATGCTGTATCTGATGTGCAAGTGGTACAAATTTGCCAAGATGTAGGCTCTCATATTGTTTGATATAGATAATTCTAATATTCCAGGTCCACTTATTCCCAAATGCCTCTTTTTTGCTAAGTTTATTATATTTGTAAATAAATTCAAGTCTTGGCAGATTCCTTTTGATAAGAACTTATAATTTTAATATATATATATATATATATATATATATATATATATATATATGAGAAATGTATATATTTTCAGTGGCATAGATCATTGAGTTACTTTAAAATAAACAATACAATGGAAGGAATAAAGTCAAATTTGTCATAATGGTTTGTAAATTTAACCTGTCCAAGGATTTTCTCTCTCTCTTTTTTTTAAATGTCATTTCCTCTAACTTTGTTAGTTTTCTCTATACACAGTTTAGATGAACATCTAACAAATTAATCTTATAATCTATTTACCAACAATTTTACATCTAGATTATATAATTTTATAGTAGCAGTAAGGATTTAAGTATGCCATATAAACTAGTAAAAAGTAAGAAATTTACCAGAAATTAAAGCTAATGAAACTTGATTTCAAGGAAAAACAAGAAAAAATGACATAGGTGGCAGTAATTTAGGTCTATGTCAACATAATCTATGAACTTCAAATAATCTGAAGCCATTTGGATATATTACTCATAATTCTTGGATTAGAAAGTATTATACTTTTTGAAATTGAGTTCTTATAGAGATATAAGTTGTTTGGATTGGATTTATTCCATTTTAGATATATTTAATATGATCCTTTGTAAACATTTTGTTTTTCCAATTGTCAGAATTTCATACTTTCTTCCTAGATTCTAGATATGAATAATTTTCCACTGTCACTGATTTTGCCAGTTATGGAGAGCCAATTTTTCAGAATAGATGGGATTCTTTTCAGCTCAGGAATATTTCTTATGTTATAGATTTGCTCCTTTTTTTCTCTTTATTCCTATTTTTGTGTCAGAATTATATTACCTGAATGAGTGTTTTACCTTCTGTCATCCAGATTCATTTTATTCTTTATAATTGTTATATCTGTCTTTTACCTGGGCGTTTTAATTTCAGATAGTGTTTCTCCAGTGTAAGCTATATATTCTTGGAATCTGTACTCTCAGATTTGCTTTGTAAGATTAAATGTTTTTGTTCCCCCACCCTCTTTTTCATATCTCATTTTCTTATTGGTCATTTCATTCTGAAGCTTTTTTTTTAAATGTCATTTTTCCTAACTTTGTTAGTTTTCTTATTTAAGGGAGCTTAGGAGTTCTGAAATATTCTACAGTGAATAGTAAAAAAAAATGTATTTTAAATAATATATTTATTCTGATTCTTTTTTGCAACATTCCTTAGTTACAGAATTTGCACAAAATAATCTTTGTGTTTTTCTCCTCCTTTTACTTGATTTGTTAGTGAATTTTCTAATCTACCATAGAGGAGAAAAGGATCTGTCTGTTGCCTTTAGCCCATTTCCCATTCATTTGATCTAAACATATTCTTTAAGATTTGAAGGAGTTGGGTGCATCTGGAAAGCTTCAAATAGTCCTGCAGTAAACAAGGCAGAAATCTTCCACTGTTACTGCACAATTATGTGAGAAGCATAGATATTTACTGCACTTAGGAACCATTTTGGTGCATAAGGTTAAAAAGTAACAATCCTATTAATTGTACCCACTAATTAATTAATTGTACCAACTAGTACTAATTATTAATACCTTCTATATTCCAGATTCAGTATTTATATTGACTCTAACATTTAATGCCTCTCAAACTTAGGTAACATCATCATCATCATCATTATTATTATTATTATCATCATCATCATCATTATCATCATTAGTAGTAGTAGTACCAAAGTGTTATAGATGAGAAAAATGGAGAAGGACTTATATTGACCAATTCATGTACTGAGCTTTGATGGAAGAAAAATATATCCAAATAATAATGGAAAGAACAAAGGATATGAAACAAATAAACATAGGGGCAAATTCAGTAGCTTTAGAGCTTTCTGTATATATTCCAAAATAGTCACATATGACATGTTGGAAATTAAAATGTGGTATAATAAAAAAATAAATATGACTATTTCATACTAGGTATTATGTCTGTAAAACTTAAGTAGCATTTATAAAAATTAAGCTGCAAGAGTTGGTGAGCTGGTTCCATTTTGTCAAAATTGTCTGAACTAAGTAAACATTTGCATAGTAAGGTAATTTTTCTTTTTAATGTAGAAAAAAAAGAAGGCAACTACATTTTTTGACATTTTTTTCCTAGTACATTTGAAATTTCAGCCTCAATATATAAAAATATTTTGAAATCCTGTTTTTGCTGCCAACTAAGGAGAAGTGTCATATATATTTCTGTTTAACAATATTTGATATTTTTATTAAGCTTCTTTAAAATATGTTAAGAACAGTTAAATGGATAGCATTTTGTTATAATAATTCAAATTGAATATTTCTTTGTCTGAATCACAGTATTTCTTTCCTCAACTTACTTTCATCAAAGTAAGTCATTATTCAGGAACATATAATTAGCTGTTTTAATCTTATCATTTTCAGTTATCTACTAAAATAATTAGCTTTCTCTTTTCTTTTTAGTTAAAAGATTGTTAAGGGATCAATGAGCAATATACCATTTTTACTCTAAAGCACCAATTACTTTGACTGTCAGTGTAGATTTATTGATTTTTATTAGTACATTATCACAAGATACTCACAGCATGGTATTTATTAATTAGTAAGAGAAATATAGATTCATCTGTGAATAGTTCTTTTAAGTTTTTTATCTAGAATATGTTCCATTCGCAATGTACCCAATAATGGCAAGGAGAAAAAAGTTAAGGATAGCATTTTTCATTCAAGTTTTCTGTATATTCCTATTGAGATATATCATAAACTTTGCGTAAAAATAAATAAATTTGTAAAAATTTAAAACTACTCATGTAAATTGCAAAGTCAGGAAAAATCAATTTTCTTCGTCTCTATTCTCAATTACAGTGAATTTTATTATTTTTCTTATGATCAAGTAATATAAACAAGTATATGACATTCTTTTTTTACAAAATAGTATACTGTAATATTTTATTAAATAATAGTTATAAAGATATAAAAAATATAAAGTTGGAACATGATTTTTTGTTTGTTAGTGCATTGTCTTACTCTAGATCAAAATTTTCTGGAGAGAAAAGAATAGAAATAAAAGATAAGAAAATAATTATTAAGTCCCAAATTTAGCATGGCATTTTGTTGAGTATCTTTATATTTTAGTTTACTTAATCATTTGTCTATTATTTATTCAGCAAATATTCAAAGTGTCTACTAAGTGCCAGAAATCCTTGGATCCTAGGATACAATGGAGAACAACTTAAGATTCATGGTATAATGGACCTCATATTCCAGTATGGAAAACAATAAAAATGAATAATTATAAAATGCTACATATAAATTTTTGTCAGAAAAAAAATGGGATCAGGGATTAAGAAACAAACAGGGATGGTATTTTGGATACTCATGGAAAAGTGATCTATGGATTTGAACTTAAGAGAAGACATTGAAATAGGAAAGGTATCCATGTGAATATCTGAGAGAAGAGAATTCTAGAAGTGGGATCTGGGAAATAGAGAAATCCTGGCTTATACACGCTTGGTGGAAAGAACAGCAATAGGGCAGGTAAGAAAATCTTATCCCACTGCTTGATTTTTCTTTCTATCAGTTCATTTGTTTCTTATTAATTATCTACTTATTAGTGTTTTAATGTTTATGTCCTCAAATTTGCCAATTCTTTTCTTTATGCATTTTCCTTTTGAGGGGGCTAAGCATACTTATTAAGATTTTCTTCAAGTCAAGTTTGTATGTATGTTCTACAATGTATTTACTATATATTTAGAGTTTTTATATTAAATTTTAAAAACAAAGAATTTGTTAATAAGGGGACATGAAGTAGAGTTTGGGATTACATTTTTCCTAATAAATATCCAAATGATTCTGTCTCATTCATTGTCCATTCTTTTATGTCTGGTTTGAAATAACAACTTTATAATATAATAAGCTTCCATGCTGTACATGGGCATTCATCAAAAACTAATTAATAGCTAGCCTAGTTGTTGTTATTAGCTTTAATAAATTTCTGTGTGGGAGAAAAATATTCAAGATTGAAACTAATAACTACATCATGGTGTTTGATTAGGATCTAAATATGTAAGTTTAAAGCCTACTGCAAACTTAAAAATGTTTTGTGGTAAATTATGTCATTACATGTTGAAAATAAGCAAAAACTAAGTAATCACGTGTCATCAACCAAAAATAACTGAATTGTCAAGTATTGGATTTATTTTTTAAATGTTTTTATGTTACTAGCTATTTTGAGTTAAATAAAAACAAAGAATAAGAAATATTCTAATTAAAAAAAAAAGGTTCCATTTTTTTGTTTATCAACATTTTGTTTATCATTGACTAAGGTCAATTCTTACAGATTCATCATGTTTTACAAATTTTGCATTTAAATTTGCTTGATACTTGGCATATGCACATTTGTCTTTTAGAGCTACATAATTTTACCTAATAGTGAGTTCATCCAGACAAACATGCCTGGAATTTGATTTCAGTTCATGATCCCCCTCTTTTCCCTTACCTTTTTCTTCTCATACTCCTTCCCCACTCTCATAGTAGATATGTTTTATTTGAAATTTAATTTTTTTCATTTAATTATTTTTCAAATTTAATTTTAAGATTTGTGTTGGTGATTTATGTGAAAAACTTCTTATTTGCTTAAGATTGACATTGGATTAATAGATGAATTAGAGTTCCTTTCTCTATGATTCTTAATGTTATTCTCATATATTGTAAGGGTTTCAGTCTTTTCTGGTAAGGATTCATATTTTTTTTCCATAAAAGCTTAAGACATTCTATAGTTAATTTATTTGTGGACTTTGGTGACCTTGTTGATACCATAGTTGAAATATGCTCATAATATTGGCTGTGTGTGTGTTATGTCATACTTTTTGCTAATTTTAGCAGATTTTAAACAAGAAGGAGAAAGCATATGTCTTTATTTTACAATTTAAATCTTACGTTTTCATCTAAAAGTGAAATTTATTTAATTTATACATAATAATTGTATATATTTATAAGACATATTATGATATTTCAATACATGTGTAAATATGTAATAATCAGATCAGGATAATGGGCACATCCATCCTTTTAATCATTTGTCATTCTTTTGTGTTGGGAATATTCAAGTCCTCTCCACTACTTGTTTTTAAATATCCAATTCATCTTTGGCAATCATAGTTTCCCTATGGATATAGAACATTAGAAGTTATTCTTCCTATCCTACTGCACCCTAGGGCTTTTAACTATCGCCCTCACTGATGCATACCTTTCCGAGCCTCTATGAACAGTTTTCTACTCTTTAATTTTATGAGGTCAAATTTTTAGCTTCTACATAATTACACTTTTGAAAAGTAACATTGAGATTTTGTTGAACAACACAATTGCACCTGTATACAATAAATTAAAATGCATGTTGCTTCAATAAACTGCAGAAACTATAACCCATGGTTGAAGGAGGCTTATGGCTTTAGCATTTTCTTAGATGAAATTAAGTCATTTATTAGACATATTAACATTAGACTTACTAGTGTCTGTATATTTTGTACATTATATTTATCTGATTTTCTTGAGAAAGTAAGTTATTTGTAAGTTTCAGGCTTCATATTCTCTTACATACATAATAACTTACTCTAATGATCATAAGTAGGATTTTTATTTTCCCCTATTATTTAAATCCAGTATTATTGGTGATTATGGTAAACATAATTGAAAGCCCCATAAAATAAGTAAATACACAGGGATGCAGGCATTGCTTTTCGTAGTATATTTTTTTCTTTTTAAAATATATTTTGACAGGTAGAAAATTGTAAATCTTATACCTTTTTCAATAAAAATTCAGAGGCTTAGTACCCTAAATATTTTGTGGAACTAGTATTAACAGACAACAATAGGGCTAGATAACAATGTTATCTCTTCATTCTTAAGTTTGTCTGAAATTATTTTGAAAGAAAAATCATTTACATTCTATGATGTATGTGGTAAAATGCCATCTGACATCATTACTTCAGCAAAAGGTCAACTGAAACAGCTCTCTGTTATGTGATCACCAATGCTTTCTAGAAAATTCTAATTTCGAAGAGACACTTTTATGTATTCCTGTCACTTCTCATTTCTTTCAGATTATGACTGCTTGTGTGTTCCAAATTAAAAAAAAAACATAATTATTTTTCTACTACTTGTCTTGATATTGTTTCAGAGTTTGGGCTCCATAGCCAAACTGTCTGTATTTCAATCTGGGTTTCTAAACTGTGTCTTAGCTGCATGAACTTCAGCAATTGACTTTAATTTCTGCACCTCTCTTGCCTAGTCTTTAAAATAGCACTATTACCTCATGGTGATGTGGCCATTGTTAATTATATTATTTTATATTTATTGCATAATGTTTGGCCTTCTTAGCAATTATTATTTTTCTGTGTATCTCTTTCTCCTTTGGAGCTCTCATCTTCTACATTGGTTCAAATTTCAACAGGTGTAACACCTGTAGTAATAGGTGACTCCATCACATGACTAGATGACTTCATTAACCTCATAATCATAAGAATTTGAATTAGTAAAATTTGAAGTTCAGTTGTAACCTGAATGCCAAAATCATGTGCTGGGAATTTTATAGACAGTGAATTTCCAATTTAGATATATAAATATAAGATTATCTTTTCATATTCTCAAATCCATTACCTTCATATTTTTCTTACTTTAGACCAATGTTTCCAATATATCTATATTTACCCAGAATTTAAATTTGATCACTATTGAGTTACTTATTTCCAATTTTTCCTTTCTCTATTATTATTCTAACATAAATATTTACCTTTGTTCTATTTCTCACAATCAATCACAATAACAACCTCAATTTCTACCTATCTTAGCCTAATATCATTTAATTGATTTCCCTGTTTCTCATATCTCCACCTTATAACTTATCCAAACTACTACCAAAGATTAATTTTTCCTAACATAAAGTTCAGGTTGGGCTGGTCCCTTCTTTCAAACTTTTTTTATTTTTATCTTTATTTTTGTTTGTTTATTTTTATGTGGTGCTGAGGATCGAAATATTGCCTCAAATGTACAAGGCAAGCACTCTGCCACTGAGCCACAACCCCAGACTTCTTTCAAGCTTTTTGAATGGCTTTACACTCACAAATCTGAGACTGGAATTCATGGCCCTCTATGATTTGGTCTAATTACATTTTTTCAGTCTTTTTGGATAATAGTTAAGTTACTGGCCTTAAGTGAGGTTTTTTTTCCCACCAATCATGGTCTACTTGCCACTTCTTATTTTCCCTCAAATTTTCACACTTTTCTTTCTACATGCCTTTCTTGATGCTTTTGTGTGTGTGTGTGTGTGTGTGTGTGTGTGTGTGTGTGTGTGAGAGAGAGAGAGAGATAGAGAGAGAGAGAGAGAGGTGAGTGTAATGTTTTTCTACTACATTCTAACATTTCTGAATCTTTTGGAAGACATGTTATTTACCCGCTGGATTGGTGTCAAAACTCCATTATGGTGTTTAGGTTTGCCATGGGAAACCTGTCCCTGGCCATGAAAGTTGGATGGAGCTGTTTCTGAGTTTGATTCTAGGAGTTGGTACAAACCTACCCATCTCTAATTCATCAATTGTCACATTGGTTTTGCTAGAACAGTTGGCTCAGGTGTCCATGACCCAATCAGAGCCAATCCTGTGTATTTTCTGAAGAAAAGAGAAAAGCAGCTCTTAATTTTCTGATAGATTTGCAGTGAATGTCCACATTGATAAACCTCTCTCAGAGTTAAGATAGCATAGAAATAAACAGAGCCAGGGTTTAGTGAGTGAAGAAAACAAACAAACAAACATGACTTAGAGACAGAAGTAGAAATAAAAGTAGAAGTAGAGGAGGTAGAAACAGAGGGAGGAGAGAGGAACAGAATCTATGATACCTGATGTCAGATGAGTCCTTAAATCTAAACCCATAAGGTTTCTAATTATTAAGAAAATAAACTCTCTCTTTGCTTGAGATTGTGTTAGTTAAATTTGTTGAAATCAAAACTCAAAATAAAAATGAAATAAAGAGGAAAGTTCCATCACTAAAGATCCACAAAATGAATGCAAAATACCTATAACTGCTTTGCAGGCTCTGCCTTTGAGCTGAAAGACATTTGTACACATATTAAAAAGTTAAAAACGCATATGAAGACATGGACTTGAAGACTGATTTTCCTCCATAATATCACCTGTCACTATATGTGTAAAATAAATACTTTGAGGGTATCTAATTTTATTATACCTTTGAGATAGTTTAATGTATTATCGATAGTAAATGTTTTCTTTTTTTTAAAGAGAGAGAGAATTTTTTAATATTTATTTTTTAGTTTTCAGTGGACACAACATCTTTTATTTTATTTTTATGTGGTGCTGAGGATCAAACCTAGCACCCCGCGCATACCAGGCAAGCATGCTACTGCTTGAGCCACTTCCCCAGCCCCTAGTAAATGTTTTCTTAAGTATGTGTTCTATATAACTTATGTGACTATAATTTGAGAATACAGTAATTTAAACTTAATAGAGGTGATTTAATTTTTAAACAAATATATAAATTTTATATATACTAACTCAAAATTGAATTTATTGCATGACAAGGAAGGAGGCACTATTTGAAAAGTCTATGTGCTTGGTCTCTGATGATCACCTCCTCCAAATACTCTGTTTCTGTAATCCTATGTTTTAGGTGGCACAATCAGTTTATAGGACTGTGTAACTATTTGGATGGTACTTTATCTTACTGTGTTGGAACTTTCATTCCACTTTGTCCCTTGAAAATCTTTTTTGTGCGGGACAATAAAGCCCATTTTCTAATCAAGCTGATAGGCGCCCAGCCTGAGCTTCTTTCTTTGTCTTTGATTGTGTCAATCTAGACAATTAAGATGAAAAGCACATTTACATGAGAGTAGAAAATTGTGATTAAAGAAAGCAGTGTTAGCTTTTGTTATCTTAGTAATATTCTAAATTTTATTTGCTCTAGTTGTCAAGAATAGACTGGGTTCAAGGGATTTTTTTTCCACAAAAGTCAATTCACCTGAAAGGGAGGTCAATTTATTTAAGAGACAGGAAGATCACAATTGACGGGGCCTGTGGCTCTGCTATCTATTTTGTATGCTTGCATAATTTCGGAGGGTTTCTATATAAGTGTTTGAAATGGCTGGGGTCAGGTTAAACAACAGGGGAGGTGGGAGAGAAGTAGAAGATTATTGGGGAAAAACCCACATAATCTCAATGGAATTATTACTTTTGGATTGTTGCCAAACACATTTCCATCAGTTTTATTTGTTGTGCAAAGTCTGGGCTTTCATTATGAAGTGATTCTGCACTAGGGTACTCCAATATGAATAGTATTTGAAGAATATTTTCTGATGTACACACACAGTTATGTGTGTATTTCATAGATATAAACAAATTTTCTCTGCTTTGATATCTGTCATCTCCCTGCATGCATTATTACGTTTCCTCAGAAATATTATTATATTTCTTTATCTTTGTTGGCATAAAAATTTATATAGCAAAGAAGAGAAAAATCAAATCGGTTTTAAATATTATTTTATTCTAAATGATTATAGCAGTTTCCCAGAAGCTTAGATTAATAGACTGTGAAACTGAGTAAAGTTGAACAAAGCTATGATCAATGCTCATTATTTGAGAGAAGAACCACAGTGGACTATAGCCATTCATCTAATCCTTGGGGTTCAGTTCCAAGATCCTTGTAGATACTATATTAGTCTGTTTTGTACTATAATGAAATGTGTTAGGATAGATGACCTTATCTGGAAAAGAAGTTTACATGGTTCATAGTTCTGAAGGTTCAAGGCCATATCTAGTGATGTCTTTCTTGCAGGCAGAGTCCCAAAGAGGTTCAGGGCAGCACATGGCAAAAGATAGGGAGCACACACATAGGTCTCTTCTGGTTTCTCTCCTTCTTCTTATATCATCACTGATTCTGAGGAAGCTATGCTGATGACCTTATTTAATCCTAATCAACTTCAAAAGGTTCCAACTCTAAACACCATGGTCAGATTATTTTCATCTTTTTAGTATTTTGCAATTGGGAATATCTTTCAATACATGAACACTTAAAGGACATCCTCAAAGCAAATCCAAATGATAGAACATACCTAATTCTACATATGTTCAATTCCCTTATTTAAAATGGCATTGGATTTACAAATAATCAACATGCAACTATCTATATAGCTTAAATAATATCTAATGCAATGCAAACGCTATGTGAATTGTTGTTTTACTCTATATGTAGGGAATAATGGCAAGAAAAATATCTGTACATGTTAATTATAAACACAATGTTTTTTTTTCAGAATATTTTCAATCTGCAGCTGGTTGAATCCAAAGAGGCAGAAAGAAAGGATACTGAGGGCTAACTATAGGTTCTGTCTGCCATTTAGTGAGATAGGAATTGTTAATGCCAATTGTCCTTGTGGAATTGTTCATTTCTTCATATTGAAAAAAAAAACCCATACTTTTACTTAGAATTTAGTATAGGTTAACATGCATATCTTTTTGTTTCAAACTATTTATGTTTTTACAGATATTTCTTACAGATATTTAGGTTCTATGACCTGCATTGTTACATCATTATTGGCAGGTAGCATTTCATTCCATATGTTTTAATTCAAATCATGGGACCACAGATATGCAGTTGTAAACCTAGGTCATCATGCTTGACTCCTCCATTCTATACCTCAATCATCATATAAGTTACTAAAGTATATTAATGCAACCTATAAATTAAGGCCCTCAGATGTACAGGTGTTACCTCATTGAAGACTCATGTTTCTGATCAACCTGGTGGTCCCATGGATGACAAATTTTTTTTGAATTAAAATTTGTTATGGGAGTCTAAATATTTATCAGTTATGTCCTTTCATTCCTCACTCAAGGCCTACTTTCCTCATTCAGGCCATCTGTACCAAGGTTTTGGTAGCAATTTCCTGATTACTATCCTTCACTTGGTCCCACTTCCCCCTTGTTACCTCTAGAAAGCCACAGGATTGACCTATATGAAGCTAAACCCCAAAATGATACTGTTTCCCTTTGAACACTTCACTCTCTATCCATTGCCTCAAAATCCAAGGAAACTCCTTAAAACTCTTATACAGCCCATTAGGATCTAACTCTTGCTTTAATTTTTCATTCTTATCATAACCTCCTTTCTCACTCTTATTTCTTCCTTCTCTATCTTCCATGTTTTCTGTCATTGGATTGCATTGCCTGCTTCTCTAAAATGAATTTATTCACTTATTTATCTAGTCTTTCATTCAGAAATACATATTGAAGACCCATGTTTTGGGTAAAATACTAGACAGTAGGAATGCTGACTTTTATTGACTCCAACATTTTGTTTAGCAAATGCTTATTTTTCCAGTATTGTTTCAGCATGAGAGGGTTAGTTTCCCTTGACAAGACTAAGTAATATGGCCATTACCATATTACCTTTATACCACATGTATCTTTGTATTTGTATAACTGGCAATTGTTATATAATACTAAATATTTTGCTAATCAAATATAAGTATGAATATTATGAATAGTATTTAAAGTATATTTTATGATGCTAATAAAATATATTGAAAATACATATATAAAACTATTTTTCTGGAAAATGTGTTACAATTTTGAGTAGGCATAATATATAGAACAATTTACAAGTATTACTTATTATTGTAACAGTATAATATTCCAATAATAATATAATGCACTTGTTTGTTTTACTCACTAGCTCTGCAAAATTGGACAAATTCTTTAATCCTTAAAATCAATGAAGATTATCATTGTGCCAAACTTAATAAATATTAATAATGTTGACATATGATTGAGTTCAAATTTAATGTCATGTAAACTGAGGAAAGTGGCTTTTTTTCTTTGAGTTACAGTGTATTCCAGTATCAAATATAGTAATATTTGTTGTTCCTAGTATTCTTACCAGGATCTAATAACATAAGAAAAGTAATTTTTAATAAATTATAAAACATTATAAAAATACAATGTTATATGTATTTGGGACTAACAGTATTTGCTGATGTCCTTCTCAGAAACTTCATGTGCCAGATGGCCAATGTACCACCCCTCACCTCAGCTGCAATGGGTATTGACTGCTAATAACAGCTTTCACCTGGTCTTGTCTCCACAAATTTGCCCAAAGGTTGGACCACAAAGTCTCTCATGGGAACACAGACACTTTTCTCCCATTTTGAGAGTCTACATGCAATGACGAAGGGACAAGGAGATGGAAATGCTGGGTCTCCTGACCTCAAAAGAAATGTTCACTGTGAAAAGTAATTTATGTTGCAGAACTTCCTAGGAGATCAGCTTGGAATCCATGCTTTCTCAGCTCCTTCACCTACTCTACTCTTCTTTCCTCACTTTTCTGCAAGGCACTCCACCTCAATAAATCACATGCTCCTGAATCTACTTCTGAGATGCCAGCCTAAGACACTGCTTTATGCAAATTAGAACCCCCCTATCCTTTATTTTCCCCTAAGCTTCTTAACCTACTTGTTAAATAAGTGCAGCAACAATTATAGAGAGAGGAGAACATTTTAGAAAACATAAAAGGCCAGTTTTGGGGAAAAATGTTAATTCCCTTACCCAGGACTAGAAACAATTCAGAACACGGTAAAACATGATTAAAAACTAAAACTACATCTTGATCCAGGGAGATATACAGAGCACTAGCATGTTTGTTTTGGGGGAGAAATCATCTTTAATGGATTTTAAAAGTATTACTGTAAAAAAGAAAAAATTCTCATGAAGGACAGTCTTCTAGACTGTTTATTTACTTGCACCACTTTCCCCAACCTTTTGGCTATTTTAAGGATTAAAACATATAATTCTGTCTTCTTAAGTAATTTTTCTCAAATGATCTAAAATATTTAAAGAGCTCTAGTATGCTCAGAGAAAAAAAATGGCAAAAAATATAATGAAACTATAGAGAAGGAAAATATAAATGCATGAGAAAATCCTCTATAAGTGAATTTCAAAATATTTAAATGTGCCTTTCAACATTACCAGATGAATAATCCCATTATCATAATTTATTAACCAGATCTTTTGTTCTATGTAGTAATACACTGTGTTTCCATGCTGTGTGTTTTTTATCCAGTGACCTAATTTGCTTAAAAGGAAACTCTTAAAACTCCCCTGTTGTAGTGAATAAAATGTTAATGAAGAACTACAGAGAAATCCCTTTTGCATTAGTTCCATATTCCCAGGAACATCATCATAAATTTGTTTGCCTGGTTCTGACAATGGTAGTGATGTTCAAGCTGCGCAAAAGCATAGTAATGCTAAATGGTTCTGATGGAAAAGTTAAAGATGTTCAAGGCACTGTCATCTGGGATGGACTATGGGAAGTTATCTTTTGGAGGGAGTATTTGATGGATTTGGCTTTCATCCAATTTTTAACATTTATTATTTGCATTGATAACTGTATTACTAGAAGTTTTTTTATATAAAATTGTGGATGAACACTATTCAAGCAAATATGCTTTCATCAAAAATTTTTAAACTAGCTTTCTTTATTTCACCACATTATGTTGATAAAAATATAAAATTTAATGACTTAAAATGTTTTAAAATTATTATTCACTATACAACACAACTTATGCCTAGAATTCATCTTTTTATATCTAAATATCTGCTGTACATGATAAATGTACACTTAACAATTTAAAAATAATTTGTGAATATTGAGTGCTAAAATAAACTGCTATGCATATTCTTCAATTTAATTGTTGACAAGTTTAAATGCGTATTCCACTGATAACATTTCCAATAGCAGATTGGGAAACTGATACTCAATTTGAAACCTGAGTGACTTTATGAAAATCCAAACAATATTTTATTTCTTACCATCTTATGAAACTACTTGATTTTGGAAACATTAAGATCATAACAAGTTAAATTTTAACTCATCCCAATTTTAACTCCCCCAAAAAGATATAACTGAAGTCCAAGTACCTGGCTCCATTTTTATTTACATGAAAAATACTTACCGCAGCGTCTAAGCATTTGAAGACAACACTGGAAATTCCACATCACACTGACGTAGCAATTAAGGAATGAAAAACAAGCTGCACATTGAAAAGAAGCCTATCTACTTTATCTATTTTATCCCTGCATTTATTAATATGAATAAAAGGAAATTTTTTTGATACTTTAGCTTTGGGGTATAAAGCTCTACTATCCTCAGTTTGGTATTTTAAATTTCTATCAACTTTTCCCTTTTAACAATCAAAAACCTTTTCCTCTCCTTGTCGTATACTCAGAGGATCTGTATGGTCACAGAATTTCCACTAGCTTCAAAGAAAGTGCCTTGTTTATATTCCTTTGAAACAAATGCAAAATAAGTAACAAATAGGCCTATGGTGTAAGCAACATTTTTACCTCTGTGAAGTATTTGGGAAAACAAAAGAAGACCCCCTAAATACACAAGCAATCATGTTAATCAGTCATCAGTGATTTAACTTGAAATTAATTATGAGCACAGGGGAATAAGAAATAATAGAATGTCTGCAATAAAATTCTCCATAGTGTGATATCTCCACATGCCTATACCTTTTAAAAATATGGTTTATTCTTTTATTTATATTATTTTTTTCCTTTAGCTGGCAAGCAATGACTGAGAAAAACACAATAGAAATTTGATAGCTGCTATGAATTAGTAAATTTTGATATATTGTTTTAATTAATTTTCAGAAAGATCTCATTAGCTAGGTATTACTATACACACTTTATAGCATAAGGCAGTAGGATTTGAGAGTTACAACTTCACACAATTTACAAAACATGATGATTGTAATTGTACTCAAGAATTTCTGATATTTCAAATATTTCAAATACTTCCCACTGCCTTATAATTCAAAAATGTTACTAAAAGGAAGACACTGTATTTCTGTCCTATTGGCTGAAAAATCATACAGCCTAATCATTGGTAAATTTCATTTTATGGGACCCTTACAAAGTCATGTTCATATGTTCATATTATCATGTTTTTTTTGAAATTTTTGAAAGTAAGATTTGTCAAAATAATTTATGTCCATTTTTATGCTTTGGATGGAAATCACCCCAATTTGAGTGTATTAAAATTTTTATATTTATATGGCAAAAGTAAATAACAATGCTACAAAGAGTGAACATATCTCTCTGAAGTTTCTTGATTTCTTATATATAATAAGAAACTTAGGATTTATCATCAATGACTGAAAATTTTTTCACAGATCTTTTAATGACTGATAGTTTGAGTAGTAATTGAAACTTTCCAAATCAGATGTCATGCTTTTACCTTATTCATGCTACAGAGACAATATCAGAGATTATATAGGAAAACCCAGAAGGTATTAAAAGAGCATTGTTTTGTGATGTCTTTTCATATATATGTGTATGTGTGTGTTTATGTTTGTGTGTACCTACATGCACACACACATGAGTTTAGGTACAAACACATATGACACAGAGACATGCAGAATGAAGAGAATGTGGGTCTTGCTGATAATGGCTATGAGATCATCATGATGAGATTAAATTCAGATAGAGATACAAAATTCATTTAAAATGAGCTAAGTGTATAAAAGACAAGTATCATTAAAGAACACAGGAAATGAGAAAAGAAATCGGTGTGTATAAGTGCTCATGGTCTAACATTTCAGAATCCAAAATAAGAATGTGGATTGAAGAGTCAGTAAATTAGACATATTGTTTCCCCCATTATGCCATTCCCAAACCCTCTGCAGTGCTTCTGGACAGAATAGAGTTTAGCACTAAAATACACCAATGGAAGAATCTATTTTACTAATGATTTTTTAGTATTTATTACAAAATCAAAACATCATATAAGAATGGAACACAGTCATGCAATTGAATCCATGGAAAGTAGTTGGAAATGATATTATAATTGCTATTCCTGTGGTCATATCTAATGATGATGACAGGCTTTCACCATGTAGATATCATTTACAAGGAATTATTATTTGTTAAAAGCATACAACTTTTAAATATTGAAATGTCTCCAGTAAGATTTCTCTGGACCATGTAATCACCTTTGCCTCTTGTCAAACAAATTCCAAAATGCCTAATTTCCTGATTTCCCAGAGGAGCAAGATATTGGAACATAGATGAAGTGATCAGATTGTAGAATCAGAGACTTTTGTTGTTAATTCTAGTTCCACCATTTTGTGACTATGTAAATTTACTGAACCAAAGTCTCCTCATTGGAAAATTACAAAACTTACCTAGTTTCAATTTTTAAAATGGTTTAAAGAGTTTATATAAAAATAGCTTAGCAAGTAGACGGCATTAAAAAATAGAAACTATATTTAACTCAGGTGTTCATTTCATTTTCCAACCTGTATGTCACTCCTCTAATTTATTCAGTTTCCCCTGATACATTTATTTCTTCATTCTTGAAGTGTTTGGGGCAGATTCAGAATCATTCACAAAGGTGAGTGGGCCTGAGTTGTGCTGCACAAGAAGTCCACTCAATAGTTGCATTTGCTAGCTAATGCAAATCTAGACATGTGACTTAGATTTTATTCTTTCTGCATTTCAACCTACATATAACATGAATAAGAGTGATGCAATTGCTTTCTCTTATACGTGCTTTTATCCCAAAGAGTTCAACTATATCTATTTAGCAAAAGTCACATCAATAAAACAAACAAACAAACAAATGTCCAAGAAAAAAACAATTCTCCCAGACAAATGGTTAAGGGGTTCTTTTTTTCTTTCCTCTTAGGAGCCTCACATTGTACATGACTGTTGAGAAGAATTAGGTTAAGGGTCAGTATTATTACATTTATGTTTTAATTTTTTTTTTTTAGATTTTTTGTTTGTTTGGATATAACACAACTTCTAACTAACTACCCCATATGGTGCTTAAGTAGTAAATACCTGTAGAAGGTTCATACCAAAAAATAAATGAGATTTTTTTTAATACACAGGAATTGACACATAATAAAGGATTGTTAAATATTGGAGTGTTCTCTCATTTAATAGAGTCTGATTTTGAAATATAATAATCTAAAGATGGAAGGTGAATAAAATTTCTGTGAATTCAAAAAACCACTATAAGCCTCATGAAATAATCTCAGGCTAGTTGTAACAGAAATAGTAGGATTACGAGATCAACAGTAACAACAGTTTTATGTATATGAAAAGGGACAACAGCAAGACAAAATAGGATATATCGTGTAATGATGCTTATAGTGTTTAAAAAGGTATGTGTGAAGTAATTGAGAAAAAGTTAAGTATTTGAGAAAACACCTTGATAGTCCTGACTATAATAAATGTAGGGAGTGCAGTCACATAGAGCTATTATCATTCTTAAGTTGCATGAGATGACAGAGGAGGCCCTTGTGGATAAAAATGATTTCAAGATACTTAAATCCAAAACAAATTACTTTCTTAAGTATTAATTGAAAATACACAATTTTGCTAACAATGAGTATTTTTGTGCTAGAAGCATTCCAACAGAAAATGGGCATCCAGTTTTAATTTTCATGGAATGAAAAACTATGATACAGTTTGGAGACTAGACTAGGAAACTTTATTTTGTGTACCTTTAAAACTCCATGTCTTTCTGAAAAAAAAAAAAAAAAAACCATTATGAAAATAGATATATTTTAAGTGGTTCTATCATGTGTTATTACTTATATAAATTCTGAGTTGTTCCAATGTTTAAACTGTAAAAGATGGAGAAAAGTAGAGAAGGAAGTGTCTCTGGCTATCATTATTAGGCCTAAGTCTTATTCCAGTACAGTGCTTGACCTGCAGCAGGCCTGACAAAGGAACAAATGTGTCCATTAACAGGCATAATCTTGTGAAGCAAAAATTCATAATTTCAATATGTCATAAAGAGGTGAAGAAGCAGGACAAAAGGATAAACACACAAAGAGTATGTTTAAAGAGCTATCTGTAAGATTAATTAATAAAGAGATCTATAAAAGTAACCATAATATATGGTGGAAAGGATGAAATAATAAAATTACAAATTGTCTTGGAAGTTCAGGAGGATATAAATCACTTGGCTAGTATGGTTAATGAAATTCATCTATTTGGCACTGGTAGGAAGAAATGCTTTTTAGTAGGTAATAATATTGGTAACTTCCTATGGAAGCAATAAAATTGATTCTTCAAAATATTGTTATCAGTTTGCTATTTCTAATTTAGAGTATAGCTTAACATATAATAGGTTAAATGAAAGGGAATTGCTGAGTATGTTCTTACATTGGTTTGTGAAGTGTGAATATTGATTAATGAAGTTTTTCCCCTAAAGCTATAAAAACTGAGCGTTCATTTACTCTGTGAGACAGTACATTAAAGAAAGAAAAAGAACACATAGCATATGTCAGCTCTTGTTCCAGGATCATGCAATCATAGTCCCTGTTCTCATAGAACTGATATGTATTTAGTGAGATGTTGAAAGTGCTCTACTAAAAGACACAAAGTATTATGGTGATGCAAAAAAAATGTATAAGTCAAATTTTGAAACTGAGAGGATTTTTGCAAATTTCTAAGAAATTATGAATGTACTTTGGGAAATATAAGTCACCTAGTAAAAGGAAGTCGATCTTGTTAAACTGAACCCTAATCTATACATTCAGACAATCAATAAGATTTTATTTATTGCCTTCTGCAAAACATGATTATTTTATGTCAGGTTTTTTTGTAAAAATAAAGGTTTTGTTCTGGTAACCTAATATCTCATATAAATATCAAAATATATAGAATATTTGTAATGATGATGGTAGTGAGATGCATATGAGAATATAAAGATGATGTTGTCAATAGAAAAAGGTTACTGTTGAATCAGAAGTGATTATAAAATACTTCAATATACATTTAAGATGTTTACATAAAATACTTACAAAATTTTATTTTAAATTTAATTTTAAAATGCTTAAAATTCATACTTTATATTGATCCAATTTTATTCTTTTAAAAACCATGCAGTATTATTGACAGGTAGTTTATGTAATTTTTTCATAAGGTTGGGCACTGGTAGGTTTATGCTTTTACATATGAACTCCAGTCTACTGTATCACAAAATAAACATACACGGTTATAAATAGATGAATAATGCCTGTAAGGTCTAGGGAGGTTTAAAATAAATAGATAAATATTGACACTGGTTTTGGAAAAGAGAGGAATAATAACAGGTTGGGGTTGGAAATGTTCCTATTTATTTAATCCAGTTCCAAGGAAACTAATGATTACTGTATTTTCATACGAAATTCCTGTTACCTCATAGAATATTAGATTAAGAAAGGTCTTAGGTAACTTTGAGTACAATTGTACCTAATTCAGGATTTATTTGAGACTGCTTGCTTGTCACAAATGAACTTGTTCACTTCTAGTTTAGAATGTTTGATTCTATATAACAAAGATTATATATATTCTAATTTAGAATGTTTGATTCTATATAATAAAGATTAGGAAATTAATTATCAAAAATATTATTAGTTTGATCAATTTTTAACTGAAATTTCATTTGTTCTTATTATTAAAAAGTTGATTTTTAATATGAAAGCATTTGAAAAGAGCTTGTTCACCAAGAAGCACTAACATAAAACAGTTATGTGAAATTATGCATTTAAGAAAAATTGAAATAATTTCAAACTGTTAGTATAACCTTGATTTGAAGGCATGGCTGAAGGCTAAGAAAAGAAAAGCCCTGTGAATGACTCTTATTAATCTAGCTTGAAAATGGATGAATAATATGTTACAACCTCTCTGACATATGGTGAGGTTTGCAGTAAGTTTGGCATAATGGTTTCACTTAATAAACACCTGATTAGCATTGTTTAACAGGTTTGGAGTGCATGAAAACAGTCAAATAGCAACATTCTGTCTAGTTAATTCCTCATTAGCAGACTTACAGTTCCAGCATTTGACAGATTGTATACCAGTCTTGACACAAGGTGACCTCTTGCTTGGACCTGTTCATCACCTTCAGTCTGTCATGAATGAAGTCGGTATAAATGTCAGAGTGAAAGTGACATCACCAGAGACTTCATCTGGTGCCTTGAAGGTTATTATTTTCCCAATGTGGTTATTATAGACAAAGTGAAAATATATGAAGCAACAAATAAAATGAGGATGGTAACCCGAGTAAATTTTATGTACTGTATATGAAAGTTTTTGATTAATACTGTGTATTTTTTAAAAATATGACCCTAAGTAAAATTCAGCAACGTTTATTTCAGTTTCTTCACTTTAGATATTTTTTTTCCTAAAAGAATGTCTAAGCTTCATCCAAAATGGACAATGTGTGAGCTTTTTGAAGATCAGTTGTGAAATTTAAATAAAATTTTAATAATATTCCTTTTATTTAATATATTCAACCCAATCTCCTCATTTTATAGTCTTTTAATATAAAAAAGAAAGCAAATCAATGTTTGATATAAATTGGAATAATTAAATTGAATTACAAATTGTAGACATGAGAAAGCTTCTAGGAAGATATTTTGTGAATAAGTCTTTGATTATTACAATGTAAGTTCAACATTTCAATAATATCCTACATATTACAAAAAAAAATACTCATTTAACATTTTCTTCAACCTTGATAAACCATTTTCACCAAAGAATTTGTTTGAAAGCAATTATACAATTGCCCACATTTATATTTTTCTATTTGACAAGTGGAAATTGAACCAATTTCAATTTATCTAATGAAGCTTTGATTAATATAAAATGTTGTAAAATGTAACAAAATAGATGTGTTTTTTTTTCTTTTTTCCACCCCTCTAGTAATTTTCCATAATAAATGCTTTTAAAATGTTATTCCTAAGGATTATTACTCAAAATAAAACCAAACAAAATTTCATATGAGGAAGTATATATTGCAACATGAGAAAAAGAATCACTTGACAAAAGTCAATTTTAGTTCATAGAAAAGATCACAGGAAAATCATGTTATCCATTAGATTGGAAGTGTTTTCTTTCAACATCAAGAAAGATAATTGAAAATAAAAATTAACTTTGTTGTAAAATGATTTTTAAGGTCTGAACATAAATAACACAAAATTGAAAAAATATTTTGAAGGGGTTATTTTTAAATTTTATATAAAATAACTTCCATTTAGTTTTTAAAAATTTTATCCTTTAAGTTTCATAATTTTATGTAACCCTTAAATGATTATAATAATTTTAATTAATTAACTTTGATAATTAACATAATTATTGGGTTTTATTCTACATTTTCTTTTAAGTGTATGTTATCTCTTGTAAGCTGGTATATTTAGTACCTATGATTTTGAGGAACCCAGGGGAAAAATTATAGCAGAGGAAAGATCTCAAGAATGTGTGAATAGTACAACTGGATTTAGTTTCCAAATGATTCCAGACATCAGATTTTCCTTATTAATACATTATTGAGATAAGCCTTTTTAACATTATATAATACCAACACCTACAACCGAACTTGATATCTTTCTAGAGGGGGAACTGAAGATCAAATAACTTAAGCAATGTACCCATTTACCCAAACTAGTAGATAAAAAGGTTGGGATTGCAAACTCATCTCTGTGTGATTCCCAAATCATATCTACTTTCTTTTTTTTATTTGTTACATATATGACAATAGTGGAATGTATTACATTCATAATTATCCATTCACAGCACAATTTTTCGTAACACTGTATATAAAGTATGTTCACGCCAAATTATGTCATTATACATAGAATTCTTTCATGACTCCATGAAATGCTGTTTTCATATCCTCTTTATAGCTTATTTCATGTTATGGAATTTTTCTTTTTCTTGTTTGGTAACAGCTTGTTTTTCTTCCAATAGAACTCTTTCTAGAAGTAATTACTTTCTTGCTAGGTTTATATGTACATCATATATGTAAAGCGATTTTCTAATCTTTTTATGTTTTGCCTCATTTATTATTTATAAACTTCTTCCACTGAACCAATATCTTTAATTGTCATCATTAATTTGGTATAGTCTCCTTTCCTTTTTCCCCCAAACTAATTGTAAGTGATTCAGTATACTGGTGCACAATTTTCTTAATAATCTATGATATATCACAACAGGGGCAACTGATCTATACATGCTCATTTTTTCAAGCAATATTCCCTTATCTGCCTTTGTCAAATGTCATTCTTGAATGCTTTCATTATTTTTCTAATTGTCCAAATGTATTTTATTCATTTTTATTGCTAAAGACAGGTTTACCTGAGGCAAGGAGTGAAATATATAAAGCAATTCAGATCCATTAATAATTTTGTGCTTTAGGTTAGTTATCTTATTGTCATAGTAGTTATTTTCCAAAAGTGAAGAGAAATTTATGAAAGAGTCTTTAAAAAATAACATCTTAGGTGTTACTATAAATCTTGATAAAATTGAATTACAATAACCCAATTGCCCTTATTTATTCTAAGAAGGCAACATATTAAAACTGGGACTTGAATGGGGGAGTTGCTGGTCAGAGTATAAAATTAGAGGTTAGCCAAGAAAATAAAGTTTGAGATCTATTATACAGCATCATAATTATAACTAATAAAATATATTGTGTTCTTGAAAAATGCAAGGAAAGTAGCAGAGTTATTTCCCCCAAAATTAAGTAAGGTACTACACAGCTACAATTAACTCTTCCACAATGCATAGGTATTTCACAACATCATATTTTACATGATAAAGCAAAAATTTTACATGTCAAAACATAGGTTAAATAAATAATCAGAAGTAGGTTTCCAATAATTGCCTTGATGATATTCAGAAGCATAAGATACAATGATATAAGGAATTGTCTTATTTATATCAATTAAAATTTCTTAGTGATCATCTGCTGTATTTTTATGTATTTAAACATCATAGACATTTAGCTTCTTTTACTTTGGGATATAAGGTAAGGATATTTGACCAATAGACGCATACCTTTATGATAAGATTGTTTACTTTCCCTTATTTCATTGGGGAAACTTGAAAGGACACAGCCTAACCTAAAGAAGACAGACAATACTGTTCTTAACTGTTAAATATGCACAAAGACAATTATTTTTCTTTCATATTGTTAATGTTATTCCCTCCCTACTCCAGAATAATAATAAAAGTTTGAACCTGCTTAGTCTATTGGCTTGTTCCATTTATATTCCAAGCATCACTAGGCTCTTTGGTTTGCTTTGTGCATCTGATCAATTTTCCTCATGCTGATCAAATCTGGGTAGAATAAATCAAAAATCTCAATACAATTCTTAATGTCTTCTCTGTCCTTCTTTCATCTCTTTTTATTGTGTTTGTTTTTATTGTAGAACTAGAAAATAAATTGTACAATTATATTGATGCTATTTTGGTTCAATTTATGGTCAGAAAACTGATTTTTTTTTAATTCACTAAACAAAAGTTTACTTAAAATACATACTTGGCCATTTTAACTTATTAACTTATGGTATTATTTAGTTAAAATAGAGACACAAAAGATTTGGGTGTGATGAGTGCCTCCTCAATTAATTGACTAAATACTTCTTATCCGATCTATATTGCTAAGAAATTTTATAGGACTTCCATAGCTGTTTAAGAAAAACTTTATAACACATTAGTAAAATTTGGATGACTCCAGTGTTTTAAAATGCTAAGTTGTTAAAAACATTTTGGCACAGATGTATGTGGAAAGATCTCTGTAAAAATAAAAAGTTCAGCCATTTCTGAATCTTAGGATTGTCAGTATAGACTGAGCCATTTATGGCAGGATGTGTATAATACATTGTATTATGAAATATTACTTATTTCTAATTCATTACAAAAATACTTTCCTAAACTTACATATGTGATTGATGGCAAGAAACCAGGTATTCACATCTAATTATAAGGGTTTTTCTTTGTGCTAAAATGGACTCTATTTATCTATCAGTGCAATCAATCTATGCATTTTTCTTTGTGTCTGTCACCGTACTACCTAAGCACTTAGCAAAGATATTAAATTAGCCAAAAAGTGTGGAGTGGGATGTTTTTTCTTGTCTTTACTACATTTATCTAAGCCAAACTAAAGCTAAGCAGACTGTGACTAATATTGGAAGCTTTATTCTTATCGCAGACAGAGTTGTTTTCATTCTTGTTATTATTAATTGGTTGAATGCCAACAATATATTCAGCACAGGACATAATTGCACAATATGTTCTTTCTCCTGCAACCTAGAAAGGGATCAACTGCTTTCATCTACTAACATTGATGCCAAAGTGATGAATGCCCCTTCATAACCCTAGGTTTCCTCTCCTGCCTCCCTTTCTTTATCTGCTTCCCTCACCAGTTTTCTTTTAAAGAGACCCATTTAATATGCCTTTTTTTCATTTCAGAAAGGGATTATAATATATATATGCATATTCTTTCTTAAAGAATATATATATATATATATATATATATATATATATATATATTCTTTTTTTTAAACTTATCCTTGTTAAATGTTGATATATAAAAAAATCAAATGTTTATTTGATTTCTCTGAGAATTGTAATGACTACATGCTCTAGTTTTTACTGACAGTCTGAAAAGCATTACTCTGGCATGTATATTTAGCTCACATAAACTGTATGTATTATATGTAAATATTAATATATATTAGAATAATTATAAACATACATTATGTTTGTGATGCTCCATAATACTATAAGATTTTTTATTGTTATTTTTGCTAGGTAAGCACTCTACCAACTGAACTATACTCCAGCCCCTATAAGATATTAGAGATAGATTTTTTTCTCATTCCTCTGAATTCCTCTGAAGAAATTAATTTTATTTTGCATATTCTATTTTATCTGACTCTAAGTGACTCCTCTATGAAAGAATACAAGTTATTTGTATCTATTTTGTTCATTTTCGGAATTTTTTTTTCTGGAAAAACTTTTTTTTGTCTGTCTTTTTAAAAGCTATGTAATTCTTTGAGAACTATTCTTATGCTATCTAAAATCAAGCTAATATAAGATTTGCTGAAAGTAGAAAAAATAGATGTACTAAATTATTTTGTGTATCTTTAACACAGCATGTATTATATTAAACAGTTCCAGTGATCATGATCATTAGTAAATTAAACTTCCATTTTACATATTTTGTTTGGTCAGATGAGAATTCAGACTGGACTATAGGGAGATAATTGTCAACAAGCCTGAGATACTAGAACCAGGAAGAGTCACAGACATGCAAACTTTAATAAAAAAGTAAAAAACTGGTCTGTCATTCTGCTTTTTCAAGAAGTTAAATTTTGTGACTTGTACTGCCATATTCTTCTAGAATTTGTTTTACTCAAATCATATTCTAGGACAGTGTAGGACCCAAAACAGTTCTTGTCATATAATTAATGTGCTCATTAACATGTATTATTTGATTTAAAAACCCTTTAATTGTGATATGTAATAAAGACTTGAAAATATAAGACAAAAGGATAAGCAAAGAATGAAAATATTCAAAAACTTTTCTTTCTTTTAATTAATAAAAATATCTACAAAGTTCCTATAATGTGGTAAAGAGCAGAGTGCTATAGAAATTCCAAAAGGTCAGGGGAGTTCAGGAGAACATAAATCACTTAGCTAGCATAATAATTAAATATATAATGCAACCCGCTTATTTGAACTGAGCTATAAGAAGAAATGTATTTTAGCAATTAATAATATTTGTAATTTTCCATGAAAGCAATAAAAATGATTTCAAGGAAACCTTTCTCCCAAAATGCAAATGTATTATATTATCATTTAAATTGAAATAATAAAGTAATTGAAAAATATATTTTAATTTTAAAAACTGGGCAGAAAATCTGTTCAATATAACATATAGGTAAACCTAGAAATCAGAATCTAAAGGAAGTTAAAGTGTGAAACTTATCACACATCACATTTCCCCTGTTCCTCAACATTTCACCCAAATTCTGAATTATAGAACTATATCAGTGAAAAAGTATCTGACCTTCTTCAGCTATTTCAATACTTTCATCGGGTTTTTTTCTTATGATTTCTGAAGCATTGTCTTTATATCTGGAGTCCTATTATCTTTAAAAATATTTTTCTTATTTTGTATTATTTCTCAGTACAGGGAAATCCAATGTACACAGGTATTCGACTAATGTTAAATTATTAAAAATTCTGGTCCATAAGTCTTTATTGCTTAAATACATTAGACAATCCTCTTGCATATGTAACATTCTGGGCAGATGTAGAGGTCATAAGAAAGACTCTTCCACAGAATTATGCAGAAACACATGGAAAGAGATGCTCTGCCATTTCTAATTATGACTTCTAGATCACAATATTCATTTAATACCAGGCTACCAGAGAGAAAATCTACTGAAGAATGTATGGGGGAGGTTTTGTGGGCCAGGCCCAGAAGCAGTGCACATAAATTTCATTTCTGTTCTTGAAGGAAGAAGTCACTCTCATGTCAATACTTAACTACAAGTATGGCTTCCAAGTATTGTATAGCTGGTACCCAGTTGAAGAGAATAATGACAATTTTGGTGAAAACAAATATATTCTGTCACAGGCCATTTCTGTGGTTACCAACTAACCATCTGTGACCAATTCCTTACACAAAGAAAGGCAGTCAGTTTCTTTGGAAATCAATTTAGTTATTTGCCCAGGGTCTTAGTCTGTTTTGTGCTGCTTTAAATGAATACCACAGACTAGGTAATGTATATTTAAAAGTAATACATGTGAACACCATTTTTATATTTTTATCAAAAAATTGAAATTTATTCCTCTAGGTTCTGGAGGCCAAGATGAAAATGCTAGCCTATGGTGAGGATGCTCTTGCTACATTAAGAAAGGAAGGGGGGAGCTGAACAGAACCTTCTGATAATCAGCCCTTTCCTGTGATAATGAACTCATTATTCCATGTATGATTGTAGAAACTTCATGGCTAACTTAACATTTAAGTGTCCCACCCCTGAACACTGTCGCACTGGAAATTACATTTCCAGCTCATGTTTTTGAGTGGACATATTCAAACATTAGAATCTCTGACTACTTGAAGCTCAGAATCCAAATATCCATAATTTCTCATGGTGTATAGACCTACAAATTAGAATACAAGATGTCCTCCTCTAATTCTATTCCAGCATACAATAGAGAAACCAGTGCATAAAAGCATTCACACACTAAAACTCACATTTTAGATTTAGGAAATAATATCAGACAAAGCTAGTTCTAATCCACCATCAGAACAGAATCTTACTGCAGGCATTGTATAGACCCTCTGCTCTTTCCCAAAGAAAATCCTTTTTCATTGCTAGATTCTCCCACTGTAATAAACTCTCCTACCAGCATTTCAGAGTTGCCTCCTGCTTTTACCTTTGGAGGCTTCTAGTCATTCACTATCTTTGATGACCACATCTGCAGTAATCAGGGAGGTAATGTTCTCCTCCAGGATTATGCTTCTTGCATGAAATCTGCTTTTTTCCAGATACATGCTGGAGAGCTAAGATTTCTTTTACAGATTTTTTTTTCAGGACAGTCAAGGATATAAAACTTACTCCAATACTTAGAATTTATTTGATCTATTTACAAACATTTCAAGGACCAGTGAAGGCATTAGATAAGTCTTTTACTTGACCTCATTCTTAAATTTGTTTCATTATCTCATCTCATTCCCTTGAACCATGGATGAAAGTAGTGTTAATGGGAAGGCACCATTTTTTTTTTCTGCTGAGCATCTATCTTTGCTCAAGAACTAGATGTTTATTTATTATCTAACATGTCTCTATGAGATTCATTGCTCCAAAACTTCTGAAGACTTATATTAGTATTTGGGGGTCCAGAAACTGCTAGCTCTCATCACAATGGGAGCTTTCAATTTTGTGAAATTTTTTATTTCATTTCATTTTTGTTTGAAATCTAGAGAATTTCATTGTGAATTATCTCTTCTTACAATATGTTGCTAAATGCAATAGACAAAAATGATACTCAGTACCTTCATTCTCTCTCTCTCTGTCTAATGTAAAAGAAGCGTTTCCTTCCTTCCTTCCTTTCTTTCTCTCTTTCTTTCTTTCTTTCTTCTTTTTTTATTGGTGCCTTTTAGTTATACCTAACATTAGGATTTATTATTAGGATTTATTTTTATATGATTATAAAGGTATGGAGTGTAATTTGCTCTAATCCCCTCCCCTCCCCCCCCCGTTTCTTTTCCTCTATTCTGCTGCTCTTAATATTTATTCATTTTTTAAAATTAGTGTCTTATCTGACACTTACCTGATACAGTGGATATACCTGATGGTATATACATTCATGTATGTGATATAGTCACATATATGAATAGAAAAGCTAGGTTACATTCATTTCCCTTATTCTGTCCCTTCTCTCCCCCTTCAGTACCCTTCATCTGGTACACTGGTCTTTCTTCTATTTTGATGGAATCTCCCCTTCCCCTGCCTCAGTCTCTTGCTTCTCTCCCTCATTTGGGACTAGCTTCTACATATCAGGGGAAACATTTGACCTTTGACTTTCTGAGTGTGGCTTATTTCACATAGCATAATAATCTCCAGTTCCATCAAGTTATCAGCAAAGGCTATAATTTCATTCTTTTTATGGCTGAGTAATACTCTATTGTGAATATATACCTTATTTTCTTTATCCATTCATCTGTTGAAGGGCACCTATGTTGGTTCCATAGCTTGACTATTATAAATTGTGCTGCTATAATCATTTATGTGCCTGTATGTTTCTAGTGTGCTGATTTTAGATCTTTTGGATATTTACTGGGGAGTGGGATAGCTGGATCATACGGTGAGTCTGTTCCTAGTTTTTCCTTGACACTTTCCAACTGTTTCTTCTAGAACCATAGTCTTGGTATTTTTCTTACTTTGCAGTTGTTGCTAGCAATAGCTTTTTAATCATAACTATTAATGCAAATTAATTGTATAAATATTGGATAAAAGGAACCCTTACCCACTGTTGGTGGAAATGTAAGTAAGTACAGCCATTATGAAAAACAATATTGAGTTTTCTTAAAAACTTTCTCCTTACATGCATATATCAAGCTTGATCAAACCCACCCCTTGTTCTACTCTCTCTTGCCCTCGCCTCTTTTTCAGCTCTCCTTAGTCTCTTTTCCCTATAATAGAGTCCCTCTTTTAATTTCAGCCCGTCATTCTTTATTTTAGTTTACTTATTTATCATTTTTAAAATTTCTACATATGAAAGAAACTATGTACCAGTTGTCTTTCTGTGCTTGGCTTATTTTGCTTAGCATAATGTCTTCCAGTTCCACTCATTTTCCCACAAGGGATGTTATTTCATTTTTTTATTATGGATGTCTAATATTCCATTGAGCATATGTTTTCATCTGTTCTTTGAGGCATCCATGCTGACTTTATATCTTGGTTATTATGAATAGTACTGCAATAAACATAGATATGCAAGTAGCTCTTCTGTATGCTGGCCTCATTTCCTTCAGAAAACTATTGCTGGATCACTGATCACTTTGTAGTTAATTTTTGTTTTTTTAAGAAAACTCAATATTGTTTTCCAAAATGGCTGTACTTATTTACATTCCCACCAACAGTGGGTAAGGGTTCCTTTTATCCTCATGTTTGCTAATATTTTTGTTTTTTAAATATTAGCCATTCTATTCAGGGTGTAGTCAAATGCAGCTTTGATTTGCATTTTCCTGATGGCTAAGTATGTTTAGCATTTCTTCCTATATTTCTTTGCCATTTGTCTTTCTTTTGGGTCGTGTCTGTTCAGATCATTTGCCCATTCATTGACTGGACTATTTATTATTTGTTAACTATTTTGAATTCTTTGTATGTTCTAGGTATTTATCCTCTGTCAGATGCATAGCGGGTAAAGTATTCCCCCATTGTGTAGGCTGTCTCTCTCTTCACTCTGTTGATTATTTCCTTATGGCATGGATGGTTTTTAATTTGAAGTAGTTCCATTTGTCAATTCTTGCTTTTGTGTCCTGAGCTATTAAAGCCCTATCTAGGAAATTGTTGCCTCTGCTAATATGTAAAGTGTTTCCCCTATGTTTTCCTCTATTAATTTCAAAGTTTCAGATATTTATATTAAGGTGTATGATCAATTTTGAGTTGAATTTTGTACAGGGTAAAGATAGTGTTCTAGTTTCTGCATGTGGATATACAGTTTTCCAAGCACCATTTGTTGGAAGCTCCTTTTTTACTCCAATATATATTTTTGACCAATATCAGAGGACAGTAGGTGTGTGTGTTTAATTCTGAGCTCCTATTTTATTATATTGATCTGTTTCTGTTTTTATAAAAATACCATGCTATTTTTGTTACTGTGGCTCTGTAGTTCATCTTAAATGAGGTATTGTGATTCATCTAGCATTGTTCTTTTGCTCAGAATTGCTTTGGCTATCTAGTGTCTTTGTGTTCCATGTAGATTTCAGGGGGTTTCATTGTTGGTTTTGTTCTGTAATAGGTTGGCATTAATTTTTGATGGGAATTGCATTGAATTTGTATATTGCTTTTGTTGTACCACCATTTAAACAATATTCATTTCCACAATCAATTAACATAGAAATTATTTCCATTTTTAGTACCTTCTTCAATTTTTTTGTTCAGTGTTTTATAATTTTCACTGTAGATGTCTTTCACCTCCTCAGTTAAGTTTATTTCTAAGCATTTTATTATTTTTGAGGCTTTTGTGAACATCTGTCTAGATTTCTTTTTCAATGTGTTAATTATTAATGTATGGATTAACTGCTTATTTTTATAAATTGAATTTGTATCCTGCTACTGTGCTAAATTTGTTTTTCAGTTTCTCAAGTCTTTGGATGGAGTCTAAGCACAGAATCAAAGCAACAGTTTTATCAATTGTTACACAAGGGTATAGTATTCACTGTTATCTACCATTGGACTTTCAAGACAACCTAAGTCCACATACATTTAGTTTAGGATTGTTTTTGCAGAAATATCTATTTAAATTGACAACTTTTCTATTCGTCAAAATAATCCTAGCTATCCTCATAAAGAATAGTTACAATATAGGTGATAGCTCTAATAGAAGGAAATTTATTTCTTACATGTTTCATAGTTATGAGTGAGCAAAAAAGTTATTGAGAGAGGAAAATTCTTCTTCATGCTGTCAATCAGGAAGGCAGAGGTTATGCCATCTTCGACATTTGGCTTTAATATTAACTTTGTTCTTCTCCACAGTAGCCAGCTGGCATGAGGAAATACATA
This sequence comes from Spermophilus citellus, assembly GCF_964194105.1. Lineage (NCBI taxonomy): Eukaryota > Metazoa > Chordata > Mammalia > Rodentia > Sciuridae > Spermophilus > Spermophilus citellus. The sequence continues at coordinate 64,640,544 of NC_138182.1, read as the reverse complement.
GGAAAGTTACTGGTGAGAGATCTGGAATCTTCATGTCTCAATTCTCACATTCAAATGAGTAGACTTAGTCACATAGTTGTACTTAACCACCAATGAGTCTGGAAAATGTAATCTGGTTGTGTGCCATGGTAGAATTTGAGACCTGTCTCAGAGATACCCACACATCTGCTTAATTGAGTAAAATTGAAATTGTAGTGTGTTTACAAAAAACTTACTTTATAATGATTTTTTTGAATTATAAAATGAAAATAAATCAAATAAGAAATATTTATCTTCTAGTAAACCAGGTGGAATACTTCCATATTTGTTATGGTTGAGATACAAGATATCCCCCAAAGTTTGTGTTAGAGCATGCAAGAATGTTCAGAGGTAAAAGGATTACACTATGAAAGCTTTAACCTAATCAGTGTCTTAATCCACTGATGTGGTTTTACTAGGCAGTAGGCTAGTAGGGTGTGGATAGGAAGAGTAGCTCACTGGGGGTATGCCTTTGGGGTTTATATTTTCTTCCTGGTGATAGGAGCTCTTCCTCTGGTTCTTGGTTGCTTTCCTGCACCATGACTTTCTGCCATGATAATCTGTTTCACTTCAGGAAAAGAGTTATGGAGCTGACTAACCATGGCCTCAACCTCCAAAACCACTCCCTCAAAAACTGTTCTTGTCAGGTCTTCTTGTCACAGCAATGCAAAGCTAATTAAAACAGCATTTGATAGTTTGTAGAAATACACAAAAATTATTCATGATTGTTGTATGGCAGTGGTAACAAATTTCATTAAATCCATCAGCATACTATAAATCATTAGTAAACAGTGATTCAATGGTAGATTGCTGTAGCTTCTTCAAAACACATAGCACTTTAGGCTTGTTACTTGTTGAGATAATAAGAACTTACTAAAATAAGGTTTAGTGGCTTTCTGTTCAAGCATCATCATCAACTTTTAAGCCAAGTGATATTTCCTTAAAAATCTTCTAACCTCGGACTCCTTAGGACCAAGCTGAAAAAAAATCTTTAGTCTGAAGTCCTTTTAAGGCAGAAATAACTTTGCCTATAGTTTTAACTTAGTTGAATAGATTGCAATTTCAATTTAGATATTAGAGAAAAACCTTCATTAGAGCAATGAACTCTCATTCTGTTGGTATAAAGGATAACCCTGACAAATTACACTTTTCCTCTATTAAAAATGATTTTTGAAAACTTCTAGACTGGAAGAAAGTACCATTCAGTTTCAGTTGATATGAAATAGGCTTTTAAAAGTGCCATTTTTCTGCTTAACAAAATCAATAGTCTTTATTATATACAATAAGCATAACCTGCTGCCATTTCCCAGATCAATAAAATGTCCTTTTCCTTCATGATATTCAAGTGCTGTGGAGACAATGTAGCTATTTGAATATTAATTACATGACAGAACCCTATCTCTTCATTAACTCTTAAATCAGCGACATGTTTTAATTTTACAGAATTTTACTTTCCCTAGAATTCATTTGGGAAAAGAAGTTTATATTATAGAAATTAAGCATTTACTTTGTTTACTCTGTTTAAGTAGACAAGAAATTTTATAGATCATTATAGAGATTCCACTTGGTAATTGCAATTATTTTACTTACTTGCCTTTTCTTGACACAATAATCAACTGCCCCTTCGTTTGGATTGATCAAACAAATGCATCTGCATTCATTACATTTTCCTCTTAAGGATTATTTATTAATTACAACTTGTACATCACTGTCACAGAGCAGAAGACTCTGTGGACAATTTGTATGAATTCAAGACATCTGTCTGCTAGAGAGATGTCAGAGGGAGATTTTACCTATTTGTTTTACTCTTATTTAAGAGAGTTTAGTAGCCTCTTTTATTATGTGAATTTTTAAAAAAGTATATAAAATGACCTAGTTAAATATAGTTAAATATATTTTATTAAAATACTGAATAGGACTTATCTCATGCATGCAGTCTCAACCATGGAAAACATTTGATTATTGCAGCATTTGTGTATTCTTGCATTCTTGTAACCTGAAATACATCCTTAGTATTACATATTAGAATTCTATACTATTTATTTACCCATGTGGAAAAGAATCAAGTGGGTAAGTATATAACATTTCAAATTAAATGTTCTGTTTCTAGGTCTGTTAAATTATATAAAATATAGTCTGTGTGAATAAAATGTACAGATGCATAAAATGAGGTCTAGGAAGGCTGTGTGACTTATTTAGGATCAAACAATCACTACTAAAGAAGGGACTATAAAATAGTCCTTCATCTTAAGCTGATACCAGCATGTATATACATTATGTCATCATGTAAGTATAGGTTTTGAATTATAATAAGCTACAAATTTTATTCAAAACTTATTTTTATAAAATAGTTACTATGCTTGTTAATGGAAATGTTAATTCTGATGATTAAAATCGTGCTCTAGAAATGCATTTTTAAGCTTTCTTGTCAAGTAATTGACAAAAGGACTCAGAAAAAAATCCAATGGATTTAGAATTTTTAGATTATCATTAATAAACTAAGTTGGATGACATGTTTTACACATGGATTAAAAAAATATTGCCACTACTGTCAGTAAATAGTATTTAATTGAGCAAAAACAGAAGGTACTGTGTATATTCTGTTATCATCATTTTCATTTTATATGTACTAAAACAACCTAAGTAAAAAACTACAAATTTTAATAGGGGAGATGTTGGAAATGTGGGGAGGGGACATTTGGTGATGTCACAATAACTGAGGGATACTGTTGTGTAATGGTAATTGTTTCCCAGTGCATGGATCAGTGCTGCATATTAACCAAGCAACAGTTGAGAAATTGTCCATGTACAGCAATGTTATTTTCTAAAGTAAAAGTACTGCAACTCATAGAGAGGAAGTCCAGCCTCAGGTCTCTCCACTCAGGGGCTGAATACAAAGAAACATGCTGCCTCTCTTCTGAGAAATAGACCTGGAAAGATGGGAAAGGAAAGAATTCAACTGAATAATCTGTCTTGCTCCAGAATCTCCAGTGAAGTAACTGGTGAATTGCGTACCTGGAAACTGTCTTCTTTTACCTTGGTGATCAGGGAGTTGACTGTTCATATCCATTTTCCCTCTTTAATTTTTCATTTATTTTGTCTTTCATTTACTCCCTCTGTCTCCTGCCTTTCTTAGCTGTTCCATTTCAGTGATACCAAGACTGATAAAATAAACAAGCAATTGTAGATTTATTCATGTTTATCAATTACAATTAACACGTATAGGGGCTTGTATCTAGCTCACCAGTATTTTAGAGATGTCATGTCATTAGAAAATTAAGACTTCAACTTTAACTAACATAGGAGAAGTTTGGCAAGACTAAAAGGTAAGAATTTCCATAAATGCCTTTACATTAATTTTTGTCATGTGAAAGATGAAAATATTTTTAAAGATCATGTTGCATTTAAGAGCAATAGAAACAAAATAATTTTACCAGCAAACGGGAATATCAAATGAATCTTATTTGAATGTAGGGTATTATTGACAGGAAATAAGTATGGGAACAAGTGAATTTGCAAAGTAAAGTACATATTTAGCATTATGATTGGGAAAAACAAAATTGTATTATATTTTGTATTATTGTAATTGGTTAGATTGGGTATTATAATTCTTTTTTGATTTATTATTTTAAAAAGTCACCATACTCAAGTTTCAAAGCACATCATCAGAGGAAATTATATTCGATTGCACTCTCTGGGCAGAAGGCATTGTGATTTCAGTCAAGCAAATCCTCAATAATGTCCCCATAACTACTATTGTCCTTTAATAATGCCATCGAAAAACTAAAAGCAACTCCTTCTTTATAAACTATAGTGAATCCTGATCTAGAAAAGAAGTAGAAGAAAAAAAGGAAAAAGAAAATAGCGTTTTAATCTTCTTACTATTTTTAATCATTATAATTATATTAGATAATTATAAGTGATGCTTATAGGTTTCTTCATTTAATCAATGTGATATAGTTAAAGGTAATTATTATCCTCATATGAAGAGAAGAATTTGAGAATCATAGTTTAACTACTTAGCACTAAAACCTAAAATAAAATTCAAGTTTCTCTGATCCAAAGCTAGAATTCTTAGATATTGTCCACTGAAGAATATTATAGCCCGAAATTGAAGTGTCTTTGGACAAAGTTTATTAAGAAGGTCTGAATACAGAAAGATAAAACTGATTTCAGTACCCCAGTTGTGTTCTGGTGGAGAATGAGAAAGAAAGTCTAGTTTATAATTTAAATAGATCTGACCTGCAATTTCTCTTCCTACCTCCCTTCCAGTCTATCATAGGTAATTTTTTTTTATTTTGGAGGGGGGAATTATATCCTTGATATTTTCTTTTGAAAATATAAGTGTTTTACATATCATTAATTTCAGCATTTGTGATCATTCATTATTAAAGCTTAAAAAGAGCTTATTGATAACACATCTAATACTATGAATTGGCCATATTAATTTATCTGCAATAAAATCAATACAATTAATCTTTTATTTTTTCATTAAGTTGTTAACTTCTTTTAGTTAGATGAATTAAAAATGGCTTTTATCATAGTCTCTTGACCACTATTTATTATTTGGCAATAAACACATTCTATAATCATGTGACATTCAAATATGCGACATTGTTTTGTTAAGCTAAAAAGTATTGAAGTGTATCTTCATTTGAGTTGCCATGATAAAATACCATAGACTGGGTAACTTATAAACAACAGAATTTACTCACAGTTATGGATGCTGGCAAAGTCCACGATTAAAGAAAAAGCAGTTTCAGTGTTTGTTTCCTATCACATGCTAAACAGGGCAAAGGATCTTTCAGGGTTTTTTTTTTTCACTAATTCCAATTATGAGAGTTTTGCCCTCATGACTTTACTACCTCCCAAAGTCCCCACCTTCAACTATTATCACCTTGAGCATTAAGACTTCAACATATCAATTTGGGAAGAACATAAATGTCCTTGTAAAGTGATTATAAGAAAAATTTTTTTAAAAAAACACACCAAATTACATTTTAGAAGAAATAGTTTTAACTGTGTTTACATTGATTGGCCATCAATGCAGCTGTAGTATATTATTAAAAAATTACATACCAGCTTGGTAATACATAATCTTCAGTGTTAGGAAAAAAGAGAGAGAGAGAGGAATCCACATGTATGAAGAGTTCCTTCTCTGATTCTGGAGCTATGTACATGTATGTATATGCTATTTTATTTAACCCCTTCAAAAACTCCATTGAAATAATAATTTTTTTCAGACATGAAAACTGAAATAAGAAAATATTTAATGTACCTAAATGGCAAAGGCAGTAAATATTGAAACCAGAATTTGAGCTTTATGTACAATAGTTTGTCTTTGTGACTATTCGTTAATCCTACCATTGCATCCCAACTCTTATCTTCCCCTTTTTACTAACTGGGGCCTTCTCTGAAATCAGTATTACAAAATGTGAATAAAAGGGCAGCCTTAGGAATCAGAGACCTTGCATTAAATTTCACAGATTCTATTACTACTGTGTGACTTTGAAAGAAATTACCTAGCAATTCATAGTGTCAACTTCCATATGAGCAAAATTATGGCATTAAAACCTACTAAAGATAATTAGCATGTATATTAACAATAAAAAGCCAAATGACATGGGGCAAGCCTGTAATACTAGTGGCTCAGGAGGCTAAAGCAGGAGAATCACAAGTTCAAAGCCATCTTCAACTAATTAGTGAAACCCTAAGCAATTTAGAGAGATCCTGCCTCAAAATAATAATAATAATAATGATAATAATAATAATAATAATAATAATAATAATGGGGTCTGGGTATGTGGCTCAGTGGTAAAGCACCCCTGGGTTTAATCCCCAGTGCAAAAATAAATAAATAAATAAATAAATAAATAACAGATTTTCCTCTACATAATTTGTATTTATCAAATTATGTTGAATACAAATAGGCTATTTTTTAATTAATGAATTTTAGAAACTTATTTAATTCATCTATGTCACATATTTTAGGGTAAAACAAGATGATTGATTAAAAAGCATACCAACAATGAAAAAAATAAATAAATATCTGTCACAGCTCATTGCACAACAAAGAAGGAACATAGATATTTGGGGCAGAAAATAGTTTAACACAGGGTATGTTGATAATTATAAAATTTGGGGATAGGGCTGGAAAAGTAATGCATTCAGCTCACATTGCTAACGTGGTAATCAGGGTCCAGGAAGTTGCTTCAGGTCCTAGTCACACTAATGTCTTGAAGTCTACTAATCTGATCGCCACAGCTGCTTCTTGATGTAATTGGACGCAGAATCTGGCCACTCCCCTCCCACCCCTGGGCAATTTCACTTTCTAGATAAAATATTAGCAGGAAAAGGACAGTTATGAATTAATAATGTCCAGTACATAGCTAGTAAACAGGAAGAAAATTATATACACAAACACACACACACACACACACACACACACACACATATATATATATATATATATATATATATATATATTTGTTTCCTTAAACCTAAACTGAAAGAAACTATTTGTAATAGTTTCTTGTTTTTTATTTCTAATGGTCAGTTCTCCAAAATCCTAGTATGTGATTGTTCATTGATCACAGTAGAACACATTTAATAAGTCATTTGACAAAAGTGTTATGTACACATATATTTGCAAACAATTATCATTAAAAGTGAAATTTTCAATATTTCATGCCCCTGTGTATTATTTACACTATCTATATCTATATGTGTGTTTATGTACATATAAATGTGTATATATATATATATATATATATATATACACATATTGTTACAACAAAAATCAACTAAGTATGAGAATTTAGAAAAAGTAGTACTGCTCCATTAATATTATTATTTTCCTACATCAGAAATTCTTTTGTGTCATATGTGATTTTTTGAGGCAGAAGCTCTAGGAGTGACAAGTTCTTCATATTACATCATATAGTTTAGTCCTTCCTTCGCGTGAAGCTCTGATAAAACTGATTTCACTTTATGTGATTATATTTTTAAGTCAAGCTCCTTAAAATCAACACCAGACATTTTGTATTTGCTGCTTTATATGGAGATGATATCATCTTGTATTAATGCTTGATTTTGCTACTTTTTTCCTCATTTTACTGGAATTAATACAGTCTGGGTTTGAATACTCTTGAGACCCAAGAGACATAGAATTATTAGAAGTAATCTTGTTCTATATAACAAAATTCTGTTTATTAAGGTTATAAAATATTTATTGTATTTGATGCTATAGATATAAACAGTGAAATAACAATAGTAACCAATAACTAGAAAAAAATAAGAATTTTAAGATTATTTGACTTAGATAATGTTTCCTCTTGACTCTTTAATGTTGGTTGATGGCCTGTGTTTATGCTTTTTGGAACTCTAAAACAGAGGATCCATTTAGACATCTTTTAAGATATTAAATGTAATTTAAACCAATTACAGTAAATATTTATCTATGATACTAAATTGATATTATAAGCCTTATTAAGTATCTGTCTAATATTGTCAATGCTGCAAGTTTTTTTTAGTACTGGGGATTGAACTCAGGGTATCTTAATCACTAAGCCATATCCCAGCCCTTTCTACTTATTGTTTAGTTTAACACAGTCTTGCTAAGTGACTGAGGGCCTCCCTAAGTTGCTGAGAGTGGCTTTGAACTTGCAATCCTCCTTCCCCAGCCTCTCAAATTGCTGGGATTGTAGGTGTGCACCAATTTGGTGTCATTTTCTGCCTTTTCCACCTCTGATATTCTTCCTCCTCTTTCTTTGTGTTGGCCAACATTACCATTATTATCATCATAATTTTAGAATCTAACATCTAATTTATTACTATAAAACACACACACACATTATTCAACTCTCACAAATTGAGATTTTTTTTTTCCTCCACTTTAGTAGCAAAACAGAGTCACAACTTTCCTTTGATAGGCATTGTCCCCATCCTCATGCAATCTCACCCGAAATTAACTCATTTTTCTAAATAAGGAAAACTACATTGACCATGTATCTCTTCATTTTCTCAAGTTTACAGTAAATTTATCTCCTAAGAGATGACTTTAAAGGTTCTTGCCATCTTCCCATTTTTTTTGCCCAATCGGATCCAAAGATACTTCAACACTTCTCAAAATTGCCTCAAAAATATATGAAAGAGTCTCTTTAATTTTGTCAAGTCAAAATAATCAATTTTCTGTCTTCAATTTGTTTCAAGAATCTTCCATGTACTCATAAAAGGAAATTTTGAGAAATCTGCTCATCCATAATTTCATATCACCCTATCTTCCTTGTTGTATTTCAGTGTCTCTTAAGATTTCTCAGAGGTTTTTGCTGTTTCTCAATGCCGCCTCCAACCAAGGCTCTGTCATGTATTGCCTTCTCTATTTTCACTTTCTCTTTAAATAATTTAAACTGAATGGTACTAAATAATATGAATACTTGGAATTTTTATAAACATTTTATTCTAATCTACACTTCTCTGCTTAATTCAAACGCTATTAGATAATTGTATATGTATTTCTGGGTATTTAATAATGCATGTCCAAAGGAGACCCTATTAATTTTCTACCCGTTAGTTCTTCTCCACAGCTTGTCTTCACCATATCAGTAAAATAGCTCACAAAATTATTCTTTTAGAACACCTAAGAATCAACTCTGATGATATCAATTTTTCCTGTGAAAGACAACCTATGTACAAGCTGGGAATACCTCTAAATGTGAAATAGAATGCCACACACAACCCTGTCTTTGCTACAGTCTTAGAATAGACATTTCCCTGGTTTTCTTTGATTCTCTTTTTACATCTTCCCTCCTCCTCTATTTTATTGGATACAAAATGTCTAAAAATCTTTTAAAGTGAAAATATAACTAAAAATTTCCTCCATTTGAAACACATCCATAGCTTTTCTTCTCATTCGAGTAATAACTAAATGTCTCACCTTAGAAGTAAGGTCCAACATAATCTGCTTGTTAAACACTAAAACTAAGCTAGCACATATTAAAATTTCACCAAAGGTTTAGATACTGCCATTGTTATAACCACTATTTGTTTGTGATCAATGCATATCTATTACCACATCCTCCACATTCTCTTTCTTTAGATTTTTTTCTGACCATACCAATCTTCCTTCTCTCTATCCTATTCCATATTCCTTGTGCTCAGATCCTATGCACTCTAGCTCCCTCATCCTGGAATTGCCACTCAGTGATATTTACATGACTTCCTGCTTGAATACATTGAGGTTATCTGCATATGGTCACTTCCACATAGACATCTCTCTCTACCTTTGTCATCTACCTTATTGATGTACAGTTTTCTTTCTACACTGATTATTATGTAAGTACAGTGAGAAGAGAGACTTTACAAAACGGGTGCAGTACTGGACAAGATTATATAGCCTCTAATTTCAGAATAACCATAGTAAATAAAAAAGGTGCAATTCACAAATTTGACTTATTATTTTGACTCACTACTTCCTTTACATATTTGATTCTGCCAAGTAACTTTTATGAAATCATTGATGTTCTCTAAGACCTATCTCCAATATCCAGAGGCAATATTAATTTTTTTGATGGAGAAGTTGTGGGATATTAGACATTTGATGAAATTATCTAATATTTATATCAAAATGAATGTACATGAATTCACTTCAAAATTTAAAACTCAGAATATTATGGTTAAAATTCTAGTGGAATTCTTTATCTTCGAATGTATAGTTCTCTTTTAATTTTCTAAAATTCTTTTTTAATTTTCTATGATATAATTTAGAAGAAATTATTCTACTGAAAGTAATATTCAATTAGCAAAATATTGTTTTCCTATTTGTTTTTTGCAATACTGGAGATCAAATGCAGGGTTTTACTCATTATAGTCAACCTCTCAACCTCTGAGCTACATCCCAGTCCTCTTTTGTAACTTTAACTTATACTTATGTATTTTTTCCAAATACAAGGAAAAGTGCATACTAATAACCTCTATGTTCATACTTCATCCTTTTAATCATTTGTTGCAATATTAACCATAAAGTATTATATCCTAAGTTTTCCAAAATGTGATATGAATATACTGTTAAATATTTTGCCTAAACACATATTTTTCTATGAAGTTAATACATGCAGCTCAATTGATTACATTAAAATAAATAAATGATAAACTTTAAGAGCTTTAAACTTGTTTACTATTTAAATAACAGAATTACAACAATCTTACTCTCTGTAAATCATAACATCTTCAATATTATGACTTGATATATGTAATACAATGCTTATATTTTCATTAACTTCAAGTAGAAATATGAAATTCAGTGGAATTTTATAATTATTTTAATGGCTTGTTTACTTGTTATAACAGAGGCTTTAGGTTCTTTTCTTAATATTTTATCAGAAATTTGAAAAAGGAATTACCATTAGCATTTAATCCTAATCCATACCAAAATGCCTGTTGACTAAAAATTGATTGAACCTTTATATTTGTAAAGCATCTTCCATAAAAAAAAAAATCAGAACATATGCACACTCTTCCATTTGTCCCTTTATTGTCTCTATAGACAAAAGAGTCCTTTTTTTTTTTTTTTTTCCTGGTCATTCGTTTGTGTTTCCTTCCAAAGACTCTTTGGAGCTATTGTGTGGTAACACGCTAAAAGTTGTTGTAAATTTTTATTGGTGTTGTAGAACTGAATGTTTCATGGATGAACAGTTCATAGCATTGTTTTCTAACTACTTCTATGGATGGTGAATAACAGCTGTTAGATAAAACAAATTTTGCAGCCATCATTTTTATTGTCAAAACTGGAAAGAAGATTTTCCTATTACCTGCTCTATTTTCTCCTTTTGAAAATACTATTATGCTGAATACTTCAAGTCTCTGACAAAGTCTTTCAAAAGGAGGCACTTCTTTTTAATTGTTAAATATTTGCCAAGGCAATAAATAGAGCACAGCAAAAAGTCAAGTTCTTAGTCATAATTATAAGAATGCAGATGCTATCATAAGTAGCCAAACGCCTCCAGGACTGGACTTTTGAACAGTAAGCTTTACAAATAACCACTTTATAAGTGAATATAAGACTTTCTTTAGAAGGCATTCATAACCACTTATTGTGAGTTATCTGAAAAACTTGACTGTAAATGAATGTTATATCATCAGATTTTAGTTTTAAATGGGTTTCATAATCTCTGAGTAGATAACTATATTATAGGGTCACCAGAATTGTCCAACTGTTGGAAATGAACTTAAAAATTTCTTAGGATAATTGCATTTAAACAACCATAAAATAATTGATTGCATTTATATAATATCAAATCTGCTATTAACTTCAGTCTGAATCATAAAAGTACCTGAATGATTCAAGCAAATTCTTGTTTGCTACATATTGTTTCTCAATCTGAATTGCCTGGGTATTTGTAAGTAATGAATTTTTCCTTAAAGGAGAAGAATAGATAATTTAATTCTGCTTTCCATTTGAAATTACACTTTATTCAATGTTATTTCAATACATAAAACGCTAGTTTTTAGCTTCAATATGAATAGTCTTGATATTATATTAAAATTAAATTTAAGTTTTAAGCTAAAAAGTTTTTCTGGAAGTCCATGGTCATCCATCTTGAACTCCAGGCATGTAGAAAGACGTAGGTAGAAGTATATTAAATCTGACAAATGACCTCCCATGTGCAAAGGAGGAAATAAAGATTCATTCTCTGTGTTTGTGAGATCATTTTGATGAAGGAAAGGCTAATTGAGGATGACATACATTCTAAATCTAATTCAAATCAGCATTTTTACATGAAGACTCATCACATTTCCAATGGTACATGCTACCATAAAACAGCTTAGTAAAGACATTTAGAATTTGATTCTTGGATTTTTTTTAATGCTTCATCAGAACTGACATTTTTAGTGGTAATGAGTTTCCAGTCTCAGTATTAGTTCAAACTGGATATCTGTGGTATTTTACACCTTTTATTAAAAAAGAAGCCTTATTCTTTAGCATAATTAAGTCTTATGTTGCAGAGAAAATTGCAACTAATATGTGATTATGCTTAGGAAACATGTGAGGAAAGTGCCAACACAGGGTTTCTCACAGTAAAAGCAAATCACCTTGAAATGATTAAAATGTTAAATTATGAAGGACTCATCTTGTGGCATTCAAAAAATAATCATATTCCAAGACCAAGTAGCACTACTGTTGTTTTTAAAATGAAAAGGTGATTGCTAATGCCTTCCTCTTGAAATGCTCCAAAATCAGCGTTAATATTATCTTATTAACACACATTTAACAGCTCAACTCTGTTAAAAGATCACCTCATCTTTTATCTAATAGATAGTTTTGTTAATCCTGCAAATTTCATAATATGGATGTCATTTGTTAAAAGTCAGGGTCATTTATAGTTTATACTTAGATAAAACTGTATCTTGACTATAATTGTACCATGACAACTCTAAACATGGAAGGCAGGCACTTACTAAGAGGTCAGAAGAAAAAGACATTCAAGAGTGGCTACATTTAAGACTGTACACTACATATCAGTCATTATAATTAAATTTGGAAACAAACATTTTTATGTAATTAAATGGTTGTAAACATGTCATATATAAAGATCATCAGTCTGGCCTCTTTATGATACTTTATTTCCATCTACATCATGGACATTTGGCTTTCTTCCAAGGATAAAAGAAAATATAATGTTTAATTATCTAATTTTATATTCAAGAAAATAACATTTTTTTCCAAATAGAATCTATTTGTAAAAAATTTTATGTCAGCTACATTTTCAACATTCATGTTTTTGAAAGATTTGATTTAATCTAAGGATTGAACAAATAACATCTGATATATTTATGTATATTTATTTACTTCAAGTATTTTAATGTTCAACTATTATGAGTATTTAAGCACCCTTGACTTTCTTAATTTTTGATGTTGTTCAAATCCAGTGAGCCCATAACTCTTCCACTTACATTGAAAAGGATTTCCTGAGCAACAATCCATTAATTTCTAGAGATAAATAGGAAGAATATATTCACCACCCATTTTGATGGAATGATGTAAAATTAAATCATTTTCATACTTATAGGCTCAAAAATTCAAGAACTGTAACTATGAGACCCAGTTATTTTTCTATTTGATTTTAAGAGAAAAAAATTAGATTGAGATGGTAGCAATTAATCCTATATTTTCAAAATATAATTTATTATAAAGTTATTAATGATTCCACTCAAATGTAGACTCTAACTCCAGATAAATGTATTAGTACTCTTTTGTGGATGAGAGTTTATCAAATAACTAGATACATTTCTTTTGAATTTGGGTGAAAATTGGCTATTAACTACTAGCATCTCTTGAAGATAGTACTTATAATAGTAACAATAAATATTGAATATCCAATATTCTATATCTTATTTCAAACATTTACAAAAAATACACAACAGACTTATGAGATTATCACTCATATGGTACAGGTAAGGAGACAGAAGCACAGAGAACCTGTATAAAACTTGGTGGGAATTCACACATCTACTCAATGGCAGAGTTGGGGCTGGGAATTTCTAGTTATTCTGCCTCAAATTCAACACTACTAATAGATGAAGATAAAGTAATGAAAGGATGAAACGCTCTGGAATCATGAAAATATAACATTGTAGGATGTTACTACAGTTTTTTAGAAAAAAAACCAACATTGTTTCTTATTTCATAGAAATTATAGTTCTGATATTGAATATGTTTCTTAAACAGTATTAGTAACTCAATAACAAAGCATTAAGGGAAAAAAGCAAGTGGGGAAAATCTGTAAGCAGGGCTAGGGATGTGGCTCAAGCCATAGCGCGCTCGCCTGGCAGGCGTGTGGCCTGGGTTCGATCCTCAGCACCACATACCAACAAAGATGTGTCTGCCAAGAACTGAAAAATAAATAGTAAAAAAAAAGAAAATCTGTAAGCAAATATTAATATTTATATATATATATATATATATATATATATACACACACACACACACACACACACACACACACATAAGGAAATACCATGGGTTGGACCTTAACTATGATAAGGGTGAATCAAGGATGGTGACATGTAAACTGAGTCATAATGGGTTAGAGGAAAATGAGAGTAAGGGATGAATATACTGGGTGGAAAAAAAGAAAATGAAGCAAACAAAAATGAAAAAAAAAAAAAGAAAACTTCAGAGGCTTAAACATCTGTACCATGATTTGGAAGCTACCCATATGTCATCATGGATAAAGATAATATTCATAGAGGTAAAGTTGTTAAATTGGTCAATAATGATCATTTCAAAGCTCTTGGTGTAGAATAATAAGTACCACTTATCTATAAGGTGATGAATATGAGATTTAATGTTACAGGAATATAATTCTAGTAGTGTCAATTTAGGCAGATGGCAGAAGAATATTCTTGGAGGAACAAAACCAGCCCAAACTGGTTAGGAATAGCTTAGCTGATGAAGGTCTTGAAGATGGAAACATGTGGGCATTTACTTGGTAAGAGAAGAAGACATTATAATTGGGCATATATAGATCCAACAGAGAATTTTTAAAAATATCATTCAGTTCTTATTTAGGCAAGTTTTTTTCTTTTTCTTTCTTTTTTTTTTTTTTTTGTACTGGGGATTTAACCCAGTAGCACTTAACTGCTGAGTCACATTCCCAGCCCTTTTTAATATTTTATTTAGAGACAGGGTCTTGCTGAGTTACTTAGGGCCTTTCTAAATTGCTGAGCTTGGCTTTGAATGTGTTCCTCTTGCCTCCGCCTCTTGAGTGGCTGGGATTACAGGCATGGGAAATTTGAGGATATTGAAAAATAAGGGTGGAATTAGGTGAGGAAGAATTTGGGAAGGCATGTTACTGTGAGAAAAGTTGATGATGATTTGTGAATTTTATATCCACCCAGATGAAAATGTCAAAAAGGCAACTGGAAATGCAGCTTGAGAATCTCTAAGAATTCCAGGTTGAAGAGTTAGCATTAGTAATAAGAGGAAGCCTTTATGGTGTACCTACTATGTTCCATCTTGGGTTCTAATAAAATCTATGAAAGCATTGCATATATAATTTTATAATAAAATTCAGTAAAATGTATATTTTATTACTAAAGAAATTGATGGTCTGAGACATTAAATCTTTTCTGCAATCAGTCAGGAAGTACTAGTGCTTGGATTTCAGCTATGTGACAAAAGGCCCATGTGACCTTCACATTAACACTTCCCTGTTTCTATATGTTTCTGTGCATAGATAGACTACAGTTGAAGCCTGGAGAATGAATAAAATCACCTAAGGAGAGTATGAAGGAAATAGAAGGCCAAAGATGAATCAGTACAAGTTTGCAACCTTTAAAAAGATAGTTAAGGAGAAAATAAAAATTGAGAAAAGAAAAAAAATAGTATTGACAAAACAAAGCAAAGGTGAAAATAATTTTAAAAAATCTAAAGCATCAAATAAAAGACGTTAGAAAAAATATGTCTTTTTCAGTTAGAGAGCATTTAGTGAAACCTTAGACTCATACTTCTTGCAGATAAAGAATTTACACTTTAGGCATCATTCAAAACTATTCATTTTGGGAAGAAAAATATAAAACTATAGGTGATGCAGAAATTTCTATTTGATTGAATTCATAGGAACTGTGCAAGTGTGAGATAAAGGTCTTCAGCTGGGATTCTTCTCGTGGGAGTGAGGTTTGAAGAGGGCACTAATGATGAGGCCAGCCCTTGACCATTCAAGCTGCTTCTCTTTTGCACCTTCCTGATTCTGAAGGAAGTAAAAGTCTCACGCCTCAACGTGAATGAGGTCTCTTTGGAAGTCCTCAAAACTTCACTTGTTGTGCTTTTCTTTTCTGCTATGTCATCCATCAAGTCAGATCCATGTGTATGCCTTCAATTATTTTTTATCGTCAGAAGAATTCAATTGTGTATTTTGAGCTCAGGGATCTTCTCTGAGCATTACAGGGTTATCTATCTCACTGTTTTGTCAATGCATTTATTGTGCTTGCTTTTCATGCATCCAAAGGTCATTATGTTCCTTCCACCAAATGTTGGATAACTTCTGTATTCTGAGTTGAATCATTGTACACTCTGTTACACAAGAAATCCTGAAAACAATCTTTGATACACTTTTTCTATTTCACCCATCCTATGTCTAATCTATAACCACCTAAATATAGATTTATTATGTTTGCTTTTCTCTATCTGTGCTTATATATAATTCCCTTGTCCAGGGTTCTCTCATAGTGGTTTGAGTTTATTGCAATCCCTGTTAGCAGCTTTCTTACACTTTGGCACATCACCTTCTTTCCCAGTTTTTTTTTTTTTTCTGTGTTGCAATCAACCAGATTCTTTAAACACTTTAATATAAATATTTTAATATTGCATTTAAAATACTGTAAGATCTTTCATTTTCTTTTTTAAAAAATGGGGTTATATCTCCTGGTAGCTACTAAGCACCATATATGTGATCCCAGTTTACCTGTAAAACCCTCTTTTTTTCCTCTGTTTCCCTACTCGAGCCACCTGGGCTCCCTCTCCCTTATCCTTCCATGTTTCTATCATGTTTCCTCTTGCTATTTGGTCAAGATGTGAAT
Organism: Spermophilus citellus; assembly: GCF_964194105.1. Classification (NCBI taxonomy): domain Eukaryota; kingdom Metazoa; phylum Chordata; class Mammalia; order Rodentia; family Sciuridae; genus Spermophilus; species Spermophilus citellus. The sequence continues at coordinate 64,623,948 of NC_138182.1, read as the reverse complement.
TCTTGCTGTTTTCTAAATTGTTCCCTACCACTTATTCTAAAGAACTTTAGCTTTTTGCTGCTATAGCAAAGTATTTGAGCCTGTGTAATTTATAAAGAACAAAAATTTATCTTTCTCAGTTTTGTAGGCTGAGACTCCAAGGTCAAGATCCCGGTAGGTCCAAGGTTGGTAATGGCCTGGGCTCTGTTTCTAGGATAGTGCCTTTTGGTCACACTTTCCTGAGGAATACTGTCTCTTCACACGGTGAAAGCTTGAGAACAAGTGGGGAGGAATCCTGTGTGTCACATAGCAAGAACAAGAGAAGTAAATTTTTTCAGAGGCCTCTTTTATAATGTCATTAATTCATTTATGAGAGCAGGCTCATGAGGTAATCATTCCACTAACACCTCCTGCCCACCCCCCTTTATACTATTGCATTAGGGATTAAGTTTCAACCTGAAATGTGCACAGGGTTACCATTGTCCTTTCATCTAATTTTCTAGGCATTGCCCTAGGAAGTCTTGTCAATTCCTTCTCCAAAATAGTTCAGGTCTCCTCCACTATTTATCTTGCAGAGCACCCTACATTTTCTTATCCTGCATTTTTTTAAAATTTATACATATATAAAATTACACATATCATTTATATGTATTTTTCAATATCTATTTTATATCAGCAATTGGAAACTTTATGGGATCAATGTTGCCAGAAGTGTTTTGTTGAACATGTTAATGAATGAATGAAAAGAGAGTCAGAGATTCTTCTGAAGAAGGATAAGTAATTGATATAGACTTAATTTATAAGCTATATAAATACATGTACACACACAGTTGGCCCTCCACATCCACAGCTTCTGCTTCCATGGATTCAAACTGAAGATGAAAAAAAAATTGTGTTTGTACTACCATGTTCATACTTCTTTTCTTAATATGATTCCCTTAGGATAGTAGAGTATAACAATAATATTAGCACCTACTTTGTTTTAGGTATTATAATTAATTGAGAGATTACTTAATGTATATGGCAGGATGTGTGTATGTGAGCATACACTGAGTTTCTAATTTCTAGGGATCATTGTCAATCCCTTATGAATCTTAAGAAATGACATTATATATATGTATGTACGTGCCATATAAATGCCTTGCATTGGAGTACTACATTTTTGTTTGATCTCTGCCCTGTTTTAGATTAAATAATTGCAAAATGCTACCAAGTACAAATTTGACATTATATTTCATCATTGCAGGAAAAGTACCATACATTATTAGCTATGCAGTTATAATTGCCTCAGGTTAATGTATTCATGTGAGCTATCTAAGCATTTTTTCCACCCAAAACACTTAAATCCAAGAATATGATTTACATTTTTTTCTTTCTCTATTTTTGATACTGGGGACTGGACCCAGTGTTACTTTACCACTGAGTTACATGCCTAGCTCTTTTTAGTTTTTATTCTCAGACAGGGTCTTTCTAAATTGATAAGGGTCTTGCTAAGTTGCTGAAATTGGTCTTGAACTTATAATCCTCCTGCCTCAGCATCAGACATTTTCTGGATTATAGATAGGTTCCAAGGAACCTGACATTTCTAATTATATGTTGTAAACCACAAATTCTAATATAGAGTGTTAAGATAAATTCCAATGACTCAAAAGAACAGTTTTTAAAATTTATTCCTCTGTGTTAAAGTATAGATATGGACCATATTTTATTCTTTTTTTTCTTTTTTTTGAGAGAGAGAGAGAGAAAGAGATAATTTTTTTAATATTTACTTTTTAGTTTTCAGTGGACACAACATCTTTATTTTATTTATATGTGGTGCTGAGGATCGAACCCAGCTCCCCTTGCATGCCAGACGAGTGCGCTACTATTTGAGCCACATCCCCAGCCCAACATGTTTTATTCTACTGCTGCATCTTCAACATGTTTTCTCCAGGTCTGAACAAATGAACTGCAGACTCATATTGCTTTTACAAGGTTTTCATTGAGCAAGAAGTGTATATTTATAGTTATCTATGAATATCTCAGGTGCTCAGATATCTTTTTTGGTGGCTAAGGATGCACAATTTAAGAATCTTTAGTCATTAATATCAATGTAGAAAACACTAGCAATAAAAGGCCCAATATAATATATATCTTAAGATGCTCCACTTGTAATGATTGCATTGTTCTTTTAAGGCTTCATTTATTCTTGACAGAAACAATTATGTGAAGTAATTATATCTAAAGTCAGGCAGTGTGCAGTGTTCAATTTGGAAGGTAAAGAGCATTGTTTGACTGTTGTTACCAGGCACATTCCTGATAGAGAACAAATGCTTACATCAATAGGAATCATGCACTCCGTAATTTATTCTTTTATTCACATATGCTGTTATCATAATAAGTGCCAGGTTAACCATCTTAAACACAAGGACGAAATTACTAGAATAACATCAATGGGGGAAAGTAATATAGCAGCAGCTCATCAGTATTTCACTTGCATGACTTGTCATTTTATAGGGCTCTTTTTCTTTGCATGACCAAATGTTGCATAATTGGCTGGACAGAATTCTTCCACAAGATAGCCAAACAAGATTGAAAAGCCAAAATAAACTGGATACTTCTTAGAATTCAAACTAGTTAGCTTGATTCTGTAAATTAAATGAGGCACTCTTTAGATATAATATATGTATTTTCTCAGAAACAAACTCGTTGTTGAATATATGTGATAGGACACAAATTGTTAACTACATTAATACATAGTTCCCTTGTAATTGACAGAGTTCACAAATTCTCTGAAGCTTTCTAAATTGTAACCACCCAAATTGACATATCGGTCCTTTGTTTATATCTAAATAACTCTATATATGATCCAAATTTATTAAATAAATTATGGTGTGGGAGAAAGTATAAATATTAAACATTCTTCCTTACTCTGTGTTTTGTTTCTTTTCCACTGTTTTACTTAACAAAACTACTTAACAAAATTATCGCTTAATGAATTAAGTACTTTATTTCAAGAGGAAAACTTGTTTATCTTTAAGAAATTAAAAGAAACATTTATTTCAGGGTATCCTCTAATTATTTAAAGCATTATTTTGTTATTGCAAATTAACAATTCTGAATCCTTATGATCTCTATGAGTTGGTGTCTCCAACATTATCTTGGATACACCACTTGTCTTGTAAAAAATAGTAATTGATTTACTTCACATTTTTTTAAAATGACTATATGCAGCATATATTTCATGCTGTAAACGTATCACATCCTGTGTAATTCGGTTATTTCATGCCAAAAAGCAACTGTGGCTAACCAGGTATTGAAATGATTTGTAACTTGAGGGCATATTTCACTTGTACTTCAAGAGAATGAGGAAAAAAAAAAAAAACGAATTTAAACATCACAAGGAACATATCCATAGCTAAGTCATGCTTCTTTCTATTATGCTGGTAACATTAAGAGTAAAGGAATGAAGCCTAATAATAGTCTTCAAAGTGAGATTGAGGATAGATGATTCTAGATTCTTTATGTATATCAAGCATATGTGACACACATGAATTTGGGCTATATAAATTTCTAGGATCTATAAATTATCTTAACTCCTAAAATGGTGTGAATCTTTTGGCTGTGAATTTTCTGAGATCAACAATCTTGGTCAATTCTCAAACAGATTTAACACTTTAATATCTATAATATTTTATACATATATGTGTCATAAATTTTTCAAATTAAGAAAGCATATAAGACATGATCAAATGATAGAGCTGAATAAAATTTTGAAAATCAAGAAAAATTTAGAAAGTAAAGAGTATTTTGAAAATAAAAATCAGAATACTTGCTAAATACATTTGAAGGTTAATCAATTTAAGGATAGAATAATAACAGAAAAATTCTGTTTATAAGTGTCATGTTTAAGTCCTTTGTTTTTTAAATACTATTTAACGTGTACTAAAGGTCCAAGAAAAAATAAAAACATCTGCACCATTTTCACAGAGCTATCATAACACAGGTTTTGTCAAAGACTCAACAAAAATAGAAAGCTCCACGAAATGACAAGCAAAATTCTTAACTGAAATATTAGAAAAAAAATAGCACTATAAAATAAAACACCATAATTTTTTTTTTATTTACAAACATGGATGTTTATTTTTTCTTTAGATTATAGTTTTTCTTTTTTTTATTGATTATTTAAAGCATTACATAGCTCATGATATATCATCTTTCATACATTTGACTCAAATTGTGTTTTGAACTCCCATTTTCACCCCAAATACAGATTGCCGAATCACATCTGTTACATATTCACATTTTTACATAATGCCATATTAGTGACTGTTGTATTCTGCTACCTTTCCTATCCCCTACTATCCCCCCTCCCCTCCCCTCCCCTCCCCTCCCATCTTCCCTCTCTACCTCCCCTGCTGTTGTTCAATTCTCTCCCTTTTTTTCCCTCCCCCTTGCCCCTCATAACCTCTTATAATTCTATGTATCATTGAAGGTCTCCTACTATTTCCATGTGCTTTCCCTTCTCTCTCCGTTTCTCTCCCCGCATTCGTCTTTGTTTACTGTAGTCTTTTCCTCATGTTCTTCCTTCCTGTTCTGTTCTTAGTTGTTCTCTTTATATCAAAGCAGACATTTGGCATTTGTTTTTTAGGGCTTGGCTAGCTTCGCTTAGCATAATCTGCTCTAATGCCATCCATTTCCCTGCAAATTCTATGATTTTGTCATTTCTTAGTGCTGCATAATACTCCATTGTGTATAGATGCCACATTTTTTTTATCCATTCATCTATTGAAGGGCATCTGGGTTGGTTCCACAGTCTAGCTATTGTGAATTGTGCTGCTATGAACATCGATGTGGCAGTATCCCTGTAGCATGCTCTTTTAAGGTCTTCAGGGAATAGTCCGAGAAGGGCAATAGCAGGGTCAAATGGTGGTTCCATTCCCAGCTTTCCCAGGAATCTCCATACTGCTATCCAAATTGGCCGCACCAATTTGCACTCCCATCAGCAATGTACAAGTGTACCCTTTTCTCCACATCCTCGCCAGCACTTGTTTTTCTTTGACTTCATAGTGGCTGCCAATCTTACTGGAGTGAGATGGTATCTTAGGGTGGTTTTGATTTGCATTTCTCTGACTGCTAGAGATGGTGAGCATTTTTTCATGTACTTGTTGATTGATTGTATGTCCTCCTCTGAGAAGTGTCTGTTCAGGTCCTTGGCCCATTTGTTAATTGGGTTATTTGTTATCTTATTGTTTAATTTTTTGAGTTCTTTGTACATTCTGGATATTAGGGCTCTATCTGAGGTGTGGGGGGTAAAAATTTGTTCCCAGGATGTAGTCTCTCTATTTACCTCTTTTATTGTTTCTCTTGCTGAGAAAAAACTTTTTAGTTTAAGTAAGTCCCATTTGTTTATTCTTGTTGTTAACTCTTGTGCTATGGGTGTCCTATTAAGGAATTTGGAGCCTGACCCCACAATATGTAGATCGTAGCCAACTTTTTCTTCTATCAGACGCAGTGTCTCTGATTTGATATCTAGCTCCCTTATCCATTTGGAGTTAATTTTTGTGGATGGCGAGAGAAAGGGATTCAATTTCATTTTGTTGCATATGGATTTCCAATTTTCCCAGCACCATTTGTTGAAGATGCTATCCTTCCTCCATTGCATGCTTTTAGCCCCTTTATCAAATATAAGATAGTTGTAACTTTGTGGATTAGTCTCTGTGTCTTCTATTCTGTACCATTGGTCCACCTGCCTGTTTTGGTACCAGTACCATGCTGTTTTTGTTACTATTGCTTTGTAGTTCAGTTTGACCTCTGGTATCGCTATACCTCCAGATTCACACTTCCTGCTTAGAATTGCTTTTGCTATTCTGGGTCTTTTGTTTTTCCATATGAATTTCATGATTGCTTTGTCTATTTCTACAAGAAATGCCGTTGGGATTTTGATTGGCATCGCATTAAACCTGTAGAGAACTTTGGGTAATATCGCCATTTTGATGATGTTAGTTCTGCCTATCCATGAACAGGGTACATTTTTCCATCTTCTGAGATCTTCTTCTATCTCTCTCTTTAGGGTTCTGTAGTTTTCATTGTATAAATCTTTCACCTCTTTTGTTAGGTTGCTTCCCAAGTATTTTATTTTCTTTGAGGATATTGTGAATGGAGTGGTTTTCCTTATTTCCATTTCAGAGGTTTTGTTGCTGATATACAGGAATGCCTTTGATTTATGCATGTTGATTTTATAACCTTCCACTTTGCTGAGTTCATTTATTAACTCTAGCAGCTTCTTTGTAGACTCTTTTGGGTGTGTTAAGTATATTATCATGTCATCCGCAAATAGCGATAGTTTAATTTCTTCTTTTCCTATTTTTATGCCTTTAATTTCTTTTGTCTGTGTAATTGCTCTGGCTAGTACTTCAAGAATTAAATTGAATAGAAGTGGTGATAGAGGCCATTCCTGTCTTGTTCCAGATTTTAGAGGAAATGCCTTCAGTTTTTCTCCATTTAGGATGATGCTAGCCTGAGGTTTAGCATATATAGCTTTTACAATGTTGAGGTAAGTTCCTGTTATCCCTAGTTTTTCTAGTGTTTTGAACATAAAGGGATGCTGTACTTTGTCAAATGCTTTTTCTGCATCCATCGAGATGATCATGTGGTTTTTAGTATTTTTTAGTATTCTCTCCTTGTTCTGTACGTTGGCTATCTTCATAATTATATGTCTTGGAGTTGGTCTATTATGGTTTTGAATGTTTGGGGTCCTGGAGGCTTCCAGGATTTGGCAATCCATTCCATCTTTCATCTCTGGGAAGTTTTCTAGAATTATTTCATTTAATATGCTGTCCATTCCTTTGGTTTGAATCTCTGTGCCTTCTTCTATCCCTATGACTCTCAGATTTGGTTTTTTTATGACATCCCATATCTCTTGAATAGATTGCTCGTGGGATTTAAGCATCTTTTCTGTGTTGACTATATTCTTTTCAAGTTGATAAACCTTGTCTTCATTATCTGATGTTCTGACTTCTACTTGATCAAGTCTATTTGTAATATTCTCATTTGAGTTTTTAATTTGGTTTATAGTTTCCTGCAATTCTAGGATTATTGTTTGAATTTTTTTAAGATCTGTATCTCCTTGTATAGCTCGTTCTTTGCCATTTGAATTTGTTTGTTTAATTCATTTTCAAAATATACTTTTATTGCTTGGACTTGCTGTCTCATGTCTTCTCTAATATTCCTTTCCATTGGAGTTAGGTATGCCTTGAGTTCTTTCCCTATCCCTGTTTCTGATGTTTCTATGTCCTCCTGTAGAATTGAGTTGTCTTGCATTGTTTGTAATCCTTTTTTCCCTTGTTTTCTCATGTTGTCCATGTTACTTTCCAGCTCTTTTTGATTGTTGTGTTTCTGGTCTCTTCTATAGATTTGTTTTGTTTCTGTATTACTCTGATGTCTCTCCTTTGTGTTGTTAAACTATGCCTGCTAACGTGGATTCCACTGGGAAGGAATTCCGACGTCCGAGCTCCAGTGATGACATTACTCTGCTATGACGGGCCCCAGTCTCCTTGCCGGGGTGCCCTAATGGGGGGGTGTGACTGGACTGTCTCTGTTTGGTTTCAGCTCCTGGTCGCGGCAGGCGGGCAGTCTCCAGCCACCCAGTATCACAGGCCACGGGCAGGTGATCAGTCGCCAGCGGGTGGGCGTTCTCCTACCGCCCAGTTACGCGGGCAGTGGGTGAACTGTCGCTGGCGGGCCTGCAGTTTACAGCTGCCCAGTCATGAGGGCCTTGCCTGTAGTCTCCAGGTTTCTCCTGCTAGTCTTGGTTTCTCCTGTTTTGTTGTTGCAATCTGTCGGAGAGTGGCGGTGGATACTTCAGCTCTCCAAGATGGTGGCCGCTGGTTGCCTTAGTGGAGTGTCCCTTGTGGGGGATGGGGCTGTACCGCTTCCTTCCCCGTCTGCAATCCCGAACTCAGCCCGGGGGTCAGTGCGGGCTTGGCTGTTGAGATACCACCGTGTGGCAGCCACTTATCTCTTGCTTACCAGCTAATCCCTTCTAACGCCTTCTGTAGCCGCAGGGCAGGCCGTGCGAATCAGACAGCCTGGATCTCCAGGGTCACACTGTTGGCTTTTGGGATCCCTGGCACTCTGTGGTTTTGATTTTTTCTGCTTGCCCCTCCCCCAGCTCTGGCTAGACAGGTTTTGTTTTGGCTGCTGATGGGAGGGGGGGTTGAAGATCAGGTGCCTCTAGTTCTCCTTTAGTCTTTATGCAAGCTCACTGTGATACTCCCTTCCCCTGAAAGTCTAGGAGAGATTTTATGCGAAATCCCCCTATGTATGGGGGCTGAACTGAGTGACACACACCTGTTTTGTTGTTGCAATCTGTCTGAGAGTGGCGGTGGATACTTCAGCTCTCCAAGATGGTGGCCGCTGGTTCACGCCATAATTTTAATGTCATTGAATCCAGATATATATGATTAATTCAAAGTTGCCAAATACCAGTTCACTGATAAATTTAAAAAAATGTGATGTAATTCTAAATATATGCCTAACTTAAGAGAATTCAGTAAACTAAGAATAACTGTGATTTTTTTCTTGACTTATTATAAAATTAATAGGTCAGAATCAGGTACAACATTGCATGGATTCAACATGTTACCATGAAAAATTACAAGAACATAGGTATACTGGATAGTAAGTTGATTATAATCAAATGATTTGCAAATATTTCAGAGTTCTATAAAAATGAATTCATATAGAATAATAATCATTTTTCCCTTTTCAGTCAGCATAAATATTTTCTGACCCATTCATATTGTAGCATGTATTCATTGTTCATTCAGTAAGTTTATTAAGTAGTATTTGTGCAGATACATTAATTTGTACCATTATTCATGTGTTGATGAGTGTTTGAGTTTTTTCCATTTTCTGTCTTTAGTTAGTATATTTTTAGGATAAGCAATATTAAGGGATTTCTATGCTAGTTGCATAAAAGCCAAACAAAATTATCATATAATGTATTCCTCATTTTTATAAACCCCTAAAATATTAATCAATTTACAGCAACAGAAAGTTAGTGGATACAAGAGAATGTAGGTGGAGGTGTGGGAAGAGGAAAAGGGAAGGATTGGAAAGAGAAACAAGAGAACTTTTGGGAATAATGGATATGCTCATTATCCATATTGTAGTAATGGTTTCATAGAGGCACACCTTTATCAACTGTCACACATTAAATTCACAGTTTATTGATCTCAAGTATATCTTACCATGTTGTTTAAAAATAAAGAAGAAAAGACAAAATCTGTCTTTCAACCCAGATTTGAGGATATTATTAAATATCCTCTTAAATCAGATTTACTTTGATGAGGATATTTAAGATGATCCTGATTTTAAGTCTTCCCTATCAATAAGTACATCAAATTCCTTGGTGACATCTGCCAAGTCTCTATGTTTTGTAATATGTCAGGGCTAATGGCTGAGTCCCTTGCATCCTGAAAGTAATGGTTAAATAAATTATAGTTCATGGTTTGGCAAAAAATTGATTTTAATTTAATTCATTTTAAGAGGAAAGCAATTTTACCTCATTGATTTTCAAATCTCTTTGTACTCACCTGTTTATTAAAGATCACTTTGTCTCTCTGATTTATTTTCATCTTCTATAAATATTAATTATTGATAATGAAGGTTTAATGTATATCATCTTTTTGATTCAGGAAATGGATTTTTAATGGAAATTTTATTTAATAAATATTGTTTTCAACAGGTCAGCATTAAATGATCACTTTATAGATGTAGAAAATAAATATTAAATGATTTTTTAAAAATTACAGTTATGGCATAACCAGAATTCCATGATGAATTAATTCTAAGGATTCAGAAACCTCAGACTCCTGTGTCTCACAGCCTCTGTATATAAGCCCTGTCATTCATTAAGAATACTTAACAGTGTTAATGGGTTTAACCATCCTCGTACTTTTTATTTAATCTGCTGTTAAGTGAAATGATGTTTTTTTTGCATTAAAATAATTACATTTCCTTAAATCTATTTGTTTAAACATTTATACCATTTTTAATATTTGTTTGTGATATGATTGTTTTGAATTTAATGAAAGTTACTTATTTGTTGTTAAAAAGTTTGGATACATGTAATTAAATTTAAAAAACAGTATACAAAAATATTATGTTGCAAAAGAGAAAATAATTGATATGGTGGGGAAGGAGATAGGAGCATATGCAGGATTGGTATCTAGATAATATGGGCATCTGGCTGATATTCTTTGGCACAGGTCCTATTATGTCCCTGAAGAAAATCAAGGACCTGTGACAGATAATCATTCTACAGTTGATTCCCACTCATTGATCTGATTATCTCCAGTGTCCTTTGTTCTATGCAGGATGATACATATAGCCAAATTGTTTTTCTTCTGAAGTACTAAATTCAGATATTCCAGTAACTGCCCACTTCCTCTTAGAATTCTTTTTAACTTAACTATTGTGACTTTATATAAAATTTCTATTCCATCTCTATCTTATATCAAAACCTCTATTAAGCATGTGATCAAAATTTTCCATATTATTTTTTAATATAACTGTTTTTTTGCAGCTCCTCACCTTTGAATGAATCTACATTTCTGCCTTGACTTTGCTTATACTCAGTGGGTGAAACATTGCTAAAGAAAATTTATCATCTCTACCCATCATCATCTTCCCCAATGCATATTCAAGTATCCTAAAGGTCCAACCATTTTAGTCTTTAATTTACTCTCTCTTTCATATTCTACATTTTTTTCATATGTTTTACCTATTCCTTAAATCCCTCTGCTTTACCTCTCCACCTTATTCTTGCTCCCAGTAGATGGTTTCCACATTCACAACATTGTAAAATACTATCAGAGAAACATACATCTAGTAACTTGATTGCACAAATTCAAAGTAATCTATATTTGCACTCTCCTTTCCCTCTTTCTTTTTACTCAGATAAAAAGAAAATATGTACTCCCCTCTTATCTTGACTTGGATATCTATTCTCCAAATGTGATCTCTTTCTACCTTAAATATCTTTCTTTGTCTCCCAAACCCCCTGTCTTCAATCTCTATTTCTCTCTCTCCTCTTCTTCCCCTCTCCCTCTGTTTATCTCTTATTCTCTCTGTCTCTCAGTAAAATTCTGTTATGCATGTCATGTAAGATATGTATTTCTTCATTAAAAGTTAATTATTTACTTCCCCATCCTAATTCTGCATACACTGGCCTTCAGATTTTTCCTATTTTATTATAATTTCCCTGTGGTTCTCATTATTTCACAGAAACATTTTATCTAAATTTTCACTGACTATATGCCAATAGTTAAATCAATATCTTTTGTCCTTACTGTACTTGTGCTCTCTCAATGTCAATTGTTCTCCTTTTTGAAATGCTATCTTTCCTTTAATCATGACATGTTAAGATTTGGACCTTCCAATGTCCCGCACAAAAGCTATTATGTTAGGCAATGTAGCAATGTTCAGAAAGGAAATGATTAGATTATGAGGACTATTATCTCATTCATGGATTCATTCATTCAGTGGATTCATTATTTTAATGGACTACTGGGTGGTAACTATCAGTGGATGCAGCATAACTTAAGGAAATAGGTCAATGAGGCTAGGCCTTTGCACTATGTCTTGTGCCTGGATCTTCTTTCTTTCTCTGCTTCCTGGATTCCATTCTCTGAATAGCTTTCCTCCACTACTTCCATCTGCCATGATGTTCTGCTTCACCTCAGGTACAGAGCACTGGAGTTGACAGACTATGGACTGAATGTTTGAAACCATGGCCCAAAATAACTTTTTCTCATCTAAGTTGATCTTGCCAGGTATTTTAATAATAGTTATAAAAAACTGACTAACACAAAATGAAACTGGACTTATTTTTCTACCTACTATTCCAGGTGTAAAGCCTGGTCACTCATTTTTTAAGTTTTCTTCCTCTTCTACTTTCAAATTTGTTGAAGTGGATATACAAAGTTAGGTATATATCCTAGAAACAATTTTCTTCTAACTCTGAAAAGGCCTCTAAAATGTTGATCAATTTTCTGGTATCCTTTACCATTTATGGGCTAATAAGTCCCTAGTATCAGAGAGCTAGCTTTTCTCGTGATATGCATATCCATTTGGTTATTAAACTTATCCAACATGACAAATAAAACAAATTATCTAAATTAAACATTCATTATTTTCTTCATGGCCATATTCAACAATAATATAAATGAAGAATAGTACCAAATATGCACTACTCCAGCCTGAAACAGCGTTTTCAGGTCCTAAACACTGCATACTGTAATTCTATCTAAAGTTCATTTGACTCTATCTCCAGAACCATTCCTTGGATCAACACAACCAAAGCCTCTAATCTTTCCCAACATTAACTATACATAGAATCACCGCCTTGTCTTGCTTGTCTCATCTTTTCTCCACTCTGTTCCATATCAAAATGATAAGAACACTAGTTTTGGAACCAAACTAGTCTTGAGATTGAATCCTCCCTATTATTCTATGTATGAGGTTATATGACTCTGGTAGTTAGATGCTACCACTTTGACATATTTTCTCACCTGTAAGTGTGAATAATAAAATTCATCTTATCTTACAGTTACTGGGAGGGTTTATGTGATAAAAGCTTTATGGAATACCCAAACACCCAAATTCTAAATCTTAAAATATTTAGAATATAACTGCTTATTTACATTATTATTATATTAAATTTGCAAAAATTTCTACTTCCTATTTTCCTCCTTATGACTGATCATTGGCTTCTGATATCCTTCAGAAACAATCTCAGTTTTTTAACATAGTCAGTAGTGCCTTGAATTCTGCTAGACCTTCTTGGTTTCTGGTTTCACACCTGAGCTCTGTTCCATTTACACCACTTTTGTACTCATTATAATACTCTTCTTTACGATCTGAAATGGGACAGGAGCAACTGTTACATAATAATATTTAAGGCCATTTAGGTAGAAAAAGATTGGAAAAATGGAAGATTATAAAGCATGTTATCCTGCCTCAAATATAGTGAGATGAATTGTAAATATTTTCTTGAATTGATGAGGAAAATTCCAAGTCATTTGAGACTATTGGACAGGACTTCTCAGCCTTAGCACTATTGATGTGTTGGGCTAGATAGTTCTTTGTAGTTGGGCACTATTTGTGCATTTTAGGAATTTTTCACCATTCTTGGCCTCTATATCTCTGTATGTCACTAGTACTTTCTTAGTTATGAGTATGAAAAATGTTTCCAACTATTGCCAAATATTCTTTGGGGAAAAGTTATTCTAGGAGGACAATTTCTGTTTTAGGCTAAAGGGTATGATTTTTTAAATATAGTAGGGAAAATAATATTGTAAAAGATTCTAAGTAGTGTGACATATTCTAATTTACATTTTATAAAATCACTTTGACACAGAGGTTGGGGAGGCTGTCAGCATCAACACTGGACCATTCCAGATTGTTATGATTTTGTGGTGTATTCTGAAAGAAGTTCTGTATACTCAATTAGTAAGGATGAAATCAAGGAAGTCACCTTCAAGTTAATAGACAGCAGCATGGAGATAAAGGGAAGAGCACTGTGGCATGTTTCAGGAAGCTTAAAAAAAGGGAGAAGAAGACTTTTAGCAGAGATAACGAGGAATAATTATCTGGAAGCAGCCATGGAGATAATGTCATCACTGTTCTTTATGTATATGCAGACTTACAAGGACACCTCTCCCAGAAGATGATAAAGAGCAAACCATATCAAAGTTGATGAATTCACACCAAATCCCAAAGTGATGATGTGAAGCATGGCAAAGAACAATGTGTTTACATTAAATTTCAACTCCTGTGAGTGTGGTGGAAAAAAGTGGGGATTTTGAAAATCAGAATATGAAAAGTAAATTAGATCAACACATAGATGATAGTAATGGATGAGATATAATTGATTTTGTGTCTTCACTGAAACATAAACACAGTCATGTTGTTCTATTTGGACTTCATTGTCCTCAGGAAAGAAGCCATTTCCCTGACATGGATTATAGGGCCTGAGTGCCCTTAACCTTCCTTTCCTTTCTTATTGTACAGGTGCCTTAGGGCCATTGAACTTACTTGAATATCCTCAGGGTTTGTTTCTGATAACTACTTTCTCCATCTACTTCCCACTCAATATTTAGCAGCAAAGAGGTAGAGAATGAACCCCCCACCCACCCACATATACACACACAAAAAGAAGAAAACAAAGAGGGAAGAATAAAAATGAAGAGAGAAACACATGTAAGGTTATAAAATCTTTTATTTTTCATTTTATTAGTCCTGGAGCTGTTTTAATTTTTGGTTTATAACCATATCTCCAGTTTTCACTAATTTACTAAGAAGTGTTTAGTAAACATTTACTCTAGGATTATCTTCAGTCCTGGGCACACAGAAGCAAAGTAAGTAAAGGGGGGGGGGCTTGCAGAGCTTGCATTGTAGAAGGGGGCAGATATTAAAGACAAAATATAAAACAAATGGGGGAATGGTGGGTCCTGGCTTCCTATTTTAAATAAGGAGGTTAGGAAAAACTTTAAATGTCATGTGATAGTTGAAAGTAGATGTGTGAACCTTCAATCCCTCAGGGCATATAATGTCCCTTTATTGCTAGAAATAGGATTGTGTGGAAGATGATGGGTGGATCCTCCTGAACTGAATTGTCCTAGCAAGGTCAAATAGCCAGAATCTGGGGAATGCTATTGATAGGGAAAACAGAAGCTGGAGTTTAATAATGGCACTCAGGGGGAACTCGGCATGACATCTGTCTTTTTTTATGTCTTATCTTTTTTAAAATTGCACTTTGAAATTACAAAATTTTGGTATTATGAGTTCTTGTTATCATTGTTATTGTAATTTTATGTTTGATTCCTCAAGTAAACCATAATTCTGTTATTAAAAATTATAAATGTTGGAGCATTTGCTATAATTTATATTTTTTACATAAAATACCTATAATGGTCATGGAAACTGGGTATGTTACAATCTCTTTAAATGAATAAGGACACTGAATTTAAAAAATATTGACTAGAGTATACATAGTTATATATCTAGAATATTAGAAGGGACAAAATAGTGCAGAGCTTTAAGCTTCAAATTTTACATACATACCATATTTTTTCTGTATAAAACTGCATTATCATTATTTTGCATACTTTAATTTTGTAACAAAATAAAACAACAACCAAAAACAATACAACATCCAACCCTTCTGCTAAACTAGGTAGAAGATGGGGGCTTGGACCCTTGTTTCTTGCCTTAAGATCCAGGAGAAAAGCCATTAGAACATCAATCAGCAGAGCAAGCCAGGTGAGAAAGGGCCATTTATGGTTACTGTAGGAACCATGAAACACTATACAAAGGCACAGATTTCTCAAAGGCAACTCCTAATCTACTTCTTCCATGAAAGATGCATCCTCATCACCTTCAAGAGGGGTATCTCATCAGGAACAGCATTGCTGGATTCCTCAGCTGCCAATTCATCTTCATCAATGCCTATGTCTAGCTTTATCGTGTAATAAATAGCAGCTCAAGGAGTTTGATGGGAAGAACCTGGTTTCTGTAACCAAGGAAGGACAAAAGCTACCTGAGAATAAGGAGGTAAAAAAGAAAATGGAGGGGAGAGCAAGGCAAAGTTTGAGAACCTTTGCAAGTTCCTGAAAGAAATCATGGATTAAAAAGGTCGAGAAGGTGACAATCTTCAATAAGCTTGTGTCTTCACCCTGCTGCATTGTTACCGGCACCTATGGCTGGACAGCCAACATGAAGTGGATCATGGAGGCCCAGGTACTTCAGGACAACTCTGCAATGAGCTACATGATGGCAAGAAAGCACCTGGAGATCAACCATGACCACCCCGTTGTGGAGATACTGTGGCAAAAGGCAGAGGCAGACAAAAAATGACCAGGCTGTCAAGGACCTGATGGTGCTGCCATTTGAAACTGTGCTGCTTTTATCTGGCTTCTCCCTTGATGACCCCCAGATACACTCCAATTGCGTCTTCCACATGCATGCCATTTAACCATAGCACCCCATATAGGCAGAAAATTGACTATGTCAGAAACCCTTAGTGAAATTTAATATTATACTACACATATGCTTTTCATGTATTTTTATCTCAAGGACTCTCTAGCCTGCTTAAGATATTTTAAATATACTGGCTCAAATAAGAATTAAAGTCGAAAACATTACACAAGCACACACATGCACACACACATATACACATAATGTGTTGTATGAATAAATTTGCTTGAAGATGACTTTGAGACTATTTAATAAAATCATTGGTCTTTTTAGACCTCATTTATTAACTGGGAATTGCATACACACACACACACATACACACACACACACACACACACACACACACACACATACTGCTTTTCTTTTTATTTCTTGCTAGTTTTATTTTTAAATTCTATTGGGAAAGAATATTGATCACCTGTCTTAATTTCTAACTGAAAAATCATCTTTCTTATTGTTCTTGATTGTATTGCTTCTGGACTTAACATTTCCTCTCTGAATATTTATTCCATTATTTTATTAAGTATTGATGTCATTTTTTCAAGTTATTTGAGATCACTGTTTTTAACTTTTAAAAATAATCAATACAGCATTTGTTCTTCTACAATATTCCTGTCTCCCCAGATCCCAAGATTTTTTTAAAAAATATTTTTAAGTGGCTTAGTAAGTAGTTTAGCTGATACTTTTAAAAACCTTGTACA
Organism: Spermophilus citellus; assembly: GCF_964194105.1. Lineage (NCBI taxonomy): Eukaryota > Metazoa > Chordata > Mammalia > Rodentia > Sciuridae > Spermophilus > Spermophilus citellus. Next base: position 64,607,245 of record NC_138182.1, on the reverse strand, counting down.
TAATCCATCCATCACTTATATTTGCTATGCATGACACCCTTCATGCAAACATCTCGGAATGCTTTCCTGTTATTACTATATAACAGAATATACAATTAAATGCAAGTTGCAATCAATAAGTCTAGACTTGATTTAAACTTAGCCAACTTTTTATATCAAGAAATATAAATAGGGAGCAATAACAAAAAGTAAAAGCAAGGGTAAGTGCATGATTATTATTCAAAATCACAGATGCCCAAGATTTGGAACTAGAAAATTTTGCCTTGCTTTACCACATAATAATCAAAACATCATATGAGAGCTTTTCATTCTCTTTTTTGGAGAATCCATTTGACAAAAATGAAAATTATTTTGTTCCATCACTTCAGATAGATTAGTAAAAATCCACAACTCTCAAAATATGTGGATCTGCATCGTATGTCTTATGCAAGGATTAAAAGTATTGCCTCTCCCTGATAGATGAAAACTTTTAGAGAATCATGATACATGTCAAGAATGGCCACCAACCTCCAGTAATGAGCTTTACCTGCATAGTTTGTAGGGTAGAATAGAAAAGCTCTAGAATAGGGCCAACTGATTTTCTTTCTCCCTCAAATTGATTAACTATCCTTTTTTTTTTTTTTAAATCTGTCAATAGTGAACAAATTCAACATAAAGCATTGCTTACTAAAAGAGCCATGTAAGACATTTAACTTTCCATATGTTATTCTTTCTTGAAAGCTAGTAATGTTAACTTCTTTGGAGCCCTTAAAATATACTTTAAAAATAGGATTCATTATTTGTAGTAGCTCAGGCATCAACAAGGACAATAACTTAAAAGTTATTGACCCCAAATTCAAGTAGATTTGGCACATGGGGACAGGACCTTACAAATTAGGTTTTGACATGGTATCCAACTTAGGGCTCCACAAATATTAAATAATTAGCTATTTAATTTAATGGTACTCAATGATACATCATATATACTCGACAAGAAAGTATAGCAACATTTTTCATTAATTGTTCTAACAAATCTCTCTGTTGTCTTACTCCTTTACATTTTGTTTTATTTTTAACCCTATATTTTGAAATAAACTTCACCCTTATAGGTGTTGGCCACATTGACATACTGGTTCTGGCTTCCCAAATATGGCCAGTTTTCCTTTTCGTATGATCTCATGGTACTCTATGCCTCTGTACATGAACCCTAAGTATGGAATTTCTCATTGCATGATTTTATTTGTAATGCTATCTCCACCTCAGGAAGAAAAGACCACATTTAGTCTGTCTACCTCTGTAAATCTAGGAACTCCACAAAGTCCCTAAAATATTTTTGAGATAAGTATTTTTTACTTTAGCATCTGAATTACCTCTCATAATTGCCCCACAAATAGATAGTCCACAGAGAATCAAAGTTGACTGCTGCTTTTCTATGACATAATACTGCCATTTCTCTTGTTTAAATTAGGAACTAAAATATATGTTTGTTTTTACATCAGACACCTTTTCAGCACTTTCTTTATGTAAAAAAATATTTAAAATCCAAAAATTTGAGGTTGCAAGAACATTATAAAATGAGATGTTGCTCCTACCACCTCCCTGTAGAATAGAACATATTTTATTCAATCTGTGTAAAGTTAAGGAGTGAAGAATGATAACAGCATCACAGTGGGGGAAAATATTGATGAAAATGAGCCTTGGGATGATGTTCCAACCAGCTGGACATTAATGAAAAATGGTCTATACTAGTGACTACAAAGAGGGCGTAGCACAAATTACGTAACTCACAGAAATTTGGTTTTCCTCTGAAGACACATTGATATTTGAAAGCATTTAGTGGGGTACATTTTATATTTTATTTATGTGTGTATGTAAGCATGTATGTATTTACTTTTGATACCAGGTACTTAAATACTGAGTACTAAGGGTACTTAAACACTGAACCACGTCCCCAGCCCATTTTTTATTTTTTGAGACAGGGTCTTCCTAAATTGCTTAGGGCCTTGCTAAGTTGCTGAGGCTGGCTTTGAACTTGCAATCCTCCTGTCTTAGCCTCTGCAGCTGCTGGTATTACAGATGTGCACCATCAAGCCAAGCACTTACTCTGTTTTCCTTTTTTGATTACTTATTTATTTTTATAACTTTATTTTGTTTATTTACATGTGGTGCTGAGGATAGAACCCAGGGCCTAGCCGTGTGAGACAAGCTCTCTACTACTGAGCCATAACCCCAGGCCCCTTACTCTGTTTTTAAACCATGGTTTCAATTGGAATTGCAATCATTCTTTTAATTTCTTCACAATTTAAATATCCTCTTTTTTCTTTTAAGCTTTAATATTAATTTCATGTATCACTACCCAATTTTATTTTCATTTTAAATTGCTTTTTTTCCTCTTTCTTATTTTTTAAAAATGTGTAACTTAAATATATGGTTACCCAAACTAAATTCAGTCTAATTGGGACAATATTTATAGGACTTAAAACATAGAACAAGAGAGTAGCTAAAAATTTACAGGTAAAATGAGTTGTTTTCATACTGCTGTCATGCTATAAGCATTTTTTAATTATAACAAAGGAGAACAAAAAAAGGAATTAAAGAAATTGTAAATGTATAGTGACACTGAGAAATCAAAACTAAATGATCTTTTTTGCATGATATTCTTAGTAGTAAGTTTATATAATAAAAAGTACAACTTCTTACATTTAGTTCATACACATTTCACTAATAAAATTTACTTTCTTTTGCTAAAGCATTTTAATTCATATTTCAAATGATACAGTTGGCTGAGAATATTTCTGAGTTCATATCCATGGCTAAAGTACTATGATCCCTTTTTTCTTCTACTTTTTCCATTATAACACAAACTATTTTTTATCATCATTTCTTTCAGGTCATTTGGATAATATTTTGTCCACATAATTTCAAAGATATATAACTAGCACTTAAGAAATACAAATATGGCTTGACACATATAATTTGGTAATGCAGTTAAATATTATGGATTTCATCTTACCACCATTTTATTTCCAGAACTCCATTACTTGGTGTCAGATTTTGCTTTATTACTTGATTATATTCTTTCTATCACAAAGCTGGACTAATTATTTTTGAAATAGCACCGTTGAAAGGATAAAACCATAATCATAACCTATTCTTCCTTTTTTTCAAAAGTGGTATATAGCTCATGATTCAGACTATATGAAGTTGAATATTGTTTTTCTATTAGTTAATTCCCTTATATCCATTTGCCTATATGTCTGAAATTCAGAACAAGGGCAACTTGGAATCACTGAAGTTGAAAGTTAACTAAAGGGTAAAAGTAGATGTTACGTTATGTTTTGAATTAACTTTATATAATAGGGCATTGTGACATTTGTATAAAAGTTCAAAGAGAAATGCAGACTATGACTTCATTGAAAATTTATTTTTAAGACTCTAAGATAGTTCAGCAAAGAATTCAGACCTGGAATTCAAAGGGCAGAACAAGACCTATTAAGTAATTCAGTCCACTCTATAAAGCCAAAGAGAAAGGGTATGAAGATGTAATCACTCATTTTCTGATAGCTGAGATATAAGAAACAACTGAAGGATGGCTAGGATATTAGTTGCAAATAGAAAGATTCAGTGGCTGCCTGAAGTTGACAGCAATTGTCTGGCTTCTTTTATGAGCCGGGGGTTACTAAACAAAGTTATGCTTACTTGCAGAAATTACAACTAACACCATTGAAACTGAAACCTACAATGCAATTTATATTTTGCATTAAAGTAATATAACACAAAGAACTTTTGTGATACATTATTTTTCTGTCATTAACTTCTGTCCATAAGTTGATTCAGTCTGATGATGAACTCCATTATGTCATCATTTTGTAAACAGTAAAAAAGTGACAAGACAAAGAGAAAACTTCCTGGAGTTAATGGATTCCAAGGCTCAGTTATATTTGTAAATAGTAAGGTATACACTCTTAAAAACATGGATTCATTTAAAAGTAAGTAATTATCTAAAAAATAAAATTTCATAGATAAGATACTAAGGTAGAAAAATATTCTGGGATACAGGCTCCTAAGTGAAGAAATTCATTACACATTTTTGGAAATCATTCTGAAAGATAAAAATTAAAAACAATGTCTTATATGCCCTCAGTTGTTTCAATTGTGAGGATAATAAACTGATGACTATGGTATTTCCTTCTGTGTAAATTTTTTAGCTCGTCTTTTATTATTTTCAAACTATGGAAACAGTAATATTTATATTTGTAACTTTTAAGGAAGATTCTCTCTTCTTAATTTAGTCCATTCATTAATACTCATTTTTAACCCCATATGTGCCACCTGTGATGCCATATCAAGTAGTATTTATGAAACAGATGAAAGATTTAAAAAGTACCTGGTGCTAAGTCTGGACAATATGCTAACTTTTAGTATAGAAGAACAGTAATTAACTTCAATGGTAAACCTTATAATTTACCTTCTATTAGAAACATTAAGACAGTGTTTGATTGCTTTATTTGCTTTATTTTATTTTTGTATACATCAATAATTGTTAGAATACATTAATTTCATAAATACATATTAACCTTTTTCCTTGGGTGTACAATTTCAGTATTTCAAATATATTAAAACATTTTTGAAGGCAGGAATTAATAATATACTCCTTGGTTTGTAATAGTAACATGCATTGCCAGAATTAAATTTAAAATATTTCCCAAGTTAATTTAATTTATTTTTAATTTTTAAACACAATTTATTTTCATTCTAAATTTTCACTAATTTAGAATACATTAATCTTTATTACACTTACTTTGCTTAGCATTAAGTTTAATTTACCATATTTGTGCAGTAAGATATAATCATAGACTTCACCTATATCTCATGTAAGAAATCACAACTCACATAAACATATATACCAGTAAGGTTTGCTGCATATAATTTTGGGTCCAATGAAGAAGCTTTTCTAATATTATATAGACTAAATTATTAATAAAATATATTTTGAGGTTTTTTGGAAAATGTTCAATTGAAAATTGATTCCTACCTAGAGCTATTAAAAAATAAATTACAAATATATTGTTGTATTTTAAAATATTGCAAGAAATTACAGGAATATTTTTGTAATCTTGGGATGTTGAAGGCCTTTCTTAATCTGATGCTGTATAGAAAAGAAAGATGTTGAGTGGCAAAAATGTTTTTAAACTAGTAAAATTTGAAATGCATATAATGTTTTACATATGAATTCTAACTATATTTTGCCCAGAAAAATAATCACATAAATTGATAAGTGCATATCTATATGAATGCTAAATGAGGCATTATTTTTTAATAACAGAACCCAGAAAATAACTTAGGATATGGTAATCTCTAAGATTATGTTAATTGAATTATGGTCTGTCCACATAATGACTCACTGTAGTGCATTTAAATGGAATGATACAGAAATACATTTAAAAATAAAATACCAAGATTAGTATAAATAACAGTATTCCATTTTTTGTTAATAAAAAACCCTTATACATTCATTGAAAACATTTTAATAAGTCTGAGAAAAAAATAGTTGTATTTTTAGAGAAGGGATGATTTACATTTTTCTCTTTATAATTATGTGTACATGAATAAAATATTTCTGCATATACCTGCTTTAAGACTTTAGAAGCAAGTTGGCCACACAGGACTGTGAAAAGCAATATGGATGTACATATTTAAATTCTCAATTTCTTTGTAACAAATTTATTTGTATCAAGAACAAGCAACTTAATTCTAAAAATATTTAAACGTTTTTGACTTCATTAACTTTCTGGTGATATATCCTAGCCATTGTGTTTAAAAATTATTTCATAATTATATTTAAAATGCTATTATGAAATACAGTGTAATGTTTTTTTTTTTTTAAAATCAACATAGAATTACACAAGATTCAACAATTTCACTACTAGTTTCATACTGAAAATCATTGAGAGCAGAGATTTAAACAGATACTATACAGTGACAATCACAGGAACGTATAGCCAAAAGATGAACCCAAACCAGAAGCTTTTTAACAGGTTGATAAACAAAATATGATAAATATATACAATAGATTATTATTCAGCTTTTAAAAAGTAATGAAATACTGATATATTTCTTAAACACAGATGATGCTAGGAAACAATGCCAAGTGAAATAGTATAGACACAAAAAGACAAATATTGTATAATATCACTTACATGAGATTGTAGAACAGGCAGATTCAGAGAAACAGAAATTCAAACAGTCATTACAAGGATTTGGGGAAGATGATAGTGGGAAGTATTGCTGACTGAATATGAAGGTTCAATGTGGGTTGATGAAAACATTCTAGAGAATGAAGGTAGTGGTAGTTGTACAACACTAAATGTATCAAATGCCTCCAAATTATACATGAAAAAAATTGGGATAATGATAAATTTCATGCTATGTGTATTTTGTTACAAAAAAAATTAAATATATTTTATTTTTATTTTTCTAAAATGTAAAATGCATATTAAAATGCATACAATTTAATGATCAAAGACATTATTCTATTTATTAGTGAAAATTAATTTTGCTTTAGTTACAGAATCATGGGAAATTAACAATATAACTTTTTAAAAAATAGGCTGGCTAGATTTATTGCTGGTTGGATGAATGATTCTCACAGTGTTTTACCTGAGGCAGTAATATGGACTATGCACCTTTAACATTTGTTTAGCCTATAATAAATGTTGTGCAAATCAATCTTCTTGATATGGTATTATGAATAGTAAAGCTTTTATTTTTAAGGAATTTCTTTGCCAATTTGGCTGGAATCCAACTGAAAATTAGTTATAAGTTAACAATTCCTTTAAAAAAATTCTAATCTTAATTCATATTTTAAATATTTTAATTCATATGAGAAAATAACTTTTATTACTCCATATTTGTTAATTTACAGTGAAAGAATTTTACTAAATATAAACACTCTTGGTTTTCAATGACCTGTTGTTTCAATGTAAAAAGCTTTCTTTTTAAAATAAATTACCCCTTAAGGAATGCCTAGTATGTTGGAAATTAACTCTAAAGAATTATTTGATATTTTTGTTTTTAAGTGATTACTATATACCTTTGAAGTTTGTCTTTTAGATATTTATATTTACATTTGTATTAAAATACTTTAAAATATTAAATAAAATATTAAATATTTAAAATATTAAATAAAAATACTTTGTGGTTTTCTTGAGACTGCTTTTATATTATTGCTATTAAAACATCATTCCTAGATAACTACTTAACTTAATTATTGCCTACAAAAATAATTTGTCTCTCCTCTCTCTCTCTCTCTCTCTCTCTCTCTCTCTCTCTCTTTAAAAAAAATAATTTAATCATCTTATAGTAACTTACTAATGAAAGTGATGAAAGAAGAACATTGTAATGGTCCACTTTGATAGTTAGATTGCTGGATGACCTGAATCCAAATGGTGCATACACTAATATATATGTGTTATGACTAATCCCTGGAAAGGTTTCTGAGAATATGCAGTGAATAATCCCTTAAAATTTAAGTATCGTGCTTGGGTAGATGTACAAGATACCTTTACCAAAGTCTAATCTTATATGGATTGTATGTTAAGTCATAAAAGTATACATAGAGCTGGAAAACTAATAAGTAAACACTAAAGGTTACAAAATTTGTGAAGAATTGTTTATTCTGTTACAAAGTAATATTCACTTTCTCCTCATTAAATGAGAAAATAATAACACATGTGAATCACTTCCACAATATCACACTTTATAAACTGAAGATGGGTAGAAGAGAACGTGGGTATTAACGGAGAATCCAGGGAAAGATAGAGCCTAAGACTTTCAGCTCTAATGTAATTCCCAACTAAAACTCTCCTGCTTGAGGATACAGGCCAAAGATAAGTAAGAACTGTCAATTGTAGAATTCAAAGAGAGCAAGGAAGCAACGTCAGACCTAAAATATAAAGATTGCAAATATTGAAGGGGAGTATCAAGGGAAGGCAGGTCTCAGAACCATATAATATACAAATTGTAAATAATTAGCAATAAACTGCATAGGAATGAGCTCCTGAAAAGTTACATGGTAAGATTATCATAGCTTATACCAAAATCTAGGCAGACACCTTTTCCAAAAAGTACAGAAAAATCTATACCCTTCCAAGACAAGCAACTAAAAATGCTATGTTAAATTTATGCAAAAATGATTTAAAGAAAAATAAGTAATGAACTGAATCCTGTCTCATTCAAAATATATGAAAGAAAGGCACACATATAATAAATCATATTAAGTAAAAATTAGTTAAAATATTTTAAGAAGAGTACAGAAGCTAAAAGAGAAATGATAAATCAGAGTGAGTAAAACTCAAAAATAAGATGGATAAACAAAAGTAGGACATGTAAAGGACAATATACAGCAAAATGTAAATAATAATATCTTACAAGTAACTATTAATCTATAAGGAATACAAAAGTAAATAGCATCATGGGAAATAGAAAAAATGGAACAGAGAAAAATATGAATAAAAAACTTCAACTAACTAAATAATTGGATATATTAAGACAAACAGTTTGGAAGAAAAAGATTAGAATGTGTGTAAAGAGGTAAAATAATTAAAAATATGTATATGCACACATATATTCATCTGTTTATGGTATCTTTTCATCTATGTTTTGTTTTGTTTTTTCCTGGAGGAGCAGCAGTAATGGTGATAGTAGAAGTAATATTAAAATTCTCACATTAATTTGGCCCATGGTATATGGAAAAATGTTCTTAGAAAAATCAAAGTTGAATTTTATTCTTCTTAATAGCTGATATATATATATATATATTTTTTTTTTCACAAAAGCAAAATCTGTATCTTCTAAGGGAAAAGAAATCCCTGCATGACTTTTTCATAGCAAAACACCTTGGAACTATGACCAACAGGTAGTCAAAAACTGGAAATACAAACTAGGATTTTTATTTTGGCCAAATTGACTTTAAGTTTAAAGCTCAGAGACCAATAGTTTAGTTATGAATGTGTGGGGTCAAATGTATTTATTTTGTCAATGTTTCTTAAGTATTTTCTGAGAGAATGAACTTCAGACAACAAAGTAGGTATGGAATGGGGGTGACCCTAGAACACATTTAGCAAAATATTTGGGGGGATTGTTTAACTATATGTAACTGGGACTAATTTGGAGGGGTAAAAGTAACAGAATGGATGTTTTGACAATATAAGTATAAGGGAAAGGAAGAAAAAAGGGAAATTGCATGGAAATGGAGGAGACCCTCATTGTTATACAAAAGTACATATAAGAGGTTGTGAGGGGAACGGGATAATAAACATGGAGGGAAATGAATTACAGTAGATGGGGTAGAGAGAGAAGATGGGAGGGGAGGGGAGGGGGGATAGTAGAGGATAGGAAAGGTAGCAGAATACAACAGTCACTAATATGGCAGTATGTAAAAATGTGGATGTGTAACCGATGTGATTCTGCAATCTGTATTTGGGGTGAAAATGGGAGTTCATAACACACTTGATTCCAATGTATGAAATATGATATGTCAAGAGCTTTGTAATGTTGTGAACAACCAATAAAAAAAAGAAGTTTTAAAATAATTTTAATACAAAAAAAGAAATAAATTACTCATTGCCAGGTGGCTGGAAGCTAATTAGTTGCAGAATATTGGTTTAGCATTTCTTTCCTCAGATTTATTATACTGGTTCTCAAATTTTATAGATTGATCTTCCTGCCTGAGATGGGGATTTATTTGCACTATATTTGAGAGTATATTAACATCTTTCAGATTTGTCCTGATTTGGAGATGAGAGATTCTGGGGTTTGTATTTTCTGTTGTCAGATTCAGGTTGCCCAGAGAGAGTGTACCATTGAGAGAAGCATCTATTCCCAGTCAAAAATGATTTCTCCAGATGAATGAAAGCTGAAGGCTTTCAGCTGACAACATTTCTACTAACTGGAAAATAACCCGTTAGGTCTTGAAAGGGAATCTTGGTATTGAATTAGGGCTTAGAATACTGTGCACTATTAAGTTAGTATGTATGTCATTGAGCTAGATTAATCATTCTGTGACACCCCGAGGGTCAGCACAAAATACATATTTTGGAGTTATGCTGCTTGAGGACCAAGGTAGCAGTGGATTTTGAGAACACTTTCTTTTTCTTTTTTATTTATTTATTTATTTTATTGGATGTTCACAACATTACAAAGCTCTTGACAAATCATATTTCATACATTAGAATCAAGTGGGTTATGAACTCCCATTTTTACCCCAAATACAGATTGCAGAATCACATCGGTTACACATCACATTTTTACATACTACCATATTAGTGAAAAAAAAAAGGGAACACTTTCAATTAGTCATCAGCAGAGGGTTTTTCTGGAATTTGCTAGGGAGGGGTGTGATAGTTCTCTGGTCCTTCAGCATCATGTGTATGAAGAGAGTGAAATCCAGGTGTAAAAGAACACTTCCAGGCAAGTGTACCACATACACTATAGATTTATAATGTCTCAAACTGGTAATATCTAAAAATTATAGGGTGGAGAGGAAATACATTGAACTTATGATGGGCTATGGATCTTATGTAATATTAAAAGAAGAGATAACATGAAAAAAAAACTATTCTATACATCATTAGTGATTTACCTGTTGTTGAACATAAATGAAAAAATGACTCATATAATAGCATAGACATATCACAAATACACTTTTCTCATATTTATATGTAGTTGGAGCTACATATAAATGTAGTTTTTTTTACAAAATATAAATATATTCATATTTTGTAAAAATTCTAAAATCTATTTTGCATGAATATGTAAATGTATATGTAATATGTATGTATTTAGCTACATATTTATTTGATTCTTATCATGATTGCCCATAAGGATGTCAATTATTCCAACTGTAATTATATTTCAAGAGAATAGAATCCATAGCTGATCTGTGAAAATCAAGGAAACAAATTTCAAAATATTTCTTTTAAAAATTAATTGATATTGAGAAAAAATCAAGTATGATTACAAATTCCTCCTTTGCATCTTGTTTATATTTCCCCCATTGTGAAACCCCACTTATCTCAAGATAAAATGTGTGGTAGCTACTGGATTACTATAACAGTCAAAGACAATATACTTTCTCTGAAATTTTCCATTTTTCTACCTTTAGACATTTTATATTTTATTATAATTTTAATGTAATCTAAAATTTTCAATGAGCCCTATTATCTGTTATCCTGTATATTTTATGTCTACATTGGGAGAAATGATATGTTGAAAGCAGCCTGCCATATGAAGTGGTTAGTCTGGAAGGAAGGGTGAATTCATTCTTTAAACCAAAGTTCTATTTTGTTTAAAGGAATAAAATTTGATCAATTATAAAGTTATAAAAGAAAGACCCCTTATGTACACATAAGTTAGAGATATTTTAGTCAGATTTATATTGCTATAAGTAACATGTATTTGGATCCTGACCGGCTTAACAGGGTCTTGGGTTTTTCTTTTGGTGGGTTTGTTTTATGTTAGAAAATGTGTTTCAAAGGAAGCAGAGAAGAGGGTAGGAACCCCAGGGATTTCAGGTAGAACTAGTGAGTAATTCTATATGATGACAAAGGCTTATAAATTTCTAAGAACAATGTTATATTGTATTAGATTCAAAATTATCTCCCATTTGATGAGCCTTCTTTATATATAAAATTTTAATTAAAGTCTACTACACATAAACTTCATGTACCAAGGGGCAGGTAAGCAAGGCAGAGGGAACAAATTCAGGATAAACCATCAAACTATCTGTTCCTCAATATTACAGGTGACACTGCCTTGGAAATAGGTGGACTGGTGGGGCATGTGATTTTCCTTAGTGTAGAACAAGATTTTGAGCAGTTCAGCTATTAAAGGTGAAGGTGATGGCAGGAAGCAGAAACATTTTGTGATAGTCAGATGGTATATTATCTGATTGAATACCTTCTATAAAACATGTTTACATTTTATTGATTTATGGTTTATTAGAGTTGCAAAAAACAAGAAAATCCTAATGGTTCACAATTGTCTCAATGAAACAATAAAATCTGGGGTAAATGAAATTCAATAGGTAGTTTTGCTTCTGTGAGGTGGGTGGAGTGAGGTAAGTGGATAATACACACAATCTCATATTCTGAAATATTGGTTACAGGGTTCAGGCATGCGCGTTAGAGGCAAGTACATTACTCAAAGGGCTCAAAATATTTGTTTTTCCTTCTTGTCTCTGGCTGTTTTTTACCGATATTCTCTATGTTTAGAAAAGCAGTCATCTTCTTTATAGCTGGAACAGTTTGCAAGTATCAAAGGAAAACTGTCAGTGATTGTTGTGTTCTAAAAAATGTGTGACAGAACTATTTTGTAATTCTCAAAATCTGCAACTGGTCTTCATTTCACTAGGTAATGCTTTCCTTTAAATTGTCTTCTGTCACATTTCAGCCATGATGTTTGCTACTGACAGGCAGAGGAATCGCTGAAATCAACAGTGTTGTTAACACTTCATGTGGTAATGTGTCCTACAATTTCCTTAGCTAATTATTTCTTCACCTCACTGTATTTTTCACTTAAAATGTGTGTATGATTTTTCAATTTAAGGTAATTTTATTTTATTTAGTATTTCAGTAGGTAAAGTCTTCACCAAGTCTTTACAATGTTGAAAAGTATCTAAACAACTACTTTCAGTTCCTTCAGGTTTTCACTCAAGGTTTTGTATCAATGTATCACCAATCATTCACTCAAGGTTTTGTATCAATGTATCACCAACAATTATATGTGTTAAATATATATATTTTCAGTATATATATATATATATATACACACACACACACACACACACACACACACACCCATACACATACATAGTTATACACACAAACACATACACACACATAGTTGAACGATGGAAGAAAATATATATATATATATATATATATATATATATATATATATGTACATGTATCTACATGTACTTATATTTGTTTTGTAGAATAACCCATTTCTGTTAGATAAAGAAAATATAGAGATACTGATTAAATATGCATGGACTATTGTATGAGTCAATTAAATTTATATGATGTGAATCAATAATACAGGCATTCCCTCTTGTCCTCTTGTGATTCATGGAATTTCCCTACAGAAATATAATACCTGACAAAATTTGTTTTTGTAATTAAGATTTAAGTGCTAACTCCCACAACTCTTGGCATATAAAGCCACTATGTTATATTAATGATTTCTATCCTAGTGTGACATTTTCTTATTTGGCTTTGTATGTCTTAACATAGGACATTAGTTGGTTCAGAGTCACCATAACTCCAGTGCTGTGACAAAGTATTTTTGTCGAAATGAATGATACATGGTATTAGGAGCAGGAGGCACAAAGCAACTGGTCATGATTGAATTGGAAGTGTTGAAACTTGACACTTTTTATTTTGTGTTCAAAATATATTCTCAAAATTTTAAAACCACATTCAATGTCCTATCAGTTTTACCTTGATATGATTAACATAATTTTCTTATCTTCCCATTTCAATTATATTCATACATATATCAATTAATATAATATCATAGCTTGCTTCCTATGAGCAAAGCAATTTAAAAAGCATCTTCATTAAAGCAGGAGACAAGACATGAAAATTTCATTACTTACTGGTTTGTGTAATATAGAAGAAAAAATAAGTAAGGTAGTGCTTATATAATTATTTAATTACAAATATATTTGGTGTTAATAGAAGTCAATAAATACTGCCTGGAAATGTAATAGTTACCTGAAGCTTGAAGGAAATTAAAATACATGAAGGAGTAAAAGGGTTATGGAAGGTACAAATTCCCAAGGTCTTTGAGAGTTGAAGTATGGAAGAACGTAAAAAAAAAAAAAAAAAAACCAAAGCAAGATATAAAGGAGACAAAATATTCAGTTTTCCTTTCAAAGTTTTCCATTTTTATTTCATATGAAACTCTGAAATTAAATTTCAATTTTTAGAATTGTTATATCCTTCCATAATAGTGAATTTTACCCTTTTAAATCTTTGAAAAATATCCTCTATTTAATGAAATACTTTTTTTGTAATCTGCCTAAAATTAATAGAGAATCTTAGTTTTTTGGATAAATATTAACATCATATGTCTTTTCCCATTCTTTATATTAACAACATTATTTATCAATGTTTAAAATAGCTATCAGCATATCATTTAGTCTAGATCTCCTTGTTAAATTCAATAACAATCTCTGCCTTTGAGGAATTTATACCATTTACAATTATGATATTATTATAATGACTAAATTTCAATCTATTCTTTAGCTACTTGCTTTTTCTTTTCCAAAATTTATCCCAGTGATTTACTTTTTTACATTTTATGAAAATGACAGTTGTCAATATAATAGAAATCTAAATTATACATGTAAATTAGTGTTCACCATAGGCATTTGTTCTAGAGTAAATACAATGTACATCCCCAGGTACTTGTCTGAAACAATTGTCACCAGACAATATTAATCAGATTAAATATCTTAGTTTTATCATAACAGGAAACATTATCTAAAAACATTTATATTCACATGTTATCAAATTCAAAATGAGAAGATGAATTTATCATTTTTATTTGGCTCTTCCACTTCTGCTTGGAGAAAATCTCTATAATATGGAGTATTTAGTGCATCTATAGAAGATTACTTACCAGACATTATAAATTAATTAAAAGGGAAATGGAAAACTATAGAAATTAAAGTCAATAGATTGAAATAATGAACAAAACTGACAAATTCTATTTAGACTAGTGAATTAAAAATGGGGAGAAGATACAATTTAACTACACAGGGATTGAAGAAAAATACATAGCTATCAACCCTTAAAAGCTTAAAAGATGTTTGTGAATCACTCATATCAAATGCTGTGGAGATGAGTGGCAAAATTCTATAATTACCAAAAATGTTTTAAGAAGTTGGAAAATTTGAATATATCTATAACTAGAAAACTCACTGAATAAAATCCCATGCTTAGATGACTTCACTGGTGAATTGCATCAAATATTTAAGAAAGAAATAATGCCAATTCTTTAAAAATATACTTTCAGAAAATATATGGACAAAGACAATTAACTTATTTTTGTAAGAAAAATTATTCTGATGTCCAAGTTAGACAAAGATGTCACAATCAAAGGGGCTGTGATTGTAGTTCAGTGGTGGAGCACTTGTCTAGCATGTGTGAGGCACTGGGTTCAATCCACATAATCCCACCACATAAAGATAAACAAATGAAGGCACATCTACAGCTAAAAAAATTAAAATATATTGCAATAAAATAATAATATTACAGAATAAAAGTTCTCATTAACACTAACACAAAAATGCCTAATAAGCTATTATTACATTCCAAAAGAAAAACAACAAATATCCTAAAAAATGTTAATTTGTTTTACCATCTAAACATCAATTCATGCAGAAAGTCATACAGCTGGACTAAAGGAAGTGGAGGAAGGAAACTTATCTCCCAATAAAATCATCCAAAGAAGTTTGCTAAACCAAATACCCATTTGTAAGAAAAATCCTCAATAATCTAGAAAGGAAGACTTTATCATGTTGATAAATGATAAGTAAGATCAATGTACATTAAATAATATTAATCATTGAAATATACTTTAAATATCGGGAAGAAAGGCAATGATGTCTGTTCTCTTTAGAGTGCCAGGATACAAGATTAGTATACATTTATCTATCAAAACGAAGACAAAGCGGGGTGCAGTGCCACACCCCTGTAATCCCAGCCACTCAGGAGGCTGAGGCTGGAGCATCAAGAGTTCAAAGCCAGCCTCAGCAAAGGCAAGGTTGTGAGCAACTCAGTGAGACCCTGTCTCTAAATAAAATACAATATATGGCTGGGAATGTGGCTCAGTGGTCAAGTGCCCCTAAATTTAATCCCTGGTACCCCCCATCCCCAATGAAGACAAAGCAAACTACAGACTGAGAGAAAATATTTGCAAATCATGTATCCAATAATTGATTTGTATTTAGATAAATTCTTATGCCATTCTGTTCTCATGCCAATACCACAATTTCTTGATTACTGTAAATTTATAATGAGTTTTAAGATTTGGTATTATAACTTTTCTAACTTTATTTTTATTTTTAAAATTTGCATTGACTATTCTTAGTCCTGTGCACTTCCATATCAATTTTAGAAACACTTTGTCAAATTCTTCAGAAATCCCACTGGAATCATAATAGGTATTATATTGAATTTACAAATCAATTTGAGAGAGGATTGTCATCTTAATAACACAAAACCCTACAATCAATAAATATGGCATGTTTCTCAGTTTAGCTAGATATTCTTTACTTTCTCCTAGTGATATTTGCTGTTTTCAAAGTACATCTTAAAATTATTTTGTCAAATTCATTACCAACTCTTTTAATTTTAATGCCTTTGCAAATTAAATTTTTTCATGATTTTAAGTTTATATTAGTTGCAAAGTTATAGTATTTAACCCACAGATACATGAAACACATGAAAAATGCTCAACATCTCTAGTCATTGGGGAAACGCAGATTTAAACCATTGCAAGATATCATTATATACATAATAGGATTACTATAATCAAGAAGACTGATAGTACCAGGTGTTGGGAAAACCTTGGAGTAACACCTGGGAATATAAATAAATGCAGCTACTTTGTAAAATAGTTTGGTCTTTTCTGAAAAAGTTAAATATATTTTATAATAACAAGCAATCCACGACTTCATCTGCTAGGTATCTGTCCAAGAGAAAAGAAAACATTTGTCCACACAAATTTTTGAACATGAATACTTATCACAGCATTATTCATTATATCCAAAACCTGGAAAAAATCTATGTGTCCATCAACTGGTAAATGGATAAACACAATGTGGTACATAATTATAAATGCTAAAACATGGGTGAACCTCAAAGATATTTTAAGTAAAATAGCTTGACACAAAAGCTAGATAATGAATAATTCCATTTATATGAAAATTGTAGAGGAGGCAAATTTCAGGAAAATAAAAGCACATTGTTTCCCTAAGACTGTGAGTTGGCAGGGTGATTGCCTGCAAAAGGGGGAGGGAACATTTTAGTGTGATGAAAGTGATCTAAAATTAGATTGAAGTGATGGTTGTGTAATTGTATAAATTTACTAGAGATCATTAAAATATACATTTAGAATTGGAGAATTTTATGGCCTGTAAAAGCTGTTAAAACATATTTGTTTTTAACTATTTAAATATGATTTCTAATAATTCTTTGAAGATACTCATTGTCTGTCTTTTTGGTAGTGCTATACAGATACCTACAATTAAGTAATTTATAACCAACAGAATTGATTTCTTACAGTTCTTAAGGCTGCAAAGTTCAGGGTCACAGCACTCATATCTGAGTGCCTTCTTACATTCTCCTGTAGAAGGAGACAAGACAGTAACTGTGTACTCGTGTGGCAGAAGAGCAGCAGAGAGACACCCCACTCCTGCAGGCCCTCTTTATAGGTCATTTTTGAGGGTGGACTCTTATGACCTAAACACCTCCATTAATCCCCCATTCAAATATTTCTGCTTTGGGAATTAAGTTTCCAAGTGTTGGATTGTGAGGGCCACATACAGAACACAGCACTCCTAATATATACTTTGAAGTCTTTGCTAAACTTCACCCTTTGCACACTAAACTACAGGCAAGGTGAGGATCACAGGCAAGAGAGCAGCCAATTATATAGCTAACTGGGACAGTTCAGCTTCTCCAGCGGAGTCCTTTTTCATGGTTAGCTTACTCACTCCTGACTGCTGTTTGCCAGGGGACACATGCATATTTTGGGGATCTGTCTGAGATTTAGGCTTCATATTCAAATTTGTTTTTTAACCATCCTATTCTATTCACAGGGCTCTGTCCCAGGACTTTTTCCCTACTTTTTGACAGTTCTACTCTTTCAGAATTCCGTTCTGTGCTAGCCAAAGCTACCAAGATTGTGATCTTTCTTCCTGAAAGATTAGATAAAAATGAGAAATGTCTTTAGACACAAAAACCTGAAAATTCACAATTTTTATCTATCATGGTCACATTCATTGAAGAGGAAATATTCCTGTCTGCTCAAATAGTTTCTGATATATAGTATTCCCATGGGATTGCTCTTTATTTTCTTCTAAATTGTTATAGCCTGTTGAAGACCTACTATTTGGAAGCAATTAAATTGTTTCCATTCCATACCATCAAAACTCTAACCACTAAAACTCAAAAACCTATCCTAGGACTGAGAGACATGTTTTGTTTGAAAGAGAATATAATGGGAAGCACAATGTTTCTAGGTCAAGAATGTTTAGAAAATAGAGGAATAAGTTTTAAAATCTTACTCCTTGGCAGTGAGGGAGTCTAGAACATTCTGATGTCTCATTTGTTCATATATATTGTGTTCATCTTTAGGAAAAATTGAAATCTTGTATGGATTTTGGTAATTTAGTTACAAGCAATAAGAATACAAATCTAGTTAATTTAAGCAAAAAAAATGTATTTAAAGGAAAGAAATTAAGAATACAGATGGAAAGGCAGGCTAAAGCAAGCTTGAGTATTGTTCAGGACTCAGAGGGAATCCAACGGATACAAAGAAGAAGGTAAGGGACAGTGTAGCCAGTCAATACGCAGCCCTGTGTGAAGGAACTATATCTCTCTTGGCTTTTCCTGTTTAAAGATTATATGCAAACGACCTACCTGGGCCAGCTCAGGTCATGTGCCCACCTTGGTTTTACTGGGAAATGATAGGGCAGACTCCACATAGACCATTTTAAATACGTGTTTAATTTTCCCCAAAGTGGGAGGCACCTAAAGGACAGTAGTGATTGTATAAAATAATGAACAGTGTAACAGCCCATGTTCTCTAAATTCCCTGTTACCATCCATCATTACCATAAAGTTATAAGCCCTATATTATTCAACTTTCCGCCTCACACATAGTAAGTAAGTATTTATTAACTGGTTGATTTATCATTCCATTAATCAGAAACCTCTAAATTTGAATTCGAATTTTTTTTATTCATGAATTTTAAAACTGATTGAATAATTTATGATATTCTTGCTTACATTTTTATTTTAATATGATTAAACAACCTAAATGATGAGTATATTCTGTCATTATAGAGTTTCTTTACTTAATTTTTAAAGTTTTAGCAATGAAGGAGAAAAATAACATTATAAATTGACTGGAAACACAGAAAATGAACTCAGGCATGTCTGAAACAGATGGTAAAAACAAACACATCATTGTTACCACTTTATTATTTCTCATCAAATTCATTATTGATTCTAACAGTTGTATTTGTATCATGTTTCCCAAGATGAAGGGGAAATGCTTTATATATTACTCAAGTGGAGAGGGAAATGCCTTTGATGATCTTTACACATAAAGAATGGAATTTGATTATATATAGTTACAGACACTTGCTAGTCACATAATATATCTGGAGACACACAATGAATGCAAAATTTGAAACAGTCAGAAGCTAAAACATAGGGGAATACAGTGAAAGGCAATATGTAGATCCTGACAAATTCATTTCTCTCCCCAAATAAGAAGCAAATGTCTAGAAAAAGTCTGAACAGTGCCAGTGCTTTTACTGGATTCATAGCAACATGAGTCACTTTACATCTTGATTTATTGAAGTCTTTCTTCACTAATAGAAGATTAGCAGGAGAATTCTTGATATACTAATCTCTTAAGAAAGCCACTATTGGGCTGGAGGTTTAGCTCGGTCACAGAATAATTGTTTAGCCTGTTCAAGGTCCTGGATTTAGCAAAAAGAAAAAATAAAAGTAGAGGAAGTAAAGTGAAAGCTAATTTACTCAATTTAGACATTTCACAACCTGTACATATTTCAACATAACATGTATATGAGATAAGTGTATGTAATTTTTATTTGTCAATTGAAAAGATTCACCACACCAAATGCTGTTAAGGATATGGAACTAGAACTCTCATATGCTTCTGTCAGAAATGTAAAATTCCAAACCAGTATGACAGTTACAGTTTTTTAACAGGCAAAGCATATATATATATATATATATATATATATATATATATATATATATATACACACACACACACACACACACAATATCCATCCATTCCACTTTTTGGTTTTTATTTATTAGAAATAAATACACATGTCTACACAAAGGATTGAACTTGGACACTCATAGTAGCTTAATTTATGAGTTGTGAAAACAATTCAAATATCTATTGAGAAATGTACAAACAAATTGAGATCTACCTAGTCAATGTACTACTACTATTACATGTTTAAAAAATAATAACCAATTTATATGAATATATGAATGATTATCCAAATAAGTAATCAGATTTAAAAATGCTATATGATTCCATTTCTATGAATGTATAGAAAGCAAGCAAATCTGTAGGGTGAACAGGTCAGTGATTGCCTGGGAATGGGAACAGGAACTAGCAGGAAGGAGAATTACAAAGGAGCATGAGAAAACAAATATGTATAGTCAATATTTTCCTTATCTTGGTTGTAGTGATGGTTTACAGTATATCTGTATCCATTTTGATGTACATAATAAATCAAAACTTATCAAAACATTTGCTTTAAATACATGGTGTTTACTGTATGCCAATTATACCTCAATAAAGCTGTTGACATTTCATGATTTAAAAAAGTAAGTTGACTTAAAGTAATGTAGTTTCATGGCAATAGAATCAGATATAAAATTCCCCTTCCTGGTTCCTGATCCAAAACAAACTTTGGAAGTGAAATTATAACTTATTACCTTAAGAATGAATAGTTCCATGGAGTATTTATACCAAAGACTATATCACTTGTCTATTATTTCACAAAATACATATTTAAAACATGGAAATGCAACTTGATTGCAATCTAGCAATCAAAGTTACTAGTACATGCCACATAAGTAGTTTAATTTAATTCAGTGTATGTATAGTCACTCTAAATTGAAAAGAGAAAATAAAAGTAAAAAAGAAAAAAGGACAAAACTAAGGGGAATATCCAGAAAATGTACAGAGAAAATGCTAAAGGCTGGAATGACTACATATATTCCAACAATGGAGTTGTCAAATTTTTAGTGTTTTTTTGTGAATTATTTTACTTTCCCGGGATTGAAGCCTATCTTTTTTCTCTTCTATGCATATTTAAAATTTATGTTGCACTCTTGTATTAGTTTCATGGTATTTCTCCTGGAAGAAATTTTAAAAAGAAAATTCCTTCCTATGGATCTGCATGGTACTGACCTCTGGAGCCAGAGGTTATTGACATAATTTTAATTTTCTGAAAATTTGCAGAAATATTAAGGCCAGCTTTGAACATTTTAAGTGTTGTCATTATCCCTTTAGTCATCATCTGAATTTCTGTATAAATATACAATCCACTGAGGTTTTTTAATGATCATTAAATGAAATAAATTAGATGTGTATGAGGATAAACAGACTTTATTCTCTGAAAAAAATAGGTTTATTTTTGCATCAATATTTATTATTTTATAGGAAATTCATCAGCTAAAACATGTGGTATAATTTTTTATGAAGAGTTTACATATTTCCCATTAGAGAAATTGATCTCTTGGAAGGTAATGCATCACATTGGTGACTCCACAGAGGTGACAGAATATTTACTCTACTAGCTTCCACAGGCATAGAGCCAATGATTCTGAATCCAATGTAACTTCATGGGAAGCATAAAAAAAATAAGGTACGATTACATATGAAGCAATGTTGTTTTGTTTACTGAAATAATTTTATTTTCAGAAAATTTGAATTTTAAAGCTACATTCAAGAAACTAAAGAAAAAAGTAAAATAAAATTCAAATTCCTGTCCAAAATATTTCTGATTATATTGCTCAACTCAAATATAATAGATAATATAATGAATAATAACCATGTAATATTGCATTATACAACATGTAATAAATAACAGAATCGCATCATAAGATAGTGTTTGAAATGAGATTTCAGATAAAAATATCCTTATCCCTTTATATGTCATAGATATTGCAACCAGAGATTTGTCTTTCAGTGCAAATCTATGCAGTTGTTTTCCTTTATAGTAATCTTCACTGTGCTTAAGATAAAAATCAAAATATTTTACCTCTTTTATAAAGTTTTATTTAATCTGATTTCTGACTGTTTCTCAGACTCCTTGCTAATTAGTCCTTCCTTCCCTCTTGGCTGATAAGTCATACTGACTTTATTCAGTCATTCTGTGCTCCTCTCCATGGGCCCAGGATTATCTTTCCTCACTTGTCTGATTGCCTGTTACTGGTCCATTAGATATCTTCTGTGATATCACTTCCTTAAGGAAGCTTTTCTGGTTATCCAGACACAATCACATCACCCCTAAATATATTTTCTTGGTTTTCTCCAAGTTCTTATCAAAGTTAATACATAATAGTTATTTGATTAATATGTGTCTCCAACAGTCTTCTCCACCAAAACATCATGATCGTTGTGCTCTTTATGTCTAACATCATTTCTAGGGCTCTTCCTGAATATATATTTGCCATATCTGGCTTAAAATATAGATATTTTATAATATTTTTTAATATCCTATATTTGCAGTCTTAAGTAGTATCAACAATGTGATGAACTAATAGAAATGAATTTTAAAAATCCATTAAGCAAGTAACAACTCCTTGTCTGATTTTAAGGTTTAAGATGGTTGTTTCTTGGTCCCTATGGAGCAAACTTCCATGTTTTCAATGATCAATACATTTGAGTTTAAGGAAGATTAAATAACTTCTAAAAAATGAAATTTATGAAAACTTTCTTTTAAGTGTACCTTGATACTTCGACTAATGAACATGTCAGATGAAACTGACAAATGACTTACTAGTTGAAGAACAGCCAAGTAATACAGCATGATTCCAAAATGGAGGAAAGAAAAGGCAATCTATTGAATGCCTACTTATCCTGGGAGGTTCACCAGGTAAGACCAACCACCATGCAGGGAGATAGTAGATCATATGATGGATTCCCTTTAGAGCCTTCTTAAGGTCTAAGATGATAGGAAGAATCAACTGCCTGAAATAGGAGTGAAGATACCTTTTAGATGACCTGAGCTCCAGCTGCTGTCTAATTGCAGCTGCATGAGAAAGTCTGAATAAAACCACCTTCCCATGTCCACTCACGCCTCAGAACCCCATTCCATGATGATGATGATAATAATAGTAATAATAATAAGTGATTATCATTGTTTAATTTTACTTGACTCATGGATATTAACAGCAGACTGGTCAACATCAAAGAAACACACAATGAAATCAAATATCTTGCACTACAAACTGTTCAAACTAAAGAAAATTTGAGAAACAAAAGAACATTACCTGTAGGACAATATCAAATGTAGTAACAGAAGTTTTAAAAGTCTAAGAAAAAAGGGTAAAGAAGAAATATTTGAATAGTGACTAAACATAACCATTTTTTGTTTAAAATTATAAATGTATACTTTTAAAAGTTCAACAAACAAGAAACAGATGGATTAATTATCTAATTAATTAAACATAATCAAAGAACATGGCAAAGTTTTGACAATCCAATGATAAAGAGGCAAATTTTAAAAGTCAGAGTAAAAGAAATCATATACAGAGAAAGGAGAAAACAAATTCCCACAGATACCTTATCAAAAATTATATGTATTTCCAAGTATGTTCTTCATGATAGTGAAAAAACAAAAGGAAACAAAACCTTATCAATGTAAAATTAAATGCTTACTGAAAATATCTTACAAAAACAAATATTTAAAATCTCTTTTTCATTAAGAAAGATGGAAATTGGAATATTTGGAAGAAATAAGAAGTTCACAAACGGGAAATGTGTGAAAAAACAGAAAATACTTTTGTCCTCATCTAAAAATCTTCTTTACATATTATTGGCTGCTTAAAGGAACAATAACAATATAACATGGTACTTATTATGTATAGAGAAAGAAGATTCATGACAACAAAAGCACAAAGAATGGCAACAAAGTAAAAAATGCAAGAGCACTAAAGTGTCTCAGAAAGTAGATCATTTGATATGATGTGAGGGCAGAAAAACTGTGATAAATATATATTCAAGAGCCATGAATACCCACTAAAAACTTCAAAAAAATTCAAGTTTGAAGATAAAGTCAATTCATAAAAATAATCATCAGTGATTCAGAAAAATAGGGAAAATAAAACAACATAAAGGAAAGGATATAGCACAAACAGAAAGCAAAGAGTAAGGTATAATTTTGAAACCCAAATGCATTGAAAATTCCTGTAAAAGTTCATACGCTAAATAATTAAATTAAAAGGCAAACAGGTCATATTGTGAAGATGCATAAGTACTAACTATATGCTATTTATAAAAACATTTAGGCAATAAAGACACACATTTGAAGTGGAAGGAATTCTACCTGCAAATGATTGCTCAAAATTTCAGTGCCCATATTAATATCAGTTAAAGTAGACTATTGTTAAGAAATATTATCCAGGATGAAGTGGCAAAATTCTACAAAGGAGTTAATACATTAAGAGAACATAAGCCTAAATATATATTTACCTAATAAGAACAAAACATTCAAATGCATAAAGTTTGAAATACATGAAGCAAAAAGTAATTGAGCTTAAAAGGAGTCATTTTTACCGTCAGAGTTGCTGATTTAGGCACTCTTAGAGCAAGTAGACAGAAAATACTTAAGTGTACATGAGGCCTGTACAGCATTGTCAAACATATTTACAAAGAGAGACAGAGAGAAAGGGAGAGAGAGAGAAAGCAGGGAGATGTCATTCAATAATCCACCAAAAAATTATTGAAAAATTATTTAAGAATATTATAATTTATACCAGTACATTGCACTACTTTCATTATAGGTTTCAAAGCTTGAAAAACAGACTCCCAAAGCTTATTCATGAAGAAGTAGATCATCTAACTAGCCTTCTATTTAGATAATAATAAGGACCTCAAATTCTGCGAAAATATAAACCATTCTAAGACTGGGTCCTGTGCATTTACTAGGAATGGGAAATAATTGAACTTCTTTGTAGTGGAATGTTTCCAATATAAACCCATACTACTATATAGAGCTGTCTATCCAATTTCTTTCAAAGTAAAATATACATATGATTAAGAAAGACTACCTTTCATAAAATAATTCTTTATTAAAAAATAGTTTCTTTACCATTCTGGTATTTAATGTAGTGAAGATTTAAAATAACTATCAGTTTGATGAAATATTTCCTCAAATTAGGAAATATAATGTGATCTTAAAGTTTCAAGCTGTAAATACACATTTCACTTCCCATAATGTTGTTAAGTTATATGTTTTAAATGATACAACTCTAATTAGTACATAAGACAGATGGTCATTTGGCAGTGCACCAAATTTATGATTTAAATAAACACTAAAAATCCTAGTTTGGTCTTGTCTTATTTTCTATGGCATATGCTTTTTTTTTGATGGAAGATCATAATATGTGATACAGTAGATGGTAAATAGGACATATGGCATATATAGCTACTTTTAATTAAGTCTAAGTTTAATAAATTGTGTTTAAATATTTTAATTAAATATTTAACTAAGCCATATATTCTAGTCTTCAGTTCCTTTGTTACTTCATAATTTTGTAATTTTGAGATTATTTTAGTAGTAACCATTCTTTTTAATTAATTTCCAGTAAAACTTCTCTATACAATCTGAGATGGTGAAATATATTTTTTAGTCCTGAGGACATTATGGTCAAAGAGTTCAGATTCCCAAGTGGGGATAGCAAACCATTAGTTGCTTGACTCTTGTTATTTTGTAAAGTGGCAGTTTACAATATCTCCTGGTAATAGGGTGGTGATTAAATAAAATAATGTGTGGTAAGAATCTACAGGGTACATTCTTTAACAATATTTGTTATTATTATATTTAACTTTACTTTTACAGTCAATAATTCACTTGCATAAAGGTGTCAGTGTTTTTCAAGAAATTTCTGAAAACTGAACATATTATTATTTATTGACACAGTGGTATGTAATTTTTATGTACATGTTATTTTGAAATATATAAATTGTGGACAGGGTAAGTTGAACTGATTATCACATATATTATTTTACATACTTATTTTTTATGATGAGAATGCTTAAAATTGATTGTCTTAGCAATGCTGAAGAATACAATGAATGGTCATTAACTATAATCACCCTATTGCATAGTAGATCTCTTGAACTTACTCTTCCCACCTATCTGGAATTTTGTGACCTTTGTGAACATCTCCCTAAACCCCACTCCCACCTCTAGTCCATGGTAACCACCCTTCTATTCTCTTCAAGTAGTTGTTTTAGATGTATACTGTATCATTCATACCCACAACATGTTTTTATTATTTCAGTATTCTGTGGGAATTTGATCTATTAGAGAGCTGTTCTGTCTTTGGCTATTTACTGTCTTAGTGCACAATCCCTAAGAAGAGGTAACTTCTGCAGCCTCCTGGTGAGATTAACAATTTTCATACATTCCACTTTGTAAAAGAAAATATGGTAATTTTTAGGTAATTTATTACATACATTGACAGCATTAACAAAATCTGTATGGTGACAGTCACTAATGTCAAAAGGGGATGACACTGAACTGGAGCAAGCAGATGACTGGTGCTGTGAATAGTGGGTTAGTCTATTATCAAGGAGCCAATGAGGTATTTGTATAGCTTGAAACTCTACCTATGTGAACCAAACTAAAATTCCCATTTCTCACTTGCACTACAAAGGTGGTAGAGAAAGTGTCTCTTGGCATTGCCCTATTCAAAAGAGAGTTTACCAACAAAGAAAGTACATGAGAATTATTTCCATAGTAGCTTCCAGCAAGATTGCCTGTCTTGATATGTTCCTATCAGAACATCAAGTTTTGATTGACAAAGTAGTTGAGCTCACCTATATGGCCTTTCTGTAGGCATATGTGGTCACTGTCATGCCATCACAGACCACTTATCTACATGTTTATAAATACTCTTCCCTCTTTTGTATTAATTTGAAAAAATATATACACAATTATATTTGGTCGAAATCTTGTCTATGTTCGAGGTTATTTTATCTATGCTGTCACTGTTACCACCACTTCAACTATCATCATTGTCATAAAAAACTTATAGCCTCACTTCCTTTTAGATACATGTGTAACACTATGGAGTCATCATAGCTGACTTGCATGGTTGATTGCATTAATATTCCTAGTAGACAGATGAGGAAGCTGACACATGAGAGACATTCAGTAAATCATGAAGTCTGTATGTTGTTATGAAAACTTTTCAGAAAAAAGTTATCAGTGTGTTAGTACTTTTATGACATGTTAGCCCTTCATTCAGATCAACTGACTTTATTGAGTATTGTACTGTAATTAACCAGGCATCTAGACTAGCTAATTAGAGTGTAAATCACTTTTATTTTATCTCTCTGTCTTAGAAAAAACATATATATCCAGGTCAGCCTGATTGGCTTTCAGTCCACTCTAATTCTGGTTGCACTATGTAACTGCTTTCCCCCATTTTGTTCAAGACTAGCAGAAACCCTACAATTAACCTTTATTATTTTGCATCTTTTAATATTGCTTTTGATGAACTACATTTAGCCTTTATATTATTGGCTTATTTTGAAAAATCTTGTTAAAAGAATTCTATGAGTGTCTTTGCTATAATTACAAATGATGTTTAAGACCAATGTGATCTACGTTATTTTATCATTTTATATAAATATAATAAAGTTCTGTATCCAACTGAAGAATATTTGTGCGTTTTTTGAGAAACCAACTGGTTTCTCTGATAATTGTGAACAATTTAATTTGGACTGTCCAGAAGATTTTTGAGGAAGTCTGTCCTGGGCATTGTTAATAGGTGTCTTAGTAAATTTTTTTTAAGTTTTCTTTCATGGATAAATGCATCAGCCTACCCAGAAAGCAAAATTCATGTAGGTTACTTTTTCTCCAAGTATTTCAAACCTTTAGAATATTGAATTTAACCTCAAGAATATGTAATATGTCTTAAAAATAAAAGTATAACCAGAGAAAATTTTTTCTCAATGAAGCAAACAGTATTTGTAAAAATTATTTCAATGACCATATTTTTATTAACCTGATTGCTAAAATGTAGATAGCCTAGGTTATGACCACATGTGAGGAAATGTGTAAAATTACACAGTATTCCTCACTTCCTATTTTCATTGTTCCTCTGCTCTAAATAATTATTTTCATTTGCTACTTAATTTCACTTTATATTATGTATTTAATATCTGAACTCATTTTGAAGTAAAAATAAATAATTGATAATAAATGTCAACTTACAACTTTGTTCTAATTATAGAGCTATTTCTACTACCACCTTTTACACCCAGAAGTCATGATAGATCATTGTGTGAAAAGCTTTTTTTTTTAAGTAGAATTTTATTATATCAAATATTGTGGTACTTAGTTCACAATTTTGACTTTATATAAACTGTACCATTGAGCCTAGTGAAGAAAAAAGCAATTTCTCTAAATTATTTTTATATTACAATAAGATTCTGAAGCAAGTGTGCATTATTAGAGCAATTGAATTGCCTTAAACATTTTCAACTCATACCACAAGTTCACAAAATCAGCCTCAGGCACTGAAAAACTTAAAAGCCAGTCTGATGGTGTTTCTTACAAATATTCTTTGAATTTTATGACTTGTCTCCCACATGAGGCGTAATAGTTTCAATGTTCTAATTAGTACTTGTGTATATTGCTATTACTTTGTCTCTTTAATCACATTATTAAGACTGTTATGGAGATTCCTTATAGAATCATACTTTATAATAGTGTCTCTAATTTGAATATGTCCTTTTTTATGTTGTCTGATTCTGAAACATCATAAACTCTTTTTATGGGTCCTTTGATAGTACTCACTTTCCTTCTTTATGCTTGATTAGAACATACAGTACTAAGTAATAAAGAAATTTCCTGAAGCTTTAGAGTTTTAGCATCAGAAAAAAAAAATTGTACTTCCTTTCCCTAATGTTTTAATGATGGGAAAAGTTAAGTCATTTTAAACTGGTACTATTTTTTAAGATATACAAAAAACTCAGCTGAACTGATTGTTGACTACTTTTTAAAAATTCAAACCTGATTGTGATCGTGAGCAATGATAGTCTTCAAGACTGTCCTCCATAAATACTAATCTTTTGTGATCCAACATGAATTAATTTATAAAGAAATCCTCTACTATGATAAGCAAACAGCATCATGAAGAAAGTAAACATATGATACTTTCTAATACCTCCAAAATGGATTTCAAGATCATTGACTAGAAGAATCTTTTTTTTTTATATATAATCATCATTTCTTTTGGAAAAGAAAATAAATAAGGGAATTGAAAATGGAAGTTTTACAAAACTTTGTTAATATGTTTTGACCCATATGAATTCAGGAATACCTTTAAAAAAAAACTCTACTTACACAGAGAATTTCAGTCTTAAACTTTCAGTTGTACAGCAAGTCACTTGAAATACGAATGACATACATTAATATAGATTATTTTGATGTACACAGGAACATCTTTAAAGCCTTAAGTGCATTTTAGTTTAAATTTGACTATTAACTGTAGAATAAAAAATATTTATCTACCACTTATTTAATTATTTCCCTATTTTAACCTTACAAATACTGATATTAAAACCGCTTTATCCCCAGCTAGGTCTCCCATTAACCTACAGACACTTTTGAAAATCTCAACATTACAATCATAATAAACATATTCATTTTACATAAATGAAACTTTATACCCCTTGACCAAGTCATCATTCCTCATGCCCCAGCATCTGACAACCTCCATTCTACTCTCTGCTTTTAAAAATTTGACCATATAGAAAAATGTCATTAATCATCACCAATGCTTAACATCACTCATCATCAGGGGAATGCAAATCCAAACTACGATGAGATTTCACCCCACACCCTTAGAAAGTCTATTATAAAAAAAAAGATAATAAGTCTGGATGAGGATGAGAAAAAGAAATCCCTGCTGCACACTGTTAGTAGAAATATAAATTGATATAGTCACATGAAAGACAGTGTGGAGGCTCCTCAAAAATTTAAAAATACAGCAAGCATAATTTTTAAAGTACAAAAGGCTTTAGTTGAGTAATCACAGTCAAGAACTCTGGAAAGTTGTGCACTTTTTCAAATATTTTAGTAGTATAATTTTTCTCCAGTGTGCCACTTCTATTGTAAGGATCCTTATTTAATGATTATTTGTGAATTCCACAGATGTGTATAATTTAATTTTTGTGTATATACACATATATTTATGTGTGTGTGGATGTATGCACCATACACATAAGATATAGTTTTATTTCTTAAAACTTTATTTTCCTCCATTTGTAGTGTCAGGAAGAATTTTTGTGAACCTTTCTGGGATTATTT
Organism: Spermophilus citellus; assembly: GCF_964194105.1. NCBI lineage: Eukaryota > Metazoa > Chordata > Mammalia > Rodentia > Sciuridae > Spermophilus > Spermophilus citellus. The sequence continues at coordinate 64,576,857 of NC_138182.1, read as the reverse complement.
CCCAAGTAATATCCTTAGACAAGAGTCATGAAGGTAGTATGCTCTGAGTTCTCACACATATTCCATTGTTTTCTGTACTTCTCTTTTACAATGACAAGTGATTTCATCTTGACCTGTTAGGGCTGTTCACTTCTGACCCTTCCTCTCATTAGTTGACACATGCTACTCTATTCTCATTTAGCTCCTGGTATCGGAGAAAAAAATATAAAAGTTTAATGTAATTTTCTTTGTTAATAATTTTTCTGCCTAAAAGGCTATGAGAAATTCTCTTTATACTTAGATATCAAAAACCATAAAAAGTTGCATTCTAATAACTTATAAAATTTTATTGAATTAAAAGTTTATATTGCTTTAGAAATGGTCTATTATGTGATATTTATGTACCCAAAGAAAATTCTTTTCAATCCATAATATTTCATAAATAATTTATAATAAATTTTCAACAAGAATGAGGTTAAATTGAGAAAACAGCTGGCCACTGAGAAGGTCCACACATGGTTGTGCCTAACTTGGAGGAGATGTTACCCCTATCCATATTTGAGCTAAATTATGTCTGCATAAATTGCTTTTGTTGTTTATCTAAAGTTGTTCACACCTCAGATAATACTTCAGTCTGAAAATTTCATAAAACATGAAGTATATAAAATGGAGTATAGATACATTAATCTACAACAAGTGACTTTCTTCATCAGACAGGAACTTTTGACTTAGCTATGATTAGAATATTCCAAGCAGATGTGAGATAAGGAAGAAAAAGCAAGGGAATTAAGGTTACATGTAAGGAAAATGATTAAAATAAGGATCTTTACTCATTTCATTGTCAATTAGTTGTCGTAAAAAAATGGAAAACTCTTAGTGGCTTAAATAATATTAAATTTCAAAAAAGTGTTTAGTACAATCTACCCATAGAGGTGATTGCTAAACATTTCTATATGTTTGCTCTGTCAATCTCAACATCATGGTCTAAGATATACATATACGTATAGCTCTCACCATCCCATCTACCTTCTAGCCAGAAAGAAAAGAAAGGCATGAGGAACCTATTTTTTTCCAATTAAAAGTTTGTCCAAAACTTGAGTTCATCAATCGTGTCTTAAATTACATTAGACAAAACATATTCGTACAAATACATCTAGCTGTATGAAAGCATAGAAAACATAATCTTTTCACAATGGTTTATATACCAAAGTGTAACCAGAGAAGACAAGGAAAAATAGCCGTTTCTGCTCCTAACACTATGGAGCATGTGGCTAGAAACAGAAAACGGGAAGGAAGACGCTGCTTAGGAAACAGCTTCCTCATGTATTCATCTCACCTTTCCTTAGATAAAGTGCTCAGCAAAAGAGACTGATTCCAAGCATAAAAAGTGTACAATATAGATTTTACTCTGTAGTCTTAGGCTGACCTAAACCTTTCATAGTCCAAAGTCATTAATTAGAAATGGCATTTATTTTGTAACTAAAAGAGGTTAATAAATTGAAATTTGTTACATTGAGTTTTTCAAATAATGAAAACTGTTTTGTATTATTTTCTAGAATATATATATATATTCTTGTAACTTGGCATTATTTTTGTTTACACTTTATTTAACAATAAAATGGTGGATTACTCCATAACAGGACTAAATTATTAGAACATGATCTAGCTCCCAAGGTTAATGAAAATATAATTAGTATTGCTTGTGCTACATGTAGCTGAAAAGAGTTGTAAATCCTATTAATCCTTCTTAGTTCACAAATTATTGACCTGATAGGCAATAATCTCTTAGCTTTATTGTGTCAATTTAGCTAAAGTGTTTGAACACTAAGCTAAAAAATCCTTCCTATTATTTCAGTGTTATAAAACTAATTTGTTAATGAAGAATAGAAAATAAAACAGAAAAGAACTTTGCAGAATTATAAATAAGTTTGTGTATAAATATACTTTATGCATGTATCATGTACATACATATAAAAGAAGAAACAATATATCTGGATAAAAATACTTGGATTAAAAATAAGGCAGTCTTTCAAAAATTCTTGAATTTCTGAGTATAACACACAATCAAAATATCTTAAGTATTTATACATAGACAATTATATTAAGATCTCTATTTCATTATATTAGAATAATCTGCATTGAGTGCCAAACTTTGCAATTTTCTTCAGCCTTTCCAGTCAGATAAACAGATTATAATATAGAGGTGATAGGTTGTAGTAAAATTGATCAAATCTAGAGTAAAGTTTCTAGGTTTATATTCTAGAGTTTCCAATACAAACAGTGTGACTTTACTTTCAATTTTTTTACTTGCATTTTAAAACCTTGATAAACATAGAGTTTCCTCTCTGTCAAATATGGTTAATAATGCGTACTACATATTATTGTTGTGATGATTGATTTATAATTTCTCTCTCATTGAACATTAGCTGAATGTGAGTGCTAAATGAGCACAATTACATATTTCCTGAAGGCCCACTTCACCTTTAGAGTGGAACCTTTTATTTGGATGCTTGTCACCATGTATTACACTGTGTGTTTAAATGTTATATTAATGTTTTGGATTGTATGTTTTAAATGCTACTTGGCTGCTTCTAATTGTATAGATGATATATCTATACATATATCTATACATGTTAGTTCTTTCATTCTGATTCTTTTCTGTCATATACTCCTGGAAATAATATTTAACCTTTGATATTGTTTGAATACATATAATCCAAAGCCCATGGGTTAAACTTAGTCCCTAGCCCCATGGCAGCACTGAAATGTTGTGAAACCTGCAAGAGGCGGGGCCTAATGGGAGGTTTTCAGGTACTGCAGTTGTCCTAAAATTTTCCAAGTGGCAAATGGGATTAATTTACCATGGGCACCCACCATAGTTCACTGCCTCTCAAAGGCCTAAAAGCAATGGGGCCATCTCACCATGACTGGGGTCATCTCCCATGGACCTATAAGCCAAACACCTTTCACTTCAAAAATTGATTATCTCAGGTATTTGTTATAGTTGGGGAAAGGTGGTTCAATAGCCTTAACATATAAATTTTACACTGTAATTTAATTGAAAGCCATAGCATTAAGTTCATTAGTTGTATCTGTTTATAGTATTGAACTCACATCTTAATATTCTAAAGACATTGACTCACATAGTTTTAAAGAATGCTTTTTTAAAGATAATATGTAAAATGCATTTAAATACATGGGTGATCACCAATATATTCTATGATTTTGTAATGTCAGTAGCATACAATTGTATTAACTTTAATTGAAGGGAAAATCAATCATACGTCTTTTAGTTACAAATTACAGATGTTCAAATCAGGTTTGTTACACTGAAGGAAGAAATTATATAGTTATTGTAAATGGGGAATTTACAAAAATATTATTATTAATAAGAGTCAAATGTTATAATTTTTATAGGCATGAATACTTCATCTAAAAAAGAATGGAGTCACTTGCTGGGTGCAGTGGCACATGCCAGTAATCCCAGCAGCTCAGGAGGTTAAGACATGAAGATCTCAAGTTCAAAGCCAGCCTTAGCAAAAAAAGCAAGGCACTAAGCAACTCAGTGAGACCCTGTCCCTAATAAAATACAAAATATGACTGGGGATGTGCCTGGGTAGTCAAGTGCCCCTGAGTTCAATCGCTGGAACCAAAAAAAAAAAAAAAAAAAAAAGAATGGAGTTACTTAATTGGCCAGGCCTAGACCATGTGCTATTCCGTGTGGCTTTATTTACAAAAAAAGAATATGTAAAGAATGGAAGAAAAGTATATTCCAAAGTGAATGCCATTTGACAAAATAAATATGTATCCTCTTCATGAATCAATCACCTGTCCTGTCATATTTTTTGATGCTGAATAAACAATTTCCTATATAATTAACATGTTAGTTTTCGATTGTTGTCATGACCCATTATCATATGTACAGTGTTTTAAATGACACAAATGCATTTTGTTATGTTGCCTGTGGTCAGAAGCCTGAAATGCTGTGCCTGCTTTTTTAGGCTCATTCTGTTGCCAGACTAAACTTAAAGATTTAGGCAGGGCTTAGTTGTCATCTGACTCACAAGTTTCTCTTCTAAGCTCACTGATTGCTCACAATATTCATTATCCATTTTACATTTCTGTTACACCTTCTTTCTACCACCCTTCAGACTGCTTTCCAATGTAATTCAACAGTATCATTTCTTTGCTTTGAATGAACTATTTTCCCCCAGTGGTATATAAGACCCTGGTTTTTGTCTGCAAGATCATCATTAATACAAGCCTGGGTTATTCCTCCATCAAGGAATCCAGCCATCCCTCCATTGATAACCTTTCATTCAGTTATGGTGCCACATCTTCCTACTCTTCACTGACTTAGCACAGGGACATAAGAGACTGAAAGCAATTCCTTCCATACTTGTGGAAATTTTCCATGTACCCTTAAAAACTTAGATCAAAACAGAATTTTCCACAAGAAACTTTTGGACTTCCCATTTGATTTTAGAGATCTGTTGTTTATAGTTGCATAAACAGAGAGTTAATCTGTGGATTTATCTATTCAATTACTTTTAGTGATATACTTATTTGTTTTGTTGTTGTTGTGTTTTTACCCTCTATGTGGCCATTTCATAAAGAACTTGGTGTCAATTACTACCTCTCTTATAGTGGCAGAAGACTGTAGAACCAAATTTAATGTTACTTTTTATAATAAAGATATAATAGGATGAATAAATCTCTCCCAAATTTGGTTACATTGTAATCTCCAGAGCTTGCAAGTAGGTTGGTTACCTTAAAAGATAGAAGGAGAATTATCATATATGTAAACACTAAGCATCTTGAGATGAATAGGTTATTCTCAATTATTAAAGGGAGTCCAGTGTAATCACAGGATCCTTATAAGAAGGAAATGAGGATCAAAGAAGAGAAAGATGTGACCTTAGAAACTGAGGTCGGAGCAATGCCTTTTGATGGTGAAGGAAAGAGCTATGAGCAAAGACAGAAGGATGGTGACACCCTAATATTTTTATTTTTCTGCTGCTTTTAAATTGGTGTATTTGTAAATCACTGTGTCTATTCAAAATCAACTTAGACACAATCAAATGCTTTATTTTTTTTTATTGATGGGCATTGTTGAAAATATCCCCAACTACACTATACTGTCAAAAACTTGGGTAAAAAATAAAGACGTAGAATCATTTGGAAAAAAAAGAAATATTGTTGTTTAGAAGCACTCTAAGTAAAAAGAATTATGAACAACAACAGTTTTACTAACAGAATAAGAGCACCATCTGATAAGTTTATTTTTAATAATACATGCTATCTCTTTAAATGTTCTGAGTATATATACTACATTAAAGTGTTTTACTATAATTTGCAATTCTGCTGTTAGTAATCCACTTAGGCAGTAAACATGCTCTGTTTTGTCTGTAATATATTTATTTTAAGTTACTCTCTGATAACTTTTCCTAATTGGAGAAGTTATTTTAACAGTTGTTTGTAAGATAAAATCAAGTACTCATGTATAAGTAAACAGTGAAACTAATTGACAATCTTTCTGTCACAGTTGATTTCAAACATCTCTGTAATGAATCCTTTGAAAAATTAAATGCATAAATCCTTAATAAAATAAAATAAGTGCATTTATAAAACAAATATTAGTTAATGCTGTATAAAAGAGTCAGAAAGTAGCAATGGGAGAATTATTGAATTAACTGTTAAAAATAACAAGCCTAAAAAGATAATTTAAAACAAAAAATATATAAATGGAGGTGAATAAAAGCATTTAATTTTATTCTCATAGTGTACTTAAAATTATAAATAATGTTTAGCTATATAATAAACGTAATATGTAATTGATTTAAAGTTAAGGTAACAGAAATATGTAAAGAAATATTGAAAGATATTAAGTCAAATGCATTTCATATACTTTAATGATACATATATGGGAGCTAGATTATAAATATGTATACAAACAATTTTATTTACTTTTATACATGACAAACTAAAAATATTTTTGTAGCAATTTTTTTTCTAAATTGTAAATAATAATTTTTCTTAGTTTATTTCCCTGTTTATTAGACTAAGAAAGTGGATGGTACTATCAATGTGGCTCATAATACCACAAAGAACATATATTTACTCCTGTATCATATTTTAAACAATATGTTAAAGTCTGGGCACTTTTTAAAATTTTAATTTGTTATAAGTGACAACAGAATACATTACAATTCATATTACACATATAGAGCACAATTTTTCATCTCTCTGGTTGTACACAAAGTAGAATCAGATTCTTTGTATCTTCATACATGTACTCAGGGTAATGATGACCATCACATTTCACTGTTTTTCTTACCCCTATTTCCCTTCTCTTCCCTCCCCTTTTCCCCTTTACCATAACTAGAGTTCATTTAATCCTCCCATCTCTTCCCCAACAGCATATTATAAATCAGCATCCTTAAATCAGAGAATTCATTCATTTTTTTGGTTTTGGAGGATTTGCTAATATAACTTAGCATTATATTCTCCAGCACTATATATTTACTTCCAATTGCCATGATTTTATTCTCTTTTATGCTGAATAATATTCCATTGTGTATCTATACCTCATTTTCTTTATCCATTTATCTACTGAAGTGCATCTAGGTTGGTCCCACAGTTTATTCTAATGCCATCTGATAATAAAAAATAAATTCTTCCCTTGCCATAACTTTCTGCCATGATGTATCACTTCATATTGTATCCAGAGGAATGAGCTTGGCTGACCATGGACCTCTGAAATATGAGCCCCAAATAAACTTTTCCTCCTCTAAATCATCATTGTCAGGTGTCTTGTTCAAAGCAATTGAAATGTAGCTAATACAGCTGTCTTAATTCTCTGCCATTTCATGGCATTTCCTTAGCCTATTCCAAGAGTAAAAGAAAGAGAGAAAATGCTCCATGGTGTCTCTTCTTCTAAAGACATTAATCCATTATCCTAGTGGAACATGGTCCTCTCCATATAGCCTCATTTAATCCTAATCAGTCTTTCAGAGGTTCCATCTCCAAATATAGCCACCTGGGGGATTAAGACATTAATATATGGAATAAAATTCGTGGGAAACAAACATATTGAGCATATGAACATATTGACCCTGCAAGTAAAGGACAATAGAATTTGAAGGCAATCAACGGAACTTATCCAATCAGAAGCACAGAGAGATGCATCAATGAACTATAAGATGTTATCCATGACAAATGGAATAGCAAAAGATACAAGAGAAATAAAGGAGTAGAAAAGTATTTGAATAAAAATGGTACATTTTTTCCAAATTTGATTTAAGACTTTACCTAATAATTTGAAGAATTAAAATCAACAACAACAAAAAAACCACAACCATGAAGAATTATTATAGAGAAAATAACATCAAGACATAGTTCAATAAAATTTCTGAAAACATAAGGAGAAATTCTTAAGGCAGGCAGAGGGAAATAAAAGAATATTGTAGGGAACAATAAGGATGCTAACTGAGAAGCCCAACTTAGGTGCCCTTCAATAGATGAATAAAGAAAACATGGTACATATACATAATATAATATTACTCAGCCATAAAGAAGAATAAAATTATGGGATTGGTTACAAGTAGATTACCTTAAAAGATAGAAAAAGAATTAACAGGTATGTATACACAAATTCTCCTGAGATGGGTAGGTTATTCTCAACTATTAAAGGGAGTCCAATGTAATCACAAGGTCCTAGTAAGAAGGAAATGAGTATCAAAGAAGAGAAATATGTGATCATTTCAAGCATTAGAAATAATGCAAACCCAGAGACAATAGCAGGGTACTTATTAGAATAAATACATTTAACAAAGTATCAGGACATAAAATTAAATAAATTGCATTTCTATATATCAATGATGAATCAATCATCTGAAGGAGAAATTAGGAAAATTATTGCATTCACAATAGCCTCAGAGAAAATAAAATATTTATGAATCAATCTAACAAAAGATGTGAAAGACCTCTGCAATGCAAATTATAGAATGCTAAAGAAAGAAATTGAAGAACTTAGGAGATGGAAAGATCTCCCATGTTATTGGATAGTCAGAATTAATATCAAAATGGCCATACTACTAAAAGTGCTATATAGATTTAATGCAATTCCTATTAGAATTCTGATTATGTTCTCCATAGAAATAGGAAAAAAAACAATAATGAAATTTATTTGGAAATATAAGAGGCCCAGAATAGCCAAAACAATCTTCAGAGAGAAAAGTGAAGTAGGAGGCATCACAATAGCAGACACTAAATTATACTACATAGTTATAGTAATAAAAATGGTATGGGATTGGCATATGAAGACCAGTAGTACAGAATAGAAGATACAGAGACAAATGCACTTAAACACAGTTATCTCATCCTAGACAAAGGTGCCATAAACATAAATTGAAGAAAAGATGGCCTCTTCAACATATGATGCTAGGCAAACTGGAAATCCATATGTAATAAAATGAAATTAGACCCCTTTCTCTCACCCTGCACAAAACTCAACTCTAAGTGGATCAAGGACCTAGGTATTAGACCAGAAACCCTGTGCCTACTAGAAGAATAAGTAGGACCAAATCTCCATCTTTGGCATAGGAAATGGATTCCTCAAACAAGACATCTAAAGTGCAAAAAGTAAAATCAAGAATCAATAAATGGAATAGTATGAAACTAAAAAGCTTCTTCATGGCAAAAGAAACAATCAATAATGTGAAGTGAGAGCCTACAGAATGGGAGAAAATTTTTGCTATGTGCACCTCAGATAGAGCATTAATCTCCAGGATACATAAAGAACTCAAAAATTTGAATACCAAGAAAACCCCCAAATAACCCAATCAACAAATGAGTTGAGGAACTGAACAGACACTTCACAGAAGAAGAAATATGAATGGTGAAAAAATATATGAGAAAGTGTTCGACATCATTAGCAATTAAAGAAATGCAAATTAACACTACACTGAGATTTCTTCTCACTCCAGTCAGAATGGCAACAATCAAGAATTCAAGTAACAATAAATGTTGGCAAGTATTTGGAGTAAAAGGCACGCTCATACATTACTGGAAGAAATTCAAATTTGTGCAACCATTTTGGAAAGTAGTATGGAGATTCTTCAGAAAACTTGGAATGGAGCCACCATTTGACCCATTTGTGGTACTCCTTGGTTTATACCCAAACCATATGTCAACATAATATAGTGATGCAGCCACACCATTGTTCACAACAGCCTTATTCACAATAGCCAAGCTATGGAACCAACTTAGGTGCTCATCAATAGATGAATGAAGAAAATATGGTACATATACACAGTGGAATATTGCTCAGCCATAAATAAGAATTAAATCTTGACATTTGCCGTCCAATGGATCATGCTAAGTGAAATAAACCAATCCCCAAAAATCAAAGGCCAAATGTTCACTCTGATATGTTGATGCTGACTCTCAATAGGCAGCAGCTGGAGGGAGCAGTATAGATTCTCTGGATTAGATAGAGGGGAAGTGGGGAAAGACGGGAGGATGGGAATGGAAAAGACAATAGAATTAATTGGACATAAATTTCCTGTGTCCATATATGAATACATGACCATTGTAACTCTATATCAAGTACAATCACAAGAATGGGAAGTTATACTCTCTCTCTCTTTTATATATATATATATATATATATTCAAAATGCATTCCACTGTAATGTGTTACTAAAAAGAACAAATTAAAAAAGAATCAATAGAATGATAAAGCAGGAAAAATGCAAACAGAATCCTATCTGAGATGATCAGAGTTAAAAGACTAAAATGTCAAAAGAAATAAGAAAATTCCAAAAATAAAAGGATTATACCATACACAACACACACACACACACACACACACACACACACACACACACCATATACACATATAATTCAAATATACAAAATTAAAACTCGATAAACATTGATTTCACCTAAAGGCATATGGAGGCTACAAGAGGGTTGAAAGTAGAAATAAAATACATAATTTGCTGAAAGAAAATAAAGTGCCAATCTCAAATTCTATATCCATTATAAAAAATTAATGGATATAGATAAAAGGAATAATTCATTGCAGAAGAATAATGCTATAAGAAATATCTAAAGATATTTTTTGTCCTGTATGAATTTATCCTAAAAGGAAACCAGATTTATAGGGGGGGGAACAAACAATACAAGGAATGATAAGTATTTAAGGTTAATATAAATTACTATTTACTCTTAGTTTCTTTAATATATGTGAGAATTTCTGTGAAAAATATAGCATTTACTCATGTAGATATGACAGTTATAGCATAGAAGATGACCAGGGGTTATGTAAACCTAATACTTATAACAGTTTTTCATTTAGGTGAGTTTGTGTAGTAGAAATTCAAAGTAAATAAAAAATTTAATGGATGCATATTGCAATCCTTAAAGTAAACTGAAATCCAAAAATTTCAGTTTATAATTTAAGTCACAATATAAAAATCAGAACATCATTGTAAAATAATAATCTAAATTATATTGGGAAAAAATACAACAAAAGTGGAAGAAACACAAAAAAATATACAATGGAGGACTTGTATATTACTATTACATGAAATTATGATGTACAATACAATCAGATTAAAAGTTAGAAGCTTACAGAATGGATAAATTATAATCAATTCAAATGTAAATTCTCTCAATAAAATAAACAGTGAGTAGAAAGCTATAAATAATTTGAAAATAAAATTTAATAAAAGATGTTCTAAACTTTTGGAAAACATAAGAAGCCTGGTGTAAGTATTTAATGTGGATCAACCTATGTGTCAAGAAAAATATTTATAAAAGAAAAAAAGAATGCTTGATAATGATACTTCATCAGACATAGCAATCATACATGTACAAGTGACCAATTATAGAACTTCAAAATCCATGAAAAAAATCAACAAAATTAAAGGGAGAAATAGACAATACCATGATCCCTAAACTCCTATGTGATAGATTTATTGAACAAATAGAGAAAGTCATAAACACATGTGACTTAAAAAAAGTATCAAATTGATCTTATCAATACCTGTAGAATAATACATTCATTCATTTCAAAATAATTTTTTAAAATTCATAGTATTGAATCATGTATTGGGGCACAAAACAAATCTGGATATACTGAGAATGCACAAATAGTTCACAATATGATTGAAAAATATCATATTAAAAATAAATATAAATAATATATATAGAAAGATCCTCCAAGGCTGAGATTAAAAATAAAGAGTTAGGACTAAGGTAAACCATGCATAATTTTATCATAAATAAATTAATGGAGTCACATTCCTGAGACAAGGAATGCTACTAGACATAGAGACATTTATAAAAATTAAAGCATCAATTCATCAAAGATAACAAACCTACATTTGTATGCAACTATTAGTCAGATGTTCAAAATACATGATACAAAAATGGAACATAAAAACATTGATGAAACTGCAGTTACAATCATAGATTTTAATATTCTTTCAGTATTTGTTATAATTAAAATCAGTAAGGTTGTGAATGATTTGAAGAACATCACCACCAAACTAAAAGTGATTGGCATTATAGATATGCAATAATAGGTAAATACATTGTTTTAACTTAATGCAAAAATAGGCCAAATTATATGCCATAATTAAGTATTAAAATATTTAAAGAGATTACACAGAAAAGGTTCCTAGATCATAATGGGATTCATTATAAATTTATAGTAAAAAGATATTTGGAAAATCCTCACATTCTGAATATTAGCATGCTTCGAAATAATTCTTCAGTCAAGAAGGAATTGAAGAGACAAAATTATTTCTAAGTAGATGATAATGAAAAATTCACATAATAAAATTAATGGAAGCAGTTAAAAAGCAACTATTAAATATACATCTTATATTAAGAGAAGAAAAGTTCAAAACCAATGATTAATTACCTACCTTAAGAAACTACAAAAAAGGAGAACAAATGGAACACATTCTAAGTTAAATAAAGGAAATAAGATTAAAAAATGAAAATTAATAAAATAGAAAAGAAGCAGCAAAACAACAGCCATAAATTGGTCTTTGAAGTTATTAATAAAATTTACATACTATAAGAAAGAATGAAATATAATAATGACTGACATTGCTAATATGAACAATGTATGAAGGGACATCATGGCAAACCATGTAAATCTGAAGACTATAATCAAGAAATTTTATAACAACTTTAACAAATAAGTTAGTAGTGTAGGTAGAAATAATTATATGCTAAATAAATATTTTGAAAGTAAAATAAGCAGCATTATGTGTTTACAATCAGTTTGTATGGATTTCCATTCTATAAAAGTAGAAAACGGGCCTTTGGGAAGAAATCATTTGGCAAAAACAGAACTAGAATACAGATCCAATGCAAACTCCCAAATTGTGCCTTTCATTTACCTTTCTTCTCTGCACTATTCAGATTTGTTTGAGTCAGAAATAATAATTTTACAATTGTAGAAATTTTGCTCAGAAAGCCCTCATAATCTAGTAGGTTTGTGTCTGGTACCTTATCTTACTTTTATATTCAGCTAATGTTTGTAGTGTGTGATATTTATCCTTTAAGTTTAAAATTTTGTTATCAAAATGTTTTCATGACTCAATGAAATTGTCAAAATTAGCTTTTGGTAACTGTGGCAGTCAAGAAATTGGATTGTAGAGAGTGTTACTACTTTCTGTAATGCATTCTGAGTCATGCACCCAAATTGCTGTTGATGGAGATTGGCAAATTCTTTGATTTTCATAGTAACTAAGAAAAGCATTTCTCCTTCTGATATTTTCTCTTATTGAGACACAAAATGAAGACAAGATGTAGATGTTATTTTCTTCTCTTCACTGAAAAATCCTGCCAGTCAAATACTAAATCAATCCAATTCTGGATCAACATGATGGATTAGTACTATGAATATGCACACTATTTTTCTAAATAATAAAGAAAATAGAATATTTTTCTGATGCATAAATATCCTGTAAGAGGTCGAAAATTGAAATTCTAGATAACTTAGATATCCCTTGTAGCAAAAGAAGTCAAAATGGCTTTGCCCATGGCTATGAACTCTGTACAGAGCTAGTTTTTCCTTCAACTTCATTGCATTTCTCATATACTAATTTATTTCTTAGTCTTTCTATGTAGCACTGCACCAGTTATAAACCACACTGAGAAAAATTTTACCCTTTTATTTTGATAAATAAAACTTCATTGTGACTCTCTTGGTGAGTGAAAAGCTGTGTTTTTTTCTGACTAAACTTTGGCAAAATATCAAAGGAATTGGGCACAATTATTATTGTCCATGTGTAGAATTTACTTATGGACTGAAATGGTGATATTTATATGAGCAATCAAATAAAGATGCACATAATTCTTGCATTATTTTATATTTATTCCAGTAATCAATTTACTTGCATTCTTTTTCAACAAAATCACTAATTATGTTAATCAAGATTTTCACATAATTTGTGTTCTATTGACAGAAATGCCAAATTGTCTAAATGACTCTGATGTGTTAAATTTGGAGGGATTTTGCTCTGCTGAAGCAGTTACAATTGAATAGTCAATATGATTTCTTAAAGCAATGTTTACACTGAGAAATGATCCATGGTTCTGATGTGTTATGTTCAAACATTAAGTAGCTAAAGATGAATCATTGTCAATTAAGATTTATCAAACATTTTATTATTATATAATTTTGATCCTTTTATCATTAATTTTGAACTCATTAAAAATACTAACAGGACCCATAGCAATATATTAGATGAATACTTGTTTCAAATTTTTCAATACTCAGCTAAATCAAACAAAACCTAAAATAACAAAATATCGCTCAATTTGTTCAAATGTCTCAGCAATGGAAATAATATTTTTATCTAAAATGTCCAGTGCTAAAATGTATTGAAATTACTTTGAAGAACGTAGGTCAATTTGTTTCTTATAGTAAATATTATGAATATATTATTATATTGCATGTTAACAATAACATTTATTAAGCAAATATGTTAAGTGTTTATTAGGTCACACATGTTTACAGGTCTTTCATTTTATATGTATTACATTCCTTTCCCTGTTTTACATGTAAACATACAGCTAGTAATAATCCAAGGTCTCTGAGTTTGAACTACCTGTTGATAACAAATAACCCAGTCTAAAAGAATGTGATTATGTTAACACAAAATATCTTTTAATATTTTCTTTCCATATAAATTATTATTTTCTGTTCATCTCAATTATTTGTAAGTTTTCCAATGTATGGACAAAAGCATGTAATTACGTAGTGACTTTTAAAGAACCAAATCATCTTTTTCTGTTTTTTTTCTCTTTCCATTCTTTTTTTCTGCCTGCTTGCCTTCTTTGCATCAATCTTTCTCCCTTTCTTTATCCCCCCCCCCTTTTCTCCATGATTGCTTCCCCTTTCTTTCTTTCTTTCCAGTCAATTTCTTTGTGACCATATCAATTAGGGTGCTTCAGTTGAGCTTCAACAGATATCTTCTTATTCTGAAATGATATTATCTATATAAATCTAGATTTCACTTAATAAATGAGCTTTTATGCCCTTTGTTTCACTCTATAGCTATAGAAAAAGAAACACGTGCTAATTTAGTTTCATATTAAATTGTCAATTTCTTCCCAAAAGAAATGATCTATGTGTATATGCCTTAACACTTACAGTGATTGGTACCATGATCAGAGGCCATAGTTCAATAAATTATAGATTCTATCTGATATGTACACAACCAGACTAGATTAAATGTTTTTATAGAAACAATGATTATAACTTGTAAACCAAGTCATAGTCATAGCAACCTCCTATTAACTAAGACAACAGAGGAAGCTATGTCATTTGACTTCCTCAGATTAACCAGACAGAGCTATAAAAAAATAAAAATAAAAAAATCAGTGTCTAACTCCACCAGAGAACACAAGTCTGGCTTTTTCTTCCACAATTAGTTGTTAATAGGTACCTGATCTGAAAGATGTATCTAAATTTCTTTCTTGCTTTGAGGTATTTTTATAAGATGATTAGAATTAGGTTGACTTTTAACCAGAAAAGGATGGACAGGATTATATTGAGTTCCTTTAGTAAATAGAAAGTATTTTTATAAACTAGTTCATATATTTTTAATTCAACTATAAAAAAGTGTATTAAATGAAATGAGTAATTCCACTTATACTATATTGTGGACATGTACATATCAGGCTTATAGAGAAATAAAAATAGCAGAACCTCAAAAAATATGCATACATACTAAATATTCTAGTTCTAATGAGTTTATACTTTAGCTGCTTCTACCATACATGAATGCAACTTTACTAAAATTTCAAATAAACCTAAATTATAAACATAACTTTCTATTTAATGGTTATTTTTATTAAATGTTATGAATTGACATAAAATTGTAATTGTTGAACATCTTTTGTATTTTTGAGATAAATAAAATCTGTATATTCAGCAGAGTTTATCTTTTAATTAATTAATCAAATGAATTTATATAAAATAAATAAGATATGTCTGTATCTGAATTTAATGCATTTGGTAATTTTTTGGTAAAATCTCAAAGTAGTATAAAACAACAGTAACTCCACTTTTGTTCAAAATCTGTGTTCAGATAATTTTACATTCACAGTTGTAAAAAATAAGACAGAGATCCTTAAAAATTTCCCATTTACCAGAAAATAGCTTTTGCACAAAATATAGAATAAAATCACTGTAAGGATATTGACATGGACATCATATTTTTGAGCATCTGAAGTTTTACTTACTCTCATAAATGTTTGTGTATGTTTGCAATTTTATAACCAGTGTAGAGGTTTATGTATTTATGATCACAGTCAAAAATTAAAGTGCCAGTACCAAAAGAATTTCATATGTGGTGGTCTTTTATAGTGACATTCACCTTTATTTTGCCCCCATATAATCTCAGATTTTAACCTCTGAGAGTACCTATTCATGATTAAATTGTCAAGAATTTAAGGATAAAGGGGAATGTTGTGGTTTGGATATGAGGTTATCTCCTGAAAGCTCATGTGTGAGGCAACATAAGGAAGTTTAGAGGTGAAATGATTGGGTTATGAGAGTCTTAACTTAGGCAGTGCATTAATGCCCTGATAGGGATTAACTGAATGGTAACTGTAGGCAGGTAAATTGTATTTGGAGAAAGGAGGCCATTGCCGGGTGTGTCTCTGCAATATCCGTTTTATCTCTAGACAGTAAACTCCCTTTGCTTCCTAGTATAATACTCTGAGCCACTTTCCTCCACCACACTCCTCTGCCATGAGGCTCTGCTTTGTCTTGTGTCCCAAGGAATGGGGCTGGCTATTATGAACTGAGACCTGGGATCTTCTGAGCCCAAAATAAACTTTTCCACTTCTACATTAATTCTTCTCATATTTCTTGGTCACAGCAGTGAAAAAATCTAACTAAAACAAGGAATTATTTCAACTAGATAAGGTTCATAGAAAAATTCCCATGGCTAAAAATTATATTCCATGGTGAAAGACTGAATCATTTGTTCTTAAGATCAAGTCAAGTCTATGTCACATCACTATGCTTAGTTAAATTAATATCAGAAGTTCTATTCACTGCAATAAGGCAAGGAAAATAAATGACTTTCAGAGTGAAAAATAACAAATAAAACTTTCAGTGAGTTATTACCTACATAGAAAATCACTAAAATATACAAAAATATCCTGTGACTAATATTTGAGTTCAATGATATCACAGAATATAAGATAAACACAAAAATCCAATCACATTTCTATATACTAATAGCATGGAAAACAATTGGAAACAATGGCATTTAGATTCACTCTAAAGAAAGTTAAGTATTTAGATATATGCTTAACAAAATATATTAGATATATGCTTAACATTAGGCATATGCTTAATATTAGACATATGCTTAAGAAAATATACCCTGCATATATATTGCAGGATATATATGCTAAAAATATGCAGAGTGGCACAATCCACAATAGCCAAGTTATGGAACCAGACTAGGTGTGTATGAACAGTTGAATGGATGAAGAAAATATGGTATATATATACAATGAGGTCTGCTCAGCTGTAAAGAATAATTACATTATGTTGTTTGCTGGTAAATGAATGAAACTGGAGAATATCATTCTAAGCAAAATGAGCCAAACTGAGAAAGGGAAGATTTGAATCCTTTTTCTCTCATGTGCAGAAGCTAGAAAGGAAATAAAAAATTCAAAAGGAGAACTCACAAATATAGAAAGGAGATCAGTATAGTAGAGGTAGGGAAACAAGTGGGAGGGAGAAAGGGAGGAAACGGAAAGAATTGAGGAATAAAACTGACAAAATTATGCTATATGCTTGTATTAATATACCACAATAAATCTTATTTGGCATATAATTATAATATACCAAGGAAAACATATATCTAAATAAAGAGAACAAAAATCAGGAGGGCACAGGAGGAGAGGGGACAGGTGAAAAAGGAGAAATACTGGGAAATGAATCAGAACAAATTATGTTATGTGAACATTTGAATATGTCACAATGAACCCATCCTCTATTATACACAATCATAATATACTAATAAAAATAATAGGAATATGAAATAACTACAATTTTAACAATTGGGACATCTTGTATAGTAATGCAGCTGAGTTAAAAACTAATGAAATATAAAAACTTCAAATGAGGCTTATAAATACTAATATTCTTCATCCCTTATAACACGAGCAATATTTGGTCTGCTCTAGTTATTACATTCTGCTCTTTGTAGTATAAAATGGGCACATTTTACTTGTTTCAGTTATCATGTTCTGTTCATAGCATAACATGGTGATTTTCCCATCTGCTTTTGTTATCTCAGGAAATCATCAATGAAAATCACTTGTGTGAGAAATTGATGGGATTTCCAGTTTCATGCCCTGATTTTAGGCAGCACATGAATAACTGGATGAGTCAAGATTTGAGTGGACCAGTGGAAACAATTATATTTTTTTACTCAGACCATATTCAAATATAGCAATAGTATTAAAATACTTTAAAGAAAAGTTTTTTATTTTAAAGTCTGCTGTGATATTTTAAAAATTGCATTATTTGTGCCTTACAGAAAAAGAAGCATGAGATTCATGAAATTTAAAAAAAATGGAATTAAGTCCATATTTTTTTTACATACAATAAAAATATCCAGCACAGAAAGTACTGTTGAAAGAGTATTATGACAACTTCATTGGCAATATTATAAATCACTCAAAAGCATGCCTTGCACATACAGGTATTTTTTAGGTTGACAAAAAAACGAATGTAGTAAGATCTGAAACCTTAGAAGTCAGTGGAAGTAGGTTCCAGTTCTAACTCTACTACCACTTGGGAGTGTGTGCCCTCAGGCAAGTTACTTTAATTCTTTGAACATCATTGTATCATCTATAAATTGATAATAATGACATCTGATCAATTTTGTAGGATGTAATAATGTAACATTTTACCATGTTTTTTTGTTTGTTTGTTTGTTTGTTCTTTCTTTTGAAATGAGGTCTTACTATTTTGCCCTGGCTGGCCTCAAAATCCTAGACTCAAGAATTATCCTGCCTCAGCCTCCTGGGTACCTGGAGCAATAGGCATGCTCCAATCATATCCAGCTGAATGGTATAATGTTTAAAATACTTAGTATAGTGCTCAGTATATAAGAAATGATTGAAAGCTTGCATATAATTAGGATAATGTATATTTTGGAATGATAAAAATATTTATTCATTTATTTGCATTAGGAACCTTAGTTTCATAACTGGATTGAGTTAATGTATTCAGAGGTAGAATCTGGCTTAAATTAAATGGATCCTTCTGTAATTTTGTTTAAGACCTTGAAGTCAAGTGACTATGAAATGAGCAAACATAGTTACAAAGCTTTCTCAAGAATTATTTTAGTCAAACGACATGAGACAAAGACTCATGAAAACTGATTTTTTAATTTCAGCTTAACTACATAAGTATTGTCACTTTTTAAAGTTACTTCATCACTCTGGATCACATTTTTGGCATCTTAAAAAAAAAGTCCACATGTTGATATTAGTTTTGCCAACAGACAAGGTTGTAGAGATGATCAAAACAGGTAATTAAAACATGCTTGTGAATTTCAAATGTTATAAAGCAGAAGTACTTTAAAGGCTCGGCCATCCTGAGCAGTTATATGAACAAGTCTAACAGCCAACATACCAAATACCTAAACAATCACTTTCATAGGAAGTTCAGTTAGGTGTGCATCTGGTGACCATATGAGGCATAAACCCATTAAAAGCATTAAGCATAAGTGTTCAAACTGCTTTTAGGAGGAAGATAAGAAATAATGTAGCTGGTAAACCTGTTGGTAAAACTGTATTATGAACCAAATAGTGTAAATCCTGTAGGGTGAGATACTGTCACCAAGTTAAAATTCCGGGTCCCTTTGGTGGTGATAAATGAAGGGTCACCTCGCTTAGGTAAGGCAGGAGTTTTGAGCATATAGGTCAAAATACTTGTCTTTGGGGAGTAAAAAACACAGGTGTCAATGTCAATGGTTCAGGAGTGAATGGCAGAGGGGGAGAGAAGAAGAGAAAGGGACAGAGGGAGAAAGAGGGACTGATTGATATATATATTTTTGTTTCTTTAACAGATAATAGACACACACTTTCATCCTGTAAAATGATTACTGCAATATTTGGCTAATACTTAGAGTGGTTCAGAAGCAGGTATTAATAGTAGATAAAAAGTTACATTTCAGAGATATTATTATAATATAATTTATTACCCTCTAATCTCTCTCATTTTAGAAGATAACTCACAAACTAGGCTGAAGGGTATCATAAAATTTTCAATAAATAATCAAATGGAAGCATTCAGTCATATAAATATATTTAGTACAAATGAAAGTTTTTTCACTGCTGATAACAACTTTTGTATATTTAATTACAAAAATATGAAATTGAAATAATAATATATTTCAACTTCTAGGAGAAAAATGCTGTTTCAACTCTCTTTAATATGTTTAATTTCAGTAATATAGGAATTTCTGAAACAGAAAATTTTAAGCTTATATCCATGTATCTTTCATAGGAAATAATAAAAATGATATTATTCAATTCCATTTAAAATAAACTGCATTTTCTTACAGCCATTTATTTTAATATAAAAAGTACTATAAGGGGGCTGGCTATTGTTACATTAACCTAGAATTTATCATGAAATATAACTCTTAAATTTCAATGATCTACTTTAAAAACCTGTCACAAGTAGTAACAAAAGAATACTGAGAAAATTCTATGGTTCTATAAATTCAGGTAAATTAATAATGCTTTTTCACTTCATTCAGAGGTCACTTCAAATGCTCACCCATGATTAATGTAAATTCTAAGTTAGAAATAACTGAAATAAAATATAAAATGTTAAATTCATAAAATATATGTTATATTTAAACGTATTTAATTCATTATTATATCAACTATAAAAATCCATAATTTTATTATTAAAATACACATAAAACCAGAAAATTGAAAAACAGTAAAGTTAAAAAGGCAGAGGAAAAAAAGGTGCATATTCCCATTATCAAATCATCATTATACCTTTGAGAAATTGGTACTCTATTTGACTTATGATAGGAAGTTATATTGTATCCTGTGGAAACTCAATATATATTAAAAAGCAGTTCTGCTGCTGTTGGGAAATAGCACAAGATAAGTTGTGCCTATCATTAAGTAAAAATTATATAACAAATACCAACATCTCATATTTCAAATACTGACGGCTACTCAGTTTGAAACAAATGACTTACTTCTGACATCATATGTAATTTTTAGATTTGAGTGACACAATACATTGCATAAATTAGTGAATAATATGATACCATAATAATTGTCACAAAGGGTACTGGTATTCCCTAACAATCTTATGGCAAATTCAGAATGAACAAGCAAAAAGCAAAATATCCAAATGTGCATGCTTAGCCATCTGCTTGGATGTTTGAAAACTTTACTCCAGAGAAAACTGCCAGAAGTCACTTTGAAAGAGTTTATACATGTCAATTACAGCTGTCAGGAATCAAAGGCACAGAAGAGGTGCTTACAGTTTATAGGCTATGCTGATTCACAGCTTGAACAGTAAAAATTTTATTAAGTGGGGGAGGGGTAATTTGGGCCAAGTTCCCATTTATACATAATTCTCAAAGGAATTCTGAAGCTATCAGCTTTCTTACCTTTTCTTTTCAATCTACACAATGTGTAAGTTTGATATAAGAAGAAAGATTGATTCAGCCTCTAGTCCATATTTATTTTACTAGCTAAGAGAACCAGGGGCTACCTACAGATTTATATATCTTTTAGTCTAAATTCACTCATCTTACCTTCACAGTCAGTTCACAGTCAGTTTTGAAAACGTATTGCACACTATTTTCAAATAGCTTTATTATTTTGCCAAACATTTTCATTTTATATTATTCATTTGTTTTCACTTAGGAAACACCTGCCATTCCTTATACTTCCAAATATTATCCACCTTTATGTGAATCTACATGGAACTATTTTGTATTCTCCCTCCCTGGATTATTCTATTTTGCTTAAGTTATCAGAGAAAACTCTGTTGGCATTTTAAAGAAGACTTTTACAAATTTTTCTCTTTTCCTATTTATTTGTATTTTGGACACCCTTGCATGTCTAATAGCAGTTAACAGAGATTTCTTTCTGTCCAGATAACTGTGCATTCTAGAGGAGATTTTCAGTTTAAGGATAACCTATAAATTTCAAAACATAGATGGGCAAATCCTACTTAATCTGTTAGTTGAAATTAGTTTTATTTTATTAAGAATATCTTCCTTCTATCAATGAAATAAAATATATTTAAGGCATATTTCATAGAATGTATCCTCTGACCACTGTAATTTTGTTTGGGATTATCTCATATCACAAAAAACATTACTCTGTATTTATGAAAATTCTACAAAACTGGAATTTCCTAAAATATCAAATTCATGGGCTTAATAACAGACGTTGATCTACTTGTGGCATTCTGATTAAAGGACCAATAAAGACAAAGAGAGTGATAGTCTATGTTATGTAGATCGATTTGTGCTGTAATAAATGATAGGAGCTCTACAAATAACGTGTTTGATTATGTGAAGCAAATTTATTTTGATCTAACAGATGTAATTTTGGTCCCTTTAGAAGATCAGCCTTAAATCTAAGAATATGTATAGGTAAAAGATGCCCTTATTTATGCCAGTAACTTAACTGGGGTTCCAAACTTTCAGGAAAAAAATTACTCAGAAATAGATATCAAAGGATCTGCTTGGTTAGCCACGTGTGCCCTGTCACATTCCTTTTCTCCCTCTTGAACTCCAAAGAGACCAGGATTTTAACATTCTCTTGAAGTGGTGATGTTAACAATTACCCTACTCTTTTTTTCATGAGTTGTATTTATTTATTCAGCTTTATTCAGCAAATATTTAAATGGTTATTTTTTTGAGACAGTATCTTTGAACTTTGTTTCTACTCATCTTAAGGAGCAAGGTATCAACTCCTCTTTGATACTGACTATATTTATAGTGTTCTGAAGATTTAGGTTTTTTACTTTTTGGTCATTGTAGTGTCTTGTCCCCCCCCCCCTTTGTTAGTAAACAGGTTTGGGTGATAATAGCATGTCTTCCTTTAGGTCAAAAGTCAGGCAATCTCATGATCCAATGTAAATATAATGCCACCCTTTGGGCCAAGAGATAGACATTGATTAGTGCCCATTATAAAGATTTAAGTTTCCTGAATTCTAATTTCCTCTCTTGAAATGTCACCAAGTTTGTATGCATGCATCTGTTTCCATTTAGCCCCACTCATATTGCTGCCATAAAACCTGGAAATAAAGGTAGCTGATATCATTCAGCTAATCTTGTACAGCTTTCTATGTGCCACAGATCTCCTCTTACCCAGATACCATAGAAGGCTAACTTTTTAGCCTATAAATAAGGTATTATACTAACCCTTCAAAGATCATGAAGTGTATGAGCAAGAAGCCCAGGGAGATATAGACAGAAAGGGTAGGTATCATATCTGACTTTGAGTAGCTTGATCTCTAAGTTATTGTTGTTCGTGCCATGCTGCTAACTCTGAGTACAGTTATGAGATCATGGGAGATTTCATCTCTGCTGACTCCCAGAGACGATGATATAAAATGGATAGGTGTGGTTTGTCATGTGTGGTAATCATCCTTGTACTGAGATATATTTATGTTCCCCTTTAAAAATGTATATTTTTCTATTATGAATTGTTTTTGGAAAACATGTGCATTTTATATAAAAGAAAAATAGTTTTTAAATGCCTTCAAATCAATAAGAAAAATATCAACAAACAAATTTGAAAACATGAAGAGCACAAGAAATATTCTTTTTCAACTCTTGGATAGATTTTGGATTTTTCCAAATGTTTGCGTAGGATTTATGAGTATTGTATTTTCTTTTCCCAAGATAATGACAATAAATACCATAAATGTATCCTAATATTGAAACATTTTTGCATCATGAAATAAATTATTTATTATTAATATGTATATACTCTTTTTTTTACTAAGAATTTCTACATAGGTAGTCATAATGGGAATTGGAGGTTGGAGGTTTTGTCTTCATTGAAAATTGTAAGATTTTATTATTGATTATTTTTCCTTAATAAAGACACAGAAGGTTCTTATTTTTCATTTGTATGACTTGATGCAAGATAAACATCATTGAATTTACATGATCTTTACATTTTTGGTAAAATTGTACTGTTAAATGTCTGTGTTCAGTGATTTTGGAGAGGGTAGGGCAAAAGGTTGATCTAAAACTTTCCCTGATTTTTCTTAGGAAACTTATTTGATCAATAATTCTTCTGGAGTCATTTTTGAAGAATTATATTTTTCTAGAATATCCTTAATTTTCCCTTACATTTATACTGTTTTTCCTAAAGTCCAGAAATAGAGTGTTTATTATTTATAGAAATACATTATTATTCTTTTATATGATCCACATCTATGAATAATTACCCTTAAGCACTTTTTATTTTGTGTATTATGTGGCCTTTCCTTCAAACTTTTATTTCTTTAGTATATTCACTTTTGCATTAGCAGTTTTATATTTCTTTAAAAAAATCTTTAAAACCTATTTAATATTCATGATATTTTATAAAAAGCATCACTTTTGCCATTGTATTAGCACTTCTTTCCTGATTCCTTAGATTTTATTTATTTGTAGCTTTTGTTGACTATTCTTTAAGTATATATTTCATATGAAATAAACATAAAATCTCTGTATGTTTCCCTAAGTTAAAATATGTATCTAATCAGGGATAACACATAATATTTTTGGCACACTCAAAGATGTTACATTATAAAATTTAAGGAAGGAACAATCTCAAAAATTGTGGTTAAAGTAAACAACATATTTTGCTCCTTGTCCCAAATGTTCTTAAACACTTTAATGTAAATATATATATATATATATATATATAAAATTACATAATTATATATATACATATATGGGTATATATATATATACACACACACACACACACACACACACACACACACACACACATATATAAAGAGAGAGATAAAGAGAATATAATTATCTCCTATAATATCATAAATTATGTTAATTATAATAATATTGAATAATATTCATTAATATAGTATGTAAGCTCTAGATTATGATTTCCAATCTATTTTAATCCACCTATGTTAATTTCATTAAAACATGAAATCATGCACAGAATTGAATACTTAGAACTTAGCATTTTTATTTAAGTACATATAAAATTTATATAAATTTTGTAAATTTAAAGTACACATTCTTTTCCGTCTTAGTATTACCTTAAAATGTATTCTTTTTTACCATCAAATCTTTTTCTATAATTTCCACAATTACATTTATAATGTTTGCAGTTTGTCTTCCAGTAGATTTCTCTGTAATGTCTCATTGCAATAATGTTTCTTAAAAAGGTTTAAAACTCTTAGCATTCAATTTAACTGACTGTGCCAAACAAAATATTCTTGGTTACAATGTTTTTGTCTTTCTTTCTTTCTTTCTTTCTTTCTTTCTTTCTTTCTTTCTTTCTTTCTTTCTTTCTTTCTTTCTTTCTTATTCAGAATTCTGTGAACATTGCTCTGAGCACAGGACAAAAATTTTATCCCTGGAAGTGGCAATACTTTTGTCTGCATACCAAAATAAAAACTTTTTATCATATATGACTTCCAGAAATTTTATTAGTGAATGAATCAATAATTATCAATCTCATCGAATTACCTTGTCATTCAATATATCCATATTGTAGAATAGAATTTTGCTTCACATTTTTGTCAATGATGAATTATATTCTCAATTTTTCCCTATTATTTTATTTTTATAGCTTCCAAATATTTATCCTTTGTTTCTTTATGATTTCATGTTTTATGTGATTTATTATTTTAATTTTAATTTTCACATTTCTGCATTTTTGTCTTCTGTGCATGTCACAACCTCTATTCTCTATTTTATATATATATATATTTTCATTTCTTTTCTGGATGCTTTTAAAATTCTATGTACCTTTCATGTTGCATTTCTCTCATTGACATTTTCAATTCTGTGGGCTCTTGCAATTCTTCTTTGTGATCTTGCTTCATAGAACTTATTGCATTATGGAGGGTTTAGTTCACTGTTTTATTTGGTAATCTATGGTTTAAGTATAGTAACTGGTTTTCCTCTTTTCATATTATTTTTTCTTTCTGTTAAATATTCTTCATAATTACTATACTTTTTATACTAGTTTCTTCCTTATGTTTTACTTGTATCATATCTGTATAGATAATGTACTGGTTTCTATTGTTCTAAATTAAAAAAAATAGGTAGATTTTTCTGTTTGCCATAATATGTCTTTGGTTTGTTGGTGGTAGTAAAGTAGAATAATGCTCTACTCAAAATTATCTAAGGCTTATGATACATGATTTTGTATGTTCTCCTATAGATATTGTGGTTCCTTAGCCAAAGTAGATGAAGAATGATTTTTCTTTTTTTTTTCTTTTTGATGATTTGTTCTTTCTTATTCCGAGATTCTCTTTTTCTCTACCACAGCAGAGACAGACTGCTTCCTGCAAATATGGCTTACGGATCATGTTCCTTTTTTAAAACTAAAACAAAACAAAACAAAAAAAAAAAACTTTTAATTTGTTCTAATTAGTTATACATGAGTATAAAATGCATTTTGACACATTATACATATATGGAGTATAACTTCTCATTTTTCTGGTTGTACATGATGTAGAATTACATTGGTTGTGCAATCATATATGCACATAGGATTGTAATGTCTGAGTCATTCTATCTTTCCTTTTTCTATTCTCCCTCCCTTCCTTTCATTCCCCTTTGTCTAATCCAAAATACTCCTATTCTTCTCTAACCCCTTTCCCCAGCCCCCATTGTTAATTAGCATCTGCATATCAGAGAAAACATTTGGCCTTTGGTTTGGGGGGATTGGCTTATTTCACTTTGCATGCTATTCTCCAGTTCCATCTATTTTATTTTTCTTTAATCTGAGTAATATTCCACTCTGTACACGTACCATATTTTCTTTATTTATCTGTTGAAGGACAGTTAGGTTGGTTCCATAGTTTAGCTATTGTGAATAGAGCTATTATAAACCTTGATGTGGCTTTATCACTGTAGTATGCTGATTTTAAGTCCTTTGGGTATAAACCAGGAAATGTGATAAGTGGGTCAAATGGTCGTTCCATTCCAGGTTTTCTGAGAAATCTCCTTACTGCTTTCTTTGTTTAGTCACTGTGGGAGAATTTACTCTGAGGACCCCAATCAACTATAACTTCCATTATAGGCTCTTCCTTTTGGACTCTTCTGTAGTGTCTATCTCTTGAATCTTGGCCAGCTTCAAGCTGAAATAATATAAAATTTTAGGCTTAGACCTCTTATGAAGGCTTTGCAGCTTCCACCTTCAGGTTATTAGAATCTCTCTGCCCTGTTAGATTGTTATTATTTCTATGGTCACAGTTTTATAAGAAAGTGACCTGGTAGACTCTGGGCTCTGTAGCCCTAATTACCAGCCATGTGAATTAGGCCATTTTAAACCTCCCATCTCAGCTGACTTTACTTAATACAAAACAAACCAATTCACCCTACATAATCATGAGAAAAAGTAGTGTTGTTGATTTAAATTTCTAAGTATTAAAGTAGCACATACTAGAGGAATGAAATAGAATTATAGCAGATACATGTGTGCCCTGACATAGTACCCTTTAAGTTGAGTGGCAATGCTAGTATCCTGTCTTTTCCTACCATTGGATGCTACAAGCACAGATTTTGGACTTGAAATATACTGTTGAGATGTATATTTATGCTGAGTAGTTGTAACTACTATCTCCTATCATTGCTTTGTTCTCTTTGCAGGATATTTTTCTTCTGTTTTTCTCTGGAACTTTTTCCATTTTATCTATGTTGTTTGAGAAACTCTTATACCTATTTTAGAGTGTGGAATTTTAAAGGAATGAAGTTTTGTCTGTATATACTCTTTGCTTTATTACTGTCAGGTATTTGTCAAAGAAAGGATGAATGTTTGGCAGCAACTAATCCCAAACACTTTAGTTCAAATTCAGCCAGAACCAATTTTTACAACAGGAGTTTGAGATTTTCCTCCCATCAAGATATCAGAATATCCTAAAGCAGTTTCTGAGTCAGTGGGCATCTTGATTCAATCCCTTTCCTCAATATGATAACTTTCTCCTTCAATTTTCCCAAAATTGTATTTCATTTCTGTAGTAACATCCTAAAGATAGAGGATGGTTATGCTCTGTGTTAAGATGAAATCTCAGAAATGTTCTTTTATATCTTTTTCTTTCTTCATCAAAAAATTTCTAAAAGTCTTAAGAACAAATATTCCAGATACCCCTGTAAAAATTTTTAATTTAATCCATAAAAAGGACATTAGCCAACATTAGATAATAGTGTAAAAATATAGGCAGATAAAGGGAGACATAATGCAGCCCCAATGCTAAAATGACAAATTGGAGGAAAATGTTAAGCCCATACTTCATCTTTACCAATGATCAAAACTAAATATTTGTTAAGTTTGTAATTTCTCCATTTAGCAGTGCAATAGGTTAAAGAATTGTAGCAGATACATGTGTGCCCTGACATAGTACCCTTTAGAACACTGCCTAGTTCAGCTTATCATCAATTTGGGGAATAATAAATAATGAGTGAAATTACCATGATAAACATTTTAATTTTATTTAACACTAAATATTTCCTCAGACCCATTCTAGCAGAACTAAAGTTTGGGAAAAGTGAGGTATTTCTACCAAGCCCCAGAGTATAACCCCTCATGATAACATCTAGAGTTATGTGGAAGAGGAGTAGATGCTTCACTTTCTTCACATTGAGAGTGTTTTTAAAGAATAACTCAAATTTTAGTGTCATTATAAAACCTAATATGTATCCCACTTCTCAAGGACACTAAGAGATGTAATGGAAGTGATAAGAAGAGGGTTCATGGAATGTATACTCAGTAGCCAATTCACTTGAATTTGAAACATTTTAAGACAAACACAATTTTAATTATATTAGTATAAATTAGACAGATTTCTTCATTTCCCTTGTGTCATTTATGCATGATAAAAAAAGGCTTTTTAACAAGTCCCAAATCCCTTTACCTCGCCCCAGCTGTTAGGTGGCTAGGGAACTAGAAATGCAGATATCTGTTTGTACACACTATAGTAATTTTATGCTAGCTTTATTTGTATGCATTCCTGTATTAGTACAGTCCTAATATATTTTACTTGATAAATTTTTATGCAGATATTACGGCACATTTTTCGACCACATGTTGTAACATTTGTGCACAAAAAATTCCCATCTTTATGTTTGAAATTTATGGGAACACAATTAAAATGAGAGGGGTCCAAAGGTATCAAGATAATTACATTTTTCTAATCTTACTAAACAAGATAAATTACCTGCAGGCCCTCTTATAAAAGATGAAATCTTCATAATAAGTGAATTAATCAAGCAGCAGCTTGCTACTGCACTTGCATTTATAACAGAAATGATTCAAAGACTTATTTTATGGGGAAATTAATGGAAACAGGCTTTTCATTCTTCTGCACCAATTGAAAACCTCAGCAACCAGCTGCCCACTTGTCAAGAAAACAGAAAGAAGCTGGAAACAAAGATAAATAAAAACACCTTTTTCCTGGCACTTTTGAAGAGAAAAAGGAGCTCTCATTTACAGCAGCCATCTGTTTGTTATTTAATATGGGTGAATTACATGCTGTAATGAGTTTGTTTCTGCATCACTCAGTGCAATGGAACACAAGTTCACTCTCATAATGTGCAGCAGTTTTTAAAAGCTAATCATTTAATTGGACACAATCGTCAATGACAAATGGAGATGTAAAAACTCAGCCAGCTGTAGAGTGAATATGTAATCATTGTGAAATCATATTATTTTACACGCTTGAAGACTTCTTAATAGTATCTGATGTTGGTCATCACCGTAGACTCTGAAGAATTGAAGAAACATGGTGAAAAACAGCCTTTCAAAATGGCTTTATATAATTGGCTCCTATCAATGCCTGTTAGAACCATTGACTTGACTTAGGTATGTAAGTCTTTCTAAAGGGTTCATTACTGTTCTAACTTTTGTTTTGATTTTTATGTTTTTCATGTATTCCATGGGTCAGTAGGTAACAGTTACTGGTTAGAAGCAGCTTGGGTAATTTTCTTAAAGTCTGCTCAATGATTTGCACTGATATGTTGCTTTTGCACATGACATGGCATACAGATAAACATGGAGACCTGGAAGACTGCATGCCAAGAATTTTTTTTTTTAATCATACTCACATGAAAGCTTCATTTCAGGAAAACTGAGTGCCTATACCTCCACACGTTGCAGTCAAAATTTATACATAAATGTGCCACGGTCTTTAACAGAAGAACAAAAAAAAATCTGTATCATAAAGAATTTACCCTTTAGATTCTCCAGAAAGGCTCTATGCTTATTAGCAAATTTCCACAATGAGAATCATTTTCCATTTTTAGGCATATCAATGAAATAACAGAAACAAAGTTCTTGAACAGGCTGTTTCTCTTTGGGACTCCACAACAATAAACACTTTCATCTTCATTGTCCTGATAACTTTAGACATTGTGGAAAATTCTCTGGACTGAAGAAAGGCATTATATAATATTATATAATCAATTTGGATCAAGGATTGACTATACTATTTCTATGCTTCATTTAATATTAGACTTTTAAAACACATTTCAGAAGGGCCTCAAAGAGATAGCCCAGATTTTCAAAACTTCTGGTATCCTATCTCTACCAAAATATGTCAACCTTTATTATTCCATGCCAATTATATTTTCAAAGTTCACTTCCTACACAACAATTTGTGTTCCAAAACATTAACTTTTATTTGTTATGTAATACTCTGTTGCTCAGTATGCTTATTGTTATATGTTTTCTATTTTTATATTCAAAATCAAGGATTTGTTTTCTGAGTGTGCAAACCCTTAAAAAAAACAAATGCAATGATTTTATTTGGTTTTTCTTTTACAGTCCCTAGCAGCCTTTTATCATGGTGACTCCTTAATAAATGGTGTTTAAACAAACTTGTATGTTGTATAAATGAGAGGGGAAAAGCTTTGAACTCTCTCAAAGAATAGATGCATGAAAATAGGATGTTTTAATGTTTTCCTTACATTACTGTTTACACATAGACATTCTTGACATCAAAAACAAAAGGCAATAATAAAAATGTAAGTCCATGACTAGAAAATAAAAATCACATTAACAAAAGGAAACAACAATGTTTAAGGACAAGGCAGAAGAGCACCTTGAACATTCTAATATAATCATTGGGGAAATAGGATATAGATTGGTATCTTATAAATTTAAAAAAAGCTCAAATATTCAATATAAGTATGAACTAAAAGAAACCAATGCCACATTCTTTCTAGTAAATGATTAACAGAAAGTTAAGCTGAGTAAATCAAGATGTGAAATGCAGTTTCTATGAAGAAACCAGAAGTCAGCCCCAAATGTAAATTCACACAAATATAATTAGCTCTATAATTATCTTGGGTGAACCCCATCTAATCACGATGTTTAAGTTTCATTCATTTGGACAAAACTATTCTGTTATGAAGAAATGATTACACACCAGAGAGAGACTCTTTGGAGCAGAGACCCATGGACTTAGACATCACTTGATATGATGATGTGTTGAAATGAAAATTACTCACAGGAGACATTGCCTCATTTTTTATTTGCTTTGCTTTGATTTACTCTCAGAGTTACAACTATCACAGAGAATCAAAGAAGGGTCCCAAGGGAAATAGTTTAAAGAAGAGGAATGCAAGTTGAATCCAAGTGCCTCAGTAAGGAAGAGATGGAGAATGAGCGAGAATGAGTGTTGTGGGACTTTTGTTCTGGAAGGATACACGTGATCACCAAGGAACCACAGCTGAAAAGCTTTGAATTGCTGCCATCACCAGGAAAGGTCCTGCAAATTATAGAGGTTTTTTTTTTTTT
This sequence comes from Spermophilus citellus, assembly GCF_964194105.1. Taxonomy (NCBI): domain Eukaryota; kingdom Metazoa; phylum Chordata; class Mammalia; order Rodentia; family Sciuridae; genus Spermophilus; species Spermophilus citellus. The sequence goes on along the minus strand of NC_138182.1, from coordinate 64,545,325 downwards.
TTTAAACAATATAAACCTTTCATACTTCTCAAATTGTGTAATGACTGCTCTTTACCAAAATTATTTTAGCTAAAGTAGAATAAAAGTCACTGTAAACATTTGTAATTCTAAATTGTTTTACAAGATTGTCTGTCTTTTTTAAAACATTGAATTCTATTCCTCCAATTCCATCTCTGGCCTCAGAGCATGGTAAACTTGTCTCCCCTTAAGTTTCCAAGGGACTTCTTTTCTGTACCACTTAAGTTATGTTAGTATAATGTTTCTGGACATGTTTTCCTCTGCTTAATATTTTTAAATGGCAAGAGCCCATTAAATGTTTGATTCAGTGATTGATGAAACTTTTGGGAGGATAAAGTTGAATACTACTTACATGATATTTCAAGTATGCTCATCTTATATTAAAATTTCCAATGAGGTTCCATCTAAAATGTCATCTTATTCCCAAACTTCATGGACCTTCACAGATTCACTATCCCTAGTGTGTCCCCACAGTGCATCAGAAATACACAATGACTATCATATTATAATGTAGTTCTTTATCTGTTTGAGTTCAAGGATTTGTCTTATTCATTTATGAACTGTTAATGTCTTTCTCAGTCTCTAATGCCTAACAGTGATTAAATAATTGTTCACAGAACTGAATTTTCTAAAGTCAGAAATTGGTTATTATCTTTTTATTTCCACTGTGTTATACAGAGTCTAGTTTGTAGCAGATGTTCAATAATTGTTAATTTAATAGCAAATGTTTATTTGGAGGGATGATGAATCACATGTGAAAGTTACAAAGAAGCACACAAAGTGCTAAACACTTACTTTCTTCTCTTTTGTATTTAAAATGAAGTTTATAGCTTAAAAACCAAAGAAATTCTATTTCAAAGAGCTAATTTTACCCTGGATGAAAATGAGACCAGCTAAAATCCATTGTACAACGTCATCCAACTATGTTACCCTGGCTCCAAGACAAAGTGCAGTCCACATTAAGTAGTCTTGAGAACTTAATTTTATACTTCTTTGCAAGTTGTATGATTTTCTCTGAATATATTATATAAGAAATAATATAAGAAAAAATACATAAACAAATTATAAAAGAAAAAACAGTTTGCCAGAAACCCCACCTAAAATATAAGAGCCAATGTAGACAAACATTTAATCCCATGCATCCCTACAAAAATAACCAGATAATAATTACACCAGCTTTATGTGTTCTCAGTTAAAATGTGAAGTGAAAATTATACCAAAATCTATAAAATGATCATAAAAAGTAGTTGTTATAGCACTGTAACTAGCAAGTAAAATTTATTTCATATTGAATAAGGATGTAAGAGAAAAGAAGATTTGCATTTTGTTACAATCATCTATCTAAAGTAAATAAAAGCAAAAGGCAATTTAAATTTTCAAACATTTATCAAATGGTCACATTCATTGTGAAAATAATTAGAAATCAAGTTTAATAGTTTATAAATGGATGAACCTGGATAAAATAAATATTACCATGAATTCATAACCATAAAGGTAATAACAAGATTAAATGAAAATATTTTAAATGAAAAACTCTTTGTAAAATAAAAAAAGAAAAGAAAAAGAAGAACTGAACACCATACTACCAAAAATGATCAGATTATTAGAATTGTTGCAACATGGCAAAATTAATATTTAAAAAATATGTACAATAAGCAGTATACTTAAAATAGCATTCATAAAAAAAAACTTTTATTTTTTCAGGCGGTATAATTATTGTGGTATATTTTATTTTCCCCAAACCTTCATTCATCATGGTTCACAGAGAAAATATTTTTAAAAAGCTCTAAGGTCTCTGTAGTCACTAGTATTCAAAAGTTCCAGGTTTAATTATCTCAGCAGCACAATTATCCAATTAAAGAACATCAAATCCAAGAAACTCTAGAGTTTTTCAGAAGAAACTACTAATACTTACTAGTGTCTTTGAAAAGAAAATTCTCATGACTTTGTTCTAATATTTTTGGACAACTTTTAAAAACCAATGACATCCATCATATATTTTCCATTTTAGAGAAATAAAATGCAGTAATATAGAGATTATTACTAATATATAAACAAACTAATATTTTAAATGAATTACAGGAGTGAACCTCCCTACTTCTTTTATGTGCCAGAATATTTTATTTGTTTTCCAGCTTATAAAGAAACCTTAGCACTAATTTTGAATCTTGGATTTTTCAAGGATACACATGGCAGACAAAGGATTGAAGATTTGCAAACAGAATTCTATCCTAAGTTATGATCATAGGAAAGTTCTCTTATGAAGGGTCTCAAATTGATTTGCCCTTCCATGAACATGAGCATGCATTCCCAAGACATCTGTGGCTATCAACCTGCCTAAGGATGTTGTCATCATCATTGTGAAGATGATAAACTATTTTTTTATACAGCAAAAATATTACAAGGGTCTTCTAATGCATAAAGTGGCTTTAGGGGAGAAAGGATAAAGTGATTTTATATATTTATACACACACACACACACACACACACACACACACACACACTTTTACATCTATTTCTCATGCCCAATCTGGCACAAAGGAGAGCATTTGTGTAAAAACCCAACTTCAAATTCTTTAGATATTTTATTCCATATGTACATCAATAATGCATGATATTCTTACTTAATATTTTCCTTAGGGGGAAAATTTATTTCCTCCATTGCCATTGTGAAAATATTTAGTTTATTTTCAGTCTGTATTTTATGCAGCTATAAGAAGCACTAAAAACATTTTTAATAGATATACAGTTTTCTTCACCTGCCCAATTCATTGCATTATAAATGAAGTTTAAACAATTGCTAGCCATTAGCAGTCTTTTATTGTTTGGCATTTAAAAAGAAATTTACATCTGTCAATCAGTGGCCTGGAGATGCATGGAAAGTAAAGAAATTGGCCATAGCTCCTGCCTAAATTCAAAGGCCTCAGAGTAATAAGAAAATTGTTCGGAGGGTAAATTATTTCTTTTAACTGAAGAATTATAAAATCATTTATCATAATGTACAGATATTTTTCTTTCCAATATTGTAACTCATCCATTTAACTGTCATGGAAGGCTCCTGCATCTATGTTTTAATTTAAATGAATAGGAAATAGCTGGGTGGCTATAATGTCTGATTTAAAGCAGTAGAGAAAGCAAAGATTAGGCCTAATGCATTTGCTAAGGACAAGAAATGTTAGGAGATTCAGAACCTCACTGTGTAACTGACATAATGTATCTTTTCCTAAACGCCATTTTTTTTCAGATGACTTCTTTTAATCTACATTTTTTCTGAACAATAGAAAGATTTGCCCCCCTGCAATTGATGGGTATAATGAAGGATCAGCACTAGTACGTTAACAAAATTGATATATTTTTTAGAAAATGCAGAATGATAGGTAAATTGGTATATATGAATTTTCCCTCTTATGTTCTCTAAATTTTTCAAATTTATTATTTCCTTTTAAAATTCAGGATTGATACTGACAATTACTTTATATGATTTCCAAAGTTCTATGGATAATATAATGAAAAAATAAGCAGTTTATTAACATAATCATTTCTATTTTGTGATTAGTTTAATTTTTTCAGTTGCCAAATCATAGGTATTTAAAATCTCCCAAGTGTAAATGCTATTACTGAATACATTTAAAAAATGCTAGAGGTAAAAACAGAATAAACCCATGGGAAGATGAGATCCAAGTTCATTCTTCTTAAGTGTATGAAATAAAGCAAGTCATTTTCAAATGTAAAATGTTGGAAATACTATATCTCAGAGCATTATCGTGAGGGGTTAGTAAAATGACATATATGAAAGCACTGAAGTATATAATAGATGGTAGCCTAAATCTTTTGGAATGAATTTATTGCAGTGGCTGAGAGCATACATAGATTTGAGATCTTCCCTTGGATGTATCATATCCTACAGCATTTTCCCGTATCAAATGTACCAAAATTATGAAAATGCATAGCACATATGGTAAATGTTAAATAAATATCAATAACAAAAGGGGAAGATATAGCTAATAAAAATTTTAAAATGTAATTTTTAGCCTGTATTTTATCATGTCTATACCTTTTTTGCTTAGATTTCAAATAGAAAAATAAAAGAAAGCTGGACTGTGAGTTATTTCACTAGATAGTAAATGTGAACACAAGAATTCAGTCTTTTTATAGTAACTCTTTAGGAATAGCCAGTATATTTTCTGAAATATGAAGAGTACCAACCATGCTTTGATTCTGAAATAATGAATGAAGAAACTCTTTAATTCTGTATCATTTCTGGTTGTAACAATATTTTAAATTAATTTGTTAGCAAATTATTGAGCTTTTACTAGGATCTCTGCTTTAGAAGATGAGATTCAGAGATGGATGGTATAGTCTATTTTATACCATCTTGTGATGAACAGTCTAAACGAGAAAACACATTTACACACACATTAACAGACATACCACAGTCTAGTAGGCTGGTGCAACAGATGCTCTGGAAAATACTGTATAAATATTTTGGTGGGGTGTATGCAAGTTGGTTTTAGAAAATATTCTGAGAAACTGATATTTATTTTGATACTAAACAAAAATAAAAGTGATTAAATAAGGAAGAAGTTTTAGAGAGTGGAGACTTCCAGGCATAGGAAGAAGCCTGTTCATAAACAATGACATTTGAGAAAACATGAATAAAAGTAATTTACTATGGCTAGTTTATTAGTTCTGGTGAAAGTCATTGTAAAGAAAGTGTAGTGGTATCCAGAATAAAATGTGTCTTATAAGCTGTGTGATAGCCACAATTTAATCATTAAAATTCTAGAAAATGGAGAACTAGTGGAATGTTTAAAACAGAAGAGTGATTGTTTTTTTTTCCTTTGTTTTGCCAACAATTGCACCAGGTACATGACTGAGAAAAACCTTAATAAATAATCTTTAGTAATAATAAAATCCTTGTAGAAATAAATTAAATAAGAATATATATAATTTTTACAAAGCAAATAACTACACATGGCATTCTTTTATTTATTATCGGAATTTACTGAGGCCCCAACCACCAACTTTGTCAATGTTCCGTTGTCAATGAGAAACAGACATTATTTAAAATACATTGGGATGCGTGAGTTTATCTTATAATGGTTCATGTGACACAAATTCTCCTTTCTTTTACATGTGATTTTTTGCATGTCAATATTCCATATTTCTACAGTACATAATATTGCAACACAGGAAAATCACAAAGGGATAAGTTCCATAATTTGTAAGGAGCAAGAGTAGATTTTATTTAGAGATATTATTAAGTTGCTGCATTAATTAAATATCAGAATTTCTTTTGGGGAGTGGGTACTGAGAATTTAACTCATGGGCAATTTCCCACTGAGCTACATCTGCAACCCTTTTTATTTTTCAATTTTGAGATAGGATCTCACCAAGTAGCTCAGAACCGGGCTAAGTATCTGAGGCTGTCCTTTAACTTGGCAATCCTTTTGTCTCAGCCTACCAAATTACAGGCATGAACTACCAGGCAGGATAAATACCAGAATTTTAATTAAATTGACTTCTTCATACCTGTAGAAGCACATGCATGTGTCTAGGAACAGTAGCTGGTCCAGTACAAAGAATAAAATTACTCTGCTTCTTACCCTGAGAACTGCAATGCAGTGTTTTGCAATTTGACTAAAAGTTGCAACATATTATTTTCACCTTGGCAATTCTAAATTCTTATGACACTTTCTTGATCATGGTAAAACTAATGAAACATGCCACCAATCACAGTTTGTACTAGATTATTTGAATGAGTGTGATTAAATATTAATTGATATCTAAAATATATAAATGGGCTGAAAGTAGCAGATTGAGAATCAGTGGAACTTTTCTATATCTGCCACTTTAGTGCCATCTTGATATACAAATTAGTATGATTACTTAGTTTATGATTACATAGTTTATGTGCCCTTTATAAAAAAGGGCACAGGTGAACACGAAAGTGTGTATGACTAATAATACTGTCAAGGGAATAGGTATAAACTGAGACTTCCTCATGCAAATGGTAGTGTTTGTTCATCTTACAAATAGCATATGTTTCCATATGAACATCATCCTTTAAATATCCAATGACTGGCATAAATAAGACCCTTGGTGAAGAAAAATCACCTATGGAATCTTAAACAATCATTAAGACATATAAAACTATCCAAGCATCACCAAAAATAAACACTATGAATGTTTAATATTAGACAAACTCATTCCTTGGAATTGTGTCCATTTCAGTAGTTTTCTCTTTTTCAACTGATGTATAAAAATATGAAATTATTCATACTAAGGGGTACAATGTGATTTAATACATGTATTCATTGTGTAATAATTAAACCATTTTGAACATATCTGTCTTCTTAAATTTTCATCATTTCTTTATGATGCATTCAGAATCCTTTCTTCCAGTTTTTTTTTAAATATACAGTGCATTATTGTAATCTACTGTCACCCTACTGTGAGATGGCACACAGAATTTCTTTTTCCTGTCAAACTGTAACTCAATACCCACTTTTTCGCATCTCTTTCCCTCTCTATCTCAGAGTTGTTAAATTTGACCTTTCGTCATAGGGCCTACCTTAGAAATAATCATTTCTGTAGAAGATTTCAGTTCAATGTCAAAGTTTATGGTCTTTTCTGAAAATAACATAAGACCCTGGCTCTGGGATATAAAGCTCTTGGTGCGTATATACCCTAACTATAAAATAAACCCATAGGAATAAATGTGGATATTTTTCCCCACTTGGAACCCTATTTTTTTTTCAACTTGAGTCACAAATCTATCCTTTTCCACTAGAGTTTTTGATTACATACTGGAAACAACAAATTAAAAAGATATCCAAGGCCTAATTTTGTAAAATAGACCTACTTCCAAATGGGGCACATAGTCCTCAAAAGGAGCCATGATCATTAGCCATGGGAGATGAGCCCCACAATTACCTCCTAATCTATGATCCTTCTTCTGTTCGTGGATAAGTGTATTATATTTAGCTTAGTTTTATTCTCCCAGGGAAGGGTGTCTCTCTGTGTCTCTGTTTCTGTCTCTCAAATTCAGTATTTCATCTTTCATATAAAGTTCTAATTGAAGTCTCTCAACTTTATTTTTAATTTATTTATTTATTTTTGTTTAGCAAATTCTATGACCTAAAATAAATTTTTAAGGTAGTAAAATTTAGACAACCTTGTTTGATTCGTGGATGAACCCAAGAAGAATTTCAACAGTTTAGTTTTGTTTTTTTGTACCCAATTGACTATTCTATATCTTAAATATTTATTTATTTATTATATTTTTTATTGGTTGTTCAAAACATTACAAAGCTCATGATATATCATCTTTCATACATTTGACTCAATTGGGTTATGAACTCCCATTTTTACCCGAAATACAAATTGCAGAATCACATCGGTTACACACTCACATTTTTACATAATGGCATATTAGTGACTGTTGTATTCTGCTACCTTTCCTACCCCCTACTATCCCCCCTTCCGTCCCCTCCCATCATCCCTCTCTACCTCATCTGCTATTGTTCAATTCTCTCCCTTGTTCCCCCCCCTTTCCCCTCACATCCTCTTCTATGTAATTTTGTGTAACATTGAGGGTCTCCTACCATTTCCATATGCTTTCCCTTCTCTCTCCCTTTCTCTCCCCCACTCGTCTTTGTTTAATGTTAATCTTTTCCTCATGCTCTTCCTTCCTCCCTGTTCTGTTCTTAGTTGCTCTCTTTATATCAAAGAAGACATTTGGCATTTGCTTTTTAAGGATTGGCTAGCTTCGCTTAGCATAATCTGCTCTAATGCCATCCATTTCCCTGAAAATTCTATGATTTTGTCATTTTTAATTGCTACGTAGTACTCCAATGTGTATAGATGCCACACTTTTTTATCCATTCATCTATTGAAGGGCATCTAGGTTTATTCCACAATCTAGCTATTGTGAATTGTGCCACTATGATCATTGATGTGGCAGTATCCCTATAGTACGCTCTTTTAAGATCCTCAGGGAATAGTCCCAAGAGGATGATAGCTGGGTCAAATGTTGGATCCATTCCCAGCTTTCCCAGGTATCTCCATACTGCTTTCCAAATTGGCCTTACCAATTTGCAGTCCCAGCAGCAGTGTACAAGTGTACCCTTTTCCCCACATCCTCGAAAACACTTATTGTTGTTTGACTTCATAATGGCTGCCAATTTTACTGGAGTGAGATGGTATCTTAGGGTGGTTTTGATTTGCATTTCTCTGACTGCTAGAGATGGTGAGCATTTTTTCATGTACTTGTTGATTGATTGTATGTCCTCCTCTGTGAAGAGTCTGTTCAGGTCCTTGGCCCATTTGTTGATTGGGTTATTTGTTATAATATTGTTTAATTTTTTAAGTTCTTTGTATATTCTGGATATTAGGGCTCTATCTGAAGTGTGAGAGGTAAAAATTTCTTCCCAGGATGTAGGCTCTCTATTTACCTTTCTTATTGTTTCTCTGGCTGAGAAAAAACTTTTTAGTTTAAGTAATTCCCATTTATTTATTCTTGTTATTAACTCTTGGGATATGGGCATCCTATTAAGGAATTTGGAGCCTGACCCCACAGTATGTAGATCGTAGCCAAATTTTTCTTCTATCAGATGCCTTGTCTCTGGTTTGATATCAAGCTCCTTGATCCATTTTGAGTTAACTTTCGTGCATGGCGAGAGAAAGGGATTCAGTTTCATTTTGTTACATATGGATTTCCAATTTTCCCAACACCATTTGTTGAAGATGCTATCCTTCCTCCATTGCATGCTTTTAGCCCCTTTATCAAATATAAGAAAGTTGTAATTTTGTGAATTGGTTTCTGTGTCCTCTATTCTGTACCATTGGTCCACCTGCCTGTTTTGGTACCAGTACCACGCTGTTTTTGTTACTATTGTTTTGTAGTATAGTTTGAAGTCTGGTATCGCTATACCGCCTGATTCACACTTCCTGCTTAGAATTGCTTTTGCTATTCTGGGTCTTTTATTTTTCCATATGAATTTCCTGATTTCTTTATCTATTTCTACAAGAAATGCCATTGGGATTTTAATTGGCATTGCATTAAACCTATAGAGAACTTTTGGTAATATCGCCATTTTGATGATGTTAGTTCTGCCTATCCACGAACAGGGTACATTTTTCCATCTTGTAAGATCTTCTTCTATCTCTCTCTTTAGGGTTCTGTAGTTTTCATTGTATAAGTCTTTCACCTCTTTTGTTAGGTTGCTTCCCAAGTATTTTATTTTCTTTGAGGATATTGTGAATGGAGTGGTTTTCCTCATTTCCATTCAGAAGTTTTGTTGCTGATATACAGGAATGCCTTTGATTTATGTGTGTTGATTTTATATCCTGCCACTTTGCTGAGTTCATTTATTAACTCTAGCAGTTTCTTTGTAGACCCTTTTGGGTCTGTTAAATATATTATCATGTCACCTGCAAATAGTGATAATTTAAGTTCTTTTTTTTCCTATTTTTATGCCTTTAATTTCTTTTGTCTGTCTAATTGTTCTGGCTAGTGTTTCAAGAACTAAATTGAATAGAAGTGGTGATAGAGGGCATCCCTGTCTTGTTCCAGATTTTAGAGGGAATGCCTTCAGTTTTTCTCCATTTAGGATGATGCTAGCCTGAGGTTTAGCATATATAGCTTTTACAATGTTGAGGTAAGTTCCTGTTATCCCTAGTTTTTCTAGTGTTTTGAACATAAAGGGATGCTGTACTTTGTCAAATGCTTTTTCTGCATCTATCAAGATGATCATATGGTTCTTGTATTTAAGTCTAATGATGTGGTGTATAGTATTTATTGATTTCTGTATATTGAACCATCCTTGCATCCCAGGGATGAATCCTACTTGATCATGGTGCACAATATTTTTGATATGCTTTTGTATTCGATTCACCAGGATTTTATTGAGAATTTTTGCATCCAAGTTCATTAGAGATATTGGTCTGTAGTTTTCTTTCTTTGAAGTGTCTTTGTCTGGTTTCAGGATCAGGGTGATGTTGGCCTCATAGAATAAATTTGGAAGAGCTCCTTCTTTTTCTATTTCTTGAAATAGCTTGAAAAGTATTGGTATTAATTCTTCTTTGATGGTTTTGTAGAACTCCGCTGTATACCCATCCGGTCCAGGGCTTTTTTTGGTTGGTAGTCTTTTGATGGCTTCTTCAATTTCTTCCTTTGTTATTGGTCTGTTTAAATTGTGTGTGTCTTCCTGACTCAATCTGGGCAGGTCGTATGACTTAAGAAATTTATCGATATCTTCACTATCTTCTATTTTATTGGAATATAGGGTTTCAAAATACTTTCTAATTATCTTCGGTATTTCTGTAGTGTCTGTTGATATATTGCCTTTTTCATCCTGTATGTTAGTAATTTGAGTTCTCTCTCTTCTTCTCTTCGTTAGCGTGGCTAAGGGCCTGTCGATCTTATTTATTTTTTCAAAGAACCAACTTTTAGTTTTTTCAATTTTTTCAATGTTTTTTTTTTGTTTCGATTTCGTTGATTTCTGTTCTAATTTTAATTATTTCTTGTCTTCTACAACATTTGCTGTTGTTTTGCTCTTCTGTTTCTAGGTTTTTGACATGTAGTGTGAGTTCATTTATTTGTTGTTTTTTTTTTTTCTTTTTTTGAGGTAAGAACTCCAAGAAATGAATTTCCCTCTTAAAACTGCTTTCATTGTGTCCCATAGATTCCGGTATGTTGTGTCTGTATTGTCTCTATGAATATTTTTTATCTCCTCCTTTATGTCTTCTGTAACCCATTGATCATTCAGTAACATATTGTTCATTTTCTAAGTGATTTAGGATTTTTCCTTCCTTCTTTTATCATTGATTTCCAGTTTTATTCCATTATGATCAGATAAAATGCATGGTATTATCTCCACCCCTTTATATTTACTAAGAGTTGCCCTATGGCATAATATATGGTTTATCTTTGAGTAGGATCCATGTGCTGCTGAGAAGAACGTGTATCCACTTGATGATGGTTGATATATTCTACATATGTCAGTTAAGTCTAGGTTATTGATTGTGCTATTGAGTTCAATAGTTTCTTTACTCACCTTTTGTCTAGAGGATCTGTCTAATGGCAAGAGCAGTGTGTTGAAGTCACCCATAATTATTGTGTTGTGGTCTATTTGACTCTTGAACTTGAGGAGAGTTTATTTTATGAACGTTTCAGCTCCACTGTTTGGTGCATACAAATTGATAATTGTTATGTCTTGTTGGTGAATGGTTCCTTTTAACAGTATATAGTGTCCTTCTTCATCCCTTTTGATTAACTTAGGTTTGAAGTTGATTTTATTTGATATGAGTATGGCCACTCCTGCTTGCTTCTGAGGGCCATGTGAGTGATATGATTTTTCCCAACCTTTTACCTTCAGCCTGTGTATGTCTTTTCCTATCATATGAGTCTCCTGAAGGCAGTATATTGTTGGATTTGTTGTTTTGATCCAGGTTACTAGCCTATGTCTCTTGATTGGTGAGTTTAGGCCATTAACATTTAAGGTTACAATTGAAATATCATTTGTATTTCCAGTCATGTTTATTTATTTATTCATTTTAGTTTGGCTAGTTTTTACTTTTTGGTTATTTCCCTCCCCCTTTACTGAGATACCTTCTGCTATTAGTTTTGGGCACTATTTTTCAATTCCTCTTCTTGTAGTATTTTGCTCAAAATGCTTTGTGGTGCTGGTTTTCTGGCTGCAAATTCTTTTAGCTTTTGTTTATCGTGAAAGATTTTAATTTCATTGTCAAATCTGAGGCTTAATTTTGCTGGATACAGTATTCTTGGTTGGAATCCATTATTTTTCAGTGTTTGAAATACATTGTTCCAGGATCTTCTCGCTTTCAAAGTCTGTGGTGAGAAATCAGTCGTTAACCTAATTGGTTTACCCCTGAATGTAATCTGCCTCCTTTCTCTCGTAGCTTTTAATATTCTCTCCTTGTTCTGTACGTTGGCTATCTTCATAATTATATGTCTTCGAGTTGGTCTATTACGGTTTTGAATGTTTGGGATCCTGTAGGCTTCCAGGATTTGGCAATCCATTCCATCTTTCATCTCTGGGAAGTTTTCTAGAATTATTTCTTTTAATAGGTTTTCCATTCCTTTGGTTTGATTCTCTATGCCTTCTTCTATCCCAAAGACTCTCAAATTTGTTTTTTTTATGACATCCCATATCTCTTGAATAGATTGCTCATGGGATTTAAGCATCTTTTCTGTGTTGAACATATTTTTTCAAGTTGATAAACTTTGTCTTCATTATCTGATGTTCTGACTTCTACTTGATCTAGTCTATTTTTAATATTCTCATTTGAGTTTTTAGTTTGGTTTATAGTTTCCTGCATTTCTAGGATTACTGTTTCGTTTTTTTAAGATCTCTATCTCCTGGTAAAGCTCGTTCTTTGCCATTTGAATTTGTTTGTTTAATTCATTTTCAAAATATACTTTTATTGCTTGGACTTGCTGTCTCATGTCTTCTCTAATATTCCTTTCCGTTCGAGTTAGGTATGCCTTAAGTTCTTTCCCTATCCCTGCTTCTGGTGTTTCTATGTCCTCCTGTAGATTTAAGTTGTCCTGCATTGTTTGTACTCCTTTTTTCCCTTGTTTTTTCATGATGTTCACGCTACTTTCCAGCTCTGTTTGATTGCTGTGTTTCTGCTCTCTTCTATAAATTTGTTTTGGTTTTTTATATCTCTGTTGTCTCTCCTTTGTGTTGGTAGACTATGCTTGCTAAAGTGGATTCTGCTGGGAAGGAATTCCAATGGCCGAGCTCCAGTGACGTCAACTCTCTGCTATGGCGGGCCCCAGGCTCCTTACTGGGGTGTCCGAATGGAGGGGTGGAACTGGACTGTCTCTGGTTGGTTTCAGGTCCCGGACGCCGGCGGCCGGGTGGTCTCCAGCCGCCCAGTCACGCTGGCAGCCGGTGGGCGATCGGTCGCCGGCGGGCAGGCGGACTCCAGCCGCCCAGTTGCACGGGCAGCCGGTGGTCTCCAGCCGCCCAGTCTGGCGGACAGCGGGTGGGCTGTCGCTGGCGGGCAGGTGATCTCTAGCCGCCAAGTCGCGGGGTCGGTCTCCAATGGGCGGGCGGTTTCCAGCTGTCCAGTCGCCAGGCCAATGGGCCGGCTGTCGCAGGTGGGCAGGTGGTCCCCAGCTGCCCAGTCGTGAGGGCAGCCGGCGGGCGATTGGTCGCCAACGGGCATGCGGTTTCCAGCTGCTTAGTCGCAGGGGCAATGGGCTGGCTGTCGCTGGTGGGCGGGCGATCTCTAGCCACCCAGTTGCAGGGGCAATGGGCCCGATGTTGCTGGTGGGCAGGCAATCTCTAGCTGCCCAGTCATGCATTCGGTCGCCGGCGGGGGGCGGACTCCAGCCGCCCAATCGCGCGGGCCTGGCCTCTAGTCCCCTGGTTTCTCCTGCTAGTCCTGGTTTCTCCTGCTAGACCAGATTTCCCCTGAGTGATGCCTCTCGGCAGTTCAAACTGTACTCTAGGCATGCGGTTTGTTGGGCGTAGAGGGTGGCTATTGAGAACCCCCTCCCCCCAGCACTCTATTGTTTTGATTTTTTCTGCTTGCCCCTCCCCCCGTGCTGGCAATACAGGTTTCATTTTCCCCGCTGATGGGAGGGGGAGTTGAAGGTCGGTGTCTCTAGTTTTCCCTGCGTCTTTATGCAGGCTTGCTCTGATAATCCCTCCCCCAGAGAGCCTAGGAGAGATTTTATGCGAATTCCCCGCTGTATGGGAGATGAGCTGAGTAACAGGCACCACCTGTTTTATTGTTGCAATCTGTCGGAGAGTGGCGGTGGTTACTTCAGCACTCCAAGATGGTGGCTGCTGGTTTCCTTGGTGGAGTTTCCATTGTGGGGGATAGAACTGTCCCGCTTCCTTCCCCGTCTGAAATCCCTAACTCAGCCCGGGGCTCCATGAGTGCTCAGGTGGCAGGATTCCACAGAATCTGCAGCAATCTCCCTGCTTGCTGGTCGCTTCTCGGCGGCTCACCGCCTTCTGTAGCTGTGGGGCAGGCTGCTCGGATCAGTCAGCCCGAATCTCTGGTCGCACAGTTGGCTCTTGTATGAGACTCAATTACGGGACCTTGGTGCTGGAAATCCTTCCTCTAGGTTTCGGTGCACCCCCATTTTGCTGTAAGTTCTTAACAAGATAGTTTTTTGTCGTTCTAACTTATTATTCACCGCGCAGTGGCACAGTACACAGGGTGTGATGCACTCTATTCGTGGCCATCTTGGGAATCTCTGGTCTCTCAACTTTACACTTTTCTCCTGGCTGTACTTTAATAATTGCGTCAATGTATGTATTACATGACATTCTTTTGGGCTCTACTTTAATAATTTAGTCCCCAAATTCGTGGAGTGCTCTTAATCACAATACAGAGGGTCCCCTTGTTAATTATTTACGTTTGCAATGTTCAAATCCTAACGTGATTCTGACCCTGAGCAGCCACTGACTAAATTTCCAACCTTCACATTGTTTGTCCAGTGATAACATCTGTGCCTAGACATTTCCTGATTTTGGTTGTCCACTGCACCTTTTGTCTGATTATTGTTGAACATTGTATAAAGATTTTTTTGAGACTGACAAATACCTCCATTAAGATTTCCTTTAAGGGTAAAACTAAGTGATCAAATTTAGAAATTTATATAATTTATATTATGTATACTCAAATCACACATAATCTTATGACTGTTTTCTGATTTTAAAAATTGCATTTCATATGTGCTATTTTTATTTTACACATTGACATTTTTGTCAGATTAATATAACAAATAACACTTAGGTTGTATTCCCCAATTTATGTACATTTACATTCAACTCCCAAAGTACCAAATATGAAGATATGCTGTAGTTATTCTGTTTTTTTAAAGGCCTGGATACATGCAGATGTACCTCTTTAAAGGTGAGCAATGTAAGTCACTTTCATAAATTATCAATTTCTATTATTTTAATTCTTAATTTATTTAGTAATCAAATAAACCTATGTTTTTATATTGTTATTTAAACACACTATTATTTCCTCTTATTTCTCTTTTCTTGTCACCATACATTATCATGGTGTGTATAGATTTTGAGTTTGTCTCCATAGTTTGCCTTTGAGATAGAGTACTACATTTTATTTATGAGAAGAGGAAAGTACATGAGACTTTTGACTGACTAATATAATTACTCTTGAGAGGAGAGCACAGGAGAAACCTTGTTTATTTTGATGTTTTCCAGCATACCTAAAATGCCAACATGGAAGGAGCTCAGAAGAAAAATGCTAGAATCTTTCAGATGTTAAAGGGGAGTAGGATAACAAAAAGCACAAAAAAGACAGCAAAATCAATAGATGTGCTGATCTATTCACTTTTATTACCGAACTTCAGGGTTTTGAGGTGAATTTCAGCTATTTCACATGTCCCTAGATATAATGAAGGGATGATATAGACTTTGGTAAGTTATGGGGTTTATCTCATACATGTGAGTGCCTCATAACTTATTAGTGCCCGAAGCTATAATGAGTTATGTTGCAGTTCTCATACAGAGCCTCCAAAACTTGTAACTCACCAAAACCCTGGGCAATTTCATTTATTTAATGCCTTTTTAGTATTGGAGTTTCTAATCCAGAATTTGTTAATTTTTTTTCATAGTTACTGGCTAGTGTCCCCTGTGGTATGTTAAATTCAGAAGGTCATAAGTCTCTATATATTTTGCTGAAGTGAACATTCTCTGCCACAACATCTAAAGAATAATATTTGGGGGTGGCACACTAATACATCATGTCAAGCTGACATTTATATCATGAAGTTTACTGTTTTCTGGTGATATTGTTCATAATATAAGCCTTTGACTTGTTTGCAATCACAAGTTGGTAGGATATAGTGTTCTGTTAAGCATCTCTGGTGGTGGTTTGCAATGAATATGTGACTGCTCTACAAATTTTCAGAGATGTTTTGCCCTTTCATTTTGGTAAGAGTATAGAGAAGATGATAAAAGGCTCTATTCATCAAATGTTGTTTCTGTGGGAGTATCTTCAAATTTTCCTGAATTCTTTTTTCAGGTGGCCAGATGTGTATATATGTGGTTCATCATTCTGAACAATCGCCCTGAAGAAAATTGCATTTGTTGGAACTGATTCCAAAAAACGAAGTTTTATTAAAAGTGGTCTTTTGAACATAATAAAACAAGATTGCTTTTAGTTGGATTTGCTTCTCCACTGTATCGTGGCTTTTAGTAAGCTTTTCCATAGACTGAAACAGACAACAAATAATGAAGAAATTCATTAAGTGCTAAAATGCAACTCTCTTGAAAAAGCAGTTTGGAATTATTTTTATGAGAAACTGAAATTATTTAGCGTAATGAATAAAAGTGTTCTTGAATGAATTCAGCATTTTATTACTTACAACCTTATAATGAAAGTAACATTTTAAGTCCTAAAAACAATGATGTCCTTGATTAAATAGAGCTACTGTTGTTTATTTCTATCATTATTGGTTACATAACTAGATGAGCTTATGTGTATACTTTTAGCTAAAATATATACTACTTATCTATGTCACCAACATGGAACGAGTTCCTATCCCCCTTGGTATGTATCCAATAAATGCTAACCAATTTTACATGAAACTGAAAAAAAATAATTAAGAAGGACTTACTGACTGGGAACAATATAGCATAGTCTACTCTAAAGTCAAACATAATTATTTTGGATCCCCTTCTTTCCTGGAATATCTGTACAACTTCTCTATTCCTGTGAGTAATTGAGAGATGATGGAATTGTATATTACATTTTTAAAGGACTCACATTTGCTAATTCTAAAAGTAAAAGTCCATTAAAAAAAGACCTAATTAAAATAAAGTAGTTGAAATCCCTGGAGAAAACTCATTTTTCTCCTAAGAGCTCAGCAGCAATCAAGAAGAGCAGATAAATATCCATGTCATAGAACTTGACAGACCTAAAATTAAGGTTTTTTTAAAAAAATAAAGGATTTTTATAATAGGTAATATATTGTAAATAAGGGGAAAACAATTTAGTATACTATTTTCCTTATTTGAGGTGCTTTCCTTCTAATCACCATTTTGTTACTTTCAATTTTATGTTTGTTTCTAAATTTTGCTCATTTTACATTAAGGAGTAATTCATTATAATATGAATGCAATATAAAACTAAATAATGTAATGAGATGCTGACAAGCCCAAAAGAGAGATACAGGAAAGCATTTTAAAGGCAAATGAACAAGGACACACTTCGTAAATGCTAAGAACCAAATTACAAGAGAAATGAGTTATTTTCACAGTAAAGTGGAAAACTGATTTTATTTTCTTACCTCCATTGTCCTCACTACTTAAAAGTAGAAAAAATAAAGCCCCAAAAGCTTAGATTGGCTGGTGAGATACTTGTTAAAACCAATACTGTAGTTTGTTTCTTCATTCTAAAATAAATATAAAATTGAGACAAACACTTTTCGAGAAAACGAGTGAAATGAAACATGTCTTTGTCTGAAATACCTGAGTACAAGCTCAGTGGTGTAATTTTTGAAGTTATATAAGCTCTTGGTGTAGGGGCAGAAAGTTGATGACAAATCAAGAATAGTAGGCACATTTAACCTTTTAGGGGAAAGATAGAAAAATACCAACAGAAATATTATATTTGAGACCTGTCTGTAAAGATTATTTCACCAATCTGGAATATGGGCTATATAAGTTACACAAAAATTTATATCACTTAAAAATGGCAATGATTTATGAAAATAATTTTTACAAAAGAATAAAAGCAATATTATCAGAAAAATCAGAAATTCAAAAGACCAAATATGGAATTAAATCTGGGAATGAGTCCTAGAAAAACTTGGCCAAGTTTATGCAGTCTATTCATAGCAGCAATGAAATAAGGCCTCCCTTTTTAAGGACTATGATTTTTTTCTTTTGGTCTTATTATTTAGTAATAAAAAAAGAAGTCTTGTCTCTTGAAACATTGTTCAAAAATTATATAATATTTTGTATGTATAGTTTACAGATCTCTAATTGAAAAATTAATGTGTAAAGTTTATTTGTATATGTGTCCATAAAAAGCATAAATGAATATTTTTTTTTAAAGAGAGAGTGAAAGGAGAGAGAGAGAGAGAGAATTTTTTTTTAATATTTATTTTTTAGTTCTCGGCGGACACAACATCTTTGTTGGTATGTGGTGCTGAGGATCGAACCCGGGCCGCACGCATGCAAGGCGAGCGCGCTACCGCTTGAGCCACATCCCCAGCCACATAAATGAATATTTTGAATAGTATATCCTTATTTGCCTTAGTTCTCTGTGCTTAAAGTATTACAGATTGCAGTACCAATGTAATCTTAATTATATATACCTCCTCATTCTTATTGGCACCCAAAGTGAAGCTCTGTCCTGGGAGATTTTTAAAGCTTCTCTAGGACCATAAGTACTGACTACTTATTCTCCATGAACACATCATGTCATTCCTTATATTTCTTATATTTCCACATAATTCATTTCTATAGTGCTTTTATTTTGAAATTTTGAGCTCTGTAAGATAAAAAGATTGAGGGAAAAAAATCCATCATTCTGTACTGCTGAGGGCCATTGCCAAGTAGGAATGATGCATCGAAATTTCCTTGCCAGCGTAACCCATGTTAAATGGACTTGCCTTGGAAATTCGCTGTGACATTGCATGTGTGTTTGAGAAAGGTGACCCTGCTCAAGGACCAGGGTGGATCCAGGTTTAGGGTGTATCCTGCAGGTTTTAGGAAGTATCCCGGTTTAGGATAATTTGGGTTTAAGGCATTCCCGGTTTAAGACTTGGGTTTAGGGAAGTTCCAGGTTTAAGGTGTACCCTGAGGGGGAATAGGGCGTATCCTGCTGCCTCAGGCACGCCCGATCCTTGAGTTCCCGTTGAGTTCTCCTGAGATTCAGAAAGTATTGGAAAAGAAAGCCTCGTGGAGTAGGTGAATGGGGCAGCAGCAGAACTGGGATTTCCCCAGAACGTGTGTGTAGAGGCCAGTGTGAGTTCGGGAATAAAGAATTGCTGTTTGAATCTACAAGGTGTGTTGTGGCTCGTGATTCTGTGCCCAGCCAAGACTGCGGCACTGTACAAATCTTTGTTACCATGTCTCTACATAAATGAAGAGTAGCCATCTACCTCAATTACCAATTTCTCTACAGAACTGAATCCATTTTCTCAAATCATTGAGCTAGATAGTAAGGATAACTGAATATAGGATCTCATAAGAATGCTAGGACTTTTACAATATTCCTAGAATAGGTTAAATGAGGGAGAACTTAAAAAAAAATCTTTATGAATATGTCGTGTATATGTTGGAATGGTAATAAAGAGGTTAACTTAGGTAAAGGACACAAGAAATCACGTGGCACTTAAATCATCCATGTTTAGTTTCTATACTTCCAGATAAGGAACAAAGCTTAGGATCTTCAGTAACCTCAAGATATGTATGAGCTTTGACCTGGATATGTACAAGGCAAAGCTCTGTTCCAGCACTGAATTTTCTTATTCTTTGTAATTTTCTTATTCTTTCTTATTCTATGAAGCACACACTCTACAACTGAGCTACATCCCTAGACAGGTAAAACAATTTGTAATCAGAGGTTTTTGGTTATACCATAACTTTTAACATGAGGAAAGAACTATATTTGTTTCTTCCTGCACAATATATCTTTATTATATATTTTTAGAGTGGTAGTACTATAAAATATGCATGGTATAATCTATAAATGCTTATAAATGAATTTATACATATGTATCTCATAAAAGAATATTATTATATTTTAATGATTAAAAGAATTTTAGATCATTTTAAAGCAGCTTGATGTAAAGATCACTGTTTGAAGCTTTATTTTTTTTTTCGATTATAAGATGAAAAAATTGCTCAATACTCATCAGTCAGTATATCAGAACTATTGAGGATATTGCAACACATTTGGCAATAGCTTCTGTTCCCCTATTTAGCACACAAATGGGACAAGTTATCTGTGAGCTATCACCTGCTTTAAAAAAGGACACTTCATACAATGCTATTTCACTATAATGATAGTTTAATGCATCAGTAAGGATTTTGATCTTGATTGTTTCAAGCATTTACATTGAGCTACACTTTGGGGGGCATTTATTTTTCTAAGAAATTTTTTTTGAATCATAATTTACTCTAATCCTAAGGAATAAGTGGAGTAGAATTTTGGATGTCTTTCTGTGCTATGTTTTTTTTTTCTTTTTTTTCATTCTTGAGACTGGTATAGAGTGGCTCTTTGTTTTTTGAAGGTCAGGTGACAATTACACTAACTATAAACATTCATTCTATTCCACTGCTAAGTGATTTCTACTTTAAATTGCTTCTAAATCTTTTCTCACCCACCTTAAATCCAATATTTATTTTAACCTTGAGCTGCCTAAGACCTTTAATAGGAAGCTTCAAAGCATTTTAAAAATCATATCCTTTTTAAATCTTTCTCATTTGAATGCAAGTGCCTTGAAAGCTCAAACAGTGTTGGTTGTTCTTATTGAAGTTTATAATGCTTTAGATATTCAAATCAGCTCTATGTCTTCTATTTGTTATGCAAATCTTTAAACTTTATATACTGCATGGTTTATCTACATTAATACAGCTTTCACTAACAGGTCTTACCAGAGCAGACATACACTCTAAAGGTGCACATTTTTAGTGTCTTGAATTACCATAAAATCATAAAAATAGTGTGTATTGCTTTAGTCTAATCAGACTCAGTTTTATGTGGTTGTTGAAAGCCCTTTTACATTCCATTCTGTGTCTGGAGTTCTGTGTATAAAACTGATTCAGAAAAAGCAAAGTGAAGACACCTGCTGGCTTATAGCACAAATACTAAAATATCTTAGAGCCTGCTGAAAGGAGAATTGGAACAATATGTCATTACTGAAGGCTCACTTGCAAGTTCTAATGTATTATAATGAAAACAGTATGACAAACCTAATGAGACAGTGAAGATTTGGGTAATTGTTCCTACAATGTATGGTAACTTTTCCAGCCGTTATTGGCAAACATAAAACCTAATGAGATTTTATTAATTTAAATGCAGTACATCTGCAAAACATTTCCTTCCTTCCATTCTCCTCTGATAGTCTTCCTTTCCACATGGACTTGATCCTTTTAAGTTAATTGTTCTGTATAGTACACTCACCAAACAAAACACTTGACAGAAATGTGAATCAAACTTTTCCATTTATTTTTGTATATATTGTCCTGAAGCACAATAATACACGCAAGCTTATGAAGTCTATCAGTACAATATTTAGTAAAAGCATAATATTTACATTTATGGTTAAACTATGTTTGTTAGAACATTTGAGTGTTTTTCAAAAATGTAGAACATGTAGAAATGCTGTTTCTTCTTAATTTGTGAAGGGAAGAAATTAATCTCCTGTTATTTATATCCATATGTTTTAAATTGTCAAAAGACTAAAGATGAATAGGAAACACTGTTCTGCCCATTGCTTCTTATTCAACCAATAACTATTTGCTAATTATAAAAATATTAAATATGTCTGAGAGGCTCAGTCTACTTCCATGAAAAGTAACTTCAAAATTTCTTCATAAAAATTCATATGCAGCACAAAGATATTTCTATTTAAAAATAAAGATGTTTTCATCTCAGCACATTCTTAAAATAGCTCTGTTTTAAACATGAACAACCATGAAGAGAATGCTAATTTTCTACTATTAACCTTTAATTCTTTTCCACTTTCAGCTTCATTGTATCTTTTTCAAGCTACCATGTCACACTCTTAGCTAGGTGAAATCTTGACTTTGAAGTGGTAGGAGAAAGACCATTTCTGATGAAGGCACAAGTAACACATTGGCAGTTCATGGTAGGGAAAGCAATAGAGCTGTCAGGAAGTTCAAAAATTATATTGTATCTGCTAGAGTAACTGGAAAGAGATCATATTCACTTTCCCCCTGAGTTTTGTAGGTCATTTTGGATTTACAGTATTGCATTTTATTACAGTTTGAAAACTTTATAGAAAACTAAGTTTCTAGTTCTTTGTTATTCAATGTTTTTCTATGAAAATAGATACAATTGGATCAACATATATTTAACCATTTTGTATTTTTCTTAGCTCAGATTTTTGCAAAAATTAGATAATTAATTGTCAAGGTTTATATTTTAAACTTGAGGCGACTGCATTCATTATATCATGAATACGGTAGAGTTTCTATAATATCTGAGGTTAAAGTAGTCAGTGATTTTACAATGATGTTTAGAAGATTTTGTCAAAATTGATCCCCAAAAGTCAAATTATACTAAATGTCAAATAATTTGACAATGAGTTTATAGCAACATGTTCTTAACTTTACTTTGTATTCTATGAATAATGCTTGTTTTCTATTTTTCATAGAAATATATGTATATTTTTGGTGGAAGCATTCCTGGAAGGAATTACAAAAACAACTTCTATAATAGAAGGTAAACATATTCTTCTCTCCTTCCTTAATTTTATGAGAGGCTATTATGTACATAATTAGTTCAGAAAATGATTTTATTAATGCAATTATTAATGAAATAATAATAATAATAATATATTATTTTTAATGTAATTCATATAATTTGTTAGAACATGTAGGTGTTCCCTTGAATTTGTTATAATGTGGGCTATATATAAAGGGTTATAGCTCAGAGGCAGAGTACTTGCCTAGCATGTAGGACACCCTGGGTTCCATATCCAGCATCTCAGTATAAAAAGAAATTAGTTACAATATTATTAGTTAGAGATGGCTAAATTTATTTTCAGAGACAATGAAGACATATTTTCTTTTTTATTTGTTCTTTTTAGTTATACATGAATGTGCAATCTATTTTGACATGTTTATACACCCATGAAATATATCTTATTCCTAGGATCCCAGTCTTGTGGATGTACACAATGTTGAGATTCACTGTGGAGTATTCATGAATGTACTTAGGAACGTTATGTCAGACTCGTTCCACTGTGTTTCCTATTCTTACCTCCTTCTCTTCCTTTCCTTCTCCTTTGTCTAATCCACAGAACATATATTTGAAGAAAGAATTTTCTATGAATTCCTGTTGTCAACCATATTTTGAATATTGGGATTTTTATGATGAAAATATTATTAAAGACTGAGGTTTTTCTGTCAGTACTGGGTTTGTAATCCACTGGGGGTGTTTCATTTAGTCTGCAAACATAGTTTAAGCCTACCCATTTGTGCCGGATACTATTTTCTGTTGAACACTGGATGTTCTCCTCAAAAAGCATATATGATTATGTCAAAATGAACCACAATATTATGTATAACTATAAAGTACTAAAAAAGTTTTAGTGAAAACAAAACAAAATTACCTCTAATAATGGGCCACAATATTGTGGACCACAGCATTTTTAGGGTAAGGGCTATTAGAAACAAATTATAAATAGGGCTGGGAAAATAGTTTCATGCTAAAGTATCCCTGGGTTCAATCCCCAATATGGCATTAAGTAATTAATTAATTTCTGAATTTTTTTAGAGAGAGTGAGAGAGGAGAGATAGAGAGAGAGAGAGAGAGAGAGAGAGAGAGAGAGAGAGAGGAGAATTTTTAATATTTATTTTTTAGTTCTCGGCGGACACAACATCTTTGTTGGTATGTGGTGCTGAGGATCCAACCCGGGCCGCACGCATGCCAGGCGAGCGCGCTACCGCTTCAGCCACATCCCCAGCCCATCTGAAATATTTTAAATCGTAAATTACATTTATTGTGGTTAAAAAACACAAAACATAAAATTTACTAATTTTTTTCATGTCTAAGTGTACAACTCAGTAGTGTATTTATATTGTTATGCAAGCAATGTCCTGAGCTTTTCATCTTGTAAAACTGAAACTCTTTATCCATTAAACAATTCTCCAGCCCTCCAAAAAAAAAAAAAAAAAAGCATATAGGAAAAAACAAGTATGTAAAGAGTTTAACACAAAATTATGAAACTTGTCAGAAAATATTCATATTTCCATGATTTCATAGCTTTATGCATAATAATAAATGACTTTCTATTTTCCTAAGAACTTTAAAGTATATTCTACAAAATGTTAAAAAATTGCAAAATTCACATATGTTTTTGAAAATTTATTTTTCTATACAACAAAGAATTCATTGTAAATATCTCACACACACACACACACACACACACACACACACACACACACACACATGGTATATTTCAGTGGGATAAATCATTTGGCTCTTTAGTGATAATAGTTGAAGTGAGCCAGGAATCAACTCCTGATTAACCTTTCTTTACCAGAGATAGTAATTCTTCTAGTATCAACTAAAATATAATGGATACATAGTAAAAAACAATTACCATTCGTAGTAATGCCTAGTTTTCCCATAAGGAGCTTTTCTAATACTTGCATTTTTTTTACAATACAATGAGAACAAACTTATTTAGACTGATCTTGATGTAAATTGTGTAAGTCACTTGCTATGGGAATTTTAACAAGCTACGTAACTATCCTGATCTCTGGTTTGCCTACCTATGAAAGGGAGATAATAGTGGATGTTTTTCATGATTCTTGAAAATATTATATGAAATAATGTATGTCTCATTCCTTCTTAGACCTAGACATGTAGTAGAGTGTAAATGCTTCTCTGTTTTAGACATTTTGGGGCTTATTTGGTCAAACTTCTAGTTGTATTCAATGTGATTCAAGCCATTTTCTTTTTCTTTTTCTTTTTTTTCAATGAACAGAAAAATGAATGCCGTGTCCATGTGTTGCTTACACACCAGTTGCAAGGACCTCTGTTCTCTATAAACTGAATAGAAGGTTTTAAATGAAAACTTAAGCATCTAATTATGAAAAGAACACTCATAAATTCAGTTACAAGTTTCTTTTATTCTTTTTCGTTCATTTCCAACATCCAGCCACCATACAGTTATTACTTTTGTTACTCTGCATTCTTCCCAAAGATAAAGCTGCAATGCTAAATGCATCATAGAGAAGCATTGTCCTAGAAAAAAAAATGCCTTATATTAGGTGGTGAAGAGTGGTTGAGGCAGTGGAGACAGTTGCCAATGGCCAACATATATTTCTTTCTTAGCTATCTATTTTTTAAAATGGTGTAGATAGTGTACTTTACTAAAGAGAGAGGATTTTTCAGTAAGGAAACTGATAGAAAGAAGTCATTGTAAACACAGGTAGGAAAAGAGAATGCAGCCTGCCCTGGTACAATTAGAGAGTGAATTGTCTATAGAAAATGTAAGAACAATAATAGCACTGACTAAATCTATCTACTTTTTATCACAACCATACTGTAGTAATTATAAACAATGCCAAAACTAAAATTTGTCTTTGTTCCGGACCAACCATATACAATGCTTTTATGTTAAGGATGGTTCCGGTTCCAGAATCTGAAAATGTGAATAAGAAAAGCATTTTTTCTTATGCATATTTAGAACAAGGAGAGTATTAAGTGAGATGAACGGTATTACTGGGGTGGAAGTTAGGCAATCATATCACAATGATAACTTTGGTCATATAAAGCATATTTTACAGTGACAAGCATCATGTACAGTCTTTTTAAAGAATCATGTGCATCATATACATAATATAGTTAGCTTGCTTTGCCCTGGGAATATATTTTAGGTCCAATTTTTCTAAAGTGTTTGTCCTTGACAGTACAACAGGGAATACCATTTTATGCTTAAGAAAAATAACCTGCCTTCTTCAACAATAGCTGATCATATGGCTCAAAGAAGAATTCACAAAATATTTTGCGAGAGGACTGGATTTTTTGTCGATTTACTATGAGACACTATTCCGAATTCATGCGCCATTTTATAGCAGTTGAAAAATGTGTAATAAATTCAAAGATTAAATACCACTCTAACTAAGAATAATCAATCAAAAATGACAGCTGATTGATTTCTTTTGTAAATGAGAATATACTTATTGTTTAATTGATTTCAATATGCTCCAGAGGTGATTTGAAAGTCATATATTCCAAAGAATATTGCAGCTATTTTAGTGAGAATTTTAGAAGTTCAAAATGTGACTCATTGACTAATGTGAGAATTTTTTTCCCTGTCAAGAGAAGGAAATTTATGATTTATTCACTTATTTTGAATATATCACGAATGTAGATAATAAGAAAAAAATTAAACTCATGAAGAAGTCTGTTTTTAATTTTATCAACAGTTTCTTCTCAGCAACATTGGAGTTTGAATCTAATTTTGAATGAAACGTAGAATGCCTCCTATATCATGAACAAAAATATGTGGGGAATCTCCCATGAGTCCTGTGATTACAGAACTTAGGTACCAAAACAGGAAAGAAACAGATGGCTCCTCAATGCAGGAATATTTTTAAATAAATATTAATACAATTTAGAATAACATTCTTATTAAGAATGCAGTTTTAATCATGTTAACTGTTGTTGACTTTGCTACTCAAAACTATTTCATAGATTCTAAAAAGAGGAAAATAACTAATTAGTATAGAATATGATGAATGTATGGCATTAACTATATTATTTATAATAAATTCATCTCCCAGAAAATAAATTAGTTGTATTTGGGTTTCATGAGATATGGTCTATAAATATTTTTGATTGCTTTCATGGTATTTGAGAAGGCTTATTACATATATCTACTCATTTTTTTGTTCTAAAATATGTTTATTAGTTTACATGATAGCCTAATATATAAGGATCCACACTAAGGAATATTATTTTCTCTGACTTGGTCATTGCAAGTGCTTGAATAACTATTTAAAAATACTGGTAATTTCTGTCATGAACTGAGTTAACATGTTGTTACGATTTGGATATAAGGTGTCTCCTGTGTTAATGCAGGAATATTCGTAAGTAAAATGATCATATTATGAGAGCGGTAACCTAATCATTCAATCTTAGTTTGAATAGACTACCTGGGTGGTAACTGTAAGCAGGTGGAGTGTGACTTGGGGCATTCCCTGAAACAGTACATCTTCTCTGCAGCCTCTTCTTTCGCATCTTTCTGGGGTTCCTGGCTACCATGAAATAACCAGCTTTTCTCTAGTACACCTTGTGATGTGATGCCTTATCTTGGTCCCGGAGCAATGGAATTGGCCGGGCTTCTAAAACCATAAGCCCAACATAAACTCTTCCTCCTCTATGTTGTTCTGGTCAGGTATTTTAGTCACAGTGATAAAAACTGACTAACACATATATTTGGAGACACAGAGAGATGATATCTTTAAACAGTATTGTTTATGTGAATGTCTCCTGCTTTTTTCATGTCTTCAAATGCATATTTCCCTCATATTAACAGCATATGGATAAGCATGTCCCTTGAAGTTTCAGGTGTTAGAAACTTGATTTCCAATGTGGCACTGTTAAGAGGTAATGGAACATTAAGAGAAAGGGCCTATTTGGAGGTCACTAGGTCATTAGGGGTACTGCCTTTTGAAGGCATTAAGATAGATCTTGGGAAACTCTTGTTAGAACTCCAAAGAGAGTTGTTATAAAAGAGCAAGAATGACCCCTCTCCCCAGCTTTTCACATTTCCCTGTGATATCTCCTTCTCACCTTTGATCCTGCCATAATGCCATCTAACATGATAGGACACAATCAAGGAGGCCTATATCACAGGCCAAACCAATGAGGCCCCTTGATCTTCAACTTTTACCCTCCAAAAATTTTAAATAAGTTTCTTTTCCTTTTAAGTATGTATCCTCAGGTATTTTGTAATAGTATCAAAAAACTGACAAATATGACATGTACAGATAAAATTATGCAGAATATGTTTTACTCTGATAGAGGCTTAAGAGCTATCATTATAATTATTTACATATATTTTGTCTTTGCCAGGATTGATTTGCACCAATGACTAGCTTCTTTTAGGTCATTTTAGCATAAAATAACTGGATAGAATGCATTTTCTTTCTTTTCCAGGTCTTCTATCTTTATATCCAGCAGAAATACCAGTGATTGGTATCTTAGAATATGATGAAAAGAACATTGATTTTGAGTTCAACAGACAAGGTTTGAAAATACAGCTTCCACATTTGCCTCTATATGGACTTTGGCCAAATATGTTATTTATTAGCCATGAACCTATTTCCCTAATGATCGAAGGTGACTAATAGATTTTGCACCCATTTGTGAGGAATAAAAAAGTTATAATATATGGTGCATTTGCTATGTGGTTATTGTGTCAACCAGCATTAGTCCTTTGCTCTTGATTTTACTATCCTGACAATATGATGCATTTTTTTTTAATTTTGAAAAGAAAAGTATGAAATTAATCTTGAAACTCATCATTTGATTTTTACACCTGTCTTGGTTCCACTTTTCACCCCTTTATAGTAGATCTCTCGAGTTTTCTCCACTTCATGACGAAGTTTATGAACTTTGACTATGAGCTGTGTCTATGAGTTCAAATCTGAGTCCTGTGCTTTGCTATCTACCTACTATAGTTTTAATCTTAGGGATCCCCGAAGATTCCACATCATAAAGATCCCCATCCCAGTGATTTTGGGAAATGGTTATACCTTTCGGAGATAAATTACTGAAGCTTTCTGTCACTTGTAACAAATCCCTGAGATAAGCAATTTATAAAAAGAAAGTTTTTTTTTGGCTCACTGCTTTGTAGATTTCCATGGACATGTTGCTTTTGAGCCTGTGATAAGACAGCACATCATGGTGGGGAGCACATGGTAGGAAAAAAAAAAGTGTTTCCTTTATAGTCAAGTAGAAAAAAAGAGGAAAGGAAAGATGATATAATTCCTTTATTTCTGTTAAGGGCTACAGTAACCTAAAAACCTCCTATCCATCTTGATTTTAGTTAAATCAAATAATTGCTAAATTCTTACATGTATTAAGTAAAATAAGCTTGTTTTTAAAACTCTTTTTTGCCTAATTTTCTTTCTTTTATATAATACAGACAAAATAATCCTTTATAATTCACAATCCACCTATTTAACTATGACAATAACAATCTGTAAACTTGAATTTGGTCCAGACCAAGCCTTAGTCATTGGTATAAATATCCCTAATTCCTTCAGCAATTTGAAATTATATGATTTTCGGAACTTTAATCATTCTACTTTGCTTTTTCTGTGCTAATCACAGATCATAGATAGATATATGTTTTGTGACATTCTATTTGCTAAAATTGAATAAAGTAGGGCTTCATTTTAAAAGTGTTTTGGAAATTATTTACTACTCTGTGAAGTATAACCAAATAGGTTATGCAGCCAGGATATAAGAGAGTTGTACCTCTCTCTCTCTCTCTCTCTCTCTCTCTCTCTCTCTCTCTCTCTCTATATATATATATATATATATATATATATATATAATTTCCTTCACCATTCAAAATTATGCCTCAAGGACATAATATTCTGTTTAAAATAATCCTTAATAACTTCATCTAGATCAGATAGGAATAATATGTTAAAACACACAAATTAAAAAAACAAATAAAAATAATCAGTTCAACCTCTAATGTCAATTATTGTTAATTCCAAATAGAATCTTAGCTTTATAGTTCTCCATGAAAGAACTGTATGCAGTAGACTCCTTAAAACCACCTTTGCATCTGCTCTTAGATTGACCACACTTAATTCACTCACATCTTATTGAGAAGGGTTTTAAGTCTGTGTTTTGACTTGAAAGACTTGGCTCAGTCAAAACACAAAATTAAGAGTCTTTAATAAACTCTGTTACCAAAATATTGCCTGTTCCAACTACTTTCATTTTTTGTGAAATAATAAAAGAAAATGAATACATTATCTTATAATCTTATCAATATGTACTTTGAGCTACTCAGAAAAAGATATTTTTATAATAGTACCTACCTCTATAAGTTGATTATCCCATAGCCAAGCATTTTATGAAAACTTGCCTGCCAATAGTTTTAAAACTAAATTATAATTAATTACCAAACTGCAATTATTATTAAAAGTCATAGTACAATGAAAGGAGAGAAGAAACTAGAGGGGAAATTTGTGGAAGGTGTGTCACAGGTAGGGTATGTGATTTGACAAGGGTCAGACACTAAAGCTAAGAAATAGCAGAACTGAATTCCAATCCAAATGTAATTAGTCCCAAAGTACATAGTCTTTCACTGATGCCTACTTACAAAGATTTGGAGTTGTAACAGTTGTGAGAAAATAAATATTCAAAAAAAAATCAAATTTCATTTGTATCAAACAGAAGACATTTTTATAAATATCTACCTATCAATCTAGAAGAAAGACAGAAAACAAAGGGTGATTGGAATGGTTCCTCTGTTGTGCAGTGAGAAAAATTACTATTCTGACAATTCCCAGGCTAATTTTAAAACAAACCACAGGGAATGGAAATAATGAAGGGTAAACTGGTGCATTCAAAGAGATGTAGTTGCACTTTAGCTGATTGTACTATATGGACTTTCTAGGAACAAACAATAAAAAATAGAAAATTAGGAAAATCTGGATACATAATTTGGTAGATAATGATATAAAGAAACTGCCAATAATATTTTAAATTTTCTATAATATTGCATTTGCATTTTAAGAAGAATTCTATATATTTTTGAGATACTGAAGTACTTACTACAAAATGATATGACTTTTGGAATTTTCTTTAAAATAATTTGTGTGTGTCAGCAGGTGATTAATAGGTTGGTTGGATCTCCATGAAATTGGATTGGCAGGGTATCTTAAACAACTTTATGTCATACTTTCTACATTTTTATGTATTTCAATATTTATATAATAAAAAGTCGATAATCTTTTAAAGTGCCTTTGTATGTTCAAGCATTAAAAAGTTATTTTTATTTATTTCTAAAAGGATATATCAGTATCATGATGTAATATGATGCCACTGTAGGCAACATTTATAATTTTTTAGTTGTTACTTAAGTTTCATTGTGGTTCTATCTATGCCATTCCTTAATTTTTTGTAACACAAAATAAAAAATAAAAAAGCAATTTCAAAACCAATTTTTAGAAACAAGAATATTTCCATTAATAAGAATTTTATATCACAGACATGAAATCACAATTTTTTGGAGGGTGGTGGTGGTGTCAGATATTCTGTCTGCATTTGCTATTATTAGAATGAATGTCAACACAGAGGAAAGGATGTTCATGCTGTCACAGGGCGTATACTTAGACTACAGCTGAACATTATTTTTCAGAAAGAAGTGTTCAATGATTTGATCACTTGTCAGAAGCGTCTCGCTGAAAGATCTTTCGAAGTCTGTAGGTTCCTTTTCTGTTTTAATCTGGAAAACAATGAACAAAGGCTCCAATCTTTAGAGTGGCATACAAGTATTTTGTAGAAATCCTTGTGCATATTGGGATCTACATAAAATTTACCTTACCTTTTTTCATCTACATTACCCCCAATATTAATTTTGTTATTATTGCATTACTCTCAGCCTTAATCCAACTTGACAAAATATGGGGAGACTTGAAAGAAGTTGTTGTATAATTGTGTGGTAAGAAAGTTTAAATTGAGCTCTGCAACCAAGTTATAGTGTAGATGATACTGATGAATATATTGTGGGGAATATTTTTTAAGCAGATGGTATCCACAGTGGTATATCTATAATTTCTCCTAATATTACCGTCTGTCATTGATTGAGCGATACTCTAGCTGAAAGTGAAGCTTCAAAAAGCATTGCCTTTAAAAAAGATGCCACAGTATGATAAGTGCTTCCACCTCATAGGGATGTTGGATAAACAAATGTGATAATCGACATGAAAATCCCTTGAGTATTGAGGAGCAAGGCACAAAAGACTCATATGTACTGTATATTATAATATGACTGCATAAAAAATAGGAGTGTGTACATGAAGTTTCATATACATAAAAATATATTTATATACACATAAAGATAAGACAGGAAACTCCTTTTAATATCATATAAAATTCATTGCTGCCTAACATTTTTCATATTTTCCAAACAAATATCTGTGTATTCGATCTTCAGACATGCTTTTTTGTTTCAAAAAATCTGATGGAGAAGAATGTATTTATATTTGCATAGAAATATCAGTCTTCAGGAAGTAATGATTGGCAACCATGCTCCTTCTGTTTTAATACCACAAAGTTTCAAATATGCATGTAGTATTAGTTGGAACATAATGTTTGGATATATTTACCTAAATGTTATTGGTTCAATTATGTTACATTATGCATGCTGAGATTATTTTGAGTATAAGACATAAAAAGCTGATCATAAATCAAATAATTTTATAAAGCACAAGTTTGGAAATGATTATAGTTACAACAAATTACATAATTACCAATTTAAAAATATAAGCTTTATCAATAGTCAAATTCTTACTACAGACAAAAATTTGGAAATAAAATATAAGTCTTTGTCTCTCCAAATCTATTGTCCCTATAGCTTACCTTTTATTGTTTTTATTTAACTTTTCTTCTTGTTGTACAAATATTTCACTTCAATTTATTTCTATATCTTCATTGTCTCCCGACACAAAATCATCTTAAAAAACATATAAGAAACTTTCTCACACTGATATATAAATCATTGACAAAAACTTTCCTAGGGAATTTGAATATAAAAGGAATAAACAATTTAATTTCTTGGGCTGGACCAGTGGTTAGAGGATAATAGGAATTATTAGAATTCAATATCAATATGAAGTGAACTACATTGGAATAGGGACAAATATTAACACTATTTTAAATTATACAGAATAGTGTTGGATTACTTAATAGTGTCTAGGAAATTTGGAAGACAGTTGCTTGAAAATTATGAAAGAAAGTTATTTTGAACCTCCAATACTATTTCCAAACATCTAACCAAATAATTAAAGAATTTTCAAAAATACAAGGCTGGACAAGCATATTTACTCCATAACCTTTCTTACAAAAATATAATTTTGACATCTGTCACATAAAGACTCTTGGAGTTTATAGTATTCTTACCAAGATTTATGGGTAAAACATTAGGAAGCAATAGCTACCTGGCTTCCTTGTGTGTAAACGCTATTGTCTTGACTTTTATTCACCCACATAGAAATCTATTCTACAATATTTGTCCCTGTGTGTGTTTGTCTGCATGGGGAGTATATGTTGCACTTCTTACCTTCCTCTGACTCATTTAAATGACAGAAAAACATTCTTACTGGTAAACTGAAACTAAAATGTCCATCATATGAGGAGTCTCCCTCACTTGCTTTTTGAACAGATTTTGCTGAATTTAAAATCCCAAAATTCACACTTTCCATATACATACTTTAATGGAAAGAGTGGCTTTTGCTAGCAGTGGAGGGCAGTAGGTGAATTCATGCGGAATTGGGATATTTATGAGAAGCAAATTTGCATGATCTAGATATCCACAGGGGAAAAGAACAAAACAAACAAAAAATAGACAGCTTCAGAACTTCTTTAGATCAGAGCTGTTGGGCTTTTATTTATGCGGTAAAATCAAACCAAGCAAACCAAACTAAACAAACAAAGTCATGTCAAAAACCATAGTCAGAGTTTGAAGCCTGGACCTAAGCACAAGGAAGAAGGCATTTGCTCTGTCAGAGCAGCATTCTGTGTATAGCAATTTGTCCAATTTATGAAGGTAAAGAAACAAATGGAAGTTTTCTTCTTTCTTTTCAGATTATATCTTCCATATGCTCTAGCAGCAAAAATGATTTATCAATGTTTTGTAACCCACTGATATTTGTAGCTATTTTATACTAACTTGGACTGAAATGCTATCATGTCAGTACCTAATGTAATTAGCATTTTTATTTTGTCCATTTACTGATACAATCATTACCATTGCTTCATGCCACTTCTGTATAAATACAGACACCTTCATGATTTTTAAAGTATAAAATCAACATTCAAATAGGATTCTCTTTATTTAAATAGACTTATTAGAAATTTAAAGCAGATGAAGATGGTTTCAATGAAATGAATAAATAATTAAGGCAAATCTCTATACTTGTCAGAAACTCCATATTAAGAATCAGGTGAGGGGAGACAGTCTTCTGACAGAGCTGTCATTTTTTTTAGTTAAAGGTAATGTTAATTTTTTTAAAAATCTTGATGTTCTTTTCAAGTTTACTTGATCAAACCAAAAGCCCCCCATAAAAGCTGCCAGATAACTTACATAGGTAATAATCAGAACCTTTAATCACACATAAAAAGAGCCATTCAGTTCTATGTATTGCAAAAATCATCAGCTGGTTGGGAAGGCAGATTTTTGTACTTGAAGCAGTTTTAATCATTGATCAGGTTGTGAAATAAAATAACAGATTGCATTTTACAAACTGGTCACTAGCAATGCCTCGTCAGCAGACCTAGACAATAATCCCTGAGTGTTGTAGGACCGCAGCCGTTAATAACCTGGCTTGTTAGTTGAAAGCTGGCAAAGTCTCAAGCATTTAAGAGGATTACTGCTATAAACCATATTAATTTTTTTTTTCTTAACATTCAAGTCCATGGTGACGAAGAGCTTCTGTAATAGACATGGTGAAGTCAAACACAACAGAAACCCGTGCAATTCCTTCTTGGTTAGTGATGGATTTTACAAGAGGAAAATAAAAGTCAGGCTGCATGATACTAAATTGGAATGTTAATTCTTAATGAAATAATTTTAATTGCAAATCCTGAAAAATAAAATGAAGACATTATTTTAGCAGAGGCTGTCAAAAAGATTTATTTTTATTAAGACTTATGCAAACAGATTTTTAATAATTGGTTTCTCTTAGTTCCTACAGAAAGAATTAGGAAAAAAGCTCAATAAAATCAAAGATTACCACCTTTGACCTCAAAGAAATTTATCAATCTCATATCACAGGCACGAGGGTTAAACAGTGGGCTAGACTGCCTGGGTTTGAATTCTGATTTCATCCTCTTGGGCTTCTGGCAAGGTTTTCAATAAATTATAAAACCTCTTTAACAGTTTCCTCACTGTGAAATGGAAATAATAATGGTACCTAACTCTTAGAATTGTTCTAAAGAGTACATGATTTAATATTTGAATCATTTATGAAATATTGCCTGGAACATAATAAATGTTACGTAGTTAGTGAAAATTAAAAATAAGGATATACATTAAATAAATTTAAATCAAAGATAAAATATATAAGATTTATGATGGGTTGATATTGCTAATAGAATACAAATATAAATTAGAAAATATTTACTCAATCAAAAGCATTCCAACAACTGGTGTTTTCAGATATAATAAAAAAATTTGAATATATAAACCTCTGAAAATCCTTATAAATACCCGTAAAGATTAGCATAAATTACCAAAAAAATTTGCCAATTTTATCAGTCAGAATTTTTGAGAAAGTGTTTTTGGCTAAGTTGAAAGTCACTGAGAACCACATATTCTGTACCCAATATTAAGGCTTTGCTGAAGAGAACATTGTTCTTTGACAACTCAAGTTCTTATGGGTCAAAATGTCATTGATTCATGAACATAAAAATGCAAAGGAAACAGAGAAGCAACTTGTTAAATATGTATTCTTGGAGATTCTAATCCAGGTTTAATATGATGAAGTCCACAAAATTGCATTTTAACAGGTCACAGAATATTTTGGAAGTTCTCTTGAGAACATATTTTAAGAAAAGCTCAAAATTGCTGCTAAATGAAAGCATTAGTAATTTTGCTACTTTTATATAAAGTTTACAAAATACAATATGAATCAAATAAACCACAATGTCAAATTGTTTAACCTTTGTCTCTTTTTCAAAGAGTAGACAAAACAACATTGGTAATTAAACAAAGTATGCATACACACACACAAATACACACATTCTCTCTCTCGATAATATTTTTTGGTGATTTATACCATAACCACATTATTTTTAGACTTTTGATGAAAGGAAAGATAAGAGGAGATTAAGTATTTTACTAAAGATATGCCAAGAGAAGAACCATTATATTCTACCAAATGTAATGAAGATCTTCATTCTTATGAACCATGCTACCTTAGCTTCCAGTTTTTATACTATTGTACAGTATATAAATAAGTTTATTTTAATTATGCATGATGGACTACCAATTTAAAATTATCATATTTAATTGAAATAATATTTCTTTTTTTACTTAGGACTAGTATACTTTAATGCAAGTATTAGAAAAACTTAAGGAAATGCTTAAATTTCATGATTACTCCACAATTCAATGGAATAAAATCAATACTATTAAAGGAGTCAGAAGATGGAA
This sequence comes from Spermophilus citellus, assembly GCF_964194105.1. Classification (NCBI taxonomy): domain Eukaryota; kingdom Metazoa; phylum Chordata; class Mammalia; order Rodentia; family Sciuridae; genus Spermophilus; species Spermophilus citellus. The sequence goes on along the minus strand of NC_138182.1, from coordinate 64,509,165 downwards.
AATGAAAGAGATCACATGTAGTGGAGCACACAAATTTATACTGTTTTATTCCTTTTTTAAAAGAATTTATTCTTACAGTTTTTTTAACCAAATTGTGTATGTATTTAGAAGAGAATATGAGTGTTAATTAATACATATAATAATCATGTTTTCCAGCAAGATTGAGTTTGTGAATTTGACAAAGGGATACCCAAATTAGGAAGCTTCAGACTCTCATTCTCTGTACCAACTTACTCAATGACCTTAATAAAATCATCTTTGCTTTTTAAAGATATCTTTCTGATAATACAACACAAAGTTCTATCTTAAGGTTCTTATCACTTTTGTGATTTTAGTGTCCAAGTTATTTGTCACCTGCCTTTTATCCATAGAAATAGCTGGATCAATTCTGTGATCATGACCAGCCAGTTTTCTGTAGCTCCATTTTATATCATGTTCAATGTAATAAGTTTGCCAAATTTTAAATAAAAACTATTGACAGGTATTGAGTATTCACTCTGCCTATATGTGCTGTCTAGTATTGCAGTTCATTCTTACTACTTTAAGAAATGGTATAGTTACCTGTTCTTTCTTTATATGACATGAGTAAGTCATTTTTAAGGGTTACTATGTCATAACTGACAGAGTCTAGCTCTCAATATCAAGTTTGATCAAACTCTCCTATAACCACAAGGCTGGGAACCAATATGGTATATTCTAATATTCAGCTTGGAATTAAAAGTAAGCAACATAGTCTTACTATCACAAATCTCTTGAAATAATGGGAATCACAGTTGAGAGAGACTCAATTTATCTAAATATGCTAGTTTTAAGAAATTTTCTATACAATCTCTTGCTCCAACCCACATCTCCAGTGTCAACTTCAAATGCAGTCCAGTATACATCTGGTACTTCAGGAGCACAGAATTGTTCATCAGTCCATGAATATACTTGTACCTTTGAGGACTTTTCCCCCATGGTTTTGTATAGAAAAGGGGACATACTCTATGCATAGATTTTTTTAACCTGTTTTTCACATCAGCACCACCAATCTTTACCTTCCAAGTCATTAATCTTCTTTTAGACCAAATTTAGATTTCATTTCAGAGAAGTGACTACCAACATTGAGTTTCCTCTCTTAGTTATCCCCTTTGCACTAATAGCACTTTGATCATAGCACTGTTATCTACCCTTTTAGAATTATTGTATAATCAATATTTTAAGGCACTCACCCACTAGATTTTGACTAAATTTAGGACAGCTATTATATTTTATATACAGAGCAATTAGAATGCTTTCTAACAAAATATTCTCAAGAGAGGGTGTAATAAATAAATAAATGACTAACAAATATTTATGTAATAGTGAAAACACCTTTTAGCCCTAAGATATAATTATTTTGTAATTGTGATATTTGTTTGTGTAATTATTTGTGATGACTTGACTTTCCTTCAATTTTGTGATTTCCAATATCTCAATCACATTCTACCAACACCATCTTTTTTTTTATTAGTTGCTCAAGACAATACAATGATCTTGAAATATCATACATTTGATTCAAATAGGGTATGAATTCTCATTTTTCCACGTGTACAGATTGCAGGATCACATTGGTCATACATCTTTATCTTAAAGATTAAAAAATAAATTTCTAATTATGTGGTTATCCAATATTAGTATCTTTTTAAACTTTATTGGAAATACCCAACACTCAGCTCTAGTTTTCTGAACACCATTATCTAGTAAAACAAACTAGAGTTCCTTGAAGAAGTAGTTTTGATTATAGAATTGGAACATTATAGTAATGTATAGCATAAGCCTCGAGCAGCTTTCTTGCTGGAAAGCAAGAAAGTGCTGAAGATAAGCAAGAGAAAGAAATAGAATAAGCATAAGAGTATGTGAAAGGGACAAAGACATGAACCTGAGGCACAAGGACAATGATACTACAATTTGAGCATGAAAACAACTAGATTGGGACAGGATTATAATTCAAAGTATAAAATAAGTATACAGGATTTTATACCATTAAAATGTGATTGAATTAAATATGTGGAAGGATGACAAATCCCTCATGCAGAAATAATTCAAACAATACATAGAGAATACTTTCATAATCAGGAAATGGGGCCTAATTGCTCTGTTTTTGAATATGGAACCAGACTTAATCCAAACTTATTCTATTCCAAAGAATAGTGTAGAAAAAATGAAAAATACTACATTTGCACAGGAAAAACTTGGCAGACACCACCGTAACCAGGTGTCGAGGTTTACATCATAGGGTAAGCTATGCTGACATCATGTACTACCTGACAAGTCTCTAGGAGAAGGAAACTTTACATTTGTTTTATTCACCTTTTTTTCATCACTGTGACCAAACAATCTGAAAATAACAATGTAAAAGAGGAAAACTTATTTAGGCCTATGGTTTCAGGGATTTCTGTCCATAGATGGCTGACTCCACAGATCTGGGACGAAGCAAAACACCATGAGGCATGGTGGAGAAAAGCAACTCTAGACAGCAACAAGGAAGCAGAGAGAGAGAGAGTGCTCTTATCCTCAGAGACAAAATAGAAACCCCTGATGTACACCCCCAATGAACTACTTGCTTCAGCCACACCCTACCTGCCCATAATTCCCAGTTAATGCATTCATCAATTAAAGGACTGATTAGGTTATATCTCTCATAATTTAATCATTTCTCCTCTGAATATTTTTTCTGTTGTATTAAACATGAGCTTTTGGAGGACACATCATACCCAAACCATAACAGTCTTTCCCCCAAATTTCATAAGGCCAGGCTAATCCTGAGAAATCAACAGCTCAACCCAGTTGAGGGAAATACAATCAAACTTTGACCAGTGCTTTTAAAAATTGCCAAGGTTATGAGAAATGAAGAAATACAAAAATGGTCTTCAGACTAGAAAGGACTATGTGACTAAATAAAAATGTTGTTTTCTTGTGTGAATTATGAAGATTTATCATTAACAGAAGACTTGAAATCTGAATAAATCCTGTAGTTACAAAAAAATTGAGAATAATTCTCCTGATTATGTTCCTCTATATTTTTTCTTTATGCAAAAATTAAAGTAGAAGGGCATTTGAAGAAGTAACTAATTTATGAAACGTGGTCACCATGATTGACCCATTGGCCGGATTGTCTAGATCAGCCACTGTTCCTACCATTACTAAATGATTGCTGATAACACCTGGTGTTCAGAAAAATCACAGGGGCCTACAAATTGAAGCTATTTGGTTCAAGTGAAACTCCTTTGGAGAATGTGCAGATATATAAGGCTTGCAAAACTTCAAAAAGGTCTTATTTTCTTCTTGCTCTCCTAAATGCCTGAAATCAGAGAGGATAAACATTTCCAGGCCCAAGATTCACTGATAATAATAAGGGGAGTTTTGACTCATGGAAAAGAGGTAGCATCCCTAATTTCCTGAATCTTAGAGGATAATGTAAATGTTCTTCTGGATAGTTTTAATTCAGTCAAGGATCACACATTTAAGTTAATGAGAAAATTCTAATTAAGAGTTTTGTACATGAGTGAATGTATACATCATAGTATATAACTCCTAAATCATGTTATTGTGTACTTTTTAAAAATTCTGAGAAAGTACAATATTTTATTTAGGATAGCAAAGAACAGGGGTCATATCTATAACTACATATCAGTGATTTCTGTGTAAAATCCTCCTCATGGTAATGAAACTACAACAGTATTTTATTTGTTAAGCTAAGCAATAATAATAATAAATGAAGGTATAAAGTAGTTTCATGTAAATTAAGGTTAAAAATACAAGTGAAGAGGTAATATTTTAATATACGTTTCTTCCTTTTAAAAGACAAAATACACACATATATGAAAACTTTTTGGAAAATTTCCACTTTTTAAATTATTACTAAATTATTAGACTGAATATTTCTTTTGAAAATGTGTCATGAATAGAAGATTGCTAAGTGGAAAACTGTTTTTGAGTAAATTTATTTTGGGCACATAAAGATAATATAATATAGGGTTTCTTTTTTTTAATTTTTTTTTTTAAGAGAGAGTGAGAGAGGAGAGAATTTTTTTAATATTTATTTTTTAGTTCTCGGCGGACACAACATCTTTGTTGGTATGTGGTGCTAAGGATCGAACCCGGGCTGCACGCATGCCAGGCGAGCGTGCTACCACTTGAGCCACATCCCCAGCCCCACAGGGTTTCTTTAATACATAATTTGTAATCAATATTTACTTTTTAAAAAATTCTAAGTTATATCCCCTAAAATTCCCCTAATGTTGGTGGAATCTATTATACATACTGAATTTTTTTAAATATTAACAGTCAATGAACTATACAAGTGCATATACACACACAGTAGAGTCTCTTATTGTTATTCTACCTATTTTAAGAAATTTATATGGCAAATTGTTCACTAAATTTTGAGCCAGCCAGTTCAATTATTTTTGTATCTCTGAATGTTCAAGATTTCTTCTCTGTATTGCCTGAGCACTGCCATCTGCACTAGGCCTACTTCTATAATATAAATATGTGCAGATATTTATAAAAGATATACTAGAAAATGATTACAATTTTTTAAAAGTGCTTGTCCACAATCCATTATATATTTTCCAAGTCAGATTATTGATTTTTATATTTTTTCATATTTTAAAATTAATCTGTCTTTTTTTACATAATATTTTAATTTTTCCCAGGTAATATTTGTTACTTTTTTCCCTCTTTTTTCTCTCTAACAATATTTTTCTATGGGTTATACAGGCTCATTTCTGCAAATACAACATAGTTCTGGAAACAGACTGAACTTTGAAATTAGAGATTCACCATGTAAGCCCTAATTCTGTCACTTAAAGCTATGGGGCTAGAGTGAGTTAATTACTTCACTAAACCTCTGGGTTTTTGTTTTGTTTTGTTTTTTGTTTGTTTGTGTTTTCATTTGCAAAGTACGAGTAACAAGCAACTCAAAATAACAGGGTTTTTTTTTAGATTTTTTTGTGTCATATGTATAGCAATTTCAGTCCATGTTCTTCTATATATGGGTATATATATACCCATATATATATATTGCAACATCCATTAAAAGCAACATTCCTTGATCCACGTATTTATTTACCTTTATTGCACATAATTTGGAAACCTGTTTACTATTTCTTATATAAATTTTTTAAATAGCATAAGAACTGTGACAGTTTCCAAAATTTTGTCAAAGACCCATTTTCAGAGGTATAAAATTTCCCAGAGGGGGGATCCAACATGGCCGCCGGCGAGGAAGCACCGATTCCAATGTCTCCACATTAACGGGATCAGAAAGACCAATTGGAACAGCGGCAGTCTACCTACCGAGGAACTTCTAGCAAAATTCCATTAAGAGGGGACCTGCTGGGAATTGGTAGGTTTATTAGAAGTGTCAGTTTGTCCCAGACAAGTGGATCTTGGCCGGCCACGCGGGCGCGGAGGTCTAGTCCCACAGCCACCTGCCGCTTCTGCAAGCGGCCGGCAGCCCAGAGCGGCGTGGCCCACCCGAACCCGCAGACGGCACTCGCCATCCCAACATCCCGGGGAGGCCCTGCTCTCGCTCTGCGAACGGCCACCACGCCTGCCAGGCTCGTAGCCACGCGGCCGCAGCTGCCTGGCTCTACAAGCGGCCCCCCGGCGGGTGCAGAGGTACAATCCCGTGGCCACCAGCCACTTCAGAAAGCGGCTGGCGGCCCCGAGCGGCGCGGCCCGCCGGAACCCGCAGACAGCACCCGCCATCTCGCCGTCCCGGATCTTAGCCACGCGGCCCAGCTGCCCGGCTCTATAGGCAGCCCCTGGCGGCCCAGCAGACAGCCCATGCCCTCCTGGCTCTACTAACAGCCCCGCCCACCCGGCAAACGGCTCCTCCCCCCAGACAGCATGAAGGGAATCTAACCAACCCTTTACGAAATAGCGAACTGGGAACTAAAACCAGAGATTGTGTCAGACCAGAGACAAGCCAGTTCCACCCCTCCCTTCGGACACTACGGCAAGGAGCCAGGGGCCCGCCACAGCAGAGAGGGGAAGTCAACAAAGTTCGGCCAAAGAGATTCCTTCCCAGCGGAATCTAATTTAGCAGGTGTGTGACTCCCACCCACACCAGATACAAACAACCGGGAAACTTGAAAATCTCTCCGTGGGCGTGACCGTAAGGGCCAAATGACTCTCGACCCCCAACTACCCCTACTGCCAGCGACGAGGGCATGACTGTAGGGGCAGAGGGAAGCAGAGAAGACTCCCCACCCCCAAATCCCCCAACCGCGAACTGAGAGGGTGTTACGGTAGGGGCGGAGGGAAACAGAGGACACTCCAGACCCCCAACTCCTCCTACCACCAGCAGTGTGGTTGTGACTGTAGGGGCTGAGGAAAGTAGAGGGGATCCTCGACCCCCAACTCCTATTACCACCAGCAGCGACACCAATGGTCTTAGCTGCCAGATTCAGAAGGTGTGCCCACCAAAGGGGTCCGTAAAAATTAAACAATTGACTCCCAGACCACAACTCCACAGCACTGGGGCTTAGATGAATGACAGCGAGAGTGCTCAGTAGTTAGGGAAATAGAGCACTCGGTGGGGCTGAAAGTGTAACCAAATCCTTGGGGAACTGCCTCCGGTGAGCAGGACCTGGCTGGCTGGCAAGAGGAAGGGGAGGAGGGGCCGTAGAATTGCAATGGCTCTGGACCAACAGGATTGAGAGACTCCCAGGATCCACCTTACAAGGATTGCTGTTGACACATAGAGGGCAAAACTCAGCCCGGAGGGCACAGATTTGCCTACAGGAAGAGAAGAAAATGGATCTCTAAGACCTAATTTTATTTCCTATTTCATTTTAATTTTTTCTCTCCCTTTTCCCTCTCTCTCTCCCCTTCCAAGTTTTACTGCTCTTTCCATTCTCCTCTATGCTATCTATCTCCCTCTCCTTCTTTCTTTTCAAGAACACCTACCTTCCCCTTCCCCCCAACTTTCATCCCTAGCATTATGTCCTCCATTTCGCATAACTGTCTAAATACAAATAGGTGTGCGCCCTCCCCCCGCGCCTGCAAGGTAGCCGGAACTGCAACCCACCAGCAGGTCAGGCCCAGCAACCTGGAAGTGGCAGAGCCGCCCCACGTGCCTCCAAGGTAGGCGCACCTGCTACCAACCAGCAGAACAGGCCCAGCGGCCTGCCGATGTGGTAGGCACAGTGCCCCAGTTGGAGGAGGGGCAGAGCCCCTGCCCGCGCCTGCACGGGAGACTTTGCAACTATACAAGAGTAATACAAATATATAGGGGAAAAATTCAACAACACAACAGTCTCAGTAAGCAGAAAGAAACGCGAACAGTATGAAGAGACAAGGAAAGAAAGGACCACAAGCAATGCAGGTCAACTCAACGTTAGAATAGGTAATATCTGCAGCAGATGGAATGTCAGATAAAGAATTCAGGAGATACATGCTTCAGATGATCTGGAGTCTCAAGGAAGACGTTCGACAGCAAAATCAGACAATGAAAGATCTCTTCAACAATGAAATACATAAACAAATCCAGGAAGCAAAAGATCAACTATACAGGGAGATAGAGGTTATAAAAAACAAACAAACAGAAATCCTAGAAAGGCAGGAAGCAATAAACCAACTTAAAAACTCAATTGAGAATACTACCAGCAGAGTAGAACACTTAGAAGATAGAACATCAGACAATGAAGACAAAGTATTTCAACTTGAAAAGAACATACACAGCTCAGCAAGACTGTTAAGAAACCATGAGCAGAACATCCAAGAAATATGGGATAACATTAAAAGACCAAACTTAAGAGTCATTGGGATACAGGAAGGCACAGAGCTCCAAACCAAAGGAATAAGAAATCTATTCAATGAAATAATTCGAGAAAACTTCCCAGACTTGAAGAACGAGACAGAATCCCAAATCCTAGAAGCCTACAGGACGCTGAATGTGCAAAATCATAAGAGATCCACACCTAGACACATTATAATGAAGATGCCCAACATACAGAATAAGGAGAGAATTTTAAAAGCTACAAGAGAAAGGAAGCAGATTACATTTAGGGGTAAACCAATCAGGATAACAGCTGATCTCTCAACACAGACTTTGAAAGCTAGAAGATCCTGGAATAACATATTTCAAACACTGAAAGAAAATGGGTTCCAACCAAGAATTGTGTATCCAGCAAAACATTACAGGAAGAGGAAATGGAAAATAACAATGAAAACCAACAGTGGGAGGAAGGACAGTAAAGGGGGGAAAATAATCAAAGAGGAAAACAAACCATATTCAGTAACATAACTAAACAAATATGGCTGGAAGGATAACCCATATCTCAATAATAACCCTAAATGTTAATGGCTTAAACTCACCAATAAAGAGACACAGGCTAGTAGAATGGATCACAAAACATGACCCAACAATATGCTGCCTACAGTAGACGCATTTGACAGGAAAAGACATACATAGACTGAAGGTGAAAGGTTGGGAAAAATCATATCACTCATATGGACTTTGGAAACAAGCAGGAGTGTCCATACTCATATCAAATAAAATAGATTTCAAGCCAAAGTTAATCAAAAGGGATAAAGAGGGACACTACATACTGCTCAAGGGAACCATACACCAACAAGACATAACAATCATAAATATATATATCCAAACAATGGTGCAGCTATGTTCATCAAACAAACTCTTCTCAAGTTCAAGAGTCTAATAGACCACCATACAATAATCATGGGAGACTTCAACACACCTCTCTCACCACTGGACAGATCTTCCAAACAAAAGTTGAATAAGGAAACTATAGAACTCAATAACACAATTAACAACCTAGATTTAATTGACATATATAGAATATACCACCCAACATCAAGCAGTTACACTTTCTTCTCAGCAGCACATGGTTCCTTCTCAAAAATAGATCATATATTATGTCACAGGGCAACTCTTAGACAATATAAAGTAGTAGAGATAATACCATGCATCTTATCTGACCATAATGGAATGAAACTGAAAATCAACGATAAAAGAAGGAAGGAAAAATCATGCATCACTTGGAGAATGAACAATAGGTTACTGAATGATCAATGGGTTATAGAAGACATTAAGGAGGAAATTAAAAAATTCTTAGAGATAAATGAAAACACAGACACAACATATCGGAATCTATGGGACACATTGAAAGCAGTTCTAAGAGGAAAATTCATTGCATGGAGTTCATTCCTTAAAACAAGAAAAAACCAACAAATAAATGATCTCATACTTCATCTCAAAATCCTAGAAAAAGAAGAGCAAAATAACAGCAAAAGAAGTAGAAAGCAATAAATAATTAAAATCAGAGCTGAAATTAATGAAATTGAAACAAAAGAAACAATTGAAAAAATTGATAAAACTAAAAGTTGGTTCTTTGAAAAAATAAATAAGATCGACAGACCCTTAGCCATGCTAACGAAGAGAAGAAGAGAGAGAACTCAAATTACTAGCATATGGGATGAAAAATGCAATATCCCAACAGACACTTCAGAAATACAGAAGATAATCAGAAATTATTTTGAATCCTTATACTCCAATAAAATAGAAGATAGTGAAGGCATCGATAAATTTCTTAAGTCATATGATCTGCCCAGATTGAGACAGGAGGATATAGACAACCTAAACAGACCAATATCAATTGAGGAAATAGAAGAAACCATCAAAAGATTATCAACTAAGAAAAGCCCAGGACCGGATGGGTATACAGCAGAGTTTTACAAAACCTTTAAAGAGGAACTAATACCAATACTTTTCAAGCTATTTCAGGAAATAGAAAAAGAGGGAGAACTTCCAAATTCATTCTATGAGGCCAACATCACCCTGATTCCTAAACCAGACAAAGACACTTCAAAGAAAGAAAACTACAGACCTATATCTCTAAAGAACCTAGACGCAAAAATCCTCAATAAAATTCTGGCGAATCGGATACAAAATCATATAAAAAAAATTGTACATCATGATCAAGTAGGATTCATCCCTGGGATGCAAGGCTGGTTCAATATACGGAAATCAATAAATGTTATCCACCACATCAATAGACTTAAAAATAAGAACCATATGATCATCTCGATAGATGCAGAAAAAGCATTCAACAAAGTACAGCATCCCTTTTTGTTCAAAACTCTCGAAAAAATAGGGATAACAGGAACATACCTCAACATTGTAAAAGCAATCTACGCTAAGCCCCAGGCTAGCATCATTCTGAATGGAGAAAAATTGAAGGCATTCCCTCTAAAATCTGGAACAAGACAGGGATGCCCTCTCTCTCCACTTCTGTTCAACATAGTTCTCGAAACACTGGCCAGAGCAATTAGACGAAAGAAATTAAAGGCATAAAAATAGGAAAAGAAGAACTTAAATTATCACTATTTGCAGATGACATGATTCTATACCTAGCAGACCCAAAAGGGACTACAAAGAAACTATTAGAGCTAATAAATGAATTCAGCAAAGTGGCAGGATATAAAATCAACACGCATAAATCAAAGGCATTCCTGTATATCAGCGACAAACCCACTGAAATGGAAATGAGGACAACCACTCAATTCACAATATCCTCAAAAATAATAAAATACTTGGGAATCAACCTAACAAAGAGGTAAAAGACTTATACAATGAAAACTATAGAACCCTAAAGAGAGAAATTGAAGAAGATCTTAGAAGATGGAAAAATATACCCTGTTCATGGATAGGCAGAACTAACATCATCAAAATGGCGATATTACCAAAAGTTCTCTATAGGTTTAATGCAATGCCAATCAAAATCCCAATGGCATTTCTTGTAGAAATAGAGAAAGCAATCATGAAATTCATATGGAAAAATAAAAGACCCAGAATAGCAAAAACAATGCTAAGCAGGAAGTGTGAATCAGGTGGTATAGCGATACCAGACTTCAAACTATACTACAGAGCAATAGTAACAAAAACAACATGGTATTGGTACCAAAACCGGCGGGTGGACCAATGGTACAGAATAGAGGACACAGAAACCAACCCACAAAACTACAACTTTCTTATATTTGATATAGGGGCTAAAATCATGCAATGGAGGAAGGATAGCATCTTCAACAAATGGTGTTGGGAAAACTGGAAATCCATATGCAACAAAATGAAACTGAATCCCTTTCTCTTGCCATGCACAAAAGTTAACTCAAAATGGATCAAGGAGCTTGATATCAAACCAGAGACAAGGCATCTGATAGAAGAAAAAGTTGGCTACGACCTACATACTGTGGGGTCGGGCTCCAAATTCCTCAATAGGACACCCATAGCATAAGAATTAATATCTAGAATCAACAAATGGGACTTGCTCAAACTAAAAAGTTTTTTCTCAGCAAAAGAAACAATAAGAGAGGTAAATAGGGAGCCTACATCATGGGAACAAATCTTTACTCCTCACACTTCAGATAGAGCCCTAATATCCAGAGTATATAAAGAACTCAAAAAATTAGACAATAAGATAACAAATAACCCAATCAACAAATGGGCCAAGGACCTAAACAGACACTTCTCAGAGGAGGACATACAATCAATCAACAAGTACATGAAAAAATGCTCACCATCTCTAGCAGTCAGAGAAATGCAAATCGAAACCACCCTAAGATATAATCTCACTCCAGTAAGATTGGCAGCCATTATGAAGTCAAACAACAACAAGTGCTGGCGAGGATGTGGGGAAAAGGGTACACTTGTACATTGTTGGTGGGACTGCAAATTGGTGCAACCAATTTGGAAAGCAGTATGGAGATTTCTTGGAAAGCTGGGAATGGAACCAACATTTGATCCAGCTATTCCCCTTCTGGGTCTATTTTCTAGGGACCTCAAAACAGCATGCTACAGGGACTCTGCCACATCGATGTTCATAGCAGCACAATTCACAATAGCAAGACTGTGGAAGCAACCTAGATGCCCTTCAATAGACGACTGGATAAAAAAAAATGTGGCATTTATACACAATGGAGTATTACTCTGCATTAAAAAATGACAAAATTATAGAATTTGGAAGGAAATGGATGGCATTAGAGCAGATTATGCTAAGTGAAGCTAGCCAATCCCTAAAAAAGAAATGCCAAATGTCTTCTTTGATATAAGGAGAATAACTAAGAACAGAGTAGGGAAGAAGAGCATGAGAAGATGACTAACATTAAACAGGGATGAGAGGTGGGAGGGACAGGGAGAGAGAAGGGAAATTGCTTGGAAATGGAAGGAGACCCTTAGGGTTATACAAAATTACATACAAGAGGAAGTGAGGGGAAAGGGAAAAAGAATACAAGGGGGAGAAATGAATTACAGTAGAGGGGGTAGAGAGAGAAGAGGAGAGGGGAGGGGAGGGGAGGGGGGATAGTAGAGGATAGGAAAGGCAGCAGAATACAACTGACATGAGTATGTCAATAAGTAAATCAGTGGAAGTGTAACTGATGTGACTCTGCAATCTGTATACGTGGTAAAAATGGGAGTTCATAACCCACTTGAATCAAAGTGTGAAATATGATATATCAAGAACTATGTAATGTTTTGAACAACCAATAAAATATATATATATATATATAAATAAAATTATGACCAATTTAATAAAAATAATTAGTAGGTTAAAAAAAATAAATAAAATAAATAAATAAATAAATAAAATTTCCCAGAATTCCCAATTGCTATATTTTGATCTCTTTGATGGAACTTGCATCAATAATAATTGACACCCTTAAGTATAATTTAGACCAGGTGTGTTTGAGTATATACTTGGTTAATTCAAGTACAAGAACCTAATCTGAAATACATTTTTATATCCTGTAACAAGTGTAGTGCCCTCCTCTGAGGATCCTTCATAAATGTTCATTTGGAGTGATGACCACAAGATACTGTTCAGATATCTTCATTTTCCAAAACTATTTATTCTTGCATATATTCAGAAAAATATGGCACTTTTAAAATGTTCTCATAACTCTAACAACTTTCTTCATTGTTAAATAAAAAAGCAAGCTCTCTCACTGCTGTTTCTCTAAATTATTCCTAAGAATAAACAATGTCTACATAATATCTATTAATCAATCTTTATTAATATCATTCTAATAGATTAATACATGTAGTTTTCTATCAACATTCAACATCAAATCTATCTCAATATATTGATAAATATTCCATAAATGCACACTGCAAATACAATTGAAGTTCTTTTTCTTCAGAATATAATTTATGAATTTATTGATAACTCCATTTGAAACAATATTAAGTACAACTGAAATCATAACCGATAGGGTTGAATATTGGTAGATATAGATTTATAAGGTAACCTTTCACTTCTCAGTTGGAGGTCAAATCTGATTCCACCCATGAAATATGATATATTATTCGAATAAATTTTATCTAAAATAATTCTTTACTCATTTAAATAAATTGTGTTTTCCTTTTCTCCAGGGAATCAAGCATGTAAAAAAAATGTTAACTTTATATCAATAAAAATGTTCATTGTAAGTCAATCTATGAAAAGAAACATAAATAATATGCAATGACAGATTAATATGCAGTTAAAAGAGTCAGATTACCTTGAGCCTGCAAGTCTGGAAAATAATTAAGCAATATATGGAAACATTGTTGAGAAATTCAGAGATTCAGTTGGGTCTGTGGATTAGTAATGACATCTTTACTACTGGTTTAAGTACAGGGAGCCTAAATTCTCAGCCATCTGCTGTTTTGGATCTGATTTCCAAGAATTGCTGACATGATAGCTAACAGATTTAGAAAATACATTCGGCTTGCGTGACCCAGTGTGTGACTATATTCATACACCCCACTGCAAAGCACTTTTAGAAAAAGAAATTGGGACACTGTAATGTGTATTAGATTACCTGTGAGAAAAGTCACCGAAATAATATCCCTTCAGACAGACTTTTACTTGTTTTTAAATGTAATTTCCAAAAACACAGATAATGGAATTCCAGAAATGATATTAGAGAGTTATTCTTGATGTTTTTGAAGTGTGCTGAAGAGATGACTTGTTGGTTTATAATTAATATACAAAGCTAAATTTCCAGAGTCCTTCTTTCTACAGGGTATTCATTTTACTTATCTCTTTCCAAGCAGGTTTCAGTGAAAGAGCTGGAGACAATTACTGGTGTTATCTTTCATGAAAAATATAAAGAGGTTGTTTTTGGCGAAGTTTTACACAATTGATATTCGGAGACAAAACAAGTCCTTTTCATTAAGGTGAATATCCAGCCATTAGTTATCTAAAGAAGGAAACAGAATATGCTACTGCATAATGGTCAGTATTTTTGCTAAGTTAAATTGAATTAAGAAAGGGATTAATAATTACTTTGAAGTAATTTGGCATCAGAGTAAGTTCTTTGTTATAAAACAACAACAGTAACAATTAAGAAAAAAAAACAGACATTCATAGCTCTGTATCTTTTCTTCCTTTGTCAGAGGGCCTGACAGGACTGAATTCTTTTGAATTGGTCAGTAAATTAGCAACATAACAAAGAACCATACCCGGATAGGTTTACTGAAAACAAGTTCTCTTTTTCCCACCCTATCTCTAGTAACATCTTTTTATTGCTTTATAATGTGGCAGGTTATGTTTTATTTATTTCTTGAAATATATATTTTCTTGCGTAGTCATACTAAAGGTACTCTGCTTGTCAAGGGAGTAAAAGTAACAGGGTTCTTACTAATTCTACATGAAGAGAGTATTAGGTAGGAATCAAAATGATGTGATTTGGGTTATACCATTCAACACACTCTGATATTTGTTTTTCTCTGAAAGGATAATTATTTCTTTCTGCAACTAGAAATAATAATAACTTTGACAATGGAATTTGTCAATAAATATTATCTATAATTTTATCATAATTTGCATTTTCAAAGAATAAAATTGAGATCTAAAGACTTTTTTAGGTACTATTTATATTAATATATTTTAAGTTTTTATATACCACTTAATATTAATCATCTCTTTATTCATTATAATACCTCTAAAGGTCTATGTCTCTCTCCCCAGTGTCCAAAGAGCTTCTAGATATAGCTTATGGACTAGTTGTCAAAGGTTTTGCGAGTGCTTAAACTTGCTGCTCCATATTGGTCTGTTCCTGTCACCTTATAAATAATAACGTATTTTGCAGCTCTATAACATTAGTACTCAAAAGGAAGACATATGTTTGGTTTTAATTTTAATTTTTTAAATGATTTATAAATATGTAAAATATTTGACCTAGAAAAAACAAATGTATATGTTTAATAAAAACAGTCAAGTTTGGCTTTTCTGTATATCAATGTGTAGGCTGTTCACTCACTATTTTCTTAAAACTCAAATATCAATGGGAAAAAAAAGGGCATCTGTTAAAATTCCGTGTGCCAAAGACATATCAACTTAGTCACACAGAAAAATATGTGGAAATTAATCTGACCAACCTAACATTTATTTATGTTTAAGAAATGTTTTTTTTAAATACAACATGTGTTCATCATGAGAAAAAATTTGTTAAAATTGTGGATCTAAATCTAGTTTCCCTAAGAAAGAATATGCTTTTCAATTTTGAGTATCACCATCTTAAAAATCAAATACCAAGAAATTCAAAATCAAAACTGAGTAACTCAGACCAAATTTCCCTGTCTGCATACACAACTAAATATATGATGAAATATATGAAGGTATGTTTTTTTAGACACAGGAAATTAGGCAATGGAAAACAGTGACTCCTGAGAGAAGGAAAAGAAACATGTGACATCCAGTAGCCCCATTTACTGCCTGAAGTAGTTCCCAAACCTCAGCCTCAGCTATGAGATAAGAAATACAAATGGAGCATTGTTGATCTCCCTCAGAAAAGGAGCTTGGAGAACTTGGAGGTCAGGAGGCTAGAGGACAGAATAATAGAGGGGGAAGTGTGGAAGAGACAGGCACAGGGGGTGCCATTAGGCTAGAAATCCATAGAGGGCTTCTAGTGTCTGAACATTAGTATGAAGGAACAGTGTGAGGTAGTGGAAAGAACAGTATGGATGAAACTGAATAATAATCACATTCAAACTGGGCTAGGAATTATTGATGTTACCCATCAGCCATTTTTGAAAAACCTGATCATCATTGCCTCATTATTGAAGAAAAATTGGGTTTTGACTTTTGATTGGTAGGGACTTATGAAAGAAAGTATAAAAGAAAACTTCTCATGCCTTTTCTTAACAGTAGCCATTCTTAACATTTTTGAACCAGATTTCTTTGTGTGGGGGCTGTTTTTTACCTAGTGAAATGATTAGCAACATTTTTGGCTTCTGCTAGCTAGATGTCCAAAGCAAGCTGCCCACTTTAGTTATGACAACCAAATATAGCACCAGATATTGACAAAAGTCCCTAATGGACAAGTCATCTCCAGGCGAAATCCACTGGTTAAACATTATACATTTTTAAATAAACTGCATCCAAGAACAAATCCCAGAATTATTAATAGCTATACAAAAATACTTAGCAACCATAAAAGTAAAATTTAACATTTTAAAGACCTATTTAAAGATTATATCAGCCATACAAAAGGGCAGTAAAATAGACTAATAATAGTAATAAAAAAAATCAATAAGTTAAATGCAAACAAATAATAAAGTAATAGATTCACACTTCAAAATAAAAATATGTCAAAGGAGGCAAGAAAAAGTTTGAGCACATTAAGTAGATAAATGGATGATATTTCAAAATAAGTCTACACTTGATCTTAGCCAAAATAAGCCTAAATTTAACTTGTACAGTTGCTTGAATAAACATACATTGGGTAACTAACTATCAGGATTATATGTTACAAAAGGAAAGGTAACTGAACTTGAGGAAGAACAAGAGACAATCAAAAGGTTTTAAAAACAGTAGAGAGAAAATGGAAAAAAGTAAAGGGAGTTATCAGTAAACTTTAAGGAATATGAAATACAATAATTGGTGTCCAGGTAGGATGAGAAAGCAGAAAAAATAATTGCAAAGTAATATTTAAAAATTCTTTTATGTTTGATGACAAAAATAAACTCACAAAACAAAGAAGTTAAATAAACTTTATGCACAAAGAAACATGAAGAAAAGTATAGCAAAGATTAAAAACAAAGATACAGAAAAAATCTTATTGGTCTGAAAAAATACATATACATAAAAGAATATAACAAAAAAATTAAAAACTTATGAAATCAAAATTCTTCACTCAAGAGAAAGATATTCAAGAAAACCACCAAATGTGAATAAAATAGTTTTTTTCAGGCTTACAAAAACTTCATTTTGTATACCATATCTGAATTATACAAGTATTAAATAACTTATTTTTTTTTCAGAAGGATCATATCAGATGGAAATCTGAATCTACCCAAAGGAATGAACCGCATTGGAAGACAAATACCAAAGAATTTTCATTATTTTATAAATGATTGTTTAAAGACAAATAATAATGTATATTTGGAATTTAAAAATGTAAAGTGAAACTAAACCAAATATAAAATAAATGCTTGTAAGGAGGAAATGCAAGTACTATTGATATTTTAATTTTTTATCTTCTATTTTTGGTACTAAGGATTGAACCCAAGGGTGCTTAACCACTGAGCCACATCCCCAGCCCTTTTTTTCTTTTTACTCTTTCATGTTTATTGTAGCACTAGTCACAATAGCTAAAATATAGCTATATATGTGTGTGTTTGTGTGTGTGTGTATATATACATTTGTATATACATATATGTTTGTATAGATGTATATGTAACATATACCTTTTTAAATAATTTATTTAGAAACAAGGTCTTGCTGAGTTGCTTAGTGCCTCACTAAGTTGCTGAGGATGACTTTGAACATGCAATCATCCTGTCTCAACCTCCTAGGCCACTGGGATTTCAGGGGTGCGCCATCTCATCAAGTTACTATTGATATTTTAAAATTCCACTTATAATATCATCAAAACATGGAATATTTGAAAATAAATTAGAAAACGCTGTGTAATAACATACCTTTGTCAATGTACAACTTTTCAATATACAATTTTCAATGTAGTGCTGAGAGAAGTTAGACTATAAAAATAAAAACACTGCTTACTACTCAAAGACCCAATATTTTAAGATATCAAGTTTTCAAATTTATCTATAAACTAATTCAATTCAAAGAATTCAGAAAGCATTTATTTTTGTAGATATTAAAATTTGCTTCTGAAATTTATAGAAAAATGCAAAGAGGAACCCTTTACTGAGAACATCCTTAATTTTAACATTTAAGCTATAGTCTTACCATACAGATAGAACACTGGCATAGAGTGGAGTCTACATACAGACATTAACATATATATGAGAAAAGGATAATTTGAATTGTGGCCACATCAACTTTTGCTGCATACCACATAAAAAAAAAGGATTATAGTTTTAAAAATTGAACTTAAAACTACTCAATACCTGAAAGAAAAGAAAGAAGATCTGATTGGTTGTAGAATTTTCAGAATTTTTTCAAATACCACAAAATAACCTGCAGAATAAAAGAAAAATACCAATAAATTAGATTCATCAAAATTAAAAACTTTTGCTCTTCAAAAGTCACAGCTAATGATGTGAAAAGTCACAGTCTGGATGGAATATTTTGGGGAAAAAAGCAAATGACAAAGGCTTTATACATGTAATATATTTTATTTTTTTATTTTTTTATTGGTTGTTCACAACATTACAAAGCTCTTGACATATCATATTTCATACATTAGATTGAAGTGGGTTATGAACTCCCAATTTTACCCCAAATGCAGATTGCAGAATCACATCGGTTACACATCCACAATTTTACATAATGCGCTATTAGTAACTGTTGTATTCTGCTACCTTTCCTGTCCCCTACTATCCCCCCTCCCCTTCCCTCACATCTTCTCTCTCTACCCCATCTACTGTAATTCATTTCTCTCCTTGTTTATTTTCCCATTCCCCTCACAACCTCTTATATGTAATTTTGTATAGCAATGAGGGTCTCCCTTCATTTACATGCAATTTCCCTTTTCTCTCTCTTTCCCTCCCATCTCATGTCTCTGTTTAAAGTTAATCTTTTCTTCCTGCTCTTCCTCCCTACTCTGTTCATAGTTGCTCTCATTATATCAAAGAAGACATTTGGTATTTGTTTTTTAGGGATTGGCTAGCTTCACTTAGCATAATCTGCTCTAGTGCCATCCATTTACCTGCAAATTCCATGATTTTGTCATTTTTTGGTGCTGTGTAATATTCCATGGTGTCTAAATGCCACATTTTTTTATCCATTCATCTATTGAAGGGCATCTGGGTTGGTTTCACAGTCTAGCTATTGTGAATTGTGCTGCTATGAACATCAATGTGGCAGTATCCCTGTAGCATGCTCTTTTAAGGTCTTCAGGGAATAGTCCGAGAAGGGCAATAGCAGGGTCAAATGGTGGTTCCATTCCCAGCATTCCCAGGAATCTCCAAACTGCTTTCCAAATTGGCCGCACCAATTTGCAGTCCCACCAGCAACGTACAAGTGTACCCTTTTCTCCACGTCCTCGCCAGCACTTGTTGTTGTTTGACTTCATAGTGGCTGCCAATCTTACTGGAGTGAGATGGTATCTTAGGGTGGTTTTGATTTGCATTTCTCTGACTGCTAGAGATGGTGAGCATTTTTTCATGAACTTGTTGATTGATTGTATATCCTCCTCTGAGAAGTGTCTGTTCAGGTCCTTGGCCCATTTGTTGATTGGGTTATTTGTTATCTTATTGTCTAATTTTTTGAGTTCTTTATATACTCTGGATATTAGGGCTCTATCTGAAGTGTGAGGAGTAAAAATTTGTTCCCAGGATGTAGGCTCTCTATTTACCTCTCTTATTGTTTCTCTTGCTGAGAAAAAACTTTTTAGTTTAAGTAAGTCCCATTTGTTGATTCTTGTTATTAACTCTTGGGCTATGGGTGTCCTATTAATGAATTTGGAGCCCAACCCCACAATATGTAGATCGGAGCCAACTTTTTCTTCTATCAGACACAGAGTCTCTGATTTGATATCAAGCTCCTTGAACCATTTTGAGTTAACTTTTGTGCATGGTGAGAGAAAGGGATTCAGTTTCATTTTGTTGCATATGGATTTCCAGTTTTCCCAACACCATTTGTTGAAGATGCTATCCTTCCTCCATTGCATGCTTTTAGCCCCTTTATCAAATATAAGATAGTTGTAACTTTGTGGATTAGTCTCTGTGTCCTCTATCCTATACCATTGGTCCACCCGCCTGTTTTGGTACCAGTACCATGCTGTTTTTGTCACTCTTGCTCTGTAATATAGTTTGAAATCTGGTATCGCTATACTGCCTGATTCACACTTCCTGCTTAGAATTGCTTTTGCTATTCTGGGTCTTTTATTTTTCTATATGAATTTCATGATTGGTTTATCTATTTCTATTTTAAAAACATAAATATCAACATTAAAAAGTCAGACTAACCAATGAAAAAATAGGCAAAAAATTGAACAGAAAAATCCTCAAAGAAGATACAGTCATGGCCATTTATGCATAAGCTAAATATCATCACTCATTAGAAAAATGGAGTTGAACACCAAAATACCAAAGTAGAAATCTCCTAAAGTGCTGATGTAATATAAAATTAAACATCCAATTGGCAACCCAATTTGGTAGTTTCTTACAAAGTTGACTGTATGTCTACTGTATACCTCAGTCATTCAATTCTTAGATTTTTTTATGCTAATTATATGAAAGCACATATTTATACAAGAAATAAATACAAATTTTCATAGAAGCTTTGTCATATTAGCCCAAATAACTCATATGTCCATCAGTAGATGAAAGAATAGACAAATGTGAGAAATGTATACAATGAGGTACTATCAGCTGTAAAGTACATATACTAGTTATATATTCTACACATGGTTAATCTTTAAATAATTATGCTGGGTAGGACTGGGCTATGACTCAGTGGTAGAGCACTTGCCTAGCACATGTGAGGCCCTGGGTTCGATCCTCAGCACCACATAAAAATAAATAAATAAAGGTATTATGTCCAAATAAAACTAAATAATACATAAATATCTTTTAAAAATAATTATGCTGGGAGAAAAAAAATCAAACTAAAACAAAACAAAGGAATATAATCAGTTTGTCCACAACTCTTTAATGTCTAACTTTACTTTTGTG
Source organism: Spermophilus citellus (assembly GCF_964194105.1). NCBI lineage: Eukaryota > Metazoa > Chordata > Mammalia > Rodentia > Sciuridae > Spermophilus > Spermophilus citellus. Next base: position 64,488,041 of record NC_138182.1, on the reverse strand, counting down.
ATATTCCACATAATTCATTGGTTGAAATTAGCAGGAAAAAAGTGTAAGTGAAATGAATCATCTTATGTATATTAAAATATATACTCATTAAGAGTTCAATGTGACCATTTGAATAAAACTTCTCCAAAGTTGTTTGGTGGAACATGAACATGTTATCATCTATGCAGTATTCAATAAGATGTTTTATTTAGATGGGATTTTAAAGACAGTAAAATGAATTGGACATACCTTTCTTATGTTTGTATATGAATATACAACCAGTGTAACTCCACATCATGTTTAACCACAAAAATGGGAAGTTATACTCCATGTATATATGATATGTCAAAATATATTCTACTATCATATATACATAAAAAGAACAAATTAAAAATTAAAAAGATGTTTTGTTTATTAATTGAGACATTGTCTAGTTGAATTGACAAGGGAAAAGTGGAGCCATCCTCCAGAATTCCTTGTTTCTTATTAGTGAAAATATTAAAAAGTGATTTAAAGAGTTTGTATTTTCTTTTTAGCTTAATATTTCCTTTGGCAATCATGTGGCTTTGGCTTTAAATATATTTCATTTTAAAGAAAATGTATCATATTTATCAGTGGCATAAAATGTTTGACATATATCATAGCTAAGAAAAACATCTTTTTTGCCTTGAATTTTTCTCTGTAAATAAGAATAAAAGGTATGTATTATGTCATAAAGAATACCCCCATTGGCTAAATAATTGTTACAATCAGATACAACAAAAAATATTGTTCCATGGATTATTAAATATGTTTTTCTTTATTTTCTTTTGGAGTTGGGACAATGTACACAGTTTTGTTTTAAAATGTTTTTAATCTAAAAATGGTGATTTATATTTGTTGATTGATTGTATATCATCATCTGAGAAGTGTCTGTTCATGTTCTTGGCCCATTTATTGATTGGATTATTATTATTATTATTTTTGGTGTTTAGCTTTTTGAGTTCTTTATATACCCTAGAGATTAGTACTCTATCTGATGGGTGAGAGGTAAAAATTTTTTCCCAAGATGTAGGCTTTCTATTCCCCTCACAGACTGTTTCTTTTGCTGAGAAGAAATCTTTTATTTTGAGTATATCCCATTTATTGATTCTTTTATTTATTTATTTATTTCTTACATACATGACAATAGTGGAATGCATTACATTCATAATTATCCATTCACAACACAATTTTTCATAACTCTGTATGTAAAGTATGTTCCAAAATCATCATTAGCGTTTAAAAAATGCAAATTAAAACCACTCTAAGATTTCATCTCACTCCAGTCAAAATGGCAGCTATTATGAAGACAAACAAGAATAAATGTTGGTGAGGATGTGGAGGAAAAGGTACATTCATATACTGCTGGTGGGACTGCAAATTGGTGCAGCCAGAATGAAAAGCAGTATGGAGATTTCTTGGAATATTGGAAATGGAGTCCATTTGACCCATCTAACCCTCTCCTTGGTCTATACCCAAAGGACTTAAAAACACCATACTACAGGGACACAGCCACATCAATGTTTATAGCAGCACAATTCACAATAGCTAAACTATGGAACCAACCTATATGCTCTTTAATAGATGAATGGAGAAAAAAAAATGTGGCATATATACACAATTGAATATTACTCAGCAATAAAAGAGAATAAAATCATGGCATTTGCAGGTAAATGGATGGAGTTATAGAATATAATGCTAAGTGAAGTCAGCCAATCCCAAACAAACAAATGATGAATGTTTTCTTTGATATAAGGAGGCTAGTTGATAGTGGGGTAGGGTGAGGGAGCATGGAAGGAATAAACAACTCTAGATAGGGCAGAGGGGTTGGAGGGGAAGGTAGGGTGCATGGGGTTAGAAATGATGATGGAATGTGATCATCATTATTATCCAAAGTACATGTATAAAGACATGAATTGGTGTGAATATACTTTGTATGCAATCAGAGATATGAAAAATCATGATCTATATGTGTAATAAGAATTGTAATGCATTCTGCTATCATATATAAACAAAAAAGTAAAAGAAATAAAAAATAAAATAAATAAAATAAAAATTGTGATTTATTTATTCTGTTTCAAAGACAGAATCTTAGTCTGTTTTCTTGAAATGTGTAGTAAGATAATGTTCAAGATGTTAAGATTCTGGAAACCAGAGCAAGAATATGATGAGTCTGCCTCCTAAAATCTATGTGAACTTACCTACAATTATTTAACTTCTTAGGCCTTATTTTTTTCTGAAAAATTGAAATTATATGTTTCCTTCAGAGTTATTATAAGGATTAAGTTAAATATTTTATAAGTTTGGGTTCCACCAGGACAATCAGAGACAAAGAGTCTAGAACAAGAAATGTATGAAGATAGAGATGATTTCAGGAAACACAGAGAACAAAAAAAGGTGATACAAAAAGGAAGGCAGCTAATAAAACTTGCACTATTTAACAAATATCACTGAGGGGTTCTGCAGCTTAATCCAGCTGTACTGAACAAGAACTTCTGAGTTTTGACACCTGAATAGAAAGGAGTCAGACTCCTAGTTGAGGGATGTTGAGCCTGTGTGTGCCCATGTGTGCATGCATGTATTCATTCTCAGGCAATTACATGACAGCTGAATTGGTTCTGGTCTGAAAAAATTCCAATGACAAATAGATGCAGATGAAAGTCGGGTCTGCATGCCACAGAAAGGGCAAGATAATACTCAAATCACCTGTTACATATTGTATCATCCCATGCTCAAATGAGTTGTAGCTCTTAGGATGCTTTCTGAGATTCTCTGGTCCTTCATCTTGGAATAGGATTTTAACAACTGGACTTGGGAGTTTTTGAAGGAGACTGTGTAATTTCAAAGATAAAATAGAACACAGGTTATTGGCAGAGTTGAGCAATCTATGATATTTTTATTTCATCAATATTAATACTTTATTATCAAAATATGAATTTGAAATTTTACTTCTATATACTTTATGTCCTAATCAATTTAAGCTGACTAAGAATTAATTTGGTCAGACAAGCTGGTACATGGCTTTAATCCCAGTGACTAAGGCAAAAAGATTGCAAATTCAAGGAGAGTCTAGGCAATGTAAGGAGATCCTTTCCCAAAACAAAAATAAAATGGACTGGGGATGAAGCTCAATGGTTAAAATGCCTTTGGGATCATCCCCCAGGACAAAAAAAAAAATGTTTTAATGAAAGATGAATATGAATACCAAACTTTTAAGGATTACATGGCAATATTTTTAGCACTGAAATTCTTGTGAGTATTGCCATGTTAACCATTGCTTTTGAACCTGACTTTAAAAGTATACAGGGCAGGGAAAGGTTCATAAAGTTTTCCAACAACATTTATCTTATTAAAAGTATACCTGTTGGTGTAACCACTTCCACATTTCTCAAAATCTTTGAATTGCAAAACTGATGAAGAAATTTTCTGGATTTATTTATTTTAGCTGATAAAATATTGCTCATGTATTTTATTCTAATTAAAAACAAAAAAAAATATGTTATGTGGCACTGAATCTTTTATAATAAGTTTAAGTGAACCCCTTTTATTCTATTTGTGAATTTGACAAATGTAATAACCAAATACATATTTGGTCATTTTGATCTTTTAGAATTTTAAATGAAATATTTTCTGATTTTTTTTCATGGAAAAAATGTTAAGCAGAAATTTTTATTTGGAGTTTAATGATACCAATTAAATTCTTAAAGCCATAAAACCATAGACCCAAGAAAAACCTTGGGAACTGTCTAGTACAAACACACCATTGCACAGATGAGGAAATTAAGGTCCAGAGGGGGAGCATGTCTTGGCCAAGGTTACATGGCTGATTGGCTTGTGTTCTTCACTAAGTTTGAATCTGCTGATCCTATCTTTTTAAAACCTTAATTAATGTATTTGTTTCCTTCACCTTGGAAGAATTATTTAATATTTCTTCAATTTAGATGTCTTAGCTTTTATGTGATAATAATTTTATTAACACATATGTTGTATAGCACTTACTAGGTGTCAGACATTCTTCAAAGTGCTTTATAAATAAGTGTTTTACAAATGTAAAAGCTTTGCAAGTATTTACAAGTATTTAACACTTACACGAACCCCATGAAGTTGGTCCTATCATCATCACCATATAAAGGATGTGATTAGTGAGTTCTAGGTAGATTTTGTGATTTAGTATAATGTTACACCATTTGTAAATCACAGATTTGGGTATCCAGCCCAGGCTGCCTGGCTCCAAAGACTGTGTACTTAAGCATTTCAATGGACTGAATCTCATTACTCATACCAAAATCACAGTAATGTATATAAAATAAGTGGAAGCAAGAATGCTCAGTACTATTATTTTAGAAACATTTAAAATAAGACCTAGACTTAACTTTCTCATATTTGAACACTGGTACCATCATTTATTAGGTGGAAAGTGCTAGTAGAGTCACAATGTTTTATTTTTCTGATTTTAAACTTTTAAATGTAAATATGATAAGTACTTATAGTACCCATGTCATGTAATTAGTCAAGAATATGTCAAAATATAAATGGAAAAGTTTTACAAATTTAAAACACTAAGGTAATAAATAGTTAATTAGCTTTTATGACAAGAGAAATAGAGTGTACGATATACAGTTGTGTAAATGGATGGTAAACTTTTGTGGGACTCAAATGTAACCTGAATTTTTAAAAATTAAAATATAAGTTCAATTTAAAAATCCAAAGGCTGTAAAAAACGTGAAAGAAATACTGGAAAGATAAGAGGAAAAAAATAACTTATTGTGGGAGCAAACTATACCTCTCAGCTCAATTTCATGAGGACTTGCTATGAAGAGCAGAGTTGACTAACAATCCTACCTGCCACCTCTTTGACTGCATCTCTGCATTCATTCAAACCAGGTCATGTTTCATACAGTCTAGCTCATGACAGAGCACAGTCTGAAGACTAATACTGGCATTCCTGTATGACAGGGGTCTCCTCTAAAGAACTCTTTCTGGGACTTCTCAAGGGTCATGTAGAGATTTTTCTCAAAATTACTTTAAGTTATGTGGTCTAAGACACTGCCTACATAGTTCTTTCCTTCCACTCTTCTTTCATAGGTGGAGATCTACCTTATGGTCTGAGACTCTTCTTGTATTTTTAGCCTCCTCTCCTTTTATCCTTTATAGATTACCCCTCAATAATTGTCTAGTACTTTTAAATTAATCTTGGAAACTACTTCTTAGATGACTCAAATTAATACACTTATTATCCCACCATCCAGGGATTAAACTTAATGTATGTCTGTGGGTGCTGCTTTCTGCTTATTCTGGCTTGCAAGAGCTGATTGAATGTATTTCTTCCCAGATCTGGTGCTGTGACCTGCACAGCTGTTAATTCCAGTAACTGAACCAGGTGATAACGGGATCAAGAAAAGACAAACAGATACATAAATAGAGAAAAAGCTGAGTCCTTGTAGTTCACTAATAATCCTAGTAGGGAAGCAGTGACCCCAAACAAGCTTGGCACATTTTTGTATGGGTTTTAACATCAAAACATTTTATTGTGAGAAAGTTTCTTCAAGAGAAGCAGAACTGAAATTGAGGGTATAAACAGCCTAAATAAACCTATCAGCTTGTGCCCATAATTCTCTACCTCCAGACAGGTGGCATTTGAACTCAAGGTTAAGAACTGATAAATCCTTAGCTGGAATGGAATTTCCCTTTGAAAAGGGCATCAGCACAGCAGTTTGGCAGTCTCAAATCGACACCTTTCTGCCAAGAGTTCCCTGGAGGGGTATCACCTCTGTCGTTGGGCAGCTCAAAGACCATAATTAATTCACTACTTCCAACAATCTGGTAACTTCCCAGAGGTCACATTAGTAGATTTATGTTTTTTTTTTAATTGATTTTATTATTTTTTAAATGCACCATAACAGTGGAATGCATTACAATCCTTATTACACATATAGCGCACAATTTTTCATATCTCTGTATATAAAGTATGTCCATGTCAATTTATGCCATTATACATGTACTTTTTTTTGCATTACGATTCTTTTTTTATTAGTTGTTCAAAACATTACATAGCTCTTGACATATAATATTTCATACATTTGATTCAAGTGGGTTATGAACTCCCATTTTTCCCCCGTATTGCAGAATCACATCGGTTACACATCCACATTTTTACCTACTGCCATACTAGTGTCTGTTGTATTCTGCTGCCTTTCCTATCCTCTACTATTCCCCCTCCCCTCCTTTCCCCTCCCCTCCCATCTTCTCTCTCTACCCCATCTACTGTAATTCATTTCTCTCCCTTGTTTTTTCCCCTTTCCCCTCACTTCCTCTTATATGTAATTTGCATTACAATTCTTAATACACAGATATACCACAATTTTCATATCTCTACTTGTATACAAAGTATGTTGACCCCAATTCAAGTCTTCATACATTGTATAATGATGACCATTACATTCCACCATCCTTGCTAATCCCCTTCCCCCTCCCTTTTCCTCACACCCCTCTTCCCTATCTAGAATCAATCTAATCCTCCCAAGTTCTCCCTCCCTACCCCTCTATGAGTCACCCCCCTTATATCAGAGAAAACATTCGGCATTTGTTTTTTTGGGATTGGCTGACTTCACTTAGCATTATCTTCCCCAAGGCTATCCATTTACCTGCAAATGCCATGAGTTTGTTCTTTTTAGATTTATATCAATCACAGAGAGAATTTTCAACATGGAAATCTTTCCCTTCCCAGGTGAGACATCAATTACCAGCATGCCATAATTGCATATCTTTTATGTACATAAAATTAAATATTATTTGGTGAGCTATTTATTCCAATTTTAAATGCATGGTGAATATTTTTCCCATGCCAATAATATTCTACTACATTTATCCTAAGCAGTTTTATATTAGCTTATCTTAGAGGTAAAGCATAGTATATTTAGCTAATCTTATATTGCTAAAATTTTATTTCCAATATTATTTTGCCAAAATATTGGCAGGATAAGCAATATTAAATATTTTTTAAATAATTTATTTATAGTTTAATTTTTAACATTTAAATTTCAAATGGTGGAAACATAATAGAGACTTTTGCTATAAATTCCCATGATTCCCACATAGAAAATTTGTATAAATATAGAACAGGTATCTTAATGGTTAGGGTCAGAGAGAGAAGGGCGGGGGAAATAGAAATACTTATTTTATAATTGACTTGAAATAATGTATGGCATGTAAATTCAGTAAATAATTACTGGTCACTTCAGAAACTCTAATTCATAGATAAATAAATAAAAGGAATTATTATTTCCATTACAGTATATTTAATGGGAAGTTGTCACATGATGATGTCTGATAACAAAGAGTAGAATATTGTGAGCTTCTCAATATTCAGAAAGAGAAAGGTAGTGGTATATATTTGTCAAGTATCCACCCTCTCAAAAACCAATTTTTCCAAGTAAAATTTTGACCCATAAAATTGAGAAAAAACTTTACTTTTTGATGAGTGAAGTGAGATTGTCATTTTCATGATGATTATATACAGAGTCAATTTTAATATCTATGATGACAGTTGGCATTAATTCAAGTTGTTTCTCATGGGAAAAGTTAATTTGCATGAAGAAAAATATTGATAACTTTTTTTAAACCAGTAACATATTAGGACCCAGGAACTCTACAAGTGCTACATTTTTAAAAAGAGAATTTCTATGCATTGTTGTTTCTGATCTGAGGAAGTTCATAAAACCTAATACAATTTTCAATAAACTAGAATCTGTGGGCCAAGTTCATCCAAACTGCTAATTATTTTTGTAAATAAAGTTTTATTAGGGCCACATGCAACAATTATTTGTTTCTTTTTCATGTATGGCTGATTTTATCATTCAAAAGCAGAATGGAATATTTGCAAAGCATGAATTATTAACTGCCTGACTTCTTAGAAAAACTATTATCTACTCCTTCTCTAAAGACAGCATGGAAATTGATTGGAAGCATGGAAATTAACTGATGAACATATGTACAAGCAAAACAGAATGTATTCATATGATATTTTTATGAACAAGGGTAAACTGGTGAGGTTAGCATAACTCCAGTGGACTATCACTGAGGAGGACCCAGGTTCTCTGTATCAGCAAACAATGGAACATAATTATAATATTGCTAGTTACTGCAGCAACTCTAAGTGATAACTATTGTGCATTAAAATGGCTGGTATTCTCCATTAGTTTAACAGAATCTGCAGACTACTGAAGTTCCAAAGTTTCAAGTCTATCTTACAAAGAAACATGACCTTGAATGCAGTTATGCTGCGATTTTACAGAAAAGCCCAGTGAAGACTAAGAGTAATTATGTGGAAAATTGGGGCAAAAACCACACAGTTACTTCAATTACAAGCAATTTTCCAAATTACATTTCATGTTATAACCTGGCAATATGTGATATTTTTTAAAACAGGAAAAGCAAAATTTCTAGTGTAGAAATGCTTAAAACTTGAGTTGATTTGTAATGTATTGGTTGAAGTAAAATCTTTAAACATATTAGTATTTTTAAACAGCCATAATTAAGGGTAAGAAGCAGGAAGTGGTAGTGCTTACAAGTTTGTAAATTATTTCATCCTTTCTCTTCTATAATATTGTTTCATATTTATTAGATCTCTGATAATTAGGCTATCTCTGATATTAGACTAATTAATAGACTATGTTTATCCCCAGCCAGAAACAAAGAAGAAAATTCTTTATAAGAACAAGACTTTGTCTTCTCTTTTGGCTTTTTACCTTTATAGTATAGACACAAAGGGGAAAAAAAAAGGCCACTGCTTGTAAAAGTCCCTGGAGGCAATCCTAGAAAACATATATCTCTATATAAGTAAGGTTTTCATCATAGTTTAAAATTAATAAGTTAAACTAACTCAAAAGCTTTAATCTAGACTGTGGTATTGAAGAACATGCATTAGGCATTTTCTGTTTTAATTTCAACAGTGCTTGATATAAAAAAGGTTTCCCCTTTTACATTTGTTGAAGAGTATTGAGGACCTTAATGCGCCATATTGACAGAGTAATAAAAATAGCAAATTGCATTTCAGGCCTTGTGCCAACATCATTAAACTCCCAGTCATACCCAAAACAATAACGAGGACAAAACAAAAGCTGCAGCTCTGCTTCAGCTCAACTCTGATCCCTGTTGACCTACAGTCAGTAGCCACTGCCTTGAGTTCTTTTTACATCGAACCATTGAATCAAAGCTCTATTGTATTTTGACTTTAGAGCTACATATATAAACAGCCTACCCTTCCTTTCTTCCAGGTTTGTTTGTTTGTTTGTTTGTTTGTTTTTAAAGTTCATGGATAATACCTGTTCTGTAAGTTGACTGTTTAAATTCTACTATAATGAAAGGATTAAGTGCCCTCTCCCCTACTCAGTCACCCAAACTCTTCCAATTTACATGTGAAGAATTTAAATGTGCCAGAATTAATACCCCTTCTATTTGAATCAGTGACCCACCAAAACACATTCTACAATTTTAATACTGTACTTGTCCATGGCAAATTGAGCAATAGTTGGAGCCATTTGACCCATTCTACAAAAATATAATTCTGTGAGTTATCAGAATATATTAAAAAGTAAATCTTCAAAGTGGGCCATTCCATTTGAAATCAATACCTGAGGAAAAAATAACATTTTGTGGCTGCATTTAAAGACTGCTAAAACTTTTATACGCATAGTATAAAAGAATATTTAAAGAAAGTAATCTTTTAAATTCATTTTTAAAAGAAGCTCTTAAAAAAGAGGTTTTAATATTATAGTCCGTAATTCAAACTCCATCATATTATAAATTGATTGTTAATATTAATTTTTAAATAAAAAAATATTAAGGGATTTTTATTCATATTTGTTCCTTTTACATAGGAAACATTCATGATTTTTAAATTAAATGAGTAGGAATCAGAGAAGTTATTTTTAAAAGAAAAAAATGAAAAAAATCATGCCATATATACTTGGGACAAAATTTTGATCTGTTACTTTTTTTGAAAATTCCGTGTAATAGAGAATGGTTGAGTATTACTGTTCAACATTACACCATGCCATCTTCAATTGCTTTATACAATATCTCAGGAAATGGTCCAGCAGGTTTGCAGTAGCTCAAATGAGATTCATCTCCAATATCGATTCACTTATCCCATGACAGCTCTCCTATTTTGAAAGTTCTCAGATGCTTTGAAATCCTCATTTTTGTTCAGTTGACTGTGAACTTAGCTGCTAGTCCTTTCACAATTGCAATATGTGGGCAAGCTTTCAACTAAATTTCTTCATGAACCATTTAAACCAACCCTACATTTAAGGACCTCTGGGAACTACAAACTCAAAGTATTCAGGTACTTTTCTTCTGTTTAAATAAAACTAATTATGAAATAAGTCAAACATAAAGAAAAATACAAAAATGAGAAACCGTGCTTGCATTTTCTATGTTATGTGGAGTTACATGCATAATACAAAACTAGAATTCTAGTTTAACATGACAGGACCATCATGTACGCCAAGGCGAGTGATTACTATGTGATAAAGTTGGAATGAGAAATCAGGCCTTTATGCAATCTGCACTGAAGGCTATTTCCATAGACTAGATTGTTTGAGCTTAAACTGAGTCACAAACGGAACCAAGTTACCTTAACTAGTCAGGAGATAATTATAAAATATAAGATCAAATTATAAGAAAGACAACTGAAAATTCAAAATATAATTACTTTTTATTTATGTAATCATGGAAAAAGAAACAAGAGAAAAATCAGAGATGAAGGATTTAAATATAGTTTGGAGAAGCACAAGAGGTTATCCAGGTTTTAGTTTGAATAGAGGGCAGGATAGAAGGACTAAGTAAGAGCTATTGTTTCCATAGGATTAGAATGGTTCATCTTGAACCAAAAAGTTAAAGGTTTAGTGAAATTCAGGCTTAGGAAATCACTTTTGCAGAAGTCCCAGGAAAAGAAAACAAATCCATCCAGACTAAAAGGACAGTACTTGAGACAAACCTCTGTGTAAAATGTTTAGTTGTCCAACTTAGGGAACTTAATTATAAAATATCTAGGAATTTTCTTGAAAATATTTATTAAAATTAAGTTTCTTTTTAATAGGGTAGTTAGACATATTTATAGGTATTACCTGTGTAGGATGATGTTTTCAGGGTACTAGATAAATACAATAAGAATGATATATAAGAAATAATTCTATTGGTCAAAATAGAGTAGAGCAAAGTTAGATTTTATCAAACAGAAGTATATAAGCCTTGTGAAGTAGGCTTGTATTGACTCTGCCTGACATCTATTCGCCTTGTTCACCTAAGATCTCCACTTTTTTTCCCCAAGGCCTGGTCAATATAACCCTTGTAATTTCTGCCATAGTTCAGGTATGAGCTCAAGTCCTAATTATAGAAGGAATTAAGTGATGAGTCTCTTACCAATACTTTACAAAAAGAAGATTGTTCTCCTGTTGATTTAGAAGAGTTAAATGTCGAGTTTTCAAAGGCCACTTTGGATCATAAGAATTAAATCACACCAGAGAAAGAAGGAGTCAAGGTATTGAGAGAAATAGATATCTCTAGTCTTAGGATCAGGCCACTTCTAAAAATAATTCTACCATAAAATTTTGCAGTGCCCCCAAACTTCCAAATCTCTATTAACTCTCAAGTTTATATTTGGATTTCTGACTTTCATTAACTAAGGGCTCTGATGCAGTATGGGAAGCAAACCTAGAGAAGATTGCAATGATTTGCAAATAATAGTTCCTATAAATAAGATTGTTTCGAACCAGCTTCATGAATGACAATATATCTAGTTTATTTCCTGAAGTGCCATGCAAAAGTATAGACTGGGAGTTTTAAGAATTTATATTTGTTAAGATTAAAACATATATTTTAATATGAAATGTGATTTACATTAAAAGTGATGTAATTTAATATGTTTTCTAAAGTGTTGCAATTAATTAACCTACTTAAGAATACTGTGTGGACTTAAAAATCATGTGGTGAATAGGGTGAGACAAAATTGGCTCAACATATACTGTTTTGAGAACTCTCAGAAAAGGGGTCCTCAAAATTCTTTACAACTTTCACAGAAAATAAGCCAAAACAATTTTTCCTAATTTGTTGCCACAGAAAAGAGTCAAATTCTTGCTGTGGTAGTGAAGGGTATAAAGACAATATTTCTACAGGGCCATGTAGGAGCAAATTGAAATACATAAGAAGTAATTACTTCAAAGTCTAGAATTAGTTTATCAGGATTTCAGTTGAAACTTGCTTTATAATAATCTCACAATTAAATGATTTAAAATTTAATTTCTCTTATTAACATTTAGATTGCTTGGGCATTGAGAAAGATTGGTTTCTCCATGCAGTGTCAGCATGAGCTATATAATAATATGGAAACTCCATTGATCTAAAATATCACAGAAGGCTCACTGGCACAGCTAGTATCTAGTTCTAGTTTTTGAGAATTCATCTTGGGCTGTTAAGCAGAGTATTTTAGATCTATACCATATGGCCTTTCTTCATGTCATGGTCTCCTCACAACATGGTGGTTGATACACAAGAGGGAGCATTTTGTGCATAGAAAAGTGAAAGTTGTAATTTCTTAAAGATCTGCCTTAACACTTCTTCCATATTCTCTTGGCCGAAAACAATTATACATCTCTCTGTACAAAGAAAAAAAATAACTTGACTGTCTTGATGTGGGGAGAGGCAAATAATTTTCAGCCATCAGTAAATTTGGTTAATTTAATATATTTCTTTCTTTTTTTCTCTTTTTCTTTCTTTCCTTCTTTTATTCAATTAATCAACACACATGTATCCATTGTTCACAATTTTTTGTAGCTTCTCTAGAAACTGGAGAAGTTATGTGGTTTTAAGTCAGATACATAGTAATTTACAAACTTTCCTTAGTTTTCCCTAGAAATTTTTATTCTAAATCTAGGATCTGTGTCTGGAATAATTCTGATAAGAAATTAAATGCAAAAAAAATTGCCAAGTTGTATGAGATTTAATAAGCTACCTTTTAATATAAATCCACCAAAGTTTATAAGATGTAATGTATTACTTATTGCCACAATAAAATGCAATGAACCAGTTAGCTATTGTACTGTGGCATAACAAACCCCTCCTCAAATTCAGTGTTTTAAAGCAAGTATAATTTATACTTCCATGAATACATTTTTTTTTTAAATTTTATGACTCAATTAATTGAGTTGGGTTTGACTGGCTTTGACTCCAAAATGCAGTATGAGTACAGATTTTTTGTATTTGTCTCCAGTACTCCTAGTGTAGTAGACAACTGATGCATGTTCTTCACATAACAGTATCAGAAAAGCAAGAAGGCTAGTTACATTGTGCATGCAAATTCCAAGCTATTTGCATATGTCTGATAATATCCCTTTGCTACAAACCAGACATGTAACCATTTACAATACCATGGATTAAGAAGGTATCATCCACCTCTAGTAGAAGAAATGAAAGAAAAACAGGAAAAACAAAGAATTAAAAACAACAGAGCAATTTAGTTTAGGTAAAAAATCAATTGTTAATCTGAGACTTCACTCATCAGTATTTTACTAAAATTTTAAAAAGCTTAACATGGATTTCATTTGCAACAGATTCATTACTAGAGTATAGAAAATCAGAAAAAAAATTCCATTCACAGTAGCCTTAAAAAATACTTGAGAATAAATCTACCCAAGGAGATGGAAGACCACTACAATGAAAATTATAGAACACTGAAGAAAGAAATTTAAGAAGACCTCAGAAGATGCAAAGCTGTTCCAAGTTTTCTATAGGTAGAATTAATATTGTTACAATAGGCCATGTTCCCAAAGGGTCTACAGATTTAATGTGATCCCCAGCCATACTCCAATGGCATGCTTCACAGAATTAGGAAAAAAAAAAACACTCTTCAAGTTCACATGGAAGAATTTAAAAAATAGCTAAAGCAATACTGAGCAATAAAATTGATGCTGGAGGGCATCAAAATGTCTGATCTCAAATCACACTACACAGGGCTGGGGATGTGGCTCAAGCTGTAGAGTGCTCGCCTGGCATGCGTGCGGCCTGGGTTCAATCCTCAGCACCACATACAAACAAAGATGTTGTGTCCACCGAAAACTAAAAAATAAATATTAAAAAATTCTCTCTCTCACTCTCTCTTTCTTTTTTTAAAAAAAAAATTACACTACACGGCTATAGTAACAAAAATATAGCATGATATTGGCGTAAAAAAGCATAAAGACCAATAGAATAAAATAGAAGAGGAGACAAATCTACATATTTACATCATCTGATACTTGACAAATTTCCAAAAACATACATTGTAGAAAACAGCATTTTTAACAAATAGTGCTGAAAAAAATACTTTCTATCCATATGTAGAAAAATGAAACTAGACTTCTATTTTTTTCTCACCCTGCACAAAAAGCAACTCGAAGTAGATCACCAACCAGAAACATTGTAATGGCTAAAAGAAAATATAGGGTCAATATCTCCATATATTGGTGCAGATAACAACTTCCTTTATAAGACTCCTAAAGCTCAAGAAATAAACCCAAGAATCAATAAGTATGATGTCTTCAAATTATAAATCTTCTTCATTCCAAAGGAAATAATTAAGAGTATGAAGAGAATGCCCAAGGAATGGGAGAAAATCATTGCCAGCACTCTTTTAAAGGGAGATTGGTATTCAGAATAAAAACAACAACAACAACAACAACAACAAACCTGAATAACTCAGTCAACAAATGGGCAAGTGAACTAAGTAGACATTTCTCCAAAGAAGCAATACTAATGACCAATGAATATATTTTCATCATCCTTATCAATCAGGGGAATACAAATCAAACCACACTGAGGTTTCTTCTCACTCCAGTTAAAATGACAGTCATCAAAAATACAAATAACAATAAATGATGGACAGGATGTGGGGGGAAAAGGTACACTCATGCATTGTTGGTGAGACTGCAATTTAGTAAAAACAATTTGGAAAGCAGTATGCAGATTCTTAAAAAGAATGAGGAATGAAGCCACTCTATGACTCAGCTATCCCACTCCTAAGTATTTATTGCAAAAAGCTAAAATCAGCATACCAATAGTGATACAACTGCATCAATATTGATAGGAGTACAATTCACAATAGCCAAGTTATAGAAACAGTTTAATTCAAGTTCATTCACATGGAAGAATTAACATGTATAGACAACCAGTTTAGTTGCCTCTCAATAAATGAATGGATAAAGAAAGGGTACTATTCATATACAATGGAGTTTTACTTAGCCATGAAAAAATAAAATTTTGTCATTTTCTGGTAGATAGATGAAACTATAGGATTACAGGGTAAGTATAATAAACCAGATTCAGAGAGTTAAGGGTTGAATGTTTTCTTTGATATAGATAGTTAGAGAGAAATAAGGTATTTCATAAAAAGGGTTCTCATGAAAATAAAACATTATAGAAAGGGGATTGATGGGATGGGAGAAAGAAAGGGAAAGAATAGAAACTGCAGAATGAAATTGACCAATTTATACTTTATATGTATGAATATATCACAATGAATTCCACTTTTATTTATAATTATAGTGCACCAATTAAAAAAACAAGCTAATAGAAGGAAGACTAATAGAATGAAGGAAAGAGATCAGGGATAAGGAGGAGGGAAAGGAAAGGGTTAATACTGGAGGATTGAAACAGAACAAATTATGTAGTATGCATTTATGAATATGTGAAAATGAACCATACAATTATGTATAAGTATAATCACTAATAAAATATAAGTAAAAATAAATATATTAAAATGAGTTTAAAAAAAGACTAACATGAAGGGAATTCTGTTTCCTATCAGATTTTAGAGTTCACAATAAAACATATAGTTGATGGATTAGCTTTAATTTCATATAAGGTTATTAATACTACACAAAACCTTCATATTTTTCTTCTGTTATAACTATTCATATGAAATTTCATTTTAAGTTAAAATTATAAATGAAAATTATATGGAAGTTTGACATCAAGTTTTGATGTCATTTTAGGTCCTTAATTTGTAATATACAGGTAAAAATTTAATAGAAATAGGAGAAAAACATACTTATTAAAAATTATAAACATTTAATAGAATTTCCTAGTTAGTGCATACATATTTATAGTCTTGAGCTCCTTTATAATTCTTTGTAGTGAGATAAATTTAGTTCTAACAGTATTTTGAGAGTACATGAAAATTGTTTCCAGGATTTCAATTACTAAATTTAGTTATTTACCAATCTCTTTCAATCCAACTGAAGTTACATAAACCTATAAGACTCATAAACAATTCTTAAGTATTTAAAGGTAGGAAACTTAGGAGTTTAAAAATATTTGAAGTACTTAAAACATACTGTCCATCAATACATGTTATTTTGCTTAAAGTATAATTTTCAGTACCAAATAGGTAAGCAATTCTGGATATCAAAATCAATACAGTGCAAATGTACAAGTATCAAAAATATAAACATATTTCAAATATTATAAAGTAAAAAAGAGAAGCCAATTACACTTTTCATCCTATACAATTCTTTAAAAATTCATTTCTTTCTTAATTTACCCTTCTATGGATGTGTATGCATGCATAATATTGATAATAGTTATAAATATTTTTGTATGATTATATTTTATATTTATAAATGGAATATTATATATTATTATATAATACACCAAGATATCTTATAAAATTATAAGAAATAGTAACCATTATTGTACTGAAACTAATATATATATATATATATATATATATATATATATATATATATATATATATGGTCATGTATCAAGAATAGACTTAGGCACTTAATCCTCATTATAGGTACTATTATTATTTGTTTTGTGTGTGTGTGTGTGTGTGTGTGTGTGTGTGTGTGTTGTTTTTCTAATGAGATAACTAAGTCACAAAAGGCTTTACTTTCTTGTAATAGTTCAGATATTTAGTGGAGGAAACAATATATAAACTCAACAGGTCTAGATTACATATATCCATATTTAATAGCTATATTACCACATTTTTACTACTTTTTAACTATTTTCTGTTCTTGGAAATTTTTCTGTAAAGTTTCACAAAGTTTCCACAGCTTTTCTATATAAAGATACTCACTATTTACCACAATAGTGTGGTATTTGTACACATGTAGCATAAATTATTAACTCATTTCTCATTGGGATATGTATTTTTCCAAAATTTTGGTAGTACATGTAATAATTAAATAAATATTTATTTACAACATTTATACATTTAAAAAAGAAAATTTGCAATAAAGTGTTTATTGGGTTAAACAGAATGTTTAGTTATATTTTAAAAATTATTATCATCTTGACTACTATCATAAATTAGTTATCAAAAGCAGTATAAAGGACTACTATTTTCCCACAGCTTGTTACAGAGATTTTTTTAAAATCAGCTTTATCTCTCATTTTTCTAACTTACAGATGAAAAACAGGCAGATGGGTTTATTTAAAAATTCTCTCAGTATTGTTTTAGCATGCTTTTCTTTCCTTATATCTTCAAATCATTTGCCCACTTTTCTACTGACCACATCATGTTTTTTCTATCATTTATACTTAAAAGGAATTAGCCTTAATCATATATTGTCAGTTTCTTCTCCATGTTTTTATTTTTCACTCTTGATTTTTTTCCTATCATGTGAAAAGCATGTCTTTTTGCTTCAATGTAGTCCATTCCTTCAATTTCTGAGTTTTATGACTCTAAATTTTGTATTTTGTTTTGGAGAAAAGATTTTTCTTGATATGAGTTTATGAAATAATTTTCCTAAGAGTTCATCTAACACTTTTTATGATTTCATTTCACTCTAAAATGTTCAGCCCATTTGAAATTTACTTGGAGTCCATTTCACAGTTATCAGATGTTTTATAACTTTACATGTGATATTTTTGGCAGGCCTAGGTAGGCAATTGTGTTAATTGAATATTAGAATCAATATATTTTTTATTGAATCTTCCAAATTGTTCTTAATTTACTGGCATTTCAAGTTATTTATTGTACTTTGCCTTTACTGATACAGTAGTTTTCATATGCTGAAGCACAGACTTTTGTGAGAAATGAGAGCTCTGATTGTGTTATGATTAGTACAATACTAGTAATTTAGTATTTTAAAATGTTATATCACTAAAAAATTGCTGCATTTTAATATATAATCATGTTATTCATTGAGGATTATTTGTTTCAGCCTTTTATTCATTCACAACTATGAGTAGAATTTCAGATATATATTTTATATACATATATATATATGTGTGTATATATATATATACACATATATATACACACACATATATGGAACTCTACTTTTACAAATAAAAAGTCAGAGCTCAATCATGTCAAAGGCAAGTGAACCAATAGTTTCTGCTTCTTGGGTTCTATATCTCTATAAATCCTATCTTATACTCAAAATTAATTTTTGATAACATCATGCTAAATAAATTCACCACAAATATACTAAAAACAGAAGACTTTTTTAATATCTTAAGATTATTTAATTAGAAAATTACACAGCACTAAAATGGTACTTTCCTAGACTGGCAATCAAGCACAATTGATGGCAAATTCAAGGAAATTCTTTTATATGGCATAATAAAAGCTCTATTAACTCGTATAGCTTTCTTCAGAGATACAGTTCTGACGGACTGCTCTTTCTCTTCATTAACCTTAACTTAATATATTAACCATCTCTATCTTAAGTAGGGATACAAAATTGTGAGATTACAACACCTCTTAAGAACCTGGCAGGATTTGGGTTCTAAACCTGATGCTGTGTCGTGTGAGTTTTGAAACATCAGGTATAAGATACTTTATTTGTATAAAAAATTGGAATAAATGATCTTAGTATTCATTCTCAGTTCTATAATGCTATGAACTTTATCTGCTTTAAACATTAATCTGGAAACATTAATTACTGTATAATAGAATTCAAACAGCAGAATTTAACCTCCGAACAAAATTGTTTTGAAGACTAGTTTTCCCAAACATTGCAGAAGATTTTTTTTCTTTTTCTTTATTAAAACAGCTCTAAAACTATCATTGAAATTCTGCTTCTTGAGATGAGGCATACATTATTAACCTACAAAAAAAAAAAAGCAAATGAAGTGGAATATTGTGTAGAGAATAATGGAGAATCACTGCATTAAAATGTAATTGAGTCATTTGTTAGCCACAAACACCTATAACCAAATATCAGCTCACAAGTTCTTCTGTCTCAGTTTTGAGTCATTCAGAAGTTTCAAAGTAACATATTCTACCACATCAATTTACTCTGTTGGAGAGCAACCTTGGTGAACTTTGGTCAATCTATAGCTCCAAACCATCTGCTTCCAAAGGAAAATGATGCTTTCTTCAATGAAAGACATAAAAACACCAACTATATGCCTAATTGCCCAGCTGGCTGGGTTTAGAATAAAACACTGCAAAGTTGATTGGTGAATTGATTTTGCCATTTGCTGTGGTTTTCTGTAAGCATCTAATCAATTGGATAGTTTGTGCTGACCCATTTTTGGGTTATTGTGTTCTCTGTAATATTTATTTCCAATACCATTTTTACCTTATGTATTTTTATACATTTGTCAAATGAAAGCAATCTCTTTATGCTGATTCTAGAACTTTCACATGCCAGATACAAAATATAATGTAGAGGCACATATAATTTTAAAAGTTAAGCCAGTGTTCAGCAAGAAGAAAAAAACTACATCAAATATACTCAGTATAGAAATATTTAATTTAATTAAACTAAGGGACAAAATTTTTGAGATGCAGGAATTTGAACACTACATCAATGACAAATTTGAGACTTTTTTCTCCTGTATATTTGCCCCGTAAATTCATAGATTCAAGAATTTGGAAGTAACCTTAAATGTCCTCTATTCCAACAAACCATCTAATTCTCGAATTCCCTCTACAACATCTCCACCATGTGGTTATTTGGCCTAAGTCACCACCAGTGACAGGAAACATAATATATATCCAAAGGAAATTGATTTTATCTCTTTAGTCCTAACTGTTGTATAGTCCCTCTTTCTGTTAAACCCAAACTGATATTTCTGAAACTCCTAACAATCGCTTAATTCTACTTAATAGTGCCATATACACTGAGACTAAATCACATACTACTGCTGCATTCACATTAAGGACCTTTAAGAGAGACATTAGTACCCTCCAAATCCTGTACAGTGCTAACTGATCTCTTCTGAACATTCTGTTGTTTGTTCATGTTCCTATTCAAATGTGCAGCTTGAAATTGTACTTTATGTACTAGGTAGTTTCTGATTGCTAGAGTAAAGACAAATTATTATTTCATTTGTCCACACTCTTGACATGATACTTCAATTAATGCAACTCAAAGGGACATTGCTAGAAACTGCACACTACTGAATAGTTGTCTATAACCCTAAGTTGCTAATGAATGTATCCCTTTTCTGTAATTATGCAGTTTGCTTTTGGCTGTCAGCTACTGGAATTCACTTAAGTTCGCTCATATTAACTATATGTGTTCAATCTTTAGCCTTTCATTCAAATTAGAAGCTAAATGAATTTGATTAAAATATGTAAAATTTAATGTCTGCTATTCTACTAGTTCATAACCATTTTTAATAAGAGTAAATAATAAATTTTGCTTTGAAATAAAACTTTATTCTTCTTTCATGTGGAAATCATCATAAGTTATATAGTCCAAGGATACCATCAGTAACACTGCAAGGTTTATTAATTTATTTTTAGTTTTTAAATATTTTTAAATCTGGTTAAATATAAGTGCAAGGAGCACAAGAAAATGTGCTTTTATTCTGGATGTCAATAGAATGAAATAAAAATGCAATTTATCTTTCTAAGGAGAAATAGAAGAATATACATTATAGATGCATATATGTAATAGGAAAAAATAATTTTTCATCTGTAGACGATAAATTAAATCAAAACTAATGCCAAAAGATTGCAACTCACAAAAGATCATGTTTCACATTCACAAAAATTAATACTTGAAACACCTGGTAATGAAAACACGTATACTCCTAATGGAAGTGCAAATTTAACAATTCGGAAAATCAATTTTGATATTATGTAGTAATATTAAATATTTATTATTAGTTACTTAATAACTGTATTCCTAGTATACTTTCTCGAAATGTGCATTAGGAGATATGCACTAAATGTCTTTAATAACATAATCCTGGGAAAATTCTAATCATACAAAATATCATAAACAATTTTTTTACATAGCAGTCATATCGACAAAAAGAAAAATCAAACTCACCATGCATCATAATAATATAAAATTGATAACAAAAACAGAATTAGAAGGCAATTTGTATAAACTAAATAAGTAAGTTGATGAAAAAACATGGCCTACTTTTAAAGTTAAATGAAAATGAGTGATAATAAAATTAGTGAAAGGGATTCCCTTTGGAGCAGAAAAATGGGAATACAGATTTACTGATAGTCCACATCTCCACTTGAGGACTCAGTACATTCTTAAAAGCCTATCTGTACATTGCATATACTCCTTCATGTACAGCATGCTTTATTGAAAATATGTGAAAATCAGACAACATGTAGGTGTGTTTTAATTAATAAAAACAAAATAATAAGATTAAAATCATAAAAAGACAAAGACATATAATGAAAAGAAACTAAATCTAAGTAGGAAAAACCTAAAGACCACACGGTATTTAATATGTAATAACTAAAGCAATTAAAGGGACATATTATAAGATAATTTAAAGCATAGTTTATGAATATGTGATGGTTTTAACTCCTTCTGGAAAAAATAACATAAGCAATGAAACAAAAACTGTTAGAAAGGCAAGAAGAGGTAAGTTTCAGTACTTTATGCAGTTACTAGTGGTCCCAAATAGCTCAAACAGATATTGCAATAATAGCCATTAGAATTTGCTATTTTAAAATGTAAACAAAAATATTGTTAAAATAACACATATTTTAGTAGCTGAACTCAGAGAGTATTATTATAAATAAAACACTAAGTTGAAACATTTCAGAATATAGATCTGTATACATATACATATCTATGCGTGCATATATTTTTACATACATTGCTACATTTAATTATTTAGGTATCAGAAATAGAAAATTTTAAGAACCATAAGCATTTTAAAGCCTAAATGTTCTGTGATCTAATAAATTTAAAAATCATAATAAAAGATCACCAAAAAGATATTAACTACTTGAAAATAACAACATACCACTATATACTGCTGAATTAAAGAAAAAAAGCCAAAATGGTATTACAAATTATTTTAAAAAACAATTAACATATATTTTATATAAACCACTTATTAACAAAATAGTATTCAAAGAAAACGTGAAGGTTTAGTTATATTCTGTATTAAATTAAAAAATAAAGAAATTAAGAAATAAGTTTTTTTTAAAGAAAGTAGAAAATCATTCAGAACAAAAATCGAATAAATAGAAAAAAGCAAAAATAAATATGATCATTGTTTTTCTAACCATGAAAATGACATTTAGAATCCTTGTGAAATGGAGTAAGCAAGAAAGAGGATGAAAACAAAGTATAAAATGAAAGTAAACCAGGTACAATAAAAAAAGAAGTCTATATTAAAATTTTGCAAATTTATCATAACTAAATAATTACTAATGAATTAAAGTACCAAAGTTTATATGAAAAATCACTGGAAAATAAAATAGAAAAAAATTTTAAACTTCAATTTAAAATCCATCACTTACTAAGACACTAGGGTAACATTATTTCACAGTTAAATTTTCCAAATATGGAAAAATCTATGAAATTCTCTGCTTGGTATAATGTTATGTACATAAATTATAGGAAAATACAAAGATAAAAAATAAATGCATAGATCCATAAAAATCCTTCAAAACTATAAAGTACTAAAATCAATTTACTGATTATCTAAAACTAGATCCAATTTTTTGCTATTTTTTTTAAGCCAGCACAATACAAAATATTTGTCTAATAAAAGAAATCATATATTAACACAAGATTTAAATATATAGCACTCATAAATACATTGTGGGAAAATGAAGATGTTCAAACTCTGTGACTATTTTATTTTGTGGAAGACTGAAATACTACAGTATGAACAACAATGTTTAACTTTTAAAAGATTGTTTTAGTCGGCTTTCCTTCATTATGACAATATACCTGAGGTAGACAACTGAATTGAAGAAAGTTTAATTTGGCTCATGGGTTCAGAGGTTTCAGTTCTTGGCAAATTGGCACTGTTGATTTTGCACGTGGTACAATGCAGAGCATCATGCTAGGGGTGGGTGGCTGAGTAAAGATGCTCACTTCATGGAAGGCAGAAAGCAAAAAGACAGGAAGGGGTTGGGGTCCCAATATTGCTTTAAAGGGTATATTCCCAGTGACCTAAGTTACCTCCTAAAGGTTTTACTACTTCTGAAATCATAGGCTGATGACCAAGTATTTGTTATATGGGTCTAGGAGGTCATTTAAGATACAAACCATAATTAATTTTGCTCTTCTGCTCTTTTGTTCCTTAATATGCATTTTAGCAGTTTTATTTTCCTCTAGCTGTGTGAAGAATATTATTGGTATTTTGTGAGGGATTGCATTGAATCCATAGATTGCTTTTGGTTAAGATGGCCATTTTAACAATATTAATTCTACCTAACCAGGAACATGGGAGTTATTTCCATCTTCTGAGAACTTCAATTTCTTTCTTCAGTATTTTAATATTTTCACTGTAGAGGTCTTTTACCTCCTTGGTTAGGATTGTCCCTAGTATGTTATTTTTTTTCAAGTTCTTCTGAATGATTTTTTTCCTAATTTCTTTTTCAGTGGATTCATTATTGGTATTGATTTTCATATGTTAAAATATATTCTGCTTTGCTGCATTTGTTTATCAACTCTAGAAGCCTTTTGGTGAACTTTTAGGATTTTTATATATAGGAACATATTATCTACAAAAAGCAATGATGGGAGGGTACCACAATACCTAATTTCTAATTATACTCCAGAACAATATTATTGACATGGAATTAGCATAAAAGCATACATGCAGACCAAAGAAACAGGATAGAAAACACAGACAAAACAAAAGAGTTACATTCATCTGATTCTTTTTTTTTATTGGTTGTTCAAAACATTACATAGTTCTTGATATATCATATTTCACACTTTGATTCAAGTGGGTTATGAACTCCCATTTTTACCACGTATACAGATTGCAGAGTCACATCAGTTACACTTCCACTGATTTACTTATTGACATACTCATGTCTGTTGTATTCTGCTGCCTTTCCCATCCTCTACTATCCCCCCTCCCCTCCCCTCCCCTCCCCTCTTCTCTCTCTACCCGCTCTACTGTAATTCATTTCCCCCCCTTGTATTATTTTTCCCTTTCCCCTCACTTCCTCTTGTATGTAATTTTGTATAACCCTAAGGGTCTCCTTCCATTTCCAAGCAATTTCCCTTCATCTGATTCTTGACAAATGTACCAAAAATATACATTTGGAGAAAAGATAACTCATTTAACAAGTCGTACTGGGAAAAAAGGAATGTTCGTATCTACAAGATCCACCTCTCACTGTGTACAAAAGTAAACTCAAAATGGCTCAAAGGTCTACCTGTAAGATCAGACACTTTGCAAGTGTTGAAAGACAAAACAACAACAACAAAAAGAAAGGAAACAATCAATATCTAGGTACTGACAAAGTCTTCCTGAATTAGTTCCCTTCAGCTCAGGAAAAAGGAGAAAAACAAAACAAAACAAACAAACAAACAAAATCCAAAATCGAAGTGGCATGGCATCAAAGTAAAGAGCTTCTGTATATTAAAAGAAACAACAGAATGAAAAGACAACCAACAGAATGGCAGAAAAATTTTGCTAGCTTTTCCTCCAACAGAGGACTAATATGCAGAATATAGAGTTAATCAAAACCCTTAACATTAAGCAAACAATAACCCAATCAATCAATGGACAAATGAATAGAATAGGCACATCCCAAGAGAAGTACAAATAGCAAGTTATTATATCACACAATGTTCAAACTCTTTAGCCATCAGGGAAATGCAAATCAAAACTACAATGAGATTCCATATCACTTCAGTTGGAATGGGAAACATCAAGAGTTCAAGTAACATAGAAGGCTGGCAAAAATTCAACGAAAAATGAATTCTTATACACTAGGTAGGAACATAAATTAATACTCCCACAATGAAACTCAATATGAAGGTCCCTCCAAAAGCTATAAGTAGATCTATCCTATGATCTAGATATAAGAATACTTGGCACTTATCCAAAATTTTGAAACCAGCATATTTTAGAGATAGATACATACTCATGTTTATTGCAGCAAAATTCACCATAACCAAGCTATGGAACCAGCTTGAGGTATCTGTCGATAGATGAATGGATAAAGAAAATGTGGTATAAATAGACAATCTGGCTTTATTTATTTATTTATTTTTCATTCTTTATTCATTCTTTTTTTTTATTGATTGTTCAAAACATTACAGAGCTCATGATATATCATCTTTCATACATTTGACTCAATTGGGTTTTGAACTCCCATTTTTACCCCAAATACAGATTGCAGAATCACATCTGTTACACACTCACATTTTTACATAATGGCATATTAGTGACTGTTGTATTCTGCTACCATTCCTATCTCCTACTATCCACCCTCCCCTCCCCTCCCCTCCCATCTTCCCTCTCTACCTCCCCTGCTGTTGTTCAATTCTCTCCCCCTTTTTTTTCCTCCCCCTTGCCCCTCACAACCTCTTATAATTTTGAGTATCATTGAAGGTCTCCTACCATTTCCATATGCTTTCCCTTCTCTCTCCCTTTCTCTCCCCCCATTCGTCTTTGTTTACTGTTAGTCTTTTCCTCATGCTCTTCCTTCCTGTTCTGTTCTTAGTTGCTCTCTTTATATCAAAGAAGACATTTGACATTTGGTTTTTAGGACTTGGCTAGCTTCACTTAGCATAATCTGCTCTAATGCCATCCATTTCCCTGCAAATTCTATGATTTTGTCATTTTTTAGTGCTGCATAATACTCCATTGTGTATAGATGCCACATTTTTTTATCCATTCATCTATTGAAGGGCATCTAGGTTGATTCCACAGTCTAGCTATTGTGAATTGTGCAGCTATGATCATTGATGTGGCAGTATCCCTATAGTGTGCTCTTTTAAGGGCCTCAGGGAATACTCGGGAAGGGCGATAGTTGGGTCAAATGGGGGATCCATTCCCAGCTTTCCCAGGAATCTCCATACTGCTTTCCAAATTGGCCTCACCAATTTGCAGTCCCAACAGCAGTGTACAAGTGTACCCTTTTCCCCACATCCTCGAAAACACTTATTGTTGTTTGACTTCATAATGGCTGCCAATCTTACTGGAGTGAGATGGTATCTTAGGGTGGTTTTGATTTGCATTTTTCTGATTGCTAGAGATGGTGAGCATTTTTTCATGTACTTGTTGATTGATTGTATGTCCTCCTCTGAGAAGTGTCTGTTCAGGTCTTTGGCCCATTTGTTGATTGGATTATTTGTTATCTTATTGTTTAATTATTTGAGTACTTTGTACATTCTGGATGTTAGGGCTCTATCTGAAGTGTGAGGAGTAAAAATTTGTTCCCATGATGTAGGCTCCCTATTTACCTCTCTTATTGTTTCTCTTGCTGAGAAAAAACTTTTTAGTTTAAGTAAGTCCCATTTGTTTATTCTTGTTATTAACTCTTGGGCTATGGGCGTCCTATTAAGGAATTTGGAGCCCAACCCCACAATAAGTAGATGGTAGCCAACTTTTTCTTCTATCAGATGCAGTGTCTCTGATTTGATATCTAGCTCCTTGATCCATTTTGAGTTAACTTTTGTGGATGGCGAGAAAAAGGGATTCAATTTCATTTTGTTGCATATGGATTTCCAGTTTTCCCAACACCATTTGTTGAAGATGCTATCCTTCCTCTATCGCATGTTTTTAGCCCCTTTATCAAATATAAGATAGTTGTAACTTTGTGGATTAGTCTCTGTGTCCTCTATTCTGTAACATTGGTCCACCTGCCTATTTTGGTATCAGTACCATGCTGTTTTTGTTACTACTGCTTTGTAGTACAGTTTGAACTCTGGTATCACTATACCTCCAGATTCACACTTCCTGCTTAGAATTGCTTTTGCTATTCTGTGTCTTTTGTTTTTCCATATGAATTTCCTGATTGCTTTATCTATTTCTACAAGAAATGCCGTTGGGATTTTGATTGGCATCGCATTAAACCTGTAGAGAACTTTGGGTAATATTGCCACTTTGATGATGTTAGTTCTGCCTATCCATGAACAGGGTAAATTTTTCCATCTTCTGAGATCTTCTTCTATCTCTCTCTTTAGGGTTCTGTAGTTTTCATTGTATAAATCTTTTACCTCTTTTGTTAGGTTGATTCCCAAGTATCTTATTTTCTTTGAGGATATTGTGAATGGAGTGGTTTTCCTTATTTCCATTTCAGAGGTTTTGTTGCTGATATACAGGAATGCCTTTGATTTATCCGTGTTGATTTTATAACCTGGCACTTTGCTGAATACATTTATTAACTCTAGCAGCTTCTTTATAGACCCTTTTGGGTCTGTTAAGTATATTATCATGTCATCCGCAAATAGCGATAGTTTAATATCTTCTTTTCCTATTTTTATGCCTTTAATTTTTTTTGTCTGTCTAATTGCTCTGGCTAGTACTTCGAGAACTAAATTGAATAGAAGTGGTGATAGAGGGCATCCCTGTCTTGTTCCAGATTTTAGAGGGAATGCCTTCAGTTTTTCTCCGTTTAGGATGATGCTAGCCTGAGGTTTAGCATATATAGCTTTTACAATGTTGAGGTAAGTTCCTGTTATCCCTAGTTTTTCTAATGTTTTGAACATAAAGGGATGCTTTACTTTGTCGAATGCTTTTTCTGCGTCTATCGAGATGATCATATGGTTCTTTTCTTTAAGCCTATTGATGTGGTGAATAGCATTTATTTATTTCCATATATTGAACTAGCCTTGCATCCCAGGGATGAATCCTACTTGAGCACGGTGTACAAGTTTTTTTTTTTTTTTTTTTTTTTTAATATTTATTTTTCAGTATTTGGCGGACACAGCATCTTTGTCTGTAGGTGGTGCTGAGTTTTCAGTATTTGGCGGACACAGCATCTTTGTCTGTATGTGGTGCTGAGGATCGAACCCGGGCCGCACGCATGCCAGGCGAGCGCGCTACCACTTGAGCCACATCCCTAGCCCGTGTACAAGTTTTTTGATATGTTTTTGTATTCGATTAGCCAGAATTTTATTGAGAATTTTTGCATCCAAGTTCATTAGAGATATTGGTCTGTAGTTTTCTTTCTTTGAAGTGTCTTTGTCTGGTTTCGGGATCAGAGTGATGTTGGCCTCATAGAATGAATCTGGAAGAGCTCCTTCTTTTTCTATTTCTTGAAATAGCTTGAAAAGTATTGGTATTAATTCTTCTTTGAAGGTTTTGTAGAACTCCGCTGTATACCCATCCGGTCCAGGGCTTTTCTTAGTTGGTAGTCTTTTGGTGGCTTCTTCTATTTCTTCCTTTGTTATTGGTCTGTTTAAATTGTGTGTGTCTTCCTGTCTCAATCTGGGCAGATCATATGCCTTAAGAAATTTATCGATATCTTCACTATCTTCTATTTTATTGGAATATAGGGTTTAAAAATACTTTCTAATTATCTTCTGTATTTCTGTAGTGTCTGTTGTGATATTGCCTTTTTCATCCCGTATGTTAGTAATTTGAGTTCTCTCTCTTCTTCTCTTCATTAGCATGGCTAAGGGCCTGTCTATCTTATTTTTCACAGAACCAACTTTTAGTTTTATCAATTTTTTCAATGGTTTTTTTTTGTTTCAATTTCGTTGATTTCTGCTCTAATTTTAATTATTTCTTGTCTTCTACTACATTTGCTGTTGTTTTGCTCTTCCTTTTCTAGGTTTTTGAGGTGTAGTGTGAGTTCATTTATTTGTTGTTTTTTTCTTTTTTTGAGGAAAGAACTCCAAGAAGTGAATTTTCCTCTTAAAACTGCTTTCATTGTGTCCCATAGATTCCGGTATGTTGTGTCTGTATTATTATTTGTCTCTAAGAATTTTTTCATCTCCTCCTTTATGTCTTCTGTAACCCATTGATCATTCAGTAACATATTATTCATTTTCCATGTGATGTAGGATTTTTCCTTCCTTCTTTTATCATTGATTTCCAATTTCATTTCATTATGATCAGATATGGTGCATGGTATTATCTCCATGCCTTTATATTTACTAAGAGTTGCCTTATGGCATAATATATTGTCTATCTTTGAATAGGATCCATGTGCTGCTGAGAAGAACGTGTATCCACTTGATGATGGTTGATATATTCTGTATATGTTGGTTAAGTCTAGGTTATTGATTGTGCTGTTGAGTTCTATAGTTTCTTTGTTCAGTTTTTGTCTAGACAATCTGTGTAATGGTGAGAGCGGTGTGTTGAAGTCACCCATAATTATTGTGTTGTGGTCTATTTGACTCTTGAACTTGAGGAGAGTTTGTTTTATGAACGTTGCAGCTCCATTGTTTGCTGCATACAAATTGATAATTGTTATGTCTTGTTGGTGGATGGTTCCTTTTAACAGTATATAGTGTCCTTCTTTATCCTTCTTGATTAACTTAGGTTTGAAGTTGATTTTATTCGATATGAGTATGGCCACTCCTGCTTGCTTCCGAGGGCCATGTGAGTGCTATGATTTTTCCCAACCTTTTACCTTCAGCCTGTGTATGTCTTTTCCTATCATATGAGTCTCCTGAAGGCAGCATATTGTTGGATTTGTTGTTTTGATCCAGGTTACTAGCCTATGTCTCTTGATTGGTGAGTTTAGGCCATTAACATTTAAGGTTACAATTGAAATATCATTTGTATTTCCAGTCATGTTTATTTATTTATTCATTTTAGTTTGGCTAGTTTTTACTTTTTGGTTATTTCCCTCCCCCTTTACTGAGATACCTTCTGCTGTTAGTTTTGGGCACTATTTTTCAATTCCTCTTCTTGTAGTATTTTGCTCAAAATGCTTTGCGGTGCTGGTTTTCTGGCTGCAAATTCTTTTAGCTTTTGTTTATCGTGAAAGATTTTAATTTCATTGTCAAATCTGAGGCTTAATTTTGCTGGATACAGTATTCTTGGTTGGAATCCATTATTTTTCAGTGTTTGAAATACATTGTTCCAGGATCTTCTCGCTTTCAAAGTCTGTGGTGAAAAATCAGTCGTTAACCTAATTGGTTTACCCCTGAATGTAATCTGCCTCCTTTCTCTCGTAGCTTTTAATATTCTCTCATTGTTCTGTACGTTGGCTATCTTCATAATTATATGTCTTCGAGTTGGTCTATTACGGTTTTGAATGTTTGGGGTCCTGTAGGCTTCCAGGATTTGGCAATCCATTCCATCTTTCATCTCTGGGAAGTTTTCTAGAATTATTTCATTTAATAGGTTTTCCATTCCTTTGGTTTGATTCTCTATGCCTTCTTCTATCCCAAAGACTCTCAAATTTGTTTTTTTTATGACATCCCATATCTCTTGAATAGATTGCTCATGGGATTTAAGCATCTTTTCTGTGTTGTCTATATTCTTTTCAAGTTGATAAACCTTGTCTTCATTATCTGATGTTCTGTCTTCTACTTGATCAAGTCTATTTGTAATATTCTCGTTTGAGTTTTTAATTTGGTTTATAGTTTCCTGCAATTCTAGGATCATTGTTTGATTTTTTTTTAAGATCTCTATCTCCTGGTAGAGCTCGTTCTTTGCCATTTGAATTTGTTTGTTTAATTCATTTTCAAAATATACTTTTATTGCTTGGACTTGCTGTCTCATGTCTTCCCTAATATTCCTTTCCATTCGAGTTAGGTATGCCTTGAGATCTTTCCCTATCCCTGCTTCTGGTGTTTGTATGTCCTCCTGTAGAATTAAGTTGTCCTGCATTGTTTGTACTCCTTTTTTCCCTTGTTTTCTCATGTTGTCCACGTTACTTTCCAGCTCTATTTGATTGCCGTGTTTCTGGTCTCTTCTATAGATTTGTTTTGGCTCTGTATTACTCTGTTGTCTCTCCTTTGTGTTGTTAAACTATGCCTGCTAACTTGGATTCCGCTGGGAAGGAATTCCGACAGCTGAGCTCCAGTGACGTCACTACTCTGTTACGACGGGCCCCAGGCTCCTTGCTGGGGTGTCCTAATGGGGGGGTGTGGCTGGACTGTCTCTGTTTGGTTTCAGCTCCCAGTCGTGGCAGGCGGGCGGTCTCCAGCCGCCCAGTATCACAGGCAGCGGGCGGGTGATCGGTCGCCGGCAGGGGGGGTGGACTCCAGCCGCCCAGTTGCATAGGCAGCGGGCCGGCTGTCGCCGGTGGGCGGGCGATCTCTAGCCACCCAGTCGCGCGGTCAGTAGCTGGCTGTCAGGCGTTCTCCTACCGCCCAGTTACGCAGGCAGTGGGTGAACTGTCGCCAGCGGGCAGTGGGTGAACTGTCGCCGGCGGGCCTGCGGTTTCCAGCCGCCCAGTCGCGAGGGCCTGGCCTCTAGTCCCCTGGTTTCTCCTGCTAGTCTTGGTTTCTCCTGCTAGACCAGATTTCCCCTGAGTGATGGCTCTCGGCAGTTCAAACTGTACTCTGGGCCTGCCGTTTGTTGGGTGTGGAGGGTGGCTATTGGGAACCCCGGCACTCTATTGTTTTGTTTCCCTTGTGGGGGATAGAACTGTACTGCTTCCTTACCCCTCTGAAATCCCGTACTCAGCCCAGGGGTCAGTGCGGGCTCATCCGGCAGGATTCCACAGAATCACAGCCACCTTTCTCTCTGCTTGCTAATTAATCGCTTCTCTGCCGCGCCCCGCCTTCTGTAGCCGCGGGGCAGGCCGCGGGAATCAGTCAGCCTGGATCTCCGGGGTCTCACAGTTGGCTATTGGGATCCCTGGCACTCTATCATTTTGATTTTTTCTGCTTGCCCTTCCCCCAGCGCTGGCTAGACAGGTTTCATTTTGGCTGCTGATGGGAGGGGGAGTTGAAGGTCAGGTGTCTCTAGTTTTCCCCTAGTCTTTATGCAGGCTCACTCTGACACTCCCTCCCACAGAAAGCCTAGGAGAGATTTTATGAGAATTCCCCGATGTATGGGGGATGAGCTGTGTGACAGACACCTGTTTTATTGTTGCAGTCTGTCGGAGAGTGGTGGTGGATACTTCAGCTCTCCAAGATGGTGGCCACTGATTGCCTTGGTGGAGTTTCCGTTGTGGGGGATAGGACTGTACCGCTTCCTTCCCCGTCTGAAATCCTGTACTCAGCCTGGGGGTCAGTGCGGGCTCAGCGGGTGGGATTCCACCAAATCGAAGCCACTTTTCTCCCTGCTTGCTAATTAATTGCTTCTCTGCGGCGCCCCGCCTTCTGTAGCCGAGGGGCAGGCCGTGCGAATCAGTCAGCCTGGATCTCCGGGGTGAATCTGGCTTTATTTAGCCGCAAAGGAAAAAAGTTATGCCATTTACAGGAAAATGGATGGAATTGAAGATCACAATTTTAAGGAAAATAAGTCAGACAGGGAGAAAAGTATTATATTTTCTCACATATGTGGAAGCTAGAAGGAAAAAAATAGAAGGAAAAAAGTGGGCTAATATGAAATTTGAAGGAAGAACAGTATGGCATAGAAGGGGCTCAGTGGGAAGGAGGAGAAAAGGGTGGGGAAATTGGGGATAAAAATTGATCAAATTATGTTTTTAAGTATGCATGGATGGGCCATAATGAAATCCACCATTCTATATAATTAATATGCACCAATAAAAAATAAAACTAAACAAAAATTTGAATATAAGTTCAATTGAATCATCATAATAAAATGTATCTCCATAAATAGAATCTTGTGTAGCATTACAAAGGTACTGATTTATGCTACATGGATGAAGCTGAAATATATGTGTTAAATTAAAGAATCCAGTTAATAAAGACCAGATATTTCATTTTATTTATTGAAATGTCCAGAATAGACAAATCTATACAGAGGGATGTTGAATTAGAGGTTGCCTACGGTTTGGAGGGTTGGGAGAAAATGGGGAACAATTGTATTGGTTATGGAATTTTTTTTCTGGAGTCATAAAGTGGCGATTATGGCAAACTGTGAAAATAATAAAAACCTGAAACTTTACATTAAAAATAATCCAAACCAAAACAAATGTGAACAAAATGCAACTATAGGTTTTATGAGTTTAATGTTTACCAGTAAACACACATTCAACACAACGTTTCCTCAAAGATAGAGAAAACAAAACAAAACAAAACAAAAAAACGAATACTGAAAGGAAAAAAAGTGAGAGAAGATAGGAAAAGATGAAATGGAGGGAGAATTATACCATTAGATGGTAAAATAAGAATTATGATTAATACAATATGTTGCATCTGATGCACAAAATAGGATAACCTTGGTATCAAAGAGGACATACTAAAAAGAACTATGACTTCTGGTGGTCAGCTGAATAGTTGCCTATGACACAGTAGTTATTCATTAAAAAGTATTGGAATGAATGGCTTTGGGAAAATAATTGTTAGGAGTAGTATATTTTTTCTCATACTTAAGCAGTAGTAAAAAATATTTAAAAAGTTGAAAACAATGTAATTATTTCACATATAATTATTATAAGTTATTCTGTTCATTATTTCTACCATTCTCTTGTTGTAACAAAACAAGTAAATAATGGGTATGCAAGGGATAAAATCTTTATAGAATCCTTTTTCTTTGACCTTTTTTTAATTTTCATGTAGAGACTATCATTAGAATACAATACAGTTTGATATATGTGTATTTTCCTTTAAGTCAGCTAATAACATGCCAACTGCTTTGATTTTTTT
Source organism: Spermophilus citellus (assembly GCF_964194105.1). Lineage (NCBI taxonomy): Eukaryota > Metazoa > Chordata > Mammalia > Rodentia > Sciuridae > Spermophilus > Spermophilus citellus. The sequence continues at coordinate 64,454,172 of NC_138182.1, read as the reverse complement.
TTCCTTTAGTGCATTTTCCAATATGTTTAAAAAATGATCAGCCAGTGTTTGAATTCCACAGACTAAGGCAAATCTTTATCACTAACTAATGTGGTATTTGCTCTCAGAAGACAAGAACAGAAACTATGGAGGCTGCCTCCACATCTGTCTCCTCCAGGTGGCAGTTGTGATGCCTCCCCTACTGTTTTCTTCATTAACGCTAATCTAGTTTTTGTTTTTTTTTTTTTTTTACAAATTGGCAACTGTTTTGCAAAATCTGAGCACTTTTTCCCCCTTAGAGAAATAGATATGAGAATTTGCAAGACTGATTAAATTTTTAAAAAATAGTTATGAAGGAAGCCTCATGGCTTCAAACATGTTGCTCAACCTGAGAGTGCAGTTCACTTGTGTGATATTCAGCCTTGTAAACAATCTCCTTTCCAAAAACTCTTATACCTCCAAGGAAGTTGGATAAGTACTTTGAAAAATAAAATCTTTATGTTTTTTTACCAAAGAAGGGAAATCTGAGTCTTGTCCTAGGATAAAATGCATTTACCTTACCCCAGGTCTTTATAATAGGTAAAAAAAAAAAAAAAAAAAGAGTGGTTGTCATTTATAGAAGAAATAAGTGCACTCGAATTCAAGAACACCATAATCTTTATTTTAAAAACTAAATGTCTTTGGCATGGTGCTACACATCTGTAATCCCAGTAGCTTGGGAGGCTGAGGCAGGAGAATTGCAAGTTCCAGGCCAGCCTCAGCAATTTAGCAAGACCCTAAGTAACTTAGCGAAACCCTGCCTCAAAATAAAATAAATAAATAAAAAGGGCTGGAGATGTGGCTCAGTTGTTAAACACCCTTGGGTTAAATCCACAGTACAAAAAAAAAAAAATTAAACTAAAAATGAATAAGAAAGTGATTTTTCTGATTTCTTTCTGAAAAATGGGGAAAATAGTATTTTATTTCCCTTTATTTTTTTCACTAAACAATAATTGCTGAATTCCTTCTATGTTCAGAAGATTCTGCTAGCTGCTGTATCAAACACTGCCTTAGTGAAATTTAGATTATAGTCTGACTGATTGCGTGGATGTATAATTCCAGTGAAAAAATGGGCAATGATAAGGACTTAAAAAGAAATGCTGACTGGAATGCAAAGTAAATTCATGAGGTAATTCTCAAAGATGGAACAACCTATGATAAGCAGCTTTCAAAATGTTTCCTTCTGGAATTTACACCACGGGCAATCATCTGTTCTTCAGTATAAGTTGGACCTAGATACTTACTCCTATTTAAAAGAATGGAGCAAAAGTGATGGCATGTCACATCCAAGGTAACGTTAAAAAAGTCTGGCTTCCATAATCTCCAATGCCTCTCAGGTGCTTCTTTATTGGTTTCTATTAGTAAAGCAAATGACAATATTCTGAGGTTCTCTATGGATGGACCCCATATGGCAAAAAACAGGGGTAAATATCTGTCCAAAAGCCACAAGGCACTGAGGTCTTTAGTCATTGAGGAACTGGATATCACCAACCACATAGATGAATTTGAAAAAAAAAAAGATTCTTTCTCTATTAAGGCTTGAGATGACCATGGTCCTCATGGACAACCTGATCACAGCCTGACCTCTCAGCCAGGGATCCTTATTGTGCCTGGATTCCTGACCCATAGACTCTAAGAGATTGTAATTTTTGTTTTTAAACTGCTATGTTTGGGGGAAATTTGTTATGCAGTACGAGATTATTTAAGCAGGACAGAAGGAAAGAATTTGCTAACTCAAATAACAATTTTGGGAAACTCCTATGTGCTGGATATATATCTCTGGGATACATGTAGACAAAAGCCTGTACTTATTGATATTATGGTTTGTTAATAAAATATATACAACAATTATATTGATTTACATTGTAGTTAGTTCAACAAAGGAACTGTACAGTGTACAAAGGAGTATGTATGTGGGTGCTCAGTATAGAAGGAAGGGCAAATAATGACCTCCTTCAAAAAATTATATTCAATCCTATGGTGTTTGGGATTAGGAGGAAAAAGAATCTTCCAATGTGGCAGCAAAAACATGTGTAAAGATTTCTGACAGAGGAGATACCTGTGTTTAACCAAATTTAAACATTACACAATGTAAGCATATATCAAAACAACATGGTATCCCATTAATACATAGTATTTATGTGTTTTATTTATTAGCTTAAAATTTTAAAGTAAAATTTTTTAAAATTAAAAAAAAATCAAAAGGCTTTGAAGATAGGAACCTTTCATAACAAAATATGCTTGAGATTGCTACCTAAGAGTAATAAGATTTTCAAGAAGTTTAAGCAAGAACATCATTTAATCATATTGGACATTTTAGAAAAATTACTGTTCTGAAGTATTTTCATAAGGAGAAAGCATGGCCAGTTAGGAAACTGAGAGTTGCTCATTGTTTTACCTCAGGGGGTGGCTTTGATGGTGACAGAGGGTAGAGAGATAACAAGATATTCTATAACTTTATCAGGTGTGTCCCTACCGCATTATAACTACAAAATATTTAGATTTTACTCACACACACAATACTTACTAAAATGCATGTGTTTCATGTAATCATCAGAATTATTAATGGTAATTTGCTACATATAAAAATATTTTTTACATAAGGAAAAATAATACAGTTGGTAGAAAAGTAAAAGAAATCAATTCTACTTTGCTATAAATTTAACTAGATTAATATTATTTTTACTCCTTTGGGAGAAAATGCTTATAATAATTTATTTTAAGGCCTTGATTTCTAATATTTTGGTAATAATATTTCTGTTTATATATTTATCCTTTTGAACTGTTTTTGTTCCTAGCATGACTAGAGATACCAGAGGAAGAGGTAAGAATACAGTATAAAATAGCAGAGTTATTCATCTTTTCCTTCCAACATTTTCTCTCAGAAGGATCAAAGTTCAGGTAATCAGTGAAGTAAAATTATATAATGTCAGACATATTAAAAAGTAAAATCTATCAATAAAGATTTGGAGAAAGATCAACTGCTATTTTAATACCATAGATAACAGAGCCCAATACCCATTAGTCACTTGAAAGAAAACATTTTTCCTGTACAATGGATGATATTTCATATTGTAGAACACTTCATATTATTCTGTTATACATGAATATTATAGTCCAATAAAACATTTTCTACACTGTAACTCTGATGATGAATATCTCAAGCTGGATTTTTTTATCCTATTTACAGTTACAGAAATCACTTAAAGGAAAATTTTAAAATATCATACTTTACAGTGATACATACTATGATTTTCACCTCATACCTCAAATAGATAAAGAACAATTATGGATTTTCTCCAGTTAGATACTATATTGTAAAAATCAACATATGAAATAGAATATACTATAAAATTCAGTCAGCATTGTGCCTACTATAAAGGACTTTAAAAGATAATGTGCATTCATTCCTCTCCAGGGGGCTATGAAATTAACTTTCCTAATACACATACTTTTCAGTACAGCAAGTTTTGTGGAATTACCAATGGTACCTTAGGATGCCAAGGGGCAACACTCAGAAATATCACGTCATTTGGTATTTGATGCCACCCTCAAATTTGAGTTCTGTGATTTTCTTAATAAAAGCACATCGTGTTTTGCCAAATGCTGATGCTTTCCCAGGAGTCTAGTTCCCTGCCTTCGTTTAATGATTATTGGGCTTAATTGTTCAGGTTGCACTGATTAGCGTCTGTCACCTTGACAGCCGTTTTAACCTTATTCTGATAAAGGGCAAATACTATCTCATCATCTTTGGGTTATTACACTTGGTTCATACTCAGTGATTATTGACTCTGTACCTACAACTCAGATTTAAATAAAAGGCCACTTAAACCATATTAGACAACCCATGCTTTAGTTTTATGAAGGTTACGCTTATGTCAGGAGCTGTTAAGCCGTCAACCTACCCTCCAAACATCTGCTTGGGTTAGCATTAAACAGAACCCCAGAAATCTGAAATAGAAATACAATGAAACTGTGCATGGAAAAAACAATTAGAACATACTGACTGTCTATCAAACAATATTGAAGATAAAGCTATTTAAAAACTATATTTATGAAATTGTTCTAATCATTGTGGCACAGGATACACAGGAATATGGTAAATAAATATTTATTGATCATCTAAAGACTAAAAAAAGGAAACAATGCAGTATTCTAAAACAACAAAAGATAATAAATACTTTCATCCTCTCTTCTTAAGGACCTTAAAACAAAAACAAAAATAAAACACAGTGATAGAACTATTTGTAGATGCACTTTATAAATCTGTGATGCTGACCACCATATTTTACCTAAAACCTTAGAGAAAGCACTTATACAATATTTTCCACATGACAATATAGTTCTGTAATCATGCCAAAAAACAGGAAGCAAGTCATATAAATATCTTCTTGCCTAAAACTTGGCAGGAGATCTGTGCTCTGTTCTTAAAGAGCTGTCATGAAAACATCCACCTTTGTCATTTATAGACCGATTTACTACTGAGAATTGTTTCACAATGGACTTCTTAAGTGAATGATAACAAATAGAGGAAGAAGAAAAATTTTCTTCCTAGGATGGAGATACTACTGAATTGGTGTTTCTTATTTTGGCTAATTAATTAACAGTTTCCACTCCTTATATTAGCTTTCATAACAAAATCAGCTAATAGATATTTTTATTTTCTTTCCAAAAAGAAGGAACTGAGCTATACAACTTCAGAAACCTACTCAAATACCAGGAGATGAAGTTCATCTCAAACTGGGGTCTCTCTGGTGACTAATAATGGAAAACTGGTGAAAATACTAATCTTTAAATATCATCTCTTTAATAGGTTCACTTTCTTAAGAAGAAAAGCATATTATTAACCTGACTCCTAAAATCTGAATGGGGTAAATACTTTTATCCAAGAGTTCCAAGATATAGACTTCTGACTCAGTTTATTTATCAGAGCATTAAAATTAAATTAAAAAAGAGTATTACACAGAACAACCCAAACATTTTGATCTCTGTGTAAGACGTTTATTGGACTATGTTGTTTTTATAGGGACAGAAATTTAAATATATTATATTGTCAGCACACATTTTTGTGCAAAAGTTGTAAATTTTTAGTTAATGTAGAACTAATTGAGGTTTTTACAAGGTATTATGCAAAATAGAGACTAATCATAGCTTACTAAAAATCATGTATTTATAGGGCATAATATATAATGGATGCAACAAATTAATAGGAGATATAAGGGCTGTTTTGTAAAAGCTTATTGATTTACTCTGGAACAACAACAACTAGATTTCTACTTTATATTTTACAAAGATAAATTATTAGAAATATTAAAGGCCAAAATATGAAATGTCAAACTCTAAAGGTAATACAAAGAAATATAAAAAATTGGTGACGGAAATATTTTCTTGAATTGACATGCACAGTATAATCTAAAATGGTAAAAGTAGATAGATTGTAAATTACATTAAAATGAAATAATTCTGTTGAATAAGGTACTATGATTAGGCATAGGAATTAAGCTACAGACTGATATTACATATATTATCAAGAACCCAAGCTGCTAAGTTTTTTTTTTGGGGGGGGGGCTTTATCTTCAAAATGTGCCATAAATCCCATGGCTTCTCAACATTTCCACCCAGTTGAAGTTATTTATCTCTCACCTGCATGATGCTGCCATAACTTCTTATTGGTTCCCTGTTCTTACTTTTCCCCATTTATTGTATTTTCAACATGACAGTCAGATTGATTTTTTTATGTTTAAATTATAGATTAGTGATGTCATTCCTCTGCTTGACAACTGCCACTTGTGAACCATGTCACTGAGGGAAAGACATATTTGTTCTTTGATTAGATCTCATACTGCCATTGTTTTTCCTCTGTCCTTCTTGCTCTTCCTCACCTTATATCTTTGTTGACCTTCTTCCTGGGATGTTTCTACTACATATCTTCATAGGTAATATTAGTGATTGCTCCAAAACTTCATTTAAATGGTCTCTGCTCACAGTCTTACCCGAATCATCCTATCTATTCCTGTGACCTATATGTTTTCCAATTCCCTTATCCTGTCGTACTTTCTTCTTTTTCCTAGCACCTATTCACTCCTTAGATATCACAGCATTTAATTCTCACTTATCACTCATATGTTTATTGTTTGTATTCATGATTCCTCCCTATTTCTTGCCCCAGAATATGAGCTTCAGATTTAAGTAGTTGATTTCTATCGTTCACCAATACATTGTGTTTAAAACATCAATGTATGTGCTGAATAAAAATTTAATTTGTGAATAATTGCATGCAGGCATGCATGAATTTAAAATGAAAATTTAGAAGAGTTCTGAAAATTAACCATAACAAAAAGACATGGAATCCAGTAGGGGAAAAATACAGCATAGATGAGCACATTATTCATAGAGTAATTCAAGTAGTTAACACATATTTGAAGATATGTTTAAATTCATCATAATAATATATATTTACGCTGCTGTAAAATAGGGCTTTCCATAAAAGACTTTGGCAAAATTAGATAGTTGGATAATCCCAGAGTTTGATGATGTGTGAAGCAAGAAACATCCTCATGCACTATTAAGGGGTATAAACTGGTGTAGCCATTTTGGAATGTGTTCTGGCAGTTCTTTGTTAAGTTAATTACATTTATCACTCATGGCTCAGTGATTCCTTGGTTTGATATTTATCCCAGAGGAGGTATATGTGAAAATATTTACTACAGTATTTTCTTGAGCCAGAAAGAGATTGAAAGTGACCTAGTTATATATGATGAAGGAGGTAGATGAATAAAATATGCAATTAGACAACATGGCATCCTATGAATTAGAAATAATGAATTAGATGGATATCAAGAGAACTAGAAAGATTATAAAAATTAATGCTGAAAATATGAGGTAAGGATATAACAAACAAAATTTTGGTCAGTGCAAATGAACAACACAAAACACTGCATATTTTATAAAGACACACATGTGTTCAAGAATACAGATCAGCCACATTGTGCTGGTTATTTATTAAGGCGAGAGGAAAGGCATAATGATCAAAACCAACTGAAATGACATTTCCAACAGAACAAGTGCAAGAGCAGCCTCCTTGGCTTCCCTCCAGGGCATTTGAAGCTTCTGCTCTTTCTATTCAGACTCCTTCTTCTTTGAGGTTTTGGAGTTCTTCCAACACCTTTGGAAGCAAACCCTTGCATGACATCTCTTGTATGAAATATCTAGAATGGTTTCTTTTATCCTGACTGTATGCTAACTGGTGCAATATTTTGGCAGCATTACCCTATAATGGCTGAGGACTATTTAACTCAACCCTTTAAATATTGGAGAAGGGAGAAAGAGAAAAAATATATAGAAAATATATGTACAGTAGTTCCAGTTGCTAAATAAAAAATAAATTATCAATTAAAGTGTTTGTAAGTTAGAATATATTTAAATATATTTTTGCTTAAATTTTGGGCTTGCCAATAATTTATTGTAAGATTATAATGTTTGCGGGTATGACTATATATCCATCTACCACCATATATTTTTTAAAAGTATATATAAGGTCAAGGAACAGATCATGAGTTATTTCACTAATAATGGAAAAGGGAAGCTTCCTCTGGGAATTGGTATCATTTTGGATGAAGCAGTCCACTTACGTGAGGGAAATACCTGAGAAGGGGCAGTTTTCAGGTCTCAGAAGCCAACACTCTTGGCAGCTTGGGAATGAGTGTTTTGATCTTGAAGGGACCATAGAGGCCACTGAAGCACCAATTTTTTATCTATTACACCAACCTGCATCCCTGCCATTGCATGTATGTTAACACTTAGATTGTGTACATGCAACAAACCTAGAATCAAAAGCAAACCTTTCCTTCCTTCCTTCCTTCCTTCCTTCCTTCCTTCCTTCCTTCCTTTTTTCCTTCCTTCCTTCCTTCCTTCCTTCCTTCCTTCCCTCCCTCCCTCCCTCCCTCTCTCCCTTTTACTTTCCTGTTCCCCTTAACCAAATTTTCTAAGGAGCAATTAAGGATTGAATTATGTTTCTTACTGATGACAGTGAAGTTGTTCTTTCTTGCTTAAAATGCTTAGAACAACACTTCAATCTTTAATTCTTTTGCTCATTCACTCATTCAATGTGGTTTAATTATAAAATTACTACATCTTCAGTAGTTAAAACAATAAGCCTTCATTTTACTTTAAATTGGAAGAAAGTATTATTATGTTACATATTTCGCCAGTTTTATATAAATATGTATCTTGATATCAAGGTTAAATAGATAAAATAAATTTTATGTTATTATTGAGTAATGACAGAGTTATAAGAGTGCCATGAGAAAATAAAACATGAGGTACAAAGTATACACATCTTTTTTTTTTCTTACAACTAGTTTGTCTTGTAAGCAAAGAGGAGAAAGCTATCATTCAGAAAGCAATTTGTCAGCAGGGAAGCCAAAACATTTCTGTCTTATCCCTATAAACATGAATTATGTTCTTATTCAGTAGAATTCTTAAACTCATTAAAACAAGTAAACTCTTCTTATTTGAGAGTCATAAAATGAGCACTCAAATTTCAATTACACTAATATTGACAGCCTGTTCCATCTATCAAAGTACTAGGAATGCATATTAGTGTCCCTGAAATTTCTGTGTTTTTATACATGTAATATATAAAGAATTAATATTTTGAAATGGGGTACTCCTATGCTCAATCCTAGCTGGGTGACATTGAGTGAACCATACAGTGATTTCAATTCTCAGTTTTCTCTTTCTCAAATGGGGATAAGCATGACACTCAGTGTCATATAATTAGATTTATCAAGGCATAGATATGTTTCATTTTATAACCCAAAGAAATGAAAGGGTCTTTATTATTTATATAAACTTGTTGAGTAATTAAATTTGTTAAGTAAACTTGTTAGGTTATGAATAAACTATTATTGTTTTATAATTAGAGAATCGCCAAATAACTTTAATTTAGTTAAGTCTTCTAATCTTTGACATGCTGTTTTCAAAGCTGGTCTGTGAAAGAACACAGATTGGAGAGGTCAGTGCCTGGTCATCCTATGACAGTGGTGGACTGGCATATTCCTTACCCATGCTCACATGGAAAGACAAAAAAAAAATCTATTTCTATAACATAAAGTACATTTGTCTAAAACAAAAACCTAAGGATCCATGGACATGGATATGGACACATACAAGTGTGTCACATAATAAAAATTCTCCCAGAACTTGGTTTCTAGGCTTCAGTCCTATGAGGCAATGGGAAACCACTATAGTTATCAATTAAAAAGAAGTTCAGTTTGGATTCTCCTAGGCTGAGGTTGTATTGAGGAATGGCATTGTCCTTCCTCAAAGGAGATCAGTGGCTCACTCAGAAACCAAGCTTACAGTGTCAGCACAAAGCAGAAAACATTAATGGCTGACTAGCTTTCTCTCTTTTCTCCCTCCTTCCCTGCCTCCCTCCTTCCCTCATCCCTCTCTCCTTCTGTTCTTTTTCTTTCCTTTTTTTGGGACACTAATAATGCATTGCATATGCATGCAATGGAATGGAATAAAGAAAGCCATGGAAATAGTGCATTCATTGGCTATCACTAGAAACTTTAAACAGTTGCAACTATATTTCCTCTCCGGAAATATGGAACACGCCATGCTGACACAGAAAAAAAACGATCATGGCAATCCAGCACTATCTGTAGTATATAGATCAATAATTGCTTATATGCTAAGTAATTTCATACCCAAATATAGTGTAAAGACATTGTCAACTTAATTTCCCCAAAGTATTCACTTTCTGGACTCTGTTTTATGTTGTTAACTACTGAAGTTGTGATTACCCATAGTCAATATGAAAGAGACTCTATTTTAATAAAATCTATCTAAAAACTTAGTTTACATTTCCAATTGTATTATACAGTATATGTGGATAAGAGGCAAGAATTAAAAGTAAAGAAAAATAAAAACCACGATTCCTGATGTTCAAGGAAAGCTACAACAATTCTGTTATACTTGACATTGTCATAGTTCAATAACCTGGATACCTTGACCCTGAGAACAATAATAGTAAAAAAAAAAAAAAAAGATCAATGTGAACTGGTGTTTGAAGGAATTAAGAAAGAGGTAGAACTTATATTGGGTTTGTGAGGTATAAGTAGAATTAAATGTGTGACTAATGGTAATACGAAAGTGAGTGAAGTATACTCCAAGTTTATATAGATTTGAAAGTCTGTACCTTTTGCTTAATATCTCTGTTATAGGAGAGTTTTACCTAAGAGCAACCTCCAAATTAGACATAGAGCATGAGACATTTCTTAGGGATTGTTCTTGGAGTCAAAACCTGTGAGAAGGCAAGGACAAAAGAAGGATTTCTCAGGGAAAGAAGCAGAGCTAGGTGCATTCCCCATGATGAGAGGTACTCTGCTGAGCTTACAGGAAGTGTAAGCTCACGTCACAGTTGTACTAAATTGGGGGGAAAGGGGCAAGATTTCATATACCTTTTATGACTACTGATTGGATGCCACTGGCCTGTGTCAGGAAGTGTGATTTTTGTCAGGGAAGATGTATTCATTTGAGGAGGTCTTCAAAGCAGGTGGACACCTGAGAGTCATCTTCTGTCATCAGAAGTAGGGGACCAAAGACTTTATTTCTGAAGGGGAATCTGGAGAGTACATCACAGCCCAACACATTCTCTAAGGCCAGTTTTTCTTTTGTTAATGATAACATACACATTTAAATGAGGTAGTATTTTTATAAATCCAATGAATGAATATAATATGCTGAAAACTGAATGGGTGGGATAAATCATGATGAAGTTGAATGAGAGATCTATCTAATCTTTACTCCTGGAACCAGATATTAAGGTTATAAAATGTGGAAGAGGAATTTGACTTCGATGCAAGAAGGCAAGAGGAGTCCACCTACTTGGCTAGATTACTTCAAGTGGAATGCTGATAACTTGACTATCCAGCAATCACTTAGGCAACTGTCAATATTGGCCTAATTTTTTAATATGGATGATAGAATGGAGAAAAACAAATATTTATAGGAAACACTTTAATAAAAAGGGAAAAAGGAAAGTACAGCAAAAAGAGAAAAACTGTTGTCTTTTATTGTTATGGTAATTCGAAACTATAAAGCAATATTACCACCACTGAAAGATATTTGTATTTTTATAGGATTTTATTTTGGAAAATGAAGTTTCATTGTTGAAACTTGCTTTTCCAAGAGTCTGTGGGCAATTGTGAATATCCTAAAAAAATTCTTGAATAACATAATTTTGTTAGACCTCTACAGCAAGAGGGTCTCAGTATCAATTCAGTAAGTTGATTTTACAGGTCAGGCAACACCTAGATTGAGTAGATATAAATACCTTGTGCCATAGGTGTGACACATTTATGCAAGTCTCAGTAATTGACAATAAGAAAATATTTTCTGCAGGCCCACTGTGCTCTGAATGTGTAAATGATAACATGCTTTGAAAGCAGGTTATGCACTGAGGTTTTTCAGAATCTTCAGCTAATTATAGGAGCTATTGTTCTCTTGCCACCATGCACTAAACCCTGAAAATGACATTGCTACACAGTCAAAAAGAAAGTGTCCATCTTGCAATATGTTTATCCCAGAGTGAATTTAAATTGGATTTTCATTCAAGATTCAATCTGCTCTTTGCATTTTTAATAACTTCATTCGTATACATTACAACTTACCAATTTAAACATTCAACTAGTGATTTTTATTCATAGAGTTGTTCAATACTCACCAATATGTAATTTTAGATTATCCTATCACTCCTCCACCAAACCCATAACCATTAGTAGTCACTCCTCATTCTTCCTTACTCTAGCCCCTGACAATCACTGATAGGTTTCTTCTCTCTATAAATGTGCCTTATCTAGATTTGTCCTATGAATTAAATCTTACAATATGTGTCATTTGTGACTCGTTTACATCATTCAGCCTGATTATTTTGAGGTTCATCCACATGTACTATAGATCAGTATTTTATTTGTTTTTATGATTGAATATTATTCCATTTTATGATTATGCCACATTTTGTTTACCCATTCCTAAATTATTGGCCATTTGGGTTGTTTTCCACTTTGGGGCTATTACTAATAATGTTACTATGCAGACATACCTTTTCATTTTTCTTGAATATGTAGCTTGGGGTCTAATGTTGGATTATATGATAACTCTAAGTTTAACATTTTGAAGAATTGCCAAATTGTTTCTCAAAATAAACTACCTCACTTTATATTATTCCCAGCAATGTCTCAGGCCCCAATGTATTTTTGAATAATATTCTATAAAATTTTTTGAGATGAAATGTCAAAAAATAACATTGTGAGTTTTATTTTGTTTTTTGAACGCAATTATGCATATGAATGCAATACAGCATTATATATTGTGGTGGTAAGAAAGAAAACTAGAGAAAAATATCAGTGAAAATGTGACATCAAGATATGAATTGGTGATAATTTTAATTCAGATAATTGATAAACATTTTGAAAACTAAACATATGAGATTAAAAACTCATGAAATGATATTCATGAAAATGAATCATTGCCGGTAGACATCCGTGAATTGTGCATGAACCAAAAACCACGTGTAAGCCATTAGGCACGAAAAGTGTGCTATGGGGAACTCCCAGTGTCAATCCTGCTGGTTTGAGAATGCCCAATTCATGTGACTTCCTACCTAGCTCCTTCTAAGTCTACATTCAGCACAGCATCTGAGATGGGGTGACCTGCTGGAGCCTCACGGCCTCATGGAGATGGATGGGGCTTGCCAAGATGCCAATCAGTCTGTTTGCTGTAAGACCCCTGCCATACTACGAAGCAAGTGCTGAACCAAGACTACCAAGATTCCTCCCACTGAGACCTTATCCCTGCCTTTGATGTACTTCTCCTTAAACAAAAAACAGGAGCCATTTTTTAGTTTTTTGTTTGTTTGTTTGTTTGTTTGTTTTTTAGTTTCAGCTTCTACCAGAACTGGAAGATTTATCAGGCACTTCACTTCTTTTATACCCAATTTCTAGCTCTGGCTCTAATTTTACTAATTATTTTAGACTTCCTGTTTCTCAGGTGGCTCATACCACCTGAGCAGAAAACTGTGAAGATAAGTGCATGGAGTACTGTATACATGGCACATGTTAAGGGCATCTGAGTGGCAGGCCACTCCCCTTGTGCTAGGTGCTGGAAAGGCAGTCTGCTTACCCTGTAGGCACAACCCTGAGCTTGAGGTCATGTGTTTCAGTCCCTTGGCTTGCTCAGCCTGCTCCCAGATTGGTCACTGCAAGGACAGTTAGCAGAAATTGCATTGGTGGCTGACTGTAATCTGCCTAGCTACTGCCTGAGTGTATATATATGGTAACTGCGCAATAAAATCGGACCTGCTTCCTGCTAGGTATCCAGAGGTCTTGATTAGTGATTCTGTAGCCACACTCTCCTCTACCCTGTTCTGTAGACTTCCTCCCTGGAAGAGATAGAGCCCAGGCAGGAAACCACCCAGTCAAGGTGGTGGCCACCTGACAATAAATCATTTGGTAAAGATAATTTTGAGTTGACTCCAGTCCCTTTATTAAACAATGGAGGAGATGCTTTTCCCTCTGGAATCAGAGAAATCATAACAAAATACTTTAAATCTATAATGATGTAAAAATAATATTAGCAATGAAGTGCAGGGCATTGGGGAGAAATAGTATAGGATTTATTTTCTTTCTTTTTATTTATATGTTCTAATTAGTTATACATAACAGTAGAACACATTTTGACATATCATACATAAATGGAGCATAACTGCTCATTCTTCTGATTGTACATGAAGTAGAATCACACCAGTTGTGTAATTATACATGCATATAGGGTAATAATGTTTCATGTATTCTACTATCTGTCTTTCTCCTCTACTCCCTACCCTCACTTCACTCCCCCTCTGTCTAATCCAAACTACCTCTATACTTCCTTAGCTCTCCCACAACCCCATTGGGAATTAACTACCATTTTGCAGAGAAAACATTCTTTTTTTTTCTTTAATTGACTTATTTCTCTTAACGTGATATTCTCCAGCTCCACCTTATTTACTGGCAAATGCCATAAATTCATTCTTCTTTAAGGCTGAGTAATATTTCAATCTGTACATACACTGTATTTTCTTTATCCATTAATCTGTTGAAGGGCAGGTAAGTTGATTCTATGGTTTAACTATTGTGAGTTGAGCTGCTATAAACATTGATGTGGCTGTGTCACTGTAGTATGCTGATTTTAAGTCCTTTGAGAATTAACTAAGAAGTGTGATAACTGGGTCAAATGGTGGTACCATTCCATGTTTTCTGAGGAATCTCCATACTGCTTTCCATAGTGGTTGCATCAATTTGCCATCCCACCAGCAATGTATGAGAGTACCTTTTCTCCACATCCTCGCCAACATTTATTGTTGCTTGTATTCTTGATAATTGCCATTCTGAATGAAATGAGATAAAATCCAAGAGAAGTTTGACTTGTACTTTAGTATAGGATTTTAAAAATTATGCATTTTAAATTCTCCTGCCAAAGATAACAGATGCCAAACATGGGTAGATGTACAAGAGGAAGGCTACCCAGGATTCTGAATACAGAGGCCAATTCAGCCACAGCCTGTTCCAAACAATGACATAATCTTGGATTGTCCTGCCTGCTGACCAAAGTGTGCTGTGATTGCCAGAACACTGGGTGTTCAAAAACTGAACAGACACTGATCCAATACTTGGGCAAAGATGATATTGTAATGTTACCAAGAAAAAAAGAAAAAGAAAAGAGAAAAGATGCAGGACCCAGGAAAAGTAAAAAAAAAAAAAAAAAAAAAAAAAAAAAAAAAAAAAAAAAAAAAAACATTAGGAAGGTAAAATACAAGAATGATGCCAAAAGCAGACAGAACAGGTCCAAATGTGCCAAAGTTAACAGGAGTGACAATCACAGTAAGGAGAAAGCATTTCATAATTTTCAGACTTCAGCCACTACTTATGAAATAGCCTGGGTGGCACTGAAGTGTCAATACTGCATGTACGTGCCATACATGGAAAGAATCTTCCATTGGTCCACTCAAACATGACATTCTATATTGACATTTACAAAAGCAGTCTTTTATTTTTTATGAAAGTGAACATTATGAACTTCTATTTACTTGTTGATAGATACTTAGAAAATCCACAATTTAGTTGTCTCCTATTAAAATTCTTTAAAATTAAATTGTTCTTTAATCATAAGTAATGTTTCTTACAGAAGGTGTGTTGGTTTGGTTTCAGAATACTTTTGCTTCAGTAAATTAAAAATTATTTCTTGAAAAGATTCAGAAAATATTAATAACGAGTTATATTAAATGTTGGTTGAACTTTAAGTGGTGATCAAATCAAAAGCACCGACTTTATTAAAAAATATCAAAACACATTCTTATCTCCCTCAAAAGAGACTCAGATAAATAATTATTCTAAGAATATTAATATGAAAATAACTGGCTGCATCTGTTTAAATTTTGTTGACCATGGTCTATGCATCACTTTACCTCAGCTTTGTTGGAAGTACTTTGTTTTTAAACGAATAAAAAAATCCACATCACGATTCCTTGTTCTCCAATGTTGTACATGCTTACTCTTGTTGTTCTTCTGTCTGTATCATTACACATCACTCTCACATTTTATCATTAACTCTTCTCCCATCCTTCCTGAATACACACAGAGAATGCCACTTCTTTTATTTCTGTATAATTCTATTGGACTCTTTCTTTTTTTCCTACAGCAACATCCTAACAAATAACCTTCTTTGTGTTTAAATTTAATACCAACAACAACTACTAATAGTAGCCATCATTTTTAGCATTGAAAAAACCCTAGACATCTATCAAAAAACAAACATATTTTCACAAAACCCTTACTTTAAGAAAATGGAAAAGATCAGAGTAACCAGTTATTTTGAAACAATCATATAGACCTCGTAAGATGTAAGGAGATCATCTGAATTCAAATCCAATTCACTTTAGGGCTACTCACTGCTTCCTAATATCATTCTGATTCATTCAAAGCAACTAACTTCACAGACTTAAAGCGAATAAAAATGTATAATTTCAGGCCTTCCGCCTCTAAAGGTCTGTCAATGGGTATGAATGGAAGCCAGCAGACCAGGTGACTAAATGTTTACAGTAATGAATTTATGAAGTTACAAATCAAGAGGGATTAACCACAGCCCAATCCCCTTATCTTCTCTTTTATGGCTAATCCTCCACCATGGGTACCACCTGTAGGTGATTAGAAAATTACAGGCTTGAATTTGACCTCCTTTCCCCACTCTCTTCTTACCTGCTGGTTGCAGATGAACTGATATGACCCTCCTGTTCCAAGTGGGAGCATTATTACTGCTACAGAAAGCCCAGAGTAGGTGCTTTTAATGCATGTCCCAAAGATTATCACCTCTTACTCAGCTCTCAGGGAAGTATAGGTAATAACCCTATTCTAGAACATGTTTTTAGAAAGAATTTCACATTTCTAAAGGCTCCTAAATTTTCTTAACTCAATCCACACATACAACTGTTCCAATTCAAGCCATATATTTAAAAAGATTAACCTTATCATTCATAGCAAAATTCTGTCATGATTGATTAATTTTTTCTCACCTTCTATTTTTTGAAACATGAACTATTTAAAGGTTGATATCATAATGAAGGAAGCTAAATAATGCAGTAGTGTCCCCCGTGACTGTTAGTGATCTGTTGGAATTTTATGAAAAAACAGTATAATTTGGTTTATTTTCTAATTCTCTTTATGGTTGAAAAAGTAGTTTACAAAGAGAGAAAAACAACCAAAACTAAAGAAATACAAAGAAAACCCTCTTGATTCCTCGATTTTTAGAGTGAGTTGAAATCAGCAAAGACAGATGAGGGATAGGATCTCAAAAACAACACTAATATTACATTCTCCTCAGGTATAGAAGGTGAGAGCCATGCTCACCTAACACATATGTCAACAGTGAAGCAATTCTGAATTTTTATCCCTACAGCAGTTCAGAGACAATGATATATGAAAATGTATTGACTTGAAAGAAGAAATTAATTAAAAATGAGAAATTCATAAACGTGGAGGTTGAAGAATTCTCCAGGGTCACTGCCTTCACGCAAAGTAAACTTTCTTTGGGTTCTCTGAGTGATACTCCCTCTTTGCCAACTTAGTGTGACTGAAATGAATGTCTCAGCCAGCTTTGTGGCTTGAATTTTTTTCACTACCTGTTCAGGTAATCAGTCAGAAAACAATGTGAACGCCTTTGCTTCTGTCAATTAAATTAGGTCAAAAGTGTAACAGCAGCAAAAAAAAAAAAAAAAAGAGATCAGACAGTTAAGCAAAAGCCCAAGACACTAGAGCACCTTATGGTATGAGCAAACAATTCACTGCACAATTTCTGGAGAGAGTAAGCTCACAAACTGTTAAATACTGTTTTCCTTTGGGTAAAATTTTAATTAAAAAAGCAGCATGGATGCAGATTTCAGATCATCACTATTCAAATAGCTGAGAAAGCTGTTAGAATTTTAAAACCTTATAGTATATCATTTAAAAATATTTTTTGCATGTATTTAAAAATGATTTGATCAAAGTTTGTAAGAACACTGTGGAAAAATAGAAATCCAGGATAAGGTTGATCCTGCTGTGATAGTGTGGGATGCTGTTAAAGGTTTGCTCCCATAGGTTTTGGTAAGTTTGGTCATTTCCTGAGAAATTTATAATGATAATTAAGAAATTTTAAAATTGGTTTGAATGTCATTTCTTTGTAAAGTACTGATTTAATGAAAAAGATGAATGATAAGGAATCAAATAGTCTCAAGGAGATCTTAGACATGAACTAAATAAACAACTGATACTGAGGAAAAAATACAAAAGCAACAAAACCAAAAAATTAACTAATTGAAATTATTATCTTATTGTAAAGATTATAATCTACAGCCTTATTTATAAAACTGAGAGAAATTGTCTCATGTTGAATGACAGAGAAATGTCTAAGAAATTTTTTAAAATAAAAAGCACCTTAAATACCTACAATTGTTCTTCTACAATTCCACATTGTTCATTTAAAAATAATATTTCTAGAAATAAACCATACAATAGTCAATAAATATAGGCCTTATTTTTCTGTTTCAAAAAGTTTCATTATTATGCCCAGAGCAATATTTATCATTTCAAAAAATGTAGTACATAAGCGTTGTATTTATTATATGTATTCTAGAGCTTTCCTTGTTATTCTTTTGATATTGTTGCTAACAAAAGCATTTTCCACAATGGAAAGTGTAGGTAGTCAAAAATTTATTTATATGAATTATACACATACATAAACTAGGCATACAGATTTATGTTTTGTGTGACCCTTTTAACTCTCTGAACTTGCTGTTAAGTTGTATATTTTTCCATGGGAGCGCGTAACTCATGAGAAAATGACTAACATTGAAAACTCAGTTAAGTCTCAGAAATAGGCATTAGTTCTCAGACATGACTCTCCTTTTGGGAAATCAAAGTTTTTATTGCTGGATAAATTAATGTTTCAAATGTATGAATACAGATGCTGTTTGCAAATTTGTCACAATCTGTCTCCCGACAGAAGAATTTATACTGTATACAGTAATAGAAAACAGAAAACTGCATATTTCACTAAATTGCAGCTGTGTGTAGATTTATGTGATTACTTTTTGTCAGTGAAACATGTAGTGAAACACCCATGTATTTCACTGGAGTATTGTAAATGGATGCCATATATTTATTTTTAAACTTATTCTACATTTATTTCACAAAATATATAATGCCCTCATTGCATTAAAAAGTACCATATTAAATCTATTCAGAGTAATTTCAATGCTTCAAAAGGCAGTTTATATTTAAAATACTGAACAGAATTTTTAACATTCAGTTTTACTAGAGTAACACATGTGATTTTCTATCCAAGTATTTTTTTAGACCTTGAAACTATATCAATACCTTGAATTATAATAATATACAATAAGTTTTGGACTTGATTATGATTGGTAACTACACATGAACATTGCAGTCCTAAATAAAATCACTATATATTAGGCAAATTGCCTAATTATTTATGCCATTGTGTGTACATCATTCTGCATATGAAAAACTCACAATGTTTAATCATGGGTTCTTACTGTACGGAAAAATATTATACAGTATGTCTCTTGGTGTTGCATAATTAATAGTATTTTTTATATTATTTTAAACTGAAAACAAGAATAGCCCTTTTCCAAAGAAGTTTTTCCACCTCTAATTTCCCATAAAATTAACCTAAGATGAAATTAATGTCACCTGAATGCTAACCCCACAATGCCATACTATCCAAGTCATGAGTCAGGAAGCATTGCAGTTGAACATCCAATAACAAAGTCATTTCCAGTGTCAAAAAAAGAAAGAAAGAAAAAGGCTAGAATTTTTACATTAAATCAAATTGAGACCGAGCTTTCAAAAAAATTAATTATTAATCTGTAGTTTGAGAAGAAACTTTCTTGGAAAGCTAGGAGAATAAATTGGATCATAAATATTTCTTGCTCCAGTATCTAACAGTATAAATTAAAAATAGTAGTAAAGGGGAAAAAAAAAACATGAGTACCATCTATATGAGGAATGGTGCAACTTTATGGTATAAAACTTCGAAGGCCACAGCAAAAGAAATAAAAGTTTGTTTTTTTTTTAAGAGATAAGGCTCATTTCTCAACCTAAACTTGATTCTCAAGGATACAGACTAGAGAGGGAAAAGAAAAAATTGTGACAGTTTCCAATGTCCTTAATTTGGAAAGAAGTAAATCATCAAGGATTCTCATCTTGAGTGAGAAGAGAAAGGTCAAATGGGAGAAGAGACTGATAAAATAAGAGTTGTGGCCAACCTAATTTTATATTCATTGATGGAAGCATAAGATACAGAGAATCAAAATTAAAAGAAAGAAATTAAAACAACAATTCACAATGCTAAGCACCCTCTTATCGAAATAAGATACAAGCCACACCAATATAGTTAATCATACCGGAAAAATTAACACGATATCAGAAAAGAAAGAAAACCTTAACAACTCAAAATGAAGCTTTCCTCAGTCTTTTTTTTTTTTTAAAAGTGGTTTAGATTAAAGTTCTCATAGATGTAAGGGCCAAGTAAATTCTAATAAAAGTATCTTCTAGGGTTAATCACAAACAAGATGAAAAGTATGACATGACAATTATATGTATACACCAAAGAAAAGGTAGCCAGAACAAGATGAAGGATAAAAAAAATGAAGGAAGAGCACTAAGAGGAGGGAGAGAAGGAGGAGAGAGAGGGAAAAAGCTGCCAAAACAAACAGCTCTGAAGTCCTTGATCCATGGCAAACACTGACTCAGAAATAATTCACTGGCAAATACCCTTTGTGATAAATGCAGAAAAAAATTAAAAGACTGAATTTGTATCTCAGTTACTTTTTTTTTTCCTTTTTAATAGCTTAAGGATAGCCTTCCTTTGAGATTTGGGTTTCTTCTTCTTCTTTTTTTTTTTTTTAACAGACATTACATTAACAATTTGATATAATATTTTGTTTCCTGGCATTGCTTATATCTTATTTTCATGAGTATACTTGAAATTAAAAATGTGAAACCAGGGTCATCATGGCTAGTAGGGAGATCTGGGACATATTTGCACCAGAAACTCTACCCTTGGCCAGGGTCATAAGATTGGGAAGAAAATCTCCAGTTCTCAACTTCTCTTAGTTCTGAGGAAAAGTTGGTCTGTATGATTAGCATCTTAAGTTTTCTATGGGAGATTCTCAGAAAACTTACTTTTGTTCTGCTAGTCTTCACGCACTGAGATGACCAACACAATCCATCCCCTTGGGGGTCAGGGAAACAAAGACAGTAGTTTAGCTTTGCCTGGAAGTCATTATAGCTTTTTCTTCCAATTTACCAGAGGAAGTGGAGAAAAAATTCCAGTTTGCAACTTCTTCCCAGGGTGGGAAAGAGTTAGTCCTTATAGTCAAAGCCTCAACTTTTGGGGGAGCTGCCCAAAGAATTTGCTTTCATCTTGCCTGCCTTCAGGGACCAACAAAATCTGGCATAATCTTGCTGTCTGAAGGCTGGTGAGAATAGAGAAGATTTGGACAGGAAATTCAAATAGCTCTTCCTCCTGCTGTGGGACAGAAGAGGCTGGACACCCAAGAATTAGCAGGAAGCAGGTTTATA
This sequence comes from Spermophilus citellus, assembly GCF_964194105.1. NCBI lineage: Eukaryota > Metazoa > Chordata > Mammalia > Rodentia > Sciuridae > Spermophilus > Spermophilus citellus. Next base: position 64,432,969 of record NC_138182.1, on the reverse strand, counting down.
GGCTGCAGCCAGGTTCAGAAGGGGGGCTTTTGCTACAGTCCTTCAATCTCTCTGAATCCCGAGTTTAGAAAGTTTCAGAACTTCATACTCAGTGTGTAGAGGAGGGACTCGGAGGCTCACAATCTGCAGAAGTTCACACAAAAGCAGGTTTCTCCAGAACAGTGGAACCCAGCCCTGGAAACACAATCAAGGACACTCTGTAAATCAGTGCCCAGGACGTGGAGAGTTCTTCCCACATTCCCTCCTGCTTACTAGCTCTGCAGGACCTGACTATTGTCTATTAAAATGCAAATACTTCTGTGAAGGCCTTGGGTTATTTTCTGATTGAGCTCTAGGGCTCCAAGCATAAGCATACTCTATGTCTGAAAATTCTTTTGCAAATTTTTTGTTTTTCTCAGAATCTGAGGACAATTATGGTGAGGGTTTCTGGAGAAACTTAAGATTTTCTATGGAGAAAGGGTGCCACTATTACACCTAGCTGATCACAAAATGAATAAATTTGGGAAAAAAAAGTCTAATTTTTATTTTCTCCTTCAGTAAAGAAAGGTGATCCACCTTTTCTGGACCCACTGAAGAAACATGTTTCAGTTTAATTTGTTCTAGTACACAGTTTGGACTTGGAGAACCCTAGGTACCTGCGGATAAGAAGAAATAAAGAAATCCGGATTGGGTCAGTACACAACATTTGAAAGATCCCAAGGATTTCTGGATATACTGACTGGTTGAAGACTTTTCCTGTATGAGCACAGTCTAGATGACTGGGGGAGAAGCCTGGTTTGTCCATTGCACAAATAAAACAAATTCAAAAATGATGATGAAATAGGTGAATATCTTCCAAACAAAGAAACAAGGCAAAACTCCCAAAAATGGCCCTAATGAAATATAAATATATAATTTACTTTAGAAACAATTCAGGGGCTCAAGTGGTAGCGCGCTCACCTGGCATGCATGGGGCGCTGAGTTCAATCCTCAACACCACATAAAAATAAAATAAAGATGTTGTGTCCACCGAAAACTGAAAAATAAATATTAGAAATTTCTCTCTCTCTCTCTCTCTCTTAAAAAAAAATTCAAAATAATCTTCATAAAAATGCTGAGGTCAAGAGAAAAAGTCATAAACACAGTAAGAATTTCAACAAAAATAGGAAAATAATTAAATCCAAACCAATTCAAGCTTAAAAGAAATAATAACTGAGCTGAAAAACTCACGAGACAAATTCAACTACAGACTAGATGAAGCAGAAGAATATATCAGCAAATTTGAAGGCAGGAGAATGGAAATTATTCAGTTAGAGGAAAATAGGGTGGGGCGGGGAGAACAAAAGTTTATGGAATTCCATAAAATTGACCAATATATACATTATGGGATTCTAATTAAAAGACGTTGGGAAAAGTATAAACGGCAGCCATACCCCAGAGAAAAAAACCCCAAAATGGCGCCTAAGGACTTCTTCCTGCCTTCTTCTTCTCTGCAGTGGTGTGAAAAGTTCCCGCCCTTGTGAACTCTCCCGCCGGCGCCAATTTCAAATCTCGCTGGCGGGGAACCTTAGCCCCAATGAGAACTAATTCCTGGGTGCGGGAGCTGATATCTGGAAGAACTTGCCAATAAACGGGTGGCCTGCCATTTATCTAAGCCCTACCATCTCCCCTTTAGTTCTATATAAGCACACAGCTTTTTGCAATAAAATTGGAATTCTCCCGGCAAAGTGTCTTTGCGTGGGGAATTCTTTCATTCTGGTGCCCCGTGTGAGGAGACGGGTGAGCTCTTTCCAACAAGAGCCCCATCCCCTGCTCCGCCGAAGACTCTCCGCCCTGGTCCGCTGTTTTCAGACGCCAGCTTCCCTGCACTCACCATTGATCCGACTGTAGGTAAGGTTCCCTTGACCCCGGCTCGCCAACTCCCTTCGGGCTAAAAGCTGGTACTGTGACCGTGATCGTCTGGCACACTCCAGACGCCCGGTGGGGGGAGGGAATTCACACCACTAAGACCTTTACTGGTCGCAGTGGACCCTCTGGTGATCCATTTCCCTTTGGGGCGTGAGGCTTCTGAGTTTACACGAGAGGTTCTATGTTTTTTTTTTCTCCTCCTCCTCTGCTGCTGCTGCCGCCGCTGCTGTTTCCTGCGGGACTACTGTGTCTGGCCTTTCTACTCAGGGAAAACTGAACTCCCGGCCTGGGACTGTGTTCCGCCGGAGCCTGAGTTCTGTTTTCATTACTGACTTTTTCCACTGCGGTCGAAAACTTTCCTGATGTCAGGTTGCCCGTGGCTCCGACCCCATTGTGTCTCACAGATCGCACTTCACTGGTGACGATCTGGTAGTGCCCTCTGTAGTTCCTGGCGACGGCTGGTCATTTTGGGGACGCCCACCTGATCCCCGTTCGCCCTGGGCTTCCCAGAAGCCATTCCAGCCCGGGTTTTCCCTTTGTCTCTCTCACTTACGCTTATTCTCTCTTTCTCTCTTCCATCTCTCCCTGTGACTATGGGCACCTCTTCGTCTGTACCTGAAGCCTCACCTCTCAAATGTTTAATAAAAAATCTGGCCACACTCTCCCTCACACCAGACATCAAGCCCAAACTTTTAATCAAATTCTGTACCCAAGATTGGCCTACATATCCACTGGATAATGGCAATCACTGGCCTCCAGAAGGCTCCTTAGATCCAAACCTCCTTCAAGATCTTTTAAACTACTGCCAGCGTCTGAAAAAGTTGAGGGAGATTCTCTGCATTGAAGGTTTTAGCCTTCTCGCACAGCACCCTGCTCTCTGCTCCTCCTGCTCTCCTTCTCAAGTCCTCCTTGCTTGCAAACCCCTCCCTTCCCCTACTTCTACTCCTGACTTCGCAGATTCTTCCTCATTCGACCCAGCAGATGAACCCCCACCTTATCCCCCAGCCCCATCTGCTCCTTCTCTCCCGCTATACCCTCCTCTTCCTCAGCCTGGTTCCATGGATCCTCAGCCTTCCGTTTCATCCCCCTCCCCTCCACCCTCTTCTGCCTGCTCCACCTCCTCCTCCGCAGAGACACCCCCTTCCCCTCCCTCTCCTTCCTGTCCACTGCCTGCCTCTTTCAGTCCTCCTGTTACCAGGTCTAAGGGACTCCTTTCCACCCCCAAGACAATCGCACCCCTTCGTGAGGTAGCTGGTCCCGAGAGTGTCATCAGAGTCCATGTGCCCTTCTCCATGTCGGACATTACTCAGCTAGAGAGGAAGCTAGGCTCATTCACCACTGACCCCACCACTTACATTTGGGAGTTTCAATGGGTCCTGCAAGCATATAGCCTCACTCATCATGACATCTACATGCTCTTGGCCAATACACTTCTTCCCGAGGAAAGGTGACGGGTCTGGGAGCTAGCCCAAGCCCATGCTGATGAAAATCATAGGACCAATCCCAACCACCCCACGGGCTCTCATGCTGTCCCAGAGCAGGATCCCCTATGGGATTACAACACCCCTGAAGGCTTGCAGTCTCGTGACCTTTTTACATCCTGCCTCTTGGCGGGCCTGAAAAAGGCCACCCGCAAGGCTGTTAACTTTCAAAAGATGCAGGAGGTCATTCAAAGAAAGGAAGAAACACCTTCAGAATTCTTGGATAGACTAACCAAGGCCCTTCAACAGTACACAAACCTCGACCCAGAAACCCCTGATGGCCGTCATGTCTTAATGACATATTTTCTGGCCCAAAGCTACCCTGACATTAAAGCCAAGCTTAAAAAGCTTGAACAGGGCCCTGCTACTCCTCAGACCAAAATCCTCGCTGTCGCTTTCAAGGTTTTTCATGGTAGAGAGGATGAAAGCAAACGCCGTAGGCAGAGGGCTGAAAATGCCAAGTTCCAAATGTTGGCCCAGGTCATTCAGAGAAGGTCATCACCACACCATCCTAATAAGACACCCCCTGGAGCTTGCTTCAAATGTGGTAAGGAGGGATATTGGGCCAAGGATTGTCCTTCGTCGAGGACACCCTCCACCCCCTGCCCAAAATGTCACCAAAGGGGACACTGGGGGGTGGACTGCCCAACAACCCGGAAGGGAGGTTGGTCAGCCGCCCGGCAACCCCAGCCTCTCCTGGGCTTGGCAGAGGAGGATTGACGGAGCCCTGGGCCTTCCCTCCCGACTATTACCATCAAGAAGCAAGAGCCTAGGGTCACCTTCCTGGTGGATGGACGCTTCATTACCTTCCTCTTAGACACTGGTGCCGCTTTTTCGGTCTTGAGGGAGTATTGGGGTCCTACCACACCCTCAAAAACTCCTATTGTTGGGGTAGGAGGTAAACAGATTTTCCCTTGACCCCCCCCCCCCTTATCATGTTATATGCAGGGATCCCTTTTCTCCTTCACACACTCCTTTCTCATTATGAGCCATTGCCCCACTCCCCTTCTGGGAAGGGACATACTCTCACTATTGAAAGTCACCATTCACATATCACCCCACATCTCTCCTACCTCTCATTTCCTCATGATGTTCCTAGGGGCAGATACACCTCCTTCACACACTCTTCCACAACTATCTGAACCAGTTAACCCTGAGGTTTGGGACACAACTACACCCTCTATGGCTAAATGCAGTCCTATTCATATTGTCTTACGGGACCCTTCAAGATATATTAGTCAACCACAATATCCACTCACAACCACAGCCCTCCTGGGATTAGAACCCATCATCCAAGATTTATTACAAGAGGGATATCTTAGGCCTACACACTCTCCTTTCAACACCCCCATTCTGGCAGTTAAGAAACCTAACGGGTCCTACAGGCTGGTTCAAGACCTTCGCCTTGTCAACTCCTCTGTGGTCCCTCAGATCCCTGCCACTACTACCCACTTCTCTGTCCTAGATTTGAAAGATGCATTCTTTTCTATTCCCTTGTCCTCAGAATCTCAGGATATCTTTGCTTTTACGTGGACTGACCCTAACACCCGCCATTCTCGTCAGCTTACCTGGACTGTCCTCCCACAGGGATTCAGGGATAGCCCCCATCTCTTTGGCCAAGTTCTTGCCCAGGACCTCACATCCTTTCACCCCACCTGTCCTGACTCTACTCTCCTTCAATATGTTGATGACCTTCTTCTATGTAGTCCCTCTTGGGAACACTCTCAATCCCACACCGCCCAGCTTCTTAATTTCCTAGCAGACAAGGGATATAGGGTGTCTCCCCACAAGGCCCAGGTTTCCCAGTCTGCTATCACCTATCTTGGTTTTCGCCTTACACCCGGGAAAAAGGAAATAACACTAGATAGGAGGCAACTCCTCTCTAATCTTCCAGTGCCCCATACGAAAGCCGAAATACTATCATTCCTAGGACTAGCAGGTTATTTTAGGGCCTGGATCCCAAATTATTCTCTTCTAGCCAAACCCCTGTATGACCTAGCAAAGGGACCCCCTAGTGAATCTCTTGCCTCTTCCCCCAAATACCACTTCCGCAGGCTTCAGCAACTCCTCTTAAAGGCACCTGCGCTTCACCTTCCTGATCTTCCAAGAACATTTCATCTATATGTCCATGAAAAAAGGGGAAAAGCACTTGGGGTCTTAGGTCAAAACTATGGGCCTACATTTGCACCTGTGACATATTTGTCCAAACAACTAGACCCTACCATCCGTGGGTGGGCCCCTTGCTAAGAGCTCTGGCTGCTGGACAAATTGTACACAAAGAAGCCTCTAAGCTGACTTTTGGGGCCCCTTTAACTATCCACTCCCCACATCACTTGAAGGATCTTTTAGCTTATAAGGGCCTTCAAACCCTTCCTCCATCCTGAGGTTTGTCACTCCTCATTTCTTTTCTGGAAAACCCTAATATTACGTTCCTCCCCTGCTCTGCACTGAACCCTGCCTCACTGCTCCCAACGACTCCCACGTCTGACACACCAACTCATAATTGCTTGGAAACCTTAGATTATTTCCTCCCCTGTCATCCTTCCATTTCTGAGGGACCACTCACCAAGCCTGACCTTATCTGGTTCACTAACGGCAGTTCCTTTAGACAGAATGGCACTCATTACTCTGGATATGCTGTAGTTTCAGCCACTGAGATTATAGAGGCCAAAGCTCTGCCTTCAGGAACTACCAACCAGCAGGCTGAACTCATAGCAGCCACTCGTGCCTGCCTTCTAGCTCAAGGCAAATCCCTCACCCTTTATACTGACTCAAAATATGTCTTCCATATTCTATTATCCCATGCTGCAATATGGAAGGAGCGAGGCCTACTTACCACCAAAGGTAATGTGATCACTAATTCGGCTCTTATAACCAATCTGATAGAGGCCTCCCACTTACCCACCCAGTTGGGAGTTATCCATTGTAGGTCCCATCAGAAGGACGGCTCTCTTATCACTGAGGGCAATGCCAAGGCTGACCAGGCGGCACGAATGGCTGCTAGCACTTCCAATTATGGCCCCCCTGGGGGACATATAATGACCACCTTAGACAGCTCATCTGAAGCCCCTACTTCTTCCAGTAAGAACAAGGATCTTTTTGAGTTCCTTCATACTCTATTCCATTCCAACTCTCAGTCTTTGACCCTCTTTTTACAGAGCTTCTTTTCCCTCACCCCTTCTGACAAAGCCATGCTACAGAATATAGCCTCTAATTGTCAGATCTGTCAGCGGACCAACCCTCATACTCCTTTAAGGCCTAAACCTTTCCCCTCCCACCAAGCTCGGGGACACACTCCTGCTGCTGACTGGCAGGTGGACTTCACCAACATGCCCACAGTACGGCGCACTAAATACCTCCTTGTCTTTGTGGACACCTTCTCTGGTTGGGTTGAGGCATTTCCCACTTCCAATAAAAAGGCTTCCACTGTAGCTTCAATCTTACTGACAGACATCATCCCTAGGTTTGGTATGCCCACTTCCTTACAATCTGACAATGGTCCTGAGTTTATTTCTAAGATCACACAAAAGGTCTCTCAAGCCCTCTCCTTCAAGTGGCATTTCCACTGTCCATATCTCCCCCAGGCTTCAGGAAAAGTGGAAAGGGTAAATCGGACTCTAAAGGAAGTCCTTACCAAATTGACAATGGAATTAAACTTAGACTGGGTCAAACTCCTTCCCTTGGCTTTGCTTCAAATCAGAGCTCTCCCTAAGAAACCATCTTTACTGTCTCCCTTTGAGATAATGTATGGAAGACCTCTTATACCCCCTGGGTTGGTCATTTCACAAGGACCTCTCACCCGAGATTTGTCTTTGCCTCTCTTGTTTCATCTCCGCTCGGAACTCTGGAAATATCAAGACTGGATTCTTCGGGACCCAGTCTCCTCTCCAAACACTCCTCCCTTAACACCTGGAAGTCTAGTCTATTATAATACCCCAGAGGAGAAAGGGCCTCTTACCCCCAAATGGGAAGGCCCCTATCCTGTCATTCTCTGTACCCCCACCGTTGCCAAACTCTCCTTACCAGACAACCGTCTCACTCCCTGGATTCACATTTCTAGGTTGAAGCCATATCACCAAGAGGCCCCACCTGCTGACGACAGGACCACCCCAGAGGAACTCCAAGAATCACCTCCTGAACCTCCCCTTTACTCCTGCTCTCCACACCCATCTCACCCCTTTAAGTTGCGGCTCACACGGTGTTCCCCACAGCCCAATTCCTCTTAAAGAAGGCACAATGAGCTTTCCCAACACCTCAGTCTTCTCTCTCTGCTTGTTTTTTGTGCTCTGCTTCTTTTCTGTGCTCTGTCAGGACCGGTCTTTACCCTCCTCTCCTACCATGTATCTATTCACCCTTCGGGAACGATACTCAGAACATGGCATGCTGAAGGTCCGCGAAGTGGATGCAACTACTTGCTTCATCCACAACTGCACCTCTATTTCCCTAAAATTGTCACCTTCCAGGACCTTCGTCCCTGGTAGCTGGAACTGGCCTTTCATTTGCTTCCTTTTTGATCAAACCAAAGGCTATTGCCATTGGTGGCCTGAGATATATAATGGGTGCCCCTATTGGTCATGCAGGTTCCATGATGAACGTGGTAGCTATTCTTACCACTCACTTGGTTACCCTGTAGGATGGACTTCTAGTTACCTAAAGTGGCATAAAGGCTCTTCATCCGATAACCATGGATGGTATACTTTAGATATACCTGACCCCAAGGCCAAACGTTGGGACTATGTTGAGTTTGCTGTCTATGCTCGGACAACCTCAGCCAGACCCACAGGGTGGATGACTGTTGGCCGCACCCGGATTACGCCACCTAAGGCAACCATCCAGGTAGTCGAGCACATCAAGGAGTCAGAATCAAAACTTCAAGATCTTATCCATAGCCCATCCAAAGAGGATTCAGAGCCTTTAACCCCCTCAGGCCTCCCTCCCACATGGCTCAATTTGCTACACCAAACTCTTCGATTATTAAACTCCACCCCTCTTTCTGTGCCTACTTCTCAGTGCTTTCTCTGTGCTTCACTTAGTCATCCACTTCTAGCAGCGGTCCCATTAGCAGCAGGAAATATTTCAGCAAAAACCTACAATTTCTCTAAGAAATGACAACCCCTACACGTGACACGTATCCCACTATGGGAAAGTTATTCCACCAATACTTCATTTCCTTTCATCTGTTTCCACCTGCCAACAATGAATCCTTTACCCATTTGTTCCTTGAGCTATAGCACCCCATCGAGCCCTGCATTTATGCAACCTGGACATTTCCTCTGGTGTAACGGGTCTTTAAGTACCTCAACAATCCATGTCTCTGGCACCTGTTTCTTGGTTACTGTAGTTCCTCAGCTGTCTTTATATACTCCCACCGAATTCCGACAGTTGGCCCTACCTTCCCGCACCCGTAGGGCAGTCTTTCTGCCGGTTCTGGTAGGCCTCACTTTAACAACCTCAGTGGCGAGCCTCGGACTCTCCGGTGGAGCTATAGGTCATGCTCTATGGGCATCCAATGACCTGCAACAAAAACTGCAGGAAGCACTCGATACCACTGCTGAGTCTCTGGGCTCCTTGCAGCGGCAGGTTACTTCATTGGCACAAGTGGCTTTACAGAACCGAAGAGCGATTGATCTTCTCACTGCAGAAAAAGGGGGTACATGCCTGTTCCTCAGAGAGGAATGTTGCTACTATGTTAATGAGTCTGGGCTAATAGAAAAAAAATGATGTTAAATTGCAGGAATTATCGACCCAATTGCTCAAACCCACCTCCTCTAATCCCATAACGGGGTTCTTCCAATCCTCTCTTGCCATGTACTTACTACCTATCTTGGGGCCCCTTATTGGGATGCTCCTTTTCTGTGCTCTCTTGCCCTGCATAATGAAGTTCCTTCAAACCCAATTGCAGAAAATTTCTAATCAAACTTTCAACCAGCTTCTGCTTAGGCACTACCAGCCTCTGATGACCGATGAACCCCCAACATCTCCAAGAGAACAGTTCACTCAGTGCTGAGGCTCCCTACCAGGCACGATGGAATGCAGCGGACATCAGACAGCGGGAGACAACGAGCTCGGAGAACCTCTTAATCTGCCATCCTGGATTCATGAGTCTTTATGTCCTTTTAAGCCTCCTCATGGCCCTTGGCCTCTTCTCTGTCAGTCCCCCAACATGGAATTTCTGCCAAAAATTGACCTTTGCTTTAATCTTTATCTTCATTCTGTTTTTATTTGCTCTGATCTTCTTCAGGTGCTGGTGATGCCATGTCCAGGCAACTCTTCCAGTATTTCCTAGAGTCTCTGCTACAGGACCACTGGCTGATACCAAGAATCTCCTCCATCCAGGACTGGTTTGATGCCATCGAGGACTTGTGGCTTCAAGAAACTTTTATGGACTTTACCCCTACCACAGTAGTTGTCTGTAGCCACTGACTGTTATTTCTGGCTGCCCTGGTGTTCTCAGACCTGTCCCCCGAACATTCCTCCACTTCCCCTTCTAGGTCTAACGCCGCCCACCATTAAGCACGAAGTAGCCAGAGGACTTTACGCCATCCCCCATGTCACTTAGAAAAACAAAAAGGGAGGAATGTTGGGTGCAGAGCAGGCTGAACTGTGTTGTCTGCAGGGCAGGCTGAACAGATGTTGGCTGCAAGATAGCCCACACACTCAAACCCCCCTCTATCTGGTCCTTTATCACCTGTTTGTGTCAAGTCCCGCTCAAGGCTGAGCACTCAACCCCACTTGGGCCAACAAGGCAGCTTGCAGACCCAGAGGCCCCATTAGATTTGGGCTATAAAAACTCCCTCCTGCCAGGCCCCTCTCTCTCTTGATCTTTCTCTCTTGCTCTCTCTCTCTCTCTCTCTCTCTCTCTCTCGCTCTTTATCTTTCTTGCGCGCGCTCTCTGTCTCTTGCTCTTGCTCTCTCCCTGTTCATCTCTTCTCTTCTCTTCTCTCTCTCTCTCTCTCTCTCTCTCTCTCTCTCTCTCTCTCTCTTTCCTTCCTTCTTTTCTCTTTGTTGCACTGCTGCAATAAAGATCTTTTGGTCGCTCCGAGTGTTGTGGTCACTTTCCTTTCAAAAGAAACTAAAGAACAAGGAACCCAGAACTGATTGAATGTGATAGACATCATTATCCAAAGTACATGTATGAAGGAATGAATGAAAGTTAAAAAACAAAATTATCACAAATTGAAAAAACAGCCTCTATCTCAGAGCAAAGCCTGTCCAAGGAAGGGACATGACCTTTGTCATTGGAAAGACCCACAGAATGCTCCTAGGCACATTCCCACCCTGCTAAGTTGTATATCTACAAATAACAGGAGACATCTGCTGTGCCAGGTGTCACTGACTCAGTCAGGCTAGGTGGGGACCCATATCAGCCACCAAATCAGCATGAGACAGGGAAATACCTGGGATGCCAGATGACCCTCCCCAGTAGTTTATGGTTTGGGGAAACCACGTAGTTCAGCACGAACACCCCTCTTGGCTTAAACCAATCAGTTCAAATGAATACCCCTTTTGTACTGACCAATCACCCCTACCCAACTTGTTCCCGCCAGTGAATGTGCTAATCATGTTTTATTAGAGTTGTTATTTGATTTTCCCTCGGTGTGTGATGATTTGCTAAGAGATGCTATGATGTATGTGGGGGTCCCTGCCTTCTCTAAGAATGTATAAAACTGCTGCAAACCCTGGGCTTGGGGCCTCTCAGCGTCACCAATTGCTGTGTGTGCACACGCGCGGAGGACCAAGCTATCTCGCAATAAACACCTCTTTGCTGCTTACATCGATCTTGGGTCTCTGGTGGTCTTTTGGGGGGTCCCGAATTCGAGCATAACAAAATAAATATAAATAAAACATGCACTTGATTTATAAATAGATGTAAATTGTAGCACTAATAACAAAACGTAGAAAGGGGAGAAATCAAGGTATGAAGTTTTCTATTAGTCAACTTAAGCATTATCATTTTAAAATGGTCTGTTACAACTGCTTATTCTATGTAAAACATATTCAAAAAGAAAAGAGCTATATATGCCAGTTGGGTTTTTTTTTTAAACTGTGAAAATACTGGAAAAAACAACTTAGAGGAGAAAATATTTGTTTTGGCTTATAGTTTCAGTCCATGGTTGTCTGGTTCTCTTGCTTTGGGCCTGAGGCAAGGCAGAATAGTATGGCAGAAGGACAAGGAGGAAAACTGATCCTTTGATCCTTCATGGAAGCTGAGAAGCAGAAAGAGAGAGGCAAAGGAGACAAAGACGCCAAAGACATGAGAGAGAGAGAGAGAGAGAGAGAGAGAGAGAGAGAGAGAGAGAGAGAGAGAGAGAGAAAGGAAGAAGCCAGGGCAATATACAGTCCCAAGGTCATGGCCCAAGAACCCACTTCAATGAGGTCCAAACCTCTACAGATTTCACCACCTCCTAATAGTGCTTTCAACTGTGAATCCTTTGGTGGATCAATCCATTGATGAGATTAGAGTCCTCATGATCAAGTCACTTCCAGAATGCCTCACCTCTGATGCACTTTTGCACTGGAGACGAAGCCTTCAACACATGAGCTTTTCAGAGGCATCTCAGATCTAAACTATAACACTGAAGGAAAAAATCAACAAAACTAAGAATTTTTTTTGAAAAGATAAGCAAAGCAGACACACCTTTAGCTGAATTTATCAAGAAAAAAAAAGAGAAAAAAGACTCAAACAAAATAAAAAGTCAGAGAATAGATGACAATGAGAATGTCACAGAAATAAAGACAAAGAGATGCCGCAGGGAAAAAAAAAGGATATAAAAAAACACAAACAATTGAATGCCAATGAACTATGTATCTTCAAGTATATGGATAAATTGATAGAGATTCATAATATACAAAGACTAAACCATGAATAGAAAGTTGGAATAGATCTGTAACAGAATGGAATTTGAATTGATAATTAAAAATCTCATAATGATGTAATATGCCCTGGCCCAGATGGCCTCGCTGGTAAATTCTGACAAACATTTTTAAAAGAATGAATACCAATCTTTCTCAAACTCTTCAATAAAATAGTAAGAAATACTTCCAACAAATTTTATGAGGCTCAGCATTACCTTGATACCAAAGCCAAAGACACAAGAATAGAAAACTGTATTCCAATATCCCTCATGAATACTGATGCACAAATCCTCAACAAAATCCTATCAAATAAATTCAAAAGCATGTTAAAATCATCACACATTATGACCAATTGGAATTTATCCCTAGGAAGTAAAGATGGATCAGCATACAAAAATCAGTTAATGTAAAACACCACATTAACAGAATAAAGAAGAGAAATTGCACTATTATCTCAATAAAAGCAGAAAAAAATATTTGACAAAATTCAACACCCACCGCTTCATGACATAAATTCTCAACAAATTTGGTATAATGGAAAAGCAGCTCAATATAGTAAAGCCTAATATGAAAAGACCACTGCTAACATCATACTTAATGGCAAAGTACTAAAAGTTTTTTTTTCTCTAAGAATAAAAACAAAGAAGAATGCAAAGATCACCACTCTTATTCAGGATATTACTGAAAGTGCTAGCCAGAGAAACTAGGAAAAGAAATGAAAAACATTGAAAATCAGAAAGGAAGGAATAGAATTATTTTCTGGGAGAATGATTTTAAATAATATTCTCTAAGTTCTTCATTTAAAAAGGTATTAGAACTAATATATGAATTTAATGAAATTGCAGAATATAAAAGCAACTTGTAAAAATTTCAGAGCATTTGTATAATCTGACAACAAACTATTTCAAATGAAAATAATTCAATTTTCCTTAGCACCAACCAATAAAATATTTAGAAATAAACTTAACGAAGGAAGTGAAAGTCTTTACACTGGAAACCAAAAATCATTGATAAAAGAAGCAAAAGCAAACAGAAAGATATACCTTCCTCATGGTTTTAAAATTGTGATTTTGTCAAAATATCTATAAAATTCAAAGAAATCTTTAAAGTCAATTCAATCTATCAAAATCTTAATGACTTTTTATTTACGGAAAGAAGAAAAAAATTTAAAAGCATATGCAATGAAAAAAGAACTTGAATAGTCAGTTTTGAGAAAAAAGAACAAAGCTTCTGGCACCATACCTTTTAATTTCAAAATATATTTTAAAGATACAGTAATGAAAATAGTATAGTACTGATATATAAAGAAGTATAGGCCAATGCAATAGAATAAATATCTTAGAAGTAAATTTATACATTTATGATAAATTAATCTTTGTTAGGGTGTCAGGAATACACAATTGAAAGGAGGGTGTTTTTTTACATCAATTATGTTGAAAAAAATAAATATCAACATACAAAAGAATGATATCCCATCCTTATCTTGTTTTTTAATTTGGTAGGGGGAGAGTACTGGTATTTAACCACTAAGCCACATCCTCAGCCCAATTTTGTCTTATTTAGAGACAGGGTCTCACTGAGTGGCTTAGCACCTTGCTTCTGTTGAGGCTGTCATTGAACTTGAGATCTTCCTGCCTCAGCTTCCTGAGCCACTGGGATTACAGTTGTGCACCAGTGCATCCAGCAGCATCCTTATCTTATGCCACTTATAAATATCAACGCAAATGGATTAAATATTTACATGCAAGGCTTAAATTTGTGAAATTCCTAGAAGAAAACTTAAGGGAAATTTTTTTATAATTTGGTTTTGGCAATAATTTAATAGATATGATACCAAAAGTATAGGCAGCAAAAGCTAAAATAGGAAGATAGAGCCATATGGAAGCTGACAACTTCTTCACAAACAAGGAAATGAAGAACGAAACTACAACCTATAGAATGGGAGGAGATATTTGAAAAACACTCATCTGAGGAGATGGTCAATAAACAAAATTTATAGCACTCTTCAACTCAATAACAACAACAAAAACCACTAATAACCCAATTTTTAAAATGGGCTATAGAGTAACAATTTCTCCAAAAAAAAGACTTATAAATTATGTTTCAGAAAAATATATTCAACAAACTTGTTAAAGCACAGTCGGGAGGACTTTATTTAGAACAATCCCAATTGGTATAAAGAGCACTACAATGAAATTTTGTTGGTGGTGGAGGGGGATTGGGATAAATTTAGGACCCCGAGGCAAGTATCGATCTATAGCCAAAAATGGGATGAGGGTCTATGGGTTGAAAATCACTAAGAATCATCATCAGGGATAAGGGGATTACTGGCTAAACTGACCTAATAGGATTTTTGCTAAAGATAGGACTCAGTGATCAGATGTCACCTGAGGGATGGCAGAAGACAAGGAGCCTGATTGGCTATTGAGGGCACTAGATATTAAAGATGGGGTTTTCTCTTTTTTGCAAACTCAGTGGGGTTCTTTGTGAAAACAAAACTTTTATAAGAAAGTACAGAGATGGACCTCTGAGAAAGTTTAGGACAATTACTAATGTTGGTTCAAGCAAAAATCCTTTGTCATTGATCACCAGACAGATGAAAAGATGTTCAGCTTCAGTAATCAACAGAGAAATACAAATCAGTACCACAGTATCGCCTCACTCCTGTCAGGATGGCTATTCTGCCAAAGTAAGAAAAGACAGGAAGTGTTACTGAATATGTGTAGAAATTTAAAGGCTGTGTCTTGTTTGGAATGGGAAATAATACAGCTGCTATGGGAAAGGGTATGGAGGCATTTTCAAAAATTAAAAGTATAAATACCATACAAAACAGCAATCCCACTTATAGGCATATATCCAATAGAATCAGGATCTTTAAGAGGTATTAACACTTTCGTGTTCATCAAGCTACTGATAATAGCCAAGATATGGAACCAACATAAGTGTCTTGTCCATGGATGAACAAATAAAGCAAATGTGGTATATGCATATAATGGAAGTTATTCAGCTTTAGATAGGAAGGAAACTCGGCTCCAAGCAAAAACAGGGGTGAACCTTTAGGAAGTTATGCTGAGTGAAATGAGCCAGTCAGAGGAGAGAAACACATCAAGATGCCATATATATGAACTATCTAAAATAATCAAGTTCTTATTTGACTGAAATGGTGGTTGCCAGGACATAAAGGGAGGTGACATTGCACCCAAAGTTTGAGTTAAGCAAATGAGTAATCTTAGATACCTGCTATCAAACATTGTACCTACATTTAAACTATTGTACACTTATAATTTTATTTAGACACTAGATCTCATGTTAAGTATTCTTACCACAAAAATAAAATTAAATTATAAAAAGAAAACCTGACCTCACTACATACCAAGGGAGCAGAGTAGATAATATAGAGAATGAGAAGAGTAAGTTTCACTCCAATGTGGCTGAAATATCTCAGTCCTATTCAGGTTTTTCCTACATCTCTCCTACATTCATTCAATGTACACTACATGATCACTTACTGGTATTAGAAAGTAGAAAGATAATAGTAAGATTACATGGACTAATGGAGGAACAGAATAACAATAATTATTAATTAGGAAGTACTTATTGGAGACAGGCATTAGCTAAATATTTTACACAGATGATCTTATTTAATTCTCACCATCACCTTTTAAGGTAAATACAGCAAGTCCCCTTTTACAAATGAGGGAAAGCGCCACTGAGCACTTAGTTCCTTTCAAAGCACAGTGTAGAACTGGGAGTCAACCTTAGCGAGCCTCACCAGCATCCACAGTTTGAATTCATTACCATCACCTCATAGAAGCTGTGTGAAGAGTGCACTCATTTTTCCTTAAGCACGTTTATCTCATTCTGTCATCACAGCGCAAACTCAGTCTCTGGAGATTCAGGCACTTGGACTTCCTAACTGAATTCTTACCTCAGGGGATGCAAAATTAAAACAGCATTCAATAAGTCAAGCATGGAGTTCCTGTTCCTGTAGTTTCAGGTATTTGAGAGGATGAAGTGAAATATCCCTTGAGCTCAAGAGTTTGGGGCCAGCATAGCCAACATAGCAATACATCAACTAAAAAGAAAGGTGGGGCGTGCGGTAGGGAGACAGAGAGAGGATGAAATAATTTAAAAGGCTAACTTGTTAGAGAAGAAATGCAGAGCAGGGGAAAGTCTAAAAGTATTTGTTATTTATTTACAAACTGCAGGGAGAGATATGCTTGGGCCATTGAGGAAATGAGAAGGTACTGAATAACTAGATTGAGAAACAGGACACAAAGCCTTCTCAACAACCTGGGGTACTCTGAGTCCCAACAAGTACATGACTTGGATAAACAGCAGGTCTTGACTTATTTAGGTAGCTGGCATGATTCCTCAGTGTCTCAGCAGGTGACACTCACACAGGTATCTTCTCTGGGAGAGGATCTGATCTGGTTGGTTGTCACGTTTAATCTGGAGCATCCATGTTGGGAGTCACAGTGAATAGACGTAATCATTCCACAGGTAGAGTTGCCAACAATCCGGTGCAAAGAGATGGCCTCTGACTAAGTCACCAATGTCTGGGCTGGCAGAAGAGTCAATGAATTACCAGGACACAGCACATGGGAAGGAACTAGGTGTGCCTAACTCGGTATTCCTCAGTGAAATATTGGGAACAGGGCAGCCATGCAGATGTTCTGGGTATGTGTATCTTTGAAGTCAAACATAAATGATAAATGCTGCTAGAAGTGAAGAAGGAAGAGGAAGAAGGGGAAATGTAGGGGAAGGGGAGACGGAATGGAAGAATATGTAGTATTCAAAGTATAGAAATTAACAGCTTTTTGAAGAAATTATGACCAAAGTGGGAAGAAAATCCCTGATGAGAGTGTTTTCTAAGGATGGAAATAATAAGATAATCCATTACATAGAGCTCAATAAATATGAAAAGATGAAATTAAAGGAAAGATCACAAAGCAAAATAAAAGCATATGGATATCAACATAACAAAAAATATATATGTATAGGTATATATGTGTGTTTATATATTAATATACACATACATACTAGAAAAAGCATGTGGAGCTAATTTAAATTCCTGACATAAATGATTTGAGATAATAGTAGTAAATATTCAATAATATTTTTGAAAAATTAGAGTAATTGGGAAGACTATATAGATATAAGGAATACATAAAGAAAACACAATTGATAAAATTGGGAAAAGTAAACAGAAATAGAATTTATTAAAAAACTTTACTGAGTGAAAACATAACTACAATGTAAGGTAATAGAATTAATAGTGTGAAAGTGCAATAATTCCGACACATGAGATGGGAGAAGTTCAACACACAGATTCCAATGTATTTTGAATCCTTATTATACTAAGTTTTGAAATAATGTATTCAATCTAGAAAGGAAAAACAATAAAAAAGAAAAGAAAAAAAAAGAAAACTTGAGAATGAAGAAAATTCCTTTCCAAGTGAGAATTGTGTTTTCAAGACACATCATGAATGGTGAAACCCTGTTAATATATAATGAAATAATAAGTAACAAAAAGGGAGATTGGTGGGTAGGAATGAATACATGGAGAAACCTAACACTGCCTTCTTTCCTAGCAGAAATCAAGTAATGGAGACTAAAGTTAAATGAAGCAGTTAAAAAATCCTTCTCAAAATTCTTAATTTTTATTTAACAGTGTATTTTTTGTATCCATAAAGGAAAATTTAAAGAAACATCATTTCTTAAATACCAAAACATATATATGTACTATATATTAATGTATAATTTAATAATATAACGTGTGTGTGTGTGTGTGATATATATGTGCTATATATTAATGTATAATTTAATAATATAACGTGTGTGTGTGTGTGTGTGTGTGTGTGTGTATTTTAATTTTGGGGAATTCCTTCAACTCAACCTTGTATATTTTCAACAAATAGTGAAATTAAAGAAATGCTTCATGTGGATTGTTTTACTCAGCATTTCACTGCTGTGACCAAAAGACCTGACAAGAACAATTTTAGAGGAGAAAGAGTTTATTTTGGGACTCCTGGTTTCAGAAGACTTAGTCCATAGACAGAAGGTGTCATTCCGGGGCTCCAGATGAGGTTGAACATCATGGCGAAAGAGTGTAGTGGAGGAAAGTGGCTTGAGACATTACAGCAGGAAGCAGAGAAAGAGAGATCTTCTCAATAAAAACAAAATATTATGCCCAAAGGCATGCCCCCATTGGCATACTTCCTCCAGCTACACTTCACCTGTTTTCATTTACCACTTGGTTAATCCCTATTAACTCACTGATTGTGTTAATACTTTCATAATCCAATCAATTTTCCTCTAAACTTTCTTGCATCATCTCATACCTAACTTTCTAACCATAATATGGATATTTCATTAAAATATAGTTAATTAAAATTTTATTCTCAATTTTTTCTTAAGTTTTTTTTGCGTGTTATCATGCTGATTCATCTCGTCCAGTGATTTTTAAGTTTGTTCGTATGAGGACCTCTTTCTACCCTTAAAAATTGAGAACTTCAAAGAACTTTAATTTACATGGGATATAGTTATTGACATTTTATTATATGAGAAATTAAACCAGAGGGTTTTAGAAATATATTTTAATGTGTATGTATGTGTATATATATACACACACATATATAATCTATTTAGTCTACATGAAATTTTAAACCCATTATATGATATATTATAGTTTAAGAAAGGTATTTACATTTCACAAGATGACAAATATTAGTGAGAATGGCTTTGTTTTACATTTTTGCAATTCTCTGTAATGTCTGACTTAATAGAAACAGCCTCTGCATTCAACCCACTGCAATCTACATCTGCAAAGAGAATAATTGCTAAAACTTAATGAGAGAGAGAATTTCTTGAAACCTAGGTGCAATGTAAAATTACTTAGTGAACATTTCATAATACATAGTATTAAAATTCACTGATCCATCTTGCACTTTGAATAGCCCATTAGCTATGCATTATTTTATAACACCATGAATTCACTGATCAGTTGGAAAAATATTAGTTTCACAGAGTTATAAAGGTCTTACAAAGTATTGATATCTTTCTATACAATGTAAAATATATTGCATTGATTTTCCTATCTTCATATAAAAGATACCTCTAAGAACCAAGATATTTTCAGCTTCACAGGAGCAGATACACATTTTTGAAAATTCCCGCTTTTACTTAAAAGCTGGAATTTTTTTCAAAGAAAATATTTTCTCCTCTTTTATTGTTTTTTATGTCAGGGGGGCAACAAATTTCTCACTTATCATTTGTGAGAAAATTCCTGCTAGATACCCAAATAAATAACTACTGGTTTTCAGTCAATTATATGCTAGATTAAATATATCACTTCATGAAAAATGTGGCTAAGTTACATATAACTCAAAACAGCACACAAAAATTTTGTTCAAGATAACCAGAATATTTGGTAGGTAGGGGAAATGTTTTACGTATATATCATAGATGTCATTTAGAATACTATAAGGAAGTATACACAATAGTAGAGATTTAATAACATTTATAATTTTTAAACCTCTCTTAATGACATTCTTAAGTTTGGCTGTCTGTTTCTGTTTGTTTTGACTACTAATGCTTTGTGATGAAGAATGTAGTAATTTAAAATACTATTGAAATTCACTTAATTTTGCTAAGGAAACAGGATTTCTATTGACCCCCTACTTAAGCATCATCAGGGCAGTGTCCATATAAAGAAACAGGAATTACTGTTTCAGTATTATAACAATAATAATCTTGACCTTGCATGCTCCTTCACAAGATTCCAGGGATACTTAGGGCATTGCAAACCAGACTTTTAAGAACTACTGATCTATTTTACTGATCCATTAATCAACCTATTATGTGTTAAATTTGTAATAGTTATTTCTTGTTAGTGGGATCTGAGGTGTCCTTTTTTTTTCATTTGTACTTTCTTATACAGCTCTAGTTGAAAATATTGTGCAACATTTTAATACAATAACAATGTCACATTCTTAAAAACAAACAAAATGATAAATTCATTGTATAAAATTATAAAGGTAAATAATAAAGGCAAAATTATAATAGGAAATTTGAGGCTTCAGGGAATTATTATTATAAAAAATAAAGACTTAATACTACTATAACAATAACACATAAGATATATCAAACCAGAGAGAACCTAAAGGCTTCTCTTGTACATACCAGGAAGGTCCCTGATTTCTTACTGAGAAGGAATTGAAACTATCAGAATTTACCAAACATCACTTATCATTTGGTATACAGTAACTTGTATATACTTATGTTAATAGCATTTAGGTTCAATTATCTTGAGCAAAATTGTTCTAAATATCAACGTCTGGTACCCATAGTGAGAGAACTCACATTAGGCATTTCACTTCTTCTCCTCCCTCATACAGGGACTTGCTCACATATACATACCCTACAGAATCATGTAAAAACAAACTACTTGCTTGGATGTGAAACATAAATATCAACATTGGATTCCTTATTTTTGGCCTTGAAATATCGTTACTTTATTGACTATAAATTAAATAGTAAAGGTACAGAAATCATTTTCTTGAAAACAAACAATTATTAGAAGTGATTTCAAAATATCCCTAACATATAGAAACACACAACTTAACAACTTAGTAGACTGATTTTTTAATTATACCTGAACAAGCACATCTTATAGAGTACTTATAACCCTCTTGTTTTCTAGTGTCATCCTTTTAGTTACAAAGATTAAAATTTGAAGCCAACAGTTTTCAACTGTGAAGTACTGGATCCAATTACTCACAGCAACTAAAAGCAGAGTTTATTTTAATAGGATTTGCACTAAAACAAGGCATATAAAAATCAGATGCATACGCAAAGATTTTTTCATCTTTAATCATTAAGCTACCAGTACAAATTGAGCCCTGAAGTTATTTCATTCCCAAAGGAGATCAGAGATTTAAAGAATTCAGGGGGATTATACATTCGTGTTTGAGTGAACATGCAAAGTGTTTTTGTGCTTGCTATCATTAAAAAAAGTATTTTCAATACTTTATTTTGAAACCATATACCATAATTTTTTCCCTATAATGATGGTGTTTAATTCTTTGCAGGGTTGGCATTAAGGATTTGCAGAATGAATGTTTTATTGTTAACTCTCTCAAATATTACTTTGGACACATTCTAAGCAAAGTGTGTGTGATTTTTCCCCTCAAAATATCCTCTTCCTCAGACATTGCTGAGTCTCTAATTGTCCTATTGATCTTTAATTTTACAATGTTTTTTTTCATGTTAAGGGGGAAAAAAGAATGGGAAAAAGCCTCCCACTAAACTGTAACATTTGAAGGTAGGGTTTAGTGTGTGATAATGCAGGAAACTTACTATCAATTCTTACAAATTTGCAAAGCTTGGATGATAGATAAAGTTTGCTTTATACAATTTACAAAAACAAATGCTTTTGTATCTTTTGATATATGATTAGTGATCCATTTCTTTTATTTTTCTTTTCAGGATGATGTGCATAAGTGGAACATTTTCCTGTAGGAGGCTTAATCAGCCAGATATATAGTTAACATAATAATTACTGTCATGTGTTGTTGGAGTCAAATAAGTTCTTTCATCACAAATATTTATTAAATATTTATGAAATTTTTATGATTTATTAAATTTCTATGTGCCAGGTACTACCTGATACACAGGATATAAACAATTATGTTTATTAAAACAAATACATCTGAGGAAAGTTAGAACTAGCCACAAGGCAGGGACTATGAAGTTTAGGCTATTGGACAGAAGCTTACCTGCAATGCTGAAGGAGTGTGCTGACAAATTAAGCAAAGGGCCAACCTGTTCTAGCTAAAAATAACCATGTGCTGCACATTGTGGTAAGTGCATTAAACTTTTTTTCTCATTTATTTTTACAGTTCAATATATGAGATAATGTATCAGTTATTGTGCTTTTCTGCAAGTAACAGAAAACACTAAGTCAAATTGGTTTAAATATTAAAGAAATTTAATATCTCACAATAATTGGAATTTCAGAGATAAGGCAGGCTTTGGGTACAGTTCTGACTGTGGCTTAGTCATGTCAACAGAAACTTGCAATTTTCTGCCCCTTTGCTCTTCTTAGTTAACCCTTCATTTTACATCAGTCTATTTGGTTCATAGTACAAAGGGTTCACCAATGGAAACTGGAAGCAAATGACTCTGTTTAATTTTGTTTACAAAGAAGAAAAATCAATCACACAGTATTAGGCTTTTCTATGATGTTATTTGGTCTATTTAGGTGACCTTCTCACTCCTTGATAATTGGCAGGGCATAGAAAAATACCATTGACTGACTTAATCTAACCACAATCTGTACCAGAGATAGGCGTGATGTCATCTTCTCAGTTATTTCTGGAGTGGGTAGATCCTTGAACAGAATTAAGAGTAAAGAAAGTGGGTAAAGCTATGGATGATGGCTAAACAAGAGGTTTTTCAATGAAGAAAGGTACTTTTATTGCTATATTCATTTTGTCATTAAGTGAGTTGGGTCATAGAATAGCGGAGTAACTTGCCCAGGGACAGAGAGTTAGGAGAAAGAAACTTGGGGTTTAAATCTAAGGGGTCTTTCAGAATCTGTGCTCTGTGTCAACACCATAATCGCTAGATGACAGCCAGATGTTACAGCTCTTCTTCAGATTACTCTACATGCCAAACCTGTAGTAGCTAGAGCTAAGCAATCATAACTTCCCAGGACAGGAATAGAATTATCTCTGGTTGCAGAGGGCATCTGGTGTGCTCCGATTGCAACAGAGTATCACACCAAAATCATCAATTCCGCATTAAGTTCTTGCTTTAAACTGTGGTGATTTCAAATCAACTACAAATCTCATATGGTAGAAAGGGCAGACAAATTATTTAGATTCACTTTGATAAGAGCATAATCCCATTCATAAGAGTGGATCTCTCATGAATTAAATACTTCACAAAGGCTCTACTTCTTAACACTATCAGGGTATTAGGTTCCAATGTATGAATTTAGGGAAACACTAGAATTCATACTTCAAGTGTTCATTACTTTTTTAGATATTATATACCATTACAATACAGGCATACATTTATACATAATATTTACTATTGTTTTGCATGTTTAAGGTATTTTGTTTATCCTACTTTTCTGTCTTCACTCATCGTTACACTTTTGATATTTGTCCATATTATTATATATGGCTCTTGTTCATTTATTTTGGCTATAGTATGGTCTTTGGTTTTATGAATATTTTATGATATATTTTCCTCATAATCAGCATCACTCCACATTCTTACTAACAGTTGATATTGTTACATTTTTTTAAAGTTGCCAAACTGAAGAACATGAAATTTTAACTCAAAGCTTCAACTTTCAATTCCTTAATTATTATTGATGTGAGAAAACTTGTCATATATTTATTGTTGTTTGGGTTTCCTTTCTTATTCTTTGTCTTTTTAAAATTTGCTTCTGATTTGAATATATATATATATATATATATATATATATATATATATATGATTTTTAGAAATTTGATAGTAATATTTGGCAAATATTTTTACATAGTTTGCACTTATCTTTCATTTTGTAATGTTGCTCATTATATAGACCTTTTAAGTTTAATGTATTCAAATGTATTATTCATTGATTTATTCTTTGATGATTATTTATTTAGTTTCTACTATGTTCCATATACAGATCTGTTGAATTAGACAATCCTCCATGGCCTCTGAGCACCACTTGCATGTTCTTAATGCACAGGCCAAGAATACAAATTCTGGGTTGATCTTTACTTAAGCCATTCCTCAGGGTTGTACTTGTAGCAAGCAACTTTAAAGGGCAAGATAATGTCTCCCTTTAGACTGAATGCAAGTTTGCTTTTCCACTCATTATAAAGGAAGCAAATTCCCTATATTCACTGTTTTTTAGCTTTCACACAAATTGTTGGCTGCCTCTACTCCTCCTGTTTGTGGGACCTATATCACATCTCCCTCATGGAACTTTTAGGTAAGGGAAACCTGTTATAAACAAATATGCTTATATTCATGATGCTTCTTATGCTATGAATAATAAAAACTTTTGTCTCTGGCCCAGGATTCTTATGTCTTCTGCTATGATTTTCATTTCTTCTCTTTTACTTTTTCTTTCTTTCTTTCTTTCTTTCTTTCTTTCTTTCTTTCTTTCTTTCTTTCTTTCTTTCTTTTTTCTTTGATTAGCTTATAAGAAGCATAGATTAAAAACCCTTACAGGTTTTGGTGTTTAGAATATACCATAGCATAGAACAGATAAAAAGTCTATTACGCATGGAATTTTAGCATTCCAATGTAAAGAAGGAGACAATAAATAACAAATATAACAAGTAAATTTTGTAGTATACAGAGAACTTAAGTGCAATGGAAAATATATATAATGAAGAAGATCAGAGATTTCAAATGTTGGTATGAACAAATATCATTTCTGTATTTTGCTAATGAAATCAATATATTGAGACCAAAGTTTTAAATTTTATCAATTGCATTTTTGTTTATAATTCATTTTGAATAAATTTTGCACATGCCTCTGATTTAATTTTTTTTCCTGAGGAAAACTCATTTAATGAATTTATTTATGAAATTTATTTAGTTTTTTTAAATGATGGCAGTAGTCTTTGATCCCACAATGAGAGACATGTTTAATGGTTCAAAATATTAATACTAGGTGAAGTAAGGTTTGGTGTAATTTGGCTTTTGTTAAAAAAAAAACAATCATTTACAAACACCTATAGTTGAGTAATGACACAGCAGGTTATATTTTCCTTAAACAATAGGAAAAGAAATAAGATGATACTCAATCATTAAGCCATTTTTTTCTGACCACAATCTGAATTAATTTTCCTTGATGCATACAGTAAAATATAGAAACATGGTTTTTCTTTATGGCTAATCCCTAGATAAATTGTAATAAGTTTCAGATACCATCTTGAATATCATGTGATAAAGTGGGAGTGTAGTAATGTCTCTCAAGAGCATGACTTAGTAGTTATTTGTAGTAGTTTCTGTGCGTCTTTCCTAAAACTTGAGTTCTTATCACATTTAATTATAATACTAAATTTTGAGGGTTCAAATTCTTTTAAATAATATATGAAAGGAAATTTATGTTATTTTTTCTTGTTTTTAAAATTCTTTCATAAAAATCAATTCTCAAAGTATCTCCCTTGCTTCAAATACATCTGAATATACTACAAATGGAGAAGTTTCACTTAACCCCAGTCCATTTTTCTAAATCTCTAGATTTCATACTCTATCCAATGTCCTTGAATATCATGAGTCATCATTTTAAAGGCAGAATTGAATTCCTCCCAAGTCAAAAGTCAAAAGTTCTTTCTTTCTTTTTTTTTTTTTAACCTACTTCTGATATTGCATTTACCCTCATCCAAGTTTCCAAATTGGCATCAATTAGTACTTTGAATGGTTTGGTGGGAACTGCAAAAGTCAAAATATTAGCATTGACCTAGTCCCTCAGCAAAAGCTCCACTTCAAGAATTTCTGGCCAGGTATCTTTCTGTCAAAGTGAAATGGACATGACAAATCGTCTCCCACACCTTCTGTGACTGCAAAATATTTTAAATTCTATGAAGTTGGTGCAATGCATCTGGGGGGGAGGTTAAGAGAAATTGTACCCACATACTTCATCAAGTGACAATTTTAAATTTTTTTTTAGAGAGAGTGAGAGAGGAGAGAGAGAGAGAGAGAGAGAGAGAGAGAGAGAGAGAGAGAGAGAGAGAATTTTTAATATTTATTTTTTAGATCTCGGCGGACACAACATCTTTGTTGGTATGTGGTGCTGAGGATCGAACCCGGGTCGCACGCATGCCAGGCGAGCGCGCTACCGCTTGAGCCACATCTCCTGCCCCTCAAGTGACAATTTTAATCCTTTCTTTCTAAAAACTATTTAGCTTTTTTTAGGAAGCCATTTCTCTAGTTCAATTAAGTCCTCAAAAAAACAAATTATAACATTTATACACATCAGTATTCTCAAATATTCACACAATCACCATCCACTTTCACCCCTACAAATCTTTGAGAAATAACTAGTAAAACTGAACATACCCCAACTATTCTATTCAACATGAAAAAAAAATGAAAGAAAGAAAGAAAGAAAGAAAGAAAGAAAGAAAGAAAGAAAGAAAGAAAGAGACTCATACTCTTTTACTGGCAAAGCAAAGATTGTTTTAATTTCATAACCATGTAATACTTCATTCCTCAAACCTATTACTGAAAACCAGAGTCAGACTAGGAGGTAGGTGGTCTATTCATATCAGAATATCAATCAATTTTTTTAGTCTATATATTCATAATTGTCCCAAATTTCCTACTCACTAACTCATTCTGGTCAGCACATTCCTCCTAAATAATTCCATGAAATACAAATTCTATTAATTTTGCCCAAATTTTGGCTAATTGTTTTCTTTCCAACTGAGATTAGTTTTAAAAGAATGACGGATCAGTCCTGACTATAATACTAATCGGTTATGTGACCAGGGACACATTACATAACTTTTCTTATTAGCACTTTTCTTATTTTTAAAATATATGTAATATTTGACCTTTATATTGGTAGTGCTGCTTTTATATTCATAAAGTGTTTTATATTGAAAACAGTATTTAAATATGCAAATAATGCAGGTATATCAAAGTCTTTGAAAATAAAAATGTGTATAGAAATAATAACTATTATTATTTATATTCATAGACTAATACAACCTATATCACCTGGGTAATGGTTAGAAATGCAGAATCTCATCAATAGACAGGTAATCTATCACCAGGACATTTCTTCAAACTATCATAATAGACATGTCTATTTTTTGTCTGGGGCTACTTTTTAGAAGAAAAATGTAAGTCTAAATCTGCAGGTAGCCATTTAGCCTCTGCCCAGAGAGTTTGCTTAAGAATGCAGGCACCACAGAGGAGATCAGAGATAGATAGTGGGAGATAGAGAGAATATCACATTTTTCTTGAGTTTTTTTTTCCCCAAACCATATTTTTCTTTTGAACATCCTAGTTACATTAATAAATCAATAGTTTCACTTTAGTTGTTGCTGTTAAACTAGCACTAGATTTTTTTTTAAATTTACTTCCTATAGAAGTTGAGTTACAGAAAGTTTTCTTTATAAAATTTTCTGCATAAAAGAATTCTCAATACCTGAAGGAGTCATCAAAGATTCCTGGAGATTATAATTTTAGTCATGTATTATTACATAAAGTTATCACCTCCAAAATCCCATCCTATAAAGTAAGCACACATTTTACTTGTGCTTGAGAATTTTATTCTGCATATCAATCAATGAAAGAGAATGTTATTAGGAAGTTTAGGATACTTTTATACTTTTCAAAAAATGTGTTCTGGCACTAGAGAAATAATCAGTGAATGCATTGTACTATACACACTGATACTTACTAGAGACAGAAATGGAGAATGCACTTCAAATGGAGGGTTTGTGAGAGCTTTTTCTTGAGGTCATATATGTCTTATATGTGTTTGGTTGCTTCGGTGTACTGTTTGGGTTACTAATAATCAAGAATGGGTGAAGTTTAGATCTAGATATTTATCAAAAAGCAAAAAAAAAGTGTTGATTTGGTCAGCTTTTTTGCTGCTGTGACCACAAGTCCTGACAAGAACAATTTTAGAGGAGAAAAAGTTTATTTAGGACTCATGGATTGAGAGGTCTCAGACCATAGATGGTCAACTCCATTTCTTGGGGCTTGAAGTGAGGCAGAACATCATGTCATAAAGACATGGACATTAGAAAGCAGAGAGAAAATAAGCTTCACTCACTAGGCACAAAATACAAACTCCAAAGGTATGCCCCCCAGAAACCTGTCTCCTCTAGCCACATCTAGAGTGATCTGTTTAGAGCAATCACCAGTTAATCCAATCAAGCAGATGGAGGAACTGATTAGGTAAAGTTCTCATAAGATTATCATTTTTCCTCTAAACTTTCTAGCATTGTCTCACACTTGACTTTTTGGGGTTCACCTCATATCTAAACCATAATATATGTCTGCTTATGTTTTAGTGTTTCAGAATGCTTTAAGAAAGGGCTATTCAAATATCCCTAGTCCCCGAGATGCCTTGCTGGAACATAAAGAAATGGAATGTAATGGGTTAGCTTTTATCTTAATTTCAGAATGATTTTCCATGGCATCCCAGTGTATTTTAGGAAGGGGAACTGAGCAAGGGCAGCACAAAATGGAACAAATAACAGTATTATCCAGGGGAAAGACATCAGTAAATAATTAGTTGTGAATGACTGCAAGACTTCAAACATTTCCCAAGCTTTAGGAAATTCATTAGAAATATTTTATTATAGACATTAGCAGCATGCTGAGGAGTGTAGATATCAACCTTATGTATTTTAAACATTTATTTATTTTAAATTGCAGAGAATTTTCTAAAAATTTGCACATTAACATATATCAATCTCTGCTCTACTCAAGTTTCAATTTAAGTCCTATGGAAGTATTATGTCTATTTCCATTTAGTAGTTAAGGAGATTAAAACTTGGAGAAGTATGATAATTTAATAAATTTCATGTAAGTTGTATGGATAAGACAATCACAATAAAATGCACATCACAAAATACCTTATAAAGTTGTAAAATCCTGGGTCCATTGCTAGTCTGTCCTCTTAAGAAGTTAATAAGGATTCAGGTGCCAGTATTCTAGAACAGCAGTATTTATAAAGAGGAAACTTTAGAGATTCAACCTTTTAAGCACAGGAATTGTAGTGGACCCAGATCTAATATAAAGTAAAATGTAATTAATACAAAATCATCAGTGTTATATTTGAAAACTACTCTTATGCATCTTAGAGTAAAATTTCCTAATTCTTATGAATTATTATAGGTATGAATAACCAAATTTAGGCAATAAAAATCATAATGACACTGTATAGTTAGTACTCTTCAAGTTGCCCTAATTCATAACAACATGACTTTGTCTACAATACCCTGATCAAATAATAAATACATTCAGAGTCAGTTGAATTCAATAAAAATTAGCTATAATTGCTATTTGCTGTTACAATTTTTTTAAAATAATAAGTTTTCCAGGCACCATGGCACATGCCTGTAATCCCAGTGATTCAGGAGGCTGATGCTGAAGGATCAGGAGTTCAAGGCCATCCTTAAACTGCAGTTTAGCCACACCCTAAGAAAATTAGTGAGACCATGTCTCAAAATAAAACAATAAAAAAGAGCATAGAATGTAGTGCCTCTGAATCCAATTCCCAGTACCAAAAACTAAAAATAAAAAATAAAAAACAAGAAAAACACAATGATTTTGTGATGTTCTACACAAAAGAAACAAGATCAGTGGGTAGAAGACATGCAAAAGTATGTTTTAAACTAAACACATTAACTCCAAAATTTAGAATTCCCATCTCAGGGTTTAAGACTGTTGGAAATGTGATTCACACACAAAATGAGTAGTGTATAGAGCTTCTCCAAGATCTTTAACAATTCAAGATTACTTCAACATGTTGATGCCTTTCTTCTGAGAAAGAGGGCAACTGGTATCACAAACTTATAATTTGGTACCCTGTTTCAGGAGTGACTGCAACAACTTGTCTATGGTGTAACCTAGTTCCAGAAAAATAACACTTTATAGACTACATTATTAAAAAAAAAAAAGTATTTAGTTATCTGAAAGGGCTTCTGGCCATTCAATGAATGAAACTTAAACAATGGAAGCTTATTGAATGCAATCTCTGCTTCTAATTAAAATGAGAAGTATATTAATAGAGCTCTTTTATTAAGAATATTCAGCTTTCAAATTTTCTTAAAACACTTTTATTTGCTTTTCACTGTGAGTGATGTTGTTAAAAACAATGGCATAACGGCACACACACTTTGATGGTTTCCATAAAGTGATCATTAGGGAAAGTTCAAGACTAATTATGGAAGTTTGCTTGAATAAGTTTTAAATTCTGAATAGTTTATTCATCGTAAGTTATGTACATATTTATCCTTTACAATGTTTCATACATAATTTAATATTTAAACCACTTTCCATCTTTGGAAATTTAGCTTGACATTTCATTCATCAGCAACTCAAGCCTTTGTTTCTAATTACATTTTTCAAAACTCTTGCTTGTTCTATTTTCCACTTTCAAAATTATTTCTGAAATTTAATTGACATCTTAATGAATACATATTTTTTCATATCCTTTGAAAGTAAGCCAATTATAGAAGCTTTCCTTAAAAGGTTGAAGGAAGAAATGATTATAATTTTTAAAGTTTGAGAGAATAATAGCAATTTTCTCATAAAATAATAATGTTTAGAAATAGAATTTAGTCATTTGACTTTCTGTTGGAGAAAAAAAAGCTTTGTAAATTATTGTTAAGATGATGCTTTTTGAAAAGGAAAAACATAAAAAAATGGAAAGATAATACTGTAGTGATATATTTTCAAAACACTTGAAAATATGCAGAATTTTCTTTAAATGATTCTCTAGTTTACAGGAAATACATAAGATTAAAACTAATAGTTCTAATAATACAAGCAATTTATAACTATAACTTTACTTTTCACATTAGTTTGGTGGAAAAGCCATTTGAAATTAGGTTTTATCAATTGGTAGTTCATATTTTTCTTGTAGGCTTGATGGGAATATAGTGCAAAAGAAATATTATTTTTTATAACAAGTATAAAATAGAAACAAATTTTACTGTTAGTACAAATGACTGGTAGATCAGAGTTTGCTTCCTGTTCAGATCTATTATTATAGATTTACTAAAGCTTCTTACTAAAATAATAACAGGCTCCTAAAATACTTACAATGGCAATTACTGTTACAAACACATGCACCTGCGCACACACACACACAGAGACATACACATGCACATGTTTTAAGTCAGATGATGCTAATGCTTCACTAATCCTGGAAACAATAAAACATTCTCTCTAAAATAACATGAAAATAAATTTTCTGATTCCATAAAAGTCCAGAAATAGGTTTTTAGTAGGAATATTATAATTGTTTTCATATGTATTTATTTATTTATTTTATTTGCTTTTATTTATTTATTTATTTATTTTATTTGCTTTCTAAAAATAGAAGAGTCATGACTTGGATAAAAGCTTGTTCTTAATGTCATTTGTTCCTAACCAATTTGCATTTTTTAAATGCCATTTATTTTTTTTCCTTTTTTGCATTTGAGCAATAAATGTTTACTGGATCCTAGGGATGCAAAAACTAAATGAGAAAACTACTTTTTCCCTTGAGGAATATGTAATATAGTTCTGAGTACAGTTGTACAAATAAATGAGTTAAGAGAAATGAGAGCATGCAGAGAAGTTTGCATTGAGAACACAAAACCTGGGGTTTTCATTTGTAATTTAAAGCCAAGAAGGGCTTCAGTGGACTTCAGCTTAAGATGCTTCTTAAAGAATGAATAGTGTTGCCAGGTAGAAAAGATGTTGTATTAGACAAGTGATTCTCAACCAGCATCCATTTGGCACTGCAGAAGATATTTGCTAATGCCTAGGATAAATTTTGCTGCCAAATATTGTACAACTTTCAGGAAAATTCTCTTCCCTCCCACCAATGAATCATCTGTCCCAAAATTTCAATAGTACCAAAGTGAAAAAATTTGAGATAGAAGAACTATAGGAGAAAGTGGTACAGGTGGAAAATAATCTATAAGCCTGCATGCAAGTTTATATAAATTGTTTGATGTACATAGAGGGAATGCAGAAAGAAGGATCAAGATTGTCCACTGGATTATTGGAAAGAAGAATAAGCCTTTATTATTTTTTTGTCAGTGTGGATGTGGAGAAAGATACTATTATGTTTTTGTAAAATACAGCAGTTTCTATATAGAAGTAAAAAAACCAAAAGAGTTGGTTTTTAATTTTTCTACTTTAAAGTTAAAAAGCATCAACAGGTAATTAAACAGTTTAGTGAAAAAGTCCCATTACCTGAAAATGTAAAGTAACTAAAGAGAAGTTAAAAAAAATATCAACAGAGCTGTGTGTGTGTGTGTGTGTGTGTGTGTGTGTGTGTGTGAACAATTACATAAATTTTAATTTATTTTATCAGAAAAAAATGATGTATAGTATCACATAACATGTTTAACCTCTTCTCCCACTTCAGAATAGCGAAACTATTATGAACATCATAGGATGAAGGTTGGGTATCAGGCCTCAGATAAAGTGGCAATTGTGGAATATAGATAGTATTTTGGCCTAAAAAATGAAAACAAAGTAAATTATATTAAGAGGTATGTATACTTAAAAGCCTGAGAGTTGTCTGAGATGTTTCAGTTTGTTAGTGCCTTTCACAGAGCCTGGAAAATAACTGTTAGTATGAGTAAGTTAATGAATTTTAAGAAAGAACAAAGAAGGGAAGGTATGAAAATGAGAGAAGGAAAATATAGAGTTTTGAAACCTGCTATAAACTTAGTTGAGTTTTATGACAGCAAGGACTTTACAGTATTTTAATTGCTGCTGAATTCCCAGCAACTAGAAGTATGCTTACTACATTTTAGTGCTCAAAAAAAATTTGTGAACTGAATGAGTATGCTACTTCCTTCTTTTCAAATGCATGCAAACATCTGTTGGAGGTAGAAAGGGGCAACAAAATAATCAGTAGTTATATCACTGATGACAGCATGTTTGGGCAACAGAAATATTAATTACATTCATAATTTAGAAGTGTTATAAAAATATGAAAATAAACGATGACTTGGCAATGCTTGGATATTAAGGAATCGATTAATTAGTTAAACCATGGATATTTTGGATTTTCAAGATTAGTATAGATGTATGTATCAGAGAGAGAAAATCATGTCTGACATCAGAAAGATAGAATAACGACAAGACATAAGAAATAGTTGAAAATATTAACATCTTTTTTTCCTGCTGCTTAGTATATTCCATAAATTATTATATTATAAGCTGGGCATGGTAGCACATGACTGTAGTCTCAATGGTTTGGGAGACTGAGAAAACAGGATTGCAAGTTCAAGGCCAGCCTCAGCCTCAACTCAGTGTGTCCCTAAGCAACTGAGCAAGACTCTGTCTTAAAATAAAATATAAAAAGTGCTGGGGATGTGGCTCAATGGTAAGACATCCTTGGGTTCAATCCCCAGTACCATGAAAAAAAGAATATTATCATACATTATAATATAAGTGTGTGTATGTATTTTATATATATATTATGTGTATATATAAAATATTTTATTACATCAATTTTGGCACTTTAACTTGATTTTTATTTTACTCCTAAAACTTGCCTTAAGATAAAAATTTTCATCCTAGGATATTTTTCTCCTTGTATTACTCTAAGTTATAAAGGACCCTGTGTTTTCTCATTGGATACAGTTTGATTGTTTATATTCTAAAATTAAATATTTTTAAATGATTCTGACATAACTTTCTGATGTATGTGTATGAGAACACCACAGTGAATCTCCACATCATGTACAACCACAAGATTGGGATCCTAATTAGAATAAGTTGTACTCCATATTTGTATAATTATGTCAAAATATACTATACTATCATGCATAACTTAAAAGAACAAATAAAAATGATATATAAAAGTAAACATATTTGTGTCTTTGTATATTAATATAGGCTTGTTAGAAAAGAAGCTATTTAGAGAAGGAGAGAATAGATCTGAAAACAGTAATACTGTCAAATGAACAAAACATTTAAGGAACCGTGTTTTGTTTGTCCCCTAAATAAAGATATAAACAATATATTTTACACTTCTACAGAGTTTCCCTGTAGGCCATCTAATTCTCAAGCTTTATGCAGCTCTTGGCAGTGTGAACTACTGAGAGAAGCACTGAAGAGGTTAAGCATCCTGCATCATGGCCCCTTAGCCACAACTCAATAACCCTATTCCTTGCTCTCTCAGTGCCTTTATCTGTGGAGTAGGGTTGATAATCCCATGTCTAACCTTAGGTCCACATGGAAAAACGAATTCCAAACTTATTTTTAAAATATATTATAAAATTTTAGTGCTTACAATGTTAAAAATGTATGGTTATACTCTATATCAAAATTAACCAGCTTTCTATGCTGTTTGTTCTTACTGGTTTTAACAGAGAGAAGTTTATTAACTTTAAAATGCTCCATAAAAGTATATGTTTCTGTAATACTGAGCAATTTACATGATTTTTTAATTGGTAAGTTTTTAACCTTTGGCAATAATTGCTCTTTCATGAAAACCTTTAACATTATTAAATGAAGAATTCTGAAAGTTAGAAATTCACTGAGCAAAACAGGAATAGAGGATGTTAACATCATTTTTGTTTAAAACTAAATTTATTCAGGTGGTCACTTCTTTTTTTTTTTTTTAAAGAGGGAGGGAGGGAGAGAGAGAGAGAGAGAGAGAGAGAGAGAGAGAGAGAGAGAATTTTAATATTTTATTTTTTAGTTATCGGCGGACACAACATCTTTGTTTGTATGGGGTGCTGAGGATCGAACCCGGGCCGCACGCATGCCAGGCGAGCACGCTACCGCTGAGCCACATCTCCAGCCCAGGTGGTCACTTCTAATGGCATTTTATATTTTCCTTATGGTTTGCTACATTTGCATTATTCCAAAAGTAAATTATTATTTTAAGACCTAACTTAAAATTCCATATTATCTAAAAATTACTGGTTTGGAAGGATAGTTTTACATTAGTGTTCCTTTGTATTCCCATTATGGAATTTACTAATGGAAGAGATAATAATTCTGCTCAGTATTTCCTTTTGTTTTAGTTGTCAGTACAATATGAGTAAATGTTTAGGAGTTATTTTGCCTTTTAAGGATCATAAACATTAACAAATGCTATTTGATTCACTTACAAATTATATGAGAAGAGCCATGAAATTTTCTTAACCTTTTCTGTAGCTCAATAAATCACAAACAGACAAGAAAGTTAAGCACTACTTCAGTGGAAAATCAGCAGACAGATGTAGCACACATTCCCCACAAAATAATTCAGAACCTGTTTCAATTTATCAAATGCCTACTTTATCTGTCAAAACAATGTCCTTTCTCAAATAAAGGGCATTGTTTCTGTAGCAAGAAAAAGGTTCTGATGTATTGTTATCTGCAAATGGATGGCGGAATAATGGAACAACAGGCAGTGTTTCAAACTAAGAGATCAAAGGCCAGAATGCATTACAAATCTTGTTAAAATAAATGAGGGTAAGAGCATAATTCCAATAAAGACATTTATGGTCTTAAACAATCTCTCACTCTTTTTAAAGGAGATCTTTAAAAATGAATCCAAATCCCACGACAAACACCAAAAGGTTTTTGCTGCTTCTCTCAAAGAAATGCAATATTCAAAGAAATAGATTTGTAGAACTCTCATGGATGCTACATATCAGTATCTGTCTTATGTGCTGACACTGTAGAATTTTACTGACACTGTTAATTTATCTATTGCATTTGTCCATGCACATGACATTCAAGGAGAACATTTCTTGTTCATACAATGTCCAAATCTAAAACATATATTTTATTATGAGAATGTATAACTTAAATAAATATGCTTATTTTATAAAATTCATCTTAAAAGGTTATCTGCTTTAGTGTTAGCGATTTTTCCAAAATCTTCTTAGTACAAGAATACATAAAATCTACAATGAATCTTTAAATCCTCAATTGAGATGAAATATTTTCTTCCTTAACAACATCCAGAAAATTCAGGTATAATTTTATATTAATACTGAACCTTAAAGATGTGCTTTACCTGTGCATAATCAGTTATCTTTTATTCCTACTTATTGTCAGACTCAAATGTTTGTTTTAACATAGACACATCAGATATTTATGATTCCTGCAGCCTAGTTGATCTGGAGCTGAAACATGACAACATAGCCTGATGCATCTGTCTTTTGTATGATTGCAGGTTGTTCTCCTTTACCTTATTCTAGGTATTTGTTTAGTTTTTTTTTTCTTCTTTTAGTGTAACCATGACCTTTGGCAGTAAGTGGAATATATCCTTAAAACAAATCTATAGCAATCTTGTTTGAAGAAAAAAAAGTCAGTATTCAGAAATAATCTTTGAAATTGATGATTATAAAATGCATTTACTCATGACTGTCAAATAATGACAGAAGTGTGTGGGACCATGTACATTCACACAGTCCTATAGTTTAATAGTCTTTAAAACCTACTAGAGAGTTATCAAACTCATATTTACCACATCAATTGTCTGAGAACAATTCTTGGAAAAGAATATGTTGGTTTCACGTAATGTAATGTAGTCAGCAATGTTTACTGTCTGACATTAAAATTGTAAAATAGTGGTTAAGCATAGTTTCATCTCCTAAACCTTAGCTTTCTTAAGTATATAAATAAATACTTGAATCAAGCAAGAAATTAAAGCAAATGTGATTCAAGATTTCAGAAAAAAATGTTGGCATTGAGTTAAAATTCTAGCTTTTCTAACAAAAATGCTCCTTATATTCATCAAAATCCGGAACAAAGGGAGGTTTCTGTGAATAGACTTTCTGCTCACACTTACATAAAGCTTATAAAGGAAAATATTAAATGGTGTCATTTGGGATATTCAGACAAAATTTGAATCAGCTGTAAAATTTGTTCCAAAGTGTTTCAGTAGTTAATATAATCAACCACACAAGCCTTCCCCAAATCCCCTAATTCCCTATTATATACTTTTAACTGTGTTGGGAATAAGAAATTAAAGCATTATACAGACTTGCATCTTACCTTCAGGGAGTCACAAATCCATATTAAAATAATAGGTTGAATCTTTCAATTATTTTGTTTACATTGTCTCTACCATCTCTATATTTTTAAAAATATTTTTATTAGTTGTAGATGGACAAAATGCCTTTATTTTATTTATTTTTTTAATTTGGTGCTGAGAATCGAACCCAGTGCCTCACACATGCTGGCAAGTACTCTACCACTGAACCCCACTCCTAGCCCCACCCCCTCACCCCATATTTTAAGTCAATTCACTAGGTAAATGAATCAAAAATAGAACTCAGTCTTCAAAATATTTTTTAAAAAATATTACACCCCAAATGATTTAATTTTTAACATTTTTATTTTATTCCATGTTTATAAATAAACATGATATACCCATAAATCTGTATAAACATTTCAGGATCTTCATTTTTAGATGCGAATAGACATACTCATACAGTTATCTATTTATTCTTCAACCCACTCATCCATTCATCCATAATTAAGATTTATAAAACTTTAGTAAAACAAGTTTCAATTCCAATTCTGCTTCCTTACCATATGAGCTACATGACTTTAATAAGCCAGTAAACCACTCTATTCCTTAGCTTCCTAATCAGTGAAATGGAAATAATATCTGTTTCATTGAGTTGTTGTCAACATTAAATTCTTCACATGCATACAAGATAAATACTTAATTTGTAGCTAATCAGTGCTCAATAATTGTTAGCAAGTTTTATTAACAATATTCTTACTTAGGCAATATAGTGTAATGCTTATGAACATATATTTTTGGAATCAGATTACTTTGTTTTTGGGGTTCCGATTCCACCTGAACCACTTACTATTTATTTGACTTTGAGAAAGTTGTCTTTACCTCTTGTTACTTTGGTTTCTTCATATATGAAATAGAGAAAATAGTACCTACCCAATAGAGTGATTGATATGATTTCTGCTTAAATTAGTGCATTGACATAAATATCAAGTACTGTCCTTTCAGTCTTCTGTTAGCCCAAAATGCTTTTCCTTTGAGACAAGCATATAAAGCAGAGTTTATTTAAAAGGGGGTTGCATAGAATTCTCCCTGGGGAGATATGGGGGCTGGTATCCTGGTATCCCAGAAAGTAAGGGTGTTCTATCTTCTTTACATGTCCTAGGCTTCCTTTATTCTCCTTCTCTCTTCCCTTTATGTTTCTCCTTTCTGTGTACATGACTAGGCCCATAGGAAATGTGGAAAACTTTGAGCATCCATTTAATTATTTTTACTTGTATAGACAATAGCTGGACAAGGCAGGGGAGGCCTTCTGATGCTTGTATGGACCGGAGAACAAGTGATCATGGCAGATCTATGCCATGAGGCCCTGAGGGATAAGACTAACAGGTCTCACTTTCTTCTTCACTGAAACAAATTTCTGTGCAGAGAAAATTTCCACAGGACTCTTTAGAAACATGTTAGTTCTTTGCAGTACCAGAAATTTGTCTTCTGGGATATCTGACCATAAAGATTCTCAGTAGATATGCTTTGGTTAATCTCATTTTGTTTCTGATTGTTCAATGTTACAAAATTCTATAATTGGGAAAATTATCCAAGGATGTCCAAGAATTTGTCTCTATTTACCAGAAAAAAAGCAATAGGATTTCCTCCTCACTAGCATAAACATTGAAAACTGATATTCTTTTTTTGAAAAAAAAAAAAAACTCTCCATACAGGGACTTTCTGTGCTTAAGTCATGTCATCTAAAGTGCAACTACACATGAGAGATGCAGTGGGAATTCTTCATGGCGAAGGTCTTGGCTTGAAGACGTCCCACAGTGTATTCCATTTCCAAGACTTCCCTCTGAAAATAAGGAAGCTCATCTGCATCACCAATAACTCTAAGAAAACCAACTATGCTGCATGACTAAAGGAAGGTTGAAGCTTTAGCTTTCAAAGATAGTGTATAGTTTAGCTTGATTCTATGCAAAGTATAAGAATAGCACACAATTTAAATATCTTACTACTTGGAATGATATATTAATCCATTATAAATGTTAAATTTTGGAAAATCTTAGGTGAATTATCAGATCAACAAAATAAATTCCAAATAGAATTAATACCAAGGAAATTTTCCATTAAGTTAAGGTTAAAAAATATCAATCAGAGAAAAAATAAAATCCTCCCTCCATAATACTAGCCTGAAAGTGACTTGATATAAAAGTTCAACCTGAGGACACTGAAGAAGGCAAGGAGAAGATATTCCATGAGCAGTTTTTGTTTAGGCCAATCCTTGTTCACAAATTATGCTTACAAACTGAACAGGCAATGTTTGAACTGCATTTGAAAGCACCATAATATATAGATAGACTATGATTTAATTGGTTGATTATACTATTTGATTAATTTAGAGAACCAAATTGCAGGAGAAAAAATTGATTTTACAAGTTTAGAATTTTTCAGTTCAAATTACTAATTGATTCTACATTTTTTTCAGTTTTTTAAATAGTTGCAGTAGCACTATAAATATTATTTTTAAAGATAGATTTGTTACAAATACAATTAATTAATGGGGGCTATCAATATGTACAACTATAATGCACTAATAAAAGTGTAAAAAAATAACAAAAGAAAACATTTAGTGGGGGATATTGTTGAAACTGAATTATTTTATGAGAGTTCTAATAAAGGACATTTATTATGGAGATTATTACAAGTATTGCTTTTTTTTTTACCATTTTGCACATCTAATAAAATCCCAGTGATCTTTTTGATAATTCTATCAATTAGTTTTTAATTTATAAGGACAGCATTCAAAATGCATGCAAATCTTAAAAAAGAAGGTAATAACATTAAGACATATCCTTAACAAACTGTAGGAAAATATAACTTATTTAACTACAAGCACATTTAATGATAAACATGTGTACTATCCAAGTTTCTGATTAATATGAAGAAAACATTAACAGACTAAAGCAGTCATAATAGTTCAATGATTTAAAACAACAAAAAGTGCCTCTGTAAATATTAAGTCAATAACTTTCTTGTGAAATATAAAATGTGCTTGGCACAGAAAATTAATATGATTTTCTGCATGTAAATTACCATATTTTAAACAAAAGATATCTTCTAGAACCATTTTAATCTTTGCTATATTTTACATATAGTACTTTCAAATTCATATTTCAGTGTTGACATATTTCAAATAAAGAAAATGGACTGTTGTAATTCTTTGTATGGTGTTTTCATTCAATTAGCTCTATCTTTCTTTTTCTAAGCAAACAAGACGGCAATTTACTCAAAGTCAACCCATAATAACATATATCAGCCAGAGTTGAACAAACACAGCGCTGCTCATACTACACCTTTTAAAATCAAACAATTTTAAATAAAAGCAAACATGAACATAAATAGTGTTTCCCTTTGGAATTTGACTGTTGACAGAAAAATGATAAAAACATAAAAATGGTTTGAATTTGTAAGGAAGTTAAATAATTCAGGAAATGTTTTATTAACTGATAGCAGGGAAAACAGGATTTTGGTCTTTGCATTATGCAGCAATGAAAGAATAAAATATATGATATGTGGCTTATTTTTTAAAAAAAGCTCTTCCTAACTGTATTAAAATTTCACACGGTAGTTGAAAACCACATTCTTATCAAGCACTCACAAAAGTAAAATTCTGTTTAAATATCTATTTTTTTCTTTTAAATACTAGTTGCAACATTTTCAAAAGTAAATGAAAGAGTTGTGTATCAGTACACGGTTTTACAAAAGGGTTTGTGGTTTATATTTTCAACATACTATAACAGAAGTTCAAAGGAAGTGGAGTTTGAAACCACAAAGACAATTTTTTTTAATACTTTTTATTTGGGTTATAGGGCTGGTAGCTGCAAAGAAATACTGAATATTATTACTCTTTTAGATAAAAATAGAATATTACATCTTCAAAATATTACTGACTAGGTATTCCTTTTCTCATCATTTAGAGAAAACATAAGATAATAAAAAAATTTCTCAGATAAAATGGAATTCTAAACAAATATTAACAATTGCATATTTATATTAAATTACATAATTTTAAGAAAAAATCCCCTGTGAAGGTTCATTATTTGATACTGTCATGTGCAAAAAGAAATGTAGTTTAGCAAGTATAATGAAAGTTAAACATTTTATTAATTTCCCATGTACCACTGTACAGTCCAAATTAGATATTAGTGCCAAAAAATGTGTGGAATTGTGCACTCTTAAGATTAGATTAAATATATTGTATCTAGCTATGTGACAATTGTTGTTACTACTATTTCTTATCCTCTGTTTATTAGTATCCATGAGCATAATAAAAAAAATATATGGATAGAATAAAATGGAGAATGTCTGTGGCAGACAAGAGGCCTATGAGCTGATCAGTTTTTCTTCTTCAACTTGGATTTACGTGCATCCTTCAATGTGCCTGCCCATGATGATTGTCAACTCACACTTTGAAGAAAAAAGACTAAAGAATGGAGGTAATTACACAATTGGAATAAATTGTATGTCCCTCCTCTGTGACCTAGGTATTTTAAAAGCAGATTTGATCTGACTTGTACATGGTTATAGAACTCTATTCTTGAACTTGTTTGATATTTTGGATCAAAAAATGCAAATACTGAAAGAAGTACTCACTTATAAAACTAGTAACATTATAATTCTGTAGCACTTGTTTGGTATGGGCATCTTGGTACACCTATTTTGTACATTATACGTACAATATATAACAAGAGCTGAGACACATTTCTAAATTTTCTGTTTCTAGTAATTAATTCTCAAAACTAAGAGAAGATGTAAAATAATGCAATCATGCTTTTGTCACTGTGGTATTATGAGGGATAATTGGAACAGCTTTACATAGGTTTAAGCATAGAAGCTATAAGCCTGATGCCTGGAACTATAGTTTATGATTTATGTATTTTTGCAAAGACAGAAAATAAAAGCACAAGCATACAATAATAAACTACCACTAAAGATGAATAAATAAGCATTTCTCCAAAACCGCACCATCAACTTTTATATTAGTAGCCTGACTTTTGTTGTTGTTGGATCTTTAAAAATAGCATTCACAGAAATTTTGTAAATTATTTGGTATTTCCATATGAAAATTAAAAAAAACTGATGCAAATTATGTAACAGATTATGCATGGTGGAAAATATCTCCAGAATAGGATTAATTCATACTTATATGAAAAACACAATAAAATTATCAACAAAGATTCATGTATTGTAAATAGCTATAATTATATAGGCTTCCTTTTTAAACATTTTTTCCCATCTGCTTTATCCCTGATATTAATTATCTTCTCTATGGTTGTGTTAGATATGCAAAATCATAGCAAAATATTAGCAACACGTGATATGAGTTTTACTATAGCATGTGTTATTTTTATTATTAGTGAACTTTATTATAAATAGTTTGATATATTTTCTCCCAGAATGTTTTCTGATTTGTTGACATTTCTTCAGAGTATACTTCAAAATAATGTTTTTTAAAATTCTCCAAAGAAAATATCTAGAGTAACAAAAAAAAGTTTGATTAATTTCACATAATAAAGTTCTTGATCAAAGGACAAAACTCTACAGATTTCCTAGAAATACAAGGTATATTTATAGGAATGATAGTGAAAAATTATTGGATGAAGGAAGCAATGGTAATATTTGTTAAGACTAGACAATTTTTTAGACACTCATTTATAATGAGAGTTAAACTTATTTGTAAATAGCATGTCATTTTAAATTTATTTTAAAAAATCCTATAAAGAAGGTAACACTTTTTTTTTCCTAGTGCTTCTTTAGATGAGGAATGTAAGAGTCAGAAGATTTAATAACTTGCTTTATGTGTCTCAGGAATTGAAAACCTTGATTGAGTGACACCTATTGTAAAATATAAATAACTCTTTTAACATCATAAAATGTGGGCTATCATGGAATATGATTCTAGCATACATAAGTCGTATACACTGTGAATGGAGCTAGTGAGCTAAAGCTAAACACTATGGAAGAAAGGCAAAATACAGGTTGTTTCCCCAAATAACAAAGAGAGGCAAATTGTTCTAAAATATTTAATGTTTTTAAACTTTTCAGACTAGTTTTAACTACAATATCTGCAATATATATAATTAATATGTGTAAACACAAAACAATAACAAAGTGAAATAAAATCTTTTACAAATAAATTTAGAGACCCATGCTTCCCTTTGTGGATCAAGGTTTTTTCCCCAGTGTTCAGAAAATGAAAAGCTTGTGATATTATTAGAAGAATTTGTACTGGCAACCATAGATCTTCCAAGCAATACTAACCATGTCACTAAGTACTGTAGTATTTAGAAAGATATACAGTAAAAGTGATTGCTTAATGACAACTTTAAAATGAAAAATTTCTTGCCTAATTAAAAGCATGATAATTAATGGTATCCATACTGAACTCTTGTAAAGTTCGTATCTACTTTAAGTTACAAATCAAAATCTAGGAATGGTGCTATGCTTGTGTATGTGCCTTTAAGACTAGAGTCAATTAATGATATATGATTTTTTCAACTACATTTTACCTAAAAGTTATGAAATCATTTTGGGATTATGTGTGAAAACTGAAGGCACCTTCAAATATAGTCCATGGGCCAGGGTC
This sequence comes from Spermophilus citellus, assembly GCF_964194105.1. Lineage (NCBI taxonomy): Eukaryota > Metazoa > Chordata > Mammalia > Rodentia > Sciuridae > Spermophilus > Spermophilus citellus. The sequence continues at coordinate 64,389,417 of NC_138182.1, read as the reverse complement.
AAGAATTGAATGATGTGCTTGCTGCCTCAAGGATTAAATTTTGACTTCTGATTTAGTGAGGCTATCAGTATCATTAAGAGAGATAGTTCTGACATTTAATGTCAAATCAAAATTAAAACAAAAAACCTAGGCCTTACACAAATGCATATAATTTATCTATGAACCTATATACTATCATGAGATATGGAAAGGAGGATTGTTACATTCTAAATCCACAAAGCATTTTTAAACCTTATTTTCATCTTTGATTTATATTCATCAATATTTTCTTTACATTTATTTTGACATAATTTTATTGATATGCATTGAAAGAATATCAATTCAAGTTACTGGAAGCAAAAGACAGAGATACTATAGTGACCAGAGTAAGGACTATACCAATACAAGTTTTAATACAGGTGTCAACATATGAAAACTTTGCTAGGATACAAGATAAGCCCAGAGAAATTATCTTCTGTGCAGAAAACAAAACAAAACAAGTTAAACAGGCTTCTGAATCTGATAATCAGTATTTGTGCAGCACTTGTATATTTCAGCTACTAACCAAGAGAGGATTTTAGTGCTCTGAATTGCTCTACATTGATAGGTAGTTTGGGGCAATATTACTATAGATATTATATTTACAGTAAATGCAGGAAAATATGGATTTTGTTATCCTAAATAATTCAGGGAAAAATCTGACAAAATTAAAATCTAAACAATGATGGGGGCACTGCCTTATCATTAGAGTTCCCATGTAAGACCATTAATAGGTCTGGTAAAAAAAAAATGCTTCCCCAATTTGACAATGTAATATACATTTCAAATTCAGAGATTTAGTTCATATTTGATTTCACAGTCAAAGGAAAAATTTTGAGTGAAGATACACCTAATTCTTAATTATTATGGAAGTTAAAATTGAGTTGCTTTTAACATATAACAGTGAATAGCATTGCAAGGTACTTCCTAGCACAGATATACTTAGCACAAGCAAAGATGTGTTTGATTTTGGAAAGTATTGTTATGGTTTCGATATAAGGTGTCCCCCCAAAGTTCCTATATTAATGCAGGAATATTACCAGGTGCAAGGATTAGATTGTGAGAGCTGAAACATAATCAGTCCATTCTAGATTAAATGAAGAGACTGGATAGTAATAGTAGGCAGGTAGAATATGGCTGAAGGAGATGGGTAACTGGAGGAATCCTCTGGAAGTTTTCATCTTTCCTGTGGCCCCTTATCCTTATTATTCTTAATCTCTCTGCTTCCAAATTGCCATGAGGTGAGCAGATTTCTTCCCCCACACCTTCCACCATGATATTCTGCCTTACCCAAGACCCAAAGGAATGAACTCAGCCCATCCATGGATTAACCCTCTGTAACCATTAGCCAAAGTTTCCCTTCTCTTACCTGTTCTTAATGGGTAGTCTCATTATAATGAGGAAAAACTAATTAACATAAAAATTGATAAATGAAAAGTGGGGCTGTTGCTGTGACTAACCTGACCCTTTGTTACAGAAGTCTTTGGAAATAGTTCCTGGGTACAGTTTGGAAAAGTTTGGAGTTACAGGCAGGAGAAGTTTTACATATCTGTGTTGTAAAGGAAGCTTACTGGGTGATTCTGGTGGGAGTTTAGAAGACCAGTGTGTAGCCAGTAAAGACTACGCTTTGAGGTTTCAGAGGGAAACAGGGACTCTATCCGATATTTTACTAAAAGGTATTCATGTTACATTCTGGCAAAGAATTTCTCTACATTTTATCCTAGATCTGAAATTTTGTGTCAAGCTGAATTTAAAGGTGATCAACTAAGTAATCTGGCAGAGGAAATTTCAAAGCAGCACAGCATTCAGGCTGTGGCATGGATTTTGCTGACAACTTGTAGCCAGGTTTACTGTGAAAATTAGGAGCAGAAATGAAAGTCAAAAATTTAAGAATTTGCAGTTTCATAAGGAAAGTGCATGCAAAACTTGGGCCAAAGAAGTTAAGGTTGTTGAAGACATTAACACCACTAAGGAGATGCTATGACCTTTGAATAGAAACAGTAGGAAAGATGGCTTGAGGGCATCTCAGGAATTGCCAAGATCTTTCCCTTTACAGGATCAAGGTTATGAAAGTGAACACTTTTTTCATAGGTCACAGAGCGCCCATTCTTGCACAGTGGGGCCTGGGAAGTTGTTTTACCATGCTCAGCAGTGCAGATACTCAGAGATTCATGGAGCCAAGGTCCAAGGAGACCTGGCTACTGCTCAAGATGGCAGCAGACTTTGACATTATCCACATAATGCTGGTTCTGAATGAATGCAGTTTTTGACTGCAGACAGCCAGGCTAAAAGAGAGCCAATGTGAGTTGCAACTGGCAAGGCCAAAGGAGAGGGGCTACTCAAACCATTTGCAGAGCGCATTTTACTTCCATGTGTCCTAGGTGCTATACATACTATTATGGGGTCTGTTTACCTACCTGGGTTCAGGTCTTGTTTTGGTACCACCCCTATTTTGTATGCTTTTATTTCTTCCTTTTGGAATATTTCCCCCAGGCCATTGTATATTGTGTGTATATAGCTTGCTTTTGATTTTTCAAGGACTCACGGCCAAGAGTTCTCCTGGAGTCTGAAAAGACTTTTGATTTGGACTTTTGGGCAATGCTAGAACTGTTAAGATGATGGGACTCTTGGAGATGGACTAGTTGCATTTTACATTATGAGATAGTCATGAGTTTGGGGGCTAGAGGGGCAGAATGTTATGGTTTATATATGAAATATCTCCCAAAAGTTGCTTTGTTAATATAGAATATCAGAAATGAAATGATTAGATCATAAGTCTATAACCTACTCCATCTTAGTTTGAATGGTCTAATTGGATGGTAACTACCAGTAGGCAGAATGTGTCTGGGCACTCCCTGGAAGGTTTCATCTTCTTGTAGCCCCTTCTTCTCTCTTTCTCTCTGCTTCCCAGCTGCCATGAGTGGGTAGTACTCCTCCACCAAACCCTTAGGCCATAGTGTTCCTCCTTACATTGGACCTCTGAAACCATGAGCCTAAATAAACTTTTTTTTTAATCCTTAAGTTTTTCTTGTTGGGTCTTCGGTCTCAGTGATTAAAATCTAAAACGAATACTTGAATAATATGAAATCAAAACTACTGTTTATGGGAAGTTTAGAGGGGAATAGGGAGAGGAAACACAATTGACATATATCCTGCTTTCTGTCCCAAAGAGTTTTTGTGATCTAGAAACTTCAGTAGTCACAAGTGATCCATATCATCTCAAATATGTTTTAAAATAATTTTGTTTATCTTCTCCTCAGTAGCCCATATTACATGAGTAACTTACTCATGTAATAGTGGTCACTCCAGAAGCTTATATAGATGCTGAGTTTGGGTCCTAAAGCCTAGAAATACAAGCTCCCAAAGCAGATTTTAATTTCTTTAAATATCTGGTAATAGCTGTAGCAGGAAAGTAAGAAGTTTTGCAAAATAAGTGTAAATTATTTTTGTGATTATTTTACTATTGACAATGACTTATTGCATATACAGCTAAGTAAAATTCCCTACCTTTGATTTGTAACCGATGTTTTTTCAAGTTGCGGTTAAAAATAGTCATTCTACATTGTCTTCAGGTTAAGCTACCTGCTTTGCCTCCAAACATGATTCCATGTTTTATGTTCTTGTGTCATTGTATTTTACCTTCATGTCAAGAGATATACATGAAATATGCATTTGTAATTATTATATTCTAAGCCTTTCATTCTTTTGTTGAAAATAAGAAATATATCTCTTTTTTTCACCATTCTTGGGAAATTTTCTTAAAATGTGTAGATTTTCAATGTATTTTGAATTGAATTTCAAAATACTTTTTTAAAATGTATATTTGATCAAATATTAAATAACTAAACCTAAACCAATTCGTTTAAAATTTGAAGTGTGTCATGTATAAAATATGAAGATTATCTTTGTACATAATTATTAGACAAGAAAACACTGTTTAAATTGTATTAGATCAATGAAGCACCACTGGGAACTCATTAGTTTGAATGTGAGTTTTAGTTTAAAATATAGAGTGCAAAAATGGTTTCATAATTAATTCCTGACAGAAGATTTTTAAGTCATATATTCTAAAAGGTTATAATAAATTGAAAAACTATGACAGTAATCTAAGAAATAGTAATAACTAAACTTTAACTGGTTTGTTATATGTCATAAACCTTTTAGTTAGTTACTTATCCATTTAAAAGTTAAAATTATATAATGTAAGCCCCTTTATTATAACCAGTATAGAAACAAAAAAAACACAGACATTCAGTAATTTCTGTAAAGTCAAACAACAAGTAAATAGAAGAGTCAGGGTTTGAAACTAGGTGTCCATCACTAGAATCTGCATTCCTAAAAGCTATATAGCTAAATCCATATATGTTATGAGCAGAAATGGGTTCCCCCAAATTCATATGGTGGTACTCTACCACAGAGTTTGGGCAGAAGTGAGGTTTGAATGATAACTATTTAGAATGTGACCTTACTAGAAGACAGGGTCTTTGAAGAGGCAATCAAATTAGGATGAGGTTATTATACTGGGTCCTAATCTAATATGATTCATGTACTTATAAGAGGAAATTAGCACATGAACATACACAGAAGGTAAATCACACAAAAATGGAGGGTCAAAGCAGCCTTCTAAAAGCGAAGGGGAGAAATTCCCAGAGGAAACAAATACAGACAGCTGGCTCTCTAACTTGTACTCTTCAGAACTTCGAGAAAATAAATTTCAGTTTTTATGACCATCCAGCTTACGGTATTTTGTTATGGTAGTCCTAGGAAATTAATAGATTAAACAAAAGAAAGGCAAACAAATGTGTTAGTATATATACTCTTAAGAATGTATGCATAGTTTTCATAAACTACTAGTAATAATCTAACTAATGTATTTTGGAACAAACATAGCCAGTAAATATATATACTATGTATTAAGATTTAAGAAAACATGTACTTCACACTCCAGCAATCAGCAAATAAATCTGTATCCATATGTTAGACCATAACAACAAAAAAAGAAAGGACAAAATTGGCAAATTATCTATCATGCTCACTTTTATATCCCTATTCTTATATAAAAGGTAATCTAAGTTCATTGAAAAATATGTATTGTAAAATTTACATGTGAATCCTTACATGGCTCAAACCCAATGCACTTATATTCTGGTTTTTCTTTCATGTGATCACTTAATATTTTAATCCATGACTATTTCTTACTCACAGAATTCCAATATAAAAATAGTATAAATATGTTTAATATTTTATCCTTTTAGAAAAAGGAAGCCATCTTCCTGACTAAAATGCATCCTCATTTCAGAGATCCCCCAAATACCAGGTTGTCAACTCACTCTTGAGTCTAGTACTCTTGAATAGGAGGTTCTTACACCCCTTAACATACCTTGTGAAAACTGGTTCTCATGAACTGTTCCTTTTACCCAGTGTACACAAAGTATGAGATTAAACAGGTCAATTCCAGACTTGGAGAACCAGGGATCCCACTGTATTAGCATACATAATGTTTTAGCTAATTTCAACAGAGACTTCAGGTAGTAGTGAATTTAAAAGATGGCGTTCATCTCCAGGTGTACTGGATCATTCCTGTAATCCAAGTGGCTCAGGAGGATGAGGTAGGAAGAGTGAAAGTTTGAGGCCAGCTTCAATAACTTAGGGAGACCCTAAGCACTTTAGAGAGACCCAGTCTTAAAATATAAAAAGGACTGTGGATGCAGTTCAGTGGTAGAGCCGCCATGGGTTTAATCCCCAGAAATCATCAGGAAAAAAACAAACAAAATACAAAACAAAAACAAACAAACAAAAAAGGTGGTATAATTCCATTTTGCTTATTTTCTATTATTTTTTATCTTTTTAAAATTTTTTGGTAGTAGGGATTGAACCGAGAGAGGCTTAACCATTGAGTCACAACCTCAGCCCTTTAAATTTTCTTTCTTTTTCTTTTTCTTTTTTTTAAAGAGATGTTCACTATGTTGCTTAGGGTCTTACAAAGGCTGGCTTTGAACTTTCCATCCACCTGCCTCAACTCACCAAGGTGCTGGGATTATAGGAGTGCACCATGGTATCTGGCCATTTTACTTATTTCTTTTGACAATTTACCTAAAAAATTTTGACCTATTTCAATGAAATAGGTCAAAATTTTTCTGCATTACCAAGAGGAGGCAAGATCCTTCAAAAAAATGGGAGGGTTCATCTATAACAAATAACTATTTTAAAATATTTTAACAGAAGAAAAAAAATGAATGTGGGTAACAAAACAGATAGGTTGTCTATTTTGGTGGTGAAGATGATGAGATAATTCTTGTATTATTCTTCCTTTTTTAAATATAAGTTTGAGACCAGAACTTGAGCAGAACAAAGCCAGGGTTGTTTGCCATTGTGGTGAAAGCAGGGTTTACAGAACAGACATTATTTAGATATGTATATCTAAAAAAAAGATAGAAACCACTGGAATAAAAAGACATGTAATAATTCTGTATCCCTATCATTTTATGCAGTTCATGTTGTCAAAGCACCATTGAATAAATGAATAGTGTACTTTTAAAGATGTATAATACGTTTTATCATGTCTATGTACTGTATCTAAAGATGATACTGTTTACTACATCTTTCTCTGCATTATCTAGTAAAATGTTTTCAGTCTGTGGTTCCAGAAAGCCCAAAACAATGGAAAAAAGTTGGAGTTTCTAATTTGGTTTAAATTCAGTTCTAAGTCAGGGCTCAAAAAAAAATCAGATTTCTAATTGTGCCAGGAAAATATGACTTCACATAATATTTTTTCTAAGATTTTCTTAAGCATGGTTTATCATAGACTGCTCTGTTTCACTTTAACCTGAACCCTAAATATACCAGTTCCCTCCCTCCCAATATGTGGGTGTGTGTGTGTGTGTGTGTGTGTGTGTGTGCGTGTGCATGTGTGTGTCTGTCTTTCTCTCTCTCTCTCTCTCTCTCTCTCTCTCTCTCTCTCTCCCTCTCTGGTATATATCATTTAGATATACTTGAAAGAAGAAAAAGACGTTTAAAAACAAGGCCAAAGAGCTCTACTAAACAACCATAAAGTTCTTCACAAAATGGAAAATGGAATGGTTATATTGATTATTTTAGCTCCAGAGATGTTCCATGGTTGCAAGTTTGGCACCTTTTGAAGTTGCATTTTCTCTTTTAGGCTGTTAAGGCACCATTTAATGAATCAATTCAGTCATTTAGTCAATAAGAGTATTCTTGCCTCCTAAAAGAGTTAACATACTTTTTCAATGGTGCTACACTTATGAAAAAGTAATAGTTAAAACACTTGACAAATCAGTCTTCATATTAATTAAAATGCACACTTTTCTAAAGGAGAAATGGTGTCCTACCCCAATAATATACATCTTGTTTGTTTACAAACTCACAGACATACAAAGGAAAAAGCATTCTGGAAATGTCAATGGAATGAAACACTGTCATAGAATAATGATCTCTTGTTTCCACATAAATACCTAGGGAAAACTAAGATGTTCATTTTCAAAACAGGAAACATTGATCCACTGGGTATGTCCTATTAAAATGACTTTATTTTATTCCATCAGATAGCTGATGTAAATTCAGTTATTTAGTCTGATAGATGTGGTTCCAGAGAATGAAATTTGTGTGCTACAGTACTGTTAAATAGAAGAAAATCATTGCATTTGCTTCGGTTTATTTGTCAGCAAAACAGCAATGTTTGTTCATGAACACAATAAGGTTTAGTATTTGCAATTTAGAAATGGTATATACCGATTTTATTTTTGTTTGATTTCTTTAAGTAAACCTTTCCCAGTTCTAATCGTCATTCAGTTACATAATTCTGAATTATATGCATTCTATTGAGAATTCTGTATATCGTTACACATCAGAAAGTAGGCACATAACATAACATCTGAAGATTTGTGGCCAATGACTGCTCAAATGAAGGTAAATGCTACCATAATAAAAAAGTGATGGAGAATCATGCCTGGTTTTGATAGTATTTTAATCTGGACAACAAAAGGAAAAGATGCCCAGGGATCCATAGGGAAAGACAGAAAAGAAAAGATTTATATGTTCAAATAATGTGCATGTACATACATATAAGACTTTGCACAGAGGATCCGTAGGTAGACAGTTTGTATGATGAATAGTCACATCATTCCTTAGTTTTTCACCTGCCTTTATGGTGTATACTGTGGCACATGCTGTGTCTTATAAGCAATTCACTTGGTTTTAGTGATATAAAATAATGGGTTCATATTTGTCTTTATATTGTTATTTTATTTGATCAGAATATAAATTTCTTGTTACCACCATTTGCATGGCTGATTAAACACAATGATTTTTGATATCAGAACACATGAAAGTACAAATAAAAGTTAAGAGTCAAAAAGAAGTACTTTGTATTGTAATAATGTCTACTCCCTTTAAAAATGAGTTTATAAACACTTAGGATATTTGATATAAGATAAAAGGATAGTATCAATAAGAGAAAAACATAGAATATCACAAGAAATGTCAGTTTATAGCAAAGTTTGATCTGTTATTTAAAGGAACTATTTCCCATCCCTTGTTTGTGTGAGCACGCACGCGCATGTGTGTGTGTCATGACATATCATGATCTCATGACATGCATTCTTACCATGTTGTGTCCCTCACTCCAGCCACTTATACTATCTTATGTTTTTCCCATTTTTCTACCTGTAACAATTGGACCTGCATATGTTCTAGTTTTTATGTTTCCTCCATTTCTATTTAGGTACCATCTCTCCACATAACCATTGTTTCAATGGATGCATAGTGTGGTTTAAACTACATAGGAACATCCAGGCACCAGCCATCAGATAAGATATTTTATGGTTGCAACATGTGTTAGATACATATAATAAACCATAAGTAGTAAGTATAAGAAACTTGCCATAGGGAAGCGAATCAGTGACTTGGTTAGTTTAGACTCATTAAATTATGAGCCATATTTTGGTTGTTCTCAGATTGAAAGGAGGCTCCTCCTGCTTAGGGGCATAATAAGAATAGAGTTCCAGTAGGAACATTGATCCTACACATGCAAAGTAAATGGCCCTAGTTTTATAAGAAGATCATTGATGAGGAGGTGTCCAAGTATAACTGTTCAATTGGCATTTTATGGACTTAGTAGATCAATGCCTATTTCCCTGAATATAAGAACAACTGCATTCTTCAAGCTTTCATATGTCCCTATAATGGCCAGTCATTGATTATTAGTGAGGCAATATTACCAACATTCAAACCATCTTCTATAGATCACATATATTAAGTATTAGAAGAGAGCCTCATTCCAGGACCCACACTTAGCACTCAGTGGCACACTGAAAAAAGCAATGTAAAGATAAGATGGCTGTTCTATTTCACACTGCTTTGACACAGTGCCTATTTATTCTTTCATTTTTCTCTTCATCTGATCCCTCATATTTTGACACATTGTACATTTTCCCCAAGTACAATTTAACTCTCAAATTTGAATATAAACAACAAAGACACTTCAGTTACTCTCTATCAGATTCCATGCTGTATGCCCCACTGTCCACCAGCTGCATTTCTATTACCATGTTATTTGGCCAGAAACTTGAAATTCAGATACTTTTTTTCCATCATGAAATATATAATTTTACAGCATGTTCCTAATTAGCATAACTTAATTTATTAACCAAAGTTAATCAAGTAAAAGTCCAAGAGATTTAATTGAAGTCTCTTTTAAATTTATAAAAAAAAAAACAGAAGATACATTTTTATTTTAATCCTTGATGACTCAAGAATCATTCATGAAACATTTTTCCTTCTCCACCCACTGATATTTTTATACGTTTCACCAAGAGATATTTTCTACAAATCATTCTATCTTAGATACATTAGGGCAGGAATACTTCCTTTCAAATCTATTTTTAGTGACTTTTTGGCTCAGTAGAAAAAAATCAATTAAGATATACTTGCTCTAATTTAGTATCAAAATTACAATAAGTAAGGACTAACATTTTCTTGATTATATTTCTAGAAGAAAAGTGAAATGAGGATATACATATATATATATTGCACTTTTAACTGAATAAATCAATACAATTTCAAATCATTTTGCTTTATTTTAAAGTGCCTTTTAAAAAATCTATAGTGACTAATTTATGAACTCCTAGAACCATTTAATACCACTGTTTAACCTTTGAAATGTTTCATAACTTTAAAAACCTCAATGAGTGCTATAATCTCAGAATTACTAACTTCCTTCCAAGTAGTGGAACATATTCAAAAGGCTCAGATTCTCCTTCATTTCACTGAATATACTTAATCATGTGATCCTTTCTGTAACTCTGTTATTTCTATTATCATAAATCAAAAAAAACTGATTATATTTACAAATTCTTAGTACAGGAGTAGATTCATTAGCAGATTGCATAGTTATGGTAAATTAAAATGTGTATTTCCAGAAGGTAGAAAAATTTTAATGATTACCTATAGAAGCAGAACTTATTTTTTAGATTTAATTCACAAATATATATTAGTTTTATATAACAGTCCAAAAGCTGTGTCATTGAACAGTGTTAAAAGTACTTGTATATTTCACAACTGTGGAAGGTGATTTTTAAATAGTTTAATTACACATATATGTAGTGGATGCACATATATAGGTGTGCAAAAGTCTTGGAAACTAAAGCATTTATTAGGTGAGCATTTGTACTCTGTTAATCACACATAAAATATTTAATATATAAGACATTTTCTAGTAATCTGCATAGACTCAGTGGGGAAAAGAAAACAGGAGTTTTAAAAAAAACCATAAATGATATATCATTCAGTGTCTTATTTTATGACCTAATAGTTTACATAGGAACTAAGAAGAGGCAGATAATTTCAGCAAAGTCAAAATTAAAAATGACAAGGTAGTGCTTTACTTTGTACTAGCAAACATATTAAAGGCACAGGCTAGAAAGATAGGAAAAGACTTGGGAAAAGCCTGAATGCAAAGGTTTCTTTCACTATCACATAAATCAGTCATGCTCACCTGGGGATGATTTTAACTTCTGGGAGACATTTATCAATATCTGGAGATAATTTTGGTTATCTCCAAAAAAGGACAGATCTGTTGATGTGAGCACTGTGGCAGCTGGGAAGGGTCCCAGGGGATTCAACTTAGATCTAGTACAGAAAGACCAGAGGTGCTGCTACGCTTTCTACAATGAGCACAATAGTGTCCTTAAAACAAAGAATTATCTTATTCAAATTGTCAATGCACACAGTAACAAGGATGAAAATCATTGGACTGAATGTGGGAGTCTGACTAGTGAGTTTCTCTCTTCTCGCATGTCACATCAGACTGTAAAAGGTCTAACAAAGCCCTCATCACACTTACCCAGCTATACAACTGGTGGTAACATGAATTTTAGGTTCTAATGAAAAGATACAATGATGAAAAAATTCATTTTAATCCTTTAAATTGCATAAATAAAACCAAGTGAAGTGCAAATAAGGTCACAGTGTATAATGTAGTGTGGACCACAGGAACATCAAGTGTCAATCCATTTATGTAAGCCTTTAACTTATGTCAACAATGTGCTTCAGTTTTCTGTATCCCAATATGCCCTTTAATTTGTCCTTTAGTGTTTTATAATTTTTGATACTATTAAAAGTTGAATGACTTTTTAAAAAAAATTTCAATTTGAATTCTCATTGATAGGGTAAAGAAATACAATTGATTTTCTTGTATTGATTTTGTATCCTTCAACCACACGAAATTTGCTTATGAATTCCAACAATTTGTTTAGCAGATTACTTACGATTTTCCTATATGGAAAATCATGCCATCTTGAAAAAAAATAGTATTTTTCTATTTGGATTCCTTTTGTTTTTTCTCCCTAATTTCTTGGTTAGAACCTTCAACCCACTATTAGACATGGCAAGGTAGGACATCTCTGTGTTTTTCTTGAGCTTGAGAGGAAGGTATTCAATGTTTCATCATAAAGTATGATATTAGATGTGAAAATTTCACAGAAGCCCTTCATCAGGGAGAAAATTCCCTTCAATTCTGGTTTACTGGATTTGTTTAATCACTGAAAGGTGTTATAACTTGCAAATAATCTTTCTATTAAAATAGTTGTGAATTTTTTGTACTTTATTGATGTGGTATATTACATTGGTTTTTAATGCAAATTCAAATCTGCACTCCCATGAAATATCCAATTTAGACATGATGTGTAATCAATCAGTGTTATAAATGTTTGATCAATAGAGTTAACCACCAAATCCAACAGATGAAGAAGTGAGGAAGAAAAGAACAAAGGATATTCAAAACAAACAGAAGAAAATTAACAAAATGAGAGAAGTAGGTCTTTATCAATAGTAAATTCAAATTTAAACCAACTAAATTAAGAGATATAGAATTATCGAATAGGTTTCTTATAAAAAGAATCTAATAACATGTTGCCTACAAATGACCCACTTCACCAGTAGAGCCCCACAGACTGAAATTGACAGGATGGTAAAAGATATTGCATGCAAATGGGAACATAAGCAAGCAGGAAGAGAGAGTTTGTATAACTTGAAATAGACTTTAAGACAAAATCTATTAAAAAATAATGTCATTATATAAATATTAAAATATTGATTCAATGAGAAGACATAACTGTAAATACGTATGTGCCAAATGGCCAAGTACTCAATTTTATGAAGCAATTGGTATCACAATAAGGGGAAAGAGAAGCTCCCATACAACAATAGTAACTTAAACACTCCACTTTCATTGATGGATAGATGGTCCTGACAAAAATCAACAAGGATACATCATAGATACTGTACTAGAGACCAAATGGACCTAACAGACATTTATTACACATTTCATCCAACACATTTTAGAACACATATTCTTTTCATCAGCCCATGCCATATTCACTAGAATAGACCCATATTAGGTCACAAAACAAGTCCCGACAAATTCTCAGAATTGAAATATGTATCTTTTCTGATACTAGTGAAATAAAACTGGAAATTAACAGCAAAATATTAAATTTTTAAATTCCCATCAGGATATAGAAATCTTGCATAGACAAATAACAAGTTGTGAGATTGAATCAGTAATAGACAATCAATGAATCAAAGCCCAGGACCTGCTGGCTTCACTTCTGAATTTAACCAAGTTTTTTAAAAAGATTTAACATTAATTCTTCTCGAACTGTTTCAAATAATTGAAGAGTGAGCAATGCTTCCAATTTCCTTCTACAAGGTCAGAACTACCTTAATACTAAAATACAGAGAAAGATGCATCAAAAAGTAAACTACAGACCAATTCCCTGATAAACATATATGTAAAAATTCTCAACAACATACAAGCAAATCAAATACAACAGAACCCAAAAACATCATTATCCTTGATCAGTTAGGATTTATTCCAGGGACACAAAGCTGGTACAACATATGCAAATCAATAAATGTAATACGTTACATCAACAGAATGAAGGGTAAGAATCACATGAGCAGCTCATTAGATGCAGAAACAGCATTCAATAAAATTCAACATCCTTTCCTGATTAAAACTCAGAATAAATTAGGGATAGAAGGATTGTATTTCAGCATAATAAAGGTTATAAATGACAAACTCATGATCAACATCATACTAAATGGGGAAAATATGAAAACGTTTCTTCTGAGAATTGGAAAAAGACAAGGATGTCTGTTCTCACTGCTCTTATTTAATAGAATCATGGAAGTTTTACTGTAACAATTAGGCAAGAGAAAGAAAAAAAATAACGAATAGGAAAGAAGTCAAATATTTCTATTTATAGATGATATGATATTACATATAGAAGAAAACAAAAGACAATCAAATTTTAAGCAAATTTAATAAAGTTATAGTAAACAAAATTAACATACAAAAGTCAGGAGTATTTTTATGCACAATAACAAACTTGCAAAGAAAGTGTGAAGGTAATTCCATTTACTATACATATAAAAATATCTACAAATAAATTGAACAAAATAAGTGAAGATTATAAAATTCTGATGAAAGAATTTGAAAATATAGGAAACCATCAATAGATGGATGGATAAAGAAAATGTGTAATATAAACAGACTGGAATATTATTCAGCCATAAAGAGGATGAATCCTGTCATCTGTAGCAAAATGGATGGAACTTTGTTAAGTAAATGAGCCAGACACAGAAAGGTAAGTTTCTATGTTCTCTGTTACATGTAGAAGCTAATTGACCTGCATGTAGAATAGAAATTACTAGAGAGCTGGAAAAGCTGGGAATAGAGAGTTAAAATTAGTTTTGATAATAGGTTCCAAAGCACAGTTAAGATGGAAGGAATAATTTCAGGTGTTCCACAGCACAGTGGGATGACTATAGTTCACAATAACCTGTTACATATTTTATGAAGATCTCAAAGAGAGAAACTTAAGGCTCCAAACATAAATAAATGATAATTAGAATGAAATGATAATTATTCTGGTCTTATCAGTACACACTGTAAGCATGTGAACTATCATGCTGTTGCCTGTTAATATGTATCATATGTATGCATGTTAACAAAAATAAACATACAAGGGAAGGCTATAGTTTTCTCTAGTACTCTTAATTCAAAAGCAAAATAAAAGCCACAAATTGTCTATAGAAAGTTATTTATGTTATACTTTATCTTAATTTGACATAGTAAACTTTAAATGAAATATTTTGTTTACAGTTTTATTTTCATGGTTATTTGAATTGTTCCCATAGGATCTATGTAAATATATATTTATATATTATCAAAAAAGTAACATATCTGTACTAATTTAATATCTATGAAATATAAAAAAAACTTTATCTGTATGTAGTTTCATTCCCTCAAAATTTGTACTATTATCATTTTACATATATTGTCTATACAATCAAGAATTTTATAACTATTACTCTAAGCAGGCATGGTGGTACACACCTTTAATCCCAATAGTGTGGGACTCTGAGGCAGGAGGATGGCAAGTTCCAAGCCAGCCTCAGTAACTTTGAGGCACTAACTAACTCAGTGAGACCCAGTCTCTAAATAAAATACATAATATGGCTGGGGATATGACTCAGTGGTCAAGTGAACCTAAGTACAAATCCCCATTTAAAAAATATTATTCTACATAACATTGCCTTTTAAAAAACTGAAAAAATAAGAAAGAACAAGTATGTATTTATAGTTTATTCAAAGTTTTAATTAAAAATTTTTCCTGTGTATTCAACTTACATTTTGGTGTCATTTACTTATATCCATACAGCTATGCTCAAACCAGTTTTTCTGTGATTTTATAGTTGAATATGTAACATTTATGTATATTGGAATCTCAGCTGCAGAATTGTATATATTAATTATGCAAAAACTTCTTTAAGGAAGAAATCATAAGACATATGTAATTGTAGCATTTAAATTTGCATGTACACCTGCACAAGTTCCCCTAATGTATTATTTTCCTGGTTATATGAATTGTTCTCATAGAATCTATGTAAATATATATTTATATATTATTTGAATTACTGTTTGGTGTCACTTGCTTACAGCTAATGTAAAAAATATCTCCTTTAGTATTTTTTGTAGGACTGTGTGTTAGTCAACTTCATGTTGTCTTAACAGAAAGACAACATGAAGTTGACTTCTTCAAGGGGGTTGGGGGGGTGGGGGGGCACTATAGGAAAAATGCACTCTTCCTGAGCACACCCTCAGTAACCATCTCTTTACCTCTTTCACATACACTCCACTGCCTAAAGTTACCAACCAGTCGGTCCATTCAAACCAGGATGGACTGATTAGGTTACAGCTCTCATAATCCAATAATTTTGCCTCTGAATGTTTTAGCATTAACACAGTCTCTTTGCATTTATTCTACTTGGAATTTGTTGAGTTTCTTTGTTGTAACAATTATTATTTTCTCATCAAATTTAACAAGTTTTCAGAAAAATTTCTTCAAATATATTTCTACCCTTTCTCTCTCCTGGGTTTTGTTACTCTCATTACACATAGGTAATGAGAGGGCTTTGCTGTGTTCAAGACTTTTCAGGACTCTTTTTAGTCATGCTGTTTATTTTCTCTCTCTTTTTTTCAGACTCTGCAATACCAATTGATGTATCTTCCACTTTGGTGAATCTGTTTTTCCTGCCAGTTCAAATGTATTGTTGAGCCTTTCTAGTGAATTTTTTCACTTTGGATAATGTATTTTTTTAAATTGAGAATATCCATTAGGTTCTTTTCTTTAATTTTCATATTTTAATGACACTCTATTTGAGAGACATTGGATTTTTTTCACTCCTTAATTCTTTGGCACGGTCTTTAGTTTTTCAATATATTTATAAAAGTAACTTCTTTGAAGTCTTTTTCTAAGTCCAACATCTGAGACTTTTCAAAACAAATTTCTATTGAGTGGCTTTTCTGTTTATGTTTTGTTTATGAGTCATAGTTTCCTGATTTTTCTTGTTAGTGTTCTTGTTGATTTTGCATGTCTCCTAATTTGTTTTAAACTTAATATTTTAGCTAATATGTTGCAGTAACTCTGAATACTGATCCCTTAAATAAAGTATCTCTTAACTGGGGTATTCATGTTGTTTGCTTAATCATTTACTTATTTAGTGACCTGACTGAACTAACTCTGCAATCTTAATTTCCTCTGTAATGTATAGCCTGATTTCTCTTTCCAGATTATTTTTTTCCTGTTTACGTTTTTTAAGCTTGCAACATAGGCATCACCTCTGGGTCAGCATAATCTATGAATTAGACAAAGGTATTTAAGACTTGTTGACCTTTTAGATTGTTGGATTATTATTCATTACCATAATATGTGTGTGTGTGTGTGTGTGTGTGTGTGCACATTTATGTGCTGGTGGATTAGATGCTACTGTTGTCACCACAGGTTAGGGAGTTTATGCCTTTGCCCCTAAGTAGTAGTAATAGTAGTGTGGATTTTTTTCTCTCTAATCATCTCCCCAAGGAGTTGTAGCTTTGGATAGGCACTTAATCTCCCAGATATCCAAGGATTCATGATATTTTATTTTAAAATATGGCTTCTAGGGAATTTCTCCTTTATGAAAGAAGCTTAAATTTATCCAGTTTGGTCAGAGATTTTGTTTGATCACCTAGGACATTGTACCCCATGTTTATTGACCCACATGCAGTGTGTGCAACATTTTCACATACTTCCCATGACTAGTTCTGCTTATTCCTGAGAGCATGCTTCCAGGTTATTATCCACAGCCTTTCTAGTAAAAAACGGTGATTGTGATCTCAGGATGGCTCCTATTGCCTATTTTGTTTTCTAATTATTTCTGCTAAACTTATTATTGCTCTGCCTTTTCACCTGTAGCTACAATATCAAGGAACTAAAATTGGGCTGGGGATGTGGCTCAAGCGGTAGCGCGCTCGCCTGGCATGCGTGCAGCCGGGGGTTCGATCCTCAGCACCACATACCAACAAAGATGTTGTGTCCGCTGAGAACTAAAAAAAAATAAATAAATATTGGATATTCTCTCTCTCTCTCTCTCTCTCTCTCTCTAAAAAAAAAAAAAAAAAAAAAAAAACTTAAATAAAATTGCCCTCTATTTTTCTTCATAGATTTGAACAGTGTCTTTAGTTGTGAAACTCTTCATACAAATGCAAACAAATTCCTCAGAGTTGTGGCACTCTTAGTCCTTATTGCTGCTTCTCTCTGGGCAGAACTTCTGTACCAGAGTTACATAATCTAGCCTGGGGAGGGTGGTTCTTTGTCTTCATGGCTTGCCCTTTCTGGTCCAAACTTCCACTAAACATGCCAGCTGGGATATGAGTGTGACTCTGGTGCCATGTACCAGAACTATTATATCTGGAAAAGAATTTAGCTCAACGCTCAACAAGTGAGGAGTAGGTGGTGGAAGGCAACTCCAATCATGTCATGTCTACCCTGAATAGTGCTTCTGTCACATAGGGCTGAGGGACATAAAACACACCAGCATCCTGCTCCATCTGAAGTCAAACTGTGGCCCCAATCTGGAGCTAGAAGGGGGGAAAGCCCATCCTTCTTGATGACACTCATGGAGTATAGAGTCAGTGATAGGTTCCAACAAGATGGTTGGATATAGGGAGCTGATCAAGCCTCCAATACCAAAGACTCTTGCTCTTCTTATTTAAGTTTAGTAGAATATCATGAATGAATGCTTTGCCATTTTCTCTATATGCCTAAACAATTTTCAAAAGCTTTAAATACTTTTTTTAATCAATTTTGTTTGTTGGGAAGAGAGACTATTTTTCTCTGTTCACTCTGCCATTCCAGAGTCCAGTCTTGTAATATTTGTGACAGTGACTACATCCTAAATCCTATTGCACTTATTGATGTTCTCCACAAGTCAAAGACAACTTGTCTTTGAGAATGTAAATAAATTTTGAAAAAAGTCATAACACATTTTGTAACAATTGATAAGTTGTGTGGGTATATGGGGAAAGAAGTGCAGGAGTGGGTCAGAAATATATAAAGGAGAGCAATAGAATATCTATTGCTAGATATCAAAAACACACAAAAAAGGAAAACACAGAAAAAAAGGAAAGTAAAGTTACTATTTACTTCACCAGTTACTATTTTGAAATATCTACTTCCTTCCCATTATTAGTAAGTATAAATAAAATTATGGATAGATATTTAATATAAATACTTCTGTTAGAACTGTTGCCAATATCTCTTGTGTACTGTTAAACCATTTATAAAATTCAAGGGAATCATGCTTTAAATATCAAATTATCTTCAGTTTTAAAACATATTTCCCTTAGCTTCAGAGAAATATAAACTTCCTCTGGCATTACTCTTTGTGCATATTAAACACTGGTTTAGAATATTCCTTAGTTGATAGTTTGTTCTTACTGAAATGTTGCCTCTAGAGAAATTCCTAATGACAACCAATCCTCTAAGCACTTTATTACAACTGCTTATCAATTAATTAATGAACAGAGGGATATCTTTAATGAAGCTTCTCACCTTTTTGGGAAGGCCAAATTAAAATCAGAAATCCCCTCTAGTGTGAAATAACAATTTTCCACTTTAAACTAAATGATGTTATCAAAACCAAAGTACCAACTGGTGTGTTTCCATTTACTGGCCCCTTTTCCAGTGTCCATCATTTCCCAAAATGACAGTACCATATGTATATCGTTGGTCTACCTATTCCTCACATAACTCACTGAAGTTAAATCACAAACCATAGAGAGCATGACTCTATGTCAGCCATTGCTGGCTAGCAATGTACAATAAAAATATCTCAACACAAAGAACTTTAGCCCTCAGCTGTATAACAACAAAAAATTCTTGAGAGATGAGGAATGATTAAGATGACAAAGACATTACAAAATTATAGAGGAATTTCTGTTCTACTTTGGAATAATCCTTCTCATAGAATGTATCTTCTTCTAGCTTTCCCTAGAATGGATTATTACCTGATTATTAATATTATACACTATCTACCCAGTATGTTAAACAGTCAATGAATTTGATCAATTTAAATTCTGCATAGTTTAGGATTCAAAAGCACTCTTTTGCTATGTGCAAGAGGCAAAATACAGCATAAATCTCCAGTATCTTACTTAAATAGACAAATAAGCCTTGTTCTAGTTGGTATGGTTTTTGACATTCAATCAAATATAATTTATTTTAGTTAAAGAAAAATTAATTTTCGAAGAATTCCACTGTAACCCTTCATTAGTTGCAATGTCCTTTTAAAAATAGATTTAACACTTATGGAGTGCCGACTGTTTATCAGGTACCGTTCTAAGTGTCTTACAAACATTAAGTTGATTTAACTTCCCAATGATGCTCTGAGGTATGTATTATCATTATTTCTCTTTTACAGATAAATGAATTATGATCTGAGGGTAGCTCTCCACGCAGAGTAACAAAGAAGTTTAAGTGGCAAACCTGAATCTATGAATTTCAATCCAAGTTCTGTTCCCACAGTTAAGGTATGCTGCCTGTTTTTGAAAGCATAACTAACCAATACTAACAACAGCAAAAAAAAACCTCAGAAGTTTTCCATCTTATTCCTTTTTATCCATGTGTTTCATTATAACTATCATCAAAGCATTAAATGATTAAATATTGCTACACAATCTGTTGTGTAGAATATTACTCAATTGGTCTTCCTAAAAGGTTTCAGTTGAGTATTGCTATAATTATCTCAATGTAACACATATAATAATTCTCATTATACTACTTTTGAAAAATGCTGTTAGTATGGTTAACAATCTTCCTTCCAACTCTATCGAGAAAATTTCATTAAAGATATTATCCAGTTACTGTACTTTCTTATCCTTATAAGAGAATCCCCACCTCTATTCTGTTTCTCATCTCTAAATATGCAGTATATTTTTCATGGCTAATAAAAATGTTGAAGATTCTTGAATGTGTCATATTTGAAAGTTTCATAGCATTTAGTTGAAATTAAGAGCCATCAAACAGATTTAAGTACAAAAATATGAGACAATTTGTCCACATTTATGTTTTTGGTAAATCTTACCATGCAAGAAAAATTGCCTACTTTAAAATGTAATGTGTTTATCCAATTATGATTCTAATGACACATATACTGCCGGGTTTCTGTTCTTGTGACTAAAAGGCTCAGGGGTCACTTCAGTTGAACTGGGCTAAAGGGGCTGTGCAAAATAACCACACAAGAGACACAAATATCTTTTTCTTTGGGTTCGCTATGATGGCTTCTCTGACCTTAAGGGTCCCCAGGAAGAGAGAGAGCGAGAGCCCGTGCTATCCCCTTTTATTGAGGAGAAGCTATTCAAATGAGGCAAGGGGTCAGGTTTCAGGGGGCTGAGTCTATCTTCATGATGTCCACTGTCAGCAGGTTGACTGACACCTGGGCAGGCCACACCCAAGGGCACAGTAAGAGAAGGGGACACACACAAAGGCACTTCCATGGAAGATTCTATCCTAAACAGGGCAAGGGTTTATATTACAAAGGAACAGGAGAGCATAGCTTCACCCATGGGGCTGTAGCAAGACAAACCCATGCAGGAGACACCGACCTTCGAACCCAAGAAGGGTGGGGAAAGCTCTGCCACATTTCTGCCACTGAGCATCTCAGCATCCAGCCAGGGAGTGTGACTCAGTCATGCACACGGTTGGTCTCCCACAATATACTATTGTATTAGCTTTAAAGTTGGGATTTGTCTTTAAAATCATTGAGAAGCCAATAGGAGTGAATATACTAAGCATGCTTAAAATCCCTTGCTAATTTTCAAATGCTTTTGAAATTTTGTTTCTAGAAAGAACTATTGCTTTTCTATTTCAATTATTGAAGTACCGTAAAATATGTATCTAATAACAGTAAACTTTGTGTTGTATGAAATATTTCCCATGTATGACATCCTTTTTATTGGCAATATTTATATGTGCATTAATAATACCAAAAGTATTATTGAGGTCACGTTTATTTTAAATAAATGGAAATTTTATCATGAAATCAATTTTGAAAAGGGAGAAATTGGAGATAAAGAAGATTTGGATTCCCTAAGGCTTCAGGAAACTGATTATTCAAAGTCAACTTTTTCAAGTTACATTATACCTCTTCATTCAAGATTATGACAAAATACTTCTTTTGAAGCTTATGAAAAGTCTCTGTGTATGTTTATGTGTGCAGATTAGTTGAAATAACTACCATTGCTACATTTTCAGACCATTATATAAATAATATATTTTACTCTCTTAAATTAGCCACACTGGTCTTTTTTTTTTGTCTTTTTTTATTAATCTTATCATACAATCAAAATACTAGGAAGCTGTGGGTTAAAAAGAATTTTTAAAAATTTTTTGATTTGTTATATATGACAACAGAATGCATTACAATTCACATTAAACATATAGAGCACAATTTTTCATATCTCTGGTTGTAGACTTAAAATAGATTTTTAATCATAATTTTCCTATTACTTCAGCTGCAAAATTTTGGGATGTACAGATAAATGATAATCTTTGACACCAAAAAACACACAATTAAGTGGGAAAATATGAGGATAAGTAATATAAATAATATAAATACTATGAATATTTTTCCAGAGTGGATTACTATTGTTTTATAATTGTATATCTCCTTTTCAAAATTCTGCTTTTCACAATTTGTTTTCAAAGTCCACATGTCAGTTACAAGTTTATCTACGTGGTATATTTACTGTTGCTTTTTTATTATTAAAAACAGTTCCTTGATTTTAAGTGACATACAGTGAAAGACATGCATTAAAATTTGATTTGTGATATGTAAATATACTAGTGATTTTTTTCTTGAACCTCGTAGAATTTAAATATAATATTTGCATGGTTTTACTTGTAATAGACTAAAAATTCTTCATTGAAATTAATGGAGTCTGATTTACAACAAATGCCCCACTGAAATAAATGGATTTTAGTAGTGATTCATTCCTACTGGAATGAACAGCATATGTAGCTTATACATCATGTAGTTAGAGATGGAAGGGGTCTATTCAATCAGTAAGCCTAGGTTGCCTGCTTGAGTAGAATATAGTCCTCAAATAGAGGACAAAGCATTTGATCTTAGCCAAAAGGCCACGAACAAAAGCCATTTTAATTTATTGCAATTAAAATGAATGGGATTCAATCTAACACATTTATGAGGATGCGATAACTATCGAATCACATTCATTTCAGTGGGGTGTGTTAGTCATCCAATTCTATTCATTTCCATGGGGATCCATTATTTATTGAATCACATTTATTTAAATGGGGATTCATTAGCTAAAAAATCTAATTAGTTTCCATGTGCATGCATTAGCTATCATGTCATCCTTCCTTTCAAAGACAATTCTCTAGTTATCAAATCCCATGCATTTATGTTTGGATTGGATTCTAGAGTTTGAAAAAGCTGTTATTCTTAATTAAATGGTTGCAATAAACTGTTATCGTTACTATACTGTTGCATATTTAAGACTATTTTCTAAATATCC
The DNA here is from genome assembly GCF_964194105.1 of Spermophilus citellus. Taxonomy (NCBI): domain Eukaryota; kingdom Metazoa; phylum Chordata; class Mammalia; order Rodentia; family Sciuridae; genus Spermophilus; species Spermophilus citellus. The sequence continues at coordinate 64,366,463 of NC_138182.1, read as the reverse complement.
AAAGACTTGAGTTACCCTGGTTTTCAATGGCTAAATGAAACGATCTTTCAAACAATAAAACATTTAATTTAGAAGATGTCAAAAGGACCAATATGATTTTTAAAATATGAGGCTGGCATTCTAGATTAGGCTGCATCATATTTTCCTGAAACCTAGCCATTAGGTGAGTTTTTCACGTTCATAGAGGATTTCAAAATGAGGGAAATGTCAACCTGCTAAGAGGCCATAACATTAGGCCCTTAGATTTATGAGTTATGTACACTAAACTAATGCAATAGTATATGTGTCATTAGAATCATAATTGGATGCATTTCATTGTCATTTCTTGGCCACAATTCCAACTGCTCAATTATTTAAAAAAAATCCATGCTTTGGAGAAACAAGAACTTACTTCTGCCAGGTTTCATAGCACCAAGTTAAAAAGATCATTGGATATTATCCATTTTTTAAATAGATTAAGAAAAAAAATTAAGTTACTTTAGACCAACATATACAGCTTTCCTAAATTATCTTGTTACAGATTCAATATATGCAAGACAACTATGGTTTTCTCTGGCCTTAAAATAAATTTATGTTTAAGTAATGAAATTATTTAAGCCACTTCAGTTTATGAAAAAGTGCAAGAACATAATAAAATGTGAAAAATATTTTATGAGTCATATATTAAAGCTGTGTTGCCAAAATAAAGAGAAAACCCTCCTTGGTTACCATGTGTTTACTGCTTTGAGGTGTTCATTGGCTTTTTCTACCTTACCACTACATTTCACTGACTGGATAGCCATGAACACCTTATTTCATTTACTTTAAATTTAGCAAAGCCATTTTTGTCTCAGGAAATTTTTTGTTTGAGAAAAATACATGACAGATCATGGTCATCTAGTAGTTTAAAGAAACAACCCACACTAACTCTCAGGAGTCATAATTACCCTTGCTATCTGTCATTTTCACAACAAAGAAGAGAAATTCTGAAAGAGTGAAATATTCCAAACACTTGAATATCCAAAGGGAAGTTTCAATCATTGGAGCAAATGTAGATTATCAACTGCATCTAATTTGATTTCCATTGTCCCTCTTTATTTAGGTAATTTTTCACAGTAATATAAACAAAATTTTGCAACCTAGCTGCTAATTATTTTGATTATTTTTCAAATTCAATATCTTTATAGTTAAGATGAACATAGTGCTGGGGCTATAGCTCAGTGTTAGGGCACTTGCATAGCAATCATAACACCCTGGTTCAATCCCTAATATTTAAAAAAAAGAATGTAATTTTATATAAAATTGAATATAATTTTATATAAAAATGAATGTAATTTTGTAAAGTTTGAAATTTTTATTCATCATTGTATGTTTGAATTAAAAATAAATAGAATGAAAAATAAATATTATATTGATAAGTTGAAAAATCAAAATGCCTAGTATTATATGCCACCTATCTTATTTGTTACCTGCAAGACCTTTAGTAGTTTAATTGTGATCCTAGTTTATCTAAAAAATGATGGAAAGAATCAAAGCCACCTCATAATTGTTGTAAGAATTATATCATAGGATCTTTGCAAATGGCTTATTGTAGTAGTTGTGTTCATTTTCACTGTAATACCCATATAAATCTTTGGTACCTATACATATAGAGAATAAGCTCAATATAACTATTTTATTTTACTACTTTTAAGTCTAAGAAAATCAATTAGTACTAAACTGCAATTCATAGTGGTTGTTTGTCTTTCATATTTTCTTAAGCAAATTAGCTATGATCAAACACATTTTAAAATATTAATATCATTATTACTCTTAAAAAGACATTTATTTTGGCAAATGTACACCTTTTTTTTCTATGTTCACTTATGTATTTAAGTTTCCTAGCTGCAACCAAATGCAAACAAACATAATCACTTTATCAGTAAATTGCATTCCACAATGATTTTGAAACTTGTTTTACCATGGCTGTGAAAAATTCTAGCCTTCATCTCAATAAAGCATCAGATTGACGGGATGGGATGGAACTTAGTAGAGGAGGAGAGCAGATGGACAGAATTACCCACGAATAAATGCTAAGATTTTTACAGGCTTCTCTAGAAAGTAAAGTTGTGGTGACAGGTATTGTTTAGGAACTTCAACACTAGAGTGAAAGAAGAAGAAGGTAAGGAAAGCATACTCTCTGGTGGACTAGCTGCTGATCATGGACATCTAGTAGTTTAAAGAAACAACCCACACTAACTCTCAGGAGCCATAATTATCCTTGCTATCTGTCATTTTCACAACATAGAAGAGAAATTCTGAAAGAGTGAAATATTCCAAACACTTCAATATCCAAAGGGAAGTTTCAATCATTGGAGCAAATGTAGATTATCAACTGCATCTAATTTGATTTCCATTGTCCCTCTTTATGCTTGTGAAGTATAAAATCAATTATAGAACAACACAGAGCCTTCATTTTCTTTGAATGCCATAGAGTTGAATAATTGATCTTACAATGCTGTTTAACTCATTAAGGGCCATACACATTGTTTTGGTACACATACATGCAAAATATCAGCTTCTGAGGTCACACAATCTTCAAACCCACATCACATTGAAATGGTAAGAACTAAATGTTTCATTAGACTTCTTTCCCCAGATATTTCTGGGAGTGTTCAATAGGTTTGTTTCATGTTCACAAAATGTATAGAAATGGTATTCAATTATTCTTTCCATTTTACTTGAAGTTCAGTGCAAGAAGGGCCACAAAACCAGAGTAACTCAAACCCAAATATTCCCCTAGGCTTGCCTAGCCTTACAGCTGAAGTGGGTCTCAGTGGAACAGCATCTGAAAGCTGCTTAATTCTGATGAACCACTGTGACTATCTCACTAGCCTTTTTGGATGTTTCTTCCTAATAAAATGCCTCTGTTTTTTTTTCGTTTGTTTGTTTGTTTGTTTGTTTGTTTTCTTAGAGCAGCTACTTTTAAAAATTTACAGTCTTAAATTCTATCAATATCCCTTGAGATATAAATCTTATGCCAACTTAGCATCATTTTTTTCAACCTAGGAACATCTTTCCCTAGGTATTAGAAACTATCCCTTTGGAATATAATCACCAGGAATGATAGCGCACCTATCTCCCAGTCCCTGTAGAAGGGTAGGAATCTAACTTTGAGGAAACCAGTTAGTGAACTAATCAAATTAACCAACCTCCCCTAGCAGCATCTACTGGAAGATACAGGTCTAGAAAACAGAGATTATATTATAGGCTTCTTTTGTGATTGATCCACTGAACTCCATGGGATACATGCTGTATTACACAGAAACTGCAGCTAGAGATCTGAAAATCCATTGAGAGAATTACATGTTAAGAATTCACTATCTTTTTGCTTTCCTGACAGAAGTCAGGGAACTGCCTTAAAACATGATTGTTTAGTTTTTCTGTAAACCAACAGTGAAAAAGCCGAAAAGGATAAGGCTTTGAACAATTAGAACAACTTGCTCTTCAGGGCAAACTAAAATTAATAATTCTGAGACAGTGAAAATATCATATTTCATTATTTCAGCTTATATCTATATCTCTCTACCCTGTTTATATTTGCATGAAAATACTTCTATTTCAGCCTATGTCAGAACAGTCAGAATTCACATCATAATAGAGACATTATAGAGTTATCAGACCTGAGTTCTTGTCCAAGTTCTTTCAAAGGTAACAATATCTTTGGAGAATACATTACTTCTATGAATATCTCAATATTCTCAGTTACATAATGAGTTTGTTGAATTACGTAAATTCAAAATAATATACATTTTACTAATACTTAACTATGTGCTATTTCAGAAAACTAATGCATGGAAAATATCTCATTTTTGGTATTTTTTTAATTTGGGTAATTTTAATATTAATTATTTGGCCTCCTTCCCTCCCCTGGCACAGCAGGTTTTAGAACGCTAGTTCCAACCTATCTATATAACTTCATTTCTGCCAAAGCCCTCTCATTTTCCCTGTGATCCATTCATGCTGAATTTTTCATGAATGTCTCAAATGCCAGGGCCTCTTCTATATCCTGTGTTGGAATTCTCTGACCAACATTTTTTGTCTGACAAAACTTCCTACTTTCTGAAACTACTCAGGTTCTCTTTCCTCTGTTAATCAACCTTGACAGGACTGCTTTAGGCAAATTCCAGTGTCTGCCTTTTTTGTCAATTGTTAAAACAAAATTTGTAGCTCCATTGTTTTGGACTGAATTCCAGTAGTAGGCCCTAAAAGACAAGGCCAAACCAAAATGGTGACATTCATTTTAAATGCCACCCGTTCAAACTTAAGGAAAGAATGAATCTTCTAAACACCCGAATATCCAAAGGGAAGTTCCAATTATTGGAGCGATTGCTGATTATTAGCTTCACTGAATTTGATATTCTTCATCATTCTTGTTCCTAAATGTAAATGTTTTCTCATAGAATGAAGATTAAGTAGAATGGAGAGAAAATAATAAAAAGACTCAAACCCCATTTCAAACTATTTGTACAAAAATGACTTGAGGTATTAGATTGTTGCATTGGCCAAAATGAATATGCTCAAAAAGTCTTAAGAGGTTCTGACAACAATAAAACTCTTGATCTGTTGATAGATTTTTGTTTTGAAATCAGTAACAGATTTAATTGATGTATAAATGTAAGAAGGGATATGGATGCTGAAATTAGGAAAAACGGAATCTCTGGTACATGTCTTTTGATCATACAATATGGGTAGGACAGGCTTTGTTTTTAGGGCAAAATAACAAGTTAACTTCCTTATAAGTATTTACTAATTACTATTAAATTTAATATAATAACTAGGTACTACAAGAACAATAAGCAATGAAAGCATTTGTAATACAAGATGATTTCTTGTAGAAAATGCCAAAGTATATATATATTAAAATAAATTTGAAAGATACAATATTGTGGCTTTATTATACAAGTATATTTTATGTAAGTATATTTTTATTGGTGGAATTGCAGCACTTATGTAAGTAGAAAGAAATGAGAATGCAGAAATAGATCTTTATTTTAGGATCAGAATATTTCAGCTTCTATTGGTAACTATTATATATTTTCAAAAGCGACCATAGCCTACACCTAAATTTTCAAAGACAGTACCATATGAACTATAATTTTATATGCTTTTAATTAGCAATTTTTAATACCTCATACTGCTTTGATGACTTTTTTATGCTAGGATACCTCCTCCATTTTTTCCTCCTGTGAAGGTGTACCACATATCATGTGGCTGATTCTTGGCACTTTAATTTCAACCACACTGGCTTTTGAAAAGCACCCTGTACAACTCACAGTTTCTATTTTGTTGTCCCTATAACAGCTTTTTGAGATATGCAGTAGTACACACTGTGCATTTTAGATTAGACTCTTCTTCTCCACTTCCACGTCCCCCCCATTCAATCACTTAGCTTTCTGGGGGCTTCATCATTTCTGTTAATGGAAAGAAGACATTTAAACATTTGTGCAATCATTGTATTTGCAGGCTGATCCATACATTAGCTCTAGTACAAGGACATTTAGTCATATATACCACAGCACCTTCTTTTTAGTACACCTTACTATTCATTACACAGGAGAGATTATTTTCTCATCTAATAGGGTGATAAAATAAGCACTTATATTCAGAGGCTGAATTACCTGGACATCCTTGCCTCAGAAATAATTTCCATTAGATATCTTTGCTATTGAGTATCTAATGATTAACAATTCACACAGAAAGCACATTTTGTCATTCGAATTGGTGATTTTGATTTTAACAAAGATCAGCACTAGAAAATTATGAAACTAGCTTTAAGAATTATTTTGAAATAATTTTGTATTTTCCTAATAAGTATAAAGCTTCACATTTCCAATTTTCTTTTAAAGTGACAAAAGGCAATCACAAAATTGTACTAAAATTTTATGTTGGTTATATCAGTAAGACTTAATTATTTTCCATCTTGAAATATCAACAGGACTTCAAATAAGAATAAATTACCCAATTAAATACTTTTTTGAAAATAATTTTCTATGTAACTAAGTATGTATGATATACATACTTAGATTTTTATTCACCTGATTATTGTGTTCAATAATTTTTTAAGGTTTTACTTTTCAGAAGATTATTTCTCAAAAATACATAGTGGTTTCAAAAAAAAATCATTATAATCATCACTTCTTCAAGAACTAGTAATGAGAGTGTTTTTGGTACATATAATTTGCAGATATATTTGAAAATATTATAAATTTAAAAGTCAAAATTAATGATCAATAGACATCTTGAAATTTTAGTCATATCTAGTACTTTTGAAATGCTCTAAATATTTTCTTGAGCCTCTTACTTTTATTTTGTCTTGGAGGACAATGTAAACTCTGACACTATTTTATTTTCCATAATATAGCATAATGATAAACACGTGGAGCTGATAGCATGATTTTTTTTTCTTTTTTTTTGTACCAGAAAAGAGTTGCAAAATAAGTTAAATAACAAGAAAACAAATTATGAAGGAGGGAGAACAATTTCTTCACCTGCACTGCTGGATCAGTGAAAATATATTCATTCAGGAAAGCTCAAGAATACGATAGCTTGTGGGATGATGAGATGGAAAATGAAGGTTGGAATTAGGAACTATGGCAAAAGGAAAGCAATATGTTTTAATTTTCTTCCAGCAGAGCAGAATGTAGTCTTCAAAGACTCCAAAGTCAAGTCGTTAAATAATAAGGTAGTTTTTATTGAGTAGAAATGCAGGATATCCAATATAAGTAGATAGTAGGCCCTGGAGGATTTACAGGACTTAGGGGGTTTTAGAGTCAAAGAGCTAACTAAGCCAGTCCTAAAAGACCTACCCCTGATATGAATAAATCCCACATCTGCAAGTTATTTTGGAAATTTGCTTTGAACCTTGTGAGGTGCTGTAACCAAATTTCCTTTCCATGGGCTTCATCCTTGTTTCGTTATGTTGGTCAGTTGGGTGGTGTCTCTTCTCTCTTTTTCTGTTATTTTTTAGATGTATGTATGCTTCTCTCCAAATAATTCAAATTAACTGCTAAAGTATTTCCAATACCAAGATGACTTTCAGATTGTAGATGTTGTATAACAGTGGGATTTTTCATTGCTTTTATTTCTCATGGTTTAAAATGAAAATATCTTTCTGTTACACAACTGCATTCTCCACATAGGTATAATTTTCCAAAGTATTCATACAAACTCTTAATATAAAAAGCAAAACAAAAATGAACCAATACGATTCAACATGTGATAAGGAATTTTATGGACAGAAAATTCAATAGCTGGTCAAAATATGTTTTGTACTCTGATAGGCAATGTGAGGCATTGTTTAGATTTATTATATTTCTCTCTGGTTCAATCTCATCTTGTAGCTTTTCTTGTCTCCCATGGGTCCATTTCTCTGGGTTTGCTTTGTCTTCTGTGTCTAAATCCTGAAATCTCCTTTCTTTACTTTCTCCCATTCTTTCCTTATAAAAGGTTTCTGTATGTAAGTGTTTTCCAGTCATTTTAATTTTTTAAACAAATAAAAGAGAACTGCATGCATGTATTAATCCATTTTTAATAGCCACTACTGAAAGACAGGGCATTTTCTTGGTATTGTTTTGAATTGCTATTATCTTAAAAGAGTTTTATTTTTATCAGTATCTATTGTGACATCCAGTTAAAATGACAAAGACTCCCATGCTGGGCAAACTGAAGAAACCCTTTAGTTCACTGAATAAAGGACTGAGACTGGCAGCAGGGGATTTTTAAAAAATATTTTTGTTCATATTCTATTGATGCTATAGTTCCTCTTAAATAATTTTCATGTACTATTAAGAGAACATGGTATTTATTATACAGATAACTTTTTCAGTTTGTTAGAAAGTTAGGTAAGATTTAGCACATTGCTGCCATCTATGGACAGAAAGCAAATACTGATTTTAACTTCAAATGTGTGGCTGACATTTTCACAGGTACATACATTACCTTTATAAACTTCTAGAGAATAACCATATTTTATTTATACATGGAGTCTAATTATTAACATCCGATAAATATCTGAGAAGAATCAATCTGGGAGAAACATTCAGTGAGCACAGGTTCCAATATCATAGTATTATATGGCTATAGTGTATAGTCACTTATAAAACTGATAAAAATATTTCCACATAGCTAGCATTCAAGATAATGAGTAAATAATATATAATTTTATTATATTTATTTCAGAAAAAAATAAAATAGAAGCTAAGAGGAGATCAGTGATTTGCCTGTCACTGAGGTGAACAGGACATGCGTTTTTGGATCACTTTCCAGTACTTCATTCAGGGTGAGAGGATGATCAGAATACTCACTTCTAAGAACTTGTTCAAGTTAATCAGTAAGTGTTAAGTTACTATGTAATCAGAACTCTGACCACTCTTGCTTTCAACAAGTATTTAACGGTCTACTCTGAATCAAAAACAGTTCCAGGGCTGGGGATGTGGCTCAAGCGGTAACGCGCTCGCCTGGCATGCGTGCGGCCCGGGTTCGATCCTCAGCACCACATACCAACAAAGATGTTGTGTCCACCGAGAACTAAAAAATAAATATTGAAAATTCTCTCTCTCTCTCTCTCTCTCTCTCTCTCTCTCTCTCTCTCTCTCTCTCCTCTCTCACTCTCTCTAAAAAAAAAACAAAAAAAAAAAAAAAAAAAAAAAAACCAGTTCCAGGAGTTGAGAAACTTGAGGTCAAGAAAGACAAAGTCCTTGCACTGTTTGTGTTCAAGATGTAAAACAGAGAATAGAACACAAGCCTATGCATAAATGGATGGAAAAGATCAAGTCAGGATGTGGAAAAAGTATAATTGATTGATATGATAGTGAAGATCAGGCACTTCAAATCCTCAGGGAAATGTAAAATAATGTGCAATCAGTGTAATCAGGAAATTATAACTTAGCAAAGAAGGCAAAGCAAATGGTGTTTTTAAAAAAAAAAAATGTCCAATAGGTCTGGGATTGTAGCTCAGTGGCCAAGTGCTTGCCTAGCACGCGTGAAGCACTAGGTTTGATTCTCAGCACTGCATATAAATAAATAAAATAAAGTCCATTGACAACTAAAAATTTTTTTAAAAAAAATGTCCAATATAAAATAAACATATAAGAGAACGAAAACAGAAAAGCACTTTACTATGTTTGTAGCTCACACTTTACACCCTGTGCTTCAGGGATGCAGAATTAGTAGAGCTCAATATTAGCTAGAATGCTAAAGGATGGCTCCACAGAGGCTCCAGTTCTCAGCAGTCTTGAAAAAGCATTTGATTCTTATTAAAACAATACAGAGGTAGAGGAACCATTCTTTTCAAAGTTACCAATTTGGGGAATAATGAAGGAATGAACCTTGTAGAATCAAGGTGCAGAATACATGCTTTTCTAACATAAGCATTTAGCTCCACTGCAGGCTTTGTTAGATATTGCACATACAAGCACTTCTTGATTTCTATTTTATTTTATTCTTTTGTGGGTTGGGGTGGGGGTGTTTGTCATGGCTCTGTGTCCAGAACCACATTTCTATCTTATTCTAATAACACTGTATTCTTTAAAAAATTAATTATACTTATGCATTCATTATTTTCTACATTCCTGAAACATTTAAGTATTTATTGAAAAACAGCAAGTAATTTAGTACGCATTAAGAAAAAAAAGTGTAGCAAGTAAAAGATGATGTGGGGAAGCAGATAATTGCTTATATATGATGTTCTCTGTATGAGGTGGAATTTCTGATTAAAATATTTTTATCCTTAAAAAATCTTGTATTTTAATCTTTCTATGATAAATCATTCAATATCCTTTTCAATACATGAATTCACTTTTAATTTTAAGAAGATAATTGTTTATTTAGAAAAAGTGTGATTTCTACTGGGGTGTGATGGCACATTCCTGTAATCCCAGGGACATGGGAAGCTAAGGCAAGGAGGATCCTAAGTTTAAAGCTAACCTCAACAAAAGTGAGGAACTGAGCAACTCAGTGAGACCCTGTCTCTGAATAAAAATGCAAAATAGGGCTGGAGATATGGCTCAGTGATCCTGTGACCCTGAGTTCAATCCCCAATACTCCCCACCCCGAAAAAGAAAAGAAAAAAAAAAACTGTAATTTCACACTTTTTCACACACAAATGTCCTGTGTTCTAGGAAATAATAAAGTAGAATGAAAAATCACAATGTTTTTTCTTTTTGCAAATAAGAGACAATTTTGTTTCCTGGTCTGCTAAAGTCTCCTCATTCCAATTCTAAGAGCATCATCAGAGAATATTAGACTAATTTTTAATATCACATATCAAATACCAATAAGCAAAATTATATGGTAATTCCTTTCTCTTTTGTCAGTTATGAAGATAGAAACTTAGACATTTGAGACAAAGCAATATTTTTAAATGACTTGTAAGCTTATATTCATTTCCAAGTTATGTTCACACAATAGAGATATATCTTTAAATTGTTTAATTTGGTGAGTATAAATAATATGTCCTGAAACTAAAACTCGAAGTGATTATATTGATATGAAATTGAGTCAATGAGTTGACAAATTGTCTGTTCACTTCTCTATGCCATTTGGCCACAATTGACTTTCTGTATAAAATGATACTAGTTAAAAGCACAAGTGTAATTTAGCCATTATTCAGACAAGACACACAGAATTAACCCAAAATTTCTAGTTTTATTCATCTATTGTGAATATTATTACAAAATGCATTATGCAAGCTCTATTCTATTTTCTTCACAAATTACATGAAATTTTGAAATGTAAATTTTATAAGTGCTATGAAAGAGGTTCTGGAGGAAAAAAATAGTAAAGAAGAAGAGAATTAGAATATCTGGCATATTTTAGATGCCTGATGGAATTGGCTGAATGGAAGAACAAATCACATACTGGCTATATGAAAAGAATATCATTGTATTCAGTAGAGTGCAATGTAACCAGAAAACTACAAAACCCGTGATCAACAATATACATGCTATTACTAGGAGCTGTAATCAAGGCAGTCTGGGGAGAAGGTATGAATGATGGATCCAGACAAATTTCTACAAGGTGTTTCTCCTAAGACAGAAAGAAGATGGAGGATGAGGCAGGCAAACCTACTGCTAGGAGAGAAAAGCCCTTACATTCCCCTTCATGTGACTAAGCTTTGGACATGCTTCTTTCTGACTGTGAACTCCTCATCCACTTTTCTTAGAGTATTTGCTTTAGAAAACTTAAGTCATAAATGATTTCTGTGACATTTTAAGATGTGAATCTGCTATGGCACAGGACTGTCTTTCTGGAGGATCTTGGGACCTTCGAAATGCAATCATAAAAGATTGAGAGTCCCTGTTTCCCAAGCTCTTTGATACTTTTCAAATTTGGGTAGCATCCCAAATTTGAAAAGTATCAATTAGCAGACAAGGATGGTCTAATTACATTGACCATCCTGCCCACCAACTTCTTCTAGTACTTTTTCATAAGTTAACTTTAGTATTTAAAGATTTTTCCTGCCTTTAGTTTCAAAAGAGTTGACTTGAACTTCTCTCCCGGTTTTAGTCAGCATTTTTTGTCACTATGTCCAAAATACCAAAAAAAAAAAAAAAAGAGCTTAGAAGAAGACAGTTTATTCAGGGCTTACTATTAAAGAGGTTTCAGTCCATAGAAGGCTGACTTCATTGCTTTGGGCCCAAAGTGAGGCAGAATATCAAGGAGGAGGGACCCAGTGGAGGAGCCCATGGTAGGATCAGGAAGCAGAGAGGAAGAGAAAGAGAAAGGACCACAAGAACAACCTGTGGACTACACAGCCCCAGTGATCCACCTCCTCTGGGCATGCTTCCACCTGCCTACAGTTCTCACCCAATTAATCTAATTAAACTAGGGTGGATTAATTAGATTATAACTCTCACAATCTAGGTATTTCACCTCTGAATGTTTCTGCATTAACAGGAGTTTTGGGAAACACCTCAGTTTATAACAGTACAAATTATAACAGTCCCTTACAGTCTCTTCTCACCAATATTTTTCAGATTCCTCCAATTTTACTTGCATTCATTTGTGTCTGTATAACTTGTTTTATGAAGTATATTTATTCATCTACCAAACAGAAGATACAAAACAGTTTCATGAGCACAAGAATCCCATTTTTATAATCACAGCAACTTGCTATTCCACATTTCTTCTCTGTCCTGCAAAGTCATTAATCTTTGACAATCACTGATTTCAATTTCTATTCTTTTGTCTTTTAAAGCATTTTATATAAATAGATTAAACAAGTATGCAACTTCTGGGATTGGCTCTCAGGATTCTCTGGAGATTCATCCAGATACATATATGGATCAAGAGTTTATTCCTTTTTATTGTGGAATAGTATTCCATGGTATGGATGTACCATAGTCTTTTTAACCATTTATTCATTATAAAAAGCATCCAGATAGTTTCCATGTTTTAGATACTCTGAATAGGACCAGGAAAGGCAAGCCTGCTGCTAGGTTTCATTTCTCATTAGATAAATGTCTAGGAGTGCAATTTTTGGATCATATATTAGTTACATAGACTTTTGAACAAAACACCAAAATGCTTTCTTAAAATGACTGTACCATTTTTACATACCCATCAGTAATGCATAAGTGGTCCAATTTTTCTGCATCCTAGCCAGTATTCATTGTTTACACAACATCTCATTTAGCCATTTTGATAGGTGTTTAGTGACATGTCATGGTGGATTTTACATCTCCTGATGCTAGATAATGTCTAACATCTTTTCATGTGCTTATTTGCCATCTGGTTTCCTCTTCATTGAAATGCCCGTTCATGTGTGGAAGTTTTCAAGACTAGACAATTTAGACTGCTGCAGAAAACTGTAGGCAAAAAAAAAATGGTAGTTCATGCTAGAAAATGGTTAGTAGGATTAAAAAAAATTCAAATAAAGTGATTTTTTAAAGGTTAGATATTTGGAGGTAAGAATGTGAAGTTGAGTAAATTCATTACTCAGGGTTTCTGACTATCTCATGTAAATTGAATAAACAGTTCAATTGTTTGAAGAGAAAGTACAAGGAAGAGAAAAATCAACATTTTTAAAAAGAAGTCTGAATTAGCTTTAGATATATGTGAGATTATTTTTTTTAAATTTTAATCAAGGGCTCTAAACATCACTTGGATATATAATTACATCTGTTCATTTGGTTTGGACATTCAGCGTGTCAGTGAAGTATGATAACTTGAAATTGGTTGGACATTTTCTGAAAAGATGATTTGAGATGGAAAAATAAATGCCTGCACTCTTAGACATTTAAACACAAAAATAAATATTCCATATGGAAGTATTTGAAAACATATTGTAAAATAAATTCTTCCATCTCAATCTCTATTCCAGCCAAGGAATAGAGATTGCTACCTAATATTCTTATCAGTATATAGTCTGTGTTTTTTATGTGGATTAGTACATAACTACACAACTCTTATTTAAACATAAACACTTATATACACAAACATGAATCATTTTGCCATGCATAAAATCATATATAAAATGAGCAGAATTTATTTAGAAATTCATCACCATATTTAAAATTAGAGTTTTTTGGATGTACTTGTACCTAGATATTTAAAATGATTCTATGTAAAATCTGGATAAGTTAGTGTTTTCTGCATAAGAAAAGTGGGGCACCACACATTTTTTTGTGCATGTTTACTGTATAAGAGTATCCATTTTTACGTCACTAAACTGGGGGAAAATAATCTGAAGGTAAAAATATCAAAGTTTGTAAAAGCCAAATAAATATTCCTATAGGTGAATGTTTGCTACAAATCCTGCAAGATAAAGGTTCAGTTGAGGTTAACTTGATAAAACCAAGTAAACGATTGTGCTCAGGAGAAGCTAGGTTAGGCTTAAAGGTTAATGGCTTCTTGCATAAGTGTGCACTCTATATTTACATAAATATCAATCCCCTTTATGAAGAATTATTCCAATGAGACTAGCAATTTCTAGTCACCAGTTTCCAAGCCTAGTCCTAGGATGTAAAGGATGGTAGAGAATCATAGATAATGTTCACACCAGATTGTCTGCTTTGATGTTGGTAACTGATCACTTTATGTGTTCAATATATTTCAAGGCACAAACAAAACTGATGAAGTTCTAAAAAATTAAAAGGTTAAAAACTACAAAATATTGACTACAACTTCACTGGAGTGGGTATGGGGCTTTAAAAGAAGAAAGCATAATGAAAAAATGAAAAACTTTAAAGACTAGAGTGTTTCCTATAGTACAGATTATTTTAAATCTGTTACTTTTAAAATATTGGTTACTAATTTTATGTATATGATTATTGAGTAATATACATGTTTATTTAAACATAAGCAAAATAAAGATGTGCAAGACACAAATTAGAGGAAAATGATTAGAAAGCTCAGAATACTACCATCCACTTTTTTTAAATTTGGTAAACATTTTTTTTAAATTTGTCACATAATATCACTCCCATTATAATGCAAAACTTCTGTATATGTTATATAATAAAGGGTTTAGGAGATTTTATTTTTCATAAAGCAATTCACAGCAAATATTTAAACTATTTTCATTGACAGGTTGTTCAAGTTTGGTTTATATTTTTCTCAATGTGTAGATTCTCTGACAAGTGGAGTTTTCTAAAAATGTTAAGCTCTTCAGTACTCGTGATTTTAGTTACACAAGCCCACCCCCAATGAAAAGTTCAGCTAATGACTTTAGAATGGGTATCCTTATTTGCATGAAGATATTGATATGCCAGGTATTTCTTGGATCCTGATCTGTCAGTCAAACCCTTTATCTTGAATATAATATCTAACTTCCATAGTATAGAAAGCTGTCCATTTATCTAAGACAGTCCCAGGCAGGCAGGCATATGCTGTCTTGGACTACATTCTTTCCTTAATATATAACCCATGTCTCTTGAATTGTCAGGTAATTTGAAAGGAAAAGTATCACTGTACATCTTTCTCATTCAAATTACATTGTCCATCTTCTTTCTCCTATCCTGTACTTTTCCTGTGTCTCTGGGAACTCTCTCAGCATATAAAATTAACTAGGCAAAAAATAGGAAAGTAACTTATATCACTTATTGAAATATGAACCTAAATTCTCAGTCCAATTCCTTTTCATAGTCTGGCATATTATAAGAGTACACAACCAATTTAACTATCCTGAGAGCTGGGGATTTATAAAGAGAATGCTCATTTTGTAGAAATGCTCCAATTTTAAAATCAGGGAAGCAGAGGGTAGAGCAGAAAGAAAGCTTTTGCTTTGGTTGTTAAATAAGCAGAGTCTCAATTCTTTAGAGATGGGAGCATACTGACTTGGGGCACAGGCTGCTGTTTGTAGTGGCATGGGAGAAAGCTCCTAGAAGAGCCAGTTTAGAGTGTGCTATTTTATTATGAAGTGTGCAGTCATAAATGCATTGTGAACAAAGCTTGACATGTGTGTTTGTATGTGCAACAAACATGCACATTTTTGCAAAGTGGTTTGGTGATTAGGAAGATCATCAAGAGAAGGCACTGAGTTGACCTGTCGGGGGAAGCAAGATTAAAATAGAAAGTGGAAATCATTTATAATCCCGTCTTTATAATCTTTTTCTCTTATAGTTCTAAATATTTTTATTTGTTTCCAAATATAACTTAGAGGAAACAAAGTCTTGATTTGAAATGTATGTATGTCGGGGAAGACAGGACATCATCATTGCTTATGTAAGATGATGAATTAAAAGTCTTCTAAACTGCTACTGGTCTAGGAAATAGTTTTTAGAAATAAGACATTCTAATTTTTTGTGACTATTATTGAAAGTATTAGTGGTTTTTGTTTGTTTTGTTTGCTTTTAGAATTTGCAATGAAAATGATTTTCAAGCAGTCCACATTATATATGAAAAGTTCCCTACATATTTTTCATTAAATTGATCAAGCTCAGAGAATATTTACAAGTGAGCATTCAACTAATTTATAAAAATGGCATAATATGTACAATAAAGGGACATCTATTTGCCATTCTTATATATGTGCTAATTTTCTGTAAAGTACTACTATTTTACTAAAGACCCACATAATTCACACATTCTATCACACTCTTTAAAGAAAATTCTAGATAGTGGGATATATTTATTTTTAAATGACAATATATTTTTTAAATGTGGTATTTTTCAGAGACAACTACAGTCAGCCAAAACACTGAAGAAAGAAAGAAAGAAAAGAAATTGAACCTTGAAATCTATGGAAAGAGCAACAATGAGCTCTAGTGGCAAGATGTTATAATGTCAAGCACGGGTGAAATTCAGCAGCCAGAGGCAGTTTTCCCTTCATAAGTTCAGTAAAGATTTCTCAGTCCTCAAAATGAAGATTAATTGGTAAAAATACATAATCCTCTAAATCAGAATCACATTAACTTCCACACAATATTAACTACCTTGGTAGTGTATCCATAATTTATATATTGCATATAATTTATCTATTATACTTTTTGCAAAACCACACCGACCTGATTATTCTATTAACAATATAGGTTACATATGAGATGCCATAACTTATACAGCATCTCATCCAGTCATTCTGAAGTTAAGCTTGGATTTTAAAAGACCATGGATTTATGTGCTAGGCATGTGATAATATATGTCTACTATCTCATCCCTCTGCCCTACCATCTTCTTCCTTTCACACACAGGCAAAATTTTGAAAAGAAAAAAAAAATGCTTCTTTTCTCTAAATCTGACAAAACTCTATTTTAATTTCTTAATTCAGGTGAGTGGCAATGTTCAAATATAACTCAATAAGCCATATTACCAGTTTAAAGAAGGTTGAGTTTTTATCTGTTCTTATGATTTGGAACAGAAAGGTTTTGTTTGTTTATTTTTATTGATCTCCATTTATGCTAAGATAATTTTAATTTCTGCTACATAATAATAGCAGCAACTGACATTTGTACCCTAATGTAGAATTATCAAACTCTTTATTCATGGAATACTTATTAAGTAACCAAAATGCTCTTTAGATTTTAGAAGATGTTTATTCAAGGGATTTATTGAATTTTCTCTGAATAGCAAGGCTCCTTTCATTAACACTATTATCCTTACTTTCCTAAGGAGAATCCTGAAGTTTAGAGAGGTTAAGTGAAACATTGCATGCGTAAGCTTCAGATCAAGAATTTAAATTCAGATAGTCTGTCTTCAAATTCTGGGTTTTCTTTCTATAGCATTCCCCTGCTACTGTGTCAATTTCTTTCTGGGGCAATTCATCATAACTGATATAAAAGTACTACTGCCAAATATATTTTATATTGCATCAAACTTTGGAATTTATAAACTGTTCTCACATATATGATTTAAGTTTTTTGAGAATGATTCCTCGAAGTAAAGGTGGAATGTTTATATCGCTCCTAACATTTTCATTGTGAATTGTCTATTATGCTTCAAGGACTTTTGAATAACAGCAGAGAATATATGTGCTAGTTAGCTAGATTCAGTCATAGTGCAATGCAATAAATACTTCAAAACTTCATGTTTCAAATGGTAAATATATATTTATCAATTTAAAAAACTAAATTTTTCAAGAGCTTAAAAATTAAATGGATTTGATCTTAATTAACACATAACAAAACATTAGAAGCATGCATATTTTTATGACCTTGAAAGGGAACACGCCTACATGCCTACTTAAACTAGAGAAAAGGAGCAGGAATTGGGGTGGCTCAACTCAGGTATAATATTTTGCTCACATTTCTTTACAACACTTCCAATTGCAAGTCGAAATTAGTCAGGAAATTTGATCAGATTTGAATGGAAGGGGTTTTGAATGTGGGCAGTTCTGCCATATGGGATAACAGCATGGGGCACATGACAAGCACTTCCCACTGGACAAGAGTGTAGAGAGCTGTTTAATACCTGCTAAATACATCAATTAAAAATCCTTACCACTTGTAAAAAAATGCCATTTAAGAATCGCGTTATTTTGCAGCTGTTACATTACTTTCCCTGCAGAATTATAGAACTACAAATCCCACTTCAGTCACATCTTGAGAGATTACCTGTCATGTTTTACCCAACAGCCATATTGTATCTCAAAAAACCTTCTGGGCCAAATTTGTACACAAGCCTCAAGTTAGCTTCTAAGTCAACATACTTACATAATTTAGAATAGCCAAATTTTGTATAAAATTAAAAATACACAGTGAGGAAGAACAGTTGAGTGTAGAGCTCAAACATTATGATAACTTGAAATGATTCAAGGGCTTGAAATGTTTCATTCTCACATACCAGTCTAAATTCTTACTTTAAAGCATTCATTTGAAAGTAAGTGATCCATTGCGTTGACAAAATGTAGGAATGACATTGTAAACTCCTCAAAGAAAGATAATTTAGGTCAAATTTATTTCTGATCACTAGCTTTCTTTTCCTTATTCCACATCAAACAGATCTGAGCAAGTGCTGTGTGCAGATGCTGTGCTGTGGCAGAGGTAGCCTGGTGTGCCTTCCTTTCACTTGACAGGTAGCTCACTGAGAAAGAGACCCCAGTAGGGAAGAAAGGCCAAGCTGCAACACTGAAGACTTTGCATAAATTTTTTTTTTACTTTTTTCTATTAAATATTCTAAAGAAACTTAGATGGATTACATTTCTACAACTTTACAAATCCATGGGTTGTTTAGGTGTAATTTACATAAATTTATTTATGCATTTTCATTCTGAAAACACTCTAGTTGTCATTCTATCAAAATTATTTCTTGTTTATTTGTTTTTATTTTTATTTTTTGGTACTGGGGATTGAATTCAGGGGTACTCAGCCACTGAGCTACAACCCTAGCCCTATTTCGTATTTTATTTAGAGACAAGGTCTCACTGAATTGCTTAGTGCCTCGCTTTTGCTGAGGCTGGCTTTGAATTCAAGATTCTCCTGCCTTAGCCTCCTGAGCTGCTGGGATTATAGGCATATGCTACCACACTGACAACATTATTTTATAATATGTTTTTTCTAATCTCTGAAGGATCATTTAAGTGACAATATAAATTTCAGGACAAGAAAATAGATGTAATTCATTGTTTATGGCAGGGTACAATTGGTTGGCATATCATTAATTGGGTTATTCATTCTCTCTCTCTCTCTCTCTCTCTCTCTCTCTCTCTCTCTCTCATTAATTCTCTATTTTTATTCTTTACTTCTTATATTAGAACCTTGACAGATACCTAAAATTCATTACTTACTCAGTTATTTTAGTTCCTCAGATTTCAAATTATTTTTATATTTTATTAATTCTAAAGATCATTAACATTAGAGATGGTCATGTATTACTTCTGTGCTGTGTGGCTTTAGTTTCTTCATGAGCTTTTACAATAATGTCTTATAATATTTTTGAACTACCACTGTTAGAGGCTATGAGCTTCAAAAGCTTGTCAAAATTTTTATTCCTTATTTTTTTAACCATCAGACAGTACTGTACTGTACTTATCATGAGTATCTATTAAAAATGCTTCTGCCTAACAAACAAAGAAACACAACATTACAAGAGCCAAACTTATTTAGTGTAACTGAATATTTTGGTAATACATTTAACGTGTATTACTAATATTTCTGACTGGACAATAGAATCATATCATTCTATCACAATATTGTTAAAATTGCACAAAACATACTGGAATAAATTGTCAGAAAAATGTAATATCCAAAGTTCTATTTAGACAGGAACATAGGTAAGATAATTTTTCAACAAGTTTGTATTCCTTCCATCCTGCCAAAAATCAATTTATTCTCAGAAAATAAAATCAATTTGTTAAGAAGAAATAGTTGCTCTGTGCTGACCAGAGTACTCCTTGGCTAACACAATATTTTAATCAGAAAGGTGCTGATCTAGCCATGTTTGCATACTGATTTATTTTGAGTCATGAGGATGAATTTCTTTAACTTTTTCCATAGCAATAAGTGAAGTAATATATATTTTCCCGCATTGGAACTTTTCAAGATGCTTTAAGATATACCCATATGTTAGCTGATTTTAAAGGAGGTACTTCAAATTTCTATTTTGAACACTCCATTCTGCTAGAGACTCTATGGCAGTTGAACCCATCAATAAGATAACTCTAGTTCATTATCCCATAATATTTAATATCAAATAAAGAACAAACTTACATACCACCTTATAACTCATAGTGAAGAACAATAATTAGAAATAGATATAATCAAAATTCACACTACAGAAAATACACTATCTATGATATGTTTTTGCAGATCTTAAGACTCTTCTTTAAGTCTATAGACAAAAGTCCTGAGGCGCTATTAATAATTCCTTAGTATGGACTATGTAAGTAGTGACATACCAAGCAATAAAAATATGGTAATTCATATTAATTGATATCCTTTAACAAGCTTCTTCAGGGCATCTTTAGGGTTTGTACCATCTTTCAGCCAGACTATTTGCTTGAGGGCATTGAGATTTAATAGTAAAATTTGAATACGTATGTTCAAGTGAGATCAATGAAGACCCATTTTCAGGAAAAACAGTATCAATTTCATTTACTGAGAATTAAACTGGGGACACGTTTTTTAACGAGGTTGTTTCTATGATCAAAATGAACTATTTGGGGAACTATTCTACAAACTTAGGAAATTTCAATAGCAAACAGGGAGCTTAATGTCAGGTTACTCTGAATAACCGTACCACTTTTCAAGACCATTGGAATTTACATCATTAATTTAAGATGAGACAGAGTTTCTTCCCCAAGAATTAAGGTGACCAGTTCTTGGATTGATGCAATGAGTTCATCAAGGTAACTGAAATTGTTATCTAAAGGAACTATTGGTTTTCCCTGTAACAGAAATTCCACAGCTAATTTTTATCATGTTAAAATTTTAAAGTTACTTTATCTCCTCAAGTATATTATATGCCAATCATCAGTTTCACACCAAATTTTTCGTTTGCATTTTAAGAAGTGGCCTGTTCTGAAATCCTATGCAATTACCAATGTTATCTGCTAGGCCTGGAGGGGTGGGTCATAGACGACTCCTATGTAACTCCCAGGGAAGTCGACCCAGTGCCATCTGAGAATGTCAGTAGCAGATGGCTCATGGAGTCTGCATGAGCTAATGCTCCCTCAGGCTTTGAGACAGGTGTCTAGTGATAAGTACTGAACAAAAACAACAACAAAATAATCCACACTTCATGCATAACGCCACAATAAACATTTAGGCTTAGAAAAAGAATTTTCAAGTAGAATTATGTTCAGGTTATGCTAGAGGTCATGGTAAATATTTGCTTCCTTTTAAAGAAAAAGACAAACAGAACTAGTGCATGATATTGTGATTCTTGATAATATCAGTATTTTTACTCTTGAAGAGTGAACAGATGTCCTGCAGATATCATTGTTCCTTAGTAGAGAGTACAAGTTGATATCCCACTGATGGCTCTAGAAAAGAGTTGAATAAAACTAAATGAATATTAAGCAAAGGACTTGACTAATTTTTATCATTCATGAGTTATTTGTGTCTGTGCCATTTACTTAACCTATATTTTTCTTGACTTTCTTGTCGGTAAAATGGACACTATGTCTCTCTGGGGAAAAATATTAACAAAAAGGTATGTGGAAACAGAAAAGTGCTTAGCAGATAAAAGGTTATTTGGGCCAGCTTGGATAATATTCTTTTATAGTTCTAAAATTTTGAAATGTTAATTCAATATAAAGAATAATTATTCCTACAGTGCTTTTTATTTTTTAAAATATATAAGGACTTTATAATATTTTAAGTATATAATATTTATAAATTTGGCATTAAATTAGACAAATGGGATTCAAACAAGGAGGAATTGATTAAGGAGAATGGTATATAGATATGTGTGCTCTAAGACACTGGACATCCCTAGAGTAGTGTCACATGTTTAATGCCCTTAGAAGTCAAAAAGAGAGAGAAAAAATATTTAAAATACTGTTTATAAAAAGTAAAACAAAAGTAATGCTAAGTCAGTTTTATAAATACCAGCGTATTCATTTAAAAGCCAATGAAAATATTTCTATAACAAATGCAATACAGAATTTGGGTGACTCTTCTCAGATCATCTCTAATGCAAGCAATTATTAAAGGCTATTCATTCAGGATCTAAAACACTGCAATTTGTGTCTATTTCTCCAAAGTCACTATCTATCAAGAAGATGTCATGTGTAAGCACTATTACAAACTCTTATGATAACAATGGCAAATGAAAAGACATTTCCATCATTATGATGTTCAAAAATTTTCATAGAGTGAGATGTAATTTTGCACTAAAGTAAATAATTACAATTTTTTTGTGCTATGAATTTGAGAATCACCATTGGAAAAAATAAAACTAAAGTTATTTGTTTGGAAGGTGTTTGGTGGATCCTCTATATAGAATGGTTTAAGTTCACACAACTGAGTGAAATTTAACATGAGACCCACATTATTATTATAATCAGTCATGATAAATTAAGAAGAAACAGCCAATGTTCAAAGGAACACAGAAATGAGATGGTTATGTTCAAGGGAGAAAGCTGACGAATGTGTGTAGACTATCAAATGGAGGTGGAGAGTCAGTGTAAGATGAATCTGAGGTGGATGGAAATCAGTTAATGCAAAGCCATACATGCCACATTTACATTTTTAATTACATTTTAATTTGCAATGAGGATTTACTGTAAATATTTCAGAAGAAAAGTGATATGACAAGGGTTTGATTTGATAAAAAGTTAGAAATCAAAATATAGAATTAAAGAAAGCTACATTGAATATTTTTACTCATTCTATATATACTATTTTATACAACTTAATTTTAGTTGAGAATTAGAAGGCATATTACATTTATAGCATGACATATATTTGGAGAGTGGGCATATTTTTCTTGGCGAATAAAATTTATTTTCAATTCATAAATTGCAATTGGTTGCAGGTACAAGAGACAAATCATGAGTCTATATCAAATGTCAATAGTATCCTCTGTGATGGTAAGACAGAGGGATATCACAATCTTCACAAAAGAAGTGTTTAATAAATAAATATTTATAATTCACTGTACTAGCATAAAATATTCTAAGAATTATCCTTATACAGATAAGACCAAGGTGATGTCATGCCCCGTTTCATAAGCTATGAAACATCTAAGATTTCACTGCTTTTACTCAAATGTGATAGACATTTTTCTTTTTTTATTAATTAGTCTATTACTTTTTTAGGACTCACATAATTGTTTTATAAAAATAGGCTACCTGGACTTTTAAGTTCGTCCATGCGTCCGTTCATCCTTTCTCTTTTGTTCTTTCCTTTTTTGGTACTGGGTATTGAACCCATAGTGCTTTACCAGTGAGCTTCATCCCCAGACCTCTCTTTTGAGACAAGTTCTCACAAGTTGTTTAGGGCCTTGGTAATTTGCTGAAGCTGGCCTCAAACTTGTGATCCTCTTCAGCTTCCTGAGTGACAGATATTACAGGCAGGTACCACCATGCCTAACTTGTGTACTTTCTTTTGGAATTTGGTGAATAGCAATAATAATGATCAGTGAGTCTAATAAAATTATTATGAAGAATATGCTCAATTCTCTAGTGGTTACTATAGTAGATGTAATAAGGTGCAATGAGCTTTTCATGGGTGTTTATAGCAGATCATCATCAATAAAAGAAAACTTGGTCTCTTTCTACATAGTTAGCACATCATTTATGTGAATATTCTCATGATGTACACAATATATTACCTAGTTATTCCTGCTTTGAACAGTGTTCATATTAAAAACATTGTTTTTAATTTCTATGATGGTCTATGACACAATATAATTGAATATTTCCCCCTCATTGAAAATTTAAAATTTTTAATGTCATCTGTCTCTTGCCAAACTGCCTCACTGATTTTACCTCAAATAAATTTCTATTCTTTATTTACAATTCAGCACGGTAGGCCTTTTTCATTCATCTCTTTCCTTCCTTCCTTTCTTTTTTGTCAAAGCCATGTTGTTTATTTTAGTCTTGTGTCTCTGACTGGAATGTTACTTCCTCATGAAGATTTTTTGCTAACAAACCTCCAGCCCTATTACTCTCCTTTATGGGTCCCAACATATGATCTAATGTCACTGAGTTAATTTTATTTATGTATTGTTTTTATCATTAGATGTGTGCCTCCTTCTCTACTCCTGGTCTGAAAATGTAGTACAGGCGAGACTACAGATAACTCTAAATTGCAGGTTCTGGAATGGTGCCCAGTTCTTGACAGATATTAAGTACATTTTGCTGAATGAAGGGTATTATAGTTTGAAACAGAGTTCTAATAATCCAAGTTCATTATTCTTTACTTTTTTCTCTTATATAAAGAAAAGGGCCTGAGTGACCTTACTTGGATATATTAGGTCCTATACACTAAAAGCTGTTTATTGCCTTAATTTAGAATGAAAATTGCTTAACCTTTTAACCTAGAAAGCAAATTGAGTAATGTCTAAATCTGTACCAGATCCATATTTACTATTTTTAAACACTGTATATGCTTAAATACTAGATTGGAGATCAAAAGACTTGTTCATCATTTAATAAATATTTCACTGATACATTCTTTCTTAAAAACTCTTCATCCATATTGACAACAGATTATATTTTGAGAAACACTGAAGGGGTACGGGATGAGCAGACTTTTATCAAACAGCAATTGTTAATCTAAAAAAAGCAATGTAAACAAAATTTAATGAAAGCACAGCATATGTAAGTATGCACTGTGGGTCTATCTTGATTACAACCAACTTTCTTCCCAAATCAAACTCCAAATAAATGTAGAGAATCTTGCGTGTATGTTGGTCTGAATAATTCACACTAACAGAGGCTTTATGCTTGATGATTATGAACATGGGCTTTGGAATTAGGACGTGGCCTTGAATTCCAGTTTTTTCACTTACTGATCTGTGCTCTGAAACCTTGGACATGGTATTTAGATCATTATGAGGATTATCTAAGATTTATATTTATATATATATATATATAATATACATTATATATATATAATACATATGTATCATACACATATATATTTGATACATATGTATGATATATATATATATATATATATATATATATATATATATATATAAAATCTGTATTTTTTGGCACATAACAAGCACTCAGTAATCATAGATTTGTTTTTGTTATCATCAAAACAGAGAAATGCTGTCAATTTCAACTTTAAGGGAAATCACTATAGCAGAGAATATACTAAAAAACAAATATTCATTGTAATAAGTAAAACATTAAAATTTAGACATCTCTAAAAGAAGAAAATCAAAACCAAGAAATATCATTACAGTTTGCACTTAGGATAAAATGAAACATCTTGGCACTAAGAGAAATTTTTACACCAAACAAAATTAATCTCTAGTATCTTATCAAATAAAGCTGTCTCATGTTGTCCATAAAAAAAAAACAAGTGCAATATATGTATAATAATACTGATTGATTTAGTAACACATCATAAGATCTATACTTTCAACACAATTTTTGGAGATAAAAGCCTCACTAAATAAAGACAGACAGAATTTAAGTTTCTAAAAACATGTATTTTTAAAATTATATATGATAAAATATCTAAAGCTTAGACCTTAGTTATTTCATTGTTAAAGGAAATTAGAAATAGCCTTCTATATTTGATCTTCCAATTTTACCTCTTAATCTGTTATAATTTCATCTCTTGTTTTCTCTAAGCATCCCTTTAACATAAAAATAACATGAAATAAATGAATTTTTTGCATGAAATTGAATTTGACAATTCAAACTTAACAAATAAAACTTCCCCTCAGACTCTGAGCCTCTCTCTTCATATATATAATAGTCAGTGGAGGGTAAAATCATTCAATTTAAGTCCAATCAAGTCAATATTTTCTTTTCATTTGTTCTTGTTTATTTCATAGTTGAATAACTTATCTCGGTGGACATGTGAAAAGGTTGCAGTTTTATTATTTAAAAATTTAGGAACATCTAAAAATTAACCTCTAGTTTGAACCCCTAATACTTGAATGAGTAAGTGGATATTTACAATATTCAGTGGCAATATTTTTTGAGTAATAACAAGATTGACAGTGCATTTGCAATAACCTGCGTTCTGATATCAAGTCATTTCACAGTGATGTTTACAATTAACTTAATTGACAAAGTCTCTGGAAGCAAACACAGTGACACCACTTTATTATGCTGTATAAATATAATTGTAGATTGGGCAGTAGTTCATGCATGCATCTTTTTGACTCATGTAGACAGCAAACTGCCCTTCCCTTTGCTCAGTTTATTAATTTTAAAACAAGTGAATCTTCAGGGCTTTCATCTCTATACAACTAGAATAAGCATTAAACAATCGGCTTCACTGTTGACTCTATTAAGACTGAGAAAAACATGATCTAGTTTCAGGAACTACTTTTAAACTCTGGCTGCAAACACTTTGTCATTTTTATACTGATCATCTTAGCAGAAAAATAAAATATAGCTCTCTAGGCAGAAATCCTCTTACAAAGTGCATAGACCTTGTGTACCCAGTGACAACATAGATGATAAATATGGAACAGGCCCAGGAGAAAAAATCCCCCAGCTTTCTGCACCAGTGTATCCATTATGTTGGCATATTAAAAAGGCCATGTGCTCTGGAAAATGAAATCTAAATGATCCATTCTTCATCTTACTCTCTATCCCTCATAGGTCATATGAATATTATTCCACCAGGAAAATGGGAAATTCTAAATATACATTTAAAAATTCAATTTGACTGGCATTTATTAAGCATACACCATGTGAGAGGACCTTTGCTAGGCATAGAGGACCATGAAAATAAAGACCATATAGCATTCAAAGACATGTGTTCAAAAAAGTCTCACGTTAAAAATGAGGTGAAGTATATTTCAATTCATCCTAAAATATATAAATTTTAGACCAAATTTTGGGCCAATATTCTTCAAATTCGAAGGCCACTAATCTTGACACCATGCAGGTCATTTGGCCATAAACAAATTATATACATGTATGCATGCACATATACATACAAACAGATTATATACACATGCTTTCCTGTGCAAACCTTTCCATTCTCAAAACTTTTAATGTCAATAAGGACTTGATTAATTTCTCAAAGGATAAACATAAAAGGCTTTTTGAATGTAACAATATTTGATGTATGACATTTTAATTGTTATGCTTGCAAACACACTGTACAACTTAAAATTATAAACTTTGGTAATTAGTAATCCTTGACAATGTTTATATCTTAATAAATCACTATTGTTTTAATTTAGATAAACTCATTTCTCCTATATTTTTAGAAGTCTAAATAGAAGACTGCATTGTATTTTCATAGATATCTATAAATGATTAATAATATGCAACATTTTTGACAATAAAAAATCAAATTTCATCTTATCACTTATTATGCCTATATACCAAAACATGCCATCTAGAAATGCATTTTGTGTAGGATATAATATTTTATTTTAAAGAAATTATGTAGTTTTCACTTAGTTATCTCATATTTTCTTTGTATTGTTGTCTGAGATATATTATGAATTTGTAATTCCTTAAAATTTCTAGGCTACGTAATTTGACAATAAAATATTTGTGTCAATGATTTTTATATGTCAGAAGTTTGAATTATTTCAGAAAGAACCAAGGCCTTAATAAATACTATTTTTCAAGCTTACATTAAGAGTACTCCATACATGAGAGGAGACCTGGACTTCCCTAGAAGACACAATTCTCGGTTTTAT
Source organism: Spermophilus citellus (assembly GCF_964194105.1). Lineage (NCBI taxonomy): Eukaryota > Metazoa > Chordata > Mammalia > Rodentia > Sciuridae > Spermophilus > Spermophilus citellus. Next base: position 64,338,770 of record NC_138182.1, on the reverse strand, counting down.
ATTTAGTCTCTCTGTGCCCTTTCATAAAACAATTAATGTACAACAAACTCACTTTCTTATTTTTATTTGGATGTTCTCTAGCAACATTTTATAAGTTGTCTATAGGAATTCTGAAATACCATTTTTAAAAGTAATTGTATCAGAAATCATACAATCTACACAAAACTTGCTCTGTAAAAATAGTTCACTAAATGTGCTCCTCCAAACCCAGGGGTTCTCAAGACACTTTCAGGGATCTTTTCTTTGTAGTTAAAATTATATTTATAATAATATCAAAACATAATTTCCTGTCTACAGTGAGTTGATATTTTTACTGATGATTCAAAAGCAACAATGGGTAAAATCACCTATGTTTTCATATGAATCAAAGTAGTGAACCCAAACATAATTAGCAGTCACTGTATTCTTCACCAGCACATACCAACAATAATAAGGAGAAGGAATGTGAAGAAAAGAAAGGCAATTTCCACATGAGAATGCTTTTATTAAGTAGCAAACACATTCATTTTCAGAAATCTCAATTTTTAATGCATACCCTTTTTTAATATACTCTGAGAAATAAATGGGAAGTACAAAAAAAAGACTTCTTCTACATACTCCACTTCAATCTCCTGTCTCAACAGAAAGCATTTTTGTGATTATTAAAGTTTAGAATAGAACTGCTACCGTATTCATGTTTTTTTGCAGAAACACTGGAAGATTATGGTTATTTGCATGTGAGTATTTGATAGATATTTCTCAAGATTAATGAAGGATCCAGCAACTTCAAGGGATTAAAATACTAGAATTTTGAAAGAATAGTACCCTCCAATGAGAGATTGACATCTTCCCAATACTAGAATTTTTTTAGTATAAGCCATGGGATATTAAGATGACTGATTTTGTTTTTTAAAAAATTGTAGATTGAAAAACATCTACAAGTATTTTTCAACATATTTCTAAATATATCCTCTTTGAATAAAACGTATATCTTAAAGGAAAGATATAATATTAGATCACTGTCACAGAATACAGTGTATTAATGTGATTTAGGAATTTGAGGGCATCTCATATTTAAGGAACCACAATTTTTGTGGTTAATATAGTATCAAAGAAGAATGTTAATAATTATCAGAAAAGGCTTTTAAATTCTCTTTCCATTTCCCAAATCATATATATATGAGGTCATAGTTTCTTTATTTGTATATTATTAAATACATTTTTAGTTGTCAATGGACGTTTATTTTATTTATTTATATGTGGTGGTGAGTATTAAACCCAGTGCCACACACATGCTAGGTAAGTGCTCTATCACTGAGCCACAAACTCAGGTACTTCTTTATGTGTTTTAACCAAATAATTATATTATGGGAGATGTAATACACAATCAAATGCCTTTCCAGAAATCACAAATTAAAGAAATTTGGAAAAATTATGCCACATTTTTATAATTTTTTGCTTTGAATAGATGATTATTTTATAAAAGTAAGTTATTTTGTTAAAATGTAAGTAACTATGTTTGTGAATAAGTTAAATGTTTAAAATTTCCTTGTTTAAATGTCTAATTCAGGAAATATTCAAATAAAACTCAGATAAACAAAATTTGAGGGGCATCATCAGTGATGTTTAAGAACATATAATGGTTCTGAAACCAAAACATTTAAGTTGTACTGTTTCTAAGGAACACAAATTTTCCTTTAGCTTGCTTTCTTATATGGCAAATATATGATATCATAATTATAAGAAATACCTGTAGTAAGGCTAAAAGGCCTATTTTCAGGGAAAGACACACAAACTAGCATGAAAAGATTCCAGTTTAATATTGTCTGCAAGACAACTCCAGTATAGAAATCCAGAGATTTAGGGATCTAGGTTACATTTTGGAGATGTGAGCATGTAACAGTAAGTAATCGCTGTGATCTACAGAATAATATAAGTCACCTGAAAAAGAACAACAACAACAAAAAAAAAAAAAACCTAAATTTTTAACCAAAGCATATCTGAATGCAAAAAGTTTTGTACCTTAAACTATAGTATTAAAACATTTTCAGGAAACAAAAAAAAAAAAAAAAACATACTGAAAAGAAATGTTTTTTATGAGTGCATGAGCTGCCAATGATTATGTTGGACATACTGTTGCTGTTACTATTAGCTAATATAATTTCATATAATAGATAATTAGTGTGTTATAGGCACAGCTGTAAGCCCTCTGCATGTATTTAGTGGACCATTCTTCCCTCCAATACAGTGGGCTAGGAACAATAATTCCCCCCATTTCACAAAAAGAAAATAAAACACAGACAGAGTAATCAGCTTTCCTTGGGTCAAACAACAAATGCATAATGGAGACAGTATTTAATTTTCCTTCATTTGATTTCAGAGATCATGTTCTTACCATACAGAACTTGGAACCAAGAAGCATATTTTATTTCAGGGAGATTTCACCAGGCTTTTAGGATATTCAGTTAAAATAGTTTTCACACACACACACACACACACACACACACACACACACACAAAAAAAAAAAAAAAACAGTTTGCTTCAATTTGATAGCCATCTAATAATCAATCATCTGACTTTTTTTAAGAAGAAAATGTCTTACCATAATTTGTTTCATGAGAAAATTATCTATGGTTGTTTACCCACTGAGTTTCTACAGATAAATGCAATGAACTACTCCTAGTCTTCAATGCCCATGCATAAAGGACATTCTGGGAAGATTGCTTTGATTTGCAGGCTGACAATTTTACCCCAGATTATTCCCTTGACTCAGAACCTCGGCTCTGCCACCCCATAGGTGGATGACAGTTCAAAATATCTAAAGCTACAACTTTTTATGGTTCCTGGACATTTTTAAAGATATTTTGTTGGGAAACACATTGTTATCATATATAAAACATCACTTAAATGCACAAAAGTAGTCCTAAATGAGAATGAAATTCTATTCTTCTAATTCTTAAGAATCATGCTTTCATTTATATTTTCTTGCCAGTATTAGAGACTATAGGCTTGATTCTTTTTTTTTAATTGGTTGTTCAAAACATTACAAAGCTCTTGACATGTCATACATTAGATTCAAGTGTGTTATGAACTCCCATTTTTACCCGAAATACACATTGCAGAATCACATCGGTTACACATCCACATTTTTACATAATGCCATATTAGTAACTGTTGTATTCTGCTACCTTTCCTATCCTCTACTGTCCCCCCTCCCCTCCCCTCCCATCTTCTCTCTCTACCCCATCTACTGTAATTCATTTCTCTCCTTGTTTTGTTTCCCATTCCCCTCACAACATCTTATATGTAATTTTGTATAACAATGAGGGTCTCCTTCCATTTCCATGAAATTTCCCTTTTCTCTCCCTTTCCCTCCGACCTCATGTCTCTGTTTAATGTTAATCTTTTCCTCCTGTTCTTCCTCCCTTCTCTCTTCTTAGTTGCTCTCATTATATCAAAGAAGACATTTGGCATTTGTTTTTTAGGGATTGGCTAGCTTCACTAAGCATAATCTGCTCTAGTGCCATCCATTTCCCTGCAAATTCCATGATTTTCTCATTTTTTAGTGCTGCATAATACTCCGTTGTGTATAAATGCCACATTTTTTTTATCCATTCATCTATTGAAGGGCATCTTGGTTGGTTCCACAGTCTAGCTATTGTGAATTGTGCAGCTATGAACATCGACGTGGCAGTATCCCTGTAGTACGCTCTTTTAAGGTCTTCAGGGAATTGTCCAAGAAGGGCAATAGCTCGGTCAAAAGTTGGTTCCATTCCCAGCTTTCCCAGGAATCTCCATACTGCTTTCCAAATTGACCATACCAATTTGCAGTCCCACCAGCAATGTACAAGAGTACCCTTTTCCCCACATCCTCGCCAGCACTTGTTGTTTGACTTCATAATGGCTGCCAATCTTACTGGAGTGAGGTGGTAATTTAGGGTGGTTTTGATTTGCATTTCTCTGACTGCTAGAGATGAGCATTTTTTCATGTACTTGTTGATTAATTGTATGTCCTCCTCTGAGAAGTGTCTGTTCAGGTCCTTGGCCCATTTGTTGATTGGGTTATTTGTTATCTTATTGTTTAATTTTTTGAGTTCTTTGTATACTCTGGATATTAGGGTTCTATCTGAAGTGTGAGGAGTAAAAATTTGTTCCCATGATGTAGGTTCCCTATTTACCTCTCTTATTGTTTCTCGTGCTGAGAAAAAAACTTTTTAGTTTAAGTAAGTCCCATTTCTTGATTCTTGTTATTAACTCTTGTGCTATGGGTGTCCTATTAAGGAATTTGGAGCCCGACCCCACAATATGTAGATCGAAGCCAACTTTTTCTTCTATCAGACACAGAGTCTCTGATTTGATATCAAGCTCCTTGATCCATTTTGAGTTAACTTTTGTGCATGGCGAGAGGAGGGGATTCAGTTTCATTTTGTTGCATATGGATTTCCAGTTTTTCCAGCACCATTTGTTGAAGATGCTATCCTTCCTCCATTGCATGCTTTTAGCCCCTTTGTCAAATATAAGATAGTTGTAACTTTGTGGATTAGTCTCTGTGTCCTCCATTCTGTACCATTGGTCCACCCACCTGTTTTGGTACCAGTACCATGCTGTTTTTGTTACTATTGCTCTGTAATATAGTTTGAAATCTGGTATCGCTGTACCGCCTGATTCACACTTCCTGCTTAGAGTTGCTTTTGCTATTCTGGGTCTTCTATTTTTCCATATGAATTTCATGATTGCTTTATCTATTTCTACAAGAAATGCCTTTGGGGTTTTGATTGGCATTGCATTAAACCTATAGAGAACTTTTGGTAATATCACCATTTTGATGATGTTAGTTCTGCCTATCGATGAACAAGGTATATTTTTCCATCTTCTAAGAACTTCTTGTATTTCCCTTTTTAGGTTTCTGTAGTTTTCATTGTATAAAACTTTCACCTCTTTTGTTAGGTTGATTCCCAAGTATTTTATTTTTTTGAGGATATTGTGATTGGGGTGTTTTTCCTCATTTCCGTTTCAGAAGTTTTGTCACTGATATACAGAAATGCCTTTGATTTATGCGTGTTGATTTTATATCCTGCCACTTTGCTGAATTCATTTACTAGTTCTAGTAGTTTTTTTGTAGACCCTTTTGGGTCTTCTAGGTATAGAATCATGTCACCTCAAATAGTGATAACTTAAGTTCTTCTTTTCCTATTTTTATGCCTTTAATTTCTTTCATCTGTCTAATTGCTCTGGCCAGTGTTTCGAGAACTATATTGAATAGAAGTGGTGATAGAGGGCATCCCTGTCTTGTTCCAGATTTTAGAGGGAATGCCTTCAATTTTTCTCCATTCAGAATGGTGCTAGCCTGAGGCTTAGCATAGATAGCTTTTATAATGTTGAGGTAAGTTCCTGTTATCCCTAGTTTTTCTAATGTTTTGAACATAAAGGGATGCTGTACTTTGTTGAATGCTTTTTCTGCGTCTATCGAGATGATCATATGGTTCTTATCTTTAAGTCTATTGATGTCGTGAATAACATTTATTGATTTCCGTATATTGAACCATCCTTGCATCCCAGGGATGAATCCTACTTGATCATGGTGCACAATTTTTTTGATGTGTTTTTGTATTCGATTTGCCAGAATTTTTTGAGGATTTTTGCATCTAGGTTCATTAGAGATATTGGTCTGTAGTTTTCTTTCTTTGAGGTGTCTTTGTCTGGTTTCAGAATCAGGGTGATGTTGGCCTCATAGAATGAATTTGGAAGAGCTCCCTCTTTTTCTAGTTCCTGAAATAACTTGAAAAGTATTGGTATTAATTCTTCTTTAAAGGTTTTGTAAAACTCCGCTGTATACCCATCCGGTCCTGGGCTTTTCTTGGTTGGTAGACTTTTGATTGCTTCTTCAATTTCATCCATTGATATTGGTCTGTTCAAAATGTGTGTATCCTCCTGACTCAGTCTGGGCAAATCATATGACTTAAGAAATTTATCGATGTCTTCACTATCTTCTATTTTATTGGAATATAGGTTTTCAAAATAAATCCTAATTATCTTCTGTATTTCTGTAGTATCTGTTGTGATGTTGCCTTTTTCATCCCGTATGTTAGTAATTTGAGTTCTCTGTTCTTCTCTTCGTTAGCATGGCTAAGGGTCTGTCGATCTTATTTTTTTTTTTGAAGAACCAACTTTTAGCTTTGTCAATTTTTTCAATAGTTTCTTTTGTTTCCATTTCATTGACTTCTGCTCTGATTTTAATTATTTCTTGCCTTCTGCTACATTTGCTGTTGTTTTGCTCTTCCTTTTCTAGGGCTTTGAGATGAAGTGTGAGCTCATTTATTTGTTGTTTTTTTCTTTTTTTGAGGAATGACCTCCAGGCGATGAATTTCCCTCTTAAAACTGCTTTCATTATGTCCCATAGATTCTGATATGTTGTGTCTGTATTTTCATTTATCTCTAAGAATTTATTGATTTCCTCCTTTATGTCTTCTGTAACCCATTGATCATTCAGTAACATATTGCTCATTTTCCATGTGATGTAGGATTTTTCTTTCCTTCTTTTATCATTGATTTCCAGTTTCATTCCATTGTGATCAGATAAAATGCATGGTATTATCTCCACCCCTTTATATTTACTGAGGGTTGCCCTATGGCATAATATATGGTCTATTTTTGAGAAGGATCCATGTGATGCTGAGAAAAAAGTATATCCACTTGATGATGGTTGATATATTCTATATATGTCAATTAAGTCTAGGATATTGATTGTGATATAGAGTTCTATAGTTTCCTTATTCAACTTTTGTTTGGAGGATCTGTCCAATGGTGAGAGAGGTTTGTTGAAGTCACCCATAATTATTGTGTTGTGGTCTATTTGATTTTTGAACTTGAGGAGAGTTTTTTATGAACATTGCAGCACCATTATTTGGTGCATAAATGTTGATAATTGTTATGTCTTGTTGGTGAATGGTTCCTTTTAACAGTATATAATGTCCTTCCTTATCCCTTTTGATTAATTTAGTCTTGAAGTTGATTTTATTCGATATGAGGATGTCCACCCCTGCTTGCTTACGTGGACCGTGTGTGTGGCATATTTTTTCCCAAACTTTCACCTTCAGCCTGTGTATGTCTTTTCCAATCAGATGTGTCTCCTGGAGGCAGCATGTTGATGGATTTGATTTTAATCCATGTTACCAGCCTATGTCACTTTATTGGAGAGTTTAAGCCATTAACGTTTAGAGTTACTATTGATATATGGTTTGTACTGCCAGCCATGTTTGATTATTTATCTTTTTTTAAATTTAGTTTGTTTCTCAATGATTATCTTTCCCCCCCACCCTCTGTCTTTACTGAGGCACTTCCCACTGATGGTTTTGGTTATTGTTTTTCATTTCTTCCTCCTGTAGTGTTTTGCTCAAGATGCTTTGCAATGCTGGTTTTCTGGCTGCAAATTCTTTTAACTTTTGTTTATCAGGAAAGATTTTTATTTTGTTGTCGTAACTGAAGCTTAATTTTGCTGGATACAAAATTCTTGGTTGGCATCCATTGTCTTTCAGTGTTTGAAATACCTTGTTCCAGGATCTTCAGCGTCTATGATGAAAAATCCGTTGTTAACCTTATTGGTTTACCCCTGAATGCAATCTTCCTCCTTTCTCTTGTAGCTTTTAATATTTTCTCTTTGTTCTGTATATTGGATATCTTCATAACAATGTGTCTTGGCGTTGGTCTACTGTGATTTTGTATGCTCGGTGTCCTGTATGCATCTACAATTTGTATATCCGTTTCCTTTTTTATTTATGGAAAGTTTTCTATAATTATTTCATTCAGCAGGTTGCTCATTCCCTTGGTTTGAACCTCTATACCTTCCTCTATCCTGATGACTCTTAAGTTTGTTTTTTTTTATGTTATCCCATATCTCTTGCATGTTTTTCTCATGATTTTTTACCAGCATTTCTGAGTTGGCTAGACTCTTTTCAAGATGATATATTTTGTCTTCATTTTCTGACGTTCTGGCTTCTACTTGCTCCACTCTGTTAGTGATGCTCTCATTTGAGTTTTTAATTTGGTTTATAGTTTCCTTCATTTCTAGAATTATTGATTTTTTTATAATCTCTATCTCCTGATAAAGATGCTTAATTTCTTCTTTTATCTGTTTATGTAATTCATTTTCAATGTGTTCTTTCACTGTTTGAATTTGCTGTCTCATATCCTCTTTAAGGTTCCATTCCATCTGTCTAAGGTATTCCTTGAGTTCTTTATTTGACCATTTTTCTGATGTCTCTAGGTCCTCCTGAATATTTAGGCTGTCCTGCATTGTTTGTACTCTTTTTCTTCCTTGCTTTTTCATGCTGCTCATGTCACTTCTTGTTCTGTTCGACTGCTGAGTTACTGTTTGCTCCTATAAATTTATTTGATGCTGTCGCCGCTGGTTTCAATGAAGTTATCTCCTCCGCCGCATTCTGGTGATGTCAGTTCTCTGCCATGGTGGTATCCCATGCAAATGTCGACAGTTCGTTCCCTTTGCTGGGTGACCAATGCAACGCATGGGTCCTGACTGGCTCTCCCAAGCCCTGTTTCAATCTTGTGGCCACTGCCTATGAAGGCTCGGTTGGCATTAACCTCCATAGGTTCAGAAGGGCCAACCAGTTGTTTCAGCGGGATCGTTTAGTGCTGAGTCACAGCAGTTTGTCTGCGAGAAGCAGGTGAACAGGAGCTTGAATTCAGCCCAACCGGTCTCAGTGTGTGTTCTGAGAGGCCTAGACTGTTCGCCCCAGATCCACGTCAGCTCAGCATTGCCTAGTGATCCTGAACAAACAGCATTTAGACGGTTTACGACTCCCTGTGCCCGTGAAACTGAAGAGGTCAGAGACTTGATCTCTTTGCGCCAGCCACCATGTTGGATCTCAAGGCTTGTTTCTTTATCTGTCACATTCAGGTTAGATAAAATGATCTCAGAGGAGATTAATTCAATCTGTGTCATCTATATAGTGAATTAGGAGAAAAATCCTGTTTTTTTTTTTTTCATAATACATAAACAGAATTTGGAACAAAGATAAAACTGAATTTTAGACAATATACAGAACCTGTAACATACCCTGTAAGCATTCTAAGAAATTAAGAAAAAAAAATGATTTCATGTGGATTTTTCATTAGCCAAACACTTTAACAATTAACTGTTTCTATGTATGAATATGTGTAGACTCTCATGTGGTTTATAAATTCTCATTATTCCATAATTTCTTCTTAAAATAGTACTTTATAGTGTTGTAAATATTGTTGATTCATTTTCTGTACCCACACACACGCACACACAGGAATCCCTATGTCTCTTTCACCTTATTATAAATGACCTATATTACAATATGGAATAACAGAGTAAGGTGGAGTTGAGGTAAATAATTTATGCACCACAGACCTGAAGACATAAAACTATGCTTTTAAATTTGATTTTATATTGTCATATGAGACATACAACTTTCTTGACCTGGTTCATTTGCCTGTAAATATAACAATGAAAAAACTTGAGGAACAAATTGATTGCAATGTATTTGGCACAGTGCTGACATAGTACATTTTTCAATAAATGTGGCACATAATATTAATCTTGCTGGTGAGCAATTTTATTATTTATCTATCATTTAGTACTTTTATTCACTTGAAATGTATGACTTCAGGTGGTTAAATTAATGTGAATGTCTTGATTTTAGAAAATGGCCCTAAGAACTGGATATTAGAATGTTGAAATGTAGGTAAAAATTAAGATTTCTTGAAATCCTTATGATATTCTGACAAAATATTTATAAGACCAGCCAAAAGTATAACTTAATTTTTAAAATAAAATATTATTTGTGTAGTGGTGCAAGACTGTGATCCCAGCAATTCAGGAGGCCGAGGTAGGAGGATAGCAAGTTTGAGTCAACCTCAGCAATTTAGCTGGACCCTTTTCTAAAACAAACAAATAAAAAGGTCTGGGGATGTAACTCAGTGTTAAAACATCCCTGGGTTAAATTGCCAGGAGCAAAATAACAATAAATTAGGTTATAATACTGATGTTTCAGGCTTTTTCCTGGTGTAATACTCCTTATAAATTCATGATTATTTTTAGGATACTAAGAAATTTGCTATATATCTCTGTCAATTAAAAGCAATCATTTAGATCATTTAAAGAAATAAATTGGATATTATTTTAAAGAATATAGAAATAGGTGAATTATTGTTGAAATTAGTTTTGAGAAGCCAGATATATTAACTTCGTTAATATCAAATGTATTAAAAACTTCAAATTTGTGATTAGAAAGTTTTCTTTAATATCTTGATAATATAGGTTACAATAAAAAAAACATAAATTAGGATAGCTATACTTAGTGAAAAAAATATGTATTTTATAATTCCCAAAGGGAATTATCTCCGGAAAAGCATATTCATAGGCATATACAATATGCCTGTTGAATAGTTTATTCAGCATATAAAATTCACATTTGATTTTGAAGATAATAAATGAGGAGCAGTAAAATGTGTTAGAACTAATGTTTACACACATGCAATATGTAAAGCTGCATAGGGCAGAATTTTAATTAACACTTCACAAATTTAAAAGAGATTATAATTTATATCTATATCAATAGTCACTCAGAGGAATGCCATTCTTTTGATTTGTTTCTTTCTATGCTTCTACCTATGGGCTTCTATGTTGTTACTTTGACTCACACTAATATATAGTGTTTATTTTCTGTTTACATTAAATTTGACAGTTTTAAACACTCTGAAATAGTGTGAGATTGGTGGGAATAGTATCATAGGCACAATTAATTAATTCTCTTTCACGTTTTCTCTCAGATATCTATCACCTTTTGGGGGTTAATATTTAAATTTTTCTTAGTGGAAAGAATTTAATTTCTTCAAAGATAAGATCTAGGAGTTACTCTGTGATTTTCCTATTGCTATGTAATTTGTATCTCAGATGTAATCATAAATACATTGAGAGCTTGTCCAAGGCATCAACCATGATTCAAGAGTTCTCGTTTTTTCTGTTCATTTGATCACGTGTGCTCTATAGGATTTTTCTGACAATGTGAAGCTGAGTATGGTTAAATGGAGATAAAAGACAAAAGCCTCTGTCTTCGGAATCTCATCCATTAGTGGGGAGCAGGAAAAGCAACATGCAATTAAAATGAAGAGTGATCAATGTTCATGAAAGTTCCGTACAGTGATATGAAGGAATAGGCAATTCCCTAAGTACAAGATTTTAATTTTTTTTTAAGAGAGAGAGAGAGAGGGAAAGAGAGAGAGAGAGAATTTTAATATTTATTTTTTAGTTTTTGGCAGACACAACATCTTTGTTTGTATGTGGTGCTGAGGATCGAACCCAGGCCGCACGCATGCCAGGCGAGCGAGCTACCACTTGAGCCACATCCCCAGCCCACAAGATTTTAATTTTTAATTTCCCCTACAACTCTGGAGGCTGAGGTAGGAGGATCATGAGTTTAAAGCCAGCCTCAGCAAAAGCAAGGTGCTAAGCAATTCCCTATATCTAAGGAAAAATACTTAAAGAGCATTTTTTGTTTCAAACATTCTGTTAAAGATGAGTGACAGAAATATAGAAACCTGGACCAAGAGAAAAGTGAGAATTTATGAGTTGAAATAGTAGGCAATAAATCTTAAGCAAGGAGGTAATATCATTAATAAATACAAGATTAGGAATAAGTTTAATCAAGAGTAGGATTTTCAGGAAATTTCTGAAGAACTATAAGGTTCAGATATTTCAGTAAGTAAAGAGGAAAATGCAGTAGTTCTCTGAGGTACAATAATATTTAAATATGATATGAGAAGAAAATCTAGGTCCCTACTGTTAACCAATGCCCCCTTGCTAAACATTTGCTATATCTTCCATGTACATGTAGCACTGTTAGGTCCTTAGGATAGGTGTGATTCAGAAGGAGAGGAGTCACTAAGAAAAATAATAAATAGTACCTTACCTTTAATATAGAACGAAGATAAATGTGCAAATACAAATCATATAAGATACTATAAATAAAGTTAGTATATACTAATATAGGATTTTACTACATAGAATGTATTAGAGGTACAACTTCTGAGACAGAAAAGTTTTAATAGCCTAGAACTAAATGGGTAACAAAAATTATCCATGAATATGTGATAATATACCTAATACAGTAGAATACAGAAGTTCATATCTTAGAGGTGCTTAGAGGTTTTCTAATTCTTAACTGATGGGTGGGAAAACTAACCCCCCCACACACAAAAAAACAACTTTCCCCAGGAAAGCCAATTAATAAATAAAAGTCATAAGACAATTACTCACATTCCCAACCACCTACCTTAAGATTTTTTTCACAGTTTTCTGCTCACTTTTTATGTTGATGGATTCACAAATATGCAATTTTTCATGAAGAAGCATTCAATATTATGTACCTCTAAGGTCTTTTCACAGATTTTTAAAACTCATAACTTACAACTTATAAAATAAAGTATTCATAAAATATTAAGACTGCAGACTCAATGTATAAAATATATTATACTCAAGAGTCATATAACACAGTCCTAACCATTTTGATCTACACTACATTGTGACCACTATTAGCTCCAATTTATAATAAGAATTTGATTCTTCCCAAGACAATGAGAGGAAATCCCCACACAATTTCTTAGTCTCACTTGTTCTAAGCAATTTAATGTCATGGAGTAGTCAGTGAAATGTGGCATTCTTTTGCAGCATTGCGTAGTGTGAATTGAAATGAATTGCAACAGATAGATTTAATTTGCCAAGGATTTAGGTTGTTAAGTGGCTGTTAGTTTTAGTTTTAACACAAAAGGTAGGGTAGATAAAATAAGCTCTTAGGACAAATAATTTAAGCATCATGATGTGTTTTTGTCTTCCTGAGCCCTCTTAAATACAATAGTTTTTAGCCAATTTACTTGTGTTCCCAGATGGATTACCAGTACCAGGTATGGGCATTGATCACAGTGACACAGGCAAGCATTATTTAAAAAGTGATTAATTTTAATGTATTGTTTTAATGTATAAAATGTTTTTAATAATTCTGACATCTTAATCTTAAAGTGGAAAAAATAGTCAAGGTACACCCTAAATTTATCTAAATTTTTATTTTTAAAAACTACACATGAAGACAAAATCTTCGTTTTAGTATAAATTGAAATTTTATAGAATACTTTTAAATAATAATTTAGTCACTAATTAAAACATATATAAGTAGATAGATTGATTTTCTAATACAGTAAAAGGACTTTAAAACAGTAGCATATTGCTATATCAGATATGACAAAAACTAAGGCAATGCTGGGCTCAGTGGCAATGCCTGTAATTTCAGCAGCTTGGGAGGCTGAGGCAGGAGGATCACAATTTGAAAGCAAGCTTCATCGACTTGGCAATGCCCTGAGAAAATTGGTGAGACTTCATCTCAAAATATAATATTAAGGAAAATGGATGGCATTAGAGCAGATTATGCTAAGTGAAGCTAGCCAATCCCTAAAAAACAAATGTCAAATGTCTTCTTTGATATAAGGAGAGCAACTAAGAACAGAGCAGGGAGGAAGAGCATGAGAAGAAGATTAACATTAAACAGGGACGAGAGGTGGGAGGGAAAGGGAGAGAGAAGGGAAATTGCATGGAAATGGAAGGAGACCCTCATTGTTATACAAAATTACATATAAGAGGAAGTGAGGGGAAAGGGAAAAAGAAAAAACAATGGGGAGAAATGAATTACAGTAGATGGGGTAGAGAGAGAAGATGGGAGGGGAGGGAAGGGGAGGGGGGATAGTAGAGGATAGGAAAGGCAGCAGAACACAACAGACACTAGTATGGCAGTATGTACAAACATGGATGTGTAACCAATGTGATGCTGCAATCTGTATACGGGGGAAAAATGGGAGTTCATAACCCACTTGAATCAAATGTATGAAATATGATATGTCAAGAACTATGTAATGTTTTGAACAATTAATAATAAAAATTATATATATATAATTAATATTTATATATATATATATATATATATATATATATATATATATATATATATATAATATTAAAAAAGGACTGAGTATGTGGCTCAGTGGTTAAATGCCCTAGGTTCAATCCCTGGTACCAAAAACAACAAAAAAGAAGTAAAGTAATAATCTTTTGGCCTGGTAAAATGTATAGCTATAATGGTGTAATACCCGATTTAGGGAACCCCGAAAGACTACCAGGAGCTGAATCTGATTCAAGCACACAAGAGTCTTTATTGCAAGCTTGAGCCTGGACTCACAACCATTTCTAAGGCAGCATTTCCAAGGGTGAGTCCCCAGTCCTTTGTTCAGTGAGATTTTATAGGTTTTGGGGGATACTCTAAGCATCACACAGCAAATCATTCCATACCATGGGAAAATCAAACAACAATTCATAGCATTGATTAGTACATTCATTGGCAGGAATAAGTTGGGTAAGGGTGATTGGTTAGTTCAAGAGGTGGATAAGTTTGCACTGATTGGTTTAAGCTGGGAGAGCTTTACATACAAAACTACACAGTTTCCTAACATGTTATCCATCACTGGGCGGGGGAAGGGGGCTCTCCATGTCTCCTGGCATTCCAGGTATCTTCCCTGTCTCACGCTGATTGGTTGTTGCTAGGGTTATCACAGTCAGGCCTTAGGCCTCAAACATTATTTGGTCTTTTCAGGAACTAGTGTAGCTGAGACAGGGACACCTGTCGCTGCAGATCTCACTCCTGTTATTTATAGACAAACAACTCAGCAGGGTAGCTAAGTACCTAGGAACACTCTGTTGGTTTTTCAAGAACAAGGGTCACCCTCCCCCCCTTGGACAGGCCTTGCTCTGAGGTAGAGGCTGTTTTTTCAAAAATGGAGTCACATCAGTTTCTCAATGGTGAATTATTTAAATAATCATAGCCCATGTTCATGTGGTGATTTAGTCAGCTTTTTCACTGCTGTGCCAGCACAATTATAGAGGAGACAAAGTTTATTTGGGGGCTCAGTTTTAGTGTTCCAAGTCCATGAGGCTCCATTCCTTCTGGTTTGAGGTGTGGTAGAACATCATGGCAGAGTGTGTGGCAGAGGGAAGCAGCTCATATGGTGATCAGAAGGAGAGAGTCTTCACTTGTCAGATACAAATATATACCCAAAGCCTCACCCCAATTCACACCTTCTCCAGCCACACCCTACCACTTTAGTTAACACTCAGTTTATCCCTATCAGGGGATTAATTCACTGAGTGGCTTAAGACTCTTATAACACAATTATTTTTGCCTCTGAACTGTTTTGGCATTGTCTCATATGTGAAATTTTGTGGGACACCACATCTAAACCATAATATTCTGCCCCTGGTCCTCTAAAGCTCACAACCATATCACAATGCAAAATATATTTTGTCCATTTCCAAGAGTCTCCGTACTTTCAACAGTTCCAAGATTGCTCAAAGTTTAAGTCCAAACTCTTCTCTGATGCTCAAAGCAATCTCTCAAGTATCTGGTAAATAAAGCTACAGAGTAAATATTTCTATTTACAAAAATAGGGTCATATAAAGAAAGGTATGGGGTCAAAGGAAGACCTAAATCCAGCTGGGCAAACAGATCCTGTAGTTTTGTGTCCTGCATCCTGAGCACATAGCAGGATGTTGTCTCTAAAGGGCTTATGTAAATCCACCCCTGGGGTCTTGTGGTTACAGTCCAAGGGGGCTTTCTGTTGGCTTATCTCTGCTCAATTCCTACAGATTTCCTAGAACAATGTCCCATGTTACTGGCATTTCTTAATCTTGTGGGCCTCCACTGCAGCTTTGGCATCTTCCTCTAATCTCCACACCTTGCCTTCTCAGGCAATACCTTCAGGGTTCCAACCCTGTTGCACTTTGTCTGGCTTCCAAGACCTTACTTTGAAATCTTGGTGGAAATTTCCATGAATCCCTAATTCTTACATGCTGCATTTATGCAGAACCAGCACCACATAGTTGACACCAAGGTCTGCTGCCATCTTGAGCAGTAGCCACACCTTCAGGGACCCGGGCTCAGCAGCCTCTGAGTTTCTGGGTGGCTGGCCATGTTGAAAAAACATTTTAGGCCCTCTCATGCAAGAAAGGTGTCCCACTGGTCTCTTCTCCAGATAATTTTTACCTATACTCCCTTGAGGCTAAGATAGGTGAGGTCTTGCTAGCTCCTGAGATGCCTTAAAACCATCTTTCTTATTGTCTTTGTGCAAGGTCTTTAGCATTTCTGTAGTGGCAGTAGTATCTTTAAAAACTGCTACTTCCTTAGCCCTAGTTTTACTCCTTTCTTCCAAGTTCAAGTTTTTCAAATATTTCTGCTCTGTTTCTGCTTCTGAATCTCACACATACACAAAAAAACCCAACAACAACAACAAAAAACTTGCCTAAAAGCCTCTAGCAATCCAAGCCATGACCTGAATGCTATGCTGCCTAAACATTTCTTCCACCAGACTAAACTCCATCACTTTTAAAGTCAGCTTCACAGAAATTCTCAGGACAAGGGCAAAACACAGAAAACTTCTTAGCCAGAACATAATACAAATGGCTTCTACTCCAAATTCCAATAGAGGCCTCCTTTTCTGAACCCTCTTGAGCCCTGTCTTCACTGACCATGATTCTGTTGCCATTCTGGTCTTTTGAGCCTCCACCAGAATCAGCCATTAAGCTCTACTTACAACAATCTAAAGCATTTCAGCTTGCACTGCTGAACATCACAAAATTTTACCCACCAATTCCAAAATGCTCCAAAAACTTATGAACCACATGGTCAGGTAAGTCATGGCAAAGACCCCCACTTCTAGGTTCCAATTTCTGATTTAGTCAACTTTTTCATTGCTTTGACTAAAAGACCCAACCAGTACAATTATAAAGGAGGCAAATCTAGGTGTGGGGGTGGGGGGGAAATATCACAGTTTCAGAGGTCTCAGTCCATGGACAGCTGGCTCCATTCCTTGGGGTTTGAGGTGAGGCTGAATATCATGGAAGAGTATGTGGCAGAGGGAAGAAGCTCACATGGTGATTGGGAAGCAGAGAGAGAGGACTCTACTCATCAGACACAAATATATACCCCAAAGCCATGCCCCAGTTCCCAGGTCCTCCAGCCACACTACCACTCCAACAACCACTCAGTTAATCCCTATCAGAGATTAATTCATTGATTGGGTTAAGACTCTTATAACCAATCCTTTCTCCTCTAAACCTTCTTGCATTGTCTCACATGTAAGCTTTTGGGAAACACCACATCTCAACCATAACATGTGGAAACCATGTTCATGTAAAAATGTTGAACTTACAAGAAACATTGCTAATAGGGTTCCTGTTAGAGTCATGTTGAAAGAAGCTATTTTATTTCCTAAAAGAGTCTGTTAAACAGAAAGAGAAATGCTGCATGTTCTTATTAGATGTGGAAGCTTAGTTGACCTCAGGAACCTATGAAAGACCTAAATCCAGCTGGGCAAACAGATCTCTGGCTACCAGAGAATGGGAAAGATAGGAGAAGGGGTAGGTATAGAGAAAGGTTGATCATCAGGTGCAGAAATAGTCAAAAGGAAATAGATTCTAGTGTCCTATAGTAGAGTAGAGTGACTATAGTTAACAATAACTTACTGTATTTTTCAGAATAATTAGAAGGATTTTGAATAGTCTCAATAATAATAAGTGTATGAGGTAATGAAAATGCTAATTACCCTGGTTCAATAATTACACATTATTTACATGTGTTAAAATATCACACCAGGGAGATTGGGGTAGAGTATTTGCCTGACATACTTAAGGCCCTAGGTTCAATTTCCAGTGCAATAATAATAATAATGATAATAAGTTAAATAACTAAAAAAATTTTTAAAAACCACTGTACCCTATAAATATGTACAATTATTATGTTTCAATTAAAAAAAAAACTGTCCATAGCATCAACTCCATGGCAGTATCTCAAAAGTTGCTACTTAGTATTTAATTTATTTAGATTTTATATTTGTAAGAGTAAGCAGAATAAACATTATGTATACTTTTAAATTTAATACACAATAAAGAAAAATACTTTTATTTATTTTCTTATAAAATTACCTTTAAATATAACTTCCAGTGGAAGAAGAGAGATAAAAAGAAAGAGGGGAAACAGAGAGAGAGAGAGAGAGAGAGAGAGAGACAAGGAAGAGAGGGAAGAAAGAAAGGCCAAATATTCTGAATACAAATATCCTACGACTTGTATTCTAAGTTGTGAAAAAAAGATTTTCTTCATTCCTGTCTATAACTGTCTACATAGATAAAATCTAGAACTTTAACTCTCTAAGTTTGCAATATATATTTTTTAAAACTAGTAATTTTATTTATTTCTAAAATAGCTTTCAAATTTCATTCACATACACGATGAACAAATCCTCAAAAATGCTTCATTGCTGAAGAATATTATTAATAATTTCAATATAACCTGATGACCTCCTACAAAAGCACAAATCACTAAAAGCAGCGTTATGGGATGTTAATACAATAAAATCAAATATGGATTGAAAGGGCCAGTGAAATGTTCTAGTCCAAAGAAAACTGTCTGACAGACATTAGTACCCTATATACATGTGTGATTACACTACTGGTATGACTCTGTATCACGTACAGCCAGAAGAATAGACAGATGTGTTCCATTTGTATACAGTGTGTCAAAATGCATTCTACTGTTATATATAATTAATTAGAACAAATTTTAAAAGTTAAAAAAATTCTGTCTGAGACAGTTGGTTTTTGTTATAAAGTAAAGAGAATTTGATTGCCCAGAAATGAATCAGGATCTAGGACTCCAAAATCACTTTTCCTAGAGTCCTCCTTCAGGTAACATTGTTATACAGAAAATCTCCAAGTTGATTTCAACTTATCTTTTATTTCCAGAAGAAAATAGCTCATTTTTGGCCCAGATGATTTTGTTGTAAATAAGCTGTATTACCCACACTTTACAAAGCTGACTTGGTGAAACACTGAAAGTAGGAAATTCTGGAATTACAGCAGAATAAATAGGTTTGCAGGGCTGCAGATTGATGGTAAATTAGTATTAACAATGTGATTGAGATTTCTATGTTTTTTGTTTCCTCAAAAGTTGATTAACTTCTTAAATTTTTGTGTAAGACTGATTTTCAACTGGTTACATTTCCTAAAATATAGGAAGCTCTCCCTTAATGAATTTCTGTCAAAAATCCCACAAGTAGTTTTGCAGAAGAATATGTAGAATTATGAGCAGTATTCCAAATCTTGAAAGGATACATAGTGATCTGCCACTAAGGAATTGAAAGTTATTGATCTGGAGTGACCAAATGGAAATAAGATAGCAGGCAGAGTCTTGCATGTCCACAATAAGACATGAAGTTTGACAAGAAGATTTTTTAGTTATCAAACTTATTTTAATTACTATTTTTAAAGCTTCCCTTTTATAATTCTTCAAATACTTTAAAAGTATTAAGTTTTCCACTTTATTGTATCAGACAACTTAAATTTTTCTTCATAAGCTTGTTTGGATACATAAGCATTTCCATTTCTTCAAACATTAATTAGTTTTATTTGTTGGGAGTTTTATATCTTCTTTTCTAGTCATTTTGAATATACCATAGATTGTTTTTGGCCTAGAGTTTCCTTACTGTGCCAAGAAGAACCATGAGTAATTGGTCCACTCTGTGTTTTTGTGACTAGTACCACAGTAGATGTGGCAATGCAAATATGTTTTTGATATAATGATATTATCACATTTGGCTGTATATAGTAGTGGAATTTCTGGATCATATACTAGTTTTATTTTTTAAGGAAGTTCCATATTAGATTCCATAATACCTATACTAATTTAAACCAAAAGTGTATGAGAGTTGCCTTTTTCTCTGCATCTTATCCAGCATTTGCTATTTTTGTC
This sequence comes from Spermophilus citellus, assembly GCF_964194105.1. NCBI lineage: Eukaryota > Metazoa > Chordata > Mammalia > Rodentia > Sciuridae > Spermophilus > Spermophilus citellus. Next base: position 64,318,907 of record NC_138182.1, on the reverse strand, counting down.
TTTTATATAGCAGTTGTTCTAACTGGGGTGAGATGATATCTCATTGAGATTTTAATTTGCATTTCCTTGAAGATGAGTTATATTGAGCCTTTTTTAATGAATTTTTTACTTATTTTTATGTTTTCTTTTGAGAAATATCTCATTACTTCTTTTGCCCGTTTCTTTATTTTTTTTTTAATATTTTTTTTTAGTTGTAGGTGGACATAATACATTTTTATTTCATTTATGTGGTACTGAGGATCGAACCCAGGGCCTCACACATGGGATACAAATGCTCCACCGCTCAGCCCCAGCCCCAGCCCCTCTTTTACCCATTTCTAAATTGGATTGTTTGGTTTTTTTGTTGTTCATTTGTTTTTTGTTGTTTATATTATGAATGTTAAACCCTTGTCAGACAAATAGGTTGCAAATATTTTCTTTCATTCTGTAGGTTGTTTCTTAATTCTGTTGATTATTTCCAGGACAATCAACCTACAAGAGTTAGTTCCAGGAGAGGCCAGGAAATACATCTTAATCATCATCATTAGTCAGATGGTAATGAGGCCCCCAACACTGGGTGTAGATGGAGTATTTATGGTCCCTGGCATGTGGTATTGATACAATGGTTAAAACATTCACTGAGCTGGTATTCTGACAGGAGAAATGAACTGGATGAGATAATATGCCATGCATTTAAAATGTATAAAAGGAATCAGAAATTATAATGAAAATGGAATTGAGCAGGCATTGCTATATCAGTAAATGCTCTGTAGAAAGCACAGTGTGAAGAAAGAAGGTCTTTCTGAAAGGTTTCAATTAAAAAAAAAAAAAAAAACAGAAACTCAGAGGAGATTCAATTATTGGTCTTGAAAGATAGACTACACCAATGTTAGAGCCCTGGTTGAGGAGGAGGCCAACATATGAGATAGGAAAACCTTAGTTAAAGATCTGGAATTTCTAGATTTCCCTGAGAATTATATTCTCTACAGCCTCAGCCTACATTTTTCTGTTAAAGGCTTATACTTCCCTAGTTTTGGAATAACAGTACAAAGAGCTCTTCCTTAGAAAATCTCCTTGTTCGTGAAAACTACTCTCAATTTAGTTAAAAAATAGAGTTTCATTAATAAAACCTAGCCAGAATAGTGCTAGACTTTTGAGAGAACACATGAAATTATAAACCAAAGAAACCACAATACAGAGTCAGTAAATGCTCATAGGAGCCAGATGGGACTAGACTTTGAGGGTTTTCCACAAAACAATGTTAGTTAAGGGAGGTTAAGGGAGAATTCATTATGTGAAATTATTTTCTTATGATACAGGATTTGACATCCCTGGAATGCTTTTAGGATGGCTATTAACAGTATTAAAAAATAGTTGGATACCTTAAGTAAAGTGTAAGTACTAGAACATTCCCTTTCAATCCACTATGGTAGATGATGCAAGGAAGAACAAAAAGTAGGTCTGCTCAAGGGGATATACTTTGTAAGTTGGAAACTCACCATTTGACCATTCTACAGAGGTTTTTCTTTTCTTTTCTTTCTTTCTTTTTTTTAATTTTGGCAACAAGACACGTTTTTTAAGAGGGGTAGAAAATCATTGTAGGCTGTGTTCTGTTCATCTGGGCTGACAGTAGGAGATATAATAACTTTCTCACTGATACCAATGAGGATGATGGAAATTAGAAATTATAGAGGTTCTTTCAAACTAGAAAATGTTTCATCTTTCTTTGAGTTCTTTCTCATTTTCTGGTAAAATTTTCTAGCTCCATTTTATGTTTTCCTTGCCTTGACATAGAAAGGAGTATTTACTCTCAGAATCCTCATTTCCTGTAAGTGCATCAAACTGAATTTTTAAACCAATATTTAAATTCTAGATATACTCATTGTTTGAAGGTTCACTTTGACCCAGTCCTCTTAGTATACAGAGCAAGAGAATACACACACACACACAAAACACACATACATATGTGTGTGTGTGTGTGTGTGTGTATATATATATATATGTATATATATATATATACATATATATATATATAAACATACACATATGTGTACATGTAAACACACATATTCACAACACATATTTGGATATGGAAACATGTATATTAACATATGTATTCCTCCATCAATTAATCTATATTGTACAACATGAGCTCATACTCATTCTTTAATTTCTTTTTTTTAACTGTTGATGATTTTTATTATTTAATATTAGGATTTTTTTTGCAATTTTAATTTATATTTTATTATTTAACTACTTTTTTTTACATTTGAATCAGATGGGGTATATTTCTCATTTTTCTGAGTGTACAGTTTGCAGAATCACATTGGTCATGCAGTCTCATTTTTTAATTTCAATGAAATAGTGCAGTTTATTTTTGTTTTTCTCTCTTTTCATATATTCAGCTCCCTTATATAATTATAAAATGCTTGTTTTCCATATATTTATTAAAATATATTTATTTTTGTATCAATAAACTGTTTATTCAACCTCCCTTTGCTGCAGTTGCCCCTTACTCCTGTCCTCCAAAGATGCCATTTCCAACCCATTCAATTATAAAATGCACAACAGGCTGCTAACTCAATCCTTACCTACAGCCTACACATGTTTTGATACCTGGTCTATAGAAAACTATCATCTTAGTCTGCACTATGATACTTCCTTTGACTCCCTCTTTGATTTTTGGGGGGCTCTGTTTTAGTCAGCTTTGTATTGCTGTGACCAAAAGACCTGATGAGAAAAACTTAGAGAAAAAAAAAATCTGTTTTCACTCATGATTTCATAGGTTCATTCCATGGTTGGTAGTTTATAGCTCTGAGCCCTAGTTTAGGCAAAACATCATGGAAGAAGTTGGAGCAGAGGAAAACAGTTCAGGACATGGCAAGCAGGAAGGAAGGAAGGAGAGAGAGAGAGAGAGAGAGAGAGAGAGAGAGAGAGAGAGAGAGAGAGAGAGAGCGCGCTCAGCTTACCAGGGATAAAAAATGAACTCCAAAGTCATGCCCCCAATGACTTGCTTCCTCAAACCACTCTACTGCCTACAGTTACTACACACTTAATCCATATTAGTAGATTAATCCACTGATAAGGTTACAACTCTTATCATTTTACCTATGAACATTCTTGCATTGTTTCAAACATTAGCTTTTGGGGAACACCTTGTATCTAAACCATAATAGTGCCCAACATTTCTAGGTGGTCCATCTTCCCTTTCTACCTGGTTTCTTTCCTTACATGGATTGAGCTTTAACTTTATGTTCTACATTGTCTTCCAATGCGTTATCTTTCTTGACCTATTAATATGCCACACCTCATGTCAGATGGATTTAATATCTCCCAACTCTTGGCTCCAGACTAGCCTTAAAAGGCATTTTCCTTAAAATAATTGGGTTCTTACACTTCATGTTGGAATTCTCTGTCTGAATCCCAACACCCAGTGGCAGACTACACTCTCATATGGACTGACTACCCTCTCACATGGACGTTTTTATTATTCTACTTGAGAATCAGCAAAATGAACTGATCTGACCTCTTACACTAATGATGTGCTTTTTTCTCACTTGTAGTTCTGAGACCCTATATCTGGCCATGCTGCTCCCATTTCTTCAAGGGCACTGAACCCTTCTCAGGCTTTTATAGTCTATGCCAGGCTACTTTACTGTGTGGATGGTCTTTTCATCAAACATGAGCACTAATACCCCATGCTTGACTGCTTTATTATGCCCCTGTATTTATTACCCAAAATGTAACACAGTACTCTGTACTTACTCACCCACCCTTCTACCCAGATTTTCTCCTTCCTTGGATAGGGTTTTAATACCTTGCTTGAGACCATCGATATCCTCACCTCACAAACACATATACAAACACGCTGTCTTCTGTCCTGCCAAATGGCCTTTGGGGGAATTTATTCAAAGAGGAAAAAGTAAAAGAGAAAGAAGTGAAAAAGGAAAATGCAAGAAAAGAGAGAGAGAGAAACTGCATTATAAACAGGCAACATTATTGTTTTTGATTTTACATGTTTGATGTTTTTATTCAATATTTTGAGGTGAAGATTAAGTTTCCAAGTCTGATTTTTAATGTTATGAGCTAGTGTCACTGGCCAACCATGAGCTGTGTGTGAGCTTTAAGCATTTTGAGCGCACGAGCGGACTGGAGTGATGTTGCTGCTCTGTCTGGGCTGTGCATGTGTGTGTCCTTTTCACTTGCTCTGCCTTTTGATCCTACACAGCACCTGAGATGGGTGTGATTTACCAAGGTGTCAGTAAATCTACTGACCAGGAGACATCACACAGCTAGACTCAACCCCCTGAAACCTGATCCTTTGCCTTATTTGGAAAGAACATTCCATCAAACCTCCCTTTGTGTGCCCCCTATAAAAATAAAAAATCCAAGTGCAAACTCTCTCTTTCCAAAGGACCCCTAAGGTTGAGAGCCATCACTGGACCCTAAGAAAAAGGCACTTTTGGTCTGTATGTGTAATTATTTTGTGCCAACCCAGTTTGCCTAGAGTGACCCTGAATGATCTAGTCGTATGGCATGGCATGCAAGTATTATTGTTCCAGAATCATATATGAAAAATAAATCCATACTTTCTTCTCTACTTTAAGGACTTACATTGTTCTAAGATGTCTTTAATTAACTTCCTATGGAGCATGAATATTTATGTTCTCTTTATTTTATCCTATTAAATCAATTCCTTATCATTAGTATAGCTTTTCCATAATTATTAACATTTACTAGGGCAATTCCTTGTGCCTTTTTAAAAATTAAACATCCTGAACATTATTAGTCCTTTACATTTCTTTATACATGTTGTATTTAATTGCTGACAATATCCTGTAATATCTGCCTCCACAGATTGGCAGATGGTAAATTTGATCAAATAACTTTTATCATGAAAAAGTCATTTTATCTTTTTTGGGGGGAGGGAATTTGAACAATATTTTTATTTTTTTAAATAAAAATTTAACAAAATTGTTACATATGACAACAGACTGCATTGCAATTAATATTGAACTTATAGATCACAATTTTTCATATCTATGGTTGTACACAAAGTAGAGTCACATTCTTTGTGTCTTCTTACACTTATTTAAGGTAATGATGACCATTGCATTCCACCATCTTTCCTACTCCTATTCCCTCTCCATTTTCCTCCCTCCCCTTTTCCCCTTTGCCCTATCTAGAGTTCATTTAATCCTCCCACCCCCACCCTCCAGCATATTATGAATCAGCATCCTTAAATCAGAGAAATCATTCAGCTTTGGTTTTTTGGGGGTTGGCTAATTTCACTTTGCATTATATTCTCCAGCTTCATCCATTTACCTGCAAATGCCATGATTTTATTATCTTTTAATGCTGAATAATATTCCACATTTTCTTTATACATTCATCTACTGTAGGGCATCTAATTGTGCTGCTAGAAACATTGACGTGATTGTGTCCCTGTAGTATGCTGTTTTTCAGTCCTTTGGGTATAGACCAAGGAGTGGGATAGCTGGGTCAATGGTGGTTCTATTCCCAGTTTTCCAAGGATTCTCCGAATAGGTATTCTCTGAGAATAGATAACAAGGCCTATGGTCACTATTTTTCATCATTTAAATGTATCACCACATTTTCTTTGTGTTGGTTGAGAAATGTATTATTCATGAGGATAAACTAGCTGTGATGAGCTAAGCATGTTAGTAAGCTTATATTTCAAGGATAAATAATTCTCACTGAATTTTAATTCAATGCTTAAAATATAGTTTCTCATTCATAGTATAAATAACATTTATTCCACGTCATTCTTATTTAAAAACACTTTCTAGGGGCTACAGCAGTAACTCACTGGCAGAGCACTTGCCTAACATGTGAAAGGCCCAGGGTTCTATCTCCATCATTGTTAAAAAATAAATAAATAAAAAATAAAAAAGAATACATTTTAATTTCCAGATTCCTGAATGTACCTGACTCCTATGATAAGAGGAAGAAAATGTGTGAATGTATTTGTATGTCCCTATCATTGTCCATGTCTCAGTGAGTGTTCTGATTCAGCTCTTCCATAGTTTTTTTTTAAAGAGAGAGAGAGAGAGAGAGAGAGAGAGAGAGAGAGAGAGAATTTTTTAATTGTTTATTTATTTATTTTTTTAGTTTTCAGTGGACACAGCGTCTTTATTTTTTTTTTTATTTTTATGTGGTGCTGAGGATCAAACCCAGTGCCCAGTGCATGCCAGGCGAGCGCGCTACCACTTGAGCCACATCCCCAGGCCTTCCATAGTTTTTATTAGAACTTCTCTTGACTTTCAAATATTTTCATTGCCACAAATGGAAAGTTTATTTTATTTTCAATATTTTCTAGGTAAAGACACCGCAATCCATTCTCTGATAATTCAGTGCAATGCAAGAAAAATCAAATTTTCTGGAAAAAAATCTAGCATGCAAAACAAATATTTTTCTACACTATAACAAAATTTTCCTCTACTTGAATAATAAAATTTATTAACCAAAGAGCAAAAAATCTTTGTATTTTTATTCTCATTTAGACTTTCAATTTTACCTTTTATGATTCTAAGTGATACTCACAGTTTGGTTTCATGGAACTTATTTGTAGGGTTACTTGTAAAGTATATTTTATCTGGAGTAAAATAAATGCCTAAATTTAACCATAAAAGTGCCTGGGAGTTTCTAAACTTTATCTCACTATTCCTTTACTTTTTCTACTGTAATGTTATAGTTTTTATAATAGTACTTTAATCAATAGTTGGATTTTTAAACTGGCATTTACTGCAGTACTTTTGTCTTCTAAAATCATGTCTTTCTTGTATTTTCACACTCAGAGTTTCTCATACATATCCATGGTCCTGATTTGATAATTATTACTACATTACTCTCCCTGACCATGTCAGGAATATATTTGAAATATCTGACAATGCTTTCTTATTGGTTGAGAAATGTATTATTTATCAGGATAAAATAGCTGTGATAAACTAAGCATATTAGTAATCCTGTATTAGTGAAGGTCACCTGATACTGAGAAGGCTCTTTTACCAGACACTGATTAAAGATTTAAATCCAGGGCCTAGGATCTTCTCTATTGAAGTTTTAAAATATTTTTTCAGTATGCTGTTGCTTAGCGGCTACATAAAAAGGGATATAGTGTCTTACGGTGCATATGAAAGAGTAAAAAATTATGTTATTGATTTTGTTCTAATGACAGATTTTTTTATGGAATAAGAGGTTTACTTAATATAACCATTAATAGTAGTACATTCCAATAAAATGATTTATTTACATTATTGTTATTTTGTCATAATATAATTATTCAAAATGTAATCCATGTATAAATCAAATTAATTAATACCATAAACAATATCCACAACAATTCCAATTTTTTCTGCAATCTTAATCAATAATACGAAAATGAGAAAGCAAATTAAAGTACAAAACCAGCCTCTGTCAAAATTAAGTAAGCACAAGCAATCCCAGAAAAATCAATTACCATATAAACTTGATTTATTGAGCAAGTAACATTTTATTATTATATTTGCTTAACTATGTAAAATTAATAGTAATCATAAGCAGAGTACTTGAAAATACAGAAAGGAAATGGTGCGTCGTTCAAGTTCCCAACCATTTTTCGTAAGGAACAAAAGAAAGGAAAAGGAGAGAACAATAGGATGGGAAGGAAAGGAAGAGGGAAGAAAGAAAGGGAGAAAATGGAAAAATTTTCTAGGACTTTATTTAAATTCTGGGCATTTACTAAGACTGTATTTTAAGTCTACATATTGTAGAGATGATCTTTCTAAGATTCTAGAGTTCTCAGTAAGTTTACATTATAAAACAATATTCATCCTTTACTTCTGTTCTGTTATCCATTTGCATGTCTTTATGTTATTTTAAGACATACCAGTGATTCCCCAAGTTGATATTCTATGTGAAATCTCACTGAGTAAATATGACCAACTTTTAACCCTAACTCTATTTCATAGGTATGCAAGAGTGAATATTTTCTGAGTTACTTTGATTTCAAATTTAGTCCATTACATGTTCATGAATCAAAAAGTAAATTTGTCAGTATAAACTATTGTTAACAAACAAACAAAGGATACTTTATGCAGCTTTTTCTTAGTCTGATCCAATTTAAAGTGGTATTAATGGCTAAAGTATTATTTTATTCCAATAAAGATGCTGAATATTTTTAAAGAAACTTTGATGCTGTGTCCTTTAGTTCATCTATGTTATTTTATGCAATTATTTTGGTATTTAAAATATTCTAGAATAAAGGGCACTGACTTTAAATGATTTCTGTTAAAGATAAAGAAATTGAAGTACATTACTACTATTAAAATAGGAAGTTATATTTGAAACTATTTTATATATCTGTGATTGTTATGAATAATTAGTTTTGTTAAAAAATATATTATGGGAATTTGAGTATGATTGTTGGTGTTTGTGGGGGTCTGACCTAATATATATTTAATTTCTCTTTGAAGAAGCAATAAGAAATAATTATTTAATTTGACGCTTATATACAAAGTAGTAAAAGAGTTTTCTTAAAAGGCAGGGTTTGTTCTTGAGAATAAAAGAATTACAGGGTAGGTGGAATGAAAGATGTTTTATTATAAGTTTATGTTAAATAAAATCCCAATTCCAAGAAAATTAATGATTTGCAAAGTGAAAATTGCAAAAATTGTTACAGATTTTTGCATGAAAGATCATACTTCCATCTGGGTGTTCAGTAACAGTTTCACAGAACAGGAGAAACCTGTTTCTAGGAGAGTAGTTCTATCAGGCCTGGTTTAGTTCTCACCCATATGCTTGCTATTAGAACCAAATCCCAGTATTCTGATCTGGGTTAGGGTGTGTAGGTTTCGAAATGATCAAAGAGTGAACATTGTCATACAGCTTATGTGTGTTTCTGTAGGAGGCACTGATGGCATAAATAAGGATATTGACATTTTCAAGAGCACCAAAAGTTTCACAGAACAAGAAATGATGACAGAAACAATAGAACCAGAAAATGCACTGCTACAAGAATACTGGGGACACCAACAGAAATAGTGAAAACCATGGAAAAGGGTATACCGCAATAGCATCAAACCTGGGACCACAAAATCAAATATTGCTTCTTTTTTTTAATTGGTTGTTCAAAACATTACAAAGCTCTTGACATATCATACTTCATACATTAGATTCAAGTGGGTTATGAACTCACATTTTTACCCCAAATACAGATTGCAGAATCACATCGGTTACACATCCACATTTTTACATAATGCCATATTAGTAACTGTTGTATTCTGCTACCTTTCCTATCCCCTACTATCCCCCCTCCCCTCCCCTCCCATCTTCTCTCTCTACCCCATCTACTGTAATTCATTTCTCTCCTTGTTTTGTTTCCCATTCCCCTCACAACATCTTATATGTAATTTTGTATAACAATGAGGGTCTCCTTCCATTTCCATGCAATTTCCCTTTTCTCTCCCTTTCCCTCCGACCTCATGTCTCTGTTTAATGTTAATCTTTTCCTCCTGCTCTTCCTCCCTTCTCTCTTCTTAGTTGCTCTCATTATATCAAAGAAGACATTTGGTATTTGTTTTTTAGGGATTGGCTAGCTTCACTTAGCATAATCTGCTCTAGTGCCATCCATTTACCTGCAAATTCCATGATTTTGTCATTTTTAGTGCTGCATAATACTCCGTTGTGTATAAATGCCACGTTTTTTTTTTATCCATTCATCTATTGAAGGGCATCTCGGTTGGTTCCACAGTCTAGCTATTGTGAATTGTGCTGCTATGAACTAGATGTGGCAGTATCCCTGTAGTATGCTCTTTTAAGGTCTTCAGGGAATAGTCCGAGAAAGGCAATAGCTGGGTCAAATGGTGGTTCCATTCCCAGCTTTCCCAGGAATCTCCATACTGCTTTCCAAATTGGCCGTACCAATTTGCAGTCCCACCAGCAATGTACAAGAGTACCCTTTTCCCCACATCCTCGCCAGCATTTGTTGTTGTTTGACTTCATAATGGCTGCCAATCTTACTGGAGTGATGTGGTATCTTAGAGTGGTTTTGATTTGCATTTCTCTGACTGCTAGAGATGGTGAGCATTTTTTCATGTACTTGTTGATTGATTGTATGTCCTCCTCTGAGAAGTGTCTGTTCAGGTCCTTGGCCCATTTGTTGATTGGGTTATTTGTTATCTTATTGTTTAATTTTTTGAGTTCTTTGTATACTCTGGATATTAGGGCTCTATCTGAAGTGTGAGGAGTAAAAATTTGTTCCCATGATGTAGGCTCCCTATTTACCTCTCTTATTGTTTCTCTTGGTGAGAAAAAACTTTTTAGTTTAAGTAAGGCCCATTTGTTGATTCTTGTTATTAACTCTTGTGCTATGGGTGTCCTATTAAGGAATTTGGAGCCCGACCCCACAATATGTAGATCGAATCCAACTTTTTCTTCTATCAGATGCAGAGTCTCTGATTTGATATCAACCTCCTTGATCCATTTTGAGTTAACTTTTGTGCATGGCAAGAGGAGGGGATTCAGTTTCATTTTGTTGCATATGGATTTCCAGTTTTTCCAGCACCATTTGTTGAAGATGCTATAGTTCATCCATTGCATGTTTTTAGCCCCTTTATCAAATATAAGATAGTTGTAACTTTGTGGATTAGTCTCTGTGTCCTCTATTCTGTACCATTGATAAGAGGAACTTACCTCAACATTGTGAAATCTATCTATGCTAAGCCTAAGGGTAGCATCATTCTGAATGGAGAAAAATTGAAGGCATTCCCTCTAAAATCTGGAACAAGACAGGGATGCCCTCTATCACCACTTCTATTCAATATAGTTCTCAAAACACTGGCCAGAGCAATTAGACAGACGAAAGAAACTAAATGCATAAAAACAGGAAAAGAAGAACTTAAATTATCACTATTTTCTAGGTGACATGATTCTATACCTAGAAGACCCAAAAGGGTCTACAAAAAAACTACTAGAACTAATAAATGAATTCAGCAAAGTGGCAGGATATAAAATCAACTCGCATAAATCAAAGACATTTCTGTATATCAGCGACAAAACTTCTGAAACGGAAATGAGGAAAAACACCCCATTCACAATATCCTCAAAAAAATTAAAATACTTGGGAATCAAACTAACAAAAGAGGTGAAATATTTATACAATGAAAACTACAGAATCCTAAAGAGAGAAGTAGAAGAAGATCTTAGAAGATGGATAGGCAGAACTAACATCATCAAAATGGTGATATTACCAAAAGTGCTCTATAGGTTTAATGCAATGCCAATCAAAACCCCAATGGCATTTCTTGTAGAAATAGATAAAGCAATCATGAAATTCATATGGAAAAAATAAAAGACCCAGAATAGCAAAAGCAACTCTAAGCAGGAAGTGTGAATCAGGCGGTATAGCGATACCAGATTTCAAACTATATTACAGAGCAATAGTAACAAAAACAGCATGGTACTGGTACCAAAGTATTGCTTCTTTTCCTCACTACCCACATAGTGATTTAGTGGCCAAGAGTAGGACTTTTTAAAAAGAAACCATTCTCCTCAAATGGATGCCAAGTTTTGCTTTAAACGTTGTAAAGTACTCATCTAACAGAATCAAGTTCACAGAAAAATTTCTATGGCAGAGTGATTACAATAAATCTAAAATAGTTTTGGGGGGATTATAGTTAACATAGAATTATGAAATAAGCAATGTAAATTTTATTCTCTTGGCAACATGATCACGTGCAAAGCCAGTTACCCAATTTCCTCAGTGGTAACATCTTATAAAACTATAGTAAATATCATAACCCATGAACTGGCAGTGATAACAGTCAAAATATGAAATATTTCCATTACACAAGGATTCCTCATATGGTGCTGTTATGGCCCCACCAACTTTCCATCCCCACCCCTTCTTCAGTCCTGGACAATCACTAATATTTCTTGCATGTCTATAATAATTTTGTGATTTAACAAGTTATATTAGTGAAATCATATAGTAGGTAATCTTTTTGGATTGTCTTTTTAAAAAGTTTTGCTAAAGCATAATTCTTTCAAGATTTTTCTTAGTTGTCGTATCACCAATTATTCAATACTCATTGCTGAATAGAATTTCTTGACACAAATATTCCACAGTTTAATTATTCACCCATGTAAGAACATTTATATTATTTTTAGTTTTTGATTATGGTGAATAAAGTTTTTACCTATACATTAATGTATAGGTTTTATATGAACATAAGGTTTGATTTCTTTGAGATAAATGTCCATCAGTGCAATTGTTATATGGTAGTTGCATGCTAAGTTTTTATGAGTAACTGCCTATTGTGCAGAGTGATTATATCATTTTACATCTAGTAATGTATAAATGATCCAGTTGCTACTCATTTCCACTAGTGTTTAGTGGTATCATTTTATTTTAAATTTTAGCTCTCCTCATGGAAGAGTGGTGCTATTTCATTGTTGTTCTAATTTGTCTTTACATAATAGCAAATGATGATAAATATATTCTCATGTACTTATTTGTGAGGATATCCTCAGTCTCTTTATGTCTTTTGCCCAGTTTCTGATTGTAGGCTTTGTGTTCTTAATGACGAGCCTTGAGGATTTTCATATATTCCATATATTAACATTTGGTTGGATGTATGATTTGCAAATATTTTCTCTAATAATGTAGCTATTAATGGGTTTTGCTGTGCAAACTTTAAAATCGTGGAGTCAAATTCATCAATTTTTATTTTATTTTCTTTAATGAATTGTTTTATTGTCAAATCTAAGTACAATGTTGCCTAGAACTAGTCCCCAAATAGTTTCTCCTATTGTCTTTGCTTCTAAATATTTTATAGTAATAATTTTGACATTTGTGTTTTATAGTTTTACATTTTACATCCAATGGGCATCGTTATGAATCATTTGAATTAATTTTCTTTCTTTTTTTAAGAGAGAGAAAGAGAGAGAATCTTTTAATATTTATTTTTTAGCTTTTTTGGTGGACACAACATCTTTATTTTTATTTTTATGTGGTGCTGAGGATCGAACCCAGAGCCCTGTGCATGCCAGGCGAGCGTGCTACTGCTTGAGCCACATCCCCAGCCCTTGAATTAATTTTCACATAAGACAGAAAAAATTTTAAACAAGTGTGGTTATTAATATCTAATTTTTCCACTAATATTTGTTCAAAAGGCCCTCTTTCCTGTGTTCAATTACTGTTTTGTTGTTTTCTCAAAAGTAAGTTGGGCTTATCTCTGTAGGTCTTTCTCGGTTCCTAATTATTCCACTGACCTATAAGTCTACCATTCTTCCCTTAGGTAGAATGTTTCCATCCACTTTCTTTTATAAAATTGCTATACCTTTACTAGTTCTTTTGCCTTTCCATATAAGCTTTAGAATAATCTTGTGTATAGTCACCAAAAGTTTTGATAGGAATTGCATAAAAGCTGCATTTCACTTTGGAGTAAAGTGACATTCTTAGGTTGGCTTTCCAATCCATGCACACTGTTTGTGTCTCCAATTGGGTAATCTTCAGTTTCCTTCTTCAGTGTTATACTGTTTTCAGCACAAAACTCTTATTCTTGTTTTGTTCATTTTGCATCTAAGATTTTAATTTGTTGAGTAGTATTTGAGTATTTAATTTGTTGTTGTTGCTATTATAATTATTTTTTAACTGGGATTTTGAACCCAGCAGCACTTAACCACTGAGCTATATCCCCAGCCATTTTTATATTTTTAAATTGAGAAACAGGGTTGAGCTAAATTGCTTCGGACCTTGCTAAGTTGTTGTGGCTAACTTTGAACTTGTGATTCTCCTGCCTCACACTTCTGAGCAGCTGGGTTCAAAGGCATGTGCCACAGCTCCTAGATAGTATTGTATTTCAAAATGCACATGTTCACTGATAGCATATAGAAATACTTTTTTTATATTTTATTTTCAAAATAGTATACAACTACCTATTAACTATTGGCAAAATTTTTCATCACTACAAACAGAAATCCTATAGTCATTAGGAAAAAACTTCTAATTCTCCACTCTACCCAGCCATAATAATTTAAATTTATCTTCTCTTTCCAATTTGCCTTAAAACTTACAGATACTTATATAAGTGGAATTAAACACCATGCCTAAATATAGTTGTATTTATATACTACATTTTGTCCTTAATCTGCTATGGAAACAGGTGTTTTTGTTTTGTTTTTGGCTATTGTAAAAAAGGTTTCAATGATCTTTGGCATACAATATTAGTCCCTCTTTTACATTATTTTGGTAATAAAATTATACGTGGACTTCTGAATCAGATGTAATTAAATATTTAGATTTTGAGGACCCACCAAAATGTTTTCTAAAATGGCTGCTACTATTTTCATCCTCAGCAGGAATGTATAAGGATTTGACTTCAGCTACATTTTCACCAAGACTTATAATTTTATGTTTTGTTAGTTTTATTTCAATATTAAACATCTTAATGAGTGTGAAGGGGTATCTCATTGTGATTTTAATTTACATTTCCTTAATGACCAGTAGTCTTTTTTTATTGGTGATTTGTGAATACGTTTTGGAGAACTGTCTATTCTGGTTATTTGACCATTCTTGGAGATGTTATTTTTTAAGCATTCTTTCTGTGTCCTGGATATATATGCCTTATCAAACATATGATTTGCAAATACTTTCAAACATTTTATGGTGTGCCTTTTTACTCTATTGATATCCTTTGATGTAAAAAAGTTATTTTTTACTAAAGTCTAATTTTTCTTTGGATATCTATATTTGTTTGTTATACCTGAGCAATTATTACCAAATTTGGCGTTCCAAACAATTTCTACATTGATATTTTTTCCTAAGGGTTTTATAGTTTCAGCTCTTATATTTAGATCTTTACAATTGATTTTTATATTTATCTTTTATCTTTCCACTTGGATGGACTAAAAATTAGTTCTAAAAGGATTTTTGTTCATGTGAATATGAATGTGTGTGTGTGTGTGTGTGTGTGTGTGTGTGTGTTGTGTGTTGAAATAGCTGGAACTTTCTATGTGGACAAACATGTTTTTGTAGAAAAAGTACAGTCTTTTATCTTCTCTAGTATGTATGATGTTTACTTTCTTATCACATTGGCTAGAACTTTTAAGACTGTATTGAATAAAATGATGAGAACTGATATATTTGTATTATACCCAGTATTAGAAGGGAATTATTCTTTTTTTTTACCACTGATCAAAGGGTAAGGTGTGTTTTATAGATGCTTTTTATCAAATTGTGGAATCTTCCCTATATTCGACCTTTTTAGAGGACAGAGGATTTTTGTTAAGGTGCTTGGTAGTAAATTACAAATTCACTTGTCCTAATGGTTACAAAGCTATCCAAGTTACCAATTTTATAATTAATCACTTGTGGAAATTTTTATTTTAAAGTAATTATTTTATTTTATCTGATAGTTGAACTTAGTAGATTTATTTACAGGATCCCTGTATTTTGCTTTTGATAGCTGAAAAATCTGTAGTGATATCTATTTCATTCCTTTATTTTTTACTATGCTAATGTCACTATTATCCAGAAATGCTCTGTCTTACCAGTCTACCCTTTTCCTAATCTTTTGTCTAGAGAAGAGGAAATTTTGAAAGGCTTTTCCTGTTTGTGTCTTTGGAAGTATCCAGCTTTCTGGCTTCTTCACTTCCAAGTCTGAGATATATAAAGCAATTAGAAAACTCAGAGAATTAATTCAAGTCATTCATCAATTTCAAAGGTACATAGATCATGTACCATCTCTCTTTTACTTCTTTTTTGTTTATGTTGGTGGTGTGTATAATATCTAAAGGTTTCAGTTGTACACAGTGGAAATAATAGGAAAAATATATCTAGTCCATCTTTCTAGAAGTAGAAGTTCCAGAAAGTTTTTGAACAGATTTTTAATTTAATCTATTTGAGATTATACTTCTTAATAGGGGTAACCCAGTAGAGCACCATTAAACAAATGCCTTTATCACAATTTTCAACCTTAGACCATGTATGTTCTTTGACAAGTTATTTGCCCTGTATGACACACAGTTTCTTTACTCATAAAATTTGAATAAGTTTATTACCCTCAAAAGGGCCATGTGAAGGCTGATATTACATTTAAAAATCCTTACATGTGATATTGTCTTCCCATCTGACCTTTAAAAATAAATTTCTCCAATTTTATGGGTAACAGGTGTTCATCATAAAAATATGTGAAAAAGTAACAAAAGCAGAAAAATTAAAAATGAATCAACTTTTGCCTCAGAACTCAAAATAATACAGTTAACATTTATATGTATTTTCTATCATCGTTTTCTAAATGCTCAAAGTTATTTCCTGCTGGGAAAATAGATTTATGTAACAAAATAATTTAGCTTTTAGATGATTCTTATTATTTATTAGTTTCACATAAAGACTGTTGCATCAAGATTCTATTTGTTTAAATATACATTCTTAGCAAACATTTTCCTTAGACACAAGCACTAAGCTTAAAGGATTTTCTTGGTTTGTATCAGAAGATATTTTTGCCTGTAATAATACTAACTAATTTGTCATTCCTTCACTGCATATTGGTGCCAGATACAATGCCAAACATTCTGTCTCCAAAATATGCTATGATGTGATTATTTTTATATGTGTAGGATCAAAGGAATCACATTTTTTTTCCCCCAATGATTACATACCTGAAAAGTGCTAGGGCTTACGTCAAGGAGATTCAAAGTCTCTTTGAAACTTGGCTTTACACAAAACCACTGGAAGAATTGGGGAAGTGAAAAAGAAAAACAACAATAACAACAGCAAAACCAAAACCACTTCTGACTTTCCAACATAAGAAGGAAAGCTCTGGGGATGTTCTTTATCTTCTGACTTCCTTTCTGTCTGTTTGCAACTTTCACAAGTAAGTTTCTCCTTTCCTTCAGGATCCATATCTAGTATAAACTGAAAATAAACGAGCTGAATTATCAAACTCAACTTTGGCTGCCATAAATATAAATATAAATATATCATGATCAGGAATTCACTTTCTTTGCCTGGAAAAAAAAAACACTATTTCAAATCGGATTGGTGTTGATTCAAAGGCAGAAAACCCTACTGATTATACTGGAGGCTGATCCATCTTTAGGAAACACTTTAACATACTGCCATAAATGTGTATCACAAACTTCCTCCTATCTTTCTCAAAGTATGTGACAATGTTTACCAGAATGGCTATACCAAAAAAAACCAACCAAACAAAAAAAAAAAAAAAAAAAAAAAAAAACCTAAAATTTGAGAAATTACCAGATACAGGATTTTAACCAAAACTATTTCCTGATATATCACTGCAATTCCACCATACAGAATTGTGATTTATAAGGATCAGAAAAGAAGATTTTGATTATTCTCTAAATTTTCTGAGTACATAGCTGCATTGATACTTTTGCCCTTTATTGGCACATTGCTCTTCAAACTAAAGGCAATTATTACAATAATTGTGCTATCAATATATCGAAGAAAAAATATATTTTATTAGGACAAATAAAGTTAAATACAGAAGAATATAAGGTGTAGTTTATTTATTGAGCAACTAATAAATGAGAGGTCCTATACACACAAATATAGAATATTTCCACCACAATATTTAATAGATGCTAAGAACCTTAACATATGATTTGTCTTTCTTATTTTAACAAATACAACTATCTAAGCAGTTCATTTTTTCTTAATGAGAGTGATAGCTCCAAAGTGGAATTTTTTTCATTAAGCTTTTTAAAAAATTTTTTGATCCTAATTTGTTTCCAAAGTGGAATTTTTTTCATTAAGCTTTTTAAAAAATTTTTTGATCCTAATTTGTTATATATGACAGCAGAATCCATCATAGTTTATATTGTACTTCTTTAAGTTTCTATGTAATTCATTTATTAATTGATATAAAATTCATATAACAAAATTTACTGTTTCTTTTGTTCTTTTCAGATATACATGACAGTATAGTGTATTTTGATGTATTATAGATATTATAGATAAATATAAGTTATTCTGATTAGGATCCAATTTCTGAGGTTATATGTGATGTGCAGTTTCACTAGTGTTGTATTCATATAAGAACATAGGAAAATTATGTCTTAGGAAAGTTATGTCTGATTCATTCTACTTTCTTTCCTATACCTATCCTCCCTTTCTTCCCTTCATTTCCCTTTCAAAGTGGGATTTTTCTAAACAATTTAAACTTTAGTGTCTACTTAGATTTTCTCATTGATTTTGTTTATTACCTCTGTTTATACAGGGGAATTCTATGTGTATACATTCTCATTATTACTGTATTCAAATTGTCCTTCCCAGGAAGCCTGACAATTGACCCTCAATCATTGGATACCTTTTTCCTGCCATCTTGACCACCATCCTCAGTTTTCTCCATATCCCTGTCACTGAATGTTGCATCCCTGCTGCTCCAAGATGGCCACCCACGACGATATCCTTCAAGGAATAAAGACATTTTTAGTTAAAAGAAACTTAAGGGAATTTTAGCCAATATGCATGTTGTAAAAAAAAAAATCACTAAAGAATGTTCTTTGGAGAGAACAAATATTATACCAGAAGAAAATTTAAGCTATTAGAATTGAAGGAAGATTTTAAATTTTTTTTCTTTTTTTTAAAGAGAGAGTGAGAGAGGAGAGAGAGAGAGAGAGAGAGAGAGAGAGAGAGAGAGAGAGAGAGAGAGAATTTTTAATATTTATTTTTTAGTTCTCGGCGGACACAACATCTTTGTTGGTATGTGGTGCTGAGGATCGAACCCGGGTCGCACGCATGCCAGGCGAGTGCGCTACCGCTTGAGCCACATCCCCAGCCCAGATTTTAAATTTTAATGGTAAATATCTTTGAAAATAGAGTAGACTCTATTTTAACCCTTGAGTTTTTACAAATATGTTATATGATTTGAACAGAAAAGTTAACATTATCTGATGGACTTTCAATGAATGTTAGTGTATTATATAAAGTAATACCTCCTGAATGGGGTGGAAAAAAATATGTATTGTGTTAAAATTTCTTCACTGGAATATTAAGTGGCAAAATGTTAATTTTAAGTAGATACTGAGAAGTTACATACGAAGTTGATCACTAGAACAAACACTGAAATCTATGAACAAAGCTATTCTCAAAATCATGAGAGATGAGTTTACATGGAACTCTAAAAGAGTTCAAATAACCCAAGAGATAACAGGAAACTCAAAACAGAAAAATAAAACAAAAGAAACACACAGGAAACATGATGAAATGGCAAAGATAGATCCCAAAATTAAATAATTACAGGAAATATGAATGGTGCAAACATGGTATATTGGAAAATTGGATTATAAAATATGACCCAAGTTTATGTTCTATAAAAGAAACTGATTTCAAATATAGCAATCAATTAAAAACAAAAGTACAAAAAAGGTATATTAAGCAATTAAAAGAAAATTTTAGGACTATAAAAACCCTCCTAGGAAAAAATATATGAGTTTAGTAAGGCTGTAAAATATTATGTGATTGATCACATAAACATTAATCATATTTCTATAGTCAAACAATGAACAATTGAACGCACTGAAAAGTATATGTACGTATACATTTATTGATAACTCCATCATCATAAAATAAAATATTTTAGATTTCCCAGAAGCCTATATAAATTGAATACCATGAAAGATTTTAAGGAATATCATGAAAAACTCAGTACTTCCTGTTCTAAACTGACCTTCAGACTTCATGCAATAAGTGAGAAAATTCCAACAGTTTTTTTGGGGGGCAGGTAGATGTATAAAAACTAAATAGAAAATTAAATAGAAATATTACTAAATAGAAAATTTACATAGAACAACAAAGGAATGTGATTAATGACAATAATTTTGAAATAGAAAAACATTTAAAGAAACATATTACCTACTTTTAGTTATATTTTAGAATAAAGTTATAGTAATAAAAATTAATGTTATTTTCAAAGGGGCACATAGATGAATGGAATGGAATAGAGTCCTTAAAGAGACCAATATTATGACCATTTGGTAGTGCTCCATTTGCTTGTACTCCACTGTACAATATCCACCTTCAGTGTTATCCAACTTGTTACCAGCAGGTCAGCACTGACAAGTCTCTAGATGATATCTTTAGAGATGGTCTTTAGTGGTTATTCTATTCTCTTTGGCCTAAAATTAAGTTCACATGACACAGAGGTTGCTCTGAGAGGGAACTCGGAAATGTTGAGAGATTCTCGGGTGAAACAGGCTTGGATTTCAGAAAGTAAGTCTCAACCTTGAGGAAATTCATGAATGAATACTTAATCAGGGGTGAGAGATTTCTTTAATGATTGTTACCACAATGCCCCCCACTCGATTAGGGCCTGTCTCTCATTTCTGTTTACTAGCATAGAACACATGCAGACAGTGTGCCAACAGGCAGACCTTAAAGGCTAACAAAGACCCAGAAATAGGCAAGAAAAAGTGGGTTACTCATGCCTCTCTCTAATTCCTCTATGAATTTATGTTACCTTGGGAAGCCGGGCAGTTGGGACAAAGAGAGAAGGCTGAGTTCAAAGAGAAAAATTAAAACTGGTAAATTTGAATTTAGTATCAATAATTTCATGATCTCTGTTTTAATCTGTTTCCTTCCAGTTTCAAAGAATCAGATAATAAAGTAGCACTGTGATGCATGCTTGTATTCCCAGTGGCTTGGGAGGCTGAGGCTGGAGGATCAATAGTTCAAAGCCAGCCTCAGTAATAACTAGGCACTAAACTAAGCAATTCAGTGAGACCCTGTCTCTAAATAAAATACAAAATGGGGCTGGACATGTGGCTCAGTGGTAGAGTGCCTGTGAGTTCAATCCTGAGTACCACCCCCATAAAAGAATCATGTAATAAGATGCTAATATGCTAATATTATCATAAGTCAGCTTAGTAAAAATTATTATTCGTTTGTTATAAATTATACTCCACTAGAAAAGGTTAATAAGAAGTCAAAACAATGTTTTCTAGGAGTTAAATTTCATCATAGATAATATACACAGCAGCTAGCTGTGTACATGAGAAAATTCTCTTAAAGAATAATAAAAAAAAATAAGCAAGCAAGCACACTTTCTTTTAGGGGTGTCCTTGTTTTAATAGAAAATTTACCAAAATACATGGCATTTTAAAAGTATATCTGCTATAAATGAAGCAAAGGAACATTTAAAAATTGTTTGGTTAATGTGATATTTGTTTATCCAATTTATATTATACTAAGTCAATCAAAAAATTTTTTAAGTGCACGTCATTTCATTTCTGGAACTTAAGAACAAGATAAAACATTTGTTGTGGAATTTTTAAATTTTTTAATAGCTAAATTAAATAACCCATTCAAAGTGGACAAGAACATTAAAATTTATTTACAATTTAATGCTAGAATTTTCTTCTTTAGGTCATACCAGAGGTTACCACCAGATGGTGGTAGAAGATTGGCTAATATTAAATAATATCTGTACACTCCTGTGTTTGGCAATGTTAAGTTTTGCTCCTTTCAGAGCCTTTTACTACGTCCAAATGTTAAAAAATAATTTTCAAAATTTCTATTAATACAAATTTCTTCTAAATATAGGACTGAAATTTGGGGGACTTGAAGGAGACTGGGGTTATAAAACTATATAAAAAGGAGTAATTCTCAGCCATCTAATTAAGTACACAAAGAGAAAGTAGTTGGGAGACAGGCTTAAAAGGCAACAATTTATTAAATTTTCTAGTGTCAATAATTTTTAGAAAAATATACTATACATTTACATGTATATACACTATATATATAGACTTTGTTTCATACAATTCTTCATAAAGATTCTGAAAGAATTTATTATTAACCCACCTGGATTAATCATATGCAAGACAAAAACTTTTAAATGATTTTAATGTTCCATAAATTATTTAATATTAATCATTACATAAATATTTGATCCTTGCTTTCATGCATATAATTGACTTGTAACATTTTAATATTGGGGACATTTCTCACTTTGACATTGACCTATAATTCATAATTTATTCACTTTACAGACTTGTTCATACAAAATTTAAATGTTTAAAATTCTTGCACAATATAAAATTTGAGCTTTTGAAAAGAGATTGTTTTCATCTGCCATTAAAGTTTCTTTACTATATGCATTATTATTATCCTCAGGGATAAAACAAAATATCTATGTAAGCCTTTTTTGAGATACATCTAATGCATAGTAGAGTAAATGATTCTTTGTTGTTTTATCATTAAGTACTTTAGTTGTTTTTTAAGTACTTTAATAAATAGCATATTTCAAACTTTCAACATGGTTTTTATGTTTTTTTCATTTATGTATGGATAGTCATATTCTCACATCTATCCACTTCAGTGAATAGTAATCTACAAAAAATATATGGCATGAGAGGATGGAAAATAAGATATTGTTTGAAAGTTTGGCATTCAACAATGTCATAAATAAGTCATTTACATATATAATGTACTTTCATAAAAATGTTTGCATTTGATTTTAATGAGGATGTGTCTAATTTTATTTTAGCTCAAGTTAGCTAGAGACAAAACAAAATTAATACACAACATTTATACATTGCCTATATTTTTATAAGAATATATAATAAGAAATTCAAGAAAACAATGCATATTAAAATATAATATCCCATTTCAAATATTTATGCTTAATTTGCTAGCTCCTTTGTTAGTTAGGTCTTGGCAGAAATATCATACATTTAATTAATCTATTTAAAATGAAATGGGTCTGTATTTACATTAGTTATTTTAAATGTAGAATAAAAATAATAGAAACATTTTTGGTTTGACCATTGCTAGGAGCCACAACCAAATAATATGATGAATGGCACTTTTGGTTGTAAGGTGAGGCCAGCTAGCCATTGAGATGATATGATTATGTTAAGATTTACATTCATATGGAAATTGGACTCTTGCTGTTCACCTTGGCCTGCTACGGGACTCAGTTACGGGACTCCTGGAGAGTTCCCATTGGTTGGGGAAGAATAGTAGGAGGGAATTCCGGGGGAGGTCCTGGGCCCCGGTTCTGGTAGATGCAACCGCGTGGGTGGACCGGCTTGCTTGCCGGACAGGTACGGGGTATTGGCGGCATTTTCAAAAATAAAGTTTTGTTCCTGCTTGAGTGGCTTGTGATTCTGTGCCCAGCCAGACTCCGGCAGACCATATTCACCATTATGCCTAATGGTTCTTTCATTGATTGATTTTATTCTATTTTCTCATTTCTCCCATCAGTACCTTTAGATGCTTCCAAGATAGAACAATGATTGAGTCCTGTACTTCAGTTGCCACAAGTTGAATACCATGGACATTTCAAAAGTTGAACCAATGGCCTCAAGTGCAGATCAATGGTCCTTAGGCTTGTTTAAGTTCAGTTGTTAAATGCTTGGATTTTAAAAGTGCAATGATCCTCATTTATTGTTTCTACCTGCCCCCGCCCCACACACACACACCAATTATCTAAAAGGAAAGCCTAGTCTTTATATCAACCTGGCAGCAATCAGTTTAAAGCTGAATGGCATTTGCCTTATTTAGACTGAGTATGTGTCTTCAATTCCTCAGAGTTTTAACATTTGCATTCTTGGAAATGATCAATTTTACCATTTATTAATAACAGTACCATTTTTATTTCCAAAAGCATTGAGTTCTTACTCTGTCCTGATGTCTCTCTCAAAGGTGGTAAAATAAAAGTAGAACAAGGAAGCACAATGGCAAGAAAAATGAGAGAAAATATTTGTGTGAGTGAACAATATTTCTGTGCACTTAATTAAAACCAAATCATCTCTCTGTCTCCTGTAGGAACAGAAAGCTGTGACTTCTACTGTGGAACCTATCCAACAAGATACCATGCTTTAAAATTCACCTATTACAAGAAAATTGTGTGTCTACATTTTCATTTCTGATGATGCAATTTAGAAAATGGTTCATAAATTGCTGCTGGGAAACTCAGGGATTACAAGAATACGTTTAAATCCTCTTGGGATTCTTGGACTCTATGTTTATAGACTGCTATATTTTTGCTCTTATTTCAAGAAACATACATGCATTTCATCAGTAGCTTTCTGAAATAGATTGTGGTTACCTTCCTATAGGCACAAGTATAATGGAAAACTTCAGGTACTATAGCAGGAAGATGAGCTGCCTAGTTAAAAAAAAAAATGACACTTTCCCCTTGCCACAAGATATTCTAACTGATTTTGAATGACAAATGGAATTCATTATCTCTTCATTTATCTCTGACATTTTCAAAAACTGCTCCCCTTATGCACCCAGAGCTCAGCCTACAGAAACTACTAAATAATCCCAGTCTTGACATGTAATCACACCTCTAAGAAGAGTCTTGTCTTATTCTTGGAATCAAGGACACTTCTGGACCTCAAAATCAATCCTTCAAAATTCAGTTAAAAATTTTTATTCTCAAAAGTTATATGTGTTTCACTTCCAAAATTTAATTATTTAAT
Organism: Spermophilus citellus; assembly: GCF_964194105.1. Classification (NCBI taxonomy): domain Eukaryota; kingdom Metazoa; phylum Chordata; class Mammalia; order Rodentia; family Sciuridae; genus Spermophilus; species Spermophilus citellus. Next base: position 64,294,472 of record NC_138182.1, on the reverse strand, counting down.
CCTCTGTGTGCTTATAATACTTTCTGCAAAATTCTAATCATATAGCTTCTTGCAACATAATTACTACTTTAATTGTCCATTTTGCATTTTACTTTGTAATTCCCAAGTACTGAGCATAACATGACATAAACAAAAGTTTAATTAACTTAAACTCCTGTTAAAAAAATAAAAAGTTAAAACAGTTTAAATATTAAAATAGATTTGGAGAAAAGTTAGATAATATGTAAAATCCATATCATCAAATTTTCCACTCATATTGGAGTAATATACTCTTTAACTTAATTGCCTGGTTATAAATATTGAATATTTTCTAGTTTTCTTTACCAGGTCAAGTTTCTTAATACTTCTGTCTTATTTTATTGTTCATGAAATGAGGATAGCAATAATTTTTATCTTTTAGAATTAGTATCAAAATTGAATAAAATCATATATATATATATAATATGTATAAATTCACATATAAGTTTTAATATATGTAAACTAATATAGAGGCACATATATATACACAATTTCATATAGCACATAGGACAATGTTGAGCAATATACAAGTCTACCTCCTTTCCTTCCTTTTTATCCTCATCCCCTGCCACCAGGCACGGAGCATCTGAGGACTGATCTTACTCACTTTTCTGCCCTGGGTATGCCATTTAGCCTACATCAAAACAGGTCAAATCAGAAATCTGGTCTGTCCTAAGGTAAGTCTAAGCATATTATGAAACTCAGAAAAGGAGTTTAAAAAAAAAAAGTGTCTGGGGATATGTCAGAAGAAGTGAGGGAAGGAGCTTAAGAGAAGAATGTAAAGAATGTAAAAACAAAAATTCAATCTATCTCAACAGCCAATAAGATCATGGGGAAATTTAGTTGCAACAAACAAAAGTTTGTCAGCTTTCAAGTTTTCAGTGCTACTAGGTGCCGCAGCCCGGCTGGCTGGGCAAAATAACGGGGGGGTGACGAGGAACTTGTGAAGATTGATACAGCAGGAGTGGGAGCCGTTTATTGTAGGACTGGATGGATATATATACATTCCACACAGCTTATCCTAATTAACATAAACTAGATACAGCAGTCAACCAATAAGGAATCTCCACACTTAATGGCTCCCTGGTGTTACTTTACAAACCACTCCCTCTGGCAAAATGCCAGGCGCCATCCTGACTTGTTTACAGACCCCTAACATTTGCCAGGTGCCATCCTGACTTGTTTACAGACCCTAACAACTAGGCACTTTGAGTCATGGACTTAGGGGGCTAAATTATTTGAATTATATGAATTACAAACCAAAAACTTGGATTCAGATTTGTTGTTGAGTCAACAACTCTCAGAAAATTTTATGTTTAGAATATGCATCTCATAAATCAATACTATCTTACAAATTCATATAGTTTATACATGAGACAACAGAGACAGGGAAAAGCCAGGAAAATAATTACTTATCTTTTCTAGTTTATTTATCTTACTGTTGTTTGATTTATACTTGCAAGAAATAGTACCAATAACTGGGGAAAGAAAAGCACCCTCACCCCTTCCTTCCTTACCTCCTAATATTTTATTGTCTCCATCCCAAGGCAAGGCCCATTACACTCCTCTGTGTACAGTACCCTATCTTCTAAGTGAGTACACTCTTGGACTTTTGACCATTTGACCCCCTGAATCTAATTAATCTGAGTACCATACCAGAGTCTCTCCTATAAAAATTGTTTAAGGGTTTTAAGATCCTGAGTAATATAAATTAGATGAGCACTGCATTTGTGGGCAAGTTAAACTAAAGCCATTTAACTCTATACATTTGCTGACCTTTGATCTTGCATTTGCAAGAAAAGTACTACTCAGTAAATCTGAGCTTCCAAGATTGAAATAGGTTCACTGAACCTTTTAATATTTTATTAGAAGTTTTTTGCTATGTATTATGTATATCCATTTTTCAAGAGGTGAGGATGTTTTTTTATGAGTGATTTTAGGACAGGCAAATATAAAATTGTTTTTCTAACTTTAGTTTTCTTCAAAGTGTTTTTATTTCCTTTTGGGCTTGATAATAATACATTACATTATACCTTGAAGACATAGAGTTTGAAGCTTGAATTGAGACAATATTTATGAGACAAAATAAAAGTTCAAGTAAGAGCTAACATTCATTTATTTATATAAAATATTAAAGCCTTTATTTTCAAGCATTACATTTGAAAGAGGATCACAGGATACCAGGTAAGGTCATTAGATGATGATTTATTTTAAAAAAGATGTTCTGAAGAAATGCATCCTGAGATAACCTGCATTCATTATCAATCCTTAAATCATTAAAACCAATGTTTTCAGTGTCAGCTTGACACTTTTATATGGCTATCTATATCTGACCAACAGAATGAAGACTAAATGTAGAATTACATGGATACATTTATTTTGAAAAATACGAATTTTTGATGTATTTAAAATATTTTTAATATTAAATTACAAAGACTATGGAAACAATTCAAGCTTTTTAAAGGTCATTTGGTGTCATTATCTATAATAATTTAATGGTCACATCCCACATCCAGATTCTAAACACCTTAAAAATTGATTAAGAAAAAGTATATGCTTGTACAACACAATTTCAGATTTTTTGTTCTTTTTCTTAGCTCTATTATTTCTCCTCTGAATAAATGATATTATGCATAATTATACCAATTATTAATCTTCAGGTAAATAACCAAAACTAAAGCAAATTCTATGACCTAAAATAAATTTTTAAGGTAGTAAAATTTAGACAAACTTGTTTGATTCGTGGATGAACCCAAGAAGAATTTCAACAGTTTAGTTTTGTTTTTTTGTACCCAATTGACTATTCTATATCTTAAATATTTAATATAGTCTAATATTAAAATGGCAGAGATAAGATAAACAAAATACTATACAAAAATTTCCTGAGTTTTCACATTATTATGTCATACTTAAGTAAATGAATTAAAATCAAAGTTTATTTTGGGACTCTCTGTACTGAATGTATATAATTTGGATAAATTTTACTTCCTATGTTGGTTTTTATTTATTTTTTCCAGTAATTTTATTCAGTATCCATTTCTTAGGTGGCTACTGTGTGCTGGGCATTATGCCAAGCACTGAAAAACAACACAATAAATTGGACTGTCAAGGTCACTTTTCATAGAACTTATGATATAAGAGTGAGAGAAAATAAAACAAGCAAGCAAGCGAGCACTTTATAGTGTGAAAAATGATAAATGGAATTCATTGTTGCAATGAAACAAATAGGAAACATGGCAGTTGGGGATCAAGAAAGGTTGACCAAAGAAGCATACAGCTAGAAGGGTACCTAAAGGAAGAGCAGGATTTTAGATGGCCAAAATTGTGGTGTGTTTCACATAGAATAATAACTTCCCTTCCTGGGCAGGGGTGGGGGTGGGGGGGGTGGGGGGGTGGGGGGGTGGGGGGTGGGAATCACTAAGTGGGAAGAAACATAGAGAAGTATAGCTTTTAAAAATATCTGGATTTTTTTTAATGAAAGGATTGAGGAGTGTAATAAGCAAATACCAGATCATAATTAGTTTATATAAATTTTAAGGAAGAAAAATAACACTCAGAAAATCAAAAAAACTATCCTTCCATTTGATAATAGATATAAGCACACAATTTTTGTGTTTATGATATATCTACTATACATAAAACTTTGGATATCATATTGGGATTAAGAGAATTCATATCTGTCTATAATTTGGTGTTGTCATGTGGCAAAAACAATCCTTTCAGAAGTATAGTTCTAGGGTGATCTTTGGAAATAAAATAGTTACATGCAGGGGGCAAAGTGAGAAAAATGAAAGCAATAAACCAAAACTCTCAGAAACAACCTTGGATGCTGAAATCAAGTTGAGAAATATTTATTTCATCCAAGATAATAATATTTTTTTTCAAACAAAAGACAATCAGATAAAGGACCTGTTTTATCTTCTGACTTCTGTTTCCTTTATGGACTTTCTGCAATTTCAGTTTTGTGGACACATGCAGAAATATATATCCATATATCTTTATCTATCTGCATTCTATATTTACAGATATAGGAGATATATGTTCTAAGGGACTAAGGCAAAAGCTCTTATTAGTTTTGTTTACATTATCTGCACTGTTCATTGTGCAATACTATAATTATGATTTGAGGAATGAAATATTATAATTTTATATTTTTATTGGTTTAGAAGCTAAACCCAGTTTCTAAAATTTATTTACAAGGAGACATTCAGCTTTGGTGAGATCCCAGTGTGCATATTCAAAAGGCCATCACTATGGAGTTTTTAGAGTTTCTGTGTTTTATAACTTACACCTATCCATCAAGACTATTATCAGGCTGGTTTGGTTTACCTAAGGTTGCTTATAACCTCTGTTTTCAAGACCACTGGAGTTAGACAATTAAGAACATTAGTATGGTTGATGGTCTTGTCTGTAGGAATGGTAATAGGCTTCAGAAGATTAATAGCATGAGTGGAATTTTATAATGGAACATCTGCAGAATAGACATTAAGCATATTTGTCATGGTAATTTTATTTGTGTTTCCTATAACAGAATTCACAATATTCAGCTAATACTTGAAACTGACCAAATATGTATTTGAAACCTTGTTCACCCATGGATATGTGCTATATAATGAAGACATTCATATTTGATTTATGAATAATTCAAACATAGCATAATTGACCATTATAGCAATAATATTACAATTTCATTTCACCTGTATTGTTCCATGTTCTGAATTTTTAACAAATGCCAATACTCTTAATTAGCTAATTAATATTGTCCATCAATAATAAAATTATATACACATATTCATTCATTATAAATAATAAATCAATATATTTTAAAGTTTTGTGAACATTAACAAAGGAAATGAGGCTTCAACTTGAATTAGTTTTCTCAAACTATTAGGCATATGGATAACAGCCCTATTAATTATAAGATACATATGACTCATATGATACTTTCAAGTTCAATGATGCCCATTAACAGGTAATGCAAAGAAAGCCTTCATTTCTCTGTCCCAGATAAAATCTAATGATTTTATGGGATATAATTAGCTACAAATAAAAGGAGTGCCCTCACTTAAAACATTATTTTTCTTTTCCATTCCATATGAGAAGCTTTTTCTAAACTTGAGAAAATAATTGTAGATGTGCACAATCTCATGTGTGAATACAAATCCTAACTTTGAGATTTGATCTTCATTTGGGAACATATTTATGGCTTCCCAGAGGAAATATGCACCATTTTTCTAACACTTGATTCATATTTATGGTGGATACATAAAATGTATCATTTAGAAGGAGATATTTGAACTAGGTTAGCCTCTACAATGGTATGTAGAGAATCCAGAAGTAATTGGGATTTTTTACTGTCTTTATTTTGAGGTGCTGAGAAGTTATGGTGGGTGGTTCTATGAGTGGTAGGAACATTAAAGAGAAGATGATGTTCAAGCAATAATTTATGATACAGAATTGGGGGATGAGATTGGTTTATGAGCATTGTTATTCGCCCCATCAATAGGATTTCATATTAACTTGGAGATAATGGGAATGATTATAACATAAGGTATTAAACAATATGGTAGCTATACAAAAAAATAATTTCATTTAGAAAGGATTAGTAAATACAAGAAGTTTTAGGAGGCTTTTGACCATTATGAGATAATAAGTGTAAAGTGTTAAGGGACAATAAAGACCTTCTAAATAGAGATTAAGGCATTAAAATGTCTTACTGAGGTGGATTAGACAGGATTCAATCATGGACAGTGGAAAATAGCAGAGAAAGGGAGGTAAATCTAAAGTGGTGACAATTTCTCCATCTAAAGAGAAAGTGATCCATCAATTTTTATATAATAACTGAAATCATGAATTGAAGAGAGTGTGAGAAAAAATTAATTTTGTGTTGAAATACAGTTTGAGATCCTTATATAAAATATCTAAGAAATTAAAGTCACTAGTATTACATGGGAATAAAATATAGGTAAAAGATTGGGATATTGAGATAATAATGACAGTCATAGGAATGAATAACATCATCCATAAATATTGAATTTTACTATAAAAGGACAGGGATCATTTTTTTTCTTTATTCCTATGATAAATGCCATTGGATTGTGGTTATTCAACTCTTCCAAATATTTTTGTTATGTCTATTCGGATTATGATGTGGTATGTGATTTTGTCTTTTATTCTGTTAATGTGATGTGCCATGCTGATTGTTTTGTTAATTTTAAACCAACTTTTTGTCTCAGGTAAGACTTTAAGTAGTTTTTTTCAATGTTAGAAAAACTGGATATTTACATATAAAACAAAGAAACAGGACCACTATCTTATGCCCTGAGCAAAAATCATCTCCAAATGAATCAAAGACCTAAACATAATAAAATAATAAAATTCTTAGAAGAAGAAATGGACGTGGAATTCCCTTGATATTAACCTTTTTAATAATTTTTGGATGTTTCACTGAAAGCACAGGCAACAGAAGCGCAGATAAACAAGTAGTGCCACATCAAACCAAAAGCATTTATATAACGGAAACATTTGATAGATTGAAAAAGCAACCAATGAATTAGTAGAAAATGTGAATCATATATCAGAAAAGGAGTTAATTCACAAAACACATAAGAAATTCATATATCTTAACAGGAAAAAGAAAAGAAGAATGGAAAAACCTATAACCCTATTAAAAATAGGCAAAATACATGAATAGACACTTCTCTAAAGAAAATCTAAAAATGGCAAACAGGTATATGAAAAGAACTCAGCATCACTAAACATCAGGGAAATGTAAATCATAGTCATAATGAGATACCACTTCATCTCCTTTAGAGTGGCTACTAGAAAAAAATACCAAGGTAAGCATTACAAAGTGTGTGAGGAAGAGGCAAACTTTGTAATTTGTAAACCATTGGTGAAGAGGTAGATTGATGCAGCCATTCTGGAAACTATTATGAATGTTTCTAAAGAAGCTCAAAATAGCATTACTGTACAAGCTATTTATTGTTAATGTTTTTCATCTAAAAATATTCCTCTAAAAGTTCATGTGTTAGGAATTGCAGCAATGTTCAGAGGTAAAAATACTGGATTTTAAGGGCCAAAACCACATCAGTGGATTAATCATTTGATGGAGTAATAATTTAAATGGACTACTGTGTAGTATCTTTGGGCAGGTGGCTTTTTGCTGAATGTAGTAGGTCACTGGTGGTGTGCCCTTAGGGTCTATATCTTGTCTCTATTTCTTCTCTCTCTCTCCCTGTTTCCTAGTTGCCATAAGCTGAGCCACTTTCCTTCACTATGCCCTTCTACCATGTAATTCTGTCTTGGAGTTGGCCAAGAAGAGATAGACTAAACCTATGAAACTATAAGCCCAAAATAAACACTTCCTTATCTAAGTTGTTCTAGTCAACTATTTCGGGTCACAATGATAAAAAGCTAACACATTCAGCAATACCACTTGTGGGTATATACCCCAAAGCTATGAAATTACAACATTATAAAAATATCTTACCTTATGTTCATTGCATCTGTATTCAAAATAGCCAAGATATGGAAAAAACATGTGTGTCCATTGACAATTGAATGGATGAAAAATCAATAACATGTTTGCAAAGGGATATTGTTCAGCCTTAACAAAGAAAATCTTGCAAATTGTGGCAACATATGAACTTAGAAGACATATTAAAGAAACTAAATCAGATACTGAAAGAAAATTACTACATTGTCTTATTTAAATGTGGATTCTTGAAAAAAAAAAAAGCAAAGCAAGACAAAACCCAAACTCAAACAGTTTAAAACAGAGCAGAACATGATTATAATTTGGAGGGTAAGAGGGCAATGGGAATAAAGGTCAAAGGGTACAAAGTTACAGTTATGTAGGATCGACAGGACTAGAGTTCTAATGTTCAACAGGATTATAGTCCATAATACTGGTCCATCTACTGTATACTGGAAATTTGCTAATACAATAGATTTTAGATATTTTTACCAGACATACCACACACACAGAGTTATGATTTCGATATAAGATGTCCCCCAAAAGCTCCTGTTTGAGACAATAAATGAGAGTTTAGAGGTAAAATGATTGGGTTATGAAAGCCTTAAACCAATCAATAAATTAATCCTTTGATAGAGATTAACTGAGTGGTAACTGAAGGCAGGTAGTATATTGGAGGAGATGGGTCTCTGTAGGTCCCTAACCCTAACCCTAACCCTAACCCTAACCCTAACCCTAACCCTATTTGATGAGCTCAGCCTACCTTCTCTCTGTTCCCTGACCCTGTCTTGAGCCAGTTCCCTCCAACATACTCTTCCACCATGATGACCTGCATCTTGGGCCCTGAGGAAAGGAGCTGGATTTCTATGAACTGAGATCTCTGATGACTGTGAGTCCCCACATAAACTTTTCTTCCTCTAAAATTGTTCTCATGTGGTCTATGGGTCACAGCAGCAGAAAAGCTAACTAAAATGCCCACCCACACACCACATGTAAAAGGTAACTATATGAGGTAATGAATACCTTATTTTGCCTGACCAAAATAACTTCAATATTCATATATAAATCAAAATATGAAGTTATGTGCATTAAATTCACACAATTAAAAAACATCAAATACAAGTAGATAGGTAAATAGCAGGGAAAGACTGTAGTAAATGGGCAGAGATATTGAAGAAGTAGAAGAGAAAAAAGTTTCAGTGTAGCCAACAAAGCCTAGAGACACGCGTTTAGAAATAGACTGAGTCAACATTACTAGGAGATGTGGATAACTAAAGAAAGATAATGTTAGCTGTAGTAATTAGCAGGCAATTCATAACTTTAATAAGAACATTTTCAATGACATTAAGATAGTTATGATTTAGCATTTATTCAACTTACCTACTTTTAGCTACAAAGAATTTTCTTTTTCAAATAAACTGATTTGGGATAGTTTATACACTTTAATTATTCTTAATTTACAAAGGATTTTTTTTGTTCTGTTTAAATTTACCTACTGACTATTTGGACAACAAAAAATTATTTATTTAAAATAGCAATTCAACCTTTTGTATGTTACAGCTGACCTAATATTTATAGACTGGGAATGATGGAAGATTTAATTAGATCATTTCCTCATGTTCCTATAATGTGGCAAAGACAAGTGATTTGTATGTACATTACCTTGTCTTTTAACCTTGCAAAATTATTTAGTACTTTTCCCAAACTAACAGATTTATAGAGCATATAGTATATAAGGAAGAACTTATAAATGCACAATGGTAAGGAATAAAAGTAACTTGCAAAATAAACTGTTTCAAAGTTGTTCTATCAGGCTCAGAATGTTTCATTTTTCTGATCAAGAACATATTTAATAATTAGGAAACTAGACCTAAAAACCTTATTAGTATCATTCACATACTATTTTAAAGAAAAGATACAGGACTTTACACAAATTATTTCCTTATGCTCATTTGAACAAATTTTTATTATTTATCTTAAAAATGCTTTGAAAGTTTATATTATTTTTCAATTAACTTCTAGTATTAAATAGTGATGTAATCTAAAGGCATCATAATTTTAAAAGAAACTTAAATGTGTTGATCAGTAATGAAAATATTATCATTGAATAAAATTTACTTAAGCTGGTGTTATAGATATTAGATTAGCTCTATTGTGCTGTTTTCAAAAGATATAGGGCAAGAGAATTTATTAAAACACTTTTCCCCTAGAGTATAATTTTTTAACATATTTCCAAGAGTATCAAGAAGACCACACAATCTGTTCCCTTTATACTAACCCCTTTTGTGTTAGACCCACAGTATTGCCATAGTACTTACAAATTTTTGATGGGAGGAATCAATACACCCTGGTTCTATCTCAATGTGTGGTACAGTAAAATAAAACTGTCTACTAAATAAAGAGATTGGTAAATAATGTCCAAAATCAAGAATTTCCTTATGTCATTCTTGTTCCAGTGGAGTCATGGATTTTCTCCTGTGCCACAGAGAAATTTTGAGGGTGAGATTCCTACTTGCTAGTGTTTTATTGGATGTGAATTGAGGCCAGTCTTTCATGAGAAAGCAGGAATTGGGTGTTTCTAAATTTTTTGTACTAAGCATCAATGTTATAGATGGAACCCAAAGTGATTTAGGAGCATGAGAGCTTGACTGTTAACATTAGACTTAGAGCTCTTTAAGAAGAGAAGGTAAAGGCCCTGTGGTTGAGGCCAATTCTTCAAAAGTCACCAAAAATCTTTGGTGCATCTTCAGAACCTTGACAATGTTGTGCCTCTCATGTCCTTATAGGCATGAACCCAATGTGCCACTAGCTGGTTTTCATATTCATCCCCTCCAGTTTATATAGAGAGACACTCCCTAGTACAGAATGGCTCATAAAGTCTAGGACCCAAACTGACTATCACCAGGCCACAGATTCTGAGAGATGATTTTGTATTGATCTGAAATGATCACACAACATACCCAGGGTCTGTGGTGACGTTTTAAACCGCTTGATTCACAAAATGACTTGTTACATTTCTTTGACACAGAGGCCCACACGTGTAAAGTACAATTTAAAAATACCCCAGGAAAAATCAGTTTCTGTTTTACAATGATTCTCCAGTCTTAAACCCAAAGAAAGAAAAATCTAAGAAAAAATTATACTTCATCCAACATTACTTCCAGTGTCTTGCTCAACTCAGGTCTGGAAAAATACTAAAAATATGCAAAAAAAATAAAATAAAATAAAATAAAACTTGCAGACCCCAATGTCAGCACATTTTGTGAGCAGACTTCCCCAGTATCAGCATTAGTATGATCCTCTCCCTGTTATAGGTATGAACCTCCCTGCATCTATTATCTGCCTTGCCTAATCATTTTCTTAGATTTACAGATTTATTTCTGATGTAACTTTTTTATCCTTTAATTTGCTTAACTTAATTTATAAACACAACAATAGGCTTTTTTCTCCCAGTCTCCATTTCGATATGGACTTACATTAAACAAAATATTTCAAAGCATTCTAAAATGCACCACGTTGGGTGATACATCATTGAAATCTTATGATAAATGCTTCCTCAGTCCTATTCTGCCATAGAAAGAAAATAACTTTTAAACTTTTTTTTCACAGGGATACTCAAACACTGAGACACATTCCCAGCCCTATTTTGTATTTTATTTAGAAACAGGGTCTCACTGAGTTGCTTAGTACCTCACTCTTGCTGAGGCTGGCTTTGAACTTGAGATCCTCCTGCCTCAGCCTCCTGAATCACAGGTGTGCACCACCATACCTGGCTTAAAACTATTTTCTTAAACTAAATTCATTATTTTAAAAATCTCCTTTCTTTCTCCTCTCATATGCTCTTTATTTAATCATTCCTTAGATATTTTTCCTCTCTTCCTTTTCTGTTCAGTTGATCGGATTTCACTAAGCAATTTTTCCCATTGTGTCCAATTGCTGCAATTGCCTGAGGATTTCAGACTCCTGCTTCTTCACTCTTACAAGTAGATTCTGCAAGTGACTCTCCTGTGAGTTTCCAGAAGCCTTCTGGGGTAGCATTATTGATTCCTCTTGTTCTGAGGCATCAGTGTCTTGGACTACACAACTAGTGGTTCCTCCAGCTCTCCAGCCAGCAAGCAGCCACTGTGGACTATCCAGCTTCTGGTCGTGTAAGCCAATCTCATAAATCCCCTTTTTATAATTATATTTTCTATTGGTTCTATTCCTCTAGAGAACCCCAATACATGTCCATTTTCAGAGTTTGGGAAATCTTTCCTCATTCTTATATATGTATTAAGTCTAGGCCAGTTATGAAGTGTTTCTTTCATAAAGATAATTCAAGCTACATGTATAAAGGCATTTTTTTTAATTTAAATTTTGAGAGTTTTGCTTGTGCTGAGGTGGTCTCCTCTTTGGAGATCTCAGAAACAGGTTACATCTTGTTGCTAAGTGACACAAAGCATTAATATGTTTGTGGTGCTAGGGACCAAAAGCAGGGTCTCACACATGCTAGGCAAGTGTGTTATTACTCAGCTTTTTTATTGCTGTGTGACCAAAAGACCTAATAGGAACTTAAGAGGAAGAAAAGTTTTATTTCAGGTTCATGGATTCAGAGGTCTCAGTTTGTGGTCAGCACATTCCATTACTCTGGATATGAGGTAAGGCAGAAATCAGGGCAGAATTTGTGGAGAGGAAAAATTGCTTTTAGCATGGTAGCCAGGAGGCAGAGAGAGACAACAAAGAAACAGCCAGGGAGAGAAGATATAATCCCCAAGAGCACTTGCCCCATGACCCACTTCCTACTGCCACATTCCACCTGCCTACAGTTACCACCTAGTAATCCATTGAAATTAATAATCCATCAACTGGATTATTGTAAAGAATATGCTTGTAAAGAAACCTGTAAAGAAGCAAACAAAAATGAGACACACACACTCACACACACACACACACACACACACACAGTGCAGAGGAACGAAGTGGCCATTGCTCCCCGCAGTCGTGTTTATTATCTCAAAAAGTTACATAGTTCATCCTTAACATGACTACATTTTAACTTAGCATTCCTTTAAATCAAAGTGCTAACTAACTAAAATAAGATACCCGTTAATACAAACACAGATCCCTTTTTCTTCGAGGACATCACCATAGAAACTAGATAGTACACCTGCATATTTATCTTGATAGATGGGAAACAGAGTACCAGTTACCCCTGAGAGAGCTTGCTCACCAGGTGAATGCTTCCCTGTACATTTCCACAGTCAGAATACCTACAGATTATCAACAGATTAGTTTACAGCTCTCTGAAACTAATCATTCTGGGAGACTCATCTACTCCAAACCATAACAGAACTATCTCTATGACATCAAGTTCAGGTTATGCAGAAATAAATAATATATTAAATTCACAGATATAATTAGAATAAAAGATATGCTCAAAGTCTCACATTATCTTCAAATAAATTAAAGAAAGTACTTACATATTTTTTTTATTATTGGTTGTTCACAACATTACAAATCGCTTGACATATCATATTTCATACATTAGATTCAAGTGGGTTATGAACTCCAAATTTTTACCCCAAATGCAGATTTCAGAATCACGTAGGTTACACATCAACAATTTTACATAATGCCCTATTAGTAACTGTTGTATTCTGATACCTTTCCTATCCTCTACTATCACCCCTCCCCTTCACTCACATCTTCTCTCTCTATCCCATCTACTGTAATTCATTTTTCTCCTTGTTTATTTTCCCATTCCCCTCACAACCTCTTATATGTAATTTTGTATAGCAATGAGGGTCTCCCTTCAATTCCATGCAATTTCCCTTTTCTCTCAATTTCCCTCCCATCTCATGTATCTGTTTAATGTTAATCTTTTCTTCCTGCTCTTCCTCTCTGCTCTGTTCATAGTTGCTCTCATTATATCAAAGAAGACATTTGGTATTTGTTTTTTAGGGATTGGCTAGCTTCACTTAGCATAATCTGCTCTAGTGCCATCCATTTACCTGCAAATTGCATGATTTTGTCATTTTTTAGTGCTGCATAATACTCCATGGTGTATAAATGCCACACTTTTTTATCCATTCATCTATTGAAGGGCATCTGGGTTGGTTCCACAGTCTAGCTATTGTGAATTGTGCTGCTATGAACATCGATGTGGCAGTATCCCTGTAGTATGCTCTTTTAAGGTCTTCAGGGAATAGTCTGAGAAGGGCAATAGCTGGGTCAAAAGTTGGGTCCATTCTCAGCTTTCCCAGGAATCTCCATACTGCTATCCAAATTGGCCGCACCAATTTTCAGTCCCACCAGCAAATGTAGAAGTGTACCCTGTTCTCCACGTCCTCTCCAGCACTTGTTGTTGTTTGACTTCATAGTGGCTGCCAATTTTACTGGAGTGAGATGGTATCTTAGGGTGGTTTTGATTTGCATTTCTCTGACTGCTAGAGATGAGCATTTTTTCATGTACTTGTTGATTGATTGTATATCCTCCTCTTAGAAGTGTCTGTTCAGATCCTTGACCCATTTGTTGATTGGGTTATTTGTTATCTTATTGTCTAATTTCTTGAGTTCTTTGTATACTCTGGATATTAGGGCTCTATCTGAAGTGTGAGGAGTAAAAATTTGTTTCCATGATGTAGGCTCCCTATTTAACTCTCTTATAGTTTCTCTTGCTGAGAAAAAACTTTTTAGTTTAAGTAAGTCCTAATTGTTGATTCTTGTTATTAACTCTTGTGCTATGGGTGTCCTATTAAGGAATTTGGAGCCCGACCCCACAATATGTAGATCGAAGCCAAATTTTTCTTCTATCAGACGCAGAGTCCCTGATTTGATATCAAGCTCCTTGATCCATTTTGAGTTAACTTTTGTGCATGGCGGGAGGAGGGGATTCAGTTTCATTTTGTTGCATATGGATTTCCAGTTTTTCCAGCACCATTTGTTGAAGATGCTATCCTTCCTCCATTGCATGCTTTTAGCCCCTTAATCAAATATAAGATAGTTGTAACTTTGTGGATTAGTCTCTGTGTCCTCCATTCTGTACCATTGGTCCACCCACCTGTTTTGGTACCAGTACCATGCTGTTTTTGTTACTATTGCTCTGTAATATAGTTTGAAATCTGGTATCGCTGTACCGCCTGATTCACACTTCCTGCTTAGAGTTGCTTTTGCTATTCTGGGTCTTCTATTTTTCCATATGAATTTCATGATTGCTTTATCTATTTCTACAAGAAATGCCTTTGGGGTTTTGATTGGCATTGCATTAAACCTATAGAGAACTTTTGGTAATATCACCATTTTGATGATGTTAGTTCTGCCTATCGATGAACAAGGTATATTTTTCCATCTTCTAAGATCTTCATCTACTTCTCTCTTTAGGGTTCTGTAGTTTTCATTGTATAAACCTTTCACCTCTTTTGTTAGGTTGATTCCCAAGTATTTTATTTTTTTGAGGATATTGTGATTGGGGTGTTTTTCCTCATTTCCGTTTCAGAAGTTTTATCACTGATATACAGAAATGCCTTTGATTTATGCGTGTTGATTTTATATCCTGCCACTTTGCTGAATTCATTTATTAATTCTAGTAGTTTTTTTGTAGACCCTTTTGGGTCTTCTAGGTATAGAATCATGTCACCTCAAATAGTGATAACTTAAGTTCTTCTTTTCCTATTTTTATGCCTTTAATTTCTTTCATCTGTCTAATTGCTCTGGCCAGTGTTTCGAGAACTATATTGGATAGAAGTGGTGATAGAGGGCATCCCTGTCTTGTTCCAGATTTTAGAGGGAATGCCTTCAATTTTTCTCCATTCAGAATGATGCTAGCCTGAGGCTTAGCATAGATAGCTTTTACAATGTTGAGGTAAGTTCCTGTTATCCCTAGTTTTTCTAATGTTTTGAACATAAAAGGGATGCTGTACTTTGTCGAATGCTTTCTCTGAATCTATCGAGATGATCATATGGTTCTTATCTTTAAGTCTATTGATGTGGTGAATAACATTGGTCTGTAGTTTTCTTTGAGGTGTCTTTGTCTGGTTTCAAATCAGGGTGATGTTGGCCTCATAGAATGAATTTGGAAGAGCTCCCTCTTTTTCTATTTCCTGAAATAACTTGAAAAGTATTGGTATTAATTCTTCTTTAAAGGTTTTGTAAAACTCCGCTGTATACCCATCCGGTCCTGGGCTTTTTTTGGTTGGTAGACTTTTGATTGCTTCTTCAATTTCATCCATTGATATTGGTCTGTTCAAAATGTGTGTATCCTCCTGACTCAGTCTGGGCAAATCATATGACTTAAGAAATTTATCAATGTGTTCACTACCTTCTATTTTATTGGAATATAGGTTTTCAAAATAATTTCTAATTGTCTTCTGTATTTCTGTAGCATCTGTTGTGATATTGCCTTTTTCATCCCATATGTTAGTAATTTGAGTTCTCTCTCTTCTTCTCTTCGTTAGCATGGCTAAAGGTCTGTGGATCTTATTTATTTTTTCGAAGAACCAACTTTTAGCTTTTTTAATTTTTTCAATACTTTCTTTTGTTTCAATTTCATTGATTTCTGCTCTGATTTTAATTATTTCTTGCCTTCTGCTAAATTTGCTGTTGTTTTGCTCTTCCTTTTCTAGGGCTTTGAGATGAAGTGTGAGCTCATTTATTTGTTGTTTTTTTTCTTTTTTTGAGGAATGACTTCCAGGCGATGAATTTCCCTCTTAAAACTGCTTTCATTGTGTGCCATAGATTCCGATATGTTGTGTCTGTATTTTCATTTATCTCTAAGAATTTATTGATTTCCTCCTTTATGTCTTCTGTAACCCATTGATCATTCAGTAACATATTGCTCATTTTCCATGTGATGTAGGATTTTTCCTTCCTTCTTTTATCATTGATTTCCAGTTTCATTCCATTATGATCAGATAAAATGCATGGTATTATTTCCACCCCTTTATATTTACTGAGGGTTGCCCTATGGCATAATATATAGTCTATTTTTGAGAAGGATCCATCTGATTCTGAGTAAAAAGTATATCCACTTGATGATGGTTGATAAATTCTATATATGTCAGTTAAGTCTAGGTTATTGATTGTGGTATTGAGTTCTATAGTTTCTTTATTCAACTTTTGTTTGGAGGATCTGTCCAATGGTGAGAGAGGTGTGTTGAAGTCACCCATAATTATCGTGTTGTGGTCTATTTGATTCTTGAACTTGAGGAGAGTTTTTTTTTTTTTTTTTATGAACATCGCAGCACCATTATTTGGTGCATAAATATTGAAAATTGTTATAACTTGTTGGTGAATCGTTCCTTTTAGCAGTATGTAATGTCCTTCCTTATCCCTTTTGATTAACTTAGTCTTGAAGTCGATTTTATTCGATATGAGGATGGCCACCCCTGCTTGCTTGCTAGGACCGTGTGCATGGTATATTTTTTTCCCAACCTTTCACCTTCAGCCTGTGTATGTCTTTTCCAGTCAGGTGTGTCTCCTGGAGGCAGCATATTGTTGGATTTGTTTTTTTTAATCCATGTTACCAGCCTATGTCGATTTATTGGAGAGTTTAAACCATTAAAGTTTAGAGTTACTATTTATATATGGTTTGTACTTCCAGCCATGTTTGATTATTTATCTCTCTCTTTTTTTTAAATTTAGTTTGTTTCTCCATGATTAGCTTCCCCCCCCCCCCGCCATCTGACTTTACTGAGGTACTTCCCACTGTTGGCTTTGGTTATTGTTTTTCATTTCTTCCTTGTGTAGTGTTTTGCTCAAGATGCTTTGCAATGCTGGTTTTCTTGCTGCAAATTCTTTTAACTTTTGTTTATCATGAAAGATTTTTATTTCGTTGTCATACCTGAAGCTTAATTTTGCTAGATACAGAATTCTTTTTTGGCATCCATTGTCTTTCAGTGTTTGAAATACATTGTTCCAGGACCTTCTTGCTTTCAGCATCTGTGATGAAAAATCTGTTATTAACCTTATTGGTTTACCCCTGAATGTAATCTGCCTCTTTTATCTTGTAGCTTTTAATATTTTCTCTTTGTTCTGTATATTGGATATCTTCATAACAATGTGTCTTGGCGTTGGTCTACTGTGATTTTGTATGCTCGGTGTCCTGTATGTATCTACAATATGTATATCCATTTTATCCATTTCCTTTTTTATTTCTGGAAAGTTTTCTATAATTATTTCATACAGCAGGTTACTCATTGCCCTTGGTTTGAATCTCTATACCTTCCTCTATACTGATGACTCTGAAGTTTGGTTTTTTTATGTTATCCCATAACTCTTGGATGTTTTTCTCGTGATTTTTTACCTGCCTTTCTGAGTTGGCTAGATTCTTTTCAAGATGATATATTTTGTCTTCATTTTCTTACGTTCTGGCTTCTACTTGCTGCACTCTGTTAGTGATACTCTCATTTGAGTTTTTAATTTGGTTTATAGTTTCCTTCATTTCTAGAATTATTGTTTGATTTTTTAAAATAATCTCTATCTCCTGATAAAGATGCTTAACTTCTTCTTTTATCTGTTTATGTTATTCATTTTCAATGTGTTCTTTCACTGTTTGAATTTGCTGTCTCATATCCTCTTTAAGGTTCCATTCCATCTGTCTAAGGTGTTCCTTGAGTTCTTTATATGACCATTTTTCTGATGACTCTAGGTCCTCCTGAATATTTAGGCTGTCCTGCATTGTTTGTACTCCTTTTATTCCTTGCTTTTTCATGCTGCTCATGTTACTTCTTGTTCTGTTTGACTGCTGAGTTACTGTTTACTCCTATAAATTTATTTGATGCTTGGCAGGAATGGTATTAGTAGGGAAGGGAAGAAGTCACTAAAGAGAATGAGAGTAAGCAGGTAGAGTTCAAGGAAGGGGGAATAAGAAAATTGAAAAGAAATGAAAAGACAAAAGAAGAAAAAAATAGAAAATAAAAAAAGAAAGTATTTTTTAAAAAAAATAATAACAATAAAAATTAAAATTAAAATTAGAATAAAAAAATTTAAAAAATTTTTTAAAAAATTAAAAAAACAACTAGAAAGAAAAATGAAAATGAGAAAAAAAAAACCCAAACCAAACCAAAACAAAACAAAAAAACTAATAATGCAGTCTTAGAGTTTGATTAACTTCTCTTCCAGTAGGTGGAGCTGCGCCCACCAGGCCAAGCTTCTCCTGTCAATACACGGGAACCAATCACTATGCAGCAGCTCCTCCTCCCAGACTGGGCGAGTCTCCAATCCTGAGTGCCTAGGGCCTCCTCTTGAGTCTAGTCACTTCCCCACTTTTCCTCTAGCCAGGCCCCTCACACCGGTGACATTCACCACAATACTGGCTACATGCCAGTTCTGCTGCTTCTGGGAGCCCTGTTTTCACGAACGACTGGGCATACTTGCCCTGTTTGCCATTCCCTCAGACCCTAAGTTTGTAGAGCTTGGGGCTGAGAATCCTCTGAGAATTTTAATTGCCCTCCGGTAGCCATGCCCCAGGAAGCTGGTGCAAGAGACCTCAGTTGTTAGCACTGGTGGGAGCGGTAGCTGGGAGTTCTGCGCCGTGGGTCCCGCGCCACTGCTGATTCCCTCGGTCTGCCTATCGCGCTCAAGGGAGAGCTGGGAGGGGCCCTTAAAATTTCCCCGATGTGTGGAGAGGGAAGGCTAGGGGATTACACACCTGTAGCAGCAGGTTTCAATGAAGTTATCTCCTCTGCCGCAGTCTGGTGACGTCAGTTCTCTGCCATGGTGGTATCTCTTGCAAATGGCGACAGTTTGTTTCCCTTTGCTGGGTGACCAATGCAATGGCTGGGTCCTGACTGTCTCTCCCAAGCCCCATTTAAATTCTGTGTCCACTGCCTATGAAGGCTCAGTTGGCATTTACCTCCATAGGAACAGAAGGGCCGACCAGTTGTTTCAGCGGGATGGATTAGTGCTGAGTCACAGCTGTTTGT
Source organism: Spermophilus citellus (assembly GCF_964194105.1). NCBI lineage: Eukaryota > Metazoa > Chordata > Mammalia > Rodentia > Sciuridae > Spermophilus > Spermophilus citellus. The sequence goes on along the minus strand of NC_138182.1, from coordinate 64,275,077 downwards.
CTGTGGGAAGCAGGCAAATGGGAGCTTGAATTCAGCTGATCCCAGCTCAGTGTGTGTTCTGAGAGGCCCAAACTGTTCGCCCCAGATCCATGTCAGCTCAGCATTGCCTAGTGATCCTGAGCAAACAGCATTTAGACTGTTTAGGACTCCCTATGCCTGCACAGCTGAAGAGGTCAGAGACTTGATCTCTCCATGCCCGTAGCCATGTTTGATCTCCCAGTACTTACATATTGATAGGTATAATCAGGCTTGAGATATATACATATATATAAAATATATGTATATGATATATATATATGTGTGTGTGTATATATCATATACACACACACATATATATATCCTGAAATAAAATAAAGGAATTGATACTTGCATATCTAAACTTTCCTACTTTGAAAATATATAAATAAGAGATTAATATATTCAAGACAAAATATTTATGATGAAATTATGAAGATATATTCCTGGGAAATTATTTAACAAACATTAGGAACTATAGGAATACTTTATAGAGTCTGTTATTAGCTGCTTGGAAATTGTAATCTCTTTTGTTGTGGAAAATTCTAAATATAAATCTAACAGCTCAGTGGGTGAATTGAAAAATATGATTTAATAATTAATGATGCGTTTCAAACTTTTGAGTGTAGGTTTTACAATTATGATATTTAAAATATTAGAGAAACTGATATATACAAGTATTAAAATGATCATACATAAGAACAAGGGCTTTATTCACATGCTTTTAAATTTTATTTCTGAAGATATATTTTTTCTCAATTTTTTACTTGTAAGTATAGGTAGAAGACATATATGTGTGTGTGTGTGTGTGTGTGTGTGTGTGTGTGTGTATATATATATATATATATATATATATATATATCTGTTATGCAATATATACAAAAACTAGAAATTAATGTTTACAGAAAGAAGGTAAAATTTTATATTTTATGCATACACAAAAAAGTGCGTCTTCTGGGATAATCAGATTCAAAATTCACATTGGATTTGTTTAATTGGAACATTTTTGTCTGTTCTGTTATAAACTTCAATCCCTATTAAAATTTCAGGTTACATTCTAAGCAATGTTAGACTTCTACCAAAAATAAAAAAAAAAGGAAGGAAGAAAGAAAAAGCCTGACCAAGGTATATAATACATATTTTTAAATAAAATTTTAACAATGACCATAAGAGAAATGCAAAAAACATCATTAAATCACTTTCCCTGGTCTACTGGGAGAATGGCAAGCATATCTTTTCAGCACCAATTTAAGAAACAAATTTCCCTATCAGAACACTTTCAGCTGTCAAGTTGCACAAATTAATATGTGTTCTTTGGGTTTTCATCAACATCTCCAGAGTCAGATATTTTGAAGAGTTGGTATTTTGGGGAATGTCATTAACATGAATGACATTAGATGCTTGGTTAGAATTATACAAAATGAAAATACAGTGTTTAAGATTTTATGAGGAGCAACTTTAAAATTATGTTATAAAGTAGTATAGGCTTTACAGTTGCATGCACTAGAGTTCAGTATGCTTTAGTAACCTATGAAGCAGTAACACTCCTTTGAATCTTAGAGATTTATTTGGAGAAAACTATTATATTATATTTAAATATATATTTAATTTTTATATTATCATGGGAAATTAAAGAAGTTATGATTCTCAATTATCTTATACAAAAATTTATAAAAATTGGTTGTATTTAGAGGAACTTTTTATTACTTATTTTTGGTTACAAATAACATTAGAATACATTTTGATATAATTATAAAAGCATAGAATATAATTTTTTCTAAATCAGTCTCTAGTACTTCCCCTTTCACTTCCTCCCTCCCTCCCCCATTCCCTTCACTCTACTTTGATCTTTCAATCATATATATATATATATATATATATATATATATATATATATAATTATATTATATTTAAATATATATTTAATTAGTACCTTATGGAGGTGCATAATGGTGAGATTCTCTGTGGTATATTTACATATATGCATAAGAATTTAGATCAGGATCATTCCACTCTTCTTCACTTATCCTATCCCTCTACTCTCCCCTTAAGTCCCTTTCTTCTACTTTACTGATATTTTTTTTCTATTTTCTGGAATTACTGCCTTTCATTTCTCTTCCTTTTTCTTTCTTTTTTTTTTCTTTTTTGCCTCTTATTTTGGACTAGCTTCTACATATCAGAGGAAAACTTTGACCTTCAACTTTCTGGGTTTGGCTTTTTTCACTTAGCATGACAGTCCTCAGTTCAATCCATTTTTACTAGCAAATGCCATACTTTCATTCTTATTTGTGTCTAAGAATACTCCATTGTGTATATACACCACATTTTGTTTGTCCATTTATCTGTTGAAGGACATGTGAGTTGGTTCCATACCTTGACTTTTGTGAATTATGCTGCTATAAACAATAATGTCACTCTATTTCTATAGTTTAGTAATATTAGACATTTTGGATATATACCCAGGAGTAAGATAGATAGCTGCATCATATGGTGGGTTCATTATTAGATTTTGAGGAATCTTCATATTGATTTCCACAGCAGTTGCATTAATTTTCAGTCCCACCAACACAATATGAGGGTAATTGTTTCCTACCACATCCTTGTGAATATTTATTATTATTTGTATTATTGATAGTTGCCATTCTGACTAGAGTGAGATGAAATTTAAATGTAGTTTTGATTTGCATTTCTCCAATTGCTAAAGATGTTGAAATTTATCTTTCATATATTTGTTGGCCTTTTTTTTTTTTTTTTTTTTTTTTTTTTTTAGAAATGTCCATTTAGTTCATCTGTCCATTTGCTATTTGGGTTATTATTTGTTTTCTTTGGTGTTGAAATTTTTAGGTTCTTTGTATATTCTGGATACCTTTCCCCTGTTGGAGGAGCAGATAGCAAAGATCTTCTATTATCTGGGCTCTTTCTTCATGCTCTTAATTATTTCCTTTGTTTTGCAGAAACTTTTTAATTGGATGCAATTCAACTCACTGATCTTTGGATATATTCCTTGAGCTTTAGGAGTCTTGTTAAGGAAGTATATTCCTGTGTCAATATGTTCGAGTGTTGGACCTACAATTTCTTCCAAACAGTTACAGTTTCTGGTCTAATACCTAAGTCTTTGATCTACTTTTAGTTGATATTTTTGCAGGGTGAGGGTTAGGGGTCAAATTTCATTCTTCTACATATGGATTTTCCAGCACCAATTGTTAAAAAGATTATTTCTTCTACCATATATTTTCTGCACCTTTGTCTAGTATCAGATAACAGTATTTATGTGGGTTTGTCTCTTTGTCTTCTGTTGTATTCCATTGGTCTTCATACCTGCTTTGGTGCCAGCACTATGCAGTTTGGGATATATATGTATGTTTGCATGTATGTATGTATGAATTATAGCTCTGTAGTAAAATTTGAGGTCCATATTGTGAAACTGTAGCATCACTCTTTTCTCAGGATTGTTTGGGCTATTCTGAGTCTCTTATTTGTCCAAATGAGTTTTAGAACTTCTTTTTCTTATTCTGTGAAGAATGTTGTTGGTATTTTGATGGGAATTTCATTGTATATGTATAATGCTTTTGGTAGGGTGGCCATATTGACAATATTGATTCTGATTTTCCAAGAATATGGGGTATCTTTCCATATTCTAAAGTCTTCAATTTCTTTCTTCCATGTTCTATTGTTTTCATTATACAAGTTTTTCACTTTCTTTTTTAGATCAATTTCCAAGGTTTGTAGGGGTTCTGTGTTTGGGATTGGGATCTCTGATGACTTCATGACTGTAGCATGCTTGGTGGCTGGGGAAAGCTTCTGTGAAAAGACACAGAATGCCTGGCTGCTAGGAAAGCTTCTGTGCAAAGACATGTAATGCCTAGCTGCTACAGCAATGCCCTTCAGGAGGAGTCTCTTGTGCTAGTCTTTCATCTTGATCTTGCCTCTATCTTGATCTCAAGACACACAGCATATAAAGAAACTCTCTTGTTAGACAACTACAATGTTTCATGAACCTGTCAACATAACAGTAACTTTCAACAATGGGCTTTCTTCATTCTACAGACCTACACAAAGCTCCTAACATTGCATATTGTAACTGTAGAATATAACTGTGGAATAAGCAACTTTACTTATGTAATAAAAAATAATGTAGTTATGGTACTAATGACCTGATGTAACCTATTTGTATAGATAAATGTGGCTGCTTGCATGAGCAGCCATCTTTCCTGCCTCTACATCTTGTTTCTGCATCTCTTTTTATTTTCCCTACAAAAGTTTTACTTTTTTTAAAGTTATTGTGAATGGGATATTTTTCCTAATTTCTTTTTTTTTAGCATACTCATTATTGTAGTGCAAAGAAGTAATTGATTTATGTATGTTGATTTTGTATCCTAATACTTTACTAAATTTGTTTATCAGCTCTAAAAATATTTTGGTAGAGATTTTTTGAGTCTTCTAAATAGAGGATCATGTCATCAGAAAACAGAGATAATTTGACCTCTTTCTATTTGTATCCAATTAATTTCATTTCCTTGTCTCCTTGCTACAGCTAGAGTTTCAAAGACTACATTGAATACAAGTGGTGAGAGTGGGCATTTTTGTCTTGTTCCTGTATTTAGAAAAAATACTTTCAGTTTTTCCCTGGACTTTGTTGGAAGACTTTTGATAGCTGTTTCAATTTCATTACTTGATATTGATCTCTTTTTCTCTATACTCATGGTTCTATTTGGGTATATCATATATCTCTAGGAATTTGTCTATGTTTTCAAGATTTTTTAATCTATTGGAGTAAATTTTTTCAAAATGATTTTTGACCATCTTCTGAATTTCTGTAGTGTGCAGTGATAGTTCCTTTTTCACCTATAATTTTGTTAATTTGTTTTCTTGATCTTTCTTTTGGTTAGTTTGGCTGAGGGTTTTTCAATCTTATTTTGTCCTTTGAGGGAAAAAAGCCATTTCTTTCTTTTATTGGTCCTTTATATTGCTTTTTTATTCTCAATTTTATTGACTTTAGATCTGATTATAATAATTTTCTGTCTTCTACTGATTTTGGTGTTAATTTGGTCTAATTTTTCTAGGGTCTTGAGGTATAATAGTATTTTTTAAAAAATGTAAACTGTAATATAAACTTTTAGGACTACCTTCATACTGTCCTGGAATTTTTTATTTGTTCTATCAGTACTCTTATTTGTTTCTAAGTGCTTATTTTATGTCTCCCCTTAAGTCTTCTGCTATCTGTTCATTATTCAAAAGTATATTATTTAATCTTTATTGTTATAGTTATTTATTTTTGTTATCTTCTTGTTAATTTCTAATTTGATTCCATTATGATATGAAAGGTTGCAAAAATTATCTATTTTTGTGTTTGATAGGATTTGCTTTGTTAAATTCTCTTATTTTAGAGAATATTGCATGTGCTCCTGAGAAGAAGTGAATTCTTGTTAATGGATAAAATATTATATCAGATGTTAGGTTCAAATTTGACTAATAATATGTTTTGGTTTTGTATAATCTTCGTTTAGTTTATAGTTAGATGACCTACTAGTGGTGAGAAAGGTGTGTTGAATTCATCCAGGATAATTGTATTGTGATGTATTTGATTCTTAATTTTGAGAAGGATTTGTTTTATGTACATAAATGCACCATTGTTTGGGGCATACAGATTTACAATCATTACATTTTTCTGTTAGATGATTACAATCATTACATTTTTCTGTTAGAATGAATTTGGAAGTTCTCCCTCTTTTTCTATTTCCTGAAATAGCTTGAAAAGTATTGGTGTTAGTTCCTCTTTAAAGGTTTTGTAAAACTCTGCTGTATACCCATCCAGCCCTGGGCTTTTCTTAGTTGGTAGTCTTTTGATGGTTTCTTCTATTTCCTCTATTGTTATTGGTCTGTTTAGGTTGTCTATATCCTCCTGTCTCAATCTGGGCAGATCATATGACTTAAGAAATTTATCGATGCCTTCACTATCTTCTATTTTATTGGAGTATAAGGATTCCAAATAATTTCTGATTATCTTCTGTATTTCTGAAGTGTCTGTTGTGATATTGCCTTTTTCATCGTGTATGCTAGTAATTTGAGTTCTCTCTCTTCTTCTCTTCGTTAGCATGGCTAAGGGTCTGTCGATTTTATTTATTTTTCCAAAGAACCAACTTTTAGTTTTGTCAATTTTTTCAATTGTTTCTTTTGTTTCAATTTCATTAATTTCAGCTCTGATTTTACTTATTTCTTGCCTTGTACTTCTTTTGCTGTTGTTTTGCTGTTCTTTTTCTAGGATTTTGAGATGAAGTATGAGATCATTTATTTGTTGGTTTTTTCTTTTTTTAAGGAATGAACTCCAAGCAATGAATTTTCCTCTTAGAAATTCTTTCAATGTGTCCCATAGATTCCGATATGTTGTGTCTGTGTTTTCATTTAACTCTAAGAAGTTTTTAATTTCCTCCTTGATGTCTTCTAAAACCCATTGATCATTCAGTAACCTATTGTTCATTCTCCAAGTGATGCCTGATTTTTCCTTCCTTCTTTTGTCGTTGACTTTCAGTTTCATTCCATTATGATCAGATAAGATGCATGGTATTATCTCTACTCCTTTATATTGTCTAAGAGTTGCCCTGTGACATAATATATGATCTATTTTTGAGAAGGATCCATGTGCTGCTGAGAAAAAAGTGTAACTACTTGATGTTGGGTGGTATATTCTATATATGTCAATTAAGTCTAGGATATTAATTGTGTTATTGAGTTCTATAGTTTCCTTATTTAACTTTTGTTTGGAAGATCTGTCCAGTGGTGAGAGAGGTGTGTTGAAGTATCCCATGATTATTGTATGGTGGTCTATTAGACTCTTGAACTTGAGAAGAGTTTGCTTGATGAACATAGCTGCACCATTGTTTGGGGCATATATATTTATCATTGTTATGTCTTGTTGGTATATGGTTCCCTTGAGCAGTATGTAGTGTCCCTCTTTATCCCTTTTGATTAACTTTGGCTTGAAATCTATTTTATTAGATATGAGTATGGACACTCCTGCTTGTTTCCGCAGTCCATATGAGTGATATGATTTTTCCCAACCTTTCACCTTCAGTCTATGTATATCTTTTCCTATCAAATGCATCTCCTGTAGGCAGCATATTGTTGGGTCTTGTTTTGTGATCCATTCAACTAGCCTGTGTCTCTTAATTGGTGAGTTTAAGCCATTAACATTTAGGGTTATTATTGAGATATGGTTTGTTCTTCCAGCCATATTTATTTATTAATGTTACTAAACCTTATTTGTTTTCCTCTTTGATTACTTTCCCCCCTTTACTGTCCTACCTCCCACTGTTGGTTTTCATTGTTATTTTCCATTTCCTCTTCCTATAATGTTTTGCCAAGGATTTTTTGAAGAGATGGTTTTCTAGCTGCAAATTCTTTTAACTTTTGTTTATCGTGGAAGGTTTTAATTTCATCTTCCATCCTGAAGCTTAATTTCGCCGGATACACAATTCTTGGTTGGAACCCATTTTCTTTCAGTGTTTGAAATATGTTATTCCAGGATCTTCTAGCTTTCAGAGTCTGTGTTGAGAGATCAGCTGTTATCCTGATTGGCTTACCCCTAAATGTAATCTGCTTCCTTTCTCTTGTAGCTTTTAAAATTCTCTCCTTATTCTGTATGTTGGGCATCTTCATTATAATGTGTCTAGGTGTGGATCTCTTATGATTTTGCACATTTGGCGTCCTGTAGGCTTCTAGGATTTGGGATTCTGTCTCATTCTTCAAGTCTGGGAAGTTTTCTCGTATTATTTCATTGAATAGATTGTTTATTCCTTTGGTTTGGAGCTCTGTGCCTTCCTGTATCCCAATGACTCTTAAGTTTGGTCTTTTAATATTATCCCATATTTCTTGGATGTTCTGCTAATGGTTTCTTAGCAGTCTTGCTGAGCTATCTATGTTCTTTTCAAGTTGAAATACTTTGTCTTCATTGTCTGATGTTCTATCTTCTAAGTGATCTACTCTACTCATAGTATTCTTAATTGAGTTTTTAAGTTGGTTTATTGCTTCCTGCATTTCTATGATTTCTATTTGTTTGGTTTTTATTACCTCTATCTCCCTGTGTAATTGATCTTTTGCTTCCTGGATTTGTTTATGTAGTTCCTTGTCAAAGTGATCTTTCATTGTCTGATTTTGCTGTCTCATGTCTTCCTTGAGACTCCAGATCATCCGAAGCATGTATATCTGAACTCTTTATCTGAAATTCCATCTGTTGCAGCTATTACCTCTTCTAAAGTTGAGTTGACCTGCATTGCTTATGGTCCTTTCTTTCCTTGTCTTTTCATACTGCTCGCGTTTCTTTCTGCTTGGTGAAACTGTTGTGTTTTTGAAATTTTCCCCCTATTTATTTATATTGCTCTTGTATAGTTGGAAAATCTCCCTTTCAGGGCGGGTAGTGGCTGTGCTCCTCCTCTAATTAGGGTGATCTGTCTACCACGCTGGTCGGTTGCAGGTCTGTCCACCCTGAGGGCGTGGGTGGCGGCTCTGCTCTGCCCCCACTCCAATTGTGGTGACGTGTGATGTGTCTTCCACGCTGGAAGGCCTCTAGGCCTGTTCCGCCGGTGGGTCGCAGGTCTGCCTACCTTGCGGGCTCGGGCGGCAGTTCTGCTCAGCCCCCACTCCAAATGGGGCTACTGACTGCCTCTCCAATGGGTCGCTGGGCCTTTTCCGGACACGGGCGGTGGCTCTGCTCCGCCCCCACTCCAACCAGTGTGACATGACTGCCTCGGTGGTACGTGTCCACCACGCTGGCAGGCTACCGGGCCTGTCCTGCCAGTGGGTCACAGGTCTGCCTACCTTGCAGGCTCAGACAGCAGTTCTACACACCCCCTACTCCAAATGGGGTGACTTGGCTACCGCGCCGTCGGGTCGCTGGTCCTGTTCCAGGCATAGGCGGCTACTCTCTTCGGCCCCAGCTGCAGTTGGGGTGTTGTGATACCATGCTGGCGGGTCACTTGGCCTGTTCTGGGCGCAGGTGGCAGCTCCCCTCTGCCCCTCTGGCCCCCACTGCACCCAGCAGGACCCGGACCGAGAAGCAGTTACCGCGGGGTCCCCGTCCCTGGGCCAAAGCCGCTCCGGGAGCCAGAACCTGGCCTCTCCGAGCCCGGTGCATGCTCCTCTAGGAGCAGGCTCCAAGGAGTGATCTCCACGGGTTCCCCATCCCTAGGCCAAAGCAGCTCCGGGAGCCAGAGCCTGGCCGCTCCAAGCTCTCCAAGCTCGGTGCAAGCTCTACTGGGAGCAGGCTCAAAGACGCAGACCTCGCGTGTTTCCCAGCCCTGGGCCAAAACTGTTCCGGGGGTCAGAACCCAGCCGCTTCGAGCTCGATGCATGCTCCACTAGGAGCTGGCTTCAGTACGCTGTCTCCACGGGTTCCCCAGCCCTGGGCCAAAGCAGCTGCGGGAACCAGAACCCGGCTGCTCAGAGCTCGGTGCACACTTTGCTAGGAGCGAGCCCCAAGTAATATTCTCCAGAGGTTCTCCAGCCCTGAGCCTGAGCAATCTGTCTGCGAGACGCAGGCAAATGCCAGCCTGAAATCACCTGTTCTGTAGCTGAATGAGCTGAGATCAGTAGAAAACAGGGATGATTCCATCAGCTCTCCAAGATGGCGGCCACTGTCCTCCTCCGAGGTCCGACCTGTGTTGAGAACCGAACTGGACCGCTTCTCTCCTCCGTCTCAAAGCCAGAACTCAGCACCAAGCACGGCCATTACGCCACTGGCAGGAGCCCCCAGAATACGCATCGCTGCACCCCCGCTCTGGCACCTCGCCACTTCCCAGTGGGCGCCGCAGACTCCAGCTGTGGGGCTATCCGCCCATCAGGCAATGCGACCCTCCATGCGGAGAAATCGAGCCCCCGCAGCCGAACCTCGCGCGATGGAAATCCCTCTACTAGATTCTGGAGCACCTCAATTTCGCTGGAATTTCCCAACAAGACAGCCTTCAGCTGTTTCACCTCGTCTTTCTCCCGCACAGTGATGCGGCGCACGGGGGTGATGCACTCCCTTCGCTGCCATCTTCAATCCCCTCTTATCCCCAATTTTGAAGAATAATTTTGCAGGGTATAATAATCCTGGTTGGCACACATTTTTTTTTTTCAGATCTTGATGTACAACATTCCAACTGCTCCTAGTTTTTAGAGTTTGACTTTAAAAATCACTTGAAATTTAAATTGGCTAACCTGTAAACGTTAGCCTGTAAAAATCACTGTAAATTTGAATTGGTTAACCTGCTGTTTATCTCTCAAAGCTTTTATAGTTCTATAATTATTCTGAATGATGGGCACTTTCATTATAATGTTGTTTAAAGAAGAACTATTTTGATTCTATTTGGATTTCTATATGATTCTTAACATTTGAATTTTCATCACATTTCTAAGTTTTGAAAAATTTTCAAATACATCACTAAAAAAGACTACATTCATTCAGATTGTAATTTAGAGCCTTCATATGCTCCAGTGATTCTTAAATGTAGTCTCTTGATATAATCCCAGATTTCTTGAATAATCTGGTCATGGTGTCAACATATTTTCTTTATGGTCAGCTTTATTTTCAAGATTATAGTGAAAATAAATGTCTTGGTATTCAAGGTGTACAAATCTGTCATCAAAGGGATCTAATATATTAGTGATGTTTTCCATTGAATTTTTAATTCAGTTTATTGTTTTTTTTATTTCCAGGATTTCTCTTTGGTTCCTTTTTTATAATCTCTGTCTCTTTAATGAAATAATATTCTGTATTTTCTAATTTCACTTCTTAATCTTTTTTTAGCTGGTTGAGCATTTTAACCATGAATTTTTAAATATTTGTTCAAATTATCCTCCACTGTTATGTCAATTCAGTTGTTTAAGTCTTACAGGCTGTTTCAGGTGGTTTACTCCCTTGTATTTTTCATATTGCTGTATGTCTACCCATATATCAGGATGTTTATTTCTACTTATTTTAATCAAAGGAGTATTTTATGGGCTTCTTTCTCTTAAGAGTTATGGATTGGTTTAATATCCAGGTATTGAAACTTTAACTCAATATGCAGCACTTGCTGTTCTCAGTATCTGCACCACTTTTACAGAAGCCACTGAATACGATTTACTACAATCACTTAATTGCCAAAACTTGTATTTTAACAAACCTTAAAAAAAGTGAAAAATTATAGATACTCTTCTCCACATTTCCTTTATTTGAGGTAAAGTTCTGAAATCTAAATATTTGTTATTAAATATGGCAAAATTGTCATAATATGAAATGTGGTTGAAAGGGAGAAGAGATAAAAATTGGGCAGAATAGAGGGAAAAAGAAAAAAATAATACACAGCAAGGCAAAAAGGAGAAAATAAAATGGATGGGGGTGAGGTAGTAGCAGATAATATACATGAGAGAAGACTAGGAAAGAGGAGCAAGAATAAACCACACCTAGGAAAGAAAAGAGAATAATTCTAATTAATACTTAAATCATTGGGAAAAAATCTTTGAAATGTGTTGAGGGTATAGTGTTGTCTATTAGATAACAACTATCAACCAAGATAAAGATTGATATATATAATCAAAGTCAATGTTAGAATTATTCATAGAAAACTATTCTAAGATAAAAAATTCTTATTAAATCTTGGATTGGATTTCATTAGAATTGGGACATTTAGAAAATATTCATCATTCTTTGTCTTTGAATTCCACAGGAACCACTCCCTTAGTTGTTGTGGACCTTCCACCATAAGGTTTTGGTTTGTCAGCTCAGGGCCCTGAAGCTGACTGTCAAAGGATATGGTATTGTGTTTGTGGTTGGTTCTACTATGTAGTAGTTCAGGATGCAGGGCTCTGGGCTGTTACTATGATTAGTATGGGTCACTGTGTACCTGAAACACTCTACAGGATTCTTCAAGGTGGCATAGAGCCTGGTGACTTTCCCCAAAGGCAGGTCTTGTGTTATGAATTCTTCACGGGTGATCTGGTCTGCAGAAGCATTCTCTCTGGCCAACACAACCCACTGGGTATTGTTTTCACCATTGTGTAGAGATTCAGCTAGTTCATGTGGGTACTAGCTTCTACTACCCCATGTTGTGAACATCAGGCACTACTTCCCTCTGCTGACTGTGATTGAGTCAGTGTCTAGACCATGCCCAAACACTCACCAGTTGTGGTCATAGATCAAGTTTGGTGCTGTCTGTCTCTGATGCCTTGGGCCCCTGCTACTTTCTGCCTTGACCAACCTCCCACTGACTATGATTATAATCCAGTCACCTTCCCTTTAAGCTTCCTGGTACTCAGGCAGCTTTTCACTTGCTGCTGCCATGATCTAGGGATGATTCCCATATGTTGCTACAGATCCAGGTGGTAACCCACCAGGATGGCCCACAAAGAATAATGCACCAATTGGGGCTAGAGTCTCTCTAGGTTTTTTAGGACTCAGGCAACTTCCCACTATGCTTCTCACCAGCATCAGTGGCAGCAGCAATCCTAATGGTTTTCCTTCCCTCTCCTTTGATAAAATCTACCTTCCTACTTGGATCTGAGATCTCTACTTCTGACACCGCAAACTACAGGGCACTGCTTCTGTCTCTGCCCAGGCTCCCTGTGAAGGCTGTGTCAAGTGCTGGGTTAACTGATCATTTCCTATGTGGTCAGGAGTGTTCCACCCTACTCTCTTGCTCATGGTGAGCTGTTAAGTGTTTCAGTGACATTTGGCTAGTATTTATTCCACAAAGATTTCTTTGCAGATGGATTCTTAAAAGATCCCACTAAAAGATGGTCCCTCTGGTTTAATTGGTTGCTGTGTTGAGGTGGGAAGATGATGCTTTGATTTAAAGTTTGACTGTTCAGCTGTGGGCTTCACAAAATGGATACATGGGTTTCTATTTATAATTTATCTACAAATTGCTTGCTCTGCTTCAAGGACATGGCTGATCACGTAATGCTATAATTTGTTCTGCTTTTGTTTACAGATGATTTTTAAGGGGGTGAGATTATCTGCTTTTCCATTCTCTATTTCCCCATGTCCTACCCTGGTCTGGGTTTGAGGTTAGGAAACTCTGCCCTTATTTTCTATTCCTGTAACCAAACTTCAAGTCTCTCCAAGTCTCAGACTTTGTAATATTGGGTCTTAGAGCATTTGTTCTGTCACCCACCTGTCAGGCCAGCTGTTCTTTCACTGCCTCCTTTTTTTTTTTTTTGAGATCAGGAACTTCTGCTTAGCTCCATTCCACTATCTTCTTTAATATTTCAAAATTAATTCTATAATTAATAGGCATTCTTTTTAAATTAATGCTATTTTTTGAAAATGAAGAAACTACTTTTGTTTTTTCCCTATTTGAAGTATACACTTCTGTATTTCTTCTCTACAATTCAAGTGGATATTATCTGGGTGATGATTTTTTTGATCTAAAAAACTGTGAAATAAAAAGACAAGTAATCATTTCCACTCACACATAATATATAATGGTAGAACAGAGAGAGTAATATTCTAATCAACACTTGTATCGTTAGTCTCTTTTAATCATAATGAGTACCAAGAATTTTTATTTTCTTCCATAATATTGAATTTTAGAGAGATCAAGCCTGATTTTCATAATGACCCCCTATACCAATATTTCTGGTTGTTTTTCCATAATTTGACACAAGTAAAACATGTTTGGAAGGGATAACATATACCAAATAATAATTAGTCCAAATTTTGTTACAAAACTAGGTTTATTACAGTCTTTGGTTGCTGACCAAATTCTATATTCTACAATATAGAATTATTCTTTCTTTCTTTCTTTCTTTCTTTCTTTCTTTCTTTCTTTCTTTCTTTCTTTCTTTCTTTTTAATAAGGTGCCAATGCCTGGGGCAATAATCTCAACCAGAGTTGGAATAAAATCATTTGATATATGTGGTAGAAACTAAAAAATCACTAAAAAGTTATAGTGATTCTGCCCTCCCCTCCCCAGATTCCCATTCACTGGTATTAAATCTGTCAGTAATTTAGATCCTTCTGTAATAATGAAGACTCTGTTTCAGGTTATAGACTGCCAAATTTTTATCATATCTTCACATAGCTTAAATAGAGCAAGATTTCCTAAGGCATCACTAATTCCATTCATGTGAATTCTACTCAAATGGTATAATTACTTTCTAAAAAACTCACTTCCAAATACCTTTGTATTGGAGATTAGCTCAAGGATCAGAATTTTACTGGGGTATGCCCATTCAATCTATAGCAGGCCTATTAGTTCCCATTAATACTTTTTGAAACTATGGTAATTGTGGAAAAGTGATTTCTTGTGATTAACATGAATGACAAGAGTTGACTATGGTAAGTGTAAACAATGATATATTTTCTCAATTCCGAGAAAGACACCAGTAATTTTACAGTTTTTTGTTGAAAAGGTGGTGCTTATTTCTGCTTGTTATAGATTTTTTTACTTAGTTCCCATTCTGATTTAAAATGGGAGAAGTCCATGTAATAATGTAATATCCTAGGGTTTTAAAAAAATATTATGAACAAATATAAACATTTCCATTCATAAATTCTGCTGCAAGTGATCCACTAAATTTTTCCCTGTGTTATTCTGTACGAATCATGTGTGCACATGTGCATACACGAGTTATCATATACATGAACAATTTTCAACCTTTTCTGTTGAAAGATACTAAAAAGGATAACAATGCAGTTGCAATGAATACACTCAGGAAACAGACTTTGGTTTCTGACAAAAAATAACCAACACTCTTTAAAGAAATGGCAATTTGAGGGCTGGGAAAGAAAACATACAAAGAAGTCATCTGACAACTTTGGTGCTTCTAAAACAATGGAGGAACTTCAAGGGAGCAACAAAATCTGATTCATATTTTGGAATTGTTAATCTGACTACTCTGTAGGAAAGAGATTTTTAGGAGAGTTAAGAGAAGAATTGGGGAAACCAATTAGAAAACTATTATATTAAAAAAGATGACCAAAAGTGGAAGAAGTTATGAGAGGTGATCAGATTCTGAAGATATTTTGAAAATGAAAACTAGGATGTTCTGATTAATTTGAAACACATTGTAGGTATAAGGGTGGTGGAGAAAGAGAGGGAGAAAGAGAGGTTCATACAAAACCTCCATGCACTTTTGGTCTGAACTACTGAGTATAAATTTTTAAAAGATGGGATGGAGAAAATAAGGTAGAAGAAAGTGCTGGAGAGCAGAATAATTAGTCAGGAAATAAGGTATGTATAAGTTTATTTTGGTTTATCTATGAGCTTCCAAGTAGAATTGTGAATTGGAGACAAGTCTACAGTTGCAAATAGAAATCTGTGCTGAAAAACACATTGTTGAGTCCTCAGCGTATGACTCACTTAACTATGAGACTGAGTCGTATCACCAAATTAGTTTTTTGGAAAAGAGTTTATAGACAACCTGTATTTTAGACTCACAGTATGAAATACAATTTGATCTAGAATTTTTTTTTTGCTAAGTTGTATCATAATACCAATCATTTCTGTCTTTAAACAAAGCATGGGACTGGGACTGTAGCTCAGTGGCAAAGCACTTGTCTAGCATGTGTGAGGCACTGGGTTCAATCCCTAGCACTACAAAAAAGTGAACAAACAAACAGAAAATGCATTCTGTCCATCTACAACTATAATTTTTTTAAAAAAAAATATAAAGCATGGATACTTAAGAGTTAGTGAGACACCAGTATTTCCAGATTTCTGGGGGACAAAGGCCTTAAATAACTATTCCTTGAGCTCCAAACAACTACAAAAGTGTTCTTATACTTGAAAAAGTAAATTTTTACCGAAGTGCATAGGCTTGAAAGCACACAACTTATTTCAAATTCTCTGTTTCTGCTTATATGAAAAATTTTACATTATTTCATGATAAAACATTGTCTTTATTTAAAATAAAAACTTCTGAGATATTATAGCAAAATTTAGCACAGGGCTTAGCCTGTGTCTTTAAATTTGTTTTAATCATAGCTGTGTAACCCAGAATTTAAATAGTTCATCTTCAAATGAAGTGATAGAAGTAGCCCTATGGTTTAAGAGTTCTTTTCATAATCTGTAGACTGGGCTTTGAATCATACCACTCTACCACCTTACCTTGAGTATTTTTTGCAAATCCTTCAAAAGTCATTTTCTGAATTTTAAAAATATGAGTTGATAATAATACTTAAATTATAGAGGTATCATTAGAGTTATTAGATATAATTTGCTTATAATGCTTATAATGTTTAATAAATATTAGCGATTAATTATATGTAACTAACACCATCTCTGACATTACTATACAGTTTTCACACATTCAGGGAATGTGTCATTTCCTTTTTGAAAATATCCGTCAAATAAAAGCACAGTGTGGGTTTTATTCGGATTATTATTGGTCTTTCAAAGTCTAAGGAAGAAGCTATTTTTCTCTAAAACTCACAGGTAAAATTATTTTAAAATACGTTATAACTTTAATTATTCCACGTGCTTTTTTTCAGTGATTATAAACAACTTCTAAATATAATTTATTTTCTTTTATGAAATATGTAGCTATAATATGACACATTCTTGAAAATAATAAAAATTTTCTAGTAGTTTTTAAAAATTTTTTATACTTGATGATTTATGAATTAGAACTAGTGCAAAGATTCAATGTGTTAATAATTTAGTATTCCTTATATCATTTCATTTTACTTAGTTAATTCCATAGTTTAAAATTTTACATATGCTTCTCTATAAACAAAGATTAAGATTTCTAGTTTCATAAAATTGGAGAGCTGATTTGAATTTCTGGCAGACAAATATCCACAAATTGATGTTTAAAATGCTGCTCTACAAAATTCCCCATTCTACTTTTGGCTGAAATCATTTTTTTTTCTCTAAGCATTTTTCATTTTTTTCATCTCCCTGGTGTATGTCTCAAATTTGGAGTGTAAGACTAGTACTCAGGGACTATTCCAAATTCAAAAAAATTCACATAGAAAAACAATTTAACATTTTAGGCATATTTTTATGCACTAACAGTTATCCATAAACTAAGAAAAACTAACTTTTCTGCCTTGCAATGTATCAGTCTGCTTAAAATGTTGATTAAATATGATCTGTAGGTCCTTCATTAAATGAGACTTTTAAATTTTGTTATTTCAGTCTCCACTGAACAATCCTGAATGCCACTCAAAGTGACAGGTCAAGTCTGCTCATTTTATTCCAGCAAATTTGCAAAACTATCATATGTTTGTGTGTGTGTGTGTGTGTGTGTGTGTGTGTGTGTGAAAGAAAGAAACTAAATGGGGTGAAGTCGACTGTTCTCTGGTCATTACAATACAAACAGCTGTCTACACATCTTTTCATAGTCCTTGAACACATGAACTTCCTGGAGTTTAAGCCATCTAATTGATTAATGGAGCAAATGAAATTCTGATATAAAAAGAAATGACAACTTGTGTGTAAAAACCAAGATTGAGAAACTGTAAAAGGCATTTGGTGTCTAGGTTATAACATGGATATTGGAATTGAGCAGAACTGGAGTCATGTTTTGGCCTCATTGCTTAGAGTTTGAGCTTGGAAATATTTAAGTGCTGAGTTTCATTTCTTCCCATGAAGAATGGAGTTACTGTGTTAACTTACACAATTTTGGACAGATTAAACAAGGATATTTGTGTATAGTACTGGATGTATTTTAGCACTAATCAAAGTAGCTACTTCATGAAATGTGTTAGGACCGGACTCCAATGCCACAAATGATGGATGGAACCACTCAGGTAAACAACTGAACCTCACACAATGCCTCTGAAAATCAAGGCCAATTACAATCCTCCTGAGTAGGGCTATGACAGATGTCCTAGCTTAATTATCCCCATTCATTGGCAGACTATTCTTTGACTTTTGTCCTAGTTGCTGAGTAAATTCCTGTTTTAACCTAGTTTGTCATTCTTTTCACTCACAAATCTTTTCTTAAAATAAGGGTATTGGCACCATCCTTTGAAGATGAATGTTCCCAAGTCTATCACATGCAAGATCATGGTCCTAGCATACTAAAACTAAGATCTATGCTCACTTCTATAGCCAAGTCAGTGTTCTAGCTTAGCTCTTTTATTCTTATTCCTCCATGGTGCTCTTTTGTAATATAGACCTGATGATTCATAGCCTGAACACAGTTTGCAGAAAGCCTCAGTGGCTCTCTTCACATAACAGTGACTCCCTCTTCATATCACAATACTGTCTTGGTGGTAAAATTTGATTGGCTGAATTCATGTGTGCTACTAATATTTTTTCTTGTAACATTTCTTTTTTTAAAAAAATTAATGCATTATAATTATAAATAATAGTGAAGTTCATGCTGACATATTCGTAAATGCATGTAACATAGTTTTCTCCATTTCAGTTCCCATAACTATCCTGTTCCTTCTGGACTGATTTACATATGGTCATGTAATAGTTTTCACCAATAAGGTAAAATATGGAGTTTAACAAGAGACTTCTAGAAAGATTATGCTTCCTGATTTTTTAAAAAAAGTATTTGTAGAAGGAGAAAACATATTTTTTTACCCCCACCCTATACTATTTATTATTATGTGAGAGGATCTGAAACTTGGAGCAGTAGAATGGATTTTTCAATATTAAGTGGCAATTCAAGACAAATATGAAACAGGCAGTAAACAGGGGGCTCATAGGACTTTTTTTTTTTTAGAAATTGGTTGTTTATTCTCCATAAATTGGTGCTTATTCTCCTTATTTCTACCTTGCTTATTAATGTGTGACTGCAGAACAACTCAAGACCACTCGGTGGTTGTTCCTACCCACTCAGTGGCCTGAGCAGTGGGAGCTGCAGACCAGTCTTCAGTGGCTGGCTGGGCACTCCAGTCTTCAGTAGGGAACTGCTGGATAGGCACAGAGGGCACCTGCACACCTTCAGACCAGTCTGCAACCTCAGGTTGAGTAGCAGTGAACTCAGGAGCTGGAGCAGTCCATTCACCCTGAAATTCCTCCTTGGTCACAGCCTTTTCAGCAGCAGCCTGCTCTTCCTTTTCAATCTCTTCAGGATCTCTAGAAGTATAGATCAGGCATAACCTCCCATGGGTGCTCATGGGAAATGGTGCCAGCATGTGCAGAACTTCTCGGGCCAGCATCCACCACATCAGACCCGGACTTTAGAGCATAACTGATGTATCAAAGAGCTCACTGGATGACTAACTTTGCATTTTGTATTAGTATAATATTTTCAAACTTTTAATTTGACTTTCAGTTATTGTCAGCCTTACATCCTAACTGATAAAACCAGTATTTATTATGGTTTGGAATTGTGGTATCTCCAAAAACTCTTGTTACTGCAGAAATATTCAGAAGTGAACTATTTAGATTATAAGAGCTATAACATGAGCAGTACATCCTAGTTTAAATAAAATAAAATAAATAAAAATAAAGTTTCTTTAAAGAGCAAACAATTGATAAGAAGAGGTGAAAGTTGCTCATGAATAAATTCAACAGAAAGCAATGAAAGTGTGGTAAATATGTGAAAAGCAAGATGCAGATTTATGGAGAAGTAGAAAGATTCCTTCCATTAAGCTCTTTCTAAGCCACATATTCTAAAGTAGGAAAATAGGAAATTTGTAATAATGGGGAAAAAAGACTTTTAAATTTTGTTATTAATGCTTTATGGTAAAACATAATATTGGGATTCATTTTGACATAATTATGCAAGCATGAAATATAATTTGCCCTAATTTATTCTCCAGTACTTCCACTTTGTCTCCTCCTCTTTCTCCATGTTATCTTTCTTGTCTTCTACTGACATTTCTTCTATGTATTTATAGATATGTTTTATCTCATGCATTATAGATATATATATACTTTATAAATATGAATATTCATCTAGATTCAACTCTGTAACTCTTTGTCTGCTCAAATGATGTAACCTTCAAGAATGTAGGATCTGAGATTAAAACATATAATTTGATCTTGAGTCCAAATTTTTATACTTCATAATAACTTTAAGTAGTAACTTTATTAACAAGGACTATGATCATTGTAAAACATACTTGAAATTCTCTTTTCACTTTCTATGTCTCCTATACCCTTGAATTATTCTTCTTCCACTTACAATTTCAATTAAACAATGACTTACTGTCATATATTCAAATATCAGTTAAGCTGCTTAGAAAAAGGATTGGAAACTTCAGCAGCAAGGAGCATGAACAATGCCCAGAACTTGCTTTCTGATATTATTCTCTAATAAAAGGGACTATAACTTCTTTGAAGATTGGTTGGATTGAGACATCAGCAGGGAATTATAAGATGAGGTGGGAGCATTTTATAGTTGCAAAAAAAAATAAGAAAATATCTTTAAAATCCAGAGGTATATCAAAGAGACACAAGTTCAAATATTAATGATTTCCAGTGACTAGAGTTGAAATCATTTAAGCAACAAAATAAATACTATTTATTTTTAATAATACTTATTCAAAATCATGATTGAATCATAATTTATTAAAATATGAACTATAATATGAATTATAAAATAATTATCAATGAATCCACATTGATTTAAATGGAAAATTGAGTAACTAAGCAATTGTGGGAGAAGAGAAATGTCTTCCATATAGAAGTATACCAAATAATTTATGTAGGGGAGTTAAATCATTCCCAACTGCAACTATATTCAATGGCTTTCTTTGAAAGAATGGTAATATAGGAAGACATGGGGAGCTTTCACTGATGGAGTAGGAGCTGTCAGTCACTTTACAGTGAGGAAACTTTATAAACATTACCTGGGCCAGGTGACCACAGTTGATATCAACCTTGATAAGTCTTGCTTAGAAAAAGGATTAGAAACATATATTCTTGATGTGATACACTGAGCATTTCAGGCCTGTGATATTCTTTTCCAAAATCCTATGAACTAGTGCAACTAAAGAAAACATCAGAGAGTCCAAAAATTGAAGAACATTCTACAAAACATCTAAGTAACAATTCTCAAAGCTGTCAAAACCTGAAAAGGAAGAAGGCTGAAAAATAGTCACATACCTGAAGAGGCTAAGAAGACATGGAGACAAAATGGACTAAATGCAATATGGTATTCTGGAAAGGTTTTGGAATATATGACACTAAAGGACAAAAAGTAAAATTCCAAGGAAAAAAAACTCTGGTGTTTAATCAAGAATAATATTTTTATATTGGCAGTTTTGACAATTGTACATAGTAATGAAAACGGAAGACAATAGACCTACATAGGTAAGGAGCATATAGGAGTGCTTTAAATTTTTTTTTTCATAAACCTTCAAATTTTTAAAATCAAAACAAAAGGAAATTTGGGATCATGGTATTTTTCTTACATTTTAATTTTACGTAGAATCCTAATGAATACTAAAAATGAATTATCTTACATAGCATATGAAAAATGTACCGTCTAAGCTTTTAGTAAATAACTTTGCCTTAAGGATAAGGTTGTTCAAAATATGATGTATATGAGAATGTGTGTGAATACATATATTTAGATACACACATATGTTTATTTGTGTGTATTTATGCATTGCAATTATACAAGCATTTTAATTATTGTCACCCTGGATTTCCTGGGCAACTAGTGTCATATCTTAACTTTTTCAGCTAAAATATATTAATAATTAAAACACTGGGCTGACAGAATTCATGACATGAGTTCTTTTTAATGATGTATTTTTCCCCTACTAATGTAATTAGTGGAAAAGTTGAAAAACAAATCTACACAAAGTGAAAAATTGTCAAAAGGAAATCTGAGTAACTAGCAAAGGCTTGAGGAAAACTTCTCTCTCTTTCTATTTCTTGGTTATTGATGAGGATCCACAAGCAGTTTGTCATAACATAATCTCATTTTCTTTCTATGCATGGATATCTCCTAGATTGGGCTGTAGGAGAAGAATTAGCGAGTTGCACACCACAGCTGCTTTCTTCTTTTTTATAGGACATGGGAGAGCATGGTCTCTCAAGTAGTAGAAGGACAGTCTAAGCTTGAGCACCAGCTGCTTAGGGAGTCTGCTTGCCAGCACTAGGAACAGCAGCTATAGAGTGGAACTTCCTAATTCAGAGATTATAGGAAACACAGGCTGTGTAGCCTTCCATCACAGGAGGGAGGGCAGCCTTTAGGAGTTGCAGCCATAAGGAAATGAATAAGCATGCTGATTTCTCCTCGGTGCTTTGTCTTTTCATATTTCACTGAACTCATAAGTATTTTACTCATCAGTAATGACTCTGCTGTCATAGAATGAAAGGTGTTTTATTAAACAAAATATATCCAATATATTGTTACAGAGCTAGAGTTAAAACCTGCCTCTGCAAAATGCTATACGTTTAAAAAATACTATACGTTTAGTATCTCTGAAATTTGGCTACCCTATATTCAATTTGTGATCAAGCATACATGCATCATATTATAACATTGAATATGACATGAGATTTATACTTACATACACAAACACACACACACACACACACACACACAAACAAACAATTGATCATAAATTTAGGTGGAAATAAACTGGGAGTCAAGAGCTTGTTATTTATTTTGTACCATTTGCATAAATGATAATTAAGCTGTTTACAAATAAATGAATGTTTAATGAATAGTGGGGATGTACTAGTTTAAGGGCAAAAACTGATTTCCTTCATGTTTCCAAGAAAAAAGTATATTACATATATGAATCTCTATTTATAACCTCAAATTTGAAAGATACATTCATTCTCTATAATCAAATATAACTCAACTGCTATCCTATCCATTTTAAATATAATATAAATCTTCCGTTTTTATGGGACATTTTGGGTTAGATCATGTAAAGTTTGGGGGAATAGTGTGAAGTGTAATTGGAGACTTGATTAGAATGAGCATCTATCAGATCATGTTAACCCAGTCTTTAGTCACATTTACATCTGAGAATTTCTGGTGCTACCTAGTCATTTTGCAAGGGTTATTTTGCACAGCAACTTAGCCTTATCTTTAGGGTTCTGCTATCTTTCAAATGCTGAGGCCCAACCCACAATCCATTCAGGATGTTAAAATATTTAAAATTGTCACTATCACTGTATATCTAGTCCCAATAATTCAGAAAGACTTTCTTTCTTCCTCAAAAATATTCTCCTATGCCATAAATAATTTTATTTTTATTTACTTAAATCTCTCTAAAAAATTACAATTTGGTCCATTCATGGCAACAACCAGAAAGATGAAACCCAATCCTAGGCAGTTGCCTTAAGAGTTTGACACTTGGGAACTCTTACCAGATTGAGAAGTGAGAGGGAGCTGGAACAAAAATGCTACTAGGAAAAGAAAAAGACATAAAAAACATGTTATTATCTTAGATATACAGGTCACTGACTGTGTGAAAACCTTGAAGCAATCATGGAACCCAGAACCTTAAGCTTGGAAGATGCATTCATTCTCTATAATCAAATATAATTCAACTGCTATCCTATCCTATTTAGGATCAATTGTTCATGAGCATGTGTGTGTTTGTGTACGTATGTATAAAATCTCATATCATATTCAAGGTTATTATATGATGCATGTATGCTTGGTCACATGAAAGTCGTGAATCTTTCATTTTAAATGAGTACAATAAAATCTACTACACAAAAGAAGGTTGATGTTCTTAATAGAAACTATAATTAGTAAAAAGACTATAGTTAGGCACCAATGTACTATTATTCCAGAGAAGGAAAAATCTGAAAGGAAATAAACATTCTAAATCCCTGCATATTATGAGGATATCTGTAGGATAAAGAAAATCTCCATGATAATTGCTGGCAAAAAAAGAAGCATGACAATGTTGGGGATTAAAATGTATAAAAAGTAGAATAAAGTGAATATAGATTAATAATGGGAACTAGAAAAGGTTAGCACTGAGTGAATGCACTATATGGAAAATATTAGAAGTTATTTTCTTGAAATGGAAATTTAAAATTCATCAACTAAATCATTTGAGTCAAATTGTTCCCTTCCCCTGGTATGATGTAAGCAATGGCACAGGCATAACACGGGAAATTAAGTGGCCCTAGAAAGAGAAATAGTGATTAAATTTTAAAAGGGATTACAGATTAAATAGGAAGGAAGAATGCTGAGGGCCATTGCCAAGTAGGAATGACGCATCGAAATTTCCTTGCCAGCGTACCCCATGTTAAATGGACTTGCCTTGGAAATTCGCTGTGACATTGCATGTGTGTTTGAGAAAGGTGACCCTGCTCAAGGACGAGGGTGGATCCAGGTTTAGGGTGTATCCTGCAGGTTTTAGGAAGTATCCCCTTTTAGGATAATTTGGGTTTAAGGTGTTCCCGGTTTAAGACAATCTGGGTTTAGGGAAGTTCCAGGTTTAAGGTTATTGCTGCTGGGAATAGGGCGTATCCTGCTGCCTGAGTTCCCGTTGAGTTCTCGTGGAATTGAGAAAGTATTTTGGGACATGAATTGTGCGGCAGAACTTGGATTTCCCCAGTACTTGTGTAGAGGCCGGTGTGAGTTCGGGAATAAAGAATTGCTGTTTGAATCTACAAGGTGTGTGGTGGCTCGTGATTCTGTGCCCAGCCAAGACTCCGGCAGAAGAAATTTGATAGAGAGAGGCAAGGAGGAGGTAGAGTGTTTAGCCTTCTCTTTCATAAATTTTGATCATGAGTGAAAGAAGAATATGGAGTATACATTTGAGGACAATAAAGGATTAAAATCGTATCCATTCAGCTGCTTTAGAATGTGGCTGTCAGGTTAGAGATTTGTCAGTGTAAAGATGAACTTCATGAGCATAAATATAAAATTAGTGAAAAGTTTTGTGAATAAAGCCCTAGCTACACAGATATGCACGAGTGAGAATTGGGCTTACTTTGAAATGAACAATATGAGGAAAAGAACCTGTTGGTTAAAAACAACCAGAGCTGGGCATGATGGCTCTTGCTGGTAATCCCAGAATGTCAGGAGGCTGAGGAAAGAGGATTGCAAGTTCAAACCAGCCTCAGCAATTTACTGAGGCCTTAAGCAACTTAATGAGATCCTGTTTCAAAATTAAAAACATAAAACAAACAAAACCAAAAAACAAACAACAACAACAAAAAAATAACAAAACTGTTGGGGATGTAGATCAGTGGTGAAATACCTGGGTTCAATCCCCAGTTTGAAAAAATTTTTTTTTTTAAATTGTAAAAAATCATGCAAAAGTATTAGCATAGAGAATTTTGATCTGTATAATCACTCTTCTCTATTCTCTCTTGGAACTGATGTTTGAGTGTATGAAGCCACTTGTGATGGAGAATCTGGGCATGTTCTTTGGGGAAAACAGTGTGTAAATATTGACAAATAGGTGAAACTAAATACTTGTGTGGTTTCTTAGATTCTTGATATTCAAAAAATTGAGTTTTCTTTGTATTAATATTGCTGCTATTCCAGGATATCTTTGTAGAAGTGGTTAAAAAAAGTATAAAAATAGAATGTTTTCATAATTAATATACCACTGAAATGGTCCCAATTTGTATTTCATCAAATGTATTTTAATCAAAAGGTAGCTGATTAATACAATTCTAACTTGTGCCAATTAAAAACCAACAAAGATATTCTTAATTTATAGCTATATTATTTGTAAGCTTAGTGTTTAAAAGACAGTTATTACAGATATAATCTAAGTATCCTCATTGTCAAGGAAAAAAATCACACCAGATAAGTTAAAAAAGCAAGGCAAATTTTATTCATGACAAATACATTAGAGAACAGACATTGAACTCAATTCCACTGAATAAATGGAGGAGAATTTTTAAAAGCTAGACTGATGTGTCCTAAGGGAAATGTACTGAAGGACTTAAGGGCAAGTTGAGTCAGGGAACTAGCCCATTTGTGTTTGTCAGTTGATGCTCATCAATATTGGGCTTCTACTATCTCAAAAAGAATTAGGGGCACTATATTTCCTGAAGATTACAGTTGTAAGACATGGCTTCCAGGTCCTTGAGAAGGATGTTGGTTATAATGTAGGTCAGAGCCTAGAAGATTTACATTGCAAGTGGGCAGAGAAAAAAACAAAACTTTTTTTTAATAAGGGGGGGGAGAGAGAGAGAGAGAGAATTTTATTATTTATTTTTTAGTTATTGGCAGACACAACATATTTGTTTGTATGTGGTATTGAGGATCGAACCCGGGCCGCACGCATGCCAGGCAAGCACGCTACTGCTTGAGCCACATCCCCAGCCCCAAAACCAAAACTTTTAAAAGTACATGCTCCAAGAAAAGGAAAGTGCAAAATGCTAAGGTCATTTGCGTCAACCACCATCTTACTACTTTCATCATTCTGTAATGATCTGTCTTCAGAAACCCCCTTTACACACCACACAGTATGAAAAAAGTATTTTCATACCCTGAAACTTGAGCTTATCAGTTTAATCTTCACATGTTATGAGTTGCTTGAAGTAGGAATAAATTATCATTTATATAAAAAGTGATGAAATCTTGTCTATCAAATTAATCTATGGCTGTATCAAAATTAAAATTGGATTAGCAGCATCATATTGTGTATTAAATGCTATTGTATCAATTATTTGTGCATTATGAATTTTCCAAAAAAAAAGAAACAATTACACACAAAACACAGCAGGTATCTTATTTCTTCTTGAAAGACATGAAAAAAAAATTATCATTTAATCATTATTGAATTCTTTGAATAAGACTTTCTGGGAGCATTTAAAAATGCCTTAGCTGTTGCAAGAATTTACCCTAGATACACTGACTATGAAAGATAAATTACTAATCTCAAAGGATAATTTAGTAAATTCTGGGATATAGGTTATCAGACAAACAGAAAAGAAAAACATGAGTCAGATTGTAACTTTCAATTTTATTACCCCTTGACTCCTTTTATTAATGAGGTAGTTTCCTAACACAAGCCAGACAATACTAATCAAAATTGTAGAGCAACCCTTCCTGTATAACTTCCAGCTTTACTTACTTTGGTAGGGCTGACACAAGTGTACATCTGAAGTTACATTAAAAACAAACAAACAAACAAACAAACAAACAAACAAACAAAAAAACATTCCTCAGAGATCACTCTTGAGGATGTGTGGGGAGCCTCTTGGCTCCTTTAGCTTTCCTCTACCAGTGGTGCTATCTGCCAGCATGGGTCGGGTTCTGGCTGACCATAAGTGGCTTCTCTTGGAAGAATCAGGGACATTTTCCTCTACAATGCCCTCCTCTTTGAAGAATATACACTGGATGGCTTCCTATTCCTTAAGGTCTTCTCAATCTCCCTGATCAGCAGATCAGGTGAATCACTGAAGTTGCAAAGCCTAAGGTAGGTACTGTCATTCTCTGATACTGGGTCCAGAGAATGACAGTACCTACCTTGGGCCTTGCACAGCCAACGTTAAAAGGCAAGTGCAAAATGTTCGCTGCTTTTTCCTTGGCCCTTTTACTTCCTTGACTCTAGTCTCCACGTTTTGTGTTTTAAATACCCAGCAGGCCTACAAAGAGTAAAGCTAGGGAGGCTATAGAGGAAGGGTTCTTGTGTGGGAGTGCCTAATAATAATGATCATAAGGACTCTAGAGTCGCAAGTCTTCCTGAGTTAATTGGAGCGTGATCTCATATAGACCTACAAATCTTCCTAGCCTCCTACATTGGAAAGCTTGATTTGTTTTTCACTGATGTGACTGAGTTACCCCCAGTTTCCTGCTGATAGGCGGAATCACAGCCTCTGGACAGGAGTTCCCTGTGTTTGTCCTTTGCTAGCAAAGCAATAAACCTTCTTTTTCTTTTTTCTCAAAAAAAAAATCACGAATAAAACTGAATTTCTCATACATAATGTCTTTCCTGTACATTACATGGCCCTCACTTACAGATTTTCCTTGTCATGTACATTCCTCTATCTAAATATCCTCTAATTTCACTACAAGAAATAGCTTTGCCTTTCCATGGCCATTGTATTTTTTCCTTTTCCCAAATCCATACAGGGATTCATTTCTTCAGTCATTTTTGACAGTAGATGTTCTAATGGAACTGAGGTGTCACTTCTTTTTATTTTCATTTAATTGAAATTAAATTCATTATTAAAATTACATATAAATGATAAAAGATCTACATATTATGGGGTACCGTGTGAGATTTTGACATAATGTATACACTGTGTAATGTTTGAACAAGTATAAACATATCCCCCAAAACGTTTATCATTTCTTTATGGTGAAAACATTCAAAATCCTTCCTTTGAGCATTTTCTTTAATTTTTTATTCTAATTTGCTATATATGACAGCAGAATGCATTACAATTCAAATTGTACATATACAGCACAATTTTTAACATATCTCTGGTTGCACACAGAGTCACACCATTCATGTCTTCATACATGTACATAGGGTAATGATGTCCTTTTAGCATATTGCAGTATAGAGTACATTATCTGTAGTCACCCTACTATGCAATAGTACCACAAAGTTTCTTACACCTAACTGTAACTTAGTATTCATTAATCAGCTTCTCCTTAATTTTATCTGCCTTGCTACTGTCTAGAGCCTCTGGTATCCATCATTTTATTCTCAATTTCTAGATCACACAGAACTTGCCTTTAAGTGCCTGGCTTATTTAACTAAAGATATCAAGTTCCATCCATGTTTTTGCATATGACATGATTTTATTCTTCTTTATGGCTGAAGAGTTTGTCATGTGTACAGGTACCATATTTTCGTTATCCATAATCAGTCAATGGACTTGACTCTGGTCTCCACATTTTGTTTCCATTCTTTACTATTGTGAATAATGCTCTAGTAATCACTTGAGTAAAAATGTCTTTTTGATATGCTTATCTAATTTATTTTGGATATGCTTTTCATTTAAGTAGTGGGATTGCTGAATCATATGATATTTATATGTTCAATTTTTTATTTATATGTACTAACTTATATTCCTACCAGTATTGTGCAAAGAGTTTCCTTTCTCCAAGTCACTACTAGCACTTGTTTTTTAGTTGTTTTTATATAATAATCATTCCTATTGCAGTGAGGTATTGTTATGATTTGCAGTAGCATTTCTGTGTTGGTTAGAAATGTTGAACAATTTTCAGTGAACCTATTGACAATGTATGTCTTCCTTTGAGAAGTATTCACTTAGGCCAGTGAATCATTGTTTTAATTGGGTTATTTGTTTTCTTTTTCTTTGTTTTACTATTGAGTTTTGGAGGTCCTTATATATTCTGTATATGAAAATCCTTTGTCAGATGTATCCTTTGTGTAAATCTTTTCTCCCATTCTGTAGATTGTATTTTCACTCTATTGACTGTTTTCTTTGCTGTGCACAAGCTTTGCAGTTGGACACATTTTTTAGTCTATTTTAGCTTTGTTTTCTGTATTTTGGGGGTCAGCTCCAAAAGTACTTGCCACACCAATGTTCAGAATTATTTTCCCTGTCTTATCTTAGTAGTTTCATAAGTTAATATCTTACATTTAAGCCTTTAATCCATTTAGAGTTGATTTGTGTATCTGATAAGATAGGGGTCAGTTTTCATTCTTCTTCATGTGGATATCCAATATTCATCTCTATTTATCAAAGATTGAGCTTTTGCCAATGTGTACTATTCAAACAGCGAGAAGGAAATATTCCCTCCAGTTCTACTATTTGATGCCATTAACTTTGATGAATTATTTTGTTCACTGTACTAGATTTTTTTTATAAAAACTTGTAAATTTTTACTTTTCACTTAACAATAACTTCAAATAAAAAATGTAACTCCCCAAAGTATTTTATTATCAAAATTAATTAAATGCAATCACTACCTTCAAAAATGGTAGAGTCTAAATGGGGTGTGGGTATCAGGCAAATAAATTATGATGTGGTATCTCAACAACAGTCATGAGGAGAGATAGATGATGATGACTAAGTACTGCAGAAGAATATCTGACTCAGGCTGGCAGTGAATAAAACCTTACCAAAACTTAGTATTCATTCTAGGATCTTAAAGTCAAATAGATTTTAATCAGAAGTGGAAGAAAACCCTTGCATTTAGAAAACAGTATTATCCAAAGCTCTTTGATGTGAAAGAAAACAGAATAACTAGGGATTTCTAATGAATTGTACAGCAAGATAAATGGATGAATATGAGATCATTGGCAGGGAAATAGACTGGAGAGGTAGGTGAATTTTTAGATCATGACTAACATTTATGGAGAAAAAAGAACATCAGACATTTACTCCATGCACTGGTTAAAATGTTTATATATAATACATAATATAAACCTATAGATTTTATTAATTATCTATTGATTAAAGTTACACATGCAATTACAGATGTGTTATTTTTAATATAGTAGTTATTTCTTATAAGATATTTTCTGGCAGGTATTTCTCAAACAATATTTCTTGAGAAGAAAAAGAGCCCTGGTTCAATGTGTTGGAACAGTGGGAAAATTTTCAAACAATTTCCTTTTTGTCCACGAAAAATGCATTATATAATATAATGTTGACAGTATTTTAAACACTTACCTATGTTGCCACAGGTGAAAGTGAAAATGAGCATGCTAATAGAGCAACATGGTAGTTATTCTGCCAATCTGATATATGATTATTAGGAATATCAAGGTGATAGATTCAAAATATCAGTTACTTAAAGGAAATGGCTCAGCAAATTTTAAATTCATGAGCTCCCACAAATATTATGTTGCTTGGCAATATTTATGTGAATATTATGGTGTCCAAGTTTCATGATAAGTGATTCCTAAAAAGCTGAGTTGCACCTCCATCCAGTTTTTGGTATGTGAGTGCATTAATCTTGAATGCAGCACTATATTAATCCTTCTTACTCTCTTCTCAGCAAAATATAAGAAATGTGTCATCCTCAAAACAAGCCTCTAAACAGGTCGGAATGAATTTGAAAGCATATCGACATAAATGAGGAAGAGCAAGAGAGAAATGAGTTCGTGTAGAACAGAAAGATTTATTGTGGCAGGAGAAGAAGTTAAAGCACCAAGAATAATGAGTTGCTTGTTGCTTGTTTGTGTAAATAACATTGTTCTACAGAATTCATTTTGTAGAACTGATATGGAGTTAGAAATTAGTACCTCATGTCAAGGCGAACAATAGAAGGAGCTCTCTATCTTTATAATAAATCTCAGATTTACTTTGCTCAGTTAAAGAGCTGGATAAATTAATGAAATATATAAATCTTAAGAGTATATGTTTAATAGAGAGAGAAGAGGGGAGGGGAGGGGGGATAGTAGAGGATAGGAAAGGCAGCAAAATACAACAGACATGAGTATGTCAATATGTAAATCAGTGGAAGCGTAACTGATGTGACTCTGCAATCTGTATACGGGGTAAAAATGGGAGTTCATAACCCACTTGAATCAAAGTGTGAAATATGATATATCAAGAACTATGTAATGTTTTGAACAACCAATAAAAAAAATAAATAAATAAAGAGTATATGGTCTCTCTGTGAATGTGTACATATATTGTATTATGTAATGCCAAAGGGCTATTTTTGGCTAATAAGTTCTATGTATATATGTATACATATACATATAAACTATTTTTTAATATGAAAAAAATATACTAAACAAATTTAAAAGAGCCACTGAATTAAGTTAATGCTCAGATTAGTGCACTTTGGAGCATTTCTGGATCATCTATACTATATGATATTACGAGACATTATTATATAAAATACTTGTTTGCATAAGACACAAAACATGAATATTTTTTAAAGTTTACTTTACTTTCCAGACTTTAAAGGTGCTTTTGAAATTTAGATCTGTTTTTACTAGTTGCTATATTGTATTAAAAATTCATATAGCTAATCTTAAATCACAGGATAATTTTCTGAGAGAATAATCTTAACAAATTATTTGAGAAATATTTGTTGAGCTCATTTGTCTAATCTAAGGATGCATAATTTTAGAAAATAGAATTATTACTTTTATGGTATGCCAAATGTAGTAGAGAATCACTAATTTGTGATAGATAAATAAAATTCTGATACATTAAATGGCAAATGTGTTGTGGAGAATACAACTTAGGGAAGAAGACATGCCCTCATTAGTCACAATATATGCTGTCAAAATATTTTGACAAAAAAGTAAAAAACATAGCTTTCAAAAATAACTACTAAGTAAATGCCAATGATTTTATTCAACTTATTAATTATTGGGGAAACCATGAAAATGACAAAGTTGATTCCAAAAAGTATTTTGAGTATCTAGTTTCTTACAGTATTTTGAAAACAAGGCATGTGACATCAGATCTCCTGAGTTAAATAATGATGTTGCTAATGTTCCCTTGGACAGTAAAATACAACTTTGGCAATCATCTTTTCTTCAGAACTCTATAAGTTAACATGTAGCACAGCTGGATCTGGCTCTTGTCAAATAGGAAATATATAAAATACAATAGGAAATTCTAAAGAATTAAATAATCCTTAGGTGGACTTCTTTCACAGTCATGCTCAAATACCACATTAGAAGGACATGCAGTACTTTCATTGATTTTCAGGTTTTTGATCATTTTTATTAGTAGTATTTTATAAATATTTGATTTGTCACTTATGCTTCTATTATGTAATGCCATCTGACTATTTTTGACTAATAGGTTGTGAATAGAAATTACAATTGTCTTATATGGTGAGGTTGTATAAAGTTCCTGAATGATGCTTTAGGACTTTTCCTCCTCTGCTATGCCATTTGAGAAAGACACATATTCTATATTGTTTGCTAAAAATTGGTGGTTCCTCCATAATCCTAAATTCCTGATTGCTTTTGTGTATTAGAGACATCACCCCTTTCTATAGACTCTCAGCTCCCAAATGATAATTAACATAGAAAATAATTTGTATACTCGTCTTTGTGGCATTAATTCACTATTTTGGGGGTGTAAGCTTGTTAACACAACCTAACTAGCTTATATGATCAATGTAAAAATTATTACCAAAAGTAGGTTGACATCTTACAGCTTTGTTAACAGTTCTTTAGAACTCTATAAAAAATATTAGATGATTACCCATGTTATACAGAGCAAAATATTTAGTAAAACTCTCTAATGAAGTCCTTGGGAAGCTGCTCACGTAATCAATACAATTTTATTTTTACAGAAAGAAGTTGGAAAACTGCATGATTATAGTACATCTTTGTTGATATGTATGTGTGCCTCTGTTTGTATGTGTGCAATTTTAGTCTAATTCAATGATCACAATAATCTTAGAAGTATTATTATAATTCTTCATGTTACAATGGATGAAACTGAAATGAGAAGAGATTAAGTTTATTTTTATCTTTCAATTTCTATATCTGCGTTCAGTTTTTCTGAAAAATCTAGTGCCTTAAAGAAATGATTTTGCTTTTACTGTAAAGAAATGATAAATGTTTGAATAGATAGATATGTTTATTCTTATTTGAACATTACATGATTGTGTGCATGTATTAAAACATCACATAATATAAGACACATATGTACAGTTTTTATGTATTATTATAAAATAAATTAAAATGCCAATATATATTGTGCTTATGATTTTACATATAGAAATTTGGAAAGGTCTTGTTTGGACAGCTTTTCTCTGCTCAATACAGAGTAAAGAGGTGATTGGGGCTGGAAAAATCAAACTTCAGCTGAAGATGTCTTCCTCCGTTATACACCTGCTGCCTCACTGTTGCTGCCTCTCTGGTTATATAGAGTTTCTCCCTCCAGAGCCTTTCTGCAGCTTGCATTCTCAGAGCATGACCCTGTCTTAATGAAAGCAAAGGATGAGAGGACAATAAAGCCTTCAATTACCATCCATCAAGGAAGTCATGAATATCACCGTAAGGAAAGTTTCAAATAATATAAGAACACATAAATCTTTATAACTTATTTACATTTTTTAAAACTCTATTTTTCCATTGTGACTATCAAAAGAAATATAAAACATAAGCTTAAAATATCAGTTTGCTTTTAAGACTATAAAAGCAGAGGAGTATTAAAAGAGTGCAGCTTTACTCTGCAAACACATTTTTTTTCCCAGTGAGAGATATGTACAAAGAGATAGGATTAAGGAAAAGGGAAAAAGGAAAATCTATGTTCATAGATTCTTTGGGGAGGCAGAAAAGACTGTAAAATGAGCCAGTTCCCTGGCTTTCAGGGAACTTAACATTAATAGGGTTTTCACAGATTTCTTACCTATGCA
Source organism: Spermophilus citellus (assembly GCF_964194105.1). NCBI lineage: Eukaryota > Metazoa > Chordata > Mammalia > Rodentia > Sciuridae > Spermophilus > Spermophilus citellus. Next base: position 64,240,976 of record NC_138182.1, on the reverse strand, counting down.
AAAGAAAATTTAAAACACTCTCAATCTTACAAAACATTTACCAGTTATTTCCTTATAATATATTTTATATTTTGTGCAAGGAAAGATATCATATAATACACATGGAATGTCTGCTCTTAGCTTTCTTTGATATTTAACTCAATATGTCACCCATTCTTTTCTTGGCAAAAATCACCATTTTACAAGCCTGGAGGATACATTTTGATAGGGAGACATTGGTTTTGCTGATAAAATACTTTATTAGCAGCAGAAGGTTTCCTAAGGAAGGAGTAAAGCACTCTGCATCATCAGAGAAGAATAAGAGTGGTACTAAGCCTGGGGTTTAGAAACAGACTGTAATGGAACTGCTCTGGTTGGGGAGATAAGAAGGATAGTAGAATGAAACAGACATTATTATTACTGTGTGTATACATGTGACCAATGTGATTCTGCAACCTGTATACTCAGAAAAATGAGATATTATATTCCATCTGATTCAAATGTATGATATGTCAAGGTCATTGTACTGTCATGTGTAATTAATTAAAACAAATTTAAAAAAGATACAGTTAAAAAAAGAAAGTACTACATAAAATGCTAAAGACCTGTGCTATACCATGCTTTCAAATTCATCACCTGCTCTTCTCCCACGATGCTCAGAATGACATGAGATCAAAAACTTATAAATTGTTTATAGACTTTTTCATTTAATGCACTCATATTGTGTTTGATCATGGGTAATTGAAACTTAGGAAAATCAAACTAGAGATGAGTCAGGACAACTACATCTATACTCACTTTTGTTCCTATAAGGGCTCCCTTCACCAAATCCTTCAGATTGTAGCATTTTCCCCCTTGATTGTTGACATTTGTGAATTTATGGTTCACAGTAAAGTGTTCTAACTATAATCATTGTGTGATGAAATTTACTTTCTTACCTCATTTTTTTTTGTAAACCACCTGCAGGCTAGTGGCTTAGAAAAAATCGACTTACTCAAAATAGTTCAACTCTGTTGGCACTAGGTACAGAAATTAGGCTAAATTTTCTGATTCCATATTAAAAAATACCCAGAACGAGGAAACAATGATGCAGCTGCTTGCTCTTGAAAATGCTTTCTGAGAAAGATTAGACTATCAACTAATTAAAGTAATTTATCTATGAAGACTAACAGCTTGCCAATTAAACAGCTATGGTAGATATCATGCTCATCAAAACTCCTTGAAGATCCTTTGTTCCCTATGCCTTTCAACTCAAGGCAAACCAAGCTCTTCACAGTCCCAATATATTCTCCAAGTGTGACCCAAACTACTCAAAATACTTTGTCATTGCTCCCTCAGCATGTTTTCTACTTCAGTTTGACCTAATGGAACTGAGTCCACCAAGTGATTTTCTCCTCTTCCTAGATTATTCACACTCCTATACATCATTACTCTGATTAAAGTAAGATATTTTAATAGGTAGGTCTTAGAGGATTGTGGGCCTTCATATTAGAGACAGTTATTTTCTGAAGAAAGTTTGACAGATTATATGTAAGTGAGTTAGTTTGCTGTGCATTATAGTAACCAAAATATTTGACAAGAACAATTCAAAGGAAGGAAAGGTTATATTTTTATTAGCATTTATACTCTATGGGTTTCCTTTTTTGTTTTCTTGAATATAAAAAAAAATAGTAAACAGGTTTTTGGTTTATAAATGTCCTCTTATGATCAGAAAACAAACTACCTTTGATGGGTGGTTTTGATGCTTTCTGAATTCACATGCTGCCCTTTGGATCTAGGTATTTATTATAAATAACTACAATAAATTTAACTGATATACTAACTAGAATACATATATTTTAAATATACATTAAGAAAGATTTTTATGATGAAGGAATGAGGGATTACTCATTGAAAATCATTTTCTTGAAAAGGAAAATTTCTAGCACCTTTACAAATTAGTTCTTCGGGTAAAAATAGAACTAGGTTTTTGACAGACAGCTAATGTAGATTTCTCAACAGTGACAGAATACAAACTATAGTTACTTACACCTCTGGATTTCTTAGCCTCGCATAAAATAGAACCTTCTTATATCTGAAATGAGTTAAAAATATGAACTGGTTCCCTGATTATTTGTTTTTCATATTCTTTTACTCATCAGTTGTAGAACTCAGAGCCAGAAATCTTGATGATATCTTACAAGTAAAATACTGCCATTTTATGTATTTTTTTATGTTGAAAACATAGCTTTAAATTGGGTTAAGTGTAAGCAACTAAAATGATTATGTCTCAGCATACTCATTAGGGAATAACTTCTCATGTGAAATATTTCAAATGGAATCAGATTATATTTACCAATATTAGGTTTGAGAAGAGAAATAACCAGGATGTATGGAAAGAAACTAAAATTTCTTTCCTATGATTGATTCAGCTTCTCTAGATCTGCCACAGAACTGATATATATGGGGAAAGAAGGCAACATCTATCCTGTAGGGACTGAGATATGAAATTCATGTTCTTGTCTATTTCCCTGCACTGAATTTTACATCTACTTACATAAGCACATCATGTTTACAAAATGAGTAGTAACTCAAAGGGTCTTTTGAATTAAGGCATAGGAAATAGGGTTTTAAGTACACTTAAAGATGCACTTAAAGATTTAGAAAAGGGTAAAATTGTTTACTATCTCTTTGTGTAAGGATATATTTATCTGATGGTAACCAAAAATTCAAAGTAACAATGATGTATGTAAGTTAAAATTTTATTTCATTTTCATTTAAACAAAACATATCAAGAGATAAGTTATCCAGGTTTAACCTTTTGAAGAATCATAACAGAGAATGTGTTTATTTGTATTTTCTGATTCTTCATGGAAGATTATTTATATGCCTAGTCTGTTCTGATACATGCCACCCGTACACACACACACACACACACACACACACACACACGTTTTGATTCATTTCAATTTCATTGATCCTCATACAAATCTTCTGAAATATTATTCCTATCTTTTACCATATCTCAACTTCCCCAGCTGTATTAAATGACAAATATCAAACAAGAAAAAAAATCTTGGATACCTTTTAAGAATACCTATTTTATCTCAAAATACATTAGATATATTTTCTTTCCCTATACTTGATTTAACGTTGTATATGCACAACATAACTTCTCTTTCTAGTGCATCTAATTTTTTCTCTATGAGGGGATTTTCCAGATCTACCTCCTGTAAGCTCTTGGTTGGGCCCCAGTTAGCTAAGAGATGAAACTCTTGAGGCTAAAAGATATGACGAGGTAAATAACATTCCTAACACTGACCATAATGGAATGAAACCGAAAATCAACGATAAAAGAAGGAAGGAAAAATCATGCATCACTTGGAGAATGAACAATAGGTTACTGAATGATCAATGGGTTATAGAAGACATTAAGGAGAAAATTAAAAACTTCTTAGAGTTAAATGAAATCACAGACACAACATATCAGAATCTATGGAACACATTGAAAGCAGTTTTAAGAGGAAAATTCATTGCTTGGAGCGCATTCCTTAAAAAAAGAAAAAACCAACAAATAAACGATCTCATATATCATCTCAAAATCCTAGAAAAAGAAGAGCAAAACAACAGCAAAAGAAGTAGAAGGCAAGAAATAATTAAAACCAGAGCTGAAATTAATGAAATCAAAATAAAAGATACAATTGAAAAAATTGACAAAACCAAAAGTTGGTTCTTTGAAAAAATAAATAAAATTGACAGACCCTTAGCCATGCTAATGAAGAGAAGAAGAGAGAGAACCCAAATTACTAGCATACGGGATGAAAAAGGCAATATCACAACAGACACTTCAGAAATACAGAAGATAATCAGAAATTACTTTGAATCCTTATACTCCAATAAAATAGAAGATAGTGAAGGCATCAATAAATTTCTTAAGTCATATGATCTGCCCAGATTGAGTCAGGAAGATATAGACAGCCTAAACAGACCAATAACAATAGAGGAAATAGAAGAAACCATCAAAAGACTACCAACTAAGAAAAGCCCAGGACCGGACGGGTATACAGCAGAGTTTTACAAAACCTTTAAAGGGGAACTAACACCAATACTTTTCAAGCTATTTCAGGAAATAGAAAAAGAGGGAGAACTTCCAAAGACATTCTACGAGGCCAACATCACCCTGATGCCTAAACCAGACAGAGACACTTCAAAGAAAGAAAACTACAGACCAATATCTCTAATGAACCTAGATGCAAAAATCCTCAATAAAATTCTGGCGAATCGGATTCAAAATCATATCAAAAAAATTATACACCATGATCAAGTAGGATTCATCCCTGGGATACAAGGCTGGTTCAATATACGGAAATCAATAAATGTTATTCACCACATCAATAGACTTAAAAATAAGAACCATATGATCATCTTGATAGATGCAGAAAAAGCATTCAACAAAGTACAGCATCCCTTTATGTTCAAAACTCTAGAAAAATTAGGGATAACAGGATCATACCTCAACATTGTAAAAGCAATCTATGATAAGCCACAGGCCAGCATCATTCTGAATGGAGAAAAATTGAAGGCATTCCCTCTAAGATCTGGTACAAGACAGGGATGCCCTCTCTCACCACTTCTGTTCAACATAGTCCTCGAAACACTGGCCAGAGCAATTAGACAAACGAAAGAAATTAAAGGCATAAAAATAGGAAAAGAAGAACTTAAATTATCACTATTTGCAGACGATATGATTCTATACCTAACAGACCCAAAAGGGTCTACAAAGAAACTCTTAGAGTTAATAAATGAATTCAGCAAAATGGCAGGATATAAAATCAACACACATAAATCAAATGCATTCCTGTATATCAGCGACAAATCCTCTGAAACGGAAATGAGGACAACTACTCCATTCACAATATCCCCCCAAAAAATAAAATACTTGGGAATCAACCTAACAAAAGAGGTGAAAGACCTATACAATGAAAACTACAGAACCCTAAAGAGAGATATAGAAGAAGACCTCAGAAGATGGAAAAATATACCCTGCTCATGGATAGGCAGAACTAACATCATCAAAATTGCGATATTACCAAAAGTTCTCTATAAGTTCAATGCTATCCCAATCAAAATCCCAACAGCATTTCTTGTAGAAATAGATAAAACAATCAGGAAATTCATATGGAATAATAAAAGACCCAGAATAGCAAAAACAATGCTAAGCAGGAAGTGTGAATCAGGCGGTATAGCGATACCAGACTTCAAACTATACTACAGAACAATAGTAACAAAAACAGTATGGTACTGGTACCAAAAGAGGCGAGTGGACCAATGGTACAGAATAGAAGACACAGTAACCAATCCACAAAACTACAACTATCTTATATTTGATAAAGGGGCTAAAAGCATGCAATGGAGGAAGGATAGCATCTTCAACAAATGGTGCTGGGAAAACTGGAAATCCATTTGCATCAAAATGAAACTAAATCCCTTTCTCTCGCCATGCACAAAAGTTAACTCAAAATGGATCAAGGAGCTCGATATTAAATTAGAGACAAGGCGTCTGATAGAAGAAAAAGTCGGCTATGATCTACATACTGTGGGGTCAGGCCCCAAATTCCTCAATAGGACACCCATAGCGCAAGAGTTAACAACTAGAATCAACAAATGGGACTTACTCAAACTAAAAAGTTTTCTCTCAACAAAAGAAACAATAAGAGAGATAAACAGGGAGCCTACATCCTGGGAACAAATCTTTACTCCACACACTTCAGATAGAGCCCTAATATCCAGAGTATACAAAGAACTCAAAAAATTAGATAATAAGATAACAAATAACCCAATCAACAAATGGGCCAAGGACCTGAACAGACACTTCTCAGAGGAGGACATACAATCAATTAACAAGTACATGAAAAAATGCTCAACATCTCTAGCAGTCAGAGAAATGCAAATCAAAACCGCCCTAAGATACCATCTCACTCCAGTAAGATTGGCAGCCATTATGAAGTCCAATAACAACAAGTGCTGGTGAGGATGCAGGGAAATGGGTACACTTGTTCATTGTTGGTGGGACTGCAAATTGGTGCAGCCAATTTGGAAAGCAGTATGGAGATTTCTTGGAAAGCTGGGAATGGAACCCCCATTTGACCCAGCTATTCCCCTTCTCGGTCTATTCCCTAAAGACCTAACAAGAGCATGCTACAGGGACACTGCTACATCGATGTTCATAGCAGCACAATTCACGATAGCAAGATTGTGGAACCAACCTAGAAGCCCTTCAATAGATGAATGGATTAAAAAATGTGGCATTTATACACAATGGAGTATTACTCTGCAATAAGAAATGACAAAATCATAGAATTTGGAGGGAAATGGATGGCATTAGAGTAGATTATGCTAAGCGAAGCTAGCCAATCCTTAAAAAACAAATGCCAAATGTCTTCTTTGATATAAGGGGAATAACCAAGGACAGGGTAGAGATGAAGAGCTTGAGAAGAAGATTAACATTAAACAGGGATGATAGGCGGGAGGGAAAGGGAGAGAGAAGGGAAATTGCATGGAATTGGAAGGTGAGCCTCAGGGTTATACACAATTACATATAAGAGGAAAGGAGGGGTAGGAGAAAAATTATACAAGTGGAAGAAACGATTTATAGTAGAGGGGGTGGAGAGAGAGAAGGGGTGGGGAGGGGAGGGGGGAGGGGGGATAGTGGAGAATGGGATAGACAGCAGAATACATCAGTCACTAGAAAGGCAATTTGTAAATCAATGGAAATGTAACTGATGTGACACAGCAATCTGTATACGGGGTAAAAATGGGAGTTCATAACCCACTTGAATCAATCTGTGAAATATGGTATATTAAGAACTATGTAATGTTTTGAACAACCAACAATAAAATAAAAAAAATAACATTCCTAAATTTTGATTTGTTCTAATCCAAATTTTATAGTTGTTATATTGTAATACAGCATCAAATTAACATAATTAACTTTAATACAATTACAATATTTATAAAGACTTTTAAAAATGATCATACCTATGTGTTAAAAATGACTTATGATAAAATTTAGTCAGAAATAAAATAATGATATGAATTGGTAAACAGCAAATCTATCTATATGTAAGTTTTAGAATGTGAGTGAACATACGAAACAAAGATGAGATCAAAAGAATAAAAATACATACCATAACTGAGTGAAAAATCAAAACTTACCACTGAATAGAGTAGCCCACACAAATGAGTAGGAGAGTTATAAAAGGCTGCTACATGACAGAGCTTCTTATTTTCCTAAATTAAACAAAGCCAACTCTAAGCTTGTATTTTTTTTTTTCCAGGCAGGGGAGTAGATAATGTAATTGCACACATTTTGGAGACACTAGGTATTCTATTGACAACTTTTCGTTCATTGGTGATACACCAGTTCCAGAAAGATTAAACAGTTTCTAGTGTTTGTGAAGAACATTCTGTTTTCAGTTTATAATTGTGGATATTTAGCTGATCTTTAGCCAGACCCACATAGTTCAGTTTGAAGGTAATTTGTGGGAATGGTACTATTTACTCCTGACCAAATTAGGTGTATGAAGAGATTGCCACTTTGTAGTGACAATAACTAGAGTCTCTTCACTTTGGGACATCAGACAAGAATCTTAACACTCCCAGATACCCTCTCCTTTACATGAATAAAATTAAGAAAGCTTCATGCATTAGGACCTGTAATTCCATCACTGTTGGAAACACCTTACCATGCAACATTATATCCTACTCTCAGGAAAGCTCGATTTTCCCTGCAATGTTTTTCTCTTTTGTGCTTCCCCCTGGTGCATTAATCCTTTTCTACCAAAACCAGAGAAAGAGTAAATGGTTGTCGTATTTATATGGGGCAATGTTGGTTTTCAATCTTAAAAAACAAAATCTGTTTATACTATATGGAGTCAAGAACTTAGATTTAGTATTGACAAGAACAAACTCCATATTGGAAAGAGAGGCAGAAGAAACACTGAAACACCTCAGATTTGGAAGAGATTATCCAGCACTGAGAAACATGCATACTTATTCTCTCTCTCTCTCTCTCTCTCTCTCTCTCACACACACACACACACACACACACACACACACACACATTCATGCGAGCATGCACCAAGAACCATTCAGTGAATTGTTCTCCCAAAGGAAGCTGAGACTGATAATCAGATGAAGACAGAAATGTTGAGAGCAGATTATTAAGATAAGAGTATTCTGAAGAGACAGGAGATTACGCTAAGAAAGTCAAAACTGTAACCTGTTCAGAATCAAAAGCCCAGAAAGTCAGAGATTCACAGTTCTTAACTGTTCTATAGCAACACAAGTATATGGAAATAAATTTTGGTTGTGAGGCACAAGAAACATTGTAAAAGAAAAAAAAATTGAGGAGTAGAGGGAGATCGTTAAAATATACCTCTGTTTTGAAGTTTCTGTTTTTCAACCCGAATTGGGTGATAAGGAAGAATCCCTCTTCTTGAAGAACACCCCAGCGAAGGCTTTCTGCAATGGACTTGATAGAACATTTTCACACTAGAACATCACCTAAGAAACGTCCTGAAATTGCTTCAGCACATAAATTGTTAAAAAGGAACAAAAATAGAGCAATAGGTTCATAATGTGAGTTTTAATTATTTCCCAATTATTAATTTGAGAGGAATGAGAATTCTCATTCTCTCATTTATTATTTTTTGAACACTGATGCACAGAAATAATCACTCTAAACAGCTAACCAATCATAAACAGATACAAGATATAAATTATTTGATCAATATTTGTTGGTAGAACATTGAGAAACTAGCCTTGGCAAGCAATATTGTACTAGCCTGGAACACAGAAATGTACAATACATGAAAAACTTTTATATTTGTAATATACAGTCTGGTAAGGGGAGGGATTTGGGAAATGATCTCATGAGAATCAATCATGTATAACTGGTCAGTGAGAAGCAAGTATGTTGGAAAGGGAAAAAGGAATCAATCCCAATTAAGGATTTAATTATTATTATAATGAGAAGAGATTTTCAGATTAAAATAGGTATTGGTTTTGTTTGTTTGTGTTTTTGTTATTGGGGATTGAACCCAGGAACACTTAATCACTGAGCGACAACTTCAGCATTTTTAATTTTTTTTTTGAGACAGGGTCTAGCTAAGTTGCTATGACTGACCTCAAACTTGAGATCCTCCTGCCTGCCTCCATCTCTGGGGTTATAGGTGTGCATGCCCAACTAACAGGTATTATCCATGAGTATGTAATTTATAATTCATGCAGATATCCAATTTAATGAATGAAACATATTTAATCTGCCATATTTTTTATTTTCAAATCATCTACAGTAAAATTTTTAAAGTCTTCACATGGTAAATTCCCCAGGTAACTTAATACTCTGGGATAGCAAACTAGGAATACCCAACTCTGTTTGATACTGAGATCCTAAAGCCAGGGCAGACTTGATTACCTATAATTTAATAATATCTAAAAAGACATTAGTAAGATCAAGATGAAGTTCATCTTTTACAATCAATTGAGGCTTGTTAATAAATGTTGCTATAAATATAAAATTATTTTTAACCTAAAATTTAAATTACTGGTACCCAAAGCCTTTGTATTTAAAGCAGATTATACACACACAACCACACACACACACACACACACACACACACACACCTCTTCTGTGTGTATATATATAATTATATATAAATTGTCTTTAACTATTGTAGTATTTTTTGAGTTATCAATTCTGAATAAATTAAGCTAAATTTGACCTGTAAGAAAAGATATGACTCCATGTATAATATGAATGAGTTAGTCTCTACAAATGATGTTTCTTGATTTTGTGGATAATTGTCATTCTTTATTTAATAATTATCTAAGTTACTATCCCCGTAATCATCTGCCCCTTACTATTTATCCAGCAGCTTGATGATTTCAACAATTTTTATGTTTCTCTGGAAAACTCACAGTCAACATCTTCATTCCTAGAGTCACCATTACTGAGGTAAAAGAATGATTTAATAAGAGGATGTCTGTCCTCCAACTCCTTCATGCCTTGTTCTTTGACACTATTTATTCAATAAATATTTAAGGACTTCCTGATTCAATTCAATTTCTGCCATCTCTATTATCCAGTGGTCTTTTCTATTGTCAGTGGGAAGTTCAGACTCTTCCCCTATTGCAACATTATCTCATCTATGGCAACAGTCCCCAAATGAAGTCTATCATATTGTTTTTAACAAGATTCAGAATAATTGTTTAATTACAGTTCCATGTCCATGTGAATAGCTACCAAGTCACTCTCCCAAGCTGATATCACTGTCTATTTTCTTTTTTCCTGATACAGGTCATCTCCACTAATCATCAGGTTAAAAAAAATCATAATTTTCTTCTAGATATTTTATATGGAGTCTTTGTTAGAGAAGGTTTTTAATGTTCAGGCTTGCAATTTTATAATTTTAGTATCATTGTGGACATAATAATTCCTCATCTTCCTCTTTATCTGTGTTTTTTTTTTTTAATAGTACTAGAGATTGTACCCAGGGGTGCTCCACCACTGAGCAATATCCCCAGTCCTTTATCTTTCATCTTTAGACAGGGTCTTGCTAAATTTCCAAGACTGTCCTGGAATTTGTAACACTCCTACTTCAGCATCCCAAGTAGCTGGGATTGTAGGTACGTGCCACCACATCCAGCATGGACATAATCCCAACATGTTCCAGTTCAAATTTAGGTGTATCACTTGTATGATAAGATGTATCATATCTTCTACATCTCTTTACCCCTTTTCCTCACCCTGCTTCCTCTTTAATTCAAGACTTTGTCAATCCATGTTGGAAAATTTCATTACCCTATTTATTGGTTGAACTTTTTATATTTTTTTAACTTTTTCTTTTATATTCCTATAAATTCTATCAGTTTATTTTTCACAAAGTATAAATTTTAATCTCATCACTTCTTGATGAAATTCTTCTGTTGTTCCCAGTGCTTAAAGATGTGTTTCTCAAGGTGGTATGCAAACAGTTAGTGGTATCTAAACTAACATTTGATAAACATGTATCTTTAGAAATATTATTATAATTCACACTAGTTAAGATGCACACTACTTTAACATATAATAAATGCAATAATATTGTTACGGTTTCCATATTAGATGTCCCCCAAAAGCTCATGTGTGAGACAATGCAAGGAAGTTTAGAGATGAAGATTGGGTTATGAGAGTTTTAACCTAATCAGTGCATTAATACCCTGATAGGGATTAACTGGATGGTAATTGTAGGCAAGGAGGGTTGGGCTGGAGGAAGTGGATACCTAGAAGCATGGCTTTAGGTTTTATATTTTGTCCTTATTGAGATGAACAGTCTCTCTCTCTCTCTCTCTCTCTCTCTCTCTCTCTCTCTCTCTGCTTCCTAATGCAATGTGCTGAACCGCTTTCTTCTACCATAGTCTTCTGCCATTGATGTTCTGCCTTACCTCAGACCCAGAGCTATAGAGTTGATCATCTATGAACCGTGAGCCTCCAAATAAACTTCTTCTCCACTAATTGTTCTTGTCAGGTCTTTTGGTCACAGCAGTGAAAAATCTGATTGAAATATAAGAATATAATAATGCTAGTTTCTGTGCAATGTCACCACACGTTTTTTCTTAATAATTCACCAGTTTATTACTTCACAATACTTGACAGCTGTTTAGTGGCTAAAGCCAGGCATTCTAAGTACAGTCAGTGAGATAATGGATTCCTGCTACATAAACTCAAAATATTATTCATTTATGTACTCTTTGCCAAATTATGTAATGTCTTATACTTCAAATTTTCAATTTATAAAATGAAAATGATTATAGAATCTCCCTGATTTAGTTGTTATAAGATATGAATGTGAGAGTGTCTGCAAGTTAGAATGCTAACTAGCAATCACTGGGTGATTAAAATTACTGTCAGTTATTAGTATTATGACCCTGTGTAAGAATTTACAATTTAAAATCTAAAATTTGCATTGCGATCTGGTTTTGATTGTTTTGTTTTCTCTTTCTTTCTTTTTGTTGAGCCACTCTTGGGCCAGTGCTGAAAATAAAAGATTTTAAAAGTGAAAATTTTAGAAACAAAAACAAAAATTCACATTGGTATGTAAAGAACAGACTTATCATAATATCCCAGAAGAAAATCCACATGAGGTCCTTAATAATGCCATTATAATTTCCAATCATAAAAAGATCGGGGCAATACATTTTTGATCTTCAGTTTTGTGAAGAGATAAGTCAAACTAACATGCAACTTCTCTCTCATTGTGAAACTCATTGGCTTCCAAAGAATAACATCTTCATCTGCTTAATTCATGGGAATAACTTCATTTTTCAAAATGAAATATTCAACCAATGATATATAGAGTTCACATAGATAAGGAAATGTAGCAAATTGTCATGTCATTTGAACCAACTAAATTTCTTCTTACAAAACAAATTTATATCGAACAGACACATAAAAGTGATAATTGTATAACTCAAATTATGTAGTTAAAGTTTTGGTTATAGTGAGTTAGGTGCCTTATATTATTTAAAATACATGGTTATGAATGTATCTGAAAAATCATAAAATCTATTTTGAATATTAAGAAAATTATCTTTACTTTTTATCATATTTGATGGCAGATATAAGTGGAAAAAGATTAGTTTTTCAATATTTTCTGGGTGTTTCCAAGTTAAATATATTTGGGAAAAATTAGATCATTGGGCATTGTTTCATATCTATATGAAAATAATTTTTTACAAATAATTTATAAATATTTTTGAAAAAGATTTTCTGGAATTCAACTGTCATAAAAGTTGACTAAGCCTTTTTGATAGTTTGTTTTGAAACAATTTTATTTACAAAAAAGATGCAAAGATAGAGTCCTAATATATCTCTCACTCAACTTTACCAATATTAATATATTACATAATCATGATGTAAATATCAAAATTATGGGATTAACATTAGCACGTGCCTAATGTGGCACATGAGGAGAGTGCACCGCATTAACTAAGCTATGTGTTTATCCCAGCTTTTCTAATTTCACCCATCCCTACCCAACAATTTATATTCAGTTTTCATCCCCCTTAGTCTTCTCCACTCAGTGACAATTCCATGGTTGTCTTGTACTCCATCTTGGTTTCCCCAGACATCCTTGATGATTTATTTTTTAATTTGCATGTAATGAGTTTTAACTCATTCTTTAAAGCGTACTGTTTTAAAAATTGTCAAGAGAGCATATGATCATCAATCCACCAGCATAATACCCCAGAGAATAGTTCTGTCATCCCTGAAAGCTCTTCTGTAATTATCCTCTTTCCAATTTAGAACTAATCTGTTTTCTGTTCCAATATGTTTGCCTTTTCCAGATTTGAATGGAATCATAAGTAGGTAGCACTGGGGTTTGGCTCTTTCTCTCAGCAAAATGCATTTAACATTCAATTATGTTGTCTGAATCAGCAGTTTTTCCCTTTTCATTGCTGAACGATATTTCATTATATGTTTTCTCATGGTTCATTTAGTCCTTCATCTTTGAGAGATACCTGACTTGTTTTCAGATTGGAGTTAGAGAGCTCTTATAAATATTCAAAAACAAGTTTTTGTCTTTGAACTCCATAAGAAGAAAACAAATATCTCAATTTAAAATATTGTAAAAATTTGAGAAAGCAATTTACCAGAGAAGTTATTCTAATAACAAGCACATAATAAGATTCTCAACATCATAAGTTACTATGAAAATAAAAATATAACTACAATGATGGGTCACCACATCTCTTATGAAGAATTGAAAGGTAATTGACTATCCAAAATGCTGCTGTATGTGCTGTACATGATTGATCTTTATGTTTATCAAAGTAGCTAAAACTTCTAAGATGAACATAGAGAAGTGAGGAGGGGATCTTTTGCCTTCTGCCCTATCATTGGGAGAAAACACCATCTCTCATTAAGTATGGTGTTATCTGCAGGTTACATGTGGATGAACTTTAATAGTTTAAGGGTTTCTTTCATTCCCAGTGTGTGGAGTATTTTCATTATGAACATAAAATAAATTTTGTCAAATGCTTTTTCTTCACTTACTGAGAAGATATAGTTTATCTTCCTTATTATGTAAATATAATGAATAACATTGACTTCTGAATCTTAAATTACCCTTGTGCACTTAGAATAAACTGTACTTAGTCACAATGCATATTCATTTTTACATATTGCTGAATTCAATTAGTAAATACTTTGTTCAGAATATTTCTATTTAGATTGATGATAACTATTGGTCTGTAGATTATTTTTTTAAAAAAAATAAGTTTTACTGTGTATTTCTAAGCCACAGAATATGATATTATGGATATATATAGATAGAACAAAAGGGTTTACTACATGGAAGCAAATTAACTCATCTATCATCTCACAAAATTACCCATTTTTTTGGCATTATGGCAAAGGCAACTATATTGTACGCATTTAGCATGAGTTCCATATACAGTATAATTTTATTATCTATAGTCCTCATGTTGTACATTTATTATCTATAGTCCTCATGTTGTTCATTATGTATATCTGCTACTTTGTATCCACTGAATTTTACCTCTCCATTTATTCCTTCTGTTCCACCCTCAGTAATGACTATTTTCTTCTTTTTCTCCATACATTTGAATTTTGTATTTTAGACTCCACATATAAGTGAGATTGTGAATTTATTTTTCCTTTCTGAATCTTGCTTATTTCACTTACCATAACATTATCTGGGCCTATACATGTTTGCATTGTTAGGTTATGCAAAAGGCAAGACCTTATTTTGTTTAGGGCTAAATAATACTCTGTCTATTTATGTACCCAGTTTTTTTTCCCATTTACCCACTGACAATTCAGTTGTTTACTAATTTTGGTTAATGCAAATGATACTGTAACAAAAATGGAAATGAAGATGCTATTTTTTTAAATATGTACACCAGATTTCATACTTTGGGAATTGTTATATTTTCAATCTTAACTTCTTCCAAAGGTTAAAGGCTTGTTTGTGAGCCTGTCGTGCTACTGGGAGGTGATAAAATTTTCAAGAGGAGGGGCCTAGTTGAAGGAAGTTAACTAGGTCATTGAAAGCATGTTCTTGAAGGTGATACTATTAACCTAACTCCTTTCTCTCTCTCTCTCTCTCTCTCTCTCTCTCTCTCTCTCTCTCTCTCTCTCTCTCTCTCTCTCTCTCTCCCCCCCTCCTTCCCTCCCTCCCTCTCTTTAAATAAAAATTTTCTTGCTTCCATAAAAGGTAAGTGGTGAGTCTATTGTCTACTCCATACCATAGTGCTTTATCTTGCCATGAAACCAAAATGAATGGCTCCAGCTGACCATGGACTGAAAATCTCTGAAATTGTGAGTTTAAATAAACTTTTCTTCGTTATAATTTTGTTTATCTCAGATACTTTGCCATAGCTCTTGAAACTGACTAATACAAAAAACTTAATCCTCTAAATCATATATTAATGCTCTAAAGAGGTAGAATTTTGAGGAGGTGAATGGATCTCAAGAGCTGTGTTCTCATGAGAGGATCAATTCAATCACAGATGGGTTATTGAGAGAGTGATTTTGTTGTAAAAGTAAGCTTTCTCTGTCATGCTTGTTCTGCATAGCCATGTGATGTCTTACACTGCCTCTGGATTCTACAGAGTCTCCAGCAACAAGGTCTTCACTAGATGTAGATGTTGACCTTGGACTTTCCAGCCTCAAGAACTGAAAGAAACAAATGTCTTTTCTTTATAATTTACCCATTTTCAGATATTCTATTATAATGACAAAAATGGACAAGACACTAGTTATCTTTATGAAGTAATGAGTTTATTCCCTTTGGGCACATGCCTTGAAACAGCCTTGAGGGAGGGTCATGTTGCAGTTCTATCTTTAATTTCTTTAAAATTCTCCATATTATTTATCATAATTGCTACACTGATATAAATTCTCACCAACAGTGTATAAAACTTTTCTTTCCTCCACATCATTACCATCATTATATATTGATTATTTGATGATCGCCTTCCTAACAGGTCTAACATAGTATTGCATAATGGTTTTGATTTTCATTTCTCTGATGATTAATGAACTTAAGAAATTTTTTATACTTATTGGCCATTTTTTATGTATTATTTTGGGTAAGATCTATTCAAATATTTTGCAATTTTTAAAGTCGGGTTGGGTTATTTATTTCTCATGGTTCATTATATAATCTTGAAGAATTAATGATTTAAAGAATAACATAATGACCATTTTTATCCCTGATGACATTCCTGTTCAAAGTATACTTTTTTGATATTAATATAGCTAGTCCAGCTTTCTTTTGTATAGTATTAGCAGGGTATTTTTCTCTATCATTTGACTTTTGGCCTAATAGTTCTTATGTTTAAAGTATTTTGTACACAGCATGTAGTTGAGTTTTGCCTTTATTTTTAATCCAATCTATTTTTATCTTACTTATTGTTATTAACTATTTAAATATTCTTCACTAAGTGGTAAAGTTCATAAGGAATATATTTTGTGTTATTAAAATTTTATTCTTTGGGGGCTGGGGTTGTGGCTCAGTGGTAGCATGCTCGCCTGGCATGCATGAGGCACTGGGCTCAATCCTCAGCACCACATAAAAACAAATGTGTCCGCCTAAAGCTGCTGAGGGCCATTACCAAGTAGGAAATTTCCTTGCCAGCGTACCCCATGTTAATTTCGCTGTTGACATTGCATGTTAGGTGACCCTGCCCAAGGACGAGGGTGGATCCAGGATTAGGGTGTATCCTGCAGTTTGAGGAAGTATCCCAATCCTTGGGTTTAGGGCGTTCCCGGTTTAAGACAAGGCGTTCCCAGTTTAAGACCTTGGATTTTAGGGAAGTTCGATGTTGAGGATTATTGCTGCTGGAATTAGGGCGTTCCTGCTGCCTAAGCTCCTGTTGAACTCTCGTGAGATTCAGAGAGCATTTTGGGAAATAAGCCTCGTGGAGTAGGTGAATTGGGCGGCAGCAGAACTGGGATTGCCCCAGAACGTGTGTGGAGGCCGGTGTGAGTTCGGGAATAAAGAATTGCTGTTTGAATCTACAAAGCTGTGTGGTGGCTCGTGATTCTGTGCCCAGCCAAGACTGCGGCATTTGGTGGCCCGTACGCGGAGCGTCTGAAACTTGGAGGTAAGTGAAATTCCTCGCCCCTGAGGGAAGGCGAGAGAATGGGTGACTATTTTAAAAAACAATGTGTTCTTGTTTTGATTTATTTCGTTTTTGTTTCAAGCTGCCTGTCCCTAGAAATTTCTCAGGCAAACTGGGAAAAATGGATGGCTGAAGGTTTGAAGTTTGTCAGCCCAGAGAAAGAGAAAATTGATACAGCGAATTTTTATTCAGTTTTTGTTTCATTCAGTTTCGGTTTTGTTCTGTGTTATCTTATTGGGTTGCGTTATTCTTATAGAAGATTAGAAATTAGTAAAAAAGAAACCGAAAAGGTGTTAAGCAAAGTGTTAGAGATTCAGACCATGGAGAAAGACATTTTAGATCAAGCAAAAGAGAAGGTCTCTCGAGCTAGTCAGACAGAGGAAGAAAATTTAAAGGAAAAGGGGTTATTAGGAAAAAGGCCACAACAAGAGGCTGTTACTAACTCCGTTTTATTACCAGAGGGCGTAATTCAACCAACAGCCCCACCGATGGAAACAGCTGAGTGGCCCTCAAACCCCGTAGTTGATAAGTGGGATCCTGAGACAGGACCTCAAAGATTAGCATGCCCTGTACTTGAACAGGTAGGAGGGCAGCGAATTCACCGTGCTTTAGATTTTAAAACAGTGAAGCAGTTAAAGGAGGCTGTAACAACCTACGGTCCCCAAGCTCCCTTCACGGTAAGCATGGTCGAATCCATTATTAACTTGGACATGACGCCAGCAGATTGGGCTAGCATGTGTAAATCTGTGCTAAATGGAGGACAATATTTGTTATGGAAAGTTGCCAATGAGGAATTTTGCACGGAGACAGCTAGGCGAAATGCAGCAGCCGGGTACCCTCAAAGAAATCTAGAAATGCTTTTAGGAAAAGGACCTTATGAGGGTCAACGGCAACAAATTGAATATGATCCTGCTGTATATGCACAAATTGCTGTAGACGCAGTTAGGGCATGGAAGACTTTACAAGGACATGGAGATTCACAAGGTCAGCTATCTAAGGTAATACAGAGACCTAATGAACCTTACGCTGACTTTGTAGATAGGCTTATTCAAACAGCCGCCAAAATTTTTGGGGATACAGATCAAGCAATGCCATTAATAAAACAACTTGCTTATGACCAAGCGAATCGTTGCTGCAGAGAGGTTATTAGACCATGGAGACATGAAGACTTAAATACATATATTAAACTATGTAGAGATATTAATGAACAAGGGCAAGTCTTGGCAGCTGCAGTACAACAGGCTTTAGATGCCAGGCCAGAAACATGCTATAATTGCGAACAAACAGGACATTTTAAAAGGAGTTGCCCTATAAGAGGAGGGTTTAACAAAACTAGGTATCAAAGGAGTAGAATACCAGGTATTTGCCCACGATGCCGTAGAGGGAGACATTGGGCTAATGAATGCCGTTCTCAAACCACCATAGAAGGTACTCCGTTATCAAAAAACAGACAAGGATCAGGTATTTACCCACAATATCGTGGAGAAAGGCATCAGGCTTCATTGCCAAAAAACGGAGTGAGGGGCCCAATGCTCCGGGGCCCAAAACCACAAATATACGGGGCAGTGGAGGAACCCAGCAACACCATCAGGGTGGTGCCCAGGACACATTGTCCATTAAATCCCTCATCAGACAAACCCGAGGGAGCGCAGGGTTGGACATCTGCGCCTCTGCCAGAGCAGTATTAACTCCAGAGATGGGAGTTCAAATTATTCCTACAGGAGTAAAAGGACCTCTTCCCCAAGGAACAGTAGGCTTATTATTGGGACGTAGTTCATCTACATTAAAAGGACTTATGATAAGTCCTGGGGTAATTGATCCCGATTATGTAGGTGAAATAAAAATTATAGCTAGTTCTCCAGGAGGTATATCAGTAATTTCACCTGGAGATAGAATAGCACAGTTGTTAATAATACCCAGCCTACATAATAAGTTCTCTAGTCATAATGTAGAAAGAGGTTCTAAGGGATTAGGCTCCACAGGTGTAGACTGGGCTATGTTGTCTTTAAATTTAGATTCTCGCCCGATGCTAAAACTAAATATTCAAGGGCACGAGTTTAATGGGCTACTGGACACAGGTGCTGACCTTAGCATTATATCTCGTCGAGAATGGCCAAAACATTGGCCATTACAACAAGCCACTCAAACGCTTCGAGGCCTAGGAGTGGCTATTAATCCCCATAGAAGTTCTATGGTATTAGATTGGAAGGATCCTGAAGGATGTGAAGGAACTATACAACCATATGTTTTGGATCACCTTCCTATTAATCTATGGGGACGAGATGTCCTGGATCAACTAGGTTTGATGTTAACAAATAACATCAATTCTAATGCGCCCACTACTAGGGCTAGACAAGGTGTTAAGAAAGAAAAAAGATTAGGAAAGCAAGAACAAGGTTTAGCAGCACCAATTCAATTAGATCAAGGAACAGACAGACATGGGTCGGATTTTCAGAAAGGGCCACTGAGACAATCAAAATTACTTGGAAATCAGAAAGACCAGTGTGGGTTCCTCAGTGGCCCTTGACTAAAGAAAAGATACAAGTAGCCCATGATCTGGTCAAACAACAATTAGCGGAAGGACATTTACAACCTTCTGTATCTCCCCATAATACTCCCATTTTTGTCATCAAAAAGAAATCGGGTAAATGGAGATTATTGCAAGATTTAAGAGCCATTAATAATGAGATGGTTATTATGGGACCTGCTCAATCAGGGATTCCTCAATTGTCTGCTTTACCAAAAACGTGGCATGTTTTATCTATAGATATTAAAGATTGTTTTTTTTCGATTCCAATTCATCCCGAGGATAGTCCACGTTTTGCATTTACTATCCCTGCATTAAATCATGAAGGTCCTGATGAGAGATATGAGTGGAAAGTACTCCCTCAAGGTATGGCTAACAGTCCAACTATGTGTCAAATCTATGTAAATAAAGCAATCCAGCCACTTAGAAATCAAAATCCTGAACTAAAAATATTTCACTATATGGATGATGTATTATTAGCACATAAAGATAAAAACATATTGCTGGAATGTTATGCCACACTTACGAACTTATTAAAAAATTATAATCTAGAGATAGGAATAGATAAAGTACAATTAAATTTTCCAATTAATTATTTAGGAGTTCTATTATCCTCAACCATGGTCCGTCCACCGAAAATTCAAATACGAGTAGATCAACTCAAATCACTCAACGATTTTCAAAAGTTATTGGGAGACATAAATTGGATAAGGCCTTATCTAGGCATACCAACAGGAGAGTTGGGACCTTTATTTGATATTCTAAAGGGTCCATCAGATCCTAATTCACCCCGAATGTTAACTCCTAAAGCTAGAAAGGCATTAAAAATTATTGAAACTTATATGGAAAATATGCATTTAGATAGAATTGATATAAGTTTCCCTTTATTATTTATTGTACTACCAACAAAAAATATTCCTACAGGAGTATTTTGGCAAGAAGGTCCATTATTGTGGATACATTTATCTTATTCTCCTAACACTATTCTTACTAGGTATCCTGAGGCTGTAGGACAATTAATACTCAAAGGAATAAGAGCAGCAAAAGGAGTGTTTGGAATTTCTCCCAATAAAATTATTACTCCATATACTATGGATCAAATTGATGAGTTAGCTAATGAGCTAAATACTTGGGCAATAATCATGTGTAAATCTAATGTTTCATTTGATAATCATTTGCCATCGAATCCTTTGTTGTCTTTTTGGTCTAAGCATCCTGTAATTTTTCCTAAAATGACAAGGAAAACACCTATCATGAATGCTCCAAATATATTCACTGATGGGTCTAATAATGGTACAGCAGCTGTAGTTACCCCTGATCAAACTTTTACGTTTTTAGTACCCAAACAATCAGCTCAAAAGGTAGAGCTTAATGCAGTTTTACAAGCTTTTGTGATGTTCAAAGATTCTGTATTTAATTTATTTTCTGATAGTCAATATATAGTTAATGCTATTAATTCCCTTGAAGATGCTGGTAGGATTTCCCCTTCCTCTACTGTTTTTTCTTTGTTTTCCACTATACAAAGTCTAATATGGGACAGAAAAGATCCATTCTTTATAGGACATATTAGGGCACATACAGGATTGCCTGGAGCCCTTAGTTTGGGCAATGATTTAGCAGATAAAACTACACATGACGTACATATTTTCTCTACATTAGAAGAAGCTACAAATTTTCATAAAAGGTTTCATGTCAATGCTAATACTTTACAAAAGCGTTTTAAAATAACTAAGGAACAAGCCAGGCATATAATAAAACAATGTCAAAATTGTGTGACCTTTCTACCACAAGTTAATCTTGGAGTCAATCCTAGAGGACTGATACCTAACCATATTTGGCAGATGGACGTCACACACTTGCCAGAATTTGGAAAATTAAAATATTTACATGTTACAGTTGATACTTCTTCTGGATTTTTGATGGGCTCCCTTCATGCCGGAGAAAAAACTAAAGATGTTATAGCTCATTGCTTACAAAATTTTGCCACTGTGGGTGTTCCTAAACAGTTAAAAACTGATAATGGTCCTGGTTATACATCTGCCTCTTTTAAACAATTTTGCTCATCATTCGGTATTACTCATATAACAGGAATCCCATACAATCCACAGGGACAAGGCATAGTTGAAAGACCTCATCAAACTATTAAAACGTACCTATTAAAGCAAAAAGAGGGAATTGGTAAGGGGTATATATCCCCCAAAGATAAACTTAAAATAACCCTTTTTACTCTAAACTTTTTAAATTTGGATTCATCAGGACTTAGTGCTGCGGAAAGACATATGTATCCGAAAAATGTACATAAGCCTAAGGTACTTTGGAAAGATGTTCTAACAGGACAATGGAAAGGTCCTGATCCAGTTATTGTCTGGAATCGGGGTTCCGTCTGTGTTTTTCCGCAGGGAGAACAGCAGCCGATTTGGATTCCAGAGAGATTAACTAAAGCAATTTCTACAGAAAAAGAAGATGATTTGACTCAAATCCATAACAGCTGATATCCAGAGCTCCAGTTTGGCTATTCTTACATCTGCGACAGTGATTAACCATGGTGCTTTTTTCAATATCTATTTTATTATTGCATTTTTCCCACATCGTAAAGTTCTATTTTATTTTTGAGCTCATACAAACCTAGGTTAATGTTTTTCTGATCAGTTTTATTTTTTGACTGTGTTTTATTTTTTGACTGGAGTTTTTAAACATTGCAATGGAGATTTCACCTAGGTAAAACTACAAGGCCTTTATTGTCTTATGTGTTGTATGTTATGTGTGCACATTTCTGTTTTGTGTTGTATGTCTGTATGTGTGTATGTCCATATTTCATATATAAGGAGCGCTCATGAAAAAATGGATCCGAATTTTTTTTTTATTCACGTGATTTAAATGCTTTAATTTTAATTAGGTAAACAGCTGTTAAGGATTGTTTTTAAAGGTGGTTAACAGATCTGTTTGCTTACTAATTTAAATTAGGTAAACAGCTGTTAAGGATTGTTTTTTAGGAGGTTAACAGATCTGTTTGTTTACTTTCACCTTTCCTTTTCATTATATTTAATAATTCTGTTCAGGATAATGTCTCTTTAGCATCATTGCCAGAATTCCCATCTCCATCCAAGTGCCGGTGAAGACTAAGATAAAACCAAACTACAGCTTCTATGATAGCCATCACAGTAACTGTATAAACTGATGCATCAATGAATATAACTCAACAAGTTATGCTCAATCAAGGACTCGATTTACTTTGGGAGGAAATGGACATATTGATAGACTCCTCCGATTTGAACTGCCTGCAGAACTTGCCTGGACTATATATCAGTTGCATGCATTGTGAAATATCATCTGATGCAGCGAATTGTGGTACTGCTGGCATATCTTTGCTGATGGTGTCACCAGTGATGCAATTTCCTTGCCAGCGCACCCCATGTTAATTGTGGTAATGCTGGCATATCTTTGCTGATGGTGTCACCAGTGACGCAATTTTTCCAAAGGAGCCGTCAATTGGCTTGGTGTCGTGGCATTTCTGTATCCTCCTCCTTTCTACTAGTGATGGTCTAAAATTTGGGGGCCAACAGAGGTGAGGCAAGAACCTCACCCCCCCACTGGCACCAAGGATATTTGGGGGCCAACAGAGGTGAGGCAAGAAACCTCACCCCCCCACTGGTGCATAGGCCTTTCCACAAGCTTGGCTGAATGCTGGACCGGTAGTCAGTGACGGGTTGATCTGATTGCAGTGGATTCAACCTAAGACAGGAGGCTGACGCCTAAAGGTCAGTTTTCCCATGACGGGTAAGAACCATATGTTGAATTGGACAACCTACCAGGCACGGTCCTTAAGCCACATTGCTTGTTGTTTAATTAATCAGAAGGGGGGAGATGCTGAGGGCCATTACCAAGTAGGAAATTTCCTTGCCAGCGTACCCCATGTTAATTTCGCTGTTGACATTGCATGTTAGGTGACCCTGCCCAAGGACGAGGGTGGATCCAGGATTAGGGTGTATCCTGCAGTTTGAGGAAGTATCCCAATCCTTGGGTTTAGGGCGTTCCCGGTTTAAGACAAGGCGTTCCCAGTTTAAGACCTTGGATTTTAGGGAAGTTCGATGTTGAGGATTATTGCTGCTGGAATTAGGGCGTTCCTGCTGCCTAAGCTCCTGTTGAACTCTCGTGAGATTCAGAGAGCATTTTGGGAAATAAGCCTCGTGGAGTAGGTGAATTGGGCGGCAGCAGAACTGGGATTGCCCCAGAACGTGTGTGGAGGCCGGTGTGAGTTCGGGAATAAAGAATTGCTGTTTGAATCTACAAAGCTGTGTGGTGGCTCGTGATTCTGTGCCCAGCCAAGACTGCGGCATAAAGCTAAAGATACATAAATAAATAAATGTTTTTTAAAATTATTCTTTGAAAGAGCATATTTCCATTTGAGAATGCAGCTATGAGATCTGAAAAAGTAAACCAATTATTTAGTAAATATACTCTAAAAATTCTATGTGTACATACAAATCTTTTGAAGAAAATTAGAATTTAAGCTTTATATACACTTTAAAGTGATTATTAAATATTATATAAAATATATATAAAATCTTAAAATTATATGTACCATGTTCCATTTAATAAGCGATTAAATTAGAAGTAATATTATAAAAATATACTATCAAATATATATTCATAACAGAAGAGAATAAGATCTAGTGAATCATTAGTTGAATAAAGTTTAAATTCAGTACAAATGCTACTGAAAATGCAAAAATTTAATTTGCAGCTTATGTGCTTGGTATTTCCAGGATGCATAATTCAACTAGAGAGTAATAGAGGCCTAAACACCTACTTTGATACTCTATTTGTCCTCTCTGTAGTTTATTGTTTCTTTAGGTTTATACCTCTATATCTATATCTATACCTCTCAAGTATGCTCTTTGAAGTCACAGATTATAGTAGTTTTAATATTAATAGAAAAAAATGCTTTTTCCCAAACAAAATCATTATGAACAATGGAAAACCAATTCCAAAACAAATTTTTCTTTGTAGTGCAGCCTTCTCTTCTAGTTAGGCTTTGCTGTTGATAGACAAACACATTAATCATCTAATAATCATCTCTTTCTGTACCTTAAGCCCACTCTACTTTGTTTATCATCTTCTAAAATCCTATTGATTTATACCGGGTTGATAATTTGAGATCATATTTTCTCAACTTGAGTTATGAAATTGTTTTGAGGACCTCCACTTAACCAGGAGAGGAAAGACTCATTCAAATAGATATACAAGCTTAGAGACCTGGTATTAGATCATCCAGACAATCAAAGGAAACAATGCAATATTCTTGTGCTATCTCTTAAGATATAGGATGAACTAGTATTGCATGGAAAACTGTGTGTATGTATTTGGCCTGGCTTACTCTCTAGCCTTTAAATCATTTTGTTAGAAGGCCATAGGTCTTATACGGGTTGGGTCATGGCTTCATATGCAAGCATGAAGAGAGCATACAAAGGTTTGTCCACAAATCTTTGGATGTATTAACCTGAAAACCAGATGAAATGGTTTAGCTCTGATGAAATAATAAAAACTATTAGACAAAACAGATATTTTATTATAATGTTAGTACCATACTTTAGTTCTTTTAATATAAGACAAGAAGGAGTAATAAAATCAAATGCAATAAAATATAAAGAATATGCTTTTGAAGGCAATAAGCCCTGATGAACCTTACCTTCAGTTCTTAAAATACCTTCAAGAATATAGCTATAAGGGGTTGGGGATGTGGCTCAGTGGTAAAGTACTTGCCTAGCATGTGTGAGGTCTAAGTTCAATCCCCAACACTACCAAAAGAGAGAGAGAGAGAGAGAGAGAGAGAGAGAGAGAGGAAAGAATATAACTTCAAACTTTCTCAAGGAAGCCAGACCCAAGTACCATAAAGAAAAGAGTTAATTTCTACATTTACCTCTTTAATTTTTAATTAAATAACCATAAAATTGAGCTACTAGAACTTCTGATTACTGTTTTATATCGCTAAATCACACTAAATGCTTCATTTTATGTAAAATATGAATGTGCCAGTTGGCATTATAAAGTAAATCTATTGTTCAGATATACATATCTTATTATGAGTATAAATCATGGGTCAGAGCATAAAGTTAAATGATTACAAAATATATTTTATCAAGCAATTTTCTATACTCTAGTTATTAACATTTTCTAGGAAAAATAACTTGAAAATAGACACGGGTTCTCCTGAGGAAGAATGCATAATTTTTCCCAATTGGGTCCAGATGGTGAGATTATATGACCAATGTAATATATTTATGAAATCGTTAAAATGGACAGTGAAAGTCAGAGCCCTTGAATATACAAAGGATTAGAACTCAAAGGGAATTTAGCAACTATTAATTACTGTATAATTATCCCAATTACTTCATTATATGGGAGTCATATTCTACAAATTTTCTTTCTTTTCTTTTCTTTTTTTTTTTTCTTCCTGGTGGTGGTTTTGAGCATCGAACACAGAACTCAGTATCTCACATGTTAGGAAAGCACTTTACTATTTATTTCCACCCCGAGCCCTCTTTTCAGATTAACTAGCAAAAAAAAAAAAAATTAGTGAATAAATTTTATACATGGAATTACAGAGATGAGATGAAATATTTTGCTCTAGGAGGTATTTTATAAAGAGTCACCAGGAAGCACTCACCTCACATTTGATTAAAATTCACTTTAATTTTTTGGAAAGAACTAAAATGTTTTATTGATGTGATGTCTGCCTTCAAGATACAAACCAACTTTTCAAATGCCCTCAAAATCTTATATTCTTATTATAGACATTTTAATATATGACACCTGCACAAACAACTACTAGCCTTCCCAAACTTTACATGGAAAAAGCAAATAGCATAGCTATGTTATTGAATGTTTTTTTTAAAAAAAGCTTCTAGAACATTATTGGAAATGATTCAGTACCTCTAATTAACATTTACAGAATTTGGTATGGACAATTCATTGTACCAAGTACTATATTGAAAAAATATAGATCTGTGTTTAAGAGATATGATTAGAATGGATTTATAAACATAATTTTAGTAAAATAGGAGTAGTATAGAGGAGTCAAAAGAATGACTAATCCAGGCTAATTGTATTACACACACACACACACACACACACACACACACACACACACACACACAATTATTCAACCCTATAAGAGCACAGTAATGGGAAAACAGAGCAATATTTTGTAAATTGGGGTTGATCTTGTATGTAGTATTAAAAGTTTGATCCTTTCAGTTGCAGTGGGAGAAATCCATGGCAAACAA
Organism: Spermophilus citellus; assembly: GCF_964194105.1. Lineage (NCBI taxonomy): Eukaryota > Metazoa > Chordata > Mammalia > Rodentia > Sciuridae > Spermophilus > Spermophilus citellus. Next base: position 64,214,012 of record NC_138182.1, on the reverse strand, counting down.
GTCTTACTGAAGATTCATATTTCAATTTTAAAAGCAGAAAACTAAGCAACAATGTATTATTTGGAAGTATATGATTTGTTCTGGGAATTCTCCCTTTAGTAGTTTTAGATAGATGTTGGCCAAAACCAACATGAGAGTCTCCGTACCTCGTGGGGGGTTGCAAATGTCTTTTAACATGCTAATGGTAAAAAGGGAGTACCTTATGTTTAACAGGAGTGTTCTGAAATCTCCATAACTGACTATCTAGCTTCCTTGCAATCAGTTGATACTGTCTTAAACAATGACTATGGATTTCAGGGTTCTCCTGACCCAATAATTTCTTTCATATTGTCATTATGATTGAAAGTACAGATGCATGAGCCCAAAGGCAAAATAGGCAATTTACTCAGCACACTAATGGTGAAGGTATCTGTGATAGTCAAGCTGAGATTGTTTTCTATCACCATCAGTGATTCCCAGGTAGCTATAAGTATAGATCAAATTGATCACAAGTTTTATTTGAAAGGGATTGTTATAACTTATATCCTTTAAAATCTGTTTAACTATTATATAACTTAAATACAAGGATGGTAGAAAACAGTTTAAGTCATACTCCCCCTAGCAAAACCACAGAGGACAAAACACTGCCTTTAGTCACTTTGACTTTATTAGGAACTCTCCAAGTACACTCGTAATGATGGAAATGGCCCTTCTCATGCATTGATTGTATCAAACAATATAAGATGCATATAAATTTTGAAACCAAATATCTCAAAACACTCTTTCTTAGTAAGTACACATAGCAATTTTTTTCAGTTATATTGAGGTAAACAGTTATCAATCTTGAAGAACAATGTAGGAGATTGTAATGGACCAGAAAAGATTTATAGGATGAGCTCACTTTAAAAGGAGTCAGGTTTATGAGTTTCCTTGAAAGATGGAGAGCTTCTCTTATTTACTCAGAGGGATAAAAACAATCGTTCCATGATACTAGACCAATATTAACAATGGGAAAACAGTAGCTGTAATAAAAATGCACTTTGCTGCATCAAACTAAATGTTTATGTATGATAAAAAAAAATCATGTTTTAGGAAATGAAATTATAAGCCTCAAGGGACTCAGAAATAAATACACTAGAAATCAAATATCACATAACATACTCCTTTAATTAGCTTCTGTTCACTGAAAAGCATCTTATATTAGTGGGTTCACTAAAACAAATTCTGATAAAATTATACTCTCAAGATGAAATGTAATAATGAATACTGTATATGAATATATCTCAAAATCACACATCTCTTAGACTAAGAACTACTTTAAGACCCTTTTTCTCTTTTATAGAAAATCAAATATATGTATTCTTGAATAGTATAAAATTACAACCCATAGAAATAAAGGTATGATTTCATAGATATTTTCAGAGCTTTATATAGGTTAGTTCTGCCTGACAAAGAATATATATACCAATATCACCATATATGTGAGTTAGTGGAACAAATGCCTATAAAGACTTTAAAAACAGAATTCTATTTCTAAGATTTATCATTTACTAGGTATTGGAGGCTATATGTTCATTAACTTAGCCTCAGTGGTAATTATTTTTCTTTTCTATTAAAAATGGCCTAGTAACAGCTACCAAACCTGAAAAATACTAGTATGTGTATCTGGAAAGAGAAAAGTATTATGTGAATCAAGATGTTGATTTACTGATAAAAACATTGTTTTGGCTCAAATGAATTTATTACTGAAATTTAGTTTTATTTTCTTATATTTCTTCCTTAGCACAGACAATAGCAGTGTAAAATTGCATTTTTTTGCTGGAATTCATTTTGTAAAAGTAAAGTTCTCTAAGATATGTTATAGGCATGGGAAATAGCAATTAGTAACAACCATCCAGGTGACTCATATTCGAAGACAACACTTTGGACTCCTTCAGAAACTATGACATGGATAGATTTCTTACTGCAAATTACTTTCAATCACCTTTTGTTACATGTATCTGTTTGTCTATGTATTGATGCAGACAGAGAAATACAAGATGTTGAAAGACAGCTTTTAAGTTGTGGCAGTAGATATGTCTTCATCTCTCACAAGCAATCAGCCACTTTTTCCTTCCAAACTTTTACATTTCTCTTGATTTTGATCCCTAAAATATATCTTTCTCCAAATGCAATTTAGTTCTCTGATTTGTGGCTTGTTACATTGCCTGTATGAACTTTTGTAACAAATTTCTAACTTGATATCCAGACTGGTCTGGTGCCCCTTCCATTCATCCTGAGATGTTTTATTAAGAGTGGTCATTGAAAAAGTGTTCACACCACAATAAATAAAAAGGATATTTAACTATGCTATATGACTTCAAATGCATTTGTAAGTGTATATTTACTTAATCAATACGAATGTATACATATTATTGTACTACATTGTAGGGCAGGCCCAAGATGGCTATAGTTTGGCTCCCTCACTGTGGCCTCTAGCAAGCTGTTTTTAAATGTGTAGTCAAGGTCCTGAACACCCTCACTTGGCATATGTATTTAAGGTAATAAACATTTGCTTGTGAGCATATGCCACTGATGTAGCCTGTTGGCAATGTGCCTTCTTTATTTGGTCTACATTTTTAAAAAAGCCTATGGTCTCAGGGGACAGGGTGCTAAGGGCTAAAGCATGTCTGCTATCACAACTGTGTCTCACATCTTCTTCCACTTTCAGGGATTCTGAATCTGTTTCCCAGGGGCTGAGCCTCAGCCCATTATACATAAACTAATATTAGGTATTACTAATATTTCTTGTTGGGACAAACATAAAGTTGTATCATTGTATGATGTTATTTTAAAGTAACAATATAAACAAAAGTAAAATAATTTTATTTAAAAAGAAATATGTACATGTGTACATAAAACATATAAAGTAGAATGCAAAACTTCTCATACTGTGCATCTGTTTGACCAAATATTTCCACTAAGGACTTTAAGGCAAATATTAAATGGTTCTAATTCAAGTACCTTAGAAAATTTGTATACTTTTGCCGGCTCAAGTATAAAATCTTTGATTTGTATCCTGTGTGCCAGTCACATGGATCATTTCCCCAACACACATGCTTGCTTATATTCCTGTACTTTACCATGAATGGCCTTTTCCATGTTTCTACCCACTGAAATGCAACTCATCATTCAAGACTAGCTTCATTGTAACATTTCTCTTTTTAGTTTTTTCTTTTTCTCTCCCTGAGGCAAATTTTATACTTCTGTCTCTTGTGTTAAACTTTTTCATAACCAGTTGGTATATCATTATATCACACTGAAATATGAGCAGCACTATACCATTTCCATGTCCAAAGTGTAAGGTTTTTGAAATTAAGCAGCATATGTATTATATATCTATTTATGGATCCTTAACCCATAACATAGTGTCAAGCATAGCCGTGCTCAATACATTTTGAATGAGATTTCTTTTTGCATTTGTCCTCCCTATTGAGTCAATATGTCATTAGGCAAAATCTACTCTGTGTAAACCTGCAAAGAATGCTTAGTTTTCAGTAGCTGCAGGAGCTCCACACCAAAGGAATGAGCAAACTATTAAATGAAATAATTCGAGAACTTCCCAGACTTGAAGAATGAGACAGAATCCCAAATCCTAGAAGCCTACAGGACGCCGAATGTGCAAAATCATAAGAGATCCACACCTAGACACATTATAATGAAGATGCCCAACATACAGAATAAGGAGAGAATTTTAAAAGCTACAAGAGAAAGGAAGCAGATTACATTTAGGGGTAAACCAATCAGGATAAAAGCTGATCTCTCAACACAGACTTTGAAAGCTAGAAGATCCTGGAATAACATATTTCAAACACTGAAAGAAAATGGGTTCCAACCAAGAATTGTGTATCCAGCAAAATTAAGCTTCAAGATGGAAGATGAAATTAAAACCTTCCACGATAAACAAAAGTTAAAAGAATTTGCAGCTAGAAAACCATCTCTCCAAAAAATCCTCGGCAAAACATTACAGGAAGAGGAAATGGAAAATAACAATGAAAATCAACTGTGGGAGGTAGGAAAGTAAAGGGGGGAAAATAATCAAAGAGGAAAACAAACCATATTTAGTAACATAAATAAACAAATATGGCTGGAAGGATAACCCATATCTCAATAATAACCCTAAATGTTAATGGCTTAAAATCACCAATTAAGAGACACAGGCTAGTAGAATGGATCACAAAACATGACCCAACAATATGCTGCCTACAGGAGACGCATTTGATAGGAAAAGACATACATAGACTGAAGGTGAAAGGTTGGGAAAAATCATATCACTCATATGGACTGCGGAAACAAGCAGGAGTGTCCATACTCATATCAAATAAAATAGATTTCAAGCCAAAGTTAATCAAAAGGGATAAAGAGGGACACTGCATACTGCTCAAGGGAACCATACACCAACAAGACATAACAATCATAAATATATATGCCCCAAACAATGGTGCAGCTATGTTCGTCAAACAAACTCTTCTCAAGTTCAAGAGTCTAATAGACCACCATACAATAATCATGGGAGACTTCAGCACACCTCTCTCACCACTGGACAGATCTTCCAAACAAAAGTTGAATAAGGAAACTATAGAACTCAATAACACAATTAACAACCTAGACTTAATTGACATATATAGAATATACCACCCAACATCAAGCAGTTACACTTTTTTCTCAGCAGCACATGGATCCTTCTCAAAAATAGATCATATATTATGTCACAGGGAAACTCTTAGACAATATAAAGGAATAGAGATAATACCATGCATCTTATCTGACCATAATGGAATGAAACTGAAAATCAACGATAAAAGAAGGAAGGAAAAATCATGCATCACTTGGAGAATGAACAATAGGTTACTGAATGATCAATGGGTTATAGAAGACATTAAGGAGGAAATTAAAAAATTCTTAGAGATAAATGAAAACACAGACACAACATATCGGAATCTATGGGACACATTGAAAGCAGTTCTAAGAGGAAAATTCATTGCATGGAGTTCATTCCTTAAAAAAAGAAAAAACCAACAAATAAATGATCCCATACTTCATCTCAAAATCCTAGAAAAAGAAGAGCAAAACAACAGCAAAAGAAGTAGAAGGCAAGAAATAATTAAAATCAGAGCTGAAATTAATGAAATCGAAACAAAAGAAACAATTGAAAAAATTGATAAAACTAAAAGTTGGTTCTTTGAAAAAATAAATAAGATCGACAGCCCCTTAGCCATGCTAACAAAGAGAAGAAGAGACAGAACTCAAATTACTAGCATACAGGATGAAAAAGGCAATATCACAACAGACACTTCAGAAATACAGAAGATAATCAGAAATTATTTTGAATCCTTATACTCCAATAAAATATAAGATAGTGAAGGCATCGATAAATGTCTTAAGTCATATGATCTGCCCAGATTGAGACAGGAGGATATAGACAACCTAAACAGACCAATATCAATTGAGGAAATAGAAGAAACCATCAAAAGATTACCAACTAAGAAAAGCCCAGGACCGGATGGGTATACAGCAGAGTTTTACAAAACCTTTAAAGAGGAACTAATACCAATACTTTTCAAGCTATATCAGGAAATATAAAAAGAGGGAGAACTTCCAAATTCATTCTACGGGGCCACCATCACCCTGATTCCTAAACCAGACAAAGACACTTCAAAGAAAGGAAACTACAGACCTATATCTCTAATGAACCTAGACGCAAAAATCCTCAATAAAATTCTGGCGAATCGGATACAAAATCATATCAAAAAAATTGTACACCATGATCAAGTAGGATTCATCCCTGGGATGCACAAAAGTTAACTCAAAATGGATCAAGGAGCTTGATATCAAATCAGAAACAAGGCATCTGATAGAAGAAAAAGTTGGCTACGACCTACATACTGTGGGGTCGGGCTCCAAATTCCTCAATAGGACACCCATAGCACAAGAATTAATATCTAGAATCAACAAATGGGACTTGCTCAAACTAAAAAGTTTTTTCTCAGCAAAAGAAACAATAAGAGAGGTAAATAGGGAGCCTACATCATGGGAACAAATCTTTACTCCTCACACTTCAGATAGAGCCCTAATATCCAGAGTATATAAAGAACTCAAGAAATTAGACAATAAGATAACAAATAACCCAATCAACAAATGGGCCAAGGACCTAAACAGACACTTCTCAGAGGAGGACATACAATCAATCAACAAGTACATGAAAAAATGCTCACCATCGCTAGCAGTCAGAGAAATGCAAATCAAAACCACCCTAAGATATCATCTCACTCCAGTAAGATTGGCAGCCATTATGAAGTCAAACAACAACAAGTGCTGGCGAGGATGTGGGGAAAAGGGTACACTTGTTCATTGTTGGTGGGACTGCAAATTGGTGCAGCCAATTTGGAAAGCAGTATGGAGATTTCTTGGAAAGCTGGGAATGGAACCACCATTTGACCCAGCTATTCCCCTTCTGGGTCTATTCCCTAAAGACCTAACAAGAGCATGCTACAGGGACACTGCTACATCGATGTTCATAGCAGCACAATTCACAATAGCAAGACTGTGGAAGCAACCTAGATGCCCTTCACTAGACGAATGGATAAAAAAAATGTTGCATTTATACACAATGGAGTATTACTCTGCATTAAAAAATGACAAAATTATAGAACTTGGAGGGAAATGGATAGCATTAGAGCAGATTATGCTAAGTGAAGCTAGCCAATCCCTAAAAAACAAATGCCAAATGTCTTCTTTGATATAAGGAGAGTAACTAAGAACAGAGTAGGGAAGAAGAGCATGAGAAGATGACTAACATTAAACAGGGATGAGAGGTGGGAGGGAAAGGGAGAGAGAAGGGAAATTGCTTGGAAATGGAAGGAGACCCTCAGGGTTATACAAAATTACATACAAGAGGAAGTGAGGGGAAAGGGAAAAATAATACAAGGGGGAGAAATGAATTACAGTAGAGGGGGTAGAGAGAGAAGAGGGGAGGGGGGGAGGGGAAGGGGGATAGTAGAGGATAGGAAAGGCAGCAGAATACAACAGACATGAGTATGTCAATATGTAAATCAGTGGAAGTGTAACTGATGTGATTCTGCAATCTGTATACGTGGTAAAAATGGGAGTTCATAACCCACTTGAATCAAAGTGTGAAATATGATATATCAAGAACTATGTAATGTTTTGAACAAACAATAAAAAATAAATAAATAAATAAATAAATAAAATGCAATAAGACTAAAATATTTCCTGTGTAGTTTAATTTCTGAAATATTTTATTGTACTGTTTATAATAAATCAAAGAAAATTTTATTTTTAATATAAAATAATGCTTATTGTGTATATGGTTACATAATATAATATGATTTTTCATATTCCAACCCATATTGAACTGATTATTAGAATCAAGGAAATTAACACAGCCATCATCTCACATATTTATCTTCTCCCCCCACCTTTGTGTGTGTGTGTGTGTGTGTGCACGTGTGTGTCTGTGTGTGTGAGACATGAGTACCTAAAAGCTGCACTTTCAGAAAATTTCCAGTATGCAACATAATATTAACTAAAATCCCATGTTATAAGGCCTGGCGCTGTGGTTTAGTGGCAGAGTGCTTACCTGGCACGCAAGAGGCACTGGGTTTGATCCTTAGCACCAGAAACAAAAAACATAAGCAAATAAAACAAAGGCATGCTTCTCATCTACAACTACAAAAGAAATTTTTAAAAATTGATATTTTAAATTGATACTTTTAATAATATTGATGTTTTATATAAGCGCTTGTGATTTATTTATCCAAGTGCAACAGTGTTCCACTTCATCTTTTGAATACAGCCCTTTTGAAAGGGAGATTTTTTTCCTCTCCCTCATAGCATTAGAGAAAGAGGGTTACCTTTTCTATCTTTGGTCTAGTTATCTGTCTTGGAGCCGTCATCCACTATAGGAAGAAGATGTCATCCTGAAGATCCAGGAAGTGACTATCTCCAAAATTAAAACACCATGGAGCTTACCTGGGACCCCACCTCCTCTTATGAGGAATGTTGAATCCTCTTTGAATCCTCTTTGAAAAATCCCTCTGTTCTCCCTGATGGGCAGAATCACAGGTTTTGGATAGGAGTCTCCTGAGCTTCTCCTTTGCTAGCAAAACATTAAACTGTTTTTCCTCTTTTTTTCAAAACTGTGTCCTCATTATTGGATTGCATGGGGACAAGGACAGCTTTCAGTAGCAAAACTGGTAACCCACAAAGGGATGCATGAAGGGACCTGAAAGCAGACCCTGCCCCAGTTTTCCTTGGCAGGCCTTGCTGTCTGGGAAATCCCCCTTTCATGCTTAAGATACAAGGTGGTTAGTGAGCTTGTGGAGAGCCTACTGCTGAAGAATTAGGAGATGAATTTGCCTGGGGTCAAATCAGAAAGCTATTCTGGTGAGTAAAAGGAAGGACTGAGGGACTGTCCCAGCAACTGTTGAATGAAGCCCATTTTGCTTCGGGGAACTCCTGCTTTCTCTCCCTGAATGGTACAGGTTGCTCCAGGTAGTCTACTTTGAGAAAAAGAAAACCACATGTGGTAATCTCAGCACCTTTGACCACCTGCTAAGTTTCCAGGTGTGCACACCAAGACTCTTGATTCCCCACATCTGGTTTCCATTTTATGGGAACACCTGGTCCCTCTTTGTGGGAACATCTGTGGCACTACAGGTATAGGAGTTACAGTTAAGTGAGACTGGAGAAGCTCAGGATTTTATTCCCTCCCGCTATTTTCTATATTCTCATTTGTTCATAGGCCCTGGGTTTGTTAATTTCTTCTGGTCATCTATCTCTCTGTGTGTTCTTTGTATCCATTAATGAGACATGGGCAACACTGTGTCAATTTCTGCTGATGACCCCATGGAAAAAAATTTTAGTTGAATGGGTCAAACATTGTATGTGCCTATGACTAAGAAAAAGATGACATTTTCTGTAACAGTATGGCTGATGTATGTTCTAGAAGGGGGAGAAAGGTGGCCCTGTCTGCTACTCTTAATTACCATACGATCTTGCAATTGGAGCTGTTCTGCTTGAGGGGAGGAAAATGGGAAGAAATTGAATATGTTCAGGCTTTCATGAAGCTATATAATAAGGGATCTGAACAATCAGGGACTAGATGGATGGGGGAGAGAAACGTGCAGTCTCTAGCTGTATGTTTTGTGAGGATACAAGAGAGTTGGTTGAGGAGGATTTGATAAATTTAATTATAATGAGCACTTTTGATCCCAATTCTAACCCAGTGTTTGCCCAGCCAGCTGTTTAAGCACCACCTCTGGCCCCTACTAGCTGTCTTAGTCTCAAAGGGAAATTTTCAGCAAAGGAGAATATGGAAATAAAGAACTCCCCATTATTGGCATCACCGGACTACAGCACAGTCTGGGATATTCTGCCCTTCTAAAACCCACCAATGCACTTCTTTGGGCTGAGGAGCACCTCTTGCTAGGGCAGGACAATTCCTAGTAAGGCAATACCCCATCAGCATAAATGCACAAGGCCAACCTTCAGGGTATTGATGAGCTTATAATCTCTTCTCAACCTCTGACTTAATGATTTGGAAAAATTCAAACCTATCCTATCTGGAAGACTCAGAAAATGACTGAGTTGTTTACTACAATTTTTGCCACTCAGAACCCCACTTGGGTGGACATACAAACTCTGCTTAATATGTTACTCAGGGCTGATGAGTGCCAACTAGTGATGGATAAAACAAGGAAAGAAGCTCAGAGGCTTCACAATGTGAACCCAATTCAGACTCCTGCACTAGCAGAAGCCATTCCTACTAGGGAACCCAGTTGGAACCTAAATGTGGCAGCAGACAATACAATGATTAATCATTATCAGAAATGTATTTTGGTAGGATTCAGGAGGAAAGTACCCAAACAAAAATGTTTAAATAAAATTTAGGAGTTATAACAAAGATCAATGAAGACCCCTCTGAATTTTTAGAGAAAACTTACCAGCCATACAGGAAATACACATATGCAGATCCAGAAGCCCCTGAAAACCTTTATATGGTCTATATGATTTTCATCAGGCAAAGAGCCCCAGACATAAGGAAGAAATATAGTGAGTGGAAGGGACAATTGATATTAAACCCTCACAGCTAACTGATATTGCCTTTAAGGTATACAATTCCTGGGAGGAATGGAAACAAAAGTCAGCAGGTTTTTATTGGCAGCCCCTGCAAATGGATCATTAAATAAGTCAAAGGGAAAGGATAAGAATGGGAACCTTCCCACTGAGGCAGAATCAGTATGCCTACTATAAAGAGGAAGGACATTGGAAATAGCATTGTCCAAGGAAGTAAAGAACACAGGACCAGATTGCTCCCCTGAAAAACAAATGGTCTCCAAAATCCAAGGATCAGATGATGAGTGATGGGGCCTGTTGCTCTAGATTTGTCAGAGAGGCCTCTATACCAATAGCCATAGAGGAACCCAGCATAAAATTGACAGTGGGGACCCAACCAATTGACTTTCTGGTTGATACTGGTGTCAGTTATTCCATCTTAAATTCTAAACTGACCTCTTTAAGTAATAGCCCCCTGACAGTAGTTGGAGTGCCAGGCCAACCTCAGCATCATCCCTTGCTCTACCACCCTGGAATGCAAATGGGAAGTTTTTTGCATATGCCAGATTGTTCCCTCTCTCCTGAAGGAGGAGATTTGTTGTGTAAATTAAACAAACAGATAATGTTCATCCCAAAAGCAAAAGTGTCATTTATGAATGCCTCTTGAAAATGTGCTCTGGTTCCAGCTTTTGCTCATGAATTAGGAAGATGATACCGAGCACATTCCACTGGAAGTCTACAAAAAAAGTTAGTGAAGTTATATGGTGAAGCCGCCCCAGAGAGGGCAGGCAATGCTACCCGCATCAGGATCTTGCTTGGGGAGGTGGTAACTTGCCTCGAGAAAAAGCAATACCCACTCAGAAGAGAAGCCCTAATAGATATTCAAACTCTTCTAGACAGATTCTTAAAATATTGATTGATTAGGCCTTGCCAGTCTCTCTATATTCACCCTGTCCAAAAAAAAAAAAAAAAAAAAAAATCACACTGATGAATACCTATTGGTACAAGACTTGAGAGCTATAAGTATTATTATTCAAGATATTCACCACATGTAATACATAATCCTTGCACCCTATTGTCTATGATGCCAGGTAACTAGGGCTCATTCACAGTTCTAGATTTAAAGGATGAATTATTTTCTGTCCACCTGGAAATGAAGACCCAATTACCATTTGCTTTAGAATGTCAGGATCCAAATACCAAAGTAACTACCCAGTATTACTGGATTGTCCTACCTCAGGATTTTAAAAACTCTCCTACATTTTTAAAATGAGAGTCTAGCAAAAGAATTTTGAGAGTTATAGCTGGATCAAGGAACCTTTTACAGTATGTAAATTTTTTGGAGTCTCCCCAGCTCCAAAGACTAACTTCACCCTCTCCAGAGAACAGCCGTCCAATGGTGAGCCCTTCTGGCTCACATGATCCTTACCTACCAATCAGACTAGCCCTGCTGGCTCACATGATCCTTACCCACCAATCAGACTAGCCCTGCTGGCTCACATGATCCTTACCCACCAATCAGACTAGCCCTGCTGGTTCACATGATCCTTACCCACCAATCAGACTAGCCCTGCTGGTTCACATGATCCTTACCCACCAATCAGACTAGCCCTGATGATTCACATGATCCTTACCCACCAATCAGAAAGCACCCCATTCCAACTGTCAAACCCTTCAACCATTAAACTGTCATAACTGTAAAACCACCCCCGGCTCTATAAATATGCAGAACTGTTCCTCAATAAATGGGCATTGTCTCCGGCGATGAGCCTTGTTTGTTTTTTCATAAATGACAAACTTCTAGCTAGGATTATGAACACTATCTTTCAAATGCTAGAATCATCAGCTTCATATGGATATAAGATGTCCACCAAAAAATTTCATATTTGCAAACAAGTATCACCTATATAGGATTCTAAAATAGCCAACGTACCTAAAGTTTGATCTCAGATCACAATCTGGCTATCTTGAACCTTAGAGAACTCAAGAATCAGAAATAATTGCATTGCTTCCTGGGAATGGCAGGATTCTGCTGTATCTGAATCCCTAATTTTGGACTAATAGCAAAACCTCTTATGAGGCATTAAAAAACACACAAATAGAATATTTGTCTTGGACTCTAGAATGTCAGCTGCTTTTGAGAAATTAAAACACAGCCCCTGCCCTAGGCCTACCTGATTTACAAAAGAAATTCCGATTATATGTTCATGAGAAACAAGACACAGCCCTTGGAGTTCTCTTACAGACAATGGGCGATATACCATGGCCTATAACCAGTGGCATATTTGTCAAAATAGCTGGACCACACAGCAAACACATGGCTCTCCTGTCTGTGGGGAGGAACTGCCACTTGTGATTTAATATAAGAAGCTGAAAAGTTCACTCTAGGACAATCCCTTACTGTGTTTATCCCTTACCAAGTCTTTCTCCTACTACAACAGAATAGTATCTCCTGGCTATAAGCTGGGAAGATGGGAAGATAACAGGCCATCCTATTAAATAAAGCCAATGTCAATCTTAAAATTGTGTCTGCCTTAAATCCAGCAACATTGTTGCCATTAGATGATAATGGGACAATACATCATAACTGCCTGGAGATCTTAGAAATAGTCTACTCTAGCTTGTTGGACTTGTGTGATCAGCCCATCACAGAACCAAACTGGGACCTCTTCATGGATGGGAGAAGCATCATGAATAATGGTCAGAAAAATAGCTGGATATGCTGTACTTACAGAAAAATGGTACTAGAAATTGAGGCTTTACCACTGGGAACATCAGCCCAAGAAAGCCAAGCTAATTGCTCTGACAAAAACCTCTCAGACTGTCAAAAGGAAAAAAAAAATTGTCTCTATACTGACTGAAAATATAATTTATTGAAAGGAAACACATGGAGCTATCTGGAGAGAAAGAGGGCTCCTCACTTCTGAAAACAAGGACATCAAATGCCCTTGAAATACTGGCATTAATACAAGTAGTGGCAGAACCAAAGCAGGTGGCAATCATGCATTTTCCTGGTCAACAGAACATAGATACTTATGTGGCCAGGAGGAATCAAGCTGCTGATAAGGCAGCCAAAACTGCTACAAGGAGGAAACCATTTATTGGGAATTTAATACCTCAGCTTGAACTTGAGCCATACAAATACTTTTAAACTGAGGAGGATGAAAAATGGGCAAAGGAAAGGGGTTTTAATTCCTGGGATAGTACTGCCAGATGGAGACAAAGTTACCATAGATCTGTTCTCCTGCTAAAAGACTGCTCTGGCCCCTGGGGGAACATCTACATGAAAGTGCACACTATAGGAAGGATGCCATTGTGAATTTCATCAAGCCCCATTTGTGAGGACCATGCTTCCCCAAAAAAAACATTCTGTGGGTAACTCAGAACGGTGCCTTATATGTCCCAAACAATCCAAACACTGAAAGGCAACCTCCTATAAGAGGAGCACAACATGTAGGAATATAGCCCTTTGATGATTGGCAACTGGATTTTACTCAAATATCCCATGCCACTTGAAACTTCAGATATTTGCATGTATTGGTTGACACCTTCTATGGGTTGGTAGAGGCTTATCCTTCAAAAAAAAAAAAAAAAGGCCTCAGAAACAATTAGAGTTCTCTTGAAGTAGTTGATCCCAAGACATGGACTCTGCTCATCTATGCAAAGCAACAATGGATCATCTTTTATTGACAAGATGACCCAACAAGTTAACAAAGCATTAGATATCCCGTGGAAGCTACATGCATTCTGGAGACCCCGATCTACAATAAAGGAAAAACAAAACAGAAACAAAAACAAAAAACAAAAAATATGAACCACACCTCAAAGAACAGGGCTAAAAATCATGCCAAGAAATTCACCTGCAAAGGGAAAAGTGTTGCTAATTGTTCTCCTTTGAATACGAATGGCCCCCAAAATACACTTAAATTGAACCCCTATGAAATAGTGTATGAGAGACCTTTCCTGGCACCCTGGGGAAAAGGGAGAGGATAGATTATAGTAGGAGAAACCATACTAAAGCAGTATGTACAGCAGATCAGTCAAATATTAACTACTGGGTATAAGTGTGCTTCTTTCAGGTCCCCTCCAGGTTTGGAATCACCTCTTCAACACTTACAGTCTGGGGACCAGGTGCTACTCAGGACTTGGAAAGAAGAAAGACCAGAGTAACAACTGGGAGAAAAATGGATGTGATTTTATGACATGCTTCTGATGACTCACACATCCCTGAAACTCGCTGGAATAAAACATTGGATCCACCACACTATAATGAAGAAGTGACCAAGGGACTTTCTGGAAGCTATGTCACCTACATGGACATCACGATTCTTAGGGGACCTAAAATACCTGTTCATGAAAACACAATGAGAGATTTTATGTTTTACTAACTCTGTTATTTTCCCCTATTCCCTCTCTAGGCTGGGAAGATGACAATTTGGTCAGAGTAGCACAAACTTGGCCACACTGACTCATGCAGATGATGGCTGGATCTATCTTCCTAGACCCAATTCTCTGTGGACCATGGTGACCCCTTTGTATATCCAGTTACAAGCTTTACTCAGATCCCAGATGAAGACTAGATGCCAACACAGGACCTCAAAGCCTGAAGCATTATGTATTGGGTTTGAGTAACATATTACACAGGTAAAACTGTTTCTAATGTTCCCTGTTTCACTCTTCCTCTCATTGCAACTAATACCACTTACCTGGTCCATAGAGGAATGCAAATTCCAGAATATCTCAAAATGAGACCCCTCCTGAGCCAGAGCAACTACCTCTGTGTGTACAAAAAAAGATTACAGTTTCCTGCAGAGAAAATTACAATAGTAAGTGATTTATTTCTTCCCAGATTATTCTTGGATGGAATGCATAGGATTTAAAGTTGGGGATTACTTGCTCATTGGGGACCTACTGGATTTCATTAGAGAAATAATAGTATTCTGTGCTCTAGCGGGACATGTGTTTGTCTGTAAAATTAATAATTAACTGTGGACTGCAGAACACCTCAGAAACTTCACAACTCCTATACAATATTTTCTAGGAAATTTAGTGACACCATTCTCAAATCAGTCGTAAAATGAATCCTCTTATTGGTCAAGCTTGCTAAAGCTCTTTACTGTGCTGACCAGAGATCTGCCAGGGGAGATTCCCTAATGGCAATGAATTTTTCTTTGGCTACACTTTATTACCCTGGTGAAGAGTTGGGGTACATCATTGGGTCATCTGAAATTTGGCCAAAACTTTGATCACTCTGGTCAATGAAATATCCTTTCAAATTTACAAACCTCTCTGGACTCCTTGGCCAAAATAGTTCTAGATAAACTCATGGCTTGAGACTCTCTGTTAGCTGAGTAAGGGGGGAGTTTGTATTATAGCTAATGCATCTCACTGCATTTATATTAAAACTTGTGAAGACAAGTGTGTAGGTATTCTGACCATGAAAACAGACAAGGAAATGTTTCCCCAGTGAGCAAACTCCTGGTGGTGGTGGTGGGGGGGTGGGTAACTGGAGCCCTGATTCCCATGATTGGAATGCCCAGCCTCCTCCCTCTGAGGTAATAAGACAACTATGCAGGCACTATCTGGTTTCCTTAGCAATGTCCTTGGAGAGAAGGACATATCCACTTGTTCCTTTACACAAGTGGATATACGTATTGCACAGATTAGGCAGCAAGCAACTTAGGTACAACAAACACTTGACCAACACACATCCCTTGGACGGGATGGGAACAGATCTAAGTGACTTGTTTTCTAGCTTTTTGTTTTCCTGGAGACCAAGGATTAAGTCTATTTTACCAGGCCTTCTCCACCTTATTCTGACTATGCTATTCATCATTGATTTTGTGTATGTGTCTTTCTATTTACTTTTCTGTTGCTGTTCCTCCCTTTGCAATTATACAATCAAACACAAGAAGAAAGAATGGCAACAAGAAGTAAAAAGCTTACATTGTAAAGAAACCTTCATCATCCATTTTCAGTAGGAAGTACTAGGGATCCAGTTATCACCCACTTTGCCATAGAAATGGAAGATAGAAATTCACAGTGGGGAAATGTAACAGTGGTCCACTTCACCTTTTGAATAAAGCCCTTTTAAAAAGGGCCTTTGGCACTCTCTATTTCCTAGGAGGCCTTCTGACTGGCGGGGCAGAGAGGACAATGTGTGGTCCAAAGTGGATCAGCAGCCCTGAATCTGGGCTAACAGAACACCCATAATACCCAGGCCAGGACCCAGAGACAGAATCAGTTTAAGAGCTGCTGTTAGCCATCATCAAACAGCACAGCCCAGTACAGCCCATCTCCGGGCTCTTTCCTTGATCTACAGCCCAGCACAGGGGAAGCTCTTTGAGAAAGGAGAAAAAGGGAAGTTGGTGAAGTCCATCACTGCTTCCCAAAGGCCTGATCTTCTAGGGGTTACACCTAGCAACACAGTCAAGAGTGGAATATGAGCCCACATAGAAAATGAATGGCACTATTTTAAGAGGGAAGCTTTTTGGGAAAATCCAAGATACCTATTCTGAAGCTTGAGTACGAATGTAGAAACCACACCAGGATGCAGGTATAGTCTATTAAAAATCTAGATGGATATTCTAGTTTTCAGGTACCATGTGAAAACTTGATCCTCAGTACACAGATTCAGCAGACTTTAAAGATCCTACATCTAGAATGGTTTAAGCAATCCTTTAAAACCATTTAGTGAAAAAAATGTCACCTCTGGGTTTTCTGATATTTGAAATTAAACATAAAACCAATTTCCATCAACATATAACTGTCTAAAATGCATGTATACAGATTTATGAAGCAATATTGCCCTGATAAAACTATATTCAGCCTTTCAAATTAGGTGCATTGGGCCATCAACCACCCTGCATATTCTATCAAGGGTAAGAGCAACACAATTGTGCTGAAATTATATGATGTAAGCTATACATTCTTCCATAAAGTTTTAAGAGGTAGGGTAGAAGAAGGGAACACAAAAACAAAATTCCCAAGAATTCAAAATAATTCCACATTGTTCTCATACTCTGTGAAGCTCTAAGATGAATAGGAGTCCTCAAACTCCTGTGCCTAGATCCAGGCCCACCAGGACACTTCAGTATGCTTCCAGCTGGCTCATTCTTGATCATCATCAAAAATAGTGCCTCGTTGGCAGGGAATGCACTAATCATAGTAGGTTTCAGTCCAGAATATAAGGCTGTTATTCCTTCATTTTTCACAACACCTAGAAATGTTTCATGCTTTTTCAGTGTTGGAGCCTTTCGCATTTGGGGCTGGCGGTTTAGATTTTAATGAGTATAGATGGGTGTGAATTTACAAAGAAGTGTAACATAAGAAAAACAATTTTATTAAACTAAATGGTATGTAATATAGGTGCCAACCAGAACAAAGCCCACAGTTCATCTAATCTCCATAGATTTGGGATGGGCAGCTGTGGTCTAAGAGGGTCATTTTTGTTACCACTAAAGTCAGCCTTATCATTCCGTGCTACTCCAAGACCAACAGAGGCACTCTCAGTAGAAATATTCTTAGACAGCCTATAGAGCAGAAGTCAGGCAGGCTGACAATTTTAAGGAGTCTTACCTGGTATGTCTGTCCTGTGGGCAGAATGTAAAAGCTGGGCAACGCCTCCAGTTCCCTTCAGCTTTCTGCTATCAGTCAAGCCTGTGGCAACTCTTACCCATGGTGTCATGAGAACAGGGTCAGGGAATCAAGGTGCTACCAAATGGTCATAGTGGAGAGCCAGGAACATTTGGGGTGGAGATGCTTGTCATGCCTGATGTGCTGCAGAGCTAGAGCTGGTCCTGCATTTGCTTTTTCTTTATGAAAAAAAAAATTTTTTTTCTACTTTTCTCTCTATACATAAATGCTCAGTAGCTACTGAATGGCACTTCATCTGAACAGGCATGAATTGAAGCAAAACAGAACATGGGACTGGCTTCTAAGCAGAGCACTGCTTTACAGTCCACAGCCTCCTTCCTCATGCCCAGGAGCTAGTCCACATTAGCTCATTTGTCAGTAGAACTTCTCATGGGCTGCTCATTCAAGTTTTAACTAAATATCTTTCATAGAAATTGTGTGCAGCAAGTGGAAGTGAGGAATGGAAACCTAAGTCAGGTGAATTTATGTTTCTTTCTATTTGCTTACATTGTAATTCACTATTTGGGTACAGTGTGTACCATTTCAGATCTGTACTCCAGACAAAAATATAATAACTTGAAATACTGTGTTAAATAAATTTGAGTGTTCTGTCATTAAATTATTCACCTAAAATAAATAAATAAATTGATAGATAGATAGATAGATAGATAAAAGGGCTTTGTTCTTCCATTCTCTTCTCCCATTTGCAGGCTCTAAGATGATCTAGGAAACAGGTTATCTTTTTCATTTTAGGCCTGGTTTTCTGTCCTTGAGCACACACCCACCACATGAAGAAGAAGTCACCCTGAAGATCCAGGAAGTGACTATCTCCCAAATTAAAATATCATCAAGGCTCACCTGTGACCATCCCGGACCCCTGCCATCCAAATCAGTGCACACACGGAATGTGGCATTTGAATGAACCTTTAAAAAAACCTTCTATTGTCCCTGATGGGCAGAATCACAGCCTTTGGATCGGAGTCTCCCGTGCTTCTCCTTGGCTAGCAAAGAAATAAGCCCCCCCCCCCGCTTTTTCTCAAAACTGTCTCCTTATTATTGGATTGGCAAAAGGACTGAGCTTTCGGTAACAGGATATTTTTTTAAACAAGTGTTAAAAATTACCAATTGATGTAAAGAAGACTATAAAATAAACCTTATAGAAATACATTGGCTATTTAAACATAGTTTAATAGTTGGTACAAACATACATAAAGTTATGCTACTATCAATCCAGCTCTATCCTGTTTTATATAGAGACACATATTATATATTTCATCTACTCTAACACAAAATCAATTCAGGAAACCCCATTATTGACATACCACTCAGGTAAGGAAAAATACCTGATTAAATGCTTTTATATAATTTATGTTATTTTATACTTATTTAAGAAATTAGGATTTACTTAACTATAGACTTTATCTTGTATTATTTGAATGACAAACAATACAGAAAAATGCAAATAAAATACAGTGGGTGAGGTGTTTTCTAACCCTTTTGACATTTAGGGCAAAATATTTCTGAAACACTTTACTACTAAGGTAAGTTTTTTTCCACCTAAGACAGTTCCATCAAGAACACCGATGTTCTAACACTTCATAAAGAACTAGTAAGTATTAATTCTGGGTTCTGAAGCTCTTTTGTACTTACATAGATACAGAGAACTTTAATTCTTGTTCCAGGAGCATTTCCAAAGATTTCTAAATCACCACTTCTATTGTCCTCATGCTATTTTCTCCCCTGGGGTTAATACTGTTATTTGAGATTTTACTCAATGCCACTGATACTTAGTCTGTAATCCTTGATGTTTGAAGTTTTGGAAACTTGTTCAGTCCCTGACATCCACTTCACTACTATCTAAGCAAGGCCACTGGAGTACACTATCAACTACAAGATATGTTCCAGCTTGTGATATTAAAATATGAAAAAACTGTGACATATAGTCAGAAGAATATGGAATTATATTTACTGGCATAAACTATTGGATTTTGATTTCAACAGTATAGTATCATTTTTAAAATTTTTAGTTATTACCTTTTCCTATTTAGAAAAAAATGAAAGCCATGATGCATATGCAGAAATCTTAATTTCAATAACAAAAAGATATATTGTATTATTTCTTTCATGAAATATAATAATATATTATTTAGTTCAGGAATTGCAACAGAAATTTTAAATACTTTGAAAGTTAAGAATAAGTTATTTCTTTAAAGAGGAAACACAGATTCTATTTCTCCAATCCCAGCTGTATCCTTATTCAAAGTTGTTTGTTTGTTTGTTTGTTTCTCCCCCTAAGGGATAACTTCCCCTAGGAAGAGAATTTGTTAGAATCTAAGATCTGTATTTGCATGATTTCTCCAGAAGGGTTTCCATCAAAATTAGTCAAAATCACTCAAAGTAAAGTACAATAAATGTCCTAAGATAAACCATGTATTTAGTTATTTGGGGCTAATTTGTGTGATATTCAGGACTTGTGAGGTCAATGTACTGAGTTTAAGAACTGATAAACCACTCAATAATGCTACTATAATTCTCATGATTAAACATGTGTCAAGTTTTTTTCTTGGAACATTTTTAAACTCCTTACTTATTAGACATCAAGTGGTTTCATTAAATAGGAAAATTCTGCTAGCCAAGGAAACTAATGCTCAGAGTCTTAGGATCTCATATTCTCATAATTTTCTTTATAGCAGTCTTTGCTTGTGGGTTTATGAAACTAACTATATATTTTATAAAGTTTAAATTGGTATGAGTCTTAGCAGTGTAAAATGTACAACATCTCTGAATTTTAGACAAATCAAATTCACATATATTTTGAGTCTCTTTATGTCAGTATAGTATCCACGGAAATGGGCAGAAAGTGGTGTGATAGCGTAAGTCATTCACAGAAGTACAGACTTAATATGCTCTATGTGCATCTTTTGGCTTCTTCCAGTGTATTTTCCCTGCTTACTGCCTTTCTGACATATCTTTGGAATATGGTCTTCTCTTTGCTACTTCAATGTCATGCTAAGGTAATGAAATATATTATGGATATACATGAACAATATAGATTTCTTTTTGTGGGAGTTTAGGGTTAGAAGTGGTTTGCTGCTTTTCCAAAGTTTTGACCAAAGAGAAGAACAAAGAATCCTTCTTATGAAACTTGCAAATCTTATCATCCTTTTCTTATTTCCATATTATTAGCATAAAGCTAATAATAAGTATCTGTCCTAATCTCCTTATGGGTCTTCCAGGGCCATCTCTGTTTCTCCTTTCCTCTTTTTCTTCCTTTCCCTCTTTTCTTTTCCCTCCACTCTGTTCCTCTCTTCCTTCCTACATTTCTTTTTTCTTTCCATTCTCTCATTTTTTGAATGATCATATGTCTTTTTAAAGATAATACATAAGTCTATTATCCCATTGAACAGCAAGTAAAAAAAAGAACTAAATTTAATAAAATGAATTCTGCTGAGTATCATCTAAATATTAGCCTGCTACACCTGCTGTGTTCATATATAACTCAGAACTAAATAGAGGATGTAGGAACACATCAGAAGGTAATGAAAGTTGCTGAAATAAATACAGTAATATTGTCACATTTATTCTGTGTTCTTAGAAAAGATCTTATATCTGTGGACCTAGGAAAGTTGTGTCTGTGCACAGAAAAGGTAAAAGATAAATGGAGAATAATTAGAAAAGTATGTACAGGAAAGGTAATGAGTGAGAGAGGAGCTGAAAGAGAATTAAGTAGAATATGGATGCTGAGAGCTGAGGAAGGCTTTAGAACTGCCATATTTGACTCCCTACCGCACCATCTTCAAGTGAGCCCAACAGATAAATCCCATTTTTATCTTCTCAAGTATAATGTCCAGATGGCATGAACTCTCTAACAAGTAAATTTATTCTATGTGTTTTGTTATATACAGGGCACAATTTGAAAAGTTCATACCTTTCAATCTGGTGTTCTTTGTGGACTCTTCTTCCTTTGAATTCACCAGGAATATGCCATGTAAATGTCATTCTAGTAATTTTAAAATAAATTAATGGTACTGAAGTTCAAGTAAAAGAAGGAAGACAAAAGACAGGCATTGGGCAACATAGGGGAATAAAACAGGAATGTCCAGATGATTACATTCCTTCAATATGATGGTAGGATGTCTACTTTAGTCATCTTGTTGACTGAATGTGTATAATGTCTCCTGTGTGCCCAGCATGCTACTAGCTACTTGGTGCTGAGACTTGAAAACTATTTCTCAAGGTCAGGAAGTCCAAGTCAAAATCTTAAAAGCTATTTATGTGCAGATGAGTGATCCCTCATCTGTAAAATGTTAATACAATCTCTCACTTCACAGAGTTACTTTGAAGATTAAATAAAATAATGCACATGATGCTTAGAGGAGAAATTGGTTTATAAGGGATGCCCTATTAGATTCGATACTTCTTATCCCAGGTTAGAAGAGACCCAGTCACTTCTCAAGGCATATGAATACAAAAAGATAAGAAAAGGCATCATAAAATAAATTATATTTAAGTTTATTTCTTTTTCTTATGAATTTTACTTTTATATCTCTATTTTTATTCAAAATGGTACATACCTAATATAAAAACTTAAATATCAGGGAAAAGTTATAATTAATAGTAGTAAGACTTAATATTAATTGAGGTAAACTTTGTATGTGCTTCTATGCCTAAGATTTATCATAACACCATAGTTTGACATTAGTTTTATTAAATTCTCAAAACAATCCTATGAGACATTTTATTATTTTTCTCTAACTTGAGAGTTGAGAAAACCAAATCACCAAAACATTACCTAAATACTCCTGAGTTCCACAGGTCTCTAAAGAAGGAAACAATAAATAAATAACAGGCAAAATCCTACCATAGATAAATAGTCATTGATCATGCCTGAGCTAATTTTATACTAAGAATATAAAATTTATATGTATAGGAAACACCATATATATGTATATGTTGTTGCAAGCAGGTTCTTTCTCATGCATTTTTTCACAATAGCATTTCAAACAGCATCTTTTATAGAAACAATCACAAATAAACAACTTCACATTTAGTGACTATACAGTGTTCCATTGTACATTTCACTCATTTATTTCTTCATGATAGAAATGCAAAATTGTTTCTAAATATAGATTTTTTCATGAAAAGCATTAAAATTAATATCCTCATGAAAATAGAGTTCCTCTAAAATTGCCAATATAAGTTGACTTAATCAATCAAAACTGGTAGAATTTATTAAAACATAGTGAAAAATTCCTTTTAAAACACTGAAATATAATTACAAAGCTATTTAAAATTAGCCTTTCCTTTTTCCCTTGTTTTCCCTTGCTTCTTGGTCAAATCTCTGCAATATAAATTGTCTAATCCCATTCATGTT
Organism: Spermophilus citellus; assembly: GCF_964194105.1. NCBI lineage: Eukaryota > Metazoa > Chordata > Mammalia > Rodentia > Sciuridae > Spermophilus > Spermophilus citellus. The sequence continues at coordinate 64,190,908 of NC_138182.1, read as the reverse complement.
ACTGAGCAAACTTTATCCCAAACCTGGACAAATATATACATATACAACAGACACACACACACACACACACACACACACAAACACATACACACTTACATGTGTGTGTGTTTGAGTTTGTGTTTGAGTATGTGTGTGTGTGTGTGTGTGTGTGTATATATATATACATATATATTTTATATATAAAAATAAATGTATATTAAGGATAGTTAATATACGTACATTATATATATATATACATACATTATAATGTATGTATATTAACTATCTTTAATACACATATTAAGGATAGTTCTGACAACATTTTGCTGGTGACCAATGTGACATTTTTATCAAGCATAAAAATAGTTTTAAGTTTTATTCTTTAACTTAACATTGAATCTGCATTTAGAGCAAAATATCACATTGGAAACATTGTTTCTTATTCCATAAAATTTGTGGAAAACTAAAAAATTGTTCAGAATCTTCTTAAATCTTTCATCTGAATTTAATATCTTTAAAATACAAATCTTACTTAGTCATTTCTTTTAAATTGTATAACCAGGTACCATTACAACATGAAGCTAGGTTCAGAAAGTAAAAGTGAGGACATTCCAAGCTGAAGAAACCAATATTTAGAATCATTTACAAATACATAGAAACATAAACATTGTGGGATATGCTTGAACATTCACATTGGTAAACATGCTGTTGGACTTCATCACATTTATGGAAAGGTATAGAAATACAGACAGTTGACAAGAAAGATGGGGACCTGTCTTTCAGAATGCAAATTTACCAATAATATTCTGCTCCATCACAAATACTTCTTTTTCTATTATTATACATATATTTAATGTTCACAAAATATTATTTGTCAAAACAATGCATATGAGAGAAAAAATAATAATAAAAGGAAATATTCTTAAATTATATCACTGGTACTTTAAGTTTACATATAAACACTAATATAATAATAAACAGTAATTTAACAAATCTGATGAAAATCCACTTGTTTTAATCAGGTTTTATTTTAGAGAAGGAAAAATGTATTTGGAGCTCATAATTTTAGAGGGCTTAGTCTCTAGGCAGCCAACTCCATTGATCTGGGATCAAGATGGGAGAGAATATCATGGTAGAAGAGTGCAGTAAAGGAAAGCAAGTCAGGACATGGCCACCAAGAAGCAGAGAGAGAGAATGGCCACCAAGAAGGGGGGAGAGAGAGAGAGAGAGAGAGATCCATTGCTTTCACCAAGGGCAAATGTATATCCCAAGGCATACCCACCTCCTCCAGCCACACACTACCTGACTACAGTTACCAGCCAGTTAATTCTTATCAGAGGATTAATGTATTGATTAAGTTAAGACTCTCAGAACTCAATCATTTTATCTCTAAACTTTCTTACATTGTCTCCTACACAAGCTTTTGGGGGATACCGCATATCTAAATCATAACAATGCTTTAACAAAAATGGATGATTTTCTTTTAAAACATATTCTGGTAAGTTTACTGGGAGCCAAGCTTAAGTGAATTTGAATATTTTCATTTTTGTTTATTGTTTTGTGACTGACTTTGAATTGTTTCCTGAAATGGGACTGAACAAGTCGGTAAGAGATTTTACTAAACATTTGTTTATTCTCATAGTCACTAAATAAAAGAACTTCACTTAAAGAAGGAAGAAATTTTTTAAAATTTAAAGTGAGGGAGAAAAATGTAATGGCAAGGTTTGAAGTGTTTTAAATGGGTCAAAGGGTTCAGGTTTAACTTTCCACAAAACTGCTTTTTTATCTTACAAGTTTTATGTTTGATCTCCATGGTTCTCCTCTTTCCTAGAAGTCTCTATCACTTCTCAAATTTTATAAGTCTTAGGTGATCTTTATTAAAAAATAAATGAATAAATCTGGCAAAATAAATTGGATTGATTTTACAGAGTTAGTTTCACTATCCTTCATATTTCTCAAGAATTCTGAAGTGATGAGTGTTTTTTAATGACTATTGTAAAGGTGATATTATATACCACAAAGCTTAAATTTAAGAAATAATTTAAAAGGAAACTAGATGCTAAGCTTTTAAAATCAGCACTTATTATTTTTGAAATTGTAGGTATCATTGTATGTGACTATGCATAAGTTCTAAACATTATTTTAGCTATCTTTTGTGCTAAAAAGGCTCTAATATGCAATGACAGGCTGGTAATCAGCTCTTGAGATAAATATAATTCTGGATACTTATACTTTTAAATCTTGCCAAAGTCAACAATAGTGAATGCACTACTTTATAGCAAATCATTTTTTAACTGTTTTCCAAACAATATTTTACACAAAAATAAGAGACTTCTATGGGAATTCAAAATAGAAACATCTGTTTTAAAATTTAAAATGAAAATATTCTAAACCAGGGAAAATATGATAAACTAATCTATTCTGACCCATTCTCAGTCTAAACCTATTTCTACTCCAAAAACTTTGCTTATTTTTTCAAGGTTAGCATAAATATGCATGAAAAATGGAAAGGACCTTGATATTTCACATATTTTGACCTTTTTGAATATGCCTCATGAATTTATTTCCACATATTGCCATTTAAGTTCAAGTTCTCACAAGTGAAGTCCACATATTCACTGAGCATTTAAATTACTTACAATATCTCTTTGTAAGAGTGTATTTTTATCTTTGTTTTTGTCTACAGATGACTTTTGTTTACTTTTATTTTAGAATAAATCATTAGCCATTCTATAAGCATGTTTTCCTCTGTAGATCATATTGCAAACCAATTACTAATATCTAGAGCTCTCACGTATAGAGTGCCCTTTCGTATTCTCCAATGTTATCCTGAGATTGTGTTTTGTTTTATAGCTCATTTTTTTTCCAAGTGTTTTAGTGTCAATTAAAAAGTATTTAAGTCTGACCCTGTCATTTATTATTATATGAAATCAGAGAGCTTTAAATTTTTGAAACTTTCACAAAAACTTTCCTTATCTGTCAGAAATTGAAATAATGATAGTATGTAAGATACAGTAGAGTTCTACAAAACATAGCTATTGTTTATATTATTACTAATGTAATTATCCAGTGAGATTTACATTAGAATTTTTTTCCCAGTTCAATGAAAGAGCTATATTATTAAGATCCATAACAAACAAACAAACAAAAACAACTCACTAACCATAGTTTTAGGACAGACTTAGAGCATGAAACTAAAAAATGTACATTAAGGCTCTATGAACATGAACATGAGAGACTGAGATAACCAGGAACAAATTTCTATCACCTTATTATTAGTACTGATGCTACTTTTTTTTTTTTGGTCTTTGGCTTTTAAAAATCTGAGCATTATGATTATGTAATACTATTTTCAACTTCATTTTCTTTCAAATAATATTGTTAAGTGTCTCCCAGAATCCCATGTGTTAAAGATTTGGTCCCCAGGTTGGCAGTACTGTGAGTTTGTGGAAATTTAAGAAATAGGGCCTAGTGGGAGGTTTTGGGTTCACTCAGGATGTGACCTTTAAAGGGATTATGGTACCCTTCTTCCTTTCCTTCTTTTTCACCTGTGAGGAAAAGGGTTTTTGGCCTCCTATTCCTAACAAACTTGTCAGAAGCCTGAAAGCAACAAGACCAACTGAAACCTCTAAAACTGTCTGCCAAAATAAATATTTTTCTTTATTACTTTATTATTCCAGGTATTTGTTATAGTAACAGAAAGATAATTAATGCAATTACTATTGCCATCTTCGCAGTGGGACAAGGTAAAATTGAATTAAAGAAGACATACCCTTACCCCCAAAGATACTTTTTTTATTTATAATCAGTAAATATAACTTTGCCACTCAAAGAAAGAAGAAAGGAGCAAGGGAAATTAACATGTGGAAGTATTTTATCTGTTCTATTAGGTAGTTTCATTTATATCACATTGTTCTCTCAGCAATTCTATTTCCCATGGTAATAATAGATACTTTGTTCACAATAAACTTGCAATGCTCCTTAATAACTTTTGAGAGAGTGAAATCACAAGGGCATTTTGACTCATAAAGTTGGTTTGTGATAGAGCCAAATTTCTATAACTGCAAAGCCATATGATACAGCGGGGATCTAAGTTGAAGTACATGTTAGCTATTATATGAAATAATTCAATGGAAATAACGTAGAAGAAATTGTCCTAATGATGTAATTTATTTCTCTCTGTATCGATAATATTTCTACACATTTTAAGAGGTATATGGCTTTATAAAAATATGAATTAACTAAATATTAAAATAGAACACTAATAAATGATTTCTCATAATAAGTTTTTAAGCATGTTTCAAGATAACTACACTTCCATACTATTTTTTATCATTTGTCTAAATAACAGAAATTCTTAAAATGATTAAGCAATTTTGAATAATTTGTAAGAAATAGTGCCATACTACAATGTTAAAATGTGCACAAATTTATCTTCATTATCTAAAAATTCTGGAAAAAAGAAATGCTCAAAACCTTTGTTTTCCCTTTATTTTGAAATATTATATATATATTATATATCTACATGGGAGAATTACATGAAATAAATTTGTTCTAATGCACTTGAATTTAAAATTTTATATTAAACACTAGTAATAGAATTATGCATGCAATATTTCTGCTGTTATGCAATGCCTTTTTATTCCTCAGTCATAAATTTTATTATATAATTCAAGATATTTAAGAATGAAAAGAGTACATTTGCATGTTTTGACTTTATGTGTATATACACTAAGGAATTCACAAACAAATATACAATGATCAGATTGTTAGCATAGGAGATAACAAATTAAGTTTAAGTGACTTCATTGCTGTGGCAAATTTTAATTTAGCGATACTGTATACTAGTAACTAGATCAGTTATAAAGACCATCATGATGAAATGAATAGACAGACTTCTTGCTATATTAGACTTAAACTCGAGTCTGAGAGCTTGGCTTTGAAAGAAAATTTGTATCATAATATATAAAATCACAAATTATGATACTGGTATGCAATATGAAGAAAAGGTAAGTATAGGTTCCCCTAAACAGATCTGATTTATTTTCTTTCGACTAAAACCTCGTATAATTAAAACCAAATCTTTCTCTTTTAATGACTTTGTTTGAACCAAAAATATAATAGACATTGGAATGAACTTTGAAAACTCCTTATATTCCACAAATGAACCTCATTTGATCATGATGTATTTTTACTGATCTTACATTATCTTTCAATGGCTACTATTTTGTTTCTAATTGGTGAAATAATGGTCTAATTCTCTAGAAAGTTTGGAGTTTATTAAAAAATATTTGTAAAAGAAATAATACTAATATCCAAAGTTTATTTTTAAAAAGTTTTCTCTCCAGATAGTATTCATTAATGTTTTGCATATTAATGACTCATATTGTTCTTAATTTTGTTAGCTACTGAGATGCAATATATTTATTATTTCAAAAAAGTGTTTTGTCTTCAACAAATAAATGCATTTTTATTTAGGAAGTCTTTTAAAAATTTTATTGTTCTTTTTTCCTATTTTAAATTTGGAAGAGAATATTTGTAATCATTTCTTTGTCTTTACTGAGGTTTATTTTGCCTCATGCATGCCAATTTAGTTCTTTGTGGGAACACTGCTGTGTAAGCTGATTTTTGCTTGCAAATGTGTAAACATTCAAAGGTATCACAAGCCAAGTCATTCACTTAACCCTTCCACAAAGTAACAACTGCTTACTTCACTCTTCAGTAGTTCTCTTTTTCAGGTGACATTGGGAGTATAATAAAAGATTTCACTTTGATAAATTTAGGTACCAAGAAAATCTATAATGTAATTCAGCAGCAGTACTCAATAAATTGGATAGAGTATTTCCAAACAAGACGCTAAAAGTAAAACTTGCTTTAGAAAATCTTAAGTCACATGTAAGTCTGAAAAATCAGGAGAAATATCATCATCTGCTATAGTATGATTTTCTGTTTTAATTTTAGTTATTTATTTCTCCATAGTCTTTTACAATCTATGGGAATTAATCATGACAATAATATAAAAGTCAATTTTGATGACATATTGTTTTATTTTTAGTCTTCGACATTCATTCTATCATAACAAGCTTTGCTTTCTATCCCTATAAAACTGAAATTAAATTGCTTGTGATGTCCTCCCCTAGTGCAAGTCACCGTTTCTGACCTTGGAAGCAGCAATAGATTCTAATTGATCCCTGTGTTTTTGCATCTGTACTACTAAAAGCATTCCTGCACAGTAGCCACAATGATCTTGATAAATATAAATCTGATAATGTCAGATGTAAATATAAATCTGATAATATCTCAATGACTTTACATTCTCTTAGGGGTAATCTGAAATTATTAACTCAAGCTGAAAGGCCTTATGATGAACAGGCTTCACCTATGACTCTAATTTCTTCACCTATCCTACTTCTTCCTTTCTTTACTTTGGACATTCTATCAATTCTTCACACATTTCAAACTTTCTTCATCTGAGAACCTTGTACATGTGGTTCCATTTATTTAGAACTTTTATATCTTTGATTTTTTTTTCCTCTTTTACCAGGTATAAATCTTCGGGTCACTTTTTTCTGAGAGGCATATTATAGCTGCTCAATCTGTTCAATCTAACTGCTTTTTCTTTTGTATGATTTATCACAAGTTATAATTAAAGATTTAGTGATATGATTAAGTGTCTCTCACTCTCCTCATAGACCCAGTGTTAGGAATCGAGTTTGTTTGTCCACCAGTATATATTCAGCATATCCTGAAAAAAATTATTTGAAAAATCAAGCCACAGTTTTATTTTGAACATCATAAAAAGTGGATTTTTGAAAGCTATTCACAATTTAATCACTACCTAGTAATTAAACTGATATCTAGACACAATTATCTTTATTATTACTAATTTTTAGTACTGGGCATTAAACTCAGAGGTATTCTTCTACTTACCTATATCCCCAGACCTTTTTTATTTTTGTTCTAAAGCAAGATCTTATTACATTGTCCAGGCGGGCATTGAACTTGAAAACCTCCTGCTTCTACCTCCATGAGTATTGTTGCAATGACTTAATACAATTTTTTAAAGTATATGAGAGATTGACATGTGTATATATGTGCAAAGAAAACACAAATATAAAAAATAGGATATCATCAAATGTTAACATACAAAATATATATTAGTAGTAAGTTGAAGATTAAAACAGAATTCTGGAGAAATATAGCTGCTCTCAGTCCTAGAAGAGAAATGGCCCTCCTGGGTCATTGTAAAGAAGATGCTATGCCAATTAATGAGTCATATCCTCAAAAATAGTTCCACAGTAAATACAATAATGAGCTTCATGGGGATGTGTATTCACTCTATCAATATAGGCTGATGGAATAAAAGCAAATTTCTTCTATCTGGAATGAAAATGATGTGGCCCCAATAAACTGATGGAGAACTACCAGTGGAGTTTTAATTGAATCACTTTGAGTAAATGTAGAATAGCAAGTGAAATTCAAATAACTTGATTATTCAAAAATATATTATTTTAAGGAATAGATTTTTCTCTTTCTAAGAAAAATTCTCAAGTATCAAATTTAAATGGTTGTTTCTTCTTTTAAGTTGCTGATTTTTGTTCCTTGAATATACTATAGTGAGTGGCAAGAGCGGCTAACAATTGATAGATCAATTTATTCTAGTGAGGTTGATATGACAAGTATAAGAGTATTTAGGGTCACTAAAACCACAGCTTTCTTTAGTTTTAGAATGTGAAAAGGATTCCTTCATATTGGTTTTAACCCTTATGTATATAGCATGCTATGATTAACTTCTTCCTTGTAAACTATAATTCAAAAGGGCTATTAAAAATATTAGTATCCTTGTGTTAAAAACGATTTGGTCATCTTCCAGGTAAGAAAGTTTTATTGCACTGCAAGATCAATACTAGGGTGTTTGAAGCAATTTAGGCTCATTTTTATTTCTTGAATTCTCAAAACATTTTAAAAGAGCCTTTCAAATATATACAAGTAGTCAAACTGGTGTAGGCTCAAATTCAAGTCAGATACAATGCTATAAAATGACTAACTTGCTAATCTCGACCAGTAAATTTAATAGGGAAGCTTAGATGATATCATGCACTATCTGAACAAGCTATAAATTAAAAGACTCAGCAGCCTCATTAGTCTCTGCATCAAGAGCTCAGAGGCTAATGATCTCACACATACCTAAAATAAGTCAGACGGAGAAAGGAAGAACAGTTCTTTACAATGCTGTCACCCTGAAGCAATGCATATCACCATTAACTGGTTATTTATTAATGAGAAAGGTTAAAAACTATTTTACTTTCTGCATTTTTTCCTTAACTCAGATTGCTAAAAACTCTATTCAAGTTTTATATATTATTTCCTAGAGTCAGATTGCTAAAACTCGAGGTATTTTAGTTTGAATTACATCAAAATAGCCACAACAATTATAACAGAGGGAAAGCTGTTTCTGATAAAAGTGAAGCTATATTGAATAGAACATTTGGCTTGAACCTGTCACAGTAGGTTGCATGTGGCTGAAATTGAATGTTATATAAGTCTTTAATGAAGATGTGACTGAAAATTATTTAAGAACAAGGAAAGTAAGCTAAAGTTAATATTAGCTTTTCTCAATCATTTAAAATTGTTTCTTAGAACAAGAGCTCATAACCAATAAAGCTTTTCTAATGTCTTGTGCAAATGACAAATAGCAGTGTTTCTGAATGTTTTTGCAAACAGTAGAAAACAATAAAGACAACTTCCTGTAATCCTAAAGCCAATAAAGAAGAAAAATTATTTCAGAGGCATATGCTAGGAATAGATTTTTTTGTCACTGAAGGAAAAAATAAGTGATTGACAATAGATTCAATTTATGAACATGTGCATGGAAAATGTGTGATAACTCTGTAATTAAATTGTAGACAACAGCACATTCTCAAGAGTAAGGTGGCACATAATGTGATCAACAGCTTGGTGAAATCATCCAGCTTGACACATCGTCTAGAATATGATAAAATAAGTAAGGATAAATTATGGTTTTCAAGCTGCATAAATAGAGGATAAAGAGAAAAAACAAAAGGATATTACTATTAAATAATTACTAATGTTTTCATTTTAATAAAGTAATATTATCATGAAATAATTAACTGTTTTCATTTTTAATAAAGTGGTTTAGTTACCTGAACACTCTAACAATTAAAGGAACACAATATTAAATAACATTTTTATACTTATCTATATATGCAGAACACTTATATGGCTAGAAAATTAATGCATCTAAATAGCTAAGTTTACCCATTGGAGACTTCACAATGGAAGTAAACTGTAGAATTCTACAATATGAATTGTAGAATATGAATTCTACAATTTTCTATCAGAGTATACTAAAACTAAGTAACTCAAATGTCTTTGAACTATGTCTATAGTTTCTCACCTTAACATGGAGATATTAATAAAAATAGATACAGAATTATGGTGAAAACTAAAATATCACATTAAAAATGTTATATACTAGCTGCTCATTATTTTTTAAACACAAGCTCCAGAATAGTCTAAGCAATTCTGAGCAATAAAAGCAATGTTGGAAACATCACAACTCCTGACTTTAAATTATGATACAGAACTATAGTAGGAAAGGCAGCGTAGTTCTGCATAATAACAGACATGTAGACCTGGAATAGACTAAAATGGAATAGACTAGAAATGGAATAGACTAGAAAATACCGAGACAAACACATACAGATAAAGTCATCTGATCTTTGACAAAGGCACCAAAAGCATGAGTTGGAGAAAAGACAGACGTTTTAATAAATGGGAAAAGTTGATATTCTTATGTAGAATAAGATAAATAGACCTCTCTCACCTTGCGCAAAAATCAATCAAAAATGGATAAAAAAAAACTTGGGAATTAGGTCAGAAACTTCAACCTCTAGAAGAAAACATAGAGTCAATATTTGGTTATGTAAGTTCAAGAAAAACTGTCTTGGTAAGGCTCCTAAGGCTCAGAAAATAAAGAAAAGAATAAATGGGATGGCATCAAATTAAAAAGCTTCTATACAGTAAGGGAACAATTAAGGGTGTAAAGAGAGAGCCTACAGAATGGGAGAAAACCTTTGCCAGCTTCCCTTTTAAAAGAGGATTAATGTCCAGAAAACATAAAGAATTTAAAGATACTACACACACACACACACACACACACACACACACCAGTTAATAAATGGGCAAATGAACTGAGTAGACAGTTCACAAAAGAAGAAATACAAGCGGCCAAAAAATACCTAAAAAGTGTTAAAATATCTTTAGCAATGAGTGAAAGGCAAATCAGAATTACACTGATATTTCATTTCACCCAGTTAGAATGGCAATCGTCAAGAATATACATAAGAATAAACATACCAGTGGTAGGATTGTAAAATTAGCTTAAGTACTATAAGGATCACTATGGAGGATTTTTAAAAGACCAGAAATGGATCTCCATATTACCCAACTATACCACTGTTCTATATTTATACAAAAGAATAAAAATTAGCATGCTATGATGACATATGCATACCCATGTTTATTATAGCACCATTAACAATAGCCAAGTTATTGAATAGCTTTGGTGTCTGTCAACAGATGAAAGGATAAAGAAAATATGGTAGTATACACAATAAAGTTTATTCAGCCATAAAGAAGAACAAAATTATGTAGAATGCAGAAAAATTGATAGAACTTGAGAACATTGAGATTAGTCAGATTCAGAAAGTTAAGGTTGTTACGTTTTCTTTCATACATGAAAGCTAGCATGAGACAGTAAAGGGACCTCATGAAAATAGAAGAGAGACCAGAAGAGTAGAGCAAGCAGATCAGGGAAGAGAGAAAGGGAGGGAAAATGATAGAACACAGGAGAAGGGTGTGGACCAAATTTTGAGCTGTGCATGTGTGAAAATATCACAATTAATTCCATTATTTTGTATAATACAATACACCACTAAAAATGACTAAATAAGATATAGTTTCTATTTGAACTTTATTCATACAAATGTTATCTGTGGTCTGGAAGATTCAACCAAATAGAATTATCATCTTTTTAAAAAAGTTTTCGTCCATCAAAATCATTGTAATTAAAATTTGTCTTATATTTTAAGTCACATTACTTTTAAAACTTGCATACAAACATAAAACTCTACCTATTTATTGGGTACCAGGTGATGTTTTGATGTGTATGCATTGTAAATGTTTTAATCTGGTTAAATATGTGTATCTCCTTTAATATTTATCATTTACTTATGGTGAAACATTTATAACTCTCTTCTACTTTTTTGAAAGATAAAGTTCATTATTGTTATCTGCAGTCATCCTAATATGTAACAATAGCACACCAGAATGTCTTATTCCTATTTGACTATAACTTACTGTCCATTGATCATCCTTCCCAGTCAACCCCCTTGAATATATATATATATATATATATATATATATATATATATATATATATATATATATATTCATTTATCATTTGAAGTCATTTTCAGTTTTTGTGAATAGTCCTGTAATAAACATTGAAATGTTGATGTCTCTTTGACATCAACATATCATATTGACTCAATCTTTGACATATTGACTCAATTTCCTTTGGCTATATATCCAGTGCAGTAACTGCCAGTCTGTTGTAGTTTTTATTGCAGTGCAGAGGAAGGAACACAGGGCTGGACACATGCTAAGCAAACACTCTAGCCGAGCTACATCCTTAACCCCAGATCATATGGTTGTTCTATTCTTACCTTTCAAAGAACACTCCATAAGGTTTACCATAATGATTATACCATTTTACATTTCCACTACTAATGTGCAAGTATACCCTTTTTTTTCCTAATTGGCCAGCACCGTTTTTTTCATAGTAAACATTTCTGCTGGGGTGAATGATATCTCATTGTGATTTTTGATTTGCAATTCCTGGTGACAGTGAGGCTGAGAGAGAGAGAGAGAGAGAGAGAGAGAGAGAGAGAGAGAGAGAGTGTGTGTGTGTGCGTATGCCTGCTGGCTATGAACATGTCTTCTTTAAAAAAAAAAAAAAAAAAACAACAACAACATCTGTTTTGGGGGCTGGGGATGTGGCTCAAGCGGTAGTGCGCCCCGGGTTCGATCCTCAGCACCACATACAAACAAAGATGTTGTGTCCTCTGATAACTAAAAAATAAATATTAAAATTCTCTCTCTCTCTCTCTCTCTCTCTCTCTCTGTCTGTCTGTCTCTCTCTCTGTCTCTGTCTCTCTCTTTAAAAAATAACATCTGTTTAGGTCTATTGTCCATTTTTAAATGAAATTTTTTTCTATTTAAGTTTTGGAGTGTTTGTATATTCTGGAAGTATAGTTTGCAAATATTTTCTCCCAATCTTTAGGTTGTCTTTTCACGGTGTTGTTAACTTTGTTGTGCAGAAACCATTTAGTTTGATAAAAACACCTTTGTCTTTTTAAAGGCAATGAATATAAATCATTTCCATTCAAATACTTGGACTTCCTTGGTTTCTAATTTTATTGTAATTCCATTCTTTTTCTTACAAAAGTCTTTTGATTATAAAGTTGTTTTGAAATGATATCAACTTAACTTTAATCATAAAGATAGGAAAAGATGAACAAAAGATATAAAAAATTTACTGAAAAAATCTATTACTCCTCACATTATGAATTTTTATTGTCTTATTTTACATATTTCTATATTTCCTATTTCTTAAAATATTAAGTAATTATTATGTTTAGTTGTTTTGTTTTCCAGTTTTCATATAATAATATGAATGATTTATTTACCATATTTATAATATTAGAGAATTTGGACTTTGCATGCTTTACAGTGAGTTTTAAACCTTCCCATATTTTTTCTTACTTCTTAGCATCTTGACATTTCTTTCCTTGAGCTTAAACAATTAGCCATTTTACAGAGGATAATTCAGTTGTGACAAATTTTCTCAGCATTTATTTATCTGTGAATGTCTTATCTTTCCCTCCTATGGAAAGAATATCCTTGCTGGTTATACTATTCTTGGTTGACATCTGTTTTTTTTTTTTTTTTTTCTTTCAGTACTATGAAAATCTCATCCTGATCCCTCTTGTTCTACAAAGATCCTACTTACTGTCCTTTGAATTAAGACACACTTATATGTAATATCTTTCTTTTTCTTTTCCTTTGCCTCATTGAGAATCGTTATCTTTAGCCTTTTAGAGCTTGATAATTTGTCTTTTTATGTTTTTATTTTTTGTTTTTAGATATACATAACATTAGTGTGCATTTTGACATATTATACATACACGAGGTACAACCCATTATAATTTTTAAAAAATTATGTTTTAATTGGTTTACATGACATATATCATACATAAGTGAGGCATAACTTCTCATTTTTCTGACCATGTTATAGAATCATATCAGTCATGCAGTCATATATGCACATAAAGTAATGTCAACTTCATTTTACCATTCTTCCTATCCTCATATCTCCTCCCCTCTCTTCACTCCCCTCTACCTAATTTAAAGTAACTCTATTCACTAGTGCACCCTGCTTATTATGAATTAGCATCATATATTAGAGAAAACATTCGGTCTTTGGTTTTTGGGGACTGGCTTATTTTTATTTTGATCCCATTCTTGTGGTTGAACAAGATGTGGTGTTACACTGGTCATGCATTCATATATGAGCATAGGAAAGCTATGTCTGATTCACTCTACTGTCTCCTATCCCCCTCCTTCATTTCTCTTTGTCTAATCCAATAAACTTCTATACTTACCCTCCCTACCCTCACTGGTTATGGGTTAGCCTCCATATCATGGAGAAAACATTTGAACTTTTGCTTTTGGGGATTGGCTTAATTTCACTTAGCATGATACTCTCCAGTTCCATCCACTTACCAGCAAACACTATATTTCCATTCTTCTTTATTCCTGAGTAATGTGTGTGTATGTGTGTGTGTGTGAATATCTATATCCATATATCTATATCTATATCTATATATATATGTATTCATATCACATTTTCTTTATCCATTCATCTGTTGAATGGCACCCAAATGGGTACCATAGCTTGGCTATTGTGAATTTAGCTGCTATAAACATCGACGTGGCTGTGTCACTATAGTATGCTGATTTTAAGTCCTTTGGTTATATATGCTAATGAGTGGGGAAACTGGGTCACAAGTAGTAGTTTTGGACATACTCAGTAGAGTGGAATCTGGTGACTTTCCTATAGCTGGGAATATTTGTAATTTTTCTAGGTTTGAGAAAACTTCTAGAATTGTCTATTTAAATAAGCCTTCCACCCCTTTGAAATTCTCAAGTCCCTGTTGAACCCTAATAACTCAAATGCTTACTCTTAATTATGTCCCAAATTTTCCATAAGTTTTTTTCTATTCCTCTTCCTTCTTTTTTTCCTCCTTCTTACTGTATATTTTCAAATAGCTTACCTTTGAGCTAATTCTTTCTTCTGTTTGATCTGCTCTCCTATTGCTGTTTTCTATCATGTTTTTAATTTTGCTGAGTGTATTTTTCAGCTCAAGAATTTGTTTTTTTTCTAAAGGTATTTCAATCTTTCTGTTAAGTTTCTCTGTTAAAATATTGAACTGTTTCTGTTTTCTTGAAGTTCATTGAATTTCCTAAATACAGCTATTTTGAGTTCCCTATCCAAGAGTTTGCAGTCATTATTTGTTAAATACTTAATAACTGGCACCTTATTTTGACCATTGGGTGAGGTAATGATTCTCTGAAAGTCCTTCATGCTTGTTAGCACATTATATAATCTATTCATTGAAGGATTAAGTGTTATTCCAGTCTTTATAATTTGTCTTGGTGCTTGTTCTTCCAGAAATAGTAATCAGAGTCCTTATTCTCCTGGAGCCTTTGGATACTTCTATTATTTCAATATTCAAAGGCACCCTAATTCAGGCTCATTATAAATTCATTTTAGTGTTTTGCTGTTGTACCATGAAAGGGTGCTCCAAGCCCAGTTTGTCCCAAATCTGCAGTTGTTCAGAGTGAACTGGAAGAGTACCTAAAATGGGTAGTCCACCAACATCAGCCATCACCTATTGTTGGAATAGGCCCAGATGCCTTGACCATAACCATTGGTATATGGTCAGGTATTATGTGATTCTGTCCACTTCTGGGTATTACAGTGGAGGCTCCTATGCAATGACTTGTTGCCTACATTCTTTTTCTTACCCTGAGTAGACAATTGCTATTTTTGTGTTGTGCTGCCTGGAGATTAGGGAGAAATGAGATGAGTGTTCCCATGGCCACTAATGATGCCATGCTGGATAACACAAACAGCCCATAGATCATGGAGAACAGTGTAGTAGAAGCTCAAGACTAAGACCTATGCTACTATGTGTGCCTGTTGCTGAGGTGGGATAATGGCCTGAGATTTCTACAGCCCACAACATGTGACACAGACCATCAAAAATCTAACCCACTGAGGCCGTGAGTCTCCATCTGGTACTGGAGCAAGTTCAGACATTCTGCCCATGGAAACTGGCTAGGAAATAGGGAACACTGTGATCTGCCCAGAAGTTTTACCAGTCTAGCAGTGGATTTTAAAACAGTTTTGTGTCCTCACTTTCCTTCCCTACCACCAACTTTTAGTCGTTGATATTCTGCCCAAGTTTGGAAGATAGGGGTGGAGTGTCTTGTCTATCTAAGCTGATATACACTGTATCACACCTGAGTTTCATTGATGCAGGTACCAGCACAGTCTGGGAATATACATTATGCTTGCATTCTGGCCAGCAGTGATGCAGTTCACTACTGGAATAAATCCCACTGGGAAAATAGATCTGTTTGACTCCAAGGAAGATGTAAAAGCTATGTCTGGGGCTGGGGTTGTAGCTCAGTGGTAGAGCACTTGCCTTGCATGCATAAATCCCTGGGTTCAAACCTCAGCACCATATAAAAATAAATTTTAAAAATGGATTTTTTTAAAAAGCTATGTCTGTGTGCTACACTGAGGATATACCTTTGGACATCCCCTGGTGCTGGGTATCACGAAGACAGTACAGACTCTGAGCTCTAAGGCAAAGACAGGTATCCGTTTCACTGCCTTAAGACCCAATGAGAGGAGCCTTGCTTCTTTCCATACTGCCCAAGACTGGGGGAGAGAGAATCCCAGTATTACCTTGGCTGCCCAGCATCCAGAAGTTCAGTCCACAGGTATGCTTCAGGATACATACTGTGGAGCTCTTCCTGCTACTACCTTTCACTGTGACAGACTGCAATGAGCTTTCTCTCCCTTGCTCATGCTCAGCTGTTTTGTTATGGGGAAGAGGGTAAGGTGAACAATGCTTTCTTTCCTGGCTTCTTCAATATGCCTTTTCTCATTAAATACTAAAACCAGATTCTGTGTTCACTCCCTGGTTTCCCTAGCTCTTGTAAAGGCAGATCAGTATGTGAATAGCTATTTGAAATGATTGCTCTTCTGGGGAGG
The DNA here is from genome assembly GCF_964194105.1 of Spermophilus citellus. NCBI lineage: Eukaryota > Metazoa > Chordata > Mammalia > Rodentia > Sciuridae > Spermophilus > Spermophilus citellus. The sequence continues at coordinate 64,174,497 of NC_138182.1, read as the reverse complement.
TCACTGGAGCTTCTTAGTTACCATCTTGCCTGCAATTCTCATTTAAATTGTAATGAACACTCGGGTTTGTTTTTCTTTTTCTTAAGATTTTAAAATTTCTAAATAATTTATATATTTCCTTCATAGGCCACTGTCTTTCATCTATCTATACATGCAGAGTATTTCAGGTTAAGCCTTAGGTTTATTACACATAAAACTAATAGAGCAACTTCATGTTTTTAATACCAGAACAGAAAGATTGAACACAAAAACACTTTTCAAATCATGTTTACTCTTCATTTTACCAGAACCACAGGAGTGAGACTAAAATAAATGACTCATACAGATGAAAATAAACTTGGACTTCAAACATAATCACTCTGTGTTTCCAAAATCCAAACGCCAAATTTGGGGTTTATCTAGGAAGCTGCTGTGTTTTGTTTTGCTTTTTAACATCATGGATGAGACACTTATGTCAACATAGTACAGTCTGACTCCAAAATAAAAACTAATATTACTATACATGATGAAATTAATCAATATATCTTGTATGCTGATGCTTAGTCAAAAAATAGAACATTAATGAAAATATGAATATAAAAAATAATCTCTTCTAATTTGCATACTTGCTAAGGGTCATGAAACAGCATTTCCAAACTGCTGAGGCTCTGTCCACTTATGGTTCAAATCATTTTTTGCAATTCAAGCATGTTGGTTAGTCTCCATTGAAATACATCTTGTCAATAATATTCCTTTTTAAAAGGACAAATTAAATTCCAACACAGTAGGAAAGCTTTTCTATTTGCTTTTAATTTAACCATGTTTAAGTAAAATTACGTATGAGAATAGTGTGAACCATTTCGTCTTTATTTTTCATCAGTATATACAAGAATGTATGCAGTTTGCAAAACCATCACTGTTGTTTACAGAAAATGTATCTTTGATTTTCTCAATGTCTTTAAATTCTTTCTGACATGTAAATCCCTAAGGTTAAAATCCCATTTACAGTTCACATTTGAGTTTATAATGGTTTTACTTGTGTCCTGGTTCAGATTTAATCAGAATGTAAAATAAAAGGAATACATAACCTTTTACATCTAAAATAGATTATATAATGTTTGTAATTAATAAGCATTACCTCATGGGTAAATGGCATTCTGCATGGCAATTTTATAGCATCATTAATATCAATGGTAAATGTCAAAATACTCAAATGTCAAAGCTTTTCTTTACAAGTACTCTACTTAACAACAAATGGTGTGGCACCTGTGAATTTATAATAACATTATATTGGGATTTGGGAAAAGATTCACAGACATATGATCGAGTTAATATCATCAGCTTAACTTGTATCAGGCCTCCCAGCATTTGTGTTTGGAAAATGTGAAACTTTTCCTGAACTTGTAAAGTCAATGTAGAGTCCAATAGGATACAGTGATGTTTTAAGATTTACTCTGCCAGACAAAATAAGAATGGCCTAACTATTTGCCAAGCATGATTCAAACTAAATTGCTGGGCTATGACAGTTTGTAGCCCAAAGTTTTACTGAATGAGTCCTGTATCCATTGGAAAACTGATATAGTTAATTGTTCTATGTTTAGAACTTCACATTTGTGCCATATTCTGTTTTATTTCTACAAGCAAAATCTGGTTACTTGAATACACATATCTTTGAGCATTTACCAATGTAGTCAGTTTCTGCCATCTTTTATAACATGTGTCCCAGAAGAAACTGCTGCATCCTGTGCTCTCTCTTCTCAGTATTATTGTACCACTCCAATCTAACAGTCCTGTTCACCCGCTCCTGTCTTCTGTCTTTTTCCAGAAATGGGGATTAAAGCCAGGAAGCCAGGGGTGCTCTACTACTAAGCTATATCCCCAGTCTCTCTTTGTGTCTGTATGTGTTTGTGTGTGTATGCATATACATATTCGTGTGTACCTATATTCTTTCTTGTTTCCTTTGAAATAGGGCCTGTTTCCCAGGCTGGTCTTGAACTTGCAATCCTGCTGCCTCAGGCTCCAGAATCATAGCCTACTTTTTAAGGGTCTTCATGACATACTAACAGACCTCTTACACCACTTAGAACTTTATAGCACCTCATTTTCTTTCTTTTCATTTTTCATTTATTTTTTTCTGTCCTTTCACAGAATTTTTAAATTCTTATTTGTGTGTTAGGCACAGTGCTAGATATTACTGATAAATCATTAAATAAAATGAAATTTCTGCTTTTAAGAAGATTTTAACCTCTACTTTGTACCTTGTCACCAGTTTTGAAAATGCATCTATCATCTTATATATTCTGGTTTCTAACTTCTTTGATCACAGTTTTGTTGCATGCTCCCTGTCCACATCCTGGTTCATAATAATACTAATTTACCATTAAATGTTTGCTGAATTTCAATTTTTAAACCTAGCAGCATTTTCTCTCAAAAGTAGAAGCAAATTTCATCAAAATATGCATACCTGAATTAGGCAAGTAATCATGAGGAGCACCAAGGAAATATTTATTTTCATTATTGACTTATATGCTTACCATTAACTTCTCTTGTGTTGAATGTATAAATTATCTTTGAAACTGCATCTCTGTTTATCAGAATGCTTTGTTACCAATTCAGTTAATGTGTCTTAAGAATGATAATACCCTAAAACATGACTATATCCCCACTATTAAACAGAGTAGGTAAAAAAAGTTCAGATGTCAAAAAAATATTGTCTGTCACATATATCTCATATCTGTAAAGATAAATACAATTGTATATCTATCATAGACACTCTGAGTCAATAAAAAAAGGCAATCTTACAATGTTAGGAAGAGCACTATTTGATTTTTTTATTTTTCTGTGCAATGTTCCAGACCAATGAACATTGGCTGTGACAGAGTGCCTGAGTCCTGAATCACCTTTGTCCCTTATGTGAGTCTATAGAATTTCCAGACCGTAACAAAAAACTAGCAGATATACATCTTGTCCTCTCTTCTGAAAATCCTTTTGGGTAATGATGCCCCCTTATCATTCCTGAAATCACCTCTTCCTTCTTGAGTTGCTAAAATTAGATATAGTAAGCTATTCAAAAAGAAAATCAGCAAAGCATTTAAAAATATAATCCTAAAAGAAGGAAATATTTGCCCTCAGTGTTCAGGAACTAGAAAATATATACTCATAAAATTACTAGTTTAAGTACACATAATCTTAAAAACTGGCAATTGATCCAACAAATCATAAAATGCTTTTCTTGTAAAAGTCATAGGAAATAGATTGCTACAAGTGAAAAACAAAACAAAACCAAGCAAACAGTATTTCATTTCTAAGGTTAAAAAAATGTATAAATATTCTCAGAATAATAAACTCAATTCAGGGTCTTTTTGTTACATTATGTTCTTTATAATTTTATCAGCATGCATTATTTTGCATATTTAAAATTACTAATGTTCATGTGTTAAAATTAAGCTGCTATTTTCTGTTCTATACTTCATGTTTCATTTTTATTATTTACTGAAAATTATTACATTGTATTTTCATGGCCATGTTACTAAAAGACACTTCATTTGATATTAACTTAAGTCTCCCACATCCAGGTCTTTCCCAGTTCACCCTTTACTTTGAGTGTGGGCTGTCACAAGCAAAATTAAGTTAGTCTTTTCAGGCAGTCTCTGATGGTCTTAGGAACAATTCTCTGCCTGGTTCTGTCTTATTCTTTTGGCTAGAATCCCAAATATTACTTTCCTTTGTTGTAAAAACAGTGAGGCTTTAGAAACCTCTGAAGTGATTGTGAAGAAACAGAAGGGAAAAGCTGTATAAATCTTTTGCAAGTGAGGTGACCACCAAAAATTGTAAAATGTAACTTCTTAACTGTATATGGAAGTAGCTCTAAGTTAATGAGCTTTAGATAACTAATTTCATATGAGAAAATATAGGCTGTGATCCAAGCAACTGAAATAAAAAAGAAATGTGAAGTGTTATAAGTTGCATAGTACATGTGTATGATGACAGATTTGAAAGCTTCTCTAAATAAATAGGTAATTAGATATTAGGAACACATAATGCTTTTTAAGCAAGTTAAAACTTAAATATAGATTTTTCTTTTTAAATATTATTTGTAGAGATTCTATCAATGGCATAGTTATGTATATTTTAATCAAAGTCATTATTAAAACAACCTGGATCAAAAAAAATGCTCATTTACCCAATGAAAGGCATTAAAGTAGGATAAAATACAGAGAGAGAACAGATGGGACAAATAAAAACTGAGCAGTTCAACTCATTTTCAATCATATCAAGATGCACTTTAACTTAGAATGGTAAACATACAAATTAAAGACAAGTTTGTCAGATCTTACAAGAAAGGGGGAAAAAAACAAGACTGAAAAATATGTTGTCTAAAAGAAGTTTGATTTAAATGTAAACATGGGTAAAATACATAAGGATGTAGAAAGACATATAACAACAACATTAACCAAAAGGAAGCCTGATTATCTACATGAGTATTTGTTATGGTTTGGATGTGAGGCATCTCCCAAAAGCTCCCATGTGAGAAAATGGAGGAGGATTCAGAGGGAGAATGACTGTATTATGAGATCTTTAACTCAATCAGTGGATTAATCACCTGATGGGATTAATTGAGTGGGAATTAAATGCAGGTGAGGTGTGGCTGAAGGAAGTGGGCATTGGGGATGTGGTTTGGGGTATGTATTTGTATCTGGCAAGTACATATCTCTCTCTCTCTTCTTTCTGATCATCATATGAGCTGTTTCCCTCTGCCACACTCTCCCACCTTGATGTCCTGCCTTACCTTGAGCCCTGAAAAATGGAGCCTGCTGTCTAGACTGATACCTCTGAAATCTTGAGCCCCCTAAATCACCTTCTCCTCTTTTAAAATTGTTCTTGTCATGTCTTTTAGTCACAGCAGCAAAAAAGGTGACTAAAATAGAAATTGGTACTGACCTACCTGACCATGTGGAAAAAGATGACTAAAACAGAAATTGGTACTGAGAATAAGGTTGTTGCTATGACTAACCTGACCATGTGGTTCATAAGTTTTTGGAGCATTTTGGAATGTTTGGAGGGTTTTTGAGATGTTTAACATTGCAAGCTGGAAATGCAATGCTGTAAGTGGAGCTTAATGGCAAATTCTGGTGGGATCTCAAAGGACCAGAATGCCAATAGAACCATAGTCAGTGAAGACAGGGCTCAAGAGGGTTTAGAGAAAAAGGAGGACACTACTGATAACTGGACCGGAAGCCATTTGTGTTATGTTCTGGCTGAGAAATTGTCTGCATTTTGCCTGCTTCTTCCTCCCAACTCCTCAAGTCTCCTGAAACTTACTGTACACTGATTTTAAAAGTAGTGGACTTCTTAGTCTGATAGAAGAAATATACAGACAGCATAGCATTCAGATATTGCTGGATGAGTTTAGTCAATGTTACTTTGATATTCAGGAAAAGAAAGCTGAATAGAAAGATTCCAAAAACCGGGACATGAAAGGTAGGAGTAAAACTGGGACTAAGGAAGTTGCAGTTGTTAAAGACATCACTACCACTAGTGAAATGTTGAAGACTTTGCCTAGAGACAATAAGAAAGATGGCTTGGGGGCATCTCAGTAGCTGGCAAGACCACATCCATCTCAACCTCAAGGGAGAAAAAATGAAAGTTCTCTTGAAAAGAGACAAGTGGGAAATTCTTCTTAAAAAGGGGACCTAGGGAATTTTTTTCAACATTTTCTGTCACCTAGACATTCAGAGGCTGATGTAGTCAGCATCCCTGGAGGCTTGTCTACTGCTCAAGATGGCAGCAGACCTTGGTATCCACAACATGATGATGCAGGAATGCAGAATTATAAAGTTAGGGGTTCATGGAGGCTTCCATCAGCATTTCAAAGGAAGGTCTGGGAGGCCAGGCAAAGTGCAAAAGGCTCTGAGTCTCTGCATGCAGTCCCTGAGAAGGCAAAGCATGGAGATGTGAGGAAGAAGCAGAAGCTGCAGTATAGACCCCTGAGACTAAGAAATACCAGGAGCATAGGATGCTGTCCTAGGAAAGCTGCAGAAATTGAATAGAGACAAGCCAATAAAAAGGCCATTTTGGCTGCAACCAACAAGGCTGCAGGGGCAGATCTATACAAGCCTTTGGACAGAATTTCATGGTGTCATGTGCCCCAGATGCCAAATGTGGAGCTAGAGAACTTGTTTTCCCAGCTAGATTTCAGTCTTGCTTTGGTCCCATCCTCTCTTTCTATACTTCTACTTTTTTTCCTGAATGGAAATGTTTATTCTGTACTGTTATATATTGGATATTTGTAGATTGCTTTTAATTTTGCAGGAGCTCAAAATTCGATATTGCCTTGAACCTCAGAGAAGACTTTGGAATTGAACTTTGAACAATCTCAAAACTATTGATATTATGGGGACTTTTGGGAATGGACTAGCATGCATTTTGCATTGTGAGATGGTTGTGAGATTTTTGGGGCCAGGAGAAATTTTATGGTTTGTATGTGGGGTATCCCCCAAAGACTTAACTGTGAGACAATGCAGGAAGGTTCAGAGAGGGAAAGATTGGGTTATGAGAGCCTTAACTCAATCAGTGAATTAATTATCTGATGGGATTAATTGAGTGGTATCTGAAGGCAAGTAGGATATGGCTAGAGGAGGTTGAATATTGGGGGCATCGCTTTGGGGTATATACATTTATATATTTATACCCAGAGAGTGGAATCTCTCTCTCTGCTTCATGATCAGCATGTGAGCCATTTTCCTATGCCACACTATTCAGCCATAATGTTCTGCCTCACCTTGAGCCCCAAGAAATGGAGCCAATTATCTAGGGATTGAGACTTCTGAAACTATGAACCATCAAATATATTTTTATTCTCTATAATTATGTTGGTAGGTTTATTTAGACTACCTATGAAGGAGCTAACTAAATTAGAATCTGAAAAGTAGAATTTAAAACAATGAAGACTTGCAAGGATAAAAAGAAGTATTACATAACCATATAGACTCCTTGTATAGCAATTCTAAGTAGCTATTTACCTAATAACACATCTTTAAATACATTGAAAACTGTTAGAGCTGAAAAATAGATCAAGACAAATCCTCTCTTTTAGACAGAAACTTCAACACTCTCCTCTCCCCAATTGATTACATGAGAAAATTATGACATAAAAAGAAGACCTAAATATTATCAAATAATATAACCTAACTCACAAAACAAACAATGGAGATAAAATATATGAGGCACTCATGGAACAAATAAAAACAAGTAAGGTCAACTTAATCCAACCATATCAACACACATTTTAAATTTAAAAAAGTGTAAATATACCATGAATTTAACCTAGAAACTCTAATAGTTATCTATAAAATCAGAATTTGGAAATATCACACTTTTCAACATGACCCATGAGTCAAAGTGTCAAGGAATAATTTTGAATTTTGAATATCTGACATAAATAAAAATGAAAATACATACTATAAAAAACAATGGGATGCAGGTAATCATAGCCTAAAGATAAATTTATATTGTGGATGCTAAATTAGAAAAGATAAAAATCTCAAATGAATAATATGAACTTTCATCCTAAGAAACTATAACATAGAATAAATTAACCCCAAAACAAAGATGGTTTAAAATTTGAAAATAAAATTTATTTTATGAACAGACTAAAGAAAAATGACAATCATCTCAAAAGATATTAAAAATAATTTAGGAAAACTCATCATTTTATTTATTCTCAGTAAAAAACTAAGCAAATTTGAAATAGAAGGAATCTACAGTTAACACCATAATTAATGGCAAATATAAACAATGTTCTCAATAAGATTGGAAACAGGTTAATAATGTCCTCCTTATCATATTGATTCAACATGATATTGGAATTTATAGTTAGTTCAATCAAACAATATAAATAAGACTTAAATATTTGTCATGAAAATTCAAAAATTTTCAAACAAAAAACTGTAGTTACAGAGTATGAATTTCAGAATAGCCCATGTTTAAGAAAGTTAATGCCCAGATTTTCCTAAATGAAGCTGTCACTAATAAGATAGTATGCTTACTGCTGTTATTTATTCCCTATTCTGAAACATGAGAGATATTACACTCAGAGTCAAAAAAAAAAAAAAATCCACTGAGCACAATGAAGAATCTGAATATGTTCCTTTAAGAAAATTATACTGTTAGAATCCAACTTCTATTGGAACCTATTGTAAATTAGATTTCAATCATTATCATGTAAGTTTTGTAGAACTTCATGCGAATTATTTCCCAGATTCCTTGATGAGGGAGTAAACCCTGATTAAAGCTTTTTTTTAACTAATTGCTTTCCTTTTTTTTTCCTTCTTTTATTTCTCTCTATGCAGACCCACATATAAATTGAGATTTGAGCTATTATTGCTTTCAAAGGACTACCTTGGTAGTGATTCTTCACCCCTATGTGGAAACCTGGACAACCAAAAGAATCTGCTTTCTGTTTCTGAAAAATAAATGTTATATACAAACTATCAAAGGCAAAACTTTGATAAGCTGAATCGAAAGAGTGGAGAAAAATAAAAGACACTTGAGAGAATAAGTAAGAGGAAAGATTTCATCAGAAGCTGTTGTTATTCCCTCACTTCTGAGGAAACTCAACTGGTCTTAGCAATACCTTGAATCTGTGTCCTCAGAGTCTGGCCAGGCTTTTCATGAATGGAGTATTTTCAATGATTAGGAACTTCCCAGACACATTGTCTATGCTCTCTTGGTACTTTGCAAAGCTAGAGTTTAAGCTGTAATTAGCAAGATGGCTGTCCCACATCAGCAGTTTGAAGGTGATATGTAAGGGATGACTTTTCCGGTGTTCACTGTAAAACTCATGATCAGCTAGACAGCTTTAAAAATAGATACACTGGAAAGGCCACTGGCTGCTGCTGCAGATGCTGCTGTCCCAGATGCCACTGCCCTTCCTGGAGGTCTTTTCTGTGGGCACTGCCTAACTACCTCTGACACTACTTCCAATGCTACCTCCCAGCTTGCTGCTGCTGAGGAGCAGAGGTCTCCTGTCCAATCAGCTGCCACCTGTACTGCTACCACAATGGCTGCTGCCTCTGAAGCCACTTCTACCACCCCAAGGTCATCTGGAGGTCTTCTCTCTGGGTGCTGCTGCCTTTGCAGCTGTAACCACTCACTGCTGCCACAGAAGACACTGCTGCCCCAAATGAAACTGACACTAACACCATTGCTGATCCCAGGGATTGTCTGGTGATGCTGCCCCCACAGCTGCAGGTTGCAGCTCCTGCTGCTGCTGACCTGCTGACCTGCTGACTACTACCAACAACCACTGCTACTACTGCTTCTACCACCACCTAGAGGACTGCTGTGGGGGAGACTCCAGGTTTGATTGAACGTGGCTGCACCCATCTTGGGGACACCAGCCAGGGCCTGGGGCTTGGGTGGCAGCAAGTTTACCACAAAAGCCTCTATCTGGATACTCTGGCCAGGACCTGCAGGTCCAGTGTGGGGGAATCTGCAGGTATAGAACACCTGGGGTCCTCCTGCTGGGAGTACTGGTGGCCCTTGTCTTGCTGCTGTATCTCGGGGTTACTGCTTTGCATGCGTGTATCCCTAGTGGTCTCTCTGCAAGTAGGAGCCCCCCTCTTGGGACTACAGTGTGGTGGAGCCTGAGGTATCTGAGCCCACATTGGTGGGATAGTAACTGGGTCTTCCAGAGCTAATCTGGATCCGTGATCCTGATAGATGTCAGAAACAACACTGAGAAACTTTTGAACACTGATGGAGACAATTCACCTTTCCAGCAAGATTTATTTTATTTTATTTTTTATTTGATATTATCTCTACCATATTTTTACAGGGTGTTTTTTATGCATCAGTGTGTGGAGGACAATGATATATGAATGGTGTTTTGAATTTTTGTTGTATTACCATTTTTTCATTTTTTTTCTCTTTCTTTGTATTATTCCCCTCTCTTGTCTGTATTCTTGGATTTTTTTCCAACTTTTCTCCAACAGATAGTCAGTCTTTTTGGCTCCTGTTCCATTCTTCCTGTGAATATTTGCTTTTAGCTTCTCTCTTCCTCCCTCACAAACATTGCATACTATGCTTCCTCTGTTCTCTTGTCCACCATGTGAAATTGTACACTGTTTTAACAAATTTTCTGTAATACTATAGTTATTCAACTCATCATATTGGTTTAATTCAAGAAAGCAGTAGATGGCTTAGTGGGAGCTATTAGGTTTAAGGCTATATATTATGTACATATGTACACTGGGTGTTGTTGATATTGATCTCACCATTCAAGGGAAGGCACTGGAAAACTTCAGGGACACTATAGGTCTACAGGGCAGAACTTGTGCCACCTTACATCCATATGTCTAGATGGGAAAGCACAAAAACAACATGAGAAAACAAGGAAATAAAGTGCCCCAAATGAACCAACATGCTTCAACAACAGAAGTCACTGATAACTCAGTAGAAGAAATGTCCAAGAAGGAGTTCCATATGTACATAGTTTAATTGATCTGTGAAGTAAAGGTTATTATAAAAAGTGGACTCCAATAAAAAATACAGGAATTGAAAGATCCCTTCAATAAAGAGTTAGAGATTGTAAAAAGAAAAAAAAAGCAGAAACAGTAAACCACATGATAAATTTAATAGAAAGCATCACCAACAGACTAGACCACTTGGAAGACAACTTCAGACAATGAAGACAAAATATCTAATCTTGAAAGTAGAGTTGAACATGCAGAGAAGATGGTGGGAAATCATGAACAGAACATCCAGAATTTTGGGATAACATGAAAAGACCAAATTTAAGAGTTATTAGGATAGATGAAGGAGAAGAGATACAAACCAAAGGAATGCACAATCTTTTCAAAGACAAAATAGCAGAAAGTTTTCCAAACCTAAATAATGGAATAGAAAATCAAATATAATAGGCTTAAAGAACCCGAAGAGTACAAAATTACAGCAAACTCACACCAAGACACATTATAATGAGAATGACTAACACAGAGAGAATAAAGATAAAATCTTAAAGACTGCGAGAGAAAAACTTCAAATAACATATAGGGGGAAACCAATTCAGATGTCAACTGATTTCTCAACCCATACCCTCAAAGATAGGAAGTCCTAAAATAATATATTTCAAGCTCTAAAATAAAGTGGATGGCAACCAAGAATTTTGTATCCAGCAAAATTAAGTCTCAGATTTGAAGATGAAATTAAAATCTTCCTTGTTAAACAAAAATTCAAAGAATTCACAACTAGAAAGCCTATACTACAGAACATTCTCAATAAAATATTCCATGAGGATGAAGTGGAAAAAAGAAAGTGAAAACCAGCAAAGGGAGAATCAGCACTAAAGGTATATTCAACCAAAGGAGAAACTAAATCATATTAAAAACCAGAAATAAGTCAGGGAATACAAATCATATCTCAATCATAACCTTGAATATTAAATGCCTAAACTCATTGATTAAAAGACAAAGACTGGAAAATTGGATTAAAAAGCAAGACCCAACAATATGCTGTCTTCAAGAGACTCACCTCATGGGCAAAGACATCCAGAGGCTGAAGGTGAAAGGATGGGAAAAGACTTATAACTCATATGGATTGTGTAAACAAGCATGGTTCCCATCTCATTTCAGATAAAGTAGACTTCAAATCAAAGTTAATCAGAAGAGACAAAAAAGGACATTTCCTACACCTTAAGGAAAGAATATTGCTTTAAGCAAGACATAAGAATTATAAATATTTATGCCCCAAACAATAAAGTATCTATGTACATCAAACAAACCCTTTTCAATTTCAAGAGTCAAGTAGACAACAACACAATAATTTTGGGTGACTTTAACATATTTGTCTCACTACTTGACAGATCTTCCAAACAAAAACTAAATAAGGAATCTATAGAACTAAATAATACAATCAATAATTTAGACATAACAGACATATATGGAATATTTCATCCATCAACAAGTGAATATGCTTTCTTTTCAGCAGTACATGGTTCCTTCTCTAAAATAGACCATATCTTATGCTACAAACCAAATCTTAGTAAACACACACACACACAAACAGATAATACCCTGCATTCTATCAGACCACAATAGAATAAAATTAGAAATCAATGATAAAATAAAAATTATAAGCTACTGTAATGAATGGAGACTAAATAACACTATTGAATGATAAATGGATAGTATAAGAATTCAAGGATAAAATAAAAAATTCTTAGAGGTAAATGAGAACACTGAAACAACATATCAAAATCTCTGGGACACTATGAAGGCAGTACCAAGAGGAAAGTTTATTGCATTAAGCACATTCACTAAAAGAAGAAAAAGTCATCAAATAAATGACCTAACACTACACCTCAAAGCCCTAGAAAAGGAAGAACAAATCAACACCAAAAGCAGTAGAAAATAATTAAAATCAGAGCTGAAATCAATGAAACAGAAACAAAATAAACAATTGAAAAAAAATTGACAAAACAAAAAGTTGGTTTATTGAAAAAAATAAATAAAACAGATAAACCCCTGGCCATACTAACAACAAGGAAAACAGAGAAAACTCAAATTACTAAAATACAAGATGAAGAAGGAAATATGACAACGGACATGTTGGAAATACAGAAGATAATTCGAAGCTATTTTGAAAATTTATATTCTAAGAAAATAGAAAATATCTAAGACATAAACAAATTTCTAGAGAAATAAAACCTACCCAAAGTTATGAGGAGGTCATACATGTTTTAAACAGATCAATTTCAAATAATGAAAGAGGAAAACCCCTTCAAAAGCCTGTTAACCAAGAAAAACTCAGTACCAGATGGATACTCAGCTGAGTTCTACAAGACTTTCAAAGAATAATTAACACCAATACTCCTCAAAGCATTCTATGAAGTAGAATAGGAGGGAACCTTTCCAAATTCATTCTATGAGACTAATGTCACCCTGATACCAAAATCAGACAAAGACACAATAAGAAAACTTCAGACCAATATCCTGATGAACATAGATGCAAAAATTCTCAGTAAAATTCTGGCAAATTACATACAAAAATATATTAAAAAAGATAGTGCACCACCATCATGTGGGGATCATCCCAGAGATTCAGGGTTGGCTCAACATACAGAAATCAAAAATTTAATTCATCATATTAATAGATTTTAAAAAAAAGAATCATATGATCTTCTCAATAGATGCAGAAAAGCCATTTGACAAAATACAGCATACCTTTTTGTTCAAAACACTAGAAAAACTAGGGATAGTAGAAACATACCTCAACATTTTAAAAGCTATATATGCTATACCCAAGGCCAGCATCATTCTAAATGAAGAAAAATTGAAAGCATTCCCTCTAAAAACTGGAACAAGACAAGAATGTCCTCTTTCACCACTTCTACTCAACAATCATCCTTGAAACTCTATCCAGAGCAGATGAAAGAAATTAAAGGGATACACATAGGTAAAGAACAACTCAAAATATCACTATTTGCTGATGACATGATTCTATATCTAGAAGACCCAAAAATTCCACCAGAAAACTTATAGACCTAAAATATGAATATAGCAAAGTAGCAGGATATAAAATTAACACCCATAAATCAAATGCAGTCCTATACATCAGGGATGAATCCACTGAATTAGAAATTAGGAAAAATACCTCATTCACAATAGCCTAAAAAACAAAAACAAAAACAAAAACAAAAAAACCCTGAGAATCATTCTAACAAAAGAGGTGAAAGACCTCTACAATGAAAACTACAGCATACTAAAGAAATTGAAGAAAACCTCAGAAGATGGAAAGACCTCCCATGCTTCTGGATAGGCAGAATTAATATTGTCAAAATGGCCATACTACCAAAAACTTTATACAGATTTAACGTAATTCCTATTAAAATTCCAATGACATTATTTTAGAAATTTAAAAAAATCATAAAATTTATTCAGAAAAATAAGAGACCCAGAATAACAAAATAATCCGTAGCAAAAAAAAAAAAAAAAAAAAAAAAAGTGAAGCAGGAGGCATCACGATACCAGACATTAAACTATACTACAGAGCTACAGTAAAAAATAAAATAGCATGCTATTGGCACCAAAATACACTTGTAGACCAATGGTACAGAATAGAGGACACAGAAACAAACACACATAAGTACTTTTATGTCATACTAGACAAAAGTGCCAAAAATATTCACTACAGAAAAGATAGCCTATTCAACACATGATATGGGAAAAACTGGAAATCCATATGTAGCAAAATGAAATTAAATCTCTCTCTCTCTCATGCTATACAAAAATCAACTCAAATTAAATCAAAGACTTAGGCACTAGAACAGACACTCTACACGTAACAGAAGAAAAAGTAATCCCAAATCTTTAATATGTTGGCCTAGGATCCAATTTCCTTAACAAGACTCCTAAAGCTCAAGAAGTAAAATCAAGAATAAATAAATGGGATGGATTCAAATTAAAGAGCTTCTTCTCAGCAAAAGAAACAATCAATAATGTGAGGAGAAAGCCTACAGATTGGGAGAAAATCTTTACCAAATGCACTTCCAATAATGCATTAATCTCTAGGAGATATAAAGAACTCAAAAAAATTAACAAAAGAACAATAACCCAATCAATAAATGGGCTAAGAAACTGAGCAGACACTTCATAGAAGAAGAAATACAATCGATCAACAAATTTATGAAAAAGTGTTAAACATCCCTTGCAATTAGAGAAAGGCAAATCAAAACTACACTAAGGTTTCATTTCACTCCTGTCAGAATGGCAATCATCAAAAATACAGGCAACAATAAATGTTGGTGAGGATGTGGGCAAAAAGGTACCACAATACATTGCTGGTGGGACTGCCAATTGATACAACCACTGTGGAAAGCAGGATGGAGATTTCTCAGGAAACTTGGAATGGAACCGCCATTTGACCTAGGTATTCCATTCCTCAGTTTATACCCAAAGAACTTAAAATCATCATACTACAGTAATGCAGCCACATCAATGTTTATAGCAGCTCAATTCACAATAGCTAAACTATGGAATCAACCTAGGTGTTCTTCAATAGATGAATTGATAAAGAAAATGTGGTATATATTCAATGGAATATTTAAAGAAGAATGAAATTATGGCATTTGCCAATAAATGGGTGGAGTCAGAGAATATCATGCTAAACAAAATAAGCCAGTCCCCATAAACCAAAGGCCAAATGTTTTCTCTAATATGCAAATGTTAATTCACAATAAGGTGGGGAGCACTAGAGAAGAATAGTTACCTTAGATTAGGTAGAGGGAAGGGAGAGGAAGGGAGGGGAAGTGGGAATAGAAAATATAGTAGAATGAAGCAGACATTATTACTTTATATAGATATATGACTGCATGACCAATATGATTCTACAATATGTACACTCAGAAAAATGAGAAATTATATCCCATCTATGTATGATATATCAAAGTACATAAATGCATTCTGCTATCTTGTATAACTAATTAAAACAAATTAAAAAGGTATAAAAAAAGAAAACAAATAGATCCCCTGAACCTTTCCAGTGCTCAGATTTGATCAAATTACAATCAGAAGCAGACATATCCTATAGAAAACATATCCAAAAATTTTAAACTATTATTGTTAACTAAAACTAATCTATTAGGCTGATTAATGATTAATTTTATTCATGGTAAATAAGCACAGATAATGAATGCTTGGACAAAATATTAAAATGAATAAATTAGGTTGTGCAAACGGATATTCCCTTTGACGAGCAACAAGCTATAAGCAAATATCAGATTTTAACACTGTGCCCATATATTGAATGTGCACTATGCATCTGGTTTATTTGTCACGATGTTTATTAATTATATTATTCCATGTCTTTTATGATATACTTCATCTGTTTATAAAAAAATTCCTGAATTTTTGTAAGTGTTCAGAATCTAAAAATCTCCTATCTAGTCATCAGAAAAAAACATAACAAACAAATAAACATTGAGTTATGTTCCTCAGAAAGAGCAGGCCAATACTTCTCAAATTATCAAATATACATATATATATTTGAGAAGGAAGTGAGGCACTGGATTCAATTCTCAGCATCACATATAAATAAATGAATAAAATAAAGATCCATCAACAACTAAAAAATATTAAAAATAAAAGAATAGATCAATATTTGATCAGTCTCTTTGACAAAAAAAAAAAAAAAAAAAAAAACTGTTTTAGTTTAGATCTGGAATGTTCCTGAAAGAACCACGTGTTAAAATTTTGCTTTCTTAGACTAACTCTACTGGTAGCTAGTTAAACTTTTTCATGGGGTCTAAGTCAAGAGATTTTAGGTCATTGGAGACATCCTCTTAAAAGGAAATACCTCATCACAGGCCAAAATGCAATAAGGCTAACTGACCATGTACTGAATCCTCCAAAACTATTGGCCAAAATAAAGTTTCCTTGTTTTAAAGTCATTATCTCAATTATTTTGCTATAGTAATGGAATACTAACAAAAGGTACTATGGCAATATAACAGATTAATAACAGGAGAAATTGATGTGAGTATATAGGAACTACATTGTATTCACAACTCTGGAAAAAAAAAAAAACTTATGCTGATTCCCACAATTTACACATGAATAATTGCTAAGGAAATTCAGAGCTAGTCTTGAATTCAGAGTTCATCATGTCATCCACAAAGAAAACAAGACAAAAAATTTCCCAGATACTAGAACATTTAAAAATATATCTTTTATTTTAAGTATATCTATGTCATATAGATATTTTGTTTGGAATTATATTTGTCCATGTCAATTGCGAGGGTGTTGGTGTTCCCTAATTTATAAAGTACTAGGTGACAGTCTTATAAATATGAAATTGCTCTAGTCAGCTTCTGTTGCTGTGACCAAAATATTTAACAAGAACAACTTAGAGGAGGACAAGTTCATTTTGGGCTTGCAGTTTCAGAGGTTCAGTCCATGGTCAGCCATCTCCATTGCACTGGGTCAAAGACGGGGGCAGAATGTCATGGCAGAAGGGTATCGTGGAAGAAAACTGCTCAGCTCATGGCAACTGGGAAGCAAAGGGATCAAGAGTCAAGGACAATATATAATCTCCAAAGGCATGACCCCAGTGACCTATTTCCTCTAGTCATGCCCCCTTGCCTTCTAACCAGTAATCCATTCAAATTGTTAATCCATCAAATGGATTAATACCTTGGTTAGGTAACAAACAGCTCTCTTACTCTAATCACGTTACTTCTGAACATTCTTACATTGCCACATGGCATCTCATGTCCTAACCATAATAGAAGCAAATCTTGAAAGTTAAAAAAATATATATCTATTACAGATCAGAGTTGGAAAACTACATCTACTTTCTGACTATTTATTAGTCAAATAATATTCTTCTTCCATTAGATTTTTACTCTTAGTAATTTTACATATATATTAATATTTCCTGTTTTATCGTGAGGTAGAAGGATTTAATATCCTAGTTCATTTGGAGAAATCAATTATTTCTCAAATTATACACATAGAAAACTTATTTTGCTTCTGAACTCTGTCATTTGTGTCACCAGTATGAGCTATTAAAAAATCATTTTTGTCCTTCCCAACTTTATATCAGATGTCTGTTTTAGTTTGACCAGGAGACCTGACCAGGAGACAACTTGTTCATTTCTCTCCCTTCTTTGGGGAATTGCTTTGTTTTCTTGTATTGGCAGGAGAGGAGAATGCTGACAAGATGATATTGAATCAGACTCAAGCCAGTCAGTTTGGGTCATTAGCTTCTGTGCCAAGTAACAGTTTCACATTTGGCCTGCAAACAAAGTCATTTCTTTTAAATTGCTAGTGCCAAATCGCTTTAATAATTTATCAAACTTATCATCATCATCATTTTAACACCATAGAGATGTCATTGAAATAAGACTTTAATTTCATCTTATGCATTTTACAGTTTTGACTCTAAATAAGAATGGTTAGTGAAAATAAACATAATTAAGCTCAAAAGATAATCTATCTAAAGAGTTTTTTTGCAGTAACTCCTTTTAATAAAGATTCTATTATATTGAGTCTATAATTTGTTTTTCAGATAGTTGTTTTAATTATTGAATGTATATTTCTTAAATTGTTGGCAAAATGGAATTCAATTTTGAAAGATTCATGAACACTTGTATGATCTCTGGAAATTTTCTGATTTGACTTATGCATGTTTTTAAAAACAAGAGATAGACCTAAATCAGGAAGTTCATTTTGTGTATCAAAAACTTCTTAAAGCAAAAGGAATTATTTCTAGCATACTAATTTACAAAATGTGGCAACCAATGTGTTAATCTGTTTGGCAATGTACTAAATTACATCGAAACCCCTATGCCAGGATGTTAATGCGTTTGTGCTTATAGTGATCCCTTTTAATTTTTCATAATGCCAGGAACAAATCTGCTAGCATCTAATGGTTCTCTACAGTGTAAGAGACCGTGTTCTGACCTTGTTCCATCTGCCTGCTAAGCCATTGATAGTGATTTATTCATCGTAACCAGTTCAGTGTGTTCACAATGCTATGATGATTGCTCTGCAGGAACACACACATCACAGGATCACCTGAAACATAATTTAAAATTTTCAATATTCATTTATACTTAGCAGCTAGCATCCTGGCTTATAACTGATTTGTACAGAACTCCAAAGACATTTAATATACTGGAGAACTCTTCACTGATTAAATGCCACTCAATGGCTTTACTTCTATTATTAGAAACTATTGATTAAAATGGAAGACTTGGTGTGCTAATACTTATTTTTGGATTTATTTCTACACATTGTACAGTAAAGAGTACTATACACTTTCTTCAGATTGGTTTTTACTTAGCCTCTTGGTCATTTTCCACCAGCATCACCTATTCTACTATAGCACCTTACAGCTGACAGCTTTGAACAATATTTTAGTCATTGTCCAGTTAAAGTTTTTATGGCCAGGTGACAAGGCAGCCACTGGGCCCCATGCTTTTTACTGTGTTTCCTTGTCTTTTTACTACATGTTTCCTCAGAAAAATCTTGGAAATGTGATATATATTATTTTCCTATCTAGTTAATATCTAGTTGTGATCAACTAAAATCAGTTAAGTCAGAGGAAATTTTCAGTTTTGTTCCTTGTAATGAGTGACAGCAGAGCCATTATGTCAACAGTCTCTGATAAACTTCATGTGGCTGGAATTTCTCACAAGTCAGGGCATATTTATAGTCATCTAATATTTATAATTCATGAAATGCAAATACACCTGGATCCAACATATTTAAATTTAGTCCAATACATAAATCAATGGTTGACCAGCCTAGCTACACATCAGAATTTCTTGTAGAACTTTTAAAAACCTACAAATCATCAGGTCTAAATCTATAGAGTTAAAATTTGAGGAAAAATTAGGCAGTACAATAGAAATATAAATATTGTTTAAGCAAAAATTTCACCAAAGTTAAGAAGAAAGGAAGATTTCTTCCACACAAAAGAGAAGATTGAGCTCACATCTGTGAAACAAAGGGCAGGGATATTTTTAAGAGCTGGAGTGAGGAGAAATGTAAGATACTTGTGTTTGTTAGTGGGGACTTACCCAAAGGAAAGGGAAACATTCCCATGTTGTATATTCATGATGAAAAGTAGTTTTATACCTTTTGAGCAAGGAACCGCCCAAAATTAGGTTCCTAGTCTACCAAAGAGATGGGGAGCCAGGGATGGTGTCTTCCTTTAAGATTATATTTCGAAGAAGTGGACCCTGGGTTTTTAAGAAAATACATTCTTATGTTCTAAATCTTGAAAAGCTTTTAAGAGGATTTACATCTCAAATGGGCCTGGAAAGAATTGACATTTAGAAATTTTCTAATCATGCTCTATGAAAAGTGAGGTCAGAAAAAAGCCCCTTTAGAGTTTTGTCTTGCTGAGGAAATTGTAAGACCACCTTGGTGGATGACATCAGAATCATCTTGGTGAATCTGAGAGAAATTCTCTGATCATTCTGACATGCAGCAAAAATTGAGGACTACTGTTCTGGAGCAAGTTCATCATATGGCTTTATGAAAATAGATTTAGATTTTTCAGGAGAGAGAAATAGTGAACAGCCTGAGGTCAGGAAAGGGACATGAAAAAGTGAGCACAAGTTACACAAAAGGCAAATCCTACCTGTTCTTAAAAGTGAGGTGAATTTTGGGGAACTGGAAATATTTATTTGTTGTCATCTGCTTCAACTTCCCTAAGATCTAAAATCCCACATTGATTTTCCCCCCATAAATACCCCTGGTATTTGCTGATATGGCAATATCAGATCCAACCAGTTATTTATTTTCTTATTTAAGTGAACTGATTGTATTATTTTTAGGGACCCTTTTGTCTGTTACAGAGCAAGGATCTGCTGTAGAGCTGAGGTAGTCACAGAAGTTTTTCATACCCAGTTCTTGTGATCACACTGAGTCATGTCACTCAATAGCAGGCATGAGTATATTAGAAGGGATAGGAAAAGGGAAGAAGGGGACACTCACAAGGGAGAGAATGGGTCCTCTCAGAGAGAGCTATGGTGCACTTCTTCTGCACTCCAGTTTTATTGGAACTTGCAAGGAAGTTTCCAGAGAGTCCCACCCAATTCTACCTCTTGACTTTTGATTGACAGCAAAATTGCTTCAATTTTTCAAGACCCTACCACACATGGTAAATATCCAAGACAACTCTGAGTAAATTTAGCCCCTGATGACCAGTTCTAATTATCATATGCCCTGAGCTCCTGAATCTTATCTGTGTAAGAATCACAAAAGTGCTCCCCTCCCCCTTTTCAGTGTAACCTATGTTCTCCTTATTGGCAGGGAGGAAACAGCGAGGAGACTCTTGGGCCTGGATTTCTCATGAAGATGACAGGTTGTTTGCTGAGGACTGTAACATATCTTATTGAATTAAGCCAGCCAATGCTACAGGCAAATTGCTTTTTAAAAGAAAGCAGCAGAGTACAGCATTGTAGATCCAGTCTATAGAATTATATCCTTAAACATGAGCAGTGGGAACATAATGTTATCTGGTACCTATCATGTTGAAGCAAATATGGTCAGAATAAATTCACAGGTGAGTAAGACAGAACCTAAGGAATGAGAAATAGAATGCCTAAAGGTAAGGCCACAAGAGTACTGAGATTGTATATTTTGCACATATTATTGTTGTATTCGGGTTGGTTGTTTCTGCAGGTTTTGGTGCTAAAAGTGATGTGATATCTCAGAGATAAAGGTTTTATATCCTCAATTCCTTTGTCACAGTCACTGTGAAGTATCCCTTGAAGCCATCCCTACCACGAGGGGGTAGAGGGGAGTACCTGACTAACCATTTTCCCTTTACAATTCCCGTAGCTTTGTGTCTTATATGTGTACTCCATCCAGTTATTTCATTTATCCATTCATTCACTTCCTAGGAGTTAAGAATAGAATGAAAAAACCTAGTCCCTGTTTTTCTGATTCCACAGGGAAAACCCACTTATTGGGGTTTTGAAATTATCATGATTATTGCAACAATGTGATCATACTATTAAAAAAAAGCATGGGCAAAGAGATCAAGAAAAGGAAAATTGTGTTTTTCATTGAAGAATTTGCTCTACTAAAAATTGTTATTTTGGTGGATCATCACTTACAAGTAAAGGAATTTACTGCACTATAATCAGATGAAACAAAACGGGCAGACCAAAATGAGGAAATGACGTGTTTTCAAGGAACCCAGATGAGCAAGGCATCTCAGCAGAATCCTTGTTCTATAGCTTTGTTATTACTATAGAGCTCAACCCTGTCTTTTAGTGCTTTAGGTATCAGACATTTGAAGAAGATTAGCAGATAAGGAAGAACTACTGAATTACAGGGCAGGAAAAAGAGGAGAGATTTTTGTAATTGCACAGCATTGTTTAGATTACTGGCTATATCATTGTTAGGCAGATGCCTTTAAGGAAAATTTACTTAATCCAAAGCCAGTATTTTTTTTTTTTCCTATAAAAAAGGACGGTCATTGTTCTTTCACAGGATTGTGATAATTGGATATAAACAACATATAAAGGACTCAGTAAGAATATTGGCACAGTCAGAGCTAAGTAAAACTTGCATACTGTACTTAAATCCCGTGGATTAACTTGGAGTCCTAAGGGCTTGGATGTAGCATATCTGGCGTAAAATATGACATATTTTTACTAAATTATAGTTTTGCCTATGGCTAGTCTTTCTGGGAGAAAGCCACTTTCAATTTAAATGTGATTAATAAAAATGTACGTATGAAGGAAGACTAATTATTTTAAAAGCTCTAAATCCTCTTTTATTCAACATATAAGGGTTTCACTATATAAGATGACTTTATGGTTATAAGTTGAACTTTAAATGATGTAGAGAACGTAACTCAGTGAATATCACATGGTTTTATGAAAATATATAAATGCCAAAAAATTAAAAAAATTAAGAAAATATATAAATGCCTAAAATAGAAGTCTAAAATATTGACAATAAAAAATAATTTTGACTTACATTTAAAAAAAAAACTTTCAGAAAAAGCTTTAATTCAGTAATGCTTACTAAAATTGTAAGTCCTTATTTTTCCTGAAGTATTAAATTTAACATTTTTTAGATACTTCTACCTCAAATACTGTGAGTGTACAGTCTTTGTTCCTCTGTAATTTAATAAGTTGACCAATTACTTATAGTAAACCAAAAATATGAACTGTAATGTAATTGAGTATGTAATAGGCCTCTTCAGTGAAATAATTTACTAAGAATATGTGACTCCCAAAACCCTTATGAACATGCAAATATATCCAATAAGGTGACCACATTTAGACATCATTAATATTTGATGCATTCAATCAATTCCAAGGATTTTTATGGCACTATAAATCTGCCTGTCCTCTAAAACTATGAGAGCTTTTTGGAAAAAAATGCTTTTACATTTATTTATTGCCTTCTCAGAATAAACTGTAGTCAAATATAGTCTCTCACGTGTGTAATTGTTATTTATATAAAAATATGATAATCCAGGCTCTAGTGTTTAGGTCCTTCAAACTATTTCAATGCACAGATATGTCTTTTACTGCTACCACTCATGAAAATTAGAGAAGGAAGAGGTACTCTTGAACAATATAGTATTCAGCTTTGTTTAACTTTCCTTGCTAGAAATTTACTAGGCAAATTGGCACAATATAAGATATCATTTTCTGTTTAAAATGATGACTCTGGATTCTTCTGTCTGCCTATGTAAAAAGCCTAAGTAAAACAAAGAAATTGCCCTTTTACATTATGCCTTAAAGGGTTGTTGCAATTCTTTTAGTTTCATGTTTCCTGTGTACCTACTTAGAATATGTATCTAGAAAGAAATGTTTAGGGCAACAGTCTTCAAAACTGGAAGTGATTTTCTTGGTAGCCATTCTCTTTCATGTACCTCTGGGAAAAAAAAATTGATATTATAGATTGTACAAATGCTTACCTCTTAAAATGACACACATTTTCTCTAAATTATCTTATTTTCTTTAAATTGAATCTAAGTATAAAAACTCGCCTATGTGAGACCAAGAATACAATAACATTTTGACAGCCAGGTATACTTGATACATTAAGGTAGCCTATAAAACATCTAAAACTACTTTCTTACCCACACTATAGCTTATTATAACTATTCTACTAAATGTCTAGTTCATCTATATTTACTTCAAAACACCTGTCTTGCATGCCTCCCTTTCTGTCTAGAACTATATTATAAAATGTTGCCCACCTTTCAAAGTCTGCCTTAAAAAAAATGAGCTCTAGACTTACAATTTATTTAAACTTAAATTTTCTGAGAAAATATAGAAACTAATAATAAAACAGTGAAATTATGAGAATTGTACAAATTCAAAATTCTCAATATTTTCATTGCAGCATAAAATATAAAGTTTTTATTGTTAAATCTTTATCAATAAAGCTCATAATTTGACTTATTTTCTTTTCTATACCTCATTATGAGATACAGTCTTTTACTCTAAGATTTATTATTGTGTGTATGTAAGTTGGCTAACTGGGTTTCAGTCCATAAAGTAAAATAAAAAATGCCAATTGCTTTCTGTGAAAATTAATTGTCTGAATTTGCTGTCATCTTAGACTGATTAAATATTATTTAGTTACTTGGTTATTCAATTTTGAACAAAAATTTATTTATTATAATAATGTCTCCATTTGGATATTCTGTTCTTTAATCATTTAAGAATCTGTCATTGTCTCAAGTGCCCTAGTTTCAACATATTTTCAAATAGAATTCCATCAAATTTAAAGAGAACCTACAAAACCAAACTATTGCTAATAATTTTATTTAAAAAATTGTATATATAGCATATATATATATATATATACAATATACCATTGTATATATATCAACTTCAAGTACATTTTTCTAGATTTAAAAGAAACCCAAAGACCCATCTGCATGTATTTACTTTAATTCAACATCTGTGTTTCAGCCAGCTTTTTCACTGCTGTAACTAAATGACAGAACCAGAATAATTGTAGGGAAGGAAAATTTTATTTGGGGTCTCACAGTTTCAGAGATCTCAGAGAGTAGGCTCCATAACTCAGGGCTTAAGGTGAGGCAGAACATCATGGCAGAAGAGAGGGGCGGATGAAAGCAGACTACATGACCATCAAGAAGCAGAGAAAGACAGACTCTAATCTCCAGATACAAAATATATACCCCATAAACCACACCCCCAAGGAACCACTTCATTCAGCCACACTCCACCTGCCTCCAGTTACTACTCAATCCCATCAGGGATTAATTCACTGATTAGGCTAAGGCATAATAATTTCTCCTCCAAACCTAATTTCATTGTCTCACACATGAGCTTTTGGGGTACACCGCACATCCAAGCTGTAACAATCTGTATTATTCTGAACCCTATAAAGTTAGTATGCTTTGGTGTGAATCAGTTATCAAATTCCTACAAACTTAAAAGGCTTTTTTCTTTTGAAGTTAGATATTCTGAGAAGATATACAAGTCACTGATATTTTTATTAAATTTACAACATCTATATAAGTAATAGAGAATTTTTTTAAACAAAGTGCAGATAGAAAGGCATGAACAAAGCATTTCATTTTCTTAAAATTAATAGAAAAGAATTTTGAATGATTTATTTTAGATAGGAAAACAGACTTTAACATTTTATGAAAAAAATAGCCCTTAGCTCTTAGTAAAGATGTTGAAACTTAAAATTTCAATTTAGAAAAGAAAAAAAAAATGTATCGCTTCTCAAGGAAAAAAATTAATGAATATGTCTTCTAGAAAATAGTTTGTGTGTTTTGTTTAGGAAAAATAACTAAAAATAATTTTTTCTCCCAACTCTGAAAATCTCTCCCCAAAAGCAATATAAAACTTGTATTATTGAATAAGCATTAAGTCACGATGTAATGCATATCAAAGATAATTCACCAGAAGAGTTCAAAGTTAGGTAGGAATTTCAATATCTTATATCCAAGCAGGCAACATCTGTGGCATATTTTCAAGATAAATGGTACTTATTGCTCAATAAAAGACTTGATAACACTACTAATCGAACACATACAAAAAAATCATCCTAGCTACCTGTAATTAGGGTAATCATCTGTGTTAATCAGCTTTCAATTACTATAACGAATCTCTCAGAAAATCAACTTATGAAGAAAAACATTTGTTTTGGCTTACAGTTTTGGCAATTTCATTCAGGTGGACCTCTTGCTTTTAAGTCTTCTCATGGGAAAGGCAGCACCCCATTAGAAGCATATGACAGAGCAAAACCATTCAACTCATTGTCAGGATAAAAGAATGAAAGAAGCTGGTGGAGTCACACTTTCCCCTCCAATTTCATGCCCTAATGACCAGAACACCTCCCAACAGGTTCCACTTGTTTACATTTATACCACATTTCAATAGTGCCATGGTCTAGGGACAAAGGCTTTAACACATGGGTATTTGGAGGACACTAAAGATCCAAACTATAGCATCACCTGTTAGCTAATTCACTTAATTTAAAGGAAAAAAATCATCACTTTATGATATGAGGTAGTTTTCAAGGCTGGAACAAGGACTATATCTAAGACTCTTAGTACCCCACAGAAGTTTGGAGATAAGAGTACTATCTCCCTTGATGTTGGCATTTCAAAGACACAACTCCCCGTTCTTTTGTTGTTGTTGTTGTTAGTTGCTCAAGACAATACAATGATCTTGACATACTATACATTTGATTCAAATAGAGTATGAATTCTCATTTATCCACGTGTACAGAAACTCCCCGTTCTTGAGAAGTATATTTCTGGGTTATAAAGGAGAGAATAGGCTAACTAAGGAAAGAGCCAAGTTTTGAAAGGATTTATAAACAATTGTAATTTTCTTAATTAAATGTTCTTAGAAAAATACAGGAAAGAAAATCTCTTCCCCATTTATTACAGGGAGCATGGAACTTCTTATTTTTAATTTGTATTCATCCGTAAGGTTTCCGTTTACAAAAGGTATCTAAAAAATGGCCAAGAACTCAGATCATCACAGAAGCTGACCTCTATTAGTAAGAATGTTTAGAAAGATAACAGAGGGCAGATTACTGTAATCCAAGGCCTTTTTCAATAGGAAGATAATGAAAAGACTCATTCTAACTATGTTTGGAACAAAGCAGAAAAGAACAAATTCGAGGTTTTTTGTTTGTTTGTTTGTTTGTTTGATGTTTCTGTTTTTGAGGAAGACAATGTTTGTTAAAACATTTCATAGGAAAATTCAAGCATTTAATCATAATTTTGTTTTTGAGGAAGACAATGTTAAAAAATTTCATAGGAAAATTCAAGCATTTAATCATAATTTTGTTTTTGAGGAAGACAATGTTTGTTAAAACATTTCATAGGAAAATTCAAGCATTTAACCATAATTTTAAAATGATCATTTTTCTTTATTAAGGATTATGGTCTTCAAATCATAAAAGGCAATATCCAAGAGATATTATACCTGTCTGGACTTAAATAATGCTAAAACATTTATTCATTTGTTTGTTTAATTATTTATTTATGAAATTGGAGCATACTACCTTATGGAATTTGAAGTTTATCACATTGCAAAGGGAGTCATTTTAAACAGGGGATTGACATCAGATTTATATTTTTAAATAGAACTTTAAGAAGGCAATACCTAGCCCTGCTGGTAATCTGGATTCTAAATGAGTAAGACAGAGGTTGGAGAAAAGCTCAGAAGACTTTTAGAGTGGGTAATATAAATTCATGTTTTTCCTTAGGTAACTAACTAGCTAAGATCTAGAAAAAAGAAAACATCTCACAATCCCAAAGGTACCCTAATGGGTTTCTTCATACTTACATTTCTCCTAGTAACACCTGGTTTCAATGTTTGGTTTCTACTGAATTCTCATTATCCTATCTATATTTTATGGCTGATTTTTGTCTCTTCTATGATATTGACAAAAATAAAAATTATAAAAATAATCATTAGTCAACATTCAACTACAGAAGCAAAACTGTGTTTGTCTATCTGCTTGTGTGTTT
Source organism: Spermophilus citellus (assembly GCF_964194105.1). NCBI lineage: Eukaryota > Metazoa > Chordata > Mammalia > Rodentia > Sciuridae > Spermophilus > Spermophilus citellus. Next base: position 64,147,005 of record NC_138182.1, on the reverse strand, counting down.
GTAATATTATATATATATATGCATATATATACACACATTTGCATATATATGTTAATTAGTTGTAGGAAAAGAGTCATACAAAATGATGGAAACTAAATAATGGATTTCTCTAAACCTGCTTTCGTATCTGAAAACATATCTAACTCTTTCACTATGACGTTCTGCCTTACCTTGAATCCAGAGGAATGGAACCATTGAAAACATGAGCCCCCAAATATACTTTCCCTCCTCTAATTGTTCTTGTCAGATCTTTTGGTCACAGTGACAAAATAGCTGAGTAAAACAAACAATAGATTTTAAGAATTATTTCAATTTTGATTTATATCGTCCTGAGTTTTCACATCTATTCCATACATACAATAGTGAATAAACATATTACTACAAAACTATACATGAATGAAAATTAAGAGTTTACCATATTTTATCTCTTTTTGGAATTGTGAATAAAGAAAAATCATGTGAAATCATTAAAATAATATACACAAAATTGCCCAAATCCTAAAGTCTGAGGAAACCTCAATATTTAAAGATTCTAATCTTTAAAAGATTATTTCAAAACATAAACAGAAATATGTACAATAATATGTACATTAAGATGCCTTCAAATAGAGGTAGATATGCACATTTTAAAGTATTCATCATTATTTCAACTAAAAGGGGACAATGGGCTCTTTTCTCCCACACATGTGTTTCACAGGTAAGTTGTGGGTTCAGCAGTTCTTATCAACAGACTTAGACTATTATTTGATTTGCTGTTATACTCTGTTGGCATAGTTTGGAGCTATTTGAAATTTCTACCTTATTTCACAAACTGTACAATACTTTCATTCTAACTGAAAAAGGTATTGCATACCAAATTGGATTCTAGATTTTCTTGATAAAGAATGAGAGAAATATCCTCCATATTCTATATACCTCGAGAGAGTGATTTTAGTAAACAACACATCATTCTTTCTTAAAATATTTTTAATTTTTGTATAAATATCAGAAGTGTACATGCACATCTTTATGTTTCAATAATATTTAAATAGTTATAAATAGATCCCATTAGTTTAGCTATAAACCAACACTCCATTCGTTATCAGTGAAAGTGACATTACAAATTCTTAATTTAAATTCTATTAGAATGCATTATTAGAAGTAATTTCAACTACAGTATTGAATTACAAAAGACTTTCTTCATTAGAAGGTTATACTTGGCAATACCTAGCCCTGCTGGTAAAGTTTAATAGTTCATAAATTAGCAATTGTCATTGCCTTGTACTATATCATTTATTTTTATTGCATTTTATTGCATTAAAAAAACTTGGCTTGTTGGTTTAGGTCATAAAACATTTATACACTTAACCTTCTCAGCACTAAAACCCATGATTCTTTGGCAGTCCCTCAACAGACTGTACATTGCTTAATATTTTTGTCCTCATAAATTGAAATATAATTCAGTAATATATACTGCTTATCTAAAATTGATCTGACTCTGGAAGCTTACAAATTAGTCACCTCATTTAAATGAGTTACTGCCTAATATGACAGAAAATTTCGTTCATTTTCATGGTTTAATTACATCAATCAGTTGCATCTGATAATTTTTAAAGTGGGCCTGCTATGAATCAGAAATATATGGAGAATAAAATTACATCAATCATTGAGGCCCAATTTTATCAACTGTTGTGCCAGAATTATGTCACAGTCATTTTACTCAGAATAATTAATACTCTGCTTTAAGTTTGCCAATTTACATTTAATTTTAAAGACTACTATGCTTCAACAACAAGGAAGAATGTTTTTAACAATACTATCTGGACATCATTTTTCACTTTTAATTTTGGTTTTCAGAGTAGATGAATACTTTCCAGGGGAAAAATATTTAGATTGAGACAAATGAAATAAAATTTAAAATAATTCTTGCAAATTTTAAATACCTTTGTCAGTCTCCATTCATAAGCATTCTTTCACATTAATGGAAATTTATTCATTCTGTATGGATATATACAATGTTCCTTTCTACATTGGCAGAGCTGGATTTGTGTGGTTTTCATTGCTGCAAAGATCTTGCAGAAGCAAGCCTGCTAAAAGGAACGTTGGTTACTCAACAGGAGCTGTGGAAAGCATCTTTTAGGAGCAGTTTTAATTATGCTAGATCCATCTTCCTCATGATTTCCAGTGAATTATATTTTTATTGAACACTATCTTCTTTCCTTATTCATCTCCTCATCAATCATTCATGTGTTATTTTATTTTATTCTCTCAACATCTAGATTCTAATCTGCTTGTTGGTAAAGATAATTTTATTTGAACAAAGTGCTCAGCACAGTGTCTAGACATGATTACTCAAATAATGCCTAATAAATATAAAATATTTTCCAAAAGTGTATATTTTTATTTTTAGCCTACAGATGATAGAGAAAATACCTAAAAGTTTAAACAATATTTTCCCCATTTTTTTCATGGTCTAAGGTCTCAATTCCTTAGACCATGAAAAAATGGGGAAAATACGGGGATGTGCTGTGGAACAAAATATTCTATAATCATGACTTTTTGTACCCTCATTGTGCAAGGGAATAAAGCAGAATTACTGCTTCTGCTTCCATGCTTGGATGTGACATTGTTCCTAGATAGCAGTGATTGGATGGGTAGAGGGAATTACCACACATTGAAGGTGTAAGGTAAATGAGTCTTGGATGAAGCAATAACCGAGACCAAGAACATAACAAAGTATTAAAAGAAATCTGTGCTTTTGAGGTATGTTGTTTGTTTTTGGCTTATTTGTTTTTTTGTTTGTTTTGTTTTGTTTTTAGAATTTGACTTTTTGTTAATCAAAGTTAAAATACAAAGACGTAGTTTGTATGAAAAGAATGCAATGCAGAAACATTTGTTGCCTAGAAAGAGCTGCAGACAGTGTAGAGGCTCAAACTTGTGAACTGAATGCATTTTGCTACACTCATCCTATGGGTAAATAATATTTCCTCACTGTTGAATTTTCTGAGGTTCTGAATATTTTCATATCAAGAGTCATTGCTCTAAACTTGTATTTTCAATGCCATTAACTTTATGTTTCTTAATGTCCTATCTAAATTGTATTTGCTTCAGGACGGAATCTGTTTGATTAAGCAGGAAAATCAATTGCCTCACTGCAGAGCTACTTTGGTGAGGCATTTGTAAATGTGAAAGCATAACACACATAACATTACACTATATAAGATGGTTCAATGTAAATAAAATTGTTTTATTGAAATAATTTTGTTTTGCTTTGAATTTAGGTTAGATTTTTATCACAGAGCTATGCTATTGTTCTTATTTTTGCCTAGTATGAAAGAATATGTAACTCTTTCATAAAATTGACTCTTTGCTGCCAATGTGTAGAAATGTTCAGTTTAAAAAATAATATATATTATATAACAACAAGTAGAAATCTTGTTGCAAAGAAAGAAAGTGCTGAAGATATGAAACAAATCAGTATGTAATTTAGATAGGGTGCTGAGCAATGCAGAGCAATGCAAGGGCATTCCAATGTTGAAGGGTATGTGTGTTCCTACTCATCATGCATGGATTTGAAGGGGAAATCAAGGCTGTGTTTATAAACATCTTATTCTGAGAGCCATTCTGAGTCACACTTAATGAACAAAGCATTTTGTAAACTTATTGGAAGAAGCCACAATTTGGGCAATTAAATATTAGAGAGAGCTTGTGAGAAAACATGCACTTTTAGATATTGAAAATAAAGTATTTGAAACAAGATATTGACTACCTAATGTTTGACATTGAACATGAAATACAAAATATACAGAAAAGTTTATACAGGTATGAAAAGAAATTTCATGTGTAAGAATAATAATTCTGAGATTGACTTCCCAATGATTCCCATCCTTTGCTTATTCAACCCAGTGTAAATGTAAGCACTGCTATGAGGAGGCTGCACGTGGAAATATGGCTGCTAGACTAGCTGGCCTTTAAATGGGAAGATTGTCTTGGTTTCTCCTAAACTCATCTCAGATACAATCTGGAAAGCCCGAACACATGGGTGACTTTCAGCCTGTATTCAGTAGTGAATCTTATCTAATTCTTCTTTGCCTCTTCTAAATACTTAAAACTATTGATCAACACTGCAATTCTCCTCCTTTTCATTTAATTTCATTGCTTCTGACTTTTTCCTGTACTATTCCCTTCACTGTTTTCTACCCTTCTCTCTAAAACTATGTTCTTTAATTTACTTTGTCTTTCCCCCTCTATATCAAATGTTTTTCCTTGGTCTCATGAAATTCCTTGTCTTTATTACCTTTTTTTTGCTATACATATATTCTGAATTTCACAAAATTAATAGGAGCCCAGTTAAATATATTTTGAATGTTTACTGCTAAATCTGAACAGGTATTTCAACTGCTTTGTCTAAATTTTCTGCTAACATGGCCAGTTCAGCAGGCTCCAAATTCCATTCCCAATGCATTCAGTTCCTTGACTTTACTATATCTACAAAAAGAACCAATACTTAAGACAAATTGGCTATGTTATTTGGATAGAGTTTGGTATTTTATGAGGTTTTCCTTCTCTAATTATTTTTTAAGTGAGAGCAGCATCTACCTCAACTACATCACTCACATATAACTCCTCCTTACCATTCTAAGTGTTTCTCTTACAGGGACTATTGCAAAGATCTTATTAATAAGTTTAAAATTTCCCATCTCATCCTGTACAATGCAGCAGTTTTTAAAACATTACTAGTATTGTCACTTACTTGGTCACAAACTTTCCAACCTCCTTTCATTCAAATTTCCCCTTCTTTCCTTAGGTCCTGCCCATGGTCTCATTTTAAACTTTTCTTTCATCTAATATCCTTTATAATCATCAAAGAAAACCTCTGCTGTAGTTTTCTGACATCAGATCTTTCCTAATGTATTACTCTCCACCAACCAAGAATCCCAGCCAGCCTGGCCACATCCTATCTTTTCTCCATGAATCTCCTTTGAATTTCAAAATTCCATGATACCTAGAATTTTGAATATCCAGTGGGTTTCTTTAATGACATGTATCAAATTTGCCTGAAATAGAACTTTGTTGTGTTTACATACACCTTACATTCTTCTACTAAATTCTGTTTTCTTTTATAAAAACATGTTACGTCTCTTTACACGTGGCCCTCAGCACATTACCTTCTTTCCAGAATATGTTGAAAACACATTTACCTATTTAATTTGAAGAAATAACGAGGAAGAAAAAACTGCTAAATGTATACAATAACAATAAATAATGCATTCACATTCATCTTTAAAACGTCCTATTTTTTCCTCAATGGATGTCATAAGCCACGTATCCATTTACAGCATTCCATAAAAATTTCAGAACAATGGCAAGTGAAGTGACATAACTATTGATGTGTCTTGACTTCCTGCAAAGCAGAGCAGTAAACGCTTTATTATTCTGTCAATTATTTTCAAATAATGACTATTCTTTTCTTGAACTGGTTTATGTGCACTCTAGCAATTCTAATACAACCTGACACTAAATGGAACTAAATGACAGAATAAACTAATATTAGGAAAGGACACCATGTTTCTGTTGACTTATACAGTGAAACTGGCTCATAAATAAAATGCAAGAGCTGGAATTCATTTTCTACAATGTGATATTTACTGTCATTGCCACTTTACCATGTTAGGGGGAAATTTTTCCATCATATAAAAGTGTATAATGTAAGAGAAATAGTGTGTGTATGTGTGGGTTTCAAAAACACTTGAAAAAACAAAATAACATAACCACTAAAATCTCTTTTTTAAGTATTGCTTACTGGTTATCTTTATTTCTTACATATTAAAATTGTTTGTTTTCTTTCCATTTTTAAGGTGTATATTATGCAGAGTTTCTCAGAATTGTGTATTACCTAAGTTTGAGGCTCTAGTGTAATATATCTGGGATAGAGTCTGGCATTTGATGTTGTTTATATGCTACTTTAATCCACTACAGTAAAATGACAGTTAATGCTAGTGCTACTAACATGAGAACTAAGATAATTAAGAAAGTGAACAGCTAAGAGAAATAAAAAGTTAACCAGATTACAAATTAAACAAACTCAGAAAACCCTAAAACTCTCTCTTGGGATAATATGAAATCTGACAAAATTTGCAGAGAGCCAGAAACTTAATCTACCTCTTCTCATATTTTAGGATAATATCAATATTTCTATTTTTTAAATTAAGTATTCTCTCATTTGTAGGGTGATTATTAACTCTATTTATTATAACTAGGTGGTGAACTTCAAACATAATAATAAGGACGTTTGTTCTGACCATAATGAAGTAGCTGGGACTAGTCATAACCTTTCATCCTAAACAATTAAGAAATTAGACAAAACACATACAACAATAGTTTTCAGTCATGTTCTGCATAATCAGAGTACAGCTAAGTATGTAAAGTGAACTGGATGGATTTGGTGACTTAAAGACAGAGAGACACTGGTTTTTAAAAAGTATATTAACAAAAGTTGCAAGAGTTTCTGGTACAGAAGAGGTGTATACAAAAGAAATTCCAGAAGTCTCCATGGGGAGATGAGCCTTTGTTTAAAAATGACATGTGCATGTATAGAAGATTATTTCATGTACTAACGAAAAGCTGATGGGGAACCTAAAGCTAAAAGTTTCCAGAACTCACCACCTAGAGTCAAAGACTTGAGACATGTCACAGAAGCCACAGAAGGGCCACATCTAGTACTTGTGTTAAATTCTCCTGGATTTAAAGTTATTATAATGCACATACTCTTAAACCAGAAAACGCAACCCTATGAAATAAAATCACTAAATATTAATAAAATACATCATAGAAATGACAAAACTAGCAGATGAATAATTTAGCAATAAAAAGAAAAAACATGGCAATAGAAGAAAAGGTGATATAAAAAGGATAAAATATAAAGAAAATGGATATAATATTTGAAATGAAAAATAATAAATTTGGTTAGCAGCAGGTGCAGTTTAGTGAAGTTCAAGAGATAGTAATAGGCAGAAATAAAAATGAAACAACATCAGAAAAACAGACAAAAAGTAATTAATAGATTTTCAAAACTGTACATGACAGTGTCAGATAATCTAAACAATATGCATCTGATGTTCTAGTTGGAGAGAGATGAAAGAAGACCATTGAAAAAAAAATTAAAATAAATAATGATAAGATAATGTCTAACTGTGATGAAATTAAATCCAGTGATCTAAGACACTCAACCAGTCCCAAAAGAATAAACAAACAAACATAAATCTCACTAATATCCACAATCATGAAGTTGCTGGGAGCCACTGATAATGAGAAGCTCTAAAGAGCAATCATAGAACAATATTGTATTAGGCACAAAGAAATTAATACAAAATAATTGTAGACTTTTCCTTAGAAACCAACCCATAAGGCAATGGAACAATACTTTCAAGTAATGAGAGAATCTAAATGGAGAACAGTGGCATAGACCTGTAATCCCAAAATCCCAGCTCCTGGAGATGCTGGGGAAGTTGATCCGAGTTTGAGGCCCCCTGTGCAACTTGGTGAGACCCTGTATCAAAAATAACCCAAAAACCTTCTGGAGATGTAGCTCAGTGGCATAGTATCCCTGGGTTCAGTCCATAGTACTGAAGAAAAGAAGAACAGAAGGAAAAAAAAAAGAAAGAAAAAGAGAAGAAACAAATAAATCTAAACTGTCAACCTAGATATGTATACTTGGTGAAATTTATTTTAGAATAAAGGGAAAATAAGATATTAGAGTAAATAAAGGCTGAAAAAACTTTTCTGAGCAGAAATTCATTTTAAGAAATGCGTACAGATATTTCTTCCAGAAGAAGAAAAATTATACGAATGACAAAACGTGGACAAATACAACAATTGTTTTTCCTGTTTCTACCTCACTTTAGAATATTTGACTACTTAAAGTATAGATAAAAACAAAACAAAGAAGCAAACGAATTCCCCCCAAAGAGCATTTTGGAGTTAATTACATGTATGCAGAAGTGATGAATAAAAATAACATCGCACAATTGAAAAAGAACATGGAATACCATCACTATTCTCTCTTTTTTATTTTTATTTTTGAAATTGGATTAATTTTTTATTTATGTATGACAGCAGAATACATTACAATTCTTATTACACATATAGAGCACACAATTCCTCATATCTCTGGTTGTATACAAAGTACATTCACACCAACTCGTATCTTCATACATGTACTTTGGTTGACAATGTCCATCACATTCCACCATCATTTCTAACCTCATGTTCCTTCCCTTCCCCTCTCACCACTCTGTCCTATATAGAGTTCATGGATTCCTCCCATGCTCCCTCTCCCTACCCCACTACGAATCAGCCTCCGTATAGCAGACAAAATATTCAGCGTTTGTTTTTTTTGGGATTGGCTAACTTCACTTAGCATTGTCTTCTCTAACTCCATCCATTTACATGCAAATGCCATGATTTTATTCTCTTTAATTGCTGATAATATTCCATTGTGTATATATGCCACATTTTTTTAATTCACTCATTACTGAAGAACATCTAGGTTGATTTCACAGTTTAGCTATTGTGAAGTGTGCTGCTATAAACATTGATGTGGCTGTGTCCCTGTAGTATGTTGTTTTTAGTCCTTTGGGTATAGACCAAGGAGAGGGATAGCTGGGTCAAATGTTGGTTCCATTCCCAATTTTCCAAGAAATCTCCATACTGCTTTCCATATTGGCTGCACTAATTTGCAGTCCCACCAGCAGTGTGTGAGTGAGTGTACTTTTTTCCCCACATCTTCACCAACACTTACTGTTGTTTGTCTTCATAATAGCTGCCATTCTGACTGGAGTGAGATGATATCTTAGAGTAGTTTTGATTTGCATTTCTCTAATTGCTAGAGATAATGAACATTTTCATTCTGACTGGAGTGAGATGATATCTTAGAGTAGTTTTGATTTGCATTTCTCTAATTGCTAGAGATAATGAACATTTTTTTCATATATTTGTTGGTTGATTCTATATCATCTTCTGAGAAGTGTCTGTTCAGGTCCTTGGCCCAATTACTGATTGGGTTATTTGGTTTTTGTTCTTGTTTTTGTTTTTGTTTTGGCACTTAGCTTTTTGAGTTTTTTATATACCCTAGAGGTTAGTGTCTATTTGATGTGTGAGGGGTAAAGATTTGCTCCCAAGATGTAGGCTCACTATTCATCTCACAGATTGCTTATTTTCTGAGAAGAAACTTTATAGTATGAATACATCCCATTTATTGATTCTTGATTTTAATTCTTGTGCCACAGGAGTCTTATTAAGGAAGTTGGAGACTAATCCCACATGATGGACATTAGGGCCTTCTTTTTCTTTTATTAGACACAGGGTCTTTGGTTTTATTTTTAGCTCCTTGATACCATTTGAGTTGAGTTTTGTGCATAATGAGAGACAATGTTTTAATTTCATTTTGTTACAAATGTATTTCCAGCACCATTTGTTAAAGAGGCTATCTTTTCTCCAATGCATGTTTTTGGCACCTTTGTCTAATATATGATAATTGTAATTTTGTGGGTTAGTCTCTGTGTCCTCTATTGTCTCTGTGTCCTCTATTGTCTCTGTGTCCTCTATTCTGTACTATTGGTCTACCAGTCTGTTTTGGTGCTAATCATGCTCTTTTTGTTACTATTGCTCTGTAATATAGTTTAAAGTCTGGTATAGTGATGTCATTTGCTTCACTCTTCTTGCTAAGGATTGATTTAGCAATTCTGGGTCTCTTATTTTTCACATAAATTTCATGACTGCTTTTTTATTTCTATGAAGAATATTATTGGGATATTGATCAGAATTGCATTAAATTGTATGGTTCTTTTTGTAGTATGGTCATTTTGATAATATTAATTCTACGTATCCAAGATCAAGGTAGATATTTTCATCTTCTAAGGTCTTCATTGATTTCTTTCTTTAGGGTTCTATAATTTTCATTATATAGATCTTTCATCTCTTTTGTTGATTACCAAGTTTTTTTAAGGCTATTGTAAATGGGGTAGTTTTCCCTGTTTCCCTTTGTGAGGATTTGTCAATGATATACAGAAATGAATTTGATTTATGGGTGTTGATTTTATATTCTGTTACTTTGCTGAATTCATTTACTAGTTCTAAAAGTTTTCGGGTGGAACTTATAGGGTCTTCTAGGTATAGAATCATATCATCAGCGAATAGTGCCAATTTTGAGTTCTTCTTTTCCTATCTGTATCCCTTTAATTTCTTTCTTCTAAGAGCTCTGGCCAGTGTTTCAAGAACTATGCTAAATAGAAGTGGTGAAAGAGGGCATCCCTGTCTTGTTCCAGTTCTTAGAGGGAATGCCTTCCATTTTTCTCCATTTAGAATGATGTTGGCCTGGGGCTTAGCATAGGTAGCCTCTATGTTCCTGTTATCCCTAATTTTTTAACGTGAAGGCATGCTATATTTTGTCAATGCTTTTTCTGCATCTAGTGAGATAATCATATGATTCTTATCTTTAAGTCTATTGATGTGATGAATTACAATTATTGATTTCTATATGTTGAACCAACCTTGCATCCCTGGGATGAATACCACTTGATCGTGGTGCACGTTCTTTTTGATATGTTTTCGTATTTGATTTGCCAGAATTTTATTGATAATTCTTGCATCAATGTTCATCAGAGATATTGGTCTGAAGTTTTCTTTTTTTGATGTGTCTTTGCCTGGTTGTGGAATCAGAATGATATTGGCCTCATAGAATGAGTTTGGAAGTGCTGCCTCTTTTTCTATTTCCTGAAATAAATTAGAGTATTAGTTCTTCTTTAAAGGTCTTGTAGAACTAGGCTGTGTATTTGTCCAGGCCTGGGCTTTTCTTAGTTAGAGACTTCTGATGGAATCTTCTATTTCATCACTTGACACTGATCTGTTTAAATTGTGTATATCATCCTGATTCAATTTGGGAAAATTATATGATTCTAGAAATTTGTCGATGCCTTTGATATTTTATATTTCATTGGAGTACAAGTTTTCAAAATAATTTCTAATTATCTTCTGTATTTCTGTAGTGTCTGTTGTGATATTTACTTTTTCATCAATTATGTTAGTGATTTGAGTTTTCTCTCTCCTTCTCTTTATTTACATGGCTAAGGGTCCTCAATTTTATTTATTTTTTCGAAGAACCAACTTTTTGTTCTGTCAACTTTTTCAATTATTCCTTTTGTTTCAATTTCATTGATTTTAGTTCTGATTTTAATTTTTTCCCCTGTCTTCTGCTGCTTTTTGTATTGATTTGTTCTTTTTTCTCTAGGGCTTTGAGATGTAATGTTAACTCATTTATATTTTGACTTTTTCTTCTTTTAATGAATGAACTTCATATAATGAACCTTTTTCTTAGAACTGTGTTCATAGTGTCCCAGAGATTTGGATATGTTGTATCTGTGTTCTTATTCACCTCTAAACATGTTTTAATCTCTTCCTTGATGTCTTCTGCAACCCATTGTTCATTCAGTAGCATATATTTAGTCTCCATATTTGGAGTGGATTTTATTTCTTATTTTATCATTGATTTCTAATCTCATTCCATTATGACCAGATAGAATGTAGTATGTCTACTTTTTCATATTTCCTAAGAGTTGCTTCATTGCATAGTATATGGTCTACTTTAGAGAAGGATCCATGTGCTTCTGAGAAGAAAGTGTATTCTCTAGTTGAAGGATGAAATATACTATATATGTCAGTTAAGTCTAAGTAATTTATTGTATTATTGAGGCCTATTGTTTCTTTGTTCAGCTTTTGTTTGGAAGATCTATCCAGTGATGAAAGAGGTGTAGTAAAGTTACTCAAAATTATTGTGTTGTCTATTTGACTCTTGATCTTGAGAAGATTTTGTTTGATGAACATAGATGCCCCATTGTTTGGGGCATATATATTTATAATTGTTAAGTCTTGTTGGTGTATACAGTGCCCTTCTTTATACTTTTTGATTGACTTTAGATAGAAGTCTACTGTTTGATATGAGGATGGAAACCCCTCTTGCTTTCACAGTTCATGTGAGTGGTATGATTTTTCTCAACCCTTGACCTTCAGACTGTGGATGTCTTTTCCTATGAGATGAGTCTCTTGGAGACAGCATATTGTTGGGTCTTTTTTTTTTTTTTTTTTTGATCCAATGTGCTAGTCTATGTCTTTTGATTGGTGAGTTTAGGCCATTAACATTCAGGGTTATTATTTAGACATGATTTGTATTCCCAGCAATTTTTGTTTATTTTTGGTATTTATTGTGACTTGGTTTCTCCTCAGATTAGATTTTCCTTTAGTGTAATACCTCCCTCTTACAATTTTCATCATTGTTTTTTTATTTCCTCTTCATGGAATATTTTGTTGAGGATGTTCTCCAGTCCAGGCTTTCTAGTTGTAAATTCTTTTAACTTTCGTTTACCATGGAAGGTTTTTATTTCATCATCAAATCTAAAACTTAGTTTTGCTGGATATAAGATTCTTGGTTGACATCCATTTCCTTTCAGAGTTTGATATATGTTGTTCCATGATTTCCTGGCTTCAAGAGTCTGGATTGAAAAGTCTGCTGTGATACAAAGACCAATTTGTATCTGATTTGATCTGATTCCTCTCTCTTGCAGCTTTTAAGATTCTATCCTTATTCTGTATGCTAGGCATTTTTGTTATAATGTGCCTTGGTGTAGATCTGTTGTAATTTTGTACATTTGATGTTCTGGAAGCCTCTTGTATTTGGTTTTCCAATTCATTCTTCATGCTTGGGAAATTTTCTGATAATATCTCATTGAAGAGATTGTGCATTTTTTTGGTTTGAAACTCTGTGCCTTCCTCTATCCCAATAACTCTTAGATTTGGTCTTTTGATGCTGTAATTCTTGGATGTTCTGCTCGTAGTTTCTTACTATCTTCACTGTGTGATCAACTTTTTTCCAGATTGTATACTTTATCTTTATTATCTGATGTTTTTTTCTTCCAAGTGATCTAGTCTATTGATTATGCTTTCTATTGAGAGTTTTATTTGGTTTATTGTACCCTTAATTGCAAGGATTCCTGACTGTTTTTTTTTTTTTCAGAGTCTCTATCTCTTTCTTAAAGAATTTTTTTGCTACCTGTATTTGCTCTCTTATCTCTTTGTTGGAATGATCAATTGTTTCCTATATTTTCCAATTTAGGTCATTCTTTAATTCACAGATCATTTTAACTATGAACCTTCTGAACTCCTTCTCTGAAATTTCATCAACTTCACTGCCCATGGATTCTGTTATTATAGTATCCTGATTTGCTTTGGGCACTTTCTTCTTTTGTTTTTTCCTGTTGTCTATGTGTCTTTCTTTCTTGCAGCATTAGATCAATGCTGAGATATTACAGTTTCTACCCTATATTCTTGTAGTACCCATGCAAGGTATGAGGTACCCATTATCTGTACCTCACCTTGATGTTGGGCTTCCAGTCCCTGCTGGTGTCCCTCAATGTATACTACTGCATCTAAAGGTGGTGGAAGCAATATCTGAAGTAACTCAAGTTAATAGTTGGTGTGCCCCAAGATGGGAGCAATGTCTTACAGAAATGAAGCTGAAATGGTGGGCCTCACACTCTATTTGGGATGCTTGCTCTGAGATGCACTGCTTCTAGGCCCTGTCTGTTGTCAAAAAGTTAGGGGCTACTGTGTGGAAAAGGCTTCGGTGAAGACTGCAGTGTCCCAATATGGAAGTGGGTTAGGTTTAATATCCCAGATGTGTGTGTGAGGGGGGCAAAATCAGACCTATCCTGGACCTGGGTTCAGCACAAGTTGGTGTGAATTGATCTTCTGGTAGAAAGAGGCAATCCTGTGCTGGAGGCTGAGCTCTGGTGGGTGTCTGCTGATGGAGGGATAGACCCAGGCCTACTGTGAGCCTGGATCCCCTGCAGGCAGATGTGGGTGGATTTGGGCTGCTTGGCTTAACCTCCCTGTAGTCTGCTGGTCAGAAGGAGCAGTCCTGTGGCGGAGACTGGGCTCAGGCAGGTGCCTGCTGGTGGAGGGATGGACCTGGGCTTACTTTGAGCCTGGGTCCCACACTGGCTGGTTGGGATTGCCCACTATTCTCTTTTCCCCATTACGTGTTAAATAAAATAATACCATGTAAAAATAATTGTGATCAGTTAAACATATATTATATTATACATTTAAGTCACTAAAAATAAAGTTTTGCTAGTAGGTCAACTTGGGATAAATGGGACACAACAATAAATTATTCTGAAGAATAAAGGAAAGGAGGAAGAAAATGGGAAAATTAGGAAATAAGGAATAAGACAGTAGATTTAAACCTAATTAGGTAATTAAACTGAAAGAAAATAGTACACTACCAATAAACATTTCATCTAAAAGGGAGAGATTATTGATTAAATTAAAAAAACATGATGTATTATGTGCTGTTAAAATATTACTTTGAATAAAATTGTAAAATATGATAAAAAATAAGAGCATGTATAATATATACCACAAAGCACTAAACATAAGAATATTTTAAGAGGCTTTTTAAAGATCAAGTAAAACAAATATCATGCATAATAAAGATGGATATCTAATAACAATTAGAGTTTCAATTGTCTAAGCAGGCATAAAATACCAAATTGTTTACTTGCCTAATAACTCATTTTCAAAATACATGAAAACAAATCCAGGGGAATTGAAAGAAAAGACAAATTGGCAATACTCACAGGCCTCATCACTTCACATTTAGTGAATTTTAAAATGAGTAGACAGAAACCAATAAGCATAAAAAGGACCTCAATGGCATTATCAACCAACTTGAACTAATGGGCATTTATAGTAAACCCTGGGCAATAGAAGCAGATCATGTACTTGTTGAGTGCACATGGAATAATATCCAATAAAAATATCATGGTATTGGAATATTTTTCATTTTCTTATATTCAATAATAATATTTTGCTTACTCAGAATGTTTTCTATTTAAGATTTGCCTTCCTGAGAATATGGGGATGAAATGCCTTGCATGTGCAGCACAAAATCTTTCTGTTTATCCATAATGGTCTTTCAAATTTTGTAAATATTTGGAGATAAAAAGGCTAGAAATAAAATACGAAGGAGGGGGGCAGCAACACAGAGTTACCTTCTGTACTTCACTGACTTCTTAAGCCTCATTGACCTGTCTCAATATATAAGCCTGGTTGCCCAATATCACGTAAGGTGCATGTGGTCATCATTGTTTGAGGCATCGACTCCAATTAGTGGTTGTGTTCACACACATCACCACATCCACATACCTAGTACATACCATCACTCAGCTACCTTTTTGTCTTGCACCAGACACACATTAAAAAAACACAGTTTTCAGACCATATTAGCAACATTACTGAAAATTTGACCTTGCTCCTCTTGGTTCTTTAGCTTCTTAGTATGGGCTTTCTACTTTATTTCACTGTATCATTGTACACAAATTAAAATTTTGCTACTCAGTGCATGGCTTTAGAAGCAACACTAGAATCACATGGTAGCTTATAAATATTTTATAATCCCAGAACCCAAATAAATCTTCAGTATGTGACAGTTTGGAAATAGCAACAGGTTAATATAAGTTTCAAAAAATGTGACTTTATGTATATGTGTATGTATTGGTTTAATGGTCAGGATGTTTGTGTCCATCCAAAGTCAGAAGCAAAGATCTTTACTGCAATCATGATGGTGCTAAGGAAGTAGAAATTTGAATGTGATTAGGTCAGGTGGAATTCTCATGTATGAGCAGAATTTGGGGGAAATAAATGATATTTTGTTTAAAAGCCATTCAATTTATTGAGTTTGAGCAGCCTGAATGAACTGGGATAATTGGAGAGCATCTCTGTTTTCATTCACTTTTATATTCTCATTGTTTACTAGATTTCCTTTTTTTAAAAATTAAATTATTTAGTTATTCTAATTTGTTATACATGATGGCAGAATACAATTCATTTCATACTACACATATAGAGCTCAATTTTTCAAGTCACTCATTGTACTTAAAATATTTTCACACCATTTGTGTCTTCATACATGTACATAGAGTAATGATGTCTAACTCATTCCAGCATCATTCCTTCCCCTTCCATGCTAAATATATAATTGTTAATTACTTGCTTAGTTTTGCACTTTTATGTGGAGGAAAGTAATTAAACTTAGCTGAGGATGGGAGGATTATATTTGTTACTAGATGTAAAGTTTTGCAACAAAGCTCGGTAATGAACATATGTTTTCATCCTTGGTGCTGTCTAATGTTTAAATATAAATACCAGAATGTTCATGCATTTTGTGTATGAATAAATGTGCTAGAACTGCTAAGCAATGTTTTATTGTATATGAAAGTTTCATTGACCATGGTCCCATTCTGATTACATTTAATAGTTTGAATTGCTTTATTTTCTTACCTCAAAAATTCCTGTTAAATTTTTGTCAATTTTGGCGTATCATGCTTATTTATCCTTTACATTTTGTTGCCACAAAAATATTCATCTGACATCAGTTAGTAGAAGAGTAAACATAAAATACACTTTTGAGTGAAAAGAAAACAGGCATTTAAGTAGATGGAGACTTTTTTATTGTTAAACTGAAGAATTAATTTTAATATAGAAAGTCAGAAAAAAGAATGTTTTTGAGGATTCTTTCCCTCTTTATTAGTCACAGAAGTTTTGTTTATGTGCTTAGGTTTGTGTTGAACTTATGCATCTTTTACAATTGTTTCCTATTTGTTTGTGTATTTAATTCTCTGACTTGATTAATCCACTTATTTACCCGTAGAATTGTGATTGGATTTTAGTCACATCAAAGGTGACTGAAATCTCCCAAAATAAATTAAGTAACTTGTTGCCAAAATAAATCAGGTTACAATGAGTTGGCTCTAAATATGTCTATTAAAATTAATTTGTACAATTTATTTATTTCCTACCTTATGCATCATCTGTTCCTTAACCATGAGTTTCCAAATAAAAAGCCAAGGAAAAGATCAAAATTATTGCTTTATTTGAAACATTTCTTAATTCATATATTTTAATTTAAATATCACGAAAAAAGTTCTCTCACTCAAATTGTTTGCATGTAGTCCATTTACAAATAAATTTAGTCATTTGTATTTCTGTGTAGACTCTTGAATGTATGCACTAACCTGAATTTTATATTCACCTTCAATCAAGCATCTGTAGTGAATTTGAGGGATGACAGAACACTTTAAAGTATTTGGCACATAATAAGACTTTATTGTTTAATGTCTATCAAAAATAAATCATTAGCTCTAAATGAGAAAATCTACTCCTAAACAAGAAAGTCTTAAGTATGCGTTTTTTGATTTAAATAACTCAGATTTTATTCAATAGAATGCTTTGTAGTTATAATTAAGTAAAAAGGAAAGAAAAATAGCATAGCAAGTATTTTTTGATTTTTCTTTTTTGTCTAACCGCCACAATAAAATGTCTTTAAAGTTAAGCATAATTTACTCTAAGAAATTCAAAGCAGAATATTAGCAGTACCTAATCCTGAAAGGTCTTATACAAAATAAGAACAATATAATTTCTCTAAATCAAGGGATATACTTGAATAGAAAAGTATAGCTGAGATTTTATGTTCTTCAAAAGTAAATAAATGTGTTCCCATTTCTTTCTGATTTTATTACACAAGAGTTCATAAAGTAGTTGTCACCACATCTTTTTCATACTTTCATCTTTCACTTATTTTACTTCAGTATTGTTTCATATACTACATTACCAACAACCCAAATAAAATATTACAACCTCAACTGTGTGGTCCAACACCTAAAATATAGTGTTTTTTTTTTTTAAAAAATAATAATACTTGACTAGAGATGTGGCAGTTTGTAACACTTTAGGCTTACATCTTACTTGAAATGATGGCATATAATGGGAACATTTCTCTGGCTTTTGTAGTCCAAAGGGAAATATGTTGCCAATCAGCAGTAAATAAAATAAGTGCTCTTCTCAAAAGAGTTTGATAAAATAAGTATTAGTATTTCCTATGTTCTGAAAAGGAGGAGGAAAAAGTAAAAAAATAATCATATTTAAATCTATGCAAAACTTTTGTTGTATATTTTCTTCCTGGAGAAATACTGTTTGCAACTTTCAATTAAAATTCAAACTTCATTTATTGTATTTAATCAGACAGTTCAGGAGCATGCTTCATTATTAACAATTTTAAATTTTATGCTTCCATGAATATAAATTTAAAAACAAACTTATCTATTTTTAGAAATTAATTCAAGCAGTTTCTTTTCCAGTGAAGGATGTGATTTTTCACAGTACTCTGTTCTGCTCTTCTATATGTCATATTTGATTTCACTTCTGTTTTCTATTTCCTTGACTGGCTTTACCAGCCCAGTGCTTGATATAGGAGAACAGCCTTGACATTTAAAGCAGAAGAGCTTGAATACCATGAACCTGGCATTCAGAATTACATTTTCCAGTTGAAAATTCCTGACCTAACATCTTTCTAAGCATTAAACCACTTATTTAAAAAATCATATAACAAAGAAATATTTACTTCTTTATTTCCATCCTTTTTTCCTAATAGTATTAACCAAATAATAAAGAATAAACACTCTATTCAAAATGTATAGAATTATTTAAATACAATGTGATTATAAGCAACAAAATATTCTTTTTCAATTTATGCTATCTTTCTGGTTGCAAAGATATCCCTATTTCTCAAGTCATATAAAATTACAATCACATGAATATTTTAAGTTGATTCATTTCTTTAGGAGTATAGTTATTTCAAATAATCATTCAATGTTCTCAAAATTAAAGTAGCTAATGTTTTTGCCAGGATATGATTATACTAGAGAAGATCATTGAGTTCTAGCCATTACAGTTATATTCGCTGTTTACAAACTATTTAAGGATCCGATTTTAAATAATTAATTATATCATATTCAGTAGGTGAAATAAATGTCTTAAAATTGCTGGTGAGAGTTATTTAGTTATTCAGTTTGTTGAGTAATCTATACGTGATTAAATCCTTGCTTTATGTGAAAAACATAAAATTCAATGAAAAGAAAGCAAATGAAGAAACAGTTTATCCCATCTGTCCCCTCTTATTTCCTATACTGCATAAATGTAAGATTTATAAGTCTAATGAAATACAAGTAAAATTTGTGGTTATATTTAAAATTAATTTTAGTACACAAACCAACTACACTAAACATACAAATGCATTTTACTTACATTCTTGAATGCATTCAAATAAAATAAAATACATAGGTTCAAAATCAAAACATGAATTATTTTAAAAATTATACATGCCATCTTTTTTTTTAAAGAGAGAGTGAGAGAGGAGAAAGAGAGGAGAGAGAGAGAGAGAATTTTTAATATTTATTTTTTAGTTCTCGGCAGACACAACATCTTTGTTGGTATGTGGTGCTGAGGATCGAACCCTGGTCACAGGCATGCCAGGCGAGCGCGCTACCGCTTGAGCCACATCCCCAGCCCCTATACATGCCATCTTTACCCCTCACTTAAGGAACATTCTGAGCATTCTGAATCTGTATTTATATAGTACATGTTTTCCTGCTAGTTGGTAACAAATATTTTGTTCTTACTATCTTAAAATATTTAAAGATGTGCTTATATATTAATTTGGATCCTTCATAGAAAATCAACTTCCCAACTTCAGAATTTAAGAATATATAATCATAAAAGTTTTGTAGTCAATAATATCACAATATGAACCAAATCTTACTCCTCTTAGAGGTCTCAAGGCAGTAGAAAGACCACATCATTGCTATTGTGATGTGTCTCCTATACAGTGCCCTGTTGCCAAAACAGTGGTCCTCAAGGTGAGGCCCCTAGGCCAGTTTTATCAATTCTCCTGGTCATTAGTTAGAAGAGCAAATTCTCAGGCCTCACAAGATTATGATGCATGCTAAATCATGAGAACTATTGATCTAGAATATCTTAATAGTTTCTGCCACTGGTCTCCCTGTAAGCGATCTCCACTACAGCAGTGAATATTTCCCTAACCAAGAAATTAACAATCATATCATACTTCTCAGAATCCTGGTTTGTCTTTTCTGACTAGTAAATAATAAAAAAAATTAATGATTTCAACAATTAATTACTTTATTACATTTCTATCATATACCCATACTTGGTTAATTTGTTTTCTTTGTTTATTTTATTGATTCATTTAATTATTTTATTCACTTCATAGATATTACGATTTTTCTTTGTTATACTTCAGAACGCTAGTACAGTTTCATGACAAATAAATATGGTAGTGAGAGCATGATTTTTAACTTACTTTTAATGGAGCTTAAACTCTGACACCCTCCTTTGTACTAGCAGTCTAATCTTAAAGACCTCCCAATTGAATCCAGGCCTTGTTCATGTTAGACAAGCACTCTACCAACTGAGCTATATCTCCAGCCCCCTTAAAGCCTTTAGTAAGGATTTACTTAAATAATTCTTGCTATGCTAGGTAGCACATGCCTGTAATCCCAGAAATTCAATTTGGGAGGCTGAATCAGAGGGATCTCAATTTAGAGACCAGCCTCAGCAATTTAGTGAAACCCCATCACAAAATAAATAAAAAATACTATAAAAAGGTCTGGTAAGGTTGCTCAATGAATGAAACACCTGGATTATATATTCATACTTAAACTCAATACAATACCAGAAAAAAATATCATTAAACTCATTGGTCAGAGAAATGCAGATTAAAGTAAAATCAGATAATAACCATTCAACTGGCAAAAAAAAAAAAACAGACTATATAATATTGATGAGTTATGGATTGTTAGGTGTTTATTATTTAAAAGTAATATGGAAACAATATTAAAATTAAAGATGCTCATATTTTTATTCATCAGTTTTATTTCTGAAATTCATGCTGTTTAAAAAATAATTTATAATTCTATAAAAATATACAAACAATTTATTGTAGCACTGATTTTGTGGCCAAAAAAATGACTTCTGAATAGATAACTATAGACTAGAAAATATTGGATAAAGTGTACCTATCCCATGAATATGTGGCCATTATATAGAATATATTAGAATTATGCTAGGAGACATGGAGTTATTTATACAAGGTACTGCTAAGTGAGAAATAATTCAGTGAAGCATGAAAAATAGGATTCCATCCTTAAATAATCTGATAGGAGAAGTCTTTCTGTGCATGTATTTGTGCATAGTTAAATGGGAAATGAGGTGAGGAACTAGATTACTAAAATTAATTTTTTGAAGAGAATTGTGTTCAGTACAGGTTATACTACAATGATAACAAAATACAGTATTGTGTAGTAGCTTTGTCATTCAAACCTTAAACTAAACTATATTTTAAATCCAAACTCATATGGCCTCCAATAACTTATTCAATCTCTCTGTGCCTCTTTCTCATTATGTATAAATGGGAGTGATGATAATAGTCTCTACGCCCTAAAAATATTTTGATAGTTGAATGTATCAATCAACATATAGTCCCTGACATTTGCCAATACTTATATTGTTCATGTTAAATTATCAAGCACATGTTTTATAAAAGTAATAATAGACTAAATCTTAAAAATTTAGGAGGTAAAACAAGAGTACTTCAATATTGGAATTTACAGAATATATTTGAAAATTTAGGAGCCTTATGCAAAATTATACACAGATTTGTTTTAGTTTGGTATATGGTGTATGTGGGGTGGAGGGAAATTGCCATGTTATCCTTTCATTTCACAGAAAAATATACAATTTTTTAACATGTAAATAAAAAATCGGTTGATATTGCAGGAATCTGCCCAAATATCTAAATGCAGAATATATTCTCCCCCATGGTTAGTTTGACATGAAAAAGATTAAATCACTTAGATTCTTCACTAAAATGCTTTGATGTTTCAATCCCCACTGCCTTACCCCATGTCTGAATAAATAAAAACACCTAAAAGTACATGTAACTTTAATGATCTTGTTGAAATTTATACCCATCTTTCGAAATAAATTCTGCTGCACTCAGTGGCTCTAAAAAGTCAGATGTCTGATCTGGAAATGTTTATATATAATATTTTTTGTTAGAATTTTCTCTGTCCCCTAATTTCTATTCTTTCTTATTGGAATTTTCCTTGAATGGGTTCCCTTTACCCATCCTCTAATATTTTTTTTTTCTCTTCTTTCCTTTTCCCTTTTCTCATTTCCACTCATCCCTTGTTTTCCTCTTTTCTGCTGTCTTTTTCCTCTCCTCATTGTCACTCATTTTGCCTCTCCCTTTTTCATATTCTTAATTTTTATTATTTTTCTGAGATGTTGATATATTTTACTTCCAAAATATTCTATTAAAATATAATTTTAACTTCTTTAATTTAGAAAAACTACTTGTTTTTACAAGTATATCTTGTATAGCTCCTTGGCATTAAAGTGTCGAGTATCTTCTCTCATCTCTCTGAATAGGTACATTGTTTTGGACCTTTGCTCCTCATTTCCAAACACCTCTTCTGTTCCTGCCTTCAGTTTGGATCTTGATCTACAAGGAAGTAATGTTCTGAGGTGGGGCTTTGGGAAGTGAGTGGATCTTGAGGTCTCTGGCATCATGCATGATTCCTTCAGTTATGGATTCATAACTTAATAAGCTATTGGGAAGTGGTGGAAATTCTAGAGGTGGGCCTTGTTGGAGGAATTAGTTAATTGGGGCTGTGCTCTCAACGGGTGCATGTTCTCCCTTGGCCCCTTTTTTGTCTCTCTGCTTCCTGGGCACCATGAGGCGAGCAGCTTTTCTCCACAACATGCTCCTCACTACCAGCTCAAACCTGATGGAGCCAGCCAACTATGAACTGAAAACTCTAAAACCTGAGGGAATTCTCTGCATATTGGTGCACATGTATAACTCCAGTGACATGAGAGTCTAGGATAGGAGCACCACATGTTTGAGGCCTGTGCAGCGACTTAATGAGACTCTATCGCATCTATCACCCCCCCCCCAAAAAAAAGAATAAAAAGAAGGTTGAGGATGTAGCTTAGTGCTGTAGAACCCCTGGGTTCAATTTCCAGTACCACAGGTGGTGGGGGGCAGGGGGACGGGCATGAACCAAAATCAATCTTTTCTCCTTTAAGTTTATTTTCTCAGGTAGTTTTTCACAGACATGGAAAGCAGACTAATATACCTGCGTTTCATTTTGGAGGCTGTCCTCAAAGGTCAGATGATTTCTGACCTTCTACTTAAAGTTTAAGAATGTTGTACTGTATAGCTAATTGAGGCTATTGGTTGTTAGTGAGGAGAAATAACCAGTGATAACTTCACTCTGAGATAAGTAAATGAAATTCTTTCATTGACAGACCATTTACTCAGAAGATATAGAATTCTGGTCAGGGAATTTTACCCAAAGAAGGATCCTTTATATATTCTCTAGTAGCTGAATTAGCCTGGTGACACATCGCTCTGATATTGGAATTGTAATATGGAAACTGGACTTCAATATTAAGTGAATATGATTTATTTGAGCCTCTTTTTTTGTTAAATATCTTAGCTAACAGATATATCTGGGATCCTCAAATTTAACTGACTAGCTCAAAATTTTCAGAAAAAAATGTGAAATTTGCTCTTTAGGTATTTCAGTACCACATGTACCTGTTTTTAATAGGAATTTTTCTTTTCTTTTTTTTTCCTTCTGTGTTTCATAGCTACTCTGTGGGGTCTGGGCATAACATCCCTGCCTAATAATTAGGTTTCTGTTTTCACTATTATTTGCTTTTACTTCCTTTATTTTACATTTATAGTCTCTATTTTTCTTTTTGTTTATTTGATTTGCTATTGAACAGCCACAACTAATGTTTTTTTCTTTGTAATATAATTTATTGAATGAGCATAAATACTTAATTGTATTTAAGCCACCCTGTCCTACTGAATTTTCTAAATGATTTGAGTACCTTACAGATTGTTTTCTCTTATTATAAGCCCTTCATTTATCTTAGGAATAAAATATAATTTCATATTTGAATAACAACATTTCAATCTGTCCTGAATGATAAAACATTTATAAATAGATGGAAATTATACAAGAAATATATGTTTAGAATATTTTAGCCTTGTGCTATGGGTGTCCTATTAAGGAATTTGGAGCCCAACCCCACAATATGTAGATCGGAGCCAACTTTTTCTTCTATCAGACGCAGAGTCTCTGATTTGATATCAAGCTCCTTGATCCATTTTGAGTTAACTTTTGTGCATGGCGAGAGAAAGGGATTCAGTTTCATTTTGTTGCATATGGATTTCCAGTTTTCCCAATACCATTTGTTGAAGATGCTATCCTTCCTCCCTTGCATGCTTTTAGCCCCTTTATCAAATATAAGATAGCTGTAACTTTGTGGATTAGTCTCTGTGTCCTCTATTCTATACCATTGGTCCACCTGCCTGTTTTGGTACCAGTACCATGCTGTTTTTGTCACTATTGCTCTGTAATATAGTTTGAAATCTGGTATCATTATACCACCTGATTCACACTTCCTGTTTAGAATTGCTTTTGCTATTCTGGGTCTTTTATTTTTCCATATGAATTTCATGATTGCTTTATCTGTTTCTACAAGAAATGCCGTTGGGATTTTGATTGGCATTGCATTAAACCTATAGAGAACTTTTGGTAATATAGCCATTTTGATGATGTTAGTTCTGCCTATCCATGAACAGGGTATATGTGGAGAAAAGGGTACACTTTTACATTGCTGGTGGGACTGCAAATTGGTGCGGCCAATTTGGAAAGCAGTTTGGAGATTCCTGGGAAAGATGGGAATGGAACCACAATTTGACCCTGCTATTGCCCTTCTCGGACTATTCCCTGAAGACCTTAAAAGAGCATGCTACAGGGATACTGCCACATCGATGTTCATAGCAGCACAATTCACGATAGCTAGACTGTGGAACCAACCCAGATGCCCTTCAATAGATGAATGGATAAAAAAAATGTGGCATCTATACACAATGGAGTACTATGCAGCAATAAAAATGACAAATCATAGAATTTGCAGGGAAATGGATGGCACTAGAGCAGATTATGCTTAGTGAAGCTAGCCAATCCCTAAAAAACAAATACCAAATGTCTTCTTTGATAAAATGAGAGCAACTATGAACAGAGCAGGGAGGAAGAGTAGGAAGAAAAGAGTAACATTAAACAGAGACATGAGATGGGAGGGAAAGGGAGAGAAAAGGGAAATTGCATGGAAATGAAGGGAGACCCTCATTGCTATACAAAATTACATATAAGAGGTTGTGAGGGGAATGGGAAAATAAACAAGGAGAGAAATGAATTACAGTAGATGGGGTAGAGAGAGAAGATGGGAGGGGAGGGGAGGGGGGATAGTAGGGGATAGGAAAGGTAGCAGAATACAACAATTACTAATAGGGCATTATGTAAAATCGTGGATGTGTAACCGATGTGATTCTGCAATCTGCATTTGGGGTAAAATTGGGGGTTCATAACCCACTTCAATCTAATGTATGAAATATGATATGTCAAGAGCTTTGTAATGTTGTGAACAACCAATAAAAAAAAGAATATGTTTGCCTAATGCAATATCTACTCTCTACTCTGGAAATGTTTATATATAACATTTTTTGTTAGAATTTCCTCTGTCTCCTAATTTCTATTCTTTCTTATTGGAATTTTCCTTGAATGGGCTCCCTTTACCCAACCTCTAATATTTTTTTCTCTTATTTTTTATGTATAATACTTATTTTAGACATAACTATTTCTTTCATAGTACAAAGCAGTGTACTCTTTTTAAACAAATTGAATGGTTGAATAAATTGCAGTGTTCTCTGTAAGTTTCATTTTGTTTATTGGATCATTTATTAAATGATCAAATTAAGATATAGTAATGCAAGTACTGTCATAAATTTTGATGACAGAGATGGTATAGCTCTCATTTGTATGTCCAAGTTTACTTTATCCGAGAAACACTGTAGAGACACATGACCCAATGAAGTTTATTTCCAAGTAAGAGAAGAAGAGAATTCATATGTCAGCTACATTTGTGATTAGATATTTTAAAATAAATGCTACAGTTTGGATCTTAAATGTCCCTCCGAGGCCCTTGTGTTAAAATCTTAGTGCCCATTGGAATACTATTTGTGGGTTGGTAGTGGAAACATCCAAAGGTAGGGCTTACTGGGAGGTTTCCAGATCTTAGGAGGTTTACCCTTAAATGGGATAATGGGATCTCAGCCCCTTCGTCTTACTGTTTTTGTTTTGTCTTGTTTTGCTTCCTGACTATAAGGTAATCCCTTTTGTTGTTCTATCTCATAGTCCTGCCACATTATGTGCCACCACTGGCCAAAGTAACAGGGCCAGCCATGGACTAAAACCACTAAAACGTTGAGCCAAATAAGTCTTTTCTCTTTACAAATTATTATCCTTGTTATTTGTTACAGAGAAAGAATGATGAATAACACAGTGCAGAAAGATAATCTGTATGATGGTAAAGATATTAATCTTTTATATAAATATTCAAAGCAAACTTCTGTAGTCATGTGACATTTGAATAGATTCTAAAGGAAGTGTGAGATTGAGCCATGTGAATATCTAGAGAGAATTCTAGATGGAAATTGACAATGCCCTGTATTAAGTATTTTTGTTGAATTTGTGGCATTACACAGAGGCAAGAGAAATGCAAAGAGTGAGTAAGGGAAGATATAAGGTAAAGAGAGCAGGTTCTAGCTCACGAGATTCCTGAAAGACATAATAAAGACTGTAGAATTTGAGTAAGATTCAAAATTATTAGAAGTTTTTGAGTAGAGAAGTGACATAGTCTGACATATATTTTTGTACAATAATTGTATTATATAGAGAGTACATTTATGGAAAAACTGGGAGTAAATGTACCACTTAATAAATAGATTCAGGAGTCCAGGTAAGAGATGATCACCAAGGAAACCTTTGGTAGTGATGATTACAAAGAACCTGATTAATAGTCATTAGTTATGGAATAAATTCAAAGGCAGATCAATAGGAGTATTTTGTGTAACAGATAAGAAGTTGAGGGCTGGGGATGTGGCTCAAGCGGTAGCGCGCTCGCCTAGCATGCGTGCGGCCCGGGTTCGATCCTCAGCACCACATACCAACAAAGATGTTGTGTCCGCCGAGAACTAATAAATATTAAAAAATTCTCTCTCTCTCTCTCTCTCTCTCTCTCTCTCTCTCTCTCTCTCTCTCTCTCTTCCCCTCTCTCTCTCACTCTGTCTTAAAAAAAAAAGAAGTTGAAGATATTATAACTGATTATAATTGACACTATTACAGAAAAAAATAGACTTACATTTACAGAGTATAGTAGAAGAAAGGAACCTTATAACAAGATTTGCGGGTTGGGGAGAAAGTACATTTCCACTTTTTAAAAAATATTATTCATAAGAGACGTTTTTACATCTAAATATAAATGCAGAATTCTCAGGGGCTATTTAAGCCTGGAGTTGTGAAGTAGAAGCTGATTTATAGGTCATATTATTATGTATGATACTTATTTTAGAAATAATTGTCAATCTTCTATTGTTTAAATGGCTTATGAGTTCATAATATTTTTGTTTTAAAGCTGAGGGTTTTCAAGTTCAAATCTAAATATTATTTGTATATTATGATATCCTGGTAGAACCTTCCTAAAGAAGCTGACAGGATTTAAAAAAGAAAAAAAATCAGACTAAGTGTACTTTTAAAATTTCTATACAAATTGTGAATGTAAAAAAATGTGTACTAATGATTCAGAAATTGAGTAAACAGGGAAAAGTCTATTTATTCTACACTTGTGATTATCTGCCAGTATTATAAATTAAGTGTGTTAAGTAATTTGTATAGTTAACTGAATGATTATTTATGTCCTGAAGTTAGCACATTTCAGTGTTGTTCATAATAACAAACAGAGAAAAATCACAAACTATTTCCTTCCCAAATACTACTTTACTGATGTCAAGATAATTGAATTTATCATATATATTTGTAATTTTTCTTTTTATAGACATTTCAAACTTTCTATATTAATTTTGTGCTCAATATGTAAAAATACATCAATAAATGTTAAGCTTACTGATATCGTTTTCTGATATATAATTACAATATTTTTCTTTTGAACATTGTACTCAATATGTTGAAAACAAAATATGGAGATCTCCAATACCAATAATTTCTTCCTCACCTTGTTAATAACTACAAGCTCACTAAAATCTATATGATCTATATGTCTCCAATTATATACATACCTCTATAGTCAGATAAATATTGTCAAGCCTTTGTTTCCTCATTTTATCAAATTTAGTGTTCTTGGTTAAATTTTATAGACACTGTTGTTAAATTACACTGAATCTATGCTTTGTTTAGCTCCTTGAGAAAAAGGTATAATATATTTAAATATATATAATATATTTAAATCTCTGTTGTATATGAGAAGCTTACAAGAGTTAGACAAATTTTGCTCAGAATTAATTTGACTACATATATCTAGATGTAAAACATTAAGTTAAGAATGTATGCATTTTTTTGTAAACAATACTTTAGCTCCAACATTTATTACTATTTACTTTCAATATATAGTTTACACTCACAAGTAGTATACCTTTGACTCAGCTTTTAAGTATCACATTAAAATATGCATGATTCCTCAATTTTAGACATACATTTTAGCTACATAGATAGCCACAATAAAATCTTTGTTACACATTTTATGTTATGATTTTTATAACAAGTTTCATTCATATATATATATATATATATATATATATATATATATATATATACACACTTACAAAATAATTAAATAATCCTCATTTCTGTGTGTCCATTCAATTCTGTCATGGTTGTTCAGTAATAATTCAAATTTTTATTTATGCATATATACTTATTTCCTTCAGTGTGTAAATATATGCATAGTGAAAAACATGGCCATATTCACACAAGGCAGATGTGTGAGTCAGATTATTCTATGGGGAGGAAAATTTGTTCTAAAGGGTCCCCTTTGAGAGAAATTTTGAATTTCTGAGAAAAAACTAAATGAAGGAAAGATTTCTTTAATTATACTTAGGCATCCCAACAGTCTCTTGTCTTCTAGCACTTGATTGAGGTAAATAGAATTAGCATTTCCAAGTAGAAATGTACCTAGTTGAGTCTGAATGACATAACACTACTTTATTTGCAAAGCAATCAATTAAGTAAATATATGAGATGATAGTTAACTGTGAGGCTAATTTTTTTCAGGAAAAGCAGAGCTATTTAAAGATTCAAGATATAGAAACCATCTTCCCATTCATATTTTAATTGCTAACTGGTTTTATAATAATTAAAGATAAAAATCTCAATAATATAATGTCATAAGATATTTAAATTATCTTTAATTTTGATTGAATATTTCTGTATAATATTCTCATAAATCTTCCTGTGTATACAAATATAGCAAAATCATATCCATTTTTTTCATTTTTTTACTATTCCTGATTTGAATAGTTTCATATATTTATGGTATATTCAAGTCTTTATTAGAAATCTAATATTTAAGCAATCTTCCTTTATATTAATGCCTTAAAGTATTCTATAATTTTTTTGACATTTTTGTTTCTTAAAGTTCTTAGATTTAAAAAAAAATTATTGGCATTAAGTCATTCATATTACATTTTTATATTTCTAATATCTTAAGTGTCCCTAGTGTTTTCAGACCAGATGTCAGTAAGTGTTTTGTTCCCCCTGGTTTTTGAGGCCGAATAAGAACTCATAATTGACTTTCCTTGATCTACTTCAGTCCTCAAGACACATGAAAAATTCCCTACAGCCAAATGATTTAACAAATCTGTCCACTGCTTTATCCATAAGACTCAGTGCAACCACTACCTTGTCTCTGGCAATTAAGTGCTGCTACTAGAATTCTGCTCTTCTGAGAGTTTTTAGTAGCATTTAAATAAATTTACCCTTTTTATGACAATGTATCCCACTGTCAGTTGTTACCAACATTTTCAGAATTGTGTACTCCCTCACCCATATATTTTTCATGTCTTGATAAAAGAGAATATCTTTATGCCTTACTAATATTGAAGTGGCTAAATTTATGTTAACAGTTCTATTTTCCAAAAAGTTTGCATTTATGTGTTAGCATTAGGCAAAATAAAAAAAAAAAAAAACCTCTGATATTTTGACCTTGTTTAATACAGGCTACAAGTAGATTCCAATTTCCAGTAAACCAGTCAAACACATTATTAGAAGCCATCATAGCCATTTATGTCAGAAAACAGTGCAGGTGTATATTCTGATATAACATTGTGGGAAAAGTTTTCAACTTGGTTCTTGAAGATTTCTCCACTGGTTTTCAGATACCATTACAAAAATTAATTAAATGTTTATTAATAGCAGTATTGGCAAATATGTCCAATAAAGTGTCCTTTGAGTCAAAATCATTAATATTATTGAGATTAGTTATATTATTAAATTGATTTGAAGTAGTGACAAAAGATAAGTTTAATTCTCTAGCTATTAGTATCAGTGTGCAAGTATGCTTTGATGTTGGCATAATCTTTTCTTTTAGTTCAAAATTGTCTTTGGATTCTCACCTTACCTGACTATAACTTTCAAATTTCCTTTATTAACATGCTTATCCTTTTGATCTAGACACTGCATTTGACAATTTATATTTTAACAACAAAAATGTTGCGTTCCTCTGGAACACAACTTCTAGTTGCCCACTGATTAAAGGGTATCCTACATATTAATAATTTTTCTCTGAGAAAAAGTATATTGGATTAAAATTGTACATAGTTATTCACTTCTTAAGTCTTATCTAGCACTCAAAAGTAGTTTTCCTCAAAAGCGTGGGTTTGCCATATAACCTTTCATTAATGTCTTCTTAACGTTAAATCTAGTTTGACTGAGGTGGATTTATGTGTCTATGATGTTGAAATGCATCTTGATTAATCATCTTGTACCTATATTATCTATACTAGAAATAATTTTTAGATTGGGTTTACTATGCAGGAAGAGAAAGTCAGAAGTTGTTCAAATACAGCTAAACCTTATTAAATGTCAATATGTGTTAGTTCACATGTGCTGCTATAACAAAATCTGTGATATTTGGTTTGTTATAAAAAAAAACAACAGAAGTTAATTGTCTTACAATTCTGAATGTTGGGAAGTCCAAGATCAAAGTGCTGGCAAGTCCAATTGACTGGTAATAGCTGTTGTCTACTTCCAAGTTGATAGCTTATTGTTTAATACACTGGAGAGCAGTAAGACTGTGTCCTCCTGTGGAAAAATACAAAAGGACAAGACATTGAAATGTTGATTGAAGCCTATTTTATAAAGGTCTAATTCAACTCACAGAAGAAGAGCCTTCATGGTCTAATCATGTCTTAAGGACCACACATAGAAATATCACCACATTGACATTAAGTCTTAGCATCTGAATTTTGAAAGGACAAATTCAAATTATAGCACAATGTTTCCAATTAGTATAGACCACTAAATCCAACATATTGGTGCAAAATGATTAGTGAATGTTTGTAGACACACACACACAAATATATATATATATATATATATGGGTTTTTTTTTTTTTTGGAACCAGGGATTGAACTCAGGGACATTAGACCACTGAGCCCCAGCCCCAGCCTTACTTGTATTTTATTTAGAGAGAGGGTTGCTTTGCACCTTGCTTTTGATGAGGGTGGCTTTGAACTCTCGACTCTCCTGTCTCGTTTTCCCAAGCTGTTGGGATTACAGGCATGCACCACTGTGCCCAGCTTATATATTTTTAAATTGCATTTTGAATTAGTATTTAAAAATGTAGTTAGTTCCAACACTTCAAAAATGCACCCATGTTACAGACAAATACATTGAAATTTAATATCTTTAAAGAAAAAGGAAAGAAGAAAGAAAGAAGGAAAGGAAGGAAGGAAGGAAGGAAGGAAGGAAGGAAGGAAGGAAGGAAGGAAGGAAGGAAGGAAGGAAGGACGGACATGATGTCTTTGAGTAGTACTATGTTTTGGATTTGTGGGTGTACCCCAAAAGCTCCTGTGTTAATGCAGGAATGTTTTGAGGTAAAATGACTGGATGTGTAAAGTTGTAACCTAATTAATTCATCCTACTTTCAATGCACTGACTGGGTCATAATTGTAGGCAAGTAGGTTGTGGCTTAAGGAGGTGGATCACTGGGGGTGTGCCCTGGAAGAGTGCATCTTCCCTGTCACTCCTTCTCTCTCTTCTTTGTGATTAACCATGAGGGGAGTAGCATTCCTTTAGCAAAACCTTCCACCATGATGTGCTACCTAACCTTAAGCACAGAGCAATGGAGCTGTTCATCCATAAACAGAAACTGCTGAAGGCATGAGCCCTAAATAAACATTTCCTTCTGTTTTGCTCAGGAAAATAGTGAGAAAAGCTCACTGAAACAAATAACAACAAAAACAAAATTCATTGTAATTTTAATCATTACTTTGGATGTTATTTAGGATATAATTCCCTTTATCAGATGTAGTTATTTTCTGGGCATGTATAGATCTTGAATTATTTCCTCATATGCATGGAGAAGGCAAGATGAATCTAAATATTATCATAGTAAGAGGCTCTTATATTGATACCAATTCTTGCCTTAAATTTGAATGAGTCTGGGAATAACTGATATTATTTGGTTAGGTTCTTTTCATTTAGATTTCTGTAAACCAAAAGGACAAGTTATGTGTTTCCACACACCCAATTATAATGGTGAAAGAACAATAATTCAATTTGTGCATATGTATTTGCAGCAACTATACCAGGTACAATTGCAAGAACACTTGAAAATCTACATTATATACTCATTGAAACCCTAATGAAAGTAAAGAATATGGTTTATTCAGAAAAAATAAACTCAGTTGAACTTAGGAAAGTCCTAGTCCATCCTAAAAGGTATAGCTCTTAGTGTACTTTTTTAGTTATAGAAAAGGTGCTTTGAATTTGGGCAGCTAATTGCCAGGATATATCTAAAATATGTTAGTCACAGAAGCCAAGGCTCAAATTTACTAAGGAATCCTTTAAATCATATTTCCACCTGTTGTGGTTTGGGTGACTTAGTCCCTGTGTTAAAGACTTGGGATGTGGTGGGAACTTTGTAAGGTGAGTCCTAGGTGAGATCCTTAGGTCATGGGGTGGGATGTGTTCTCATAGGGATTATGTCTTTCTTTATGCTTCCTGTCTTTCTTTTTTTATTTCCTGGCGTATGATATGAGTGATTTCCACATTTGCTTCCTACTATTACATTCCAATGCCCTCACCAGAGGCCCAAGCAATTAGATCGCCCAGTCTTGGATTAGAATGTCCAGAACAACAGGCTAAAGAAAGCTTTTCTCTTTGATAAGTTTGATTGCCTCAACTATTTTATTATAGTAATGTAAATTACTATAACATAGTAGCTAAAACCCTACTATATAATCAGTTAAAGCAAATTACTATAACAAGGTAATGATTAAAATTACAATAAATTTTGTTTTTGTTGTTATTTGTTTCAGTGAGCTTTTCTCACTATTTTCCTGAGCAAAACAACCCTACTATATAATCAGTTAAAGCATGTTAATGATGAGTATATACATTTTCAATAATAAAATATTTTTTTCTAGATTATTTCATCAGTATCTTGGGCAAAGATTAGCACTAGAGTTCCACATATTTCTGGATATTGCTGTGGCATCTAACATAGACCGTATACATGTTAACCCTATTATCTTCAAATTATTTTTTAAAAAGTAGATACACAGCAGTCATTGGTCCTACAGAGCAAGTGTTCCTGATTCTCCCCTGAGAAAGTGAATAGTTTGTTCTATGTCTTGGTTCTTCCTTCTGAGAATTCCTCATTATGTTTTTCTTTCATAATGCTGGCCAAGTTCTCTCAGATCTTATTTCTCTCCTCTGAGACATCCTCTCTTTTCTATAAGAATTGTCCCATATTTGAAGCAGTTAAATACTGTTCTTACCTCATAGAAAGTTAGGAACCCAGAGGACTTTTGATAATTTGAGTAATCTCAATTCTTTTTAGCCCAAACTGAATGTCTTTTGACTGACATAACTTTCATAAATTCTTTGTGGAATTTCTATCTATCAGAAATTTTTTTTACCTTTTGTGATAAAAGCCATTATCAATTTCTGTCCTGGACAGATTAATCTCACTTTGGAATGGCTTGTCACTGTCACTCTGTTTCAGAACAATTCTCATAAGATTCTTTGGGTCTCCATTGTCAGTTATTGTGGTAGTGATTATTTGTCTAGGGATGGGTCTACTAGGCACTGCCATAAATCTTTCAGATTTCTTATATGTGTCTTATAGCTGTGCTCTTAATTTGATCTTTGTCCTTAGGCTTCATATCACTTTGTGAATATTTTATTAGCTGAGAAGACTGGGGATGAGACACAGTTTTATTTTTCAACCTAGTTAAGTCTTGTCTCCTCTATATTGTCTCTAAATTCTGTTTTCAAAGTGAAGGATTCCTTTTTTATCTCATCTTTCCCTTACAGCTATTTATCATCCATTCTTAATGATACCACACTGTCACTTGCAGCATTTAGTTCTGTGATCTCCTTAATCATATCCAAACATTCATCGGTGAATGTATTATTTTCCAGGGTTAACACACTTGACAGTTTGTCTATTTACATTTCAACATGGGCCTGCATAAGCTAAAAAAAAAAAAAAAAAGTATAGCGGAAACTACCAAAAAAGATGAGAAAACAGTTAGTCAATAATTTCCAGAGGCTGAGTAAGCACTGAGGTAGGTAATTCTGATACAGGCTGGAGAATGGGTGACTATTACCTTCTCTGAAAGGCAATGCCACATGTCACAGATATTTTTTTAATGAACCTCTCACTTCAGCTACCAATTCCTGTATGAGTTGTCTATTGCTGAGATATTGACCATCCCAAATCTGAGTGACTTAAAAAAATGGCCATTTATTCAAATTATGGTTCTCCTGTTCCTGTGTTATTCTAGTTTAGATAAAACTCAGCTCATCTGATTTGGCTTGCTCATGTGCTGCAGATGGTTGACAGATCAGTGGGAGTAGCCCATTTCAGACAGCCTCATGTGGAAGGTAGGGATGGGACACAAGAGCAATTCCCTTGTTCTGATCACTGCACAGCAGACCAGTTGAAGGATCTGCATGTAGAAAAGGGTGTCCAAAAGTCTCAAGAGAGAGGAATTTTCAAATTTTTCATGACAATTTATGAGCTTGCTTAAAGTTACTCTCACCACATTCTAATGGCCATAAGAAGTCAAAGATCAGCCAAGGGTAGAGATGTAAGCTGCACACCTTTATCTCTTTGTGAGGAATGGAAGCATCAATCACTGAACAGGTTAAACTACAGGATTGCTACTCTTAATCTGATATTTCCAAAATATTCTTGCAATCTACAACCTGCCAACTCTTCTACTGATACAAGTTATTCCTGATGAGCAGCATCACAGTTTATGATAAAAATCACAAACTCTTTGTTGTTATGTACCAAGAAAATATCTATAGATGTACATTATAAAGGAAGTTTTTAGATGGAAAATAAAACACATAATTGTTTATTGATATTTTAATCTATATGATATAAATTTTAATGAGTTTAATATTTTAAATGAATAGTATATTAAGTAATTCTACATAGCAAAGAACTTTGTGGTACATAACATTTGATAAATGAATGAATATGAATGGATGCATAGGATGATCAGTCATATAAAATTTATTGTTATAATTTGTGTTTTCTATGATCTTTGAGGTGAAAATAAATGCTATAGTATGATTTAGCCAGTATTATCATAGAATAAGGATACTAAAGTAATCTGATAAATTAATGATGACCAGAGAACAGTCCAATAGTTGAGTCAGTGAGCTGATTATCATAAGTTCCTTTTAATAACAGTTGAATATTAATTTATAGGATGTATGGGAATCCACAAGGACATAGTTGTGGGACATGTTTTCTATGTTTTACTCTCTGTTGTTACATAAAACTTCCCTTCTGTCAGAATATGTGTCACATAAGTTGTCATATGGCTTCAGAAATACCTAACAGTCATAATTAGAACATAACACTTTTACTTAGCTTATTGTTATTAATTTGTACAGTGCTGTATGCAAATACTTTCATATATAAGAGAAATGTCTTCCTTAAAATAAGAAAATGAGGTTAAGTGACCAGGTCAATGTACAACACTGTGAGGGTTGGTATAATAAAACACCACCAACTGGGTGCCTTAGAACAACATAAACTCATTGCCTCAGAGTCCTGGATGCCAGAGGTCCACAGTCAAGGTAGTGGGTTCAAGCTCCCTGTGAAGGCTCTAGATGAAGATCTATTCTAGTTCTTTCTGGCCTTTTGGTAGTTTGTTGGCTTATAGTATCAAAGCTTCAGTCTTCATGTAATTACCCCTGTGTACACTTAATGCTGCTCCGGCATAAAAAAAAAAAGTTTATTTTAATACCTTAAATATTATATCGTGATTTATAATAATCTTTATAACAATTAGTTTTCATAAGTCTATATAATCCATCCAAATAAAATTTTCATTTGTATATGAAAAGGTGCATTGTCCCTATGTGTTAATTTTTAATGTACCCATCCTGGAAGAATGTTTTCA
Source organism: Spermophilus citellus (assembly GCF_964194105.1). Classification (NCBI taxonomy): domain Eukaryota; kingdom Metazoa; phylum Chordata; class Mammalia; order Rodentia; family Sciuridae; genus Spermophilus; species Spermophilus citellus. The sequence goes on along the minus strand of NC_138182.1, from coordinate 64,110,473 downwards.
TTTGTAAATGCATCTATATAAAACAGCATTCAAATATAAATATAACCATTAAAATAGATAACCATCTTTTGGTAAAAACATAAAAAATAATTATATAAGATTTATCATAGTGAAATTTAGAAATTAAATAGAATTGAGGATAACTCTAGCTAAGGCCCTATGGCTTTACGGCTGAAAAAAAACAATATTTGTTAAATATAAGAAGTAACTTTTTAAGTCTCAATGATTGATAAAGATTAACATGATATCAGTTTGTCTTAATGATTGATAGTAGAAATTTTGACATATTGTGGATGTGACTCTCTTATTTTCTACAACATTTCTAATGATAGAGAAATGACAGATTTGAGGTTTGATATAAAAGTTTCTGTATGTGTTCAAATGTTTCCTAAACTGAACATATTGTATTCCTATTAGTATTAACTAAAATTGTATTCCTATTAGTATTAACTAATATTAAAGTGTCACAGCATTAAACAATGATTTTTAAAGAAATATTTGCTGTTACTCATATCTACTGAGATACTTGCAGGATGAAAAAAATGTAGCATCAATTCCTCTTCCAAAAAAGAAGACAAGAAATTTTTGTGAATAAATTATTTTGGTTCTTGTTTCAAATCAACAGAATGCTAATCTCTTTAATATATTGCTAATCTGGAGTAAAAATAGAATACCAAAATATGTCATATACTAAAGCAAAAACTCTTAGATAGATTTAGAAAGTGGCTTATAGGTTTTACTTTTCTCAACATTTCATAGATATAAGATTCCTGAGAATCTATGAAAAGCTTTAAGACTATGTTTTTGAAAATTTACATGGACATTGTACAACACAGTTTTACAAAATGTTATGGATGTCATGTTATGGATGTCCCTCAAGCCTATCTGTAGATCTCTACTAATTTTGTATATCTATGTATATATCTGTACAAACACCATTATGAACCAATCAAATAACTTAATAAGACTTTTGAGAAATCCACAATCCAAGAATTTTTACATATTTTTGCAAGTGATATAGTAGACTATAAAACATAATTTTTTAAATCTACCATACTGTATTATTTAATGTAACGTAGTTGTTCTAAAATTCTTGAAGAGAAATCTACTAAAAATAGATGTAGAAACAATTCTTGGACACTCATTTTTTTCTTTTCTTTCTTTCTTCCTTCCTTTGTTCCTTCCTTCCTTCCTTCCTTCCTTCCTTCCTTCCTTCCTTCCTTCCTTCCTTCCTTCTTTCTAATTTGTTCTAATTAGTTATACATGATAGTAGAAGGCATTTTGACATATCGTACATACATGGAGTATAAGTTCTCATTCTTCTGGTTTTGCAGAAGGTAGAATCACACTGGTCATGTAATCATATATGTATATAATGTAATTGTGTCTGATTTATTCTACTATCCTTCCTACCTGCATACCTCTTCATCTCCCATCATTCCCCTCTGCCTAATCCAAAGTACCTCTATTTCCCCCCCCCTCCCATTGTGAATTAGAATCCACATATCAGAGAAAATATTTGGCCTTTGTTTTTTTGGAATTGGCTTATTTCACTTAGCATGATATTCTCCAGCTCCATCCATTTACCAGAACATGCCATAATTTCATTCTTCTTTAAGGCTGAGTAAAATTCCACCATGCAAATATAGCATGTTCTATTTATCCATTCATCTTTTGGAGGGCATCTAGATTGGTTCCATAGTTTGGCTATTATGAATTGGGTTGTTATAAACATTGATGTGGCTGCATCACTGTAGTATGCTGATTTTAAGTCCTTTGGGTATAAACCGAGGAGTAAGATAGCTGGGGCAAATGGTGGTTCCCTTCTAAGTTTTCTGAGGAATCTCCATACTGCTTAACGTAATGGTTACACCAATTTGCAGTCCCACCAGCAATGTATGAGTGTAACCTTTTCCTCACATCCTCACCGATATTTATTGTTTCTTATATTCTTGATAATTAGCATTCTGACTGGAGTGAGATAAAATCTTAGAATAGTTTTGATTTGCATTTCTCTAATTGTGAGAGATGTTGAACCTTTTTTCTCGTATATTTGTTGATCAATTGAATTTCTTTCCTTTTTTTTTGTGAAGTATCTGTTCAGTTCCTTAGCCTATTTATTGATTGGGCTTTTTTTTTGGGGGGGGGGTTCTTTTTATATTCTGTAGGTTAATGCTTTGAGGTGCATGTGGTAGAAATTTTCTCCCATTCTGTAGGCTTTCTCTTCATGTTGTTGATTGTTTCCTTTGCTGAGAAAAAGCTTTTTAGTTTAAAACCATCTCACTTATTGATTCTTAATTTTACTTATTGCATTTAGGAGTCTTGTTAAGAAAGTCAAGCCAACATGGTGGAAATTTGGGCCTACTTTTTCTTCTATTAGGAGCAGGGTTTTGTTCTAGAGCCTCCTTCTTTAATTGACTTTCATTTTTGTGTAGGGTAAGAGATAGGGTTTAATTTCATTTGGTTACATATGGATGTCCAGCTTTCCAAGTACCAATTGTTTAAGAGACTATCTTTTCTCCAATGAATTATTTTTGACTCCTTTGTCTAGCATGAGATAACTGTATTAATGTTTGTTTCTGTGTCTTCTATTCGGAACCATTGGTCTATGTGTGTGTTTTGGTGCCAATACCATGTCATTTTTGTTACTATGGCTCTGTAGTATAGTTTAAGGTCTGGTAATGTGATGCCTCCTGCTTCACTTTTCTTGCTGAGGATTGCTTTAATTATTCTGGGTCACTTTTTTTTAATGAATTTTATGATCTTTTTTTAATTTTTATGTGAAGAATTTCATTGAGATTTTAATTGGGATTGCATTAAATCTGTATTGAATTTTTAGTAGTATGGACATTTTGAACAATATTATTCACTTTTAATGTAAGCTATGTGGTATACAAGCAAATAGAAAAATTTAAATACAAAATGTATAATCTTCTATTGTAATGGTGACCATTAGTGTTAGAGTAATGACTATCTCAGCAAAAAATAGTGTCTTTCACAAAGAAATATTAGATAAAACTAGTTAAGCAGTGCTTATTCTAATTAGCAAATAAATTCTACTAGGACAGGAATTCAACACAAAATAGAAAAGAACAAAAGCACACTAACTACTTAGTTAAAAAACATATTTCCCCCCAGAGCAAAACAGTAAATTATTAGATTATTATATTTTGATAACATTTGCTCATATTCAGTTTTATGTGATTTGTGTTGAATCAATCACCAAGTAAAAGTATACTACATAAGAAAGCCAATTATACACATGTAGATTTTAAATAATTGTCTGAAAGTTGTAGCATTTCAAAAACTATGACTATAAAGGTAGTTAGTGTAGATTTCTTGACTTTCCCTATTTTTCAGAATCAGTGAATTAGTCACAACTATAATTTAATGATTACAAAGTACAATTTGTCCACTTAAATAATATTTTAAATAAGGAAATAAACATTAGTGTTATTGAAAACACACATTGAATTGAACCATGATTAAAAATTAACTTATGTAGGCTCTGTTACTACTCTGAGTTAATTACCAGTATCATTTCCATAATTATGTACCGTATTCATTTCACAGAGCAAAGCTTGGTATGGAAATAGCATAATTTAGCATACTCGCTTCATTAACTGTAGTGTTGAAAATATGCATGAATAAATTTTAAGGTATATGACTTCTTGGATCACAGTGTCACAAAATGTCTGGGAAGTAAACATTAATATCATAAATTAGTTATTTTAAACAATCTAGAGCTTATGACTTTGCATAAGTCTTCATTTAAATTTAAAACATTTAAATATGTTTAATGCAAATTGCTGTACTTTGAAATCTATGATTATATAGATAAAATTGAGTTTAACTTTATCCTATCCAGGACATACTGATTTAAATATAAACATTATGATCTGTATTTCAAGAAGAAAGCTTACATTTTGATTAGAACAAACTTTTTTAAAGCTTGTAACTGACTTCCCATGTGACATAAGAAGAAATAATTTGATGGATTTAGCGGAGTCTTCATTAATTAACATTATACTTCAGAAACAAACATTTCTTGAGTTGGGGCAATAGAATGCATTACTCCTAGAGGAAAGACAGATGTGCTTTTAGAGAGATCATATTATTTATCCTAACATAATTATATGATGTAGGAATGGATACCATTATTTCATAAATAAAAAAGAAAATCAAGCATCCAGAGGGTTTATTTTTATTTATGAAGGTAACACTGTCTGTGGGTGCTAAACAGAGATATGATCTTCAGCCTTCTGGTTTCAAGTTTATTTTGTTCCAAACATGCACATTTGACATATTCCTGTCATTTATCAGAGCAAGCTAAAAATGTTTTAAGTAAGAAGGAACATTGATGTTCAAAAGTTAATATAAATTAAGAAGTTGGCAGAGACTCAGAGGAAAGGAAAAGATTGTAAATACACAGGGAAACAAAGTTCCATGATCACTACCTCCCTTCCATGACACCAGCTATCCAAGCTCTGCCCTCCAGTTTCTCAAAATAAAATCCATGAAATCTCACAGATTAGACACCAACCCAGTGTCTAGAACCAGTCTAACACATTTCAACTTATAGTAATAAAACCTCATTAATGCAAATATCTTTATTTCCGAATTCTGAATATTTGCTTCAACAATGCAACAAATTCCTGAGTTCCTTGTAGAGAGGGGTCCCTACCCTTTTATAACCAGACTTGGATTCTAGAATGTAATTGAACCCATGAAGTTTAGCTACTATTCTCTACCACCAGTTTTCTCTAATGCTGCCTTTTTTGTGTAAATGTTATGACATTGCTAGTTTGGAATTTTGTTACAAAAGAATAGTCCTATTCTCTACATCCTTCCAGATACATTAACAGTACCTCTCTAACTCACACTGGTCTTCTATTGTCTCCTTCTAGTCAGTATATTTATGAGATAGCATACCTTTCTCACATTCAGCAATGCCGAACTAACCACACCCTCTTGTATACATATAGGAAAGGCAACAACATGCAAATGTTGATTCCATACCTGATTTATTTCTCCTCATGAAAAATTAAGTTTCAATGAAACCAATGTTTAAAAAGGAGAGAAAATAGAACCAATACGATGCAGGAAATAGTAAGCAACAAATTTTAATGCCCACTGAATTTGTTACTTTTATTGAACATAGGTTTTGTGACATAAGGAATTTCATTTCCCCTGACCAATATTTTTATCCATTTTTAATCTATATATTTTCAATAAACACAAGTAGCATCTGTTATGGTTTATACATGAGGTGTCCCCCAAAAGCTCATGTGTGAGACAATGCAAAAGTTCAGAGGTGAAATTATTGGGTTACAAGAGCCTTAATGTAATCAATGCATTCATCAACTTGTATGGATTAACTGGGTGGTAACTGTATGCAGGTAGAGTGTCACTGGACAACATAGGTCACTAGAGCTGTTAGAATCAACTTACAACATGGTTGAGGATTAATAGGAAAAATATTTTTAGCACTACAAGCTTTAAAGCATAAAATGGTCAACTACATATGTCATATGATGCTATAGTTTTCAACCCAAAATATCATTAATACAATTACACATTAATACAATGTATACAGGTGTATAATGTTCTACTTTGCTTGAGCTGCTACATAAGCTGGGCATCATCTACTCAATAGAAATTGATTTCTTAAGAAGTCCAAGTTCAATGTGCTGGCATATTTGGAGACTGATGAGGGTTTAGTCTCTGGCTAAAGATCCTGCCTTTTTTGCCACATTGTCATATGGTGGGAATATAGGGATGTCTCTCAAGCCTCCTCCTTGTGAACAGGATGTTCACAAGAACTTATTCCTCATTATCCATTCACCTACCAAAGGTCTACTTCTTAATACTACCAGGCTGGGAATAAAGATTTCAACAAATGAATTTTGTGGGAATATAAACATTAAGACCATAACATGGGAGAATATTTTATCTTTAATACATTGTTAAAATAATGTCCCAGTGTATGGTACTTCAAACAGATACATATATGACCTATCTGATTTGCAAAGTTCTAAGTTTGTATACTTCTATAATAATATACAGTCCTATTAATAATAAAGTTCTTATACTTCTCTAATCTCATCTATATCAATATCACTGTCAATAGTCATTTCTCAGGATAGTTAGTATTGTATGAAGTCACATAATTTTGTAGTTAAGAAACTTAAATTGTGTGGATAGAGATTAAGAATGGTTTGTTAGCAATATATTATCAAATCATCCAGGGTTAATAGCAAACTTAAACTGATCAGGATCTACAATCTAAATTACTACCCAGAAAAAAAAATAACTGCCTGTCTTCAAGTGAAAATTATTTTATCCATAATTATCTACTATCTTCAGTATGAATCTTTTAATTTTATAAATGACTATATTTTGGACAGATTTCAATAATTTTCTTTTCTTTAGCTTTTTTTTTTTTTTTTGATTCAACACAACTAACTCAAAGCACTAGTTACATATCCCTAAATCAATATGATGGCCTACAATCAAAATAATTTCAATTGTCTTTTTTCATGATAGGTGTTATTAACTCCTCACATCTACTTGAAAAGTCTCAATAATGTAATTGTTATTATGAAGTTTTGAGAAATATAATATCTAAGCTAATTCTTTTCATCTTAAAATTTATTAATTGAAAATGAATAACATAATTCTTAGTATTTGAGGTAGTTATATTTGAACTACAGTTTTAGAATATATTGTTGAAGATATTTTTCCTTATTTTATTAAAGAAAGTAGTGCAAATATTCCTTCTCCAATACTATAGTTAGGCACTCATTTTATTTTGTGATGACTAAATTCATGAGTGTAAGAACTTCCATCCTTATAAAATCAAAAGTGACTTTAAATAATATGAATGGAAGTAAAATAGAGTAGTGGACAGTTGGCTTCCCTCTTCCTCTACTAAAATTTTCATTTTTTTCAGGCTCAGAGTTGAAGATCAGATGTTCTATCATCCTTGAATATCAAAGTATTATTAAAATTCAGGCCAAGGCATGTTTTATTAGCTAGCATTTTACCCTGAGTTAGTATAGATTAGATTGTAACTAGTTTCTGCCCACAGAGTCAAAAGTCAATGAAAAATCAATGAAAGTTTCAACCACTTTTATATTATTCTTGATGAAATTTTCCAGAAATTGAGTGTGTAGCATAGATAAATAGTTGAATTGTGTGTCTAAAGCCAACTAGTTTTAGTACAAAATTTTTGTGTAAGAATTTTAGTGTTTTAAATAGAAAATTGGTACTGCATCTAGTGGATTTTAATGTAAATTCTATGTAAATAAATTTATGAGGGACAAGAACTTAAATTGATATGGGCTATACTTTGCGCTTATCTCTCTGAGAATATAGCCATGAAATAAATTTAGAAGAGATGTTTTCACACTTTAATAACTATTTTATAGCTAATCTTAAGAGCCTTGTTTCATTCCTGAAAGTAAAGTGGCTATTCAGAGAAAACTTGAAATACGTATTTTACAAATGAAGTTCAGAATACTCTGAATAAAACACTCCATACCTCTGCATCACTTTTAATATACCTTCCTAGACAAGTGAACTATAAAGAAACCTATAGAGAAAATCTAATAGGTGAAAGAAAGTTAACACAGAGGTAAGAGAATCTGAGCGATATGGTCACAGAAATAAAAATTTAAGCATTTTTGAAGAAAAAACATTTGAGTCAAAAATGATTGGGATATGTTAAGAAAAAACACAGAGACCATTCTTTCTGAAAGCAGGAGTGGGAAGCCTCTTCATTTAACAAACAAACTTATCTAAAAAACAATGCACAAATTTTCTGTTTTCTGCTAAGCTCTAAGTGGTCCAAAATCGTTACCCCAGGAATTCTATAGTTTATAAATATAATGTGCATATGTATATATTTTTTTTTAATTTTTCTCTCCCCAACTTGGAAAATACCTTTATTTTGTGGCATCAAGTACTATAAAATAAATAATTTACCTTCTTTAACATTAGGATTTGCCTCTCAGGAGGTGTGCCAGTATACAGGATTTTTTAAAAAAATAATAATAATAATTTGTTCTAGTTTGTTAGGCATGACAGTAGAATGCATTTTGGCACATTATACGCAAATGGAGCACAAGTTCTCATTCTTCTGCCTGTCCCCCTCTGGCTAACCCAGCCATTCCACTCCTCAGTTTATACCTAAAGGACTTAAAATCAGCATACTACAGCGACACAGCCACATCAATGTTTATAGCAGCTCAATTCACAATATCTAAACTATGGAACCAACCTAGATGCCCTTCAACAGATGAATGGATAAAGAAAATATGTTACATATACACAATGGAATATTACTCAGCTTTAAAGAATGAAATTATGGCATTTGCAGGTAAATGGTTGGAACTAGAGAATATCGTTAAGTAAAATAAGCCAATCCCCCAAAAACAAAGGCCAAATGTCTTCACTGATAAGTGGATGCTGATCCATAGTGGGGTGAGAGGTAGGGAAAAATGAAGGAACTCTGGATTAGGCAGAAGGGAGTGAGGGGAGGGTGAGATTGTGAGGATGGAAAGGACAGTAGAATGAGACAAACATTACTACTCTATTTTTGTTTCATTTTACCTAATAGTTTCTCTTTTCTAATAGATAATCATTTTTCTTAGGGAAGCTTAGATCTTTATTAAACTAATTAAAATGAAAAGATGAGACAAATATTCAGCTTTGACATTAAAATAGTAATTTCTGAGTCTATAGAATACCATGACCATGAAAACCAGACTTCAACTAAAGAATTAACAATTACAAATACTTCAGCTTTACACATTAAACAGAAAAGCTGATCTATTCAGAGATTATAAAACTTTATTTATATATTTGATACTAGAGATTGAATTCTGGAACACTTTACCACTGAGCTACATCCCTAGTCCTTTTTATTTTAAATTTTGAGATAGGGTCTTGCTAATTTGCTTAGGTTCTTGCTGAGTCTAGCCTCAAATTTGTTACCCTTCTGCCTCAGCTGCCCAAGTCACTGGAATAGAAGCATATGCTATGGTGCCTGACTGGAATTATAGAAATTTATGATAAATAAATTATAAACACAGGTGGATATGTCACTAAGAGAGTTGTTAGAGATATAAAAGAAGGTTGTCATGTCAAAACCTTTCCTTTCTGATTAAAGGGAAAGTAAGACATGATCAGATGGGATAGTACACACTTCTCTGACCTATGTTCAGTGTCTCTAATAAGGATGGAATTGTAAATTAGGAGGAATATGCTCTGTGTTAGAACTATTCACCTGAACAGTGACTTAGACTCAGTGGTTTGCTGTGTAGTCTCAAGGAAGTTGAAAGCCTTTAATAAAAGTCCTACATTTCACTTCATTTCTGTTTCTGAGTGTGAGAAAAAACCTGAAGTATAAAGAGTTTTCTGCTTGTTTAACCTGAGTCCACTGGATGTCTTGCACTTCAGATGGCAGTTCTCATTTTAACTGCTCCCTCCAAGAAAGGGCTGAGTTCTGAGGAAATGAAAAACAGAAATTAAGCACTTGAAAGATGATGCTTGTGGAAGGTGGGAACTTTGAGATCTTCAAGTTGTAAATTAATAGGAGAAGAGGTCAGAAGTGGATAAAGAACTTACAGTGTCCATTATATCACGAAGAGATTCAATGTAGTAAGAGACTCCTTGGAAGGGAAAAAAAATGGGATAAAATATTTAAACATAACGGAGATAATGAGAATCAAAAGGCCAATGTTTGTAGATGTCATGTAAAATCAAAGCATATTATACCCATAAACTTTTACATAAACCATGTCAACAGTGACATTTGTAAAGAGATTACAACAGTCAAAAAATTATATTAAAAGATCAGGATGTAACTTACCCACTAACAAGAGAGATTAAAACAATAGTCCATTTTATCTGTGCCAATGATGTGGTTGATATTCTTAAGTGTCCCCCAAGATCCACATGGTAAAGCCTTATTCCCTAGGGTGGCACTATTGGAAGGAAGTGGGACCTTTAAGATGGTGGCACTGTAACAGGAGGTCTTCAAGTTTTCAGAGCATATCTTGAAAGGGGATTGTGGCACTCTGGTCTGTCCCTTCTTCTCTTTCATTTCCTGGTCATGAGGTGAGTGACTTCATTCCATCAAACAATCCCTCCATGTTGTGCTGCCTTACCAGAGGTCTAAAGCAATGGAGACAGCTGACCCTGAACTGAAATCTCTTAAACTATGAGCAAAAATAAACCTTTTTTCTTAATAAGTTGCTATCTCAGTTTCTTCCTATCGTAACAAATTGTCAGCACAGGTGGTTTTGATGAAATGATTCAAAAACATTATTAAGAACCTATCAAGGACCTAATCATTTTCTTTTTCTTGTATGTCTATTCTGAAAGTGTTGCCATGCTATCTAATAGTAGTAAGATGGCTATTAAATCAACAAGCTTAGTGTTATTATTCAAGGCAGAAAGGAATACAATTAACAAGTCAATCAAATATTTATTCCATAACTATTTCTTTGTTCAGGAAGTTTTTCTTCCCAGACGCTCCAAAGAGAGAGAGAGAGAAAACTTCTTTTTGTTTCATTAGGTGAAAGCAGGAAAGTATGTTAAATAAGTGTTTTGGAAGTACCATTTGACCCAGCAATCCCTCTCCTCGGACTATACCCAAAGGACTTAAAAACAGCATACTACAGGGACATAGCCACATCAATGTTTATAGCAGCACAATTATCAATAGCTAAACTGTGGAGCCAATGTAGATACTTCAGTGGATGAATGGATAAAAAAAATGTGGCATATATACACAATGGAATTTTACTCAGCAACAAAAGAGAATAAAATCATGGCATTTGCAGATAAATGGATTGCATTAGAAGATAATGCTAAGTGAAGTTAGCCATTCCCCAAAAAACAAATGCCAAATGTTTTCTCTGATATAAGGAGGCTGACTCATAGTGGGGTAGGGAGGAGGAGTGTGGGAGGAATAGATGAATTCTAGATAGGGAAAAAGGGTGGGAGGGGAAGGGAGGAGGAAGGGAATTAGCAAGGATGGTGGAATGTGTTGGACATCATTATCCAAAGTACACGTATGAAGACATAAATTGGGTGTCAACCTACTTTATATACAAACAGAGATATGAAAAATTGTGCTCTATATGTGTAATAAGAATTGTAATGCAAAAAAGTACATGTATAAAGACACGAATTGGCATGAACACACTTTATATACAAAGATATGAAAAATTGTGCTCTATATGTGTAAGAAGAATTGTAATGCATTCCACTCTCATGTATTTAAAAAATAAAATCAATTAAATTTTAAAAAAGTGTTCATGAGAATGCAATGAGCATATTTGGTATAAATCTGTCATAATTTGCATTCTGTGTCAAAACATTTTTTCCTACAAAAAAATGGGAATTTTTTTAACCTCAAACAGGGTACAGTTGAGTTTTGGGTAATCCATTAATAGATCTGACACAATGAACATTTCTCCAAGAGGTATGTATATTTGTGAGAAAAGAAACTGTGTTTCCCTTGCACTATGTGCAGACTCCAGTTTGCTTTTAAAACTATAATCCCTTCTATCAGAAAAACAACCTCTACATAATGGAGCATTCTTTTAGGCCTTATGTATTACTCATGATCTCTACCATCATTCTGAGAGAAAGACTTTGTATATGTACCTTCATAGTAGTTTGTATTTTGCTGTCATAAGACTTCTAATTGATTTTTCTGTTTACCTTTTTATGTTATACCAAGTTAAATGGGACAATCACTATTAAATAGGCATTTTTATGTTAAAATTTGAACATTGGAAAATGTCCTATCTTCTAAGAAGAAGGTGCTAACAATTTTATTGTTTTCACCTTGAGAAAAGCTGAGAGTGAGAAGATTTCATCACCTGCAAAAGGTAGAATAAGATAAGGATGAAGGCTTATAGAAAACATGGGAATTCAAGACAGCAGTTCCATTAAAATACTGTATTACATGGAGCATGTCAGAAATGATTGATAAATGGGGAGAGACAAGTAGGAGATGTGCCTGAATAGAACTAAGTGGAAGCTCAAGAGGCATCAAACAATTAAATTGTGTTTGAGGGGATTTATATGGTGGAAACAAACTTCAGTCTTTGTATTTGGAACCATGAATTCTAGCCTTAGGTCTAATAAATATGGATCCTAGAACATGAGTTTTCAAAGTGTGGTCCACAGACACCTGAGATTTTTGTCAGGTGTTTTCAAGGCTTATTGTAAGAAATAAAGAAGTTATTTACTTTGTATCATTATACTGACATTTTCACTCAAAGTGCAAAAGTATTAGGTAAATATTGTCCAGACAATAATCAAAATGTGGTGTCACATACTCATAATGGATTCTTCACAATACATTTGAGGTAAAACACACACACACAAACAAGTGAACAAACAAACTTACATAAGAGTTTCCTAAACTCTGTTAAACTGGGTGTACTATGTGCTATCATTTTAATAATCTTTATGACTCAATTACATATATATATAGGCATATGCAAATATGCATAATACAAATATGCCCCATATTTGCTAGTACCACGACTTTCTTAAGAAAACACATATTTAAAGTTGTTTAAGTTGCAACCTGATCCAATGTTGTTTTTGGATAAAACATTGTGTTTACTTGAAAAATGTATTGACAGACAAGCTACATTTTGTTTTTTGATGTGGGAATTGGCTGAATGAAGTTAACCCATAAGTTAACCCATAAGGGAAAAAAGAAGGAGAAACTGAAGCATTTGTTGTCAATGATGAGTGATTTTCTCTCAAAATCTTTCTAATTAAATTGTCCATTCAGAAACTCTGACTTCCCTGTCTCTTCCTAACAGAACTTTGCCATTGTGATTTCCTAATACTTACAGGTTTTCTGATGAGATTAATGGTATTAAAAATTGTGATCTTATCTATTTTGTAATAAAATGTGTTAATATTTATAAGATTTCTGCACAATTCAGGGAATATATTTTTCAGTACTTCCTAAATGACCAATGCATGATGTTACAAAACTATGTGTAAGTGAGCATTCCACTCAAAGTATAAGATAGATCAAAAGATTTTAACTCAGCAGAGTAAAAAAACATTTTTAGTAAGGATCCAGATACCACATAACAACGAAATTCTTAAAAATTAACTTATTGACTTTTGGCATAGTATTAAAAGCCAGTTGTGCCCAGCTGATGACTGAGCAGTATGGGTATTGAAAGTGAGCCCCTTCTGTCTGAGATGAGACTCCTCAAATAACTAATCTTTTCTCTATTTTTCCTCAATGGTTTAGACAAGGTTTTTCAAAGCTATGTTAATGTCTGCCTCTTTCTTCCAGTTCTTTCTCTCTCCTATTTTACCTGTCTTTTTTTGTCTGTCAAACTCTCCCTGATTGGTGTTGCTCTCTTTGCAGTATGTTTTAAAAATAAATCTCCTCCAACTTGTACCTTGAACTTCTAATTCTATCTGCATATGCTACCTGAGAAACTTATCTTTTACATCATTCAGATACATTCTCATTTCCAAATAAATGTGTATGTAAGGTGGATTTTATTCATGTATGACAACCAAAAAAAGATGTGCTATAAAAATTCAAAATAAATATGTATGAAACTCCAGATATTTGTCTCCTATTAAATCAGATATTGAAATATTTTTCAAAATATTGCCAGGCACAGTGGCTCATGCCTGTAATCCCAGCTGTTCAAGAGGCTAAGGTAGAAGGATCACGAGTTCAAAGCCAGCCTCAGCAACTCAGAAAGACCCTGTCTGTAATAAAATAAAGAAAAAGGGTTGGGTGCTGCAAATGTGTACAGTGAGTCAAAATGCATTCTGCTGTCATATATACTTCATTAAAATAAAAATAAAAATTTATTTTAATTAATTTATTTAAAAATTATTTTAATTTATAAAAATTAAAAATTAAAATTTTTATTTTAATGAAGTATATATGATGTTGATGTAGCTTGGTGGTTAAGCAACCCTGGGTTCAATCCCTGGCACCAAATATTTATATATAACACCACATTTCTTACTAGTTATGGAAATATAGATAATTTTCACAAATATGTTATTCAAAATAACAATGAGTACATTTTTGTTTTAAAATATATTTTATATGCATTTAAATATATTTATGTTTACATTTTTATTAACAAATATTTGCGTCTATTGTGTTTTGTTTCCTATATTCACAAAAGAAAACATTCACTGATTGCAGGGATAAAGGTGTGAAATCTTTGAGCAGAGGACATTTTTCTACCTCACACACAGTATATACAAATAAAAGGATATAAGAAGATTGTGACTTGAATTGGAAGACCATGGTACTGATTGAGCAACGATAGAGAAATGTATAAAATATCATTACAATTGTCTTTAGAGATGAACATAATTGTGTGAGACAATTGTAAATGATGAAACAAAGAAATTATATAATTTTTTTAATTGGTAGAAGTCTTCTTAATCTACCATTTTTTTAATAATTGCAAAATAATGATTTATTTCCTTAAAAATCTTGCCATGGTAAGGCACTGAGCCACTTTGTTAAATATGCATATTTTTCTCCTTTAGAATTAAATAAAACGATCACTAGTTTCAAATGTTGTCAAGACAGAACAATCTATTTCTTTAAATTAGACATTATCTTGCCTGGATTTTTTTTTCAATTTTTCTGTTCCAGAGGGGGAAAAAATTGCCCTGAGGATGGTGGGAGGAGAGACATGAAGAGACAGGGTGATGAAGAAGCATCATTATTTGCCAATAGCCATTTAGTTTTCCAAATATCTGGAATTCATGTCAGTCTATGTCTTTATTTCTCCATGTATGCTTCTAACCATTGATGATCTTGAAAATCATTAAAAATATTTTTGTTTGCATCCACATGGCATTTTAAGAATTTATTTTGGGATCAACACTGCATATCCCTTTTTACTTGAACAAGTTTATCAGCCATTTAAGTCTATACTACATACTTGATGACCATCGCTTCCCTCTGTCTTTTTGGGAGTGTTTGAATAATGGCATCATGTCTGTGAAAGTGGGTTTTGGTACATTTTCACCAGTAAGGATACTGCAATTAGTCAGCAATATGTCTGTATTAATTTCTCATACCCTTTCTATGAATATAATTGCATTAATATCTCAAATTCTAATGGTTATTTCTTACCAAAACAATGGCTGATCTGAATTCACTAGAGACTGAGTTAGAACTGTAAGTAAATAATTTTTATAACTCAGATTTCAGTGTTGTTCCAGTGATACTGTTACTTGTAAATAAAAAAAAAATAACTTTTAAAAGGTCTCCTTATATGATTATTTTCAGGGATTTGTCCAAAAAGACTAAATTAAAGTTTTTCAACCAGTTTTCAACCAGTTCCATCTCCCACAGTAGAGTAAACTGTGTTGAGAAGGTATTATAAGATTACTTCTTATAGCACATGTTCTAATATATTCAATTTATCTACAACTCATATTGAGGTTTTCATTAAATAATTTGTGAAAATAAGTTCCATTCACAAGTACAGAATTATAAATATTCAGGTTATAGAAATATAAATTCTTCTCTAATAATGATAACCTAACTTTATACAGTTTTTTTTCTATTTTTATATTAAATATGCATCGTATGGTTTGGATATGAAGTGTCTCCCAAAGACTCCTGTTAAAGGCTTGGCCTCATGAAGTTATGTTTTGAGATGGAAAATGATAAGATCCTGTAGGTTCTGACCTCATGAATAGATTAATCCATGGATAGCTGGCTGAGGGTCTCCTGGGAGGTGGTAGAGGCTGTGGGAGATGGAACTGGTTGAAAATCATTGGGGGTGTGCCCTTAGGAACTATATCTTATCTCCAGCCCCTTCCTTTCCCTCTTGTCAGTCTTCTGACTGCCATGAGCTAAGCTACTTTCCTCACCTTGTGATATTCTGTCTCACCTTATGCCCAAAGTAATGGAATCATGGACTGAATGAAACATTTGGAACTGTAAGCCAAAATAAGTCTTTCCTCTGTTAAGTTGTTTTTCTTAATTATTTGACTCAGGGACAAAAAGCTGACTAACACAATGTAACTCAATGTATCACTTCCAAAACAGAATATATTATGGAAACAGTCTTAAATGAAATTGAAGTTATGCTTAAAGCTTAATGTTTCATGAGAATGCATGAGGCTTTCTCTCTTATGCAGTACCTCACTAGACAAAACCACTTATTAGACTCCGGGCATACCAGCTATGACAAGTGCTATGTACTTTCTTCAAATGTGAAGAAAGAAAGAAAAATCCCATTCTTTATTTATGGTTATTACCTGCCCTGTTACATATTTTTAAAACAAAACTCATGGTTTGCTTGATTATTTGCAGAGTATTATAAAAAAATAACATTTTCTCTAAATATTTTCTTATTAATAATATTGAAGGCCTGTGAATTTTTATCTATATTTTGAAGATTACAATAAAAGTAGCTAACTTTCAATTGCTGACATATACTCATAAAAAGTATATTTTATGGTTTGGTTTTGAAATCCCTCTCCAAAAGCTCATGTTTTGAAAGCATGATTCCAAATGCAGCAAGATTTGAGGTGGAACTTTCAAGAAATGATTAGGGATCTAAACTTATCGTGGATTAATCCATTGATTGAATTTATTGATAACTAAATGAACGACAGGTTGGTAACAGCAGGCAGGTGGGGCATGGCTAGAGGAAGTATATCACTAGGAATAGGAAGTAGGTCACTAGGAATATGCCCTTGAGGAACATATCTTGCCTCTGGATCTTTGCTCTTCTCTCTTCCTCTTCCCCTCCCTCTCTCTGTTTCCCAGCTGACATGAGCTGACAGCTGTCCTCCACCACACCCTTCTGCCATGATGTTCTGCCTCATCCCAGACCCAGAACAATGGAGTCTGCCAACCAGAGACTGAGACCTCCGAAACTGTAAACACAAATCAATCTTTCCTCCTTTAAGTCATTTGTGTCAGGTATTTTAGTCATAGTGATGAAAAGATGACTAGCAAAGCATACTTTATTTATTCCAAAAATTTAAATTTTAAATATAGTAAAATTTATTATTTAAAATATAGTAATTGAAATTTCTGTGTTCAATCAAGGGATTTTAACATATATTACTCCATATAATGTACAATCTCTTCCATACTAGTCAGTACCTTTGGGGTCACCAAGAGGAGATAATCTCTCTAGAGGGTTGGTTGATAAACCCAGACTAATTCCCTCTTTAGATCAGGAGCCATCTTGTCAAAAGTTATAAAAGTTCATTTCTGTTTTCTGTAAAATATTAGGATTTCTATTTGGCCTGGCCATAATTTGAGGTTTTAAACTTGCTTGGAATGTCTGCCCGTGCCTTGAACTCACCCATGCCTGGCTTTCCCTGACCAGATAACAACCCTCTCTGAAACTTTAGTGGCATCTCATAAATTCTGGTGTTGGGATCTGAATTTACTCCCTAACTTGAAATATTGAGCCATTTAGATCATTAACCTCCCATCTGCTTTTGTATTATGCTTGTCAGAGTTCTCAAGACTTCCCACCCCCATTTTGCAACTTTTTGAGCTATAAATTCTCTTCCTTGGGGAACTAGGGCTGCTGGTCTCTAGCCAGCATTAGGGGAGTCAGCTGCTGATCAGCTTCCTTTAACTTTAATATAAACTTGCTTTAATTTGTTTAAAATTGTAGTTGGTGATCTTTTCTTTGCATCGGGGTTTAACATTGGTCACATGTATTAATCAAACTACCTTATGGAAATTATGTATACTCTATGGGAAGAGAACATAAGATGAAACAGAATTCTATAGGAGTTGATTGTTTTGCACTTTAGTAAAACATACATTACATAAAATTTACCGTTTCAACCATGTTTATTTGTGAAATTGAGAGACATTAAATATATACACATTTTTGTGTCACCATCTCTACTATCCATGTCCAGAACATTAATTCAGACAGAAACTCTGTACCTACTAAGCAAATACTCCCTATTTCCCCACCTCCCTCCGCCTATAGCAACCTCTATTCTTCTTTCTCTCATTATGACTCTGAGTTGATTCTCAAAATGTTCATTTCCCACATTTAAATAGACCAGATGCCTGATGATAGTAGAAAGCATGGAGGATCCATGGAATTCTTTGATTAACAGCTTAAAGCTTTTTAACATTTTCAACAAATTAAACTGTTGTCAGACTGTATATGTTCTGGAAAAATGGGTACAGAACTTAGTTTCAGGAACCATAATGATGTAGCAAGAGTAAATTGATTTTACTTGACTAGTCTTAGCTATAATAGGCAGTATAACACTCAAGATTTTCTATGCTCTCCCTCTTATGCATAATTCCTCCCATGCTTATATTATCTGGCACAAATGAACTTAGAAATAGAGGTGGGCCTGACCAAATCACATGATCTCCTTAGAGGAATAATTTTCTCAGGATTGTAGAAGAAGAGAAAGTCAGAGATTCAAAGCAGAAAAGACAGATTCTACATACTATTGCTGACTTGAAGATGGAGGTGTCCATGAGTCAAAGAATGCAGATGGCCTCTAGTTGTTGAGAGGGGCTTCAATATGAGACAAAATAAAAAATAGAAACTTCAGTTCTAAAGCCACAGGGAAGTTTATGCAGAAGAATATGATCAGAAACACACTTTCTCCTGGAGTGTCTAAACAAAAAATTGGCCTGTCCAAAGCCTTTACCTTGACCTTAGAATACCCTAAGAGAGAACAACAGTTGTGCAAACCCAGACTTATAGAACTACAAGCTAGTCAATGTGTATTAGGTAGTATTTTTATTTGTGGTGGTGTGTTGACAGAAATAGGAAAAGCATACAACAGCATAGACAGAAAAAAATCCCAAAACAACTGTGGCTGGAGGTGTCAAGGGTCATGATCTGGGCAATACAGATTGAAGCAACGTGGTTCCAATTAGTGCCATCACAGAATTGGCCTTTACTCACCTACATGAGTGATCTGGACTGTCCATCCAACAACCTCATTTTTTCTTAAATATTGGTGGTTCCAAACATTATTTCTTTAATCTGCCAGTCTATAGTCTTTCAATTGTCAGACCAGTCAGCTAGGTCACTGGCAAAATTTTAAAAATCAATAAAGAATATATCAGTTTGGCAATGGTAGTATTAGAGACATAAAATAATCTTTAGTTCTGACTAGTGACCAGAAAAACATGATTAGTTTTCCAAAGCTGCCAGTGAGGTTGAACCACAGCTGAATCATAATAACTGACATCAGGTCTTTAACTTAGTCAAACTAGGAGTGAAGCATGCCAGAAATTTAGTGAAGCCTCTATAGATCAGGGTTCCATAGAGCCAGTGACTTTACTTGTGGTAGTAGAATGGGACCTAGGCTTTGTTTTAGTCAACTTGTTTTTTGCTGCTGTGACCAATAAAACAATTTTAGAGGACGAAAAGTTTATTTGGTGCTCATGGTTTCAAAGGTCTCATTCCTAAACCATAGCAAGGTTTCTTCCAAAGGGATAGTTGCTGCCCTTTCAAGAAAATAGGGGTGCAGCTAGGGGTGCTTAGAGGTAGGGCACTTGCCTAGCATAAGCAAGACCAGGACTCACATACTCCATCAATTTCCATTTGGCAAGTGAAGTTTTCTGGACTTTTCCCAACTTTTTATTTCTTTGGTCAGAGTTGACTGATCTCAAAATAGTAATTTCAAGGCTAGAGAGTCAAAAGCTCTTCATGGGTCATATATTCAGTTTCAGTGAAATACCAGTTGCAGCCAATAACTACTTTAACCTGGTAGCTGTGTCTGGGAAGCTAAATGTATGAAATTCTAAGGGGAGCTTACGGGGAACAGGTTTCCTACTTTTGCTAGAGGACGAAATCAGCAGCATAGATCAAAATTGATCAGTTTCTGGGGCACCAGATTTAAAGAGCAAGTTACAACTGACAGGTCAGCTTTTAACACAACCCATTAAGTCGGGCACCAAAGGAAAAAGACTAATTTCTAGGCAGCCAATAAAGGATAAACTTAAATGCCCTATTGAGGCACATACAATCTTCAATATTCAAATAATTCTATATTATGTTAAACTTTCTTTTTTAGTAGTGGATGGTCAGTAATTGCAATAGGAGAATTGTAACCTATTTCCTAAAACACTGTACTTAATTAGCAGGGCCATGCATTTTGTTAGAGTTTATCAGCCTCTCCTGTTGGTGGAGATATGATAGAGTTCGAGCTAAGACTGAGTCTTTTGACATTACCAACTGGACCTCATGTGTTTGGTTTTTGCACTTTATGTTAAATCTCTCATAGCTGCACAATTTATTCCTGGGGTACATTATAGATATGCAGTGGAGGAATTGCAAAGTTAACGTAGTTGATCTTGGTCTTCAAGTGCTAGTGGAATACCAAAAAGGCTTTGGAAATATACTGCACAGAATATATTTGTAATGAATTTCTGTGATGCACCTAGATGTAGTATACTATCTGGAACATCTTGAGTCTATTTGAGCCCAAACTAGATTCAGTTGATAATTTTCTACTATAAATTTCTGTCTCTTGTCAGCCATCACTGGCCATGGAGGGCTGTTATGTTGAGTAAATAGTGCATCTCTTATTATTCCTGCTGCCTTTAATTTCTTAATAGGAACCATGGTTTTCCTTTCATCCTCCAAGATTTTGTACTGTTTTTGCTGGATCACACAGTAAGGAATGGTAATCATCTCTCCTTGTGCAACACAGTCCCTAAATGAGACAATCTGCTTTGATAGTTTACAAACACTTAATATATGCAAAAAATAAGAATGCCAATTATACATTTTCACAGTGACAATTTATTGATTTGGCATCAAAAAAATAGATTCCTAAACCATGGGATGTGTGTGTGTGTGTGTGTGTGTATCTATAGATATACAAAGAAATTCATCTCTTCTCCACAGGTGAGTATGGAATAAGCTGAAGGCAGAGCAGGAGTGTTTCTAACCTGTGGGGAAAGATCAAGGAAGCTTTTTAAATCTTTTGACTTCTTGCCTCAGAGACAGCAGGTCTCCTCTGCAGAATAGCTGATGGTTTCTGCCAGTGCTCACACCTACAGGCACATTTGCCCTCACCTTTTTCAATTCTTGCTTTTAGCCACTTCTGCATATAGCTCTCCATTAGTCACAGCGTATTGCTTCTCAGCTGGGGAGTGGGGAGTGCTGTCCCCTTGTCATGATAACTTCTCTTCATCTTCCCATCCAGCAGAGTGAGCAAAATGGAAGCACCACCTGCTGGTTCTTTTGAATCCTAACCCACACTGTTGGTCTCTAAGCTTTCATTCACAGTGGAGAGACCTTATTTCAGTGGCGTCCTTTGGGATAAGAAACAAGTTGGTTTGGTGTCCTCTCTTCAGGTAAACGTCATGAGGAAAGTCATATCAGAACAGACACCTACTCAGACTTGAGACACAGAGCTACAGTTATCGGGAGCAATTTTTACTGCCTCTGGATGTATTTCAAAACCCACGGGTTTTGTTGATGGATTGGATGTGAAGTGTAAGAACAAGCAGGGAGTGAAAAATAACTCAAAGCTTTTAAAAATCTGCTCTCCTGTATGGATGGAGTTGATTTTTAAACGTTGGAAAAAATGATAAGAGAATTTCATTTGCAGGTAGTTGATCTAAGATTGATTTTCTTTGTGTTTGTTTTTTTTCATTACTCTTCACATTTAAAAAATTTTCCCAAGCTTTATTTAGTTAGAGCTAACTAAAATTACATATATTTACACAATATATCATAATGTTTTAGTTTATGTAAGTCAGAATTGGGCTTTTAAAAATCTATATGATAAACTGAAAATGGTTTAAGGAAGTTGGGGGAAATATATGATAATAAAGTTAGCCATGGAAACCAAATGAGCAAAGGAGGAAGAGAAAATCTGAAGACAGTCAAATAAAGGATAAAGCAGGAACAGAAACCTTGGTTGGTAGATTCTGATAGAACTGAAGAATTATAGGTCATAGCATACCAGAAGGAATCATTCAGAATATGAGACGTTAATCAGGGAGTGATCACAAAGGTGACTTCAGAATAGTTTCAGTAATGAACCTAACCAGAATAATTTTGTTCATTTGTATTCAATTTTTATTGCTGCATTACCAAAAGTTGAATGGTTTATTTATTTATTTATTTATTTATTTATTTATTTATTTATTTATTTATTTTAATGGTTCAGGAGTTTGGGCTTTGCACAGAAGGGTGTTCCGTGTCTCACAGGTCTGCCATCAAGGTATGGGCTGGGCTCTGCCTTCACCTGGAGTCTCAACACGGGAATAATCTACTTCTCAGTTTATTCAGGTCCTGGGCAGAATTCGTATTCTGAAATCACAAGATTAAAGACCTCTCCAGCCAGGCGCAGTGATGCTTCCCTGTAATTCCAGTGGCTGGGGAGGCTGAGACAGGAAGGATTGGAAATTCAAAGGCAGCTCAGCGAGAATCTGTCTAAACAAAATACAGCGAAGAGCTGAGGCTGGGGCGCAGTGGTTGGGCTCCCCTGTGCTCAATCCCAGGGTGTACCAAACAAACAAACAAAAAAACCACCTGGCTGTAAAACTGAAGGCTTTTGCATCCTAGAGACCGCCTGCTTCCGGTTCCGTCACGTGACCCACGCCACTGACAGTTCAACTGTAAGCTTGCTCAGAGCCAGCAAGAAGCTAGAGACAACAGCCTTCAAAGATGGACCCCTTGAGAGTAAATGCAATCATGTGAGTGACCTGCCATCGCCTTTGCTGTATTCTACTGCTTAGGCCCACACTCAGAGAGGAAGATGGTACCTGGTGAATTTCTTTAGGTGTGTTTGATAAAAAGTAGGCTCAAGATTTATTTATTTTAAATTAATCATCAATGGTAGTTAAGTTGATGAGAGGATACCTTCAAACATGTAAGTTTGTGATTGTTTCTTTGAGATCTATAAGTTGATTTTCTTTTTGTTGTTACAGAAATGTTGTATTTCATTTTTACTAACATAGTTGTTCGTCTTTCAACTTATCTTTACACCTGGGATTGTGTAGATAATCTATTGTCATATATAAAATTTAAAATAACGATGCTATCTTTTTATCATGAATCTATGACAAATCTAATATTATCTGTTATTCTTTTCATGTAGAATTTAAGAAACAATGGCCATAAACAAATTTAAATTCTTACACACAGAATTAGGAATAAAAAAGCACTGTGAACATTATGAAAATTTAAGAGTAAACACAAGATCATGAACAAATCCTTCTTGAGTCATTCTTTTTATGAAAACCATCCATAATGGGAATCTCTACTGAATTTTGCATATGTTTTGATAGATGTTATTTCCAGTTTTCTAGAAAACTTGAGTATCCTGAATCTATGCATAGTGGAAATGTATTTAAAATAATATTCAAGTATTGAGCTGAAAATCAATAGCATAACTTAAAATAATTAAAAATCCTCAAACATAATTAATTTTGGAATATTTCTAAATTTTCAGATTTTATTACTAGAAGTTTACTCTGTTGTTCTTTAGGACAAAAAAAAATCCTCTTCCAATGGAGACATTTTAAAATGTTTTGGGTTTTACTTCTGACATTTGTCTATAACATGTAATGAATTAAACATGTAGCACTCAGTCTATATAGTCAAGTGATATATGGAAACAAATGACATTAATCAAATTATATTGACAACTGACTTTTCATAATAGTTAATACTTGTAGATTTATTTTTCTTGCCAAGTACTAGTCACTGTTCCACATCTCTTTCATGTAACAATTACTTTTTTCAGTAAAGCTTTAACTTAAGTTTTGTGATCATGCCCATTTTATACATATAGAAACTAAGATTCTCAGATGTAAAGAAGTATCAAAAAATCAGTCTAATTACTGGCAAGGAAATTTAATATATCTAGCCCAACTCGAAGGCTACATTCTTAACAATATGCAGCACAGAAACACCTGAAATTATCAAGTACAATTTTGTGTCATTTGCTGTCAAGCCAAAAGCTAGTGTTTAGATCGTCAATTGTAGTGAAATTTCTACTTAATAGAACTATATATTTTTAGTACACACATATACACATATAGCCTGTGCATACTTTTTCTTACTATTAGAATGTATTTGAAATCAAGAAAGATAAGAATTAATATATTGTTTTATTAAGTGTATCTGCACATGGGTCCTTATTTAACACCAACTAAGAATGTAATACTGAAGCTCCTCACACCATTCATGTCCTGAATATCTCTAACCTTACTTGTGGTTCTGTGGGGACAAGGGCATGGAGTACTGCATACATGGCATATGTTAAGGGCATCTGAGTGGCAGGCCACTCCTCTTGTGCTAGGCATGTGAACAGCAGGCTGCTTACCCTGGAGGGACAGCCCTGGGCTTGAGGCCATGTGTTTCAGTCCCTCTGCTTGTCCACAGCCTGCTCCTCAATTGGTTGCTGCAAGGACAGTCAGTTAACAGAAATTGCATTGGTGGCTGCCTGTCTGCTTAGCTACTACCTGAGTGTGTATACATGGTAATTGCACAATAAAATCAGACCTGCTTCCTGCTTGGTCTCCAGAGGTCTTGATTAGCGACGCCACAGCCACACTCTCCTCTACCCTGTTCCATGGACCTCCTCATGGACAAGAGAGCGAGCTCATGCATGGGTCTAAGAGACGAAAAATATTTCAGTGTATGATTCCAAGATTTTTTTCTAAAATTGATCAACTAAGCAAAATGAAACATTTACATATGACCATATAAAATATAAAACCTCTTGGTAACTTATTATTTAAATTTCATTATTGTTACTAGGTATAACACAACATTTGAGAGAAATAACAGGAATTCATCTGGAAGGTCACTGGAAAATGTAGAAAATCACAGGATATTTAGAGGATATCTAAAGCTGAAATGATATTGCTTTATTTTCAGAAAACAAAAAGGAACTGAATATATCACATTCAAAAAGTATATTTGTGCATATAAATATATGTGCATATTAAATAAAATATATGCAGACACGTATTGTCTAAACCAAAATCTCCATATATTCTATCACCTGAAAATTGCTTTTCTCCAAAAAGTATCCAGCATTTATAACCTTGACTTTCTTACAAACTGAAAAATTGCAGAACTTTCTTCATATATATTCAACAACTGTCCAGAGTTCAATAGATTCATGTGACCCAAGAAAGAAGTGAGGCTAATAAAACTGGAAACTCATGGAGTTTTAAAAGGTGATGACCATGGAAATAGAACTGCACTGTTTCAAAATGACAGGGTAGTGTAAATCTGTGCTAGTAGCTTCTGGATGTAGACCTGTCACAGATAAAACTGTGGATCTGAAAAGACTACATGGTAAGAGTTTCGTAAAAATAAATAAATAAATAAGGTGTATGAAAAAGAATTCCTATTCCCAGTCAACTAAAGTTAAGATGTTATTTTTTTTGTTCTTTTTAAATCATTAAAAGAAAGATGATCACTTCATTTTATAATAACTTCTTTTGGTGTTTAATTAAATTTGACATTCAATTATTGGTTTGTATCTAAGTTAATTTTATGTTATATGTATTTCAGGTAGAGGGATATATCTCTTTATGTATTCATTCATACATTCATTTTAAAAGTAAGTTAGGTTTGAATACTTGATTTTCTTTTTCACATTATGTTTCACATCTCTGTAGTCATCAGCTGGCTTATACAAAAAAAATGATTTTATTATTCATAGATTAATTTTCAAAATAGTCAAATAGCAAATTTTATTAAAATCTGTCATTGCATAGCTGCTTTTATACCTAAGAAAGAAAAATGAAAGAAAGAAACTTCAGCACATTATGTTGAAGGGCAAAACTAGAATGTGAAATTAGTTTTATGTTATAAAAAGTAATGTTTTATAATATACCATTTAGGTTATTTTAATTTTAATAAGATATTCAAAAGGCACAAATACTATGTGTTTGATTTTGATTTATGTGAAATAATGTATATTAGTTTTCTGTTTCCACCATAGCAAATTACAGTAAGCTTAATGAGTGTAAATGTATTTTCTTATAGTTCTGGAGCTAGACATTCAAACAAGATTTCACTGATAGGAAACTACTGACTCTATTGAAATCTTAGAGTAAATCCATTTCCTGGCCTTTTCCAATTTCTAGAGTTGTATTCCTTTAATTCTTAAAGTTTACAGTCTTTCCTACATCTTTAAGGCCAGTAGCATAACATCTTCAAGTTTTTTTCTGCTTCTCTCTCACAGGGATCATTGGGATTACTTCTGGACAACCTAGAACACATGATCTAGGATAATCTCCCCATGTAAGGATCCTTTACCAATCTCCTTCACCATGTTCCTATTGCTGTATAAAATATTCAAGGGTCAGGAGACATAAAACATGGAATGTAAGTTGCTCTAATTCAATCCCCAGGACTTCCCATTTTCCTCCCCTCCTCCCTCCAGTTTTTTTTCTCTCTGTTCTACTGATGTTTTTGATAATTACTCATAGTTTTTTTTTGTTTATTTTGTTTTTTAGTTAGTGTCTGGTGGGTATACATGATGTTGAGATTTTCTCTGATATACTCACATAGGTACACAGGAAAGTTAGGTCAAATTAATTCTACTCTTCTTCCCTTATTACTTTCCTCCTCCCTCCCCACTCAGTTCCTCTCATCTAGTCCTGGATCTTTCTTTCATTTTGTTGTAATCCCACCACCACTCCCCACTTCTCTTTATTCCCTTATTTTGGACCAGTGGGTCTATAATATAATTAGTTTCTAATTTACAAGGTCTAAATATCTTTAAAATAAATACTTGGAAAAGCAAATGATATTTTCATATAGACAATGAATCAATATTTGGCATATTAAATTTCTTTTAAATTTTCATAGGACTTTTACTTTACTAAGTATTTATATAAAACACTTGACTCCAACAAATTAACACAATTCAACACAGTAGTGAAGATCATAGGAAAGAGAACAAGCTCGATATGCATTTATTTTTATACTACGATCATCTTTATACCTAATGAGTGAAAAATAGATCACCACACAAAAAACAATTTTTAATATGCAGGCTTTATATTAATTATTAAAAAGCCATTATCAGAACTTTGCATAATTGATAATTAAGCCAAGTACAGAAATCCTATTTACTAGCATGCTGATATGACATACTATAGGTGATAACACTACAAAAGTAACTATTAGAAATAAACAAAAGAGGAAATGCCACAAAATAAAACTTACTGAAATAATAGAAATGCATATCCTTCAAAATGAAGCATATACTTACTTAATAATTTAATATTTTGAATAGCTACTGTGTATAAATAAGCAGTTTAATTCGTTTATTTGTTTCATCCATTATTGAATAGTCAGCATTCTCACATTAAAAGCTTGTGATGTATTAATGTAGTAAAGAAATTATAATACAAATGTCAATCATTTGAAAAATGTAAATTCTAAATTGTAATAATAAAGAAATTATAATATAAATACCATCTTATTTGAAAAATGTAAATTATAAATTATAGTATTAGCATAATTGGCAAAATAAAAATGCTTTGACATCTAAAACACATTCATAATGAATTTTATTTCCTTCCCAGGATACTTTTTGTGAAATAATCATCATTAAAACGCAGTCTAATTATACAGTATAGAAACCCAAAGTTAGTTATTTTATGATAATGTGTATTTATAAATAGCATATTCTATGTCTTGCAAAAGCATATATTATCTAGATATAGCAGTAAATTGTAATTTTTCTGAGGACATAAATCTCTAGCTTCCATGATGTTTTGATAAAGAAGATATTGAGTCAGGACTTGAATTACTCTGAAGTGATATAAAGTGATCAAATTCACTCAGATTTTGTCACAAAAATCAATATTTATTAAAAAATTCTGGGAAGTATTTCTGCTTAATTTTACTGTTAGGATCTCAAAATGGATGAATCTCTATGGGATTCTAATAGAGAACATGTTTTCATCAGAGTAAAAAATTGCATAATAGTTTGTAAGATTTAAGAAAAAGCAAGTACAACCTATTTTAAAATTCCATTATACTAGCAATTCAATTTTAATAATTTTTTTCTTAGCAGCAGAGGGTATTGAAAATTTTATTCACAATAAAGTAAATGCTGAACTATATATGCAGTTTATTTCAACAAGGATATAATGTACCATTCATCTTAATTCAAATTAAAATTGATAGTGATGACTTTGGATACATCATTTTTGTATTTACTAGCAAAATCAACAGCCTTGCACAGTACTTATTTAAAGAAAAATATAAAATTATCTTCCAATATATGGTCAAAACAAATTCTAAAAGACCCTAGGCAGACCTTCAGGGATAGAAGTGTCAGAAATACAATAAAAAAACTACAGTTTAATGTCAAAATGAAACAAAATCATTCACTAATTGATTCAATGAATATTTATTGAGATCTATTCAATGGTTTAAGGAAATTCACCCCCTGATCACAAGTGAAAAAAGAGTAAAGCATATGTTGTGGGCAAGAAATTAATCAATGTAAGGGACAATAGTTCTTCTGATTGTATTATAAAATGAGAAGTATTTTTTTCAGTGTGGATTATATGAGTTCAGGTGTATGTTTATATATTGGACTGTACATATGGGAGTGATATGTACATATGCAGGGCTGTGGATCTGGATGTGAGTATAGCTCCATGAACATGTGTTTGGATACACATAAAGATGTAGGTGATGTGGAATTATAATATTTGGGTGTTCAAGGACTTGACAAAATTAGTGGGAGTGTGCATGTGAGTATGTGCAGATGTATATATACTGGTAAGTGTGTGTGCATGTTAGTGCTATATTTTTCTCAGTGCTTCTCAACCAAGGGAAATTTTAACCCTCAAAGAATATTTGTCAATATCTGAATGGAGTTTTGGTTGTCATAACTGAAGGGAAGTTGTGGAACTTTTTTTTTTTTTTTGATACTGCTCAAAAATATGTAGTGTAATGCTGCACAACAATTTAGCCTGCACAGATCAGATAGATAGTGATGTCTTTGGTACATCATTCTAGTATTTACTAGCACAATCAACATTCTTGAATACCAATAGCTGATCAAAGAAACATTGGTGTGTGTGAGTGCATGTGTGTGTGTATCTGTGTGTGTGTGTGTATGTGCATGTGATTTTTACAGAGATGTTAGAAAACTTCCAAGGAGGAAGCAAATCAACACCTTTTCTGAGATTTTATGCTTCATGTCATGAACAATACCCTAGGCCATCTCATGTTCTTTTGCATCATTTCTCTCCAGCATCCCCAAGAAGGTTGTTGTCTCTTTTGCCTGACAAGCCATCTATGAAAAAAACATTGCTTAGCAACTCCTTATTATGAGTATGATGTATAAATTTGTTTTCAAGACCATGGGTCAATATATCCCAACAAAATTTCCTTTAGGACAGAGAACTTCTTTTTAAGCTAAATTGAAATACACCCAGCGGACATTGTTACCAAAAAATTAAGTCATATATATTTAAGAATTCTGACATGTGTAAGATTGATTCTATATAGAAATAGTTGATTTATTATTATTATTGGTTTATTAATATATAGCAAATTTGACATTTTATGCTTATAATCTCTAATATTATATGTAGTATATTATACACATCAAGAGTAAAATTGTTTCCTATTTTAAATTTCACTTTATTTTAATTGACATGTTAATTTCACAATTTATGGAGTACAGTGTGATGTTTTCGTGTACATAAACATAATATAATGATCAAATCAGGATAATTAGCGCATTCATTACCTCAAACATTTATCATTTCTTTCTGATAATATTCAAAATTATTTGTTCTAGTTATCCTGAAATATATAATATATTATGGTTCATGAAAAACTGTCTGATATTGAAAGTACTACCATTCATTTCTTATAACTCTTTGTTTCTAGGAAAATTCTCCCTTTCAATCACATCATAAGAGGTTCTCTAGGTAGATGGTTTAATGCCACCCCTTTCTTTATTGTATCTATTTTCTCACTTTCTGTATTTTCAGTCTCATCCTGATAGAAGAAAGGCTGAAGATGATATCTTCAATTTATTACTGCATTTGTCTGCAGGCAGTTTTCTGATTGAAATGACACCAAATCCACTGGGAAGTAGAAACTATGGATTTGATGAGGATGCAGCCCACACATCTCTGATTAAACCTTTGACTCTGTTACTACAGCTGTCAAAATAAACTGATGTGAAGTATGAAAAAAAAGAGAGTTTCCATTTTTAACTGCCTTTGCACTCTTATAACTCTCTCAAAATATTTTCTGTTCATTATATAAAAGAAGCATATTTTCTCTGCTGTAAACCTGTACAATGCATACTATATGGAGATTGCATACATGTCAGAGGTAATGTTATTTATTATCCCAAAGACAATCTCATGTAGAAGATTTTTTCTGACAACCTCCATGTAGTTTATTTTTAATACATATATTTGCAATAGCTCTATATTCTTGAAATTTTCTGAAATGGTAATGCACAATATCACAATTGATATTTCACTATTATTATTGCACATTAATTCATATACATGAATAACAAGATATGTGTATATGTAAATACATATAAATATACAGTATAAAAATAATCAAATTCTCCCTGTTTTTTTTTTAACAATACTAGTTATGTACTTCAGGGGTTTCATAGAAAGATGAAACAATTCACTTTATTTTCCTTTTGTCTGCAGTCTTTAATGGTATTCAAGTGGAAATGTAGCTATTGTGGTTGTTTTCCATAGATGCTTTAACAAAATTATTATTGTCTATAATAAGTCAGCTGATATAAATTTGAAAAAAATCAATGCACTGGGTTTGCATGCTTGGCTTTTTGTCTTCTTTAATTAAATGTCACAGTTTTATTCTCTTTCTTAAAAACATCTTGAAATTGCTTTAAAAAATAAGAGAAAAAATGGACAGAAAAATCAAACTCAGCTTTTGCCTTGGAGCTCATCTTAAATGCATTATTATTTGTCTAGATTTTTTTTTGTTTTGATAAGCAAAACAACCTAAATGATACCATAGTCATTTATCTCTTGAGGCTACCTACAATCTCTACATTTCTGTTTCCTTGATGAGTAAACACATTCACTGGAAGGAATGACACATTGATATTTTAATTCAGTTTAAATAGATTAGACAATGTAGTTATCAATTGTCAATCACATATTTATGGAGGTAAAAAAAAAGAGTCGTGTTCCTTCTACAAAAATTTGTGGAACTAAGGTGGTTTCCTGATAGCAAAGTGTGATATCAATATGGGATAACGATCATCCCATTGAACAGTGATAGCATCCTGGATTATGCAAATGGGTACTAAATAATGTCAGGTAAAAATGGTTTTCAGGCAGCATTAGCAGATAAAATATTAGAGAATTGTGTGGTTACTACATTATTCACAAATGCTTTTCAAGCAATGAGATAGAGTGTTAATGTCATTAATGCTTTATATGAAGAAGTATGATTAAAAAATTTTAGTTTTCTTTTTCCTTATTCTTATTTTCCAGGTCTTTTTAACAAGATTTTTCAGTGAAAGAATATAAAAAACTACGATTTCCCCAAATATAAAATGAAACTGAACTAGTATACATAGAAAACTGCTTACTAAGAAACTGCCTTTTAACTGCCTTTGACTCTTATAACTCTCTCAAAATATTTTCTGTTCATTATGTAAAAGAAAGATATTTTAAAGTGATTAAAATAAAAATTTAATTTTAAAGTGAAACTACACATATCTAAATAAGACATTTTGCCATTAATAATATATTTATATTAACATTTAAATAAAAGCATTATTAAAAGCAGCTTAATATCATTTAGACTATGGTTAAATATTTAATGGGAACAGCATAAGTTAAAGAAAGCATGAGGGTACAAAATGATGAAGGTCAGTTTTGCGTATTTGGGGGACATAGAATAAATTTAAAGTAATTAAACATTTTAATTATACATAATTGCTACTATAAAGTCATTAGTAGTTACTTTAATAAAATGTATATCCATTAATTATTATATAAAATTTTATTTTTAAAAATTGCTTAAATATCTAAATCTGCTAGTGCAAATAATGATAGTGGTTTAAACTATGCATTTTTATTCACTTTGAAATGTTTCAAGATATATATTGTCTCAACTATGTATCAGAAATAGAAGAATAACTAGACAAATATATCTTAAAAGCTTGCATTTTTATAGAATAACCTTGGGCATGTCTCTTTGTTTTTAGCCTCCATTTATTAATCTATCAATTATAGAAAGGGATACTGACATAGCATGATTTTTGTGATCACAAAATGACACGTTCTATTTTAAAACAATATTAGAGATTTTAATATGTTAAAGTTTCAACTAGCATTTACTAAATGCAAGCTATGTATCAGAAACTATGTTATATACTGGACAACAAAGAGGACAACTAAAAATAGTGTGTTTTATCTGACACATGCATAGTCATAAATTCAATATTCTAAGTATTAAACAAATAGCAATTGAATAAATCATTACCCAATCAAATTCCATTGAATGGAAAAAAATCAATGCAATATTATGATACCTTAAAATTTTTAGTATCAAACCTTTAAATTATCCTAAATTGTTAACATTTCTGTTCATTTTCTTTCTTCAGCCTGAAGAATGTATTGCAGTATATTTGCTACATAAAAAAGTCTGAGTTGACAGGTTTGTTTTTTGTTGTTTATTTCCTTTCAGCACCTAAAGCTGCTGTTCTACTTTATCAAGTCCTCCACTGTTTTGAGGAGTCAGTTATTTTTGTAAGCAATTGACAATTCTCTGGCTCATTTATGAATATTCTCTAAATTCTTTATTTGCAGATGTCTGATCATTATGTGACTAAATATGGTTTTCTTTGTATTAATCCTACTTGAGACTCTCTGAGCTTCAAGTGTCTGTGAGTTTACTTTTTCAATAGATTGTAAAACTCATAGCCATATATAAATAATATTTTCCACTCAGTTATTTTTTTGTGTAGGTTATATGTATCTGCCTTGTCTCTGAGCATGCAAGTGTGTAAGTGTGTTTGTCTAGGTGCATTTGATATTTCCATGGCTGCTGAGGCTCTGTTTACATTTTCCATATTTTTATTGAAGTGTCTATGTATTTACTGATTCTTTCTTTTCTAGTCATCTCCTTTTGATGGTAAGCCTAGTCAAAAAAAATATTTTTATTTCAGTAATTAAAGTTTTCAGTTTCATTCATTTCTATTTTTATAGTTTCTATTTTTATGTTGATATTTTTTAGCTTTGCATTTACTATGAATATTTTTCTCTATAAGAGTAGTGATAATAGCTGTTAATTTACTTATTTAAACATCTGAGTCAACATAAGTTCATTTTTCATTGGTTGTCTTTACTCTTGAAAATGTGATGTTTTCCCATTTGGATGTTGAATAATTTTTATTTTTATTATTTTACTTTGGATATTGTGTGGTTATTGTGAGGTTATGTTTGCAATTTCTGAATTTTGTTAGTATCCATTCCTTCAATGAGTCTACCATTCTTCCTTCATTGTTTTCCTCTTGTTTTATTAGGTAATCAGATCTGTAGTACTGGAACTGCTAATATTCTCATTTATCCATAAACAGGCTTCTTAGGGTTCAAACATTTTTGGATTAGGTATCTGAAAGACTCTTTCTTTGGCTATGTCCTTTATTTTCAGTGGTCTGGTTGACTTCAATTCTATCCTCTTGCTGTTCTTTGCAGCAATACTGTTATTTTATTTTTTTTCTTTTTTTAGTGGTGGTGGTGGTACTGAGGATTAGAACTAAGGACCTTGCACACCCAAGGCAAGCATTCTACCAACTGAGCTATACCCCCAGCCCTATTTGTTTGCTTTTAAATTGAAATCTTAACCACATGGCATGGTCAAAACTATAGCCTGCCCTCAGCTAGAAGTCATGGAAAGAGGAACATTAAACACTATTGCCTTATTCCAAACATTAATTCCTTCCATAAATCACATGTAGTTTTTTTCTCTAGTGTTATCAAACAATTTTTTTCATTGTGTTAATAACTTATGGTATTATCTGTAGAAAGGTTTGGCTGATAGTATGTTCTGCAGATAAAATGAAATTGGAAGGGTGTTAGCATCAAGATTACAAACATAACTTTTTTTTTCTTTCCAAAGAAGATAAAATAAAATCTATAATGTTACTCTGAAAACAAAATGAATGCTTTTTATCTGTTACTGAAAATATATTTGTTCTTTCTCTCAACAAAGCACAGATTGGAAAATCAGATACACTTATAATTTTTTACTAATAATTCTCCTGAAATGCACACATAGTATGATAATTATCACTACAAAATAACCCAATCTTTGAACCACATGCTTCTTTGGCCATGATAAACTATACCCCTGGAAATGTTCTTGAGTTTTATTTTTAAAATAAATTTTTGAAGTATAAAACACAATAGGAAAGGACAAACCCTGAATATAAAAATACGAAGACATGTACAGTATTCTTGACTGTGAGATTTCAATAAAATCTAGGCCCATCAGTATAGGTATTTCAGAGGCTTCCTTATGCAACCCAGGAGGGACTTCTACATTCTTATCCAATGATAATGACTGTCCTGACTTCCAGTGACAAATCAGTTTTTTTTTTTTTTTGTGGAGACATTTTGGAGATTTTGTGCAAATGGAATTAGAATATTTGTCTTCATGTGTGCCTGTACTTGTGCACCCAATATCTTTGTAAAGTTACTCTGTTTTATTGCCACATTGATCTCTGTTGCAAGCATACTGTTCAACTTACTTATTGACTGTACTATTGAATATTTGTGTTGTTTCCTTTGTATGGCTTTTAACTTTATTGATGTGAATAATCTTAGCTGTTATTTGGTGCATTTGTACAAAAATGCAGGATCCCAAATTGTGCTTATATTCAGTTTTATTAGATGATGATAAACATCTTTAAAAGTGGTATTGTTATTTTCCTCCATAAACAGTGTGCAAGAGTTTCAGTTGCTCCAACTGCTTACAGTATTTGCTATTATTTATCTTTCATAGTCATTTTTTCAGGAGTATAGTAGATATTTTGTTATGTTTCTATGATAGCTACTAAGTACATTTTTATGCATTGATTTGGCACTTGGAGATCCTCTTTTGTGAATTACCTGTTTAGGTTGCTTATTATTTTATAATTGTAATATCATTTTCTTTTATATATTTTTGAATGGATTCATATATTTTTGCCAATATATTTTCTGCTATTCTGTAGTATGCTTTCTAGTCTCTTAAGAGTGTCTATTTTTAAAAATTTCGTCTTTTTTTTGTAGTACTGAACTTTGCAAAACTCACTGGTCTAAATTGACTACACTGTGCCTTCCTGCCTTAGCCTCTCAAGTAGATGAAAAGATAGGTGTGTACAATTGCACCTCACCAGAATTCTTAGTTTTATGGAATTGAATTTCTGCTATAGTAAGTGCTTTCATGGTCATTTGAAACCTACTACAAATATAGAAGCTATATGACTATGTTATAGTTTAGAAATTTAAGGTTTGCCTTTAATTTTTAAATTCTCAGTGTGTCTGGAACAAATTTGTTATTGTTTATAATGCAAATTCCATTTTCTTAAATTTTTTTTCTTTATTGTGTAAAATAAGTGTTTTTTTTGTTGTTTTTTGTTATTTTCCTACTCCAAATTAAGTAATTTTTAAATTGTGAAGGGTTGTTGTTTCCTTGAAGGTAATGTGACTTTTCCTCTAATTTTAAGATTTCCATTTGTATATGGTTTGTAGCATTTTGTTTCTTCTGTGAGTGTGTGTGTGTGTGTGTGTGTGTGTGTGTGTGTGTGTTGATGGGGACTGAACCCACCCAGGGATTTGTACATGTGAGACAAGCACTCTACCAAATGACCTATATCCCCAGCCCCTTGTTTCTGCTTTTTGAGGTAGTTAGGTATGAATTTTCTTTTCATTTATCCTACTTTTGATTCATAACAATTCTTAAAATCTTTGACTTGATATACTGATTTTTTATTATGTCTGGAAAATTCTCAATGCTTATCAATGCTCTTCATGTATTGTTTTCTGTCAAGTTCTTTTTCTTATCTTTGTTTGCTAAATACATAAATGGGGTATTATAGCTGAGTCTCATCTATCCCAAAAGAAGTCCCTTTCCTTTACTTTATTTGTTTAATTTTTTTAAAGATTTATTATAATTTTTTACTATTTTTCTCTTTGAGGTCTCATCTAGAAATTACAAGTTTTTTCTTTCATAATTCTGTCCAGCTTTTTCTTCTTTTTTTGCCCATATAATAAAATCACACTTGGACTATATACATAATTTTATTAAAATTCATGTCTAGTTCATCTAAATCCAATTCATTTTTGTTAAAGGCATATCTCTTCTTAATGCTTGGTCCAAATTGAGTCATTGGTGGGCATTATAGATTAATAAATATAAGGATGGCATAGTGTAGTGAATGATGTTACCTTTTCAGAGGTTGATTTACTTTTTTCATAGAATGTAGCTCTGTTCTGAACCAATTAGAGCATGAACAGATTTGAATCTTGTCCTCCAGCCTCTTGTGGAGGGCTGGTCCCTTACAGGTTTATCCTGTTATCATGTGTAGCAGTTCACGGTTATCATCACATGGTAATCTGTTTTTGTGTCAGGTGACTCCATCCAGGACCTTAAGCTCAATGTTATTCTTCCAGCCGCCCCATGCAGTTACAGGTGGCTCCACTAAACTCAGGTTCTCAGTTTCTGCTTTGTAATTGGCAAATGCTCCAAGGTAACAAGTGGTACCATTTGATATCACTTTCCTGTATTCCCTTTCTCTCTGAATTGTGGCCACTGAGATTTTGTCCTTCCTAGCTAGCTAGCTCTTAAAAGCTTTTCTCATTTTTGAAATGTGTGTCCAGCTCTTGTACTCCACTGCAGACTAGGACTTAAATTATTTCACCTTTTCTATAACTGAAAGTCTCCCTGCAGAGATTCCCTACTACAATTGATCCACTGAAGGAGTGACATTTGGTAGTTCATGAAGTTCACAAACCCCTTCACAAATAAGAAGGTTTCACAATTAGATTTGGTCATACTCAAAAGATATATCTGAAATACATGTGCACCTCAAATATCTAGAAATATTATTTTCTGTTTCAAATTGTTTTTGTTATAATGCAATGATGCTTTGCCACATTATATTACACTGTAGTAATCCATAACTTTATGATTCATTGAGATAAACTAGAGATATTTTAGAGGATATATATATATATATATATATATATATATATATATATATATGACTTGCTTACAAAAGATAATTACACATTATTTTTCTTTGGAGCAGGGAGGGGTCATGGGAATTAAACTCAGGGCACTCAGCCACTAAGCCACATCCCCAGCCCCATTTTTTATTTTATTTAGAGACAGGGTCTGAGTTGCTTAGTGCCTTGCTTTTGCTGAGGCTGGCTTTGAATTCAAGATCCTCCTGCCTCAGCCTCCCAAGACGCTGGGATTACAGGCATGTGCCACTGAACTTGGCACACATACTTTATATTATTTTATAACATATAAAGATAAAACTAAATATTATGAGACATATTAAGTACTGAACATGAAAGGAAAACTGTCAAACAAAACATTCTATCTACCATTGTAAACTACCTTATTTAATATCAATCAGTTAAAAAGAGAATTAAACACAAAGCTCTATGTTTGTATTATTTTCAACTGCTATGACCAGTTGTATTTCGTAATTTCTAATTATCAAATATATTTTTATACATTATATTTGCTTTTCCATTATTTCTTCCTTTAATTGGATTAAATACTTTCTTTATAAGTTATATTTTGAAAGTAATACATTCCTGATTTTGGAGGAAATGTTTTCAGTTTTTCTCTATTTATTATGATGTTGGTCTTGGGTTTGTCATATATAGCCTGTACAGTGTTGAGATAAGTTTCTTTTCTCCCTAGTTTCTCTCAACATTTTTAGCATGAAACAATGCCAGATTTTGTCCAATTCTTTTTTCATACCTCTACTTATGTCATAAATTATATTTATTGATGTGTATACATTGAAAAAACCTTGCATCCCTGTGATGAAACCCACTTGATCATGGTTTACTATCTTCTTAATATGGTTTTGAAAGCAGTTTTTAAGTGGATTTTTGCATCTGTGTTCATCAAGATGCTTTCTTTATGTGTTCTTAAAATCAAGATCTAGACCAAGATGTCCAGTATCACTACTTCTAATCAACAAACATCTTGAAATTCTGTCCAGAGAAATCAGAAAAGGGTAAGAAATTAAAGGGATACAAACAGGAAAAGAACAAGTCAAATTATCTCTGTAAGCAGATTATATGATCCTATATTTATAAAACTAAAAAAAAAAACCAAAGACTTCTAGAGCTTATAAATAAATCTGGCAAAGTATTTTGATGCAAGATCAAGATCAACATTCACAAACATTCACAAATCAATTTCTCAACATTCACAAACATTCACAAATCAATTTCTCTGCTATAGTCCAATAATTATTTTACTGAAGAAGGAATCAGGAAAACTACCCCATGCAAAATAACTTTAAAAAATCAGGAATAAATCCACTCAATTTGGTGAAAGACCTCTAAATGAAACCTATAGAAAATTGAAGAAATAAATTGGAAAAGACCTTAGAAGATGGAAAAAAGTTCCCATTCTTTTATAGGCACAATTAATATTGTGCTTTACATATTCAGTGCAATTCACATCAAAATACCAATGACATATACTTTCACAGAAGTAGAAAAAAATAGTCCTATAATTCATTTGGAAGAATAAGAGACGCAGAATAGCCAAACCAATCCTGAGTAAGAAGAGCAATGCTGGAGGATTTGTAATACTGATTCTAAAATTATATTACAGAGCTATAATAAAAAAGAAAACAGCATGGTATTAGCATCAAAATAGGCAGGAAGTCCAATGGTATAGAACAGAAGACACAGAGAAACTCACATACTTACTGACAAATGTACCAAAAATATAGGCTGGAGAAAAAAAAAAAAAAAAAACAACTGTCTCTCACCCTGCACAAAAGTTAAGTCAAAGTTTATCAAAGACTTGAGTATTAGACTACAAATTGCAGATGCTGGGAGGAAACATACTGGCAGTACTCTGGCATTGGCACCAAATTCCTTAAGATTTCTAAAGTATAAGAAATAAAATCAAGAATCAATAAGTGGGACTCATTAAATTAAAAATTTCTGCACAGCAAAGAAAGCAGTGACCTTTGCCAGCAAATGAATGGATCTGGAGACTATCGTGCTAAGTGAAGTAAGCCAGTCCCCAAAAACCAAAGGTCAAATGTTTACTCAGACATGTCAAAGCTAATCCATAATAAGGGGGTGGGGTTGAAGAAGAAGTTCAATAGATTAGACAGTAAGGAATGGAGGGAAGGCAAAGGGGATAGAAAAAGGAAAAAAGTGGATTGAATCCTCTGGAGCCTCTGGGATTAAAGTTGTGTGCCACTGTGCCTGGCACTAAATAGGTATTTTTACAAATCAACTTTTGCACTTTTGGAGTGGGGCTAATTTTTTATGTCTTTTAGAAATAATTGTGTAGAAAATTTAAAACCAGTGTAAGTTGGATCATCTGGGCATATTTAAAATTTTCATATTATTAGTGGAAAGGAGACAAACATTTTAAAAAACAAAAATATTAAGTGTTCCTGATGTGTATCATTCATGTTAATTGTAATGCCTACAGAGAAAGATTGCAATTTATATAAATACTGTATGCTATTACTTAGTTTGATGACTGATCCAGAATGTTCTTGAAAATGTTTAAGCAGAAGTTGTTGTGAAATGTTTGAGCAGTTAAAAAGTTTCAGAGCCTCGTGGGTCTGAAAAAGATCAACCTGTTCTATCTTTTTTATTGTATAAAAAAATGAATATTTCTACATAAAAATATACACATGTATTTTCTTGCATATATATTTTGAATGCTTGAAGGGTATAATAATGTTGGAAGTTAATGATATTAAAATACTTTATTTCATAATTTATTAAGTATTCTTTTTGACATTTCTAAAGTTTGTGTATATTATGAGCAAGTCCCTGACCCGACAAGTATTTAAAATAAGAAGACACTGTCTGTTGAGACATGAGAATGAGTGATGTTTAAGAGTATGAAGAGTGACCAAAGAATCTCTATTATACTTCCATTGTCTTTATATTTCCTCATTTACCTCCTCCAATCTGATCTTGAGACTTTAAACTAATGGGCATGAAACTAGGACCTTTATATGTTTCAGTTACTTCTCTTTACCATGCAGTGTTTAGCATATAGCAATGCTCAATAAAGATTTATTTTTTTAATATTTATTTTTCAGCTGTAGTCAGACACAATACCTTCATTTTATTTATTTTTATGTGGTGCTGAGGATCGAATCCAGGGCCTCACATGTGCGAGGCAAGTGCTCTACCACTGAGCCACAACCCCAGCCCACCACTGAGCCATAACCCCAGCCCAAGATTTCTTAATCCAAACAGTGAGGTTTTAATTTTGACCTTTTTTATTCTTAACTTGAGTAGTGTTAGGAGCTGAGGTTGGATTAGACAATTTAACAGGTATATTTGTAAATGAAGTGCTTTGGTTTCTAGCTTACTCTGTACCTGTAAAATGCATTCATTTAAAAAACATTTATTAAACACTGACTATTTCCCCACCTATTAATAGTTAGCTATGGGGCTTTGGGAAACCAAGTAGATCCAAGCCCTATCTCTATGGAGTTTAAAAGTAAGAAAGAGGGAATTTGGGGGTCAGCTGGGGAAGCAATTCACACTCATTTATTTGTCAGCCACAGGATACTGGAGAAATTCATATATACTCAATATAATTACAGGTAGTATCCCCCAAACCCACTACTACTGCTTCTCTTCTCTCTCCTTTTGGATATGATTGATAACAAAACAAAATTGAAAGGTTTTTATGTGTATGTTTATGCAAATTGCAATGGATAGTATCATTTATTGTCATTTTATCTTAACAACTGATAAATTATACAGTATGTTCCTATTTTTAAAAATCTTATAGAAACAAAAAATATGGAAATATTTTTTTCAAGAATGGACATTTCTAGAATATATTTTTAAGAATCCATCCTGTTTTCTATGAATTTCTCTTTTTAAATTATTTTTCTGAAATTGTTCCTCTTAATATATAGAAAGGAAATTAAAATGATACTTGAATATTTCTCATTCTAGTATTTTAGTAGAAGAGTGACTTGGATAGGTGAGTAAAACTTAGAAGTTCTGCCTATGATTAAGTCTTGGATTTCCCTTGCAGTTAATGATATACCTCCTGATCAATTCAGTTTTTCCTATTTTCTTGTTTATAGACAGTGTGTGACTGAATTCCTAGAAAGAATTCTAATTTTTGTAAGTTTTTGAGATCATTGTTCAATTTGATGTGTCATTAAGACTTAAAACACTTTAATGCTGTGAATAGAGTCTAAAATAAACAAGTGAACTAATTAATAATAGTTGTTTATTTCTGGTTTGGGATCAGTATTATTTAAACTAAAAATCAAGAAAAAATTGGACTCCTCCCCCTCAAATTAACTTTGCCCTTCCCCTCTTGATACACAATATTTTTGAGTCATTCATCAACTTCTGGTCCTCTGCTTAGTGATTATGAGCCCTGCCAGCCTTTGACTATCCACATAGTGAATTATGTAAATACCGGTATGTTAAAAACCAGAGTATTTGTTTTGCTTTATGAAGGTTTGATGGAGAGACTGCAGTGTTTCATTTGAGTTTGATCAATTATTCAATATTCTTAGAGACAGTTTTCAGATGGTTTATAACACCTATGGAAAAGGCCAACTTTTTCAATTTACCAAATATAAGTTTTAGTAAGTGTTGACATAGTCAATAATTGTATTTGAGTAACTAAATACATAACATAAAATGGTAGACACCAACATCATGAAGATTGATTCCAAGCATTGATAGTTCATACCTATTTAGGCATATACTGAATTATAGAATGTCTCTTCATTTTATCCATTTGACATGCTTGTCAATGGCAAGATTTTTGTCTCAGAAAAATCCAATCTAGTGAACTCTTTTGAGTTTTTAATTTTAGAAATTATTTTTCATTAAACAGAGTTAAAATTTGCATTTTAAATTTACAAGAACTATCTTCTCACTAAAGTTACTGTTTTGTTAGATGGTTTCTAAGAATACTCAGGAACCAAGTTTGGTGAGGTTGATAAATATAACTTCAAAAAAATCATTTTGGAGAATTTTGCAAGAAAAATTTTTTTACATGTAAACCAGTCACCAGAACAGCCTTTGAACAGTCACCATACTGCCAATTTTGAAATCTAGTCTTTCTGCATTTCTGGAATTGAAAACATAAAGCTGATGGATGAGTTCAGCTATGTACAGTGTACTCATTTGTAGAAACATGATCTGAAGGAAAAGTGAAGGCAAATATTAATGTTACTAATCTTTGACATTTAAAAACATTTTTTCTGAAATATTAAGCATATGTAAAATGCTATTTATTGTAACGGTAAAATAAGTACCTCTTGCCCAGTGTTGAGACTGAGTCACAAAATATTGTCTGACTTTGAAACTCTATTGCATCTTCTTTAAATTCTATCTATCCCTTCACCCTTACCCATCACCCACTTTCCTGTGATTCATGATGGTTCTGAATTTTGAATATCCTTTTCTGTACTTTTCCTTATAGTTTCATCATATATGTATTCCTTATTAATGTATCATGTGTTTTTTTTTAATTTGTTATACATGAGAGTAGAATACATTTATGCACTTTGATATATCATACATAGATGGGATATAATTTCTCATTTTTATGAATGTACATGTAGAATCACATATGTCTTGCAGTCATACATATACATAAGGTAATAATGTCTGTTTCATTCTACTATCCCTTCTATCCCCAAGTCCCTTCCCCACCCCTCCCTTCCCTCCCTTCTACCTAATCTAAGGTAAATCTCATTCTTCCCTAGTGCCCCCCATATTATTGTGAATTAACATCAGATAAGTGGCATGGTATCATGTGGTTTTTCATCCTTTAGAACTTTCTGGGAGTAGAATTACCCTTGAATTAAGCTTTGAAACTTGTTTCCTCTTGATATTACATTTTACATATTTATTCCTTGTTGATGTGGCCAGCTGTTTACTCTCATCACAGTCACTTTCCATGCATTTACTCACATATTAGGAATACTTGTAAGTATTGTAGGAATTATTTTTTTAATCCAGTCCAATAACATTTGTCTTTACCTGGTAGTTTTATATTTTTATAGCTATTATAAGAATATATTGGATTTCATATCTGATATTTCATTATGAATTTTTAGTGTGATTTTTCCCAGTTCACCTCCCCCAGTCTTCCTGTTCCTACTCCTCCTCCTCTTCCTTTTTTTTTCTTCCTATATTCTTTCTCCCCTTCTGGCTTTCCTTCTTATGCATAGATTTTTAAGTTGAATTTCAGCTTTTCTCATTTACTGATCTAGAAGGCAAATGTCCTTCCTGATCCTATAATAGCAAAGGAATTTAATGTACATGTACTTAAGATGGATGAAAAAATTCAATAATCTCTTGTCTTCTCTTGAACCAAAAGATACTTTCATATTGATTCCTGCCCATTCCTTAATTTATATGCTGGTTTTAGTTGAAATTTTAATTCATCATTATCTTTTTTGATTTTATAAATTAGATTTTACTATTATTGAACAACCTTATAAATATGTGTGTTTGTATATATGTATACATACATACTCCTCATTCCTTTGTGGTTCCTGTACATTCTTTTCTTGGGTCCTGTACATTACATTTTGGCTTCAGGTGCATTATCACTTTCTCTTAAAATCTGTTCTTCAAGTTCTTTATTTTTTTGGTCTGAAATTATCTTTATTTATTATTACTTTTGAAGGATCACCTTCCCTTTGGCATGATATTGAGAAAATTTAGTTATGTTTTCTTAGCACATTGAAAACATTTTCTCATGTTTTCATTGCTGTTTGAGAGCTTGGCCTTTTATCTGGAGTCTTTGCTTTACAGGGGATCTAACCTCTTTCTTCATCTTGTTTATTTTCTGTTGATGTTACAGAGTTTCTTTTATGTGACTAGATAGAATTTCTTATTTCTCCTGCTAGAGATTTTTTGTTGTAAATCCTGGGATTTACACTTTTCATTTCATTACCTGTTTCTCCACTCATTCTTGATATATACTTTAGATTTTCTAGTTTCCTAAGTGTGTCTTCACCCCTATTCTGCAAATAATTTTTATATTTTATTTTCAATTTCCATTA
The DNA here is from genome assembly GCF_964194105.1 of Spermophilus citellus. NCBI lineage: Eukaryota > Metazoa > Chordata > Mammalia > Rodentia > Sciuridae > Spermophilus > Spermophilus citellus. The sequence goes on along the minus strand of NC_138182.1, from coordinate 64,066,151 downwards.
TACATTTTTTCTTATATCTTTCTTTGGCTCCGTTTTAGAATTCTGCAGTTATTTTATGACTTTTTGCTCTTAAATTTTTTATCTTTTTTGATTTTTAAACATTCTTTAGGTATTCTTATTTTCTATCCTATGTCTGTAATTCAAACTATTAAAAACTTCCCAGGTCTAATGTTGGAGTTGTTTCTTTTTGCTTTTATTCATAGTATCTTGTCTTGTCTTGACTGTGATCCCTTGTTTAATGGGAATTTTTTCTTGAGATATAGTTTGAAAATTCATTCTGCTAGAATGAAATAGTGTTTTTCAGTTGGGAGGTGTTCTGGATCTGATGTGGTGTCCCCGAAAGCTCACATGTGAGGCAATGCAAGGTTTAGAGAAGGATTGGGTTATAGTCTTAACCTAATCAGTGAATTATTCCCTGATGGGATTAACTGAGTGGGGAATGGAGGCAGGTGGGGTGTGGTGGGAGGAAGTGATTAATTTGGGCCATGACTTTGTGGTATATATTTTCATCTGGCAAGTGGAGTCTCTCTGCTTTCTGAGCATCACATGAGCTGGTTTCCTCTGCCACACTCTTACACCATGATATCCTGCCTCATCTTGATCGAGCTCAGAAGAATGGCACCTGCTGTCTATGGATTGAGACCTCTGAAACCATGAGCCACTAAATAAACCTTTTCTTCTCTATAGTTGTTCTAGTCAGATTCTTTAGTCACAGAAGCACAAAAGCTGACTAAAACAGGAAGGTAAAGACACTGTTCATCCACTACCACTTTAAACCAAATTTACCATTTTGAGGTTTATTCATTTTCCTTTCCAAACCAGGTACTGCATGTATCTGGCTTGTACTGTGAGTTCTCAGAACATTTTTTTCTTGTAATCTTTACTGGACAGGGTGATTTCCAGTTTACCTTCTTCCTGTAGGTGTGGTCCTTGAGACCCTTGATTTTTGCCAGTGTGTTCTAGGCTGGATGGAGGCTGAAGGCTACGTCTCCTTTTCATTGTGTTCAATACAGCTATCACAAAGGAAATGTTGGATTTCTATATCTTTGCAAATGTAACATGGAGCAAAAGGGATTTGCTTCTCTAAATCTGTCTTTAGATCCTCTGTCTTTATATTTTGCCCTTAAAGGGAATTTATTTTCTTCACACCTCCTATGAGAATTTAGAATCATTTTAGTTATTGTTGACAGGATGGTTGCAGATACCTCATTTAATACTAGAGAACACAATATTAAAAGAGAAGTTTTAAGTTTTGAGAGTAGTATATCATTTCAAAAATCCATGTTTCTCAGAAGAATGTAAACAGAAAAGTATAAAATCCTTTCATCACTTGATTGCCAAGCCTGGTGCTTGGTAGTAAATTCCTGTTAGTAATTCCCTGTATGTTTTTGTCCTGAAATTTTAACAATATGTTATGTTACCATTTTTTCTTTCTTTCTTTCTTTCTTTCTTTCTTTCTTTCTTTCTTTCTTTCTTTCTTTCAACATTCTGTTTTTATTACTCATTAAAGTATACTGCAGTTTATTTTTATTCTAATTTCAAAATTCTTTGAAATTTTAAATTAAGACATGAGATGTAAAACTTTTTTAAAACTGTAGCCTTAGGTTAAAAAGTTAATTAATATTATGTACCCATTTATAATATTAGTAATGATGGTTTTTAAAATGGGTGGAATAGAGGTTTTCTCTGATGATCTATGTGTGTATCAGCTTTTTGTTGCTGTGATAAATACCAGAGAAAGAAAGTACAGGGAAGGAAATATTTATTTTGGCTGATAGTTTCATGTCATCCATTGGCTGGTTCGACTGCTTTGGCGCTGAGGCAAAGCAGAACATCATGGTAGAGGGGCATGGGAGGAGTGGTCATTGAGGGAAGGCAGTGGCTCACTTCATAGCAGCAAGGAAGTGGAGACACATAAAGGAACAAAGGAACCTTCCCCTCCTCCCAGTATGCCCTACCATCCACAGTTTCTACTGCTGCCCAGAACTCTACTAAGTTTTTAGTGTATTAGTCCAGTGATGAAGATGGAACCAGTGTGATCCACTCACTTCCTAAAAGCTCACTTCTGAGGTGGTACATTGTGGATTAAACCTTCCACACATCACCCTTTGGGAAACATTCTAGATCTAAACCATAACAATCTACGTTCTTGAATTTATTTTCTTTTTCTTTGTCTTTTTCTTTAATAATACAAGAAAGGCAAGAAATATAACAGACTCCCAGTTTTCTTTCTTTTCATGTTTAGTAGAGTAGACACTAGTAATGTATGACTATTTAAGTTTAATTATTTACATGTATGAAGACATGAATTGGTGTGAATATACTTTGTATACAACCAGAGATATGAAAAATCATGTTCTATGCATGTAATATGAATTGTAATGCATTCTGCTATCATATGTAAATTTTAAAAATTTAATAAAATAAAAAAATTAGTTAAATCGAAAATAAATTTAGTTAAACTGGAATGGGAAAACACAACCATTTTAATTGCTTAAGAGCAACATGTGGTTTGTGCCTACCATATTGGAAAACATACAGGTTATTTCTGTCACCACAAATCATTCTATCAGACAATATTGCCCTGCGCCTTAGTTTTTCTGTGTGCAGTGTATTTGCTGAGTGGTATTACATTCTTAATATTATAGCCAAAACAGTAAGACTGTATAAATGAAATAAACACTGAATCATACAGACAGATAATTTTTAAAGGTTTATTTTGGCTTACAATTTCAGATGTTTTCCCCATAGTTGCTTGATCTGATCTATTTGGGCATTTCATATTGAGCTATGAATAATTAATTGAGCTATGAAGTATTAATCTGTTCATGAATTCATAGCCCTATGATCCAATCACCTGCCAGGGGCCGCACCTCTGAGCATTGTTGCATTTGGAAAAAAGCCTCAACACATGATATTTGGCAGATAAGTTTAAGATCCAAAGCATAATAGAAGACATGCAGACATTGCTTAGCATTATACAATCAGTACAGGCTTTGGGGCCAAATGATGTGAAATTCAGATCCGTTCTCCTTTTAACCTCTATGTCACTGTGGTCCTGACACTGAAGTCTGATAGTCTCAGTTCATGCTCATTAATTAGTCTTTATTGAGCACTTACTGTGTGTGTCTTTGTGTTAACAAGCAAGGGTACAGAAACCAATGAAATACAGTGAAACTTTGCTCCATGACAAAATGGGAAGAAAGATTTAGCCTTGAGCCCAATGGACCAATGAAGTGAGGCTGAGGATAGGATAGTATGTGATGTGCAATAGGATTAATTTGATATCCACTTTCTCCTCCTTTCCTTTTTTCTCACACACCACAGTCTATGGAGACTCAGTTCATTGAATGCTGATGGAGGGTCTGAGGAAACCATGTTGTCTTGAGCATGAAAACTGTATTGAACAGTCCTGGCTTAGAGAGTGCTCTCTCTTGTCTCTGTTGCATGCTTCACTCTCTCCACCAAGGATTCTGATTGGTTTCTGGGACATTCTTTTTTTTTTTTTTTTTTTTTTTTAGAGAGAGAGAGAGAGAGATAATTTTTTAATATTTATTAGTTCTCGGCGGACACAACATCTTTGTTGGTATGTGGTGCTGAGGATCGAACCCGGGCCGCACGCATGCCAGGCGAGCGCGCTACCGCTTGAGCCACATCCCCAGCCCTCTGGGACATTCTTGAATTTCAGAGCCTGTCTTCTACTTTTTCATCTTCTTAATGCTCTGCTGTGCTTCCTGAACAATTTTCTCAGGATTATCTAGTTCACTGATGTTCTGTTCAGCTGCATGCAGTCTAGTGTGTGTCCCATGCATTGTGGGTTCCTGTGAGCTGTGTACATGATCAGCATGATTCATCTCATCTAATGTTAGACTGCAGAATAAATGGCTACTTTTAAATCTCTTTTTTTTTTCCAAAAGTCAGTTCCCAGAAAATAAGCATTAAAGATTTTTTTAAAAAATTGGTAGATTTTGCAACCAGATCATACTTAGTTTCTGATTTCTCAAGACTGGCCCTGTAATTTAGTTAATTTTTGTGAATGGACTAGATACTTGAATGGGATATAGGCATATATTGGTTTTTCCTATGGGGTTTGCTTTTTACCTTGTGAAGGGTAAGTAAAAAATGAAAGTTTAAAATGAATAATAATTGCATTCAGAATGTGTGCTATATTACTCTGACAGAGGAATTTATTGGATTTGGATACTATGTCCCATTAAACCCAACATTCTAAGTTTAAGGTATGAAGTTTTGTTAGTCACATGTGTTCAGTGATGTTTTAATCTTCCTTTTAGGAAGCTTCTTATTTTTGTTTTTTAGCAAAGTATGTTTGTGTTGTCCTGGGAATTCATGTAGGCTTAAATTTGTGTGTGTGTAATTAAAAGTAGTTTTCTTCTTATGAAGAAACAAGTTCATCATAAGAAAGTAAATACAATAATACAGAAAAGCAAAGTGAAGAAAAATGTAGAATACCTACTTAGATATTATAACCTAACAGCAGGGCAGGGGGCATATTGTGTGTGTGTATGTGTGTGTGTGTGTTGTTGGTATGTATATATAAAGGAAATCCTCTCATCTAAGGCCAGACTGAACGCCAGAGTTCTAGTAAGAAGCCAGAATCAATCTTAGTAAATCGTTCAAATAAAAAATCTACATGTACTTCTGAGGGTACCCACATAATAAGTTTTTTCAAATATCTGGCAATCAAAAGAGATGCATCAAAACGTTGCAAGACAAGAGTCAATATCACATTATTGACTCTTCCTATTTTAATGCTTCTATTGGGTATAGATAACTTTGTCATTGTTTTGTTTTATTTGTTCATTTATTTTTGGTGGATTAGATGAGAAAGAGGAAGAGAGGGATTAAAACATTAGATTTTGAAAATGAACAAGTCTGTCGATGATTGATAGTACAACTAGGCACAAAATCAGCAAAAATATGAGTATTCAACACCTTATGAGAAAAGGACATAAGAGATATTTATATAATCCTTACCCCATAACAAAACTGATTCTTATAATATACACAAACCACATAAATCTAATAAACCATCTCCCATGCCAAAAAGAAAGTTATCAAGTTTAAAAGAATTGAAATCATTCAATGTAGTCTTTCACCATAGACACTCAACCTAGAAAACAGTAAGATAAAGAAAAATCTTCAGAAAACTTGGAAAATAAACACATTTCTAAATAATCTTGGGTCAAGGAAGTTTGATGGAAAATAGTTACTGAATTTAGTGAAAATAAAACCTTCAAAATTTGTAGGATACACCTAAAGCAGTACATATAAATAAACTGATAGCATTAAAAACACATTAGAAGCCAGGCAGGGTGGTGCACACCTGTATTTCCAGCAGCTCAGAAAGTTGAGGCAGAAGAATCACAACTTCAAAGCCAGCATCAGTAAAAGGGAGGCACTAAGCAACTCAGTGAGACCCTGTCTCTAAATAAAATTAAAAATAGGCTGGGATGTTGCTCAGTGGTCAAGTGCCCCTGAGTTTAATTTAAAAAAAAAGAAAAAAAAAGAAGAAGGAGAAGGGGAAGAAAATGTGCTTTGGTCTGCACTCTCTTTGCCTTCCTGTCTCAGCATGTAATCTCTCCTTTGTGTGATTCAAATGCTCCCTCCTTTGCCTTGCCACCTACCATTTGGCTTTCAACAGAGGGCAAACAAGTGGTGCTTCTGGAGCTACCACTGTGAGATGAATATTAGTGAAATGACCACTACTGAAGTTAAGTTCCTAATTTGAAAATTACAAAAGGATTTTCAGGTGTAGATAATATCACAGAGAATTCTACCATACATTTAAAGAAGAATGAGTACTATCTGGAAGTACAACAGGGAACAATTCACAGTTTAGTTTTATGAAGCTAATATTAACAGATTTTTGACCTGGAAAAGAAGGTGCCAAAATAAAACAATGAAACAAACACAAAATTGACAGGCCAAAGACCTTCATGAATATAGACATAAAAGTCCTTAAATAATCCACTTTATTAACATGCCCAGGAAGTCATGATTGTATGGATTAAGGTAAAATTACCCTATTATAAAGTTAAACTCCTAGGGATAAAAAATTTGGAGAAATAAGAATTGAGAGTTACAGGTTAAATATTTTCTTCTAAAGCATGTATATAGCTTCAAAACATATGCATAGGCCTTTTTGTATGAAATAGTATTAAAAGGATAAAATTACCTAAGATGGGTTCATAAGGGAGTAGGAGAAGCTGTTAGTTCAGTGTGAATGCCATCCTTTTTAGGAGATTGAGGGATAGAAGTGAGGGACTACTGGTTCAGTGGGACTTGAGTGCTTAGAAGGAGAGCAGGGCAACCTCTTGGTTCAATGTGCTTTGCATCCTCACATAACTATCTTCTCTCCTAGCTAGTAGATTTTGTAGTGAGTATTAGAATTCCCATATTCTTCACTTTGTGTATGTGTTATAGGTATTTCTTTGTGGTTACAATGGGTGTTCAGTTTAATATGAGAAGAAAAAACCACTCTGATGTGAACCTATAGCATTGAAAGTTTAGTAACAGAGAATTAACCCCCATCCATCTCCACCCCCAATCCCCTCATTACTGATGTCATGATGTAACATGGGTATGACTTGTGTGGAATCCAGAGTGAGGTGTTCTCTGAGAACCTGTGTACTCCACCATGGTGAACCAAATTTTAGACATACCCTGGGCCAGATGAGAGTCCTATGATCACTTTGCAAAGTAATATTCTCTTCTCTAAACTGCAATCCTTCTTGGGAATGTTCTTAGAAATTCCTGAGAAAACTTCTAGGCTTCTTTCTTATTGTGTTTGTGCAAACTACTTAGCATCTCTTTTTTTTTCTTTTTTTTTATTGGTTGTTCACAACATTACAAAGCTCTTGACATATCATATTTCATACATTAGATTGAAGTGGGTTATGAACCCCCAATTTTACCCCAAATGCAGATTGCAGAATCACGTCGGTTACACATCCACAATTTTACATAATGCCCTATTAGTAACTGTTGTATTCTGCTACCTTTCCTATCCCCTACTATCCCCCCTCCCCTCCCATCTACTCTCTCTACCCCATCTACTGTAATTCATTTCTCTCCTTGTTTATTTTCCCATTCCCCTCACAACCTCTTATATGTAATTTTGTATAGCAATGAGGGTCTCCCTTCATTTCCATGCAATTTGCCTTTTCTCTCCCTTTCCCTCCCATCTCATGTCTCTGTTTAATGTTAATCTTTTCTTCCTGCTCTTCCTCCCTGCTCTGTTCATAGTTGCTCTCATTATATCAAAGAAGACATTTGGTATTTGTTTTTTAGGGATTGGCTAGCTTCACTAAGCATAATCTGCTCTAGTGCCATCCATTTCCCTGCAAATTCTATGATTTTGTCATTTTTTATTGCTGCATAGTACTCCATTGTGTATAGATGCCACATTTTTTTTTATCCATTCATCTATTGAAGGGCATCTGGGTTGGTTCCACAGTCTAGCTATTGTGAATTGTGCTGCTATGAACATCGATGTGGCAGTATCCCTGTAGCATGCTCTTTTAAGGTCTTCAGGGAATAGTCTGAGAAGGGCAATAGCAGGGTCAAATGGTGGTTCCATTCCCAGCTTTCCCAGAAATCTCCAAACTCCTTTCCAAATTGGCCGCACCAATTTGCAGTCCCACCAGCAATGTACAAGTGTACCTTTTTCTCAAAATCCTCGCCAGCACTTGTTGTTGTTTGACTTCATAGTGGCTGCCAATCTTACTGGAGTGAGATGGTGTCTTAGGATGGTTTTGATTTGCATTTCTCTGACTGCTAGAGATGGTGAGCATTTTTTCATGTACTTGTTGATTGATTGTATGTCCTCCTCTGAGAAGTGCCTGTTCAGGTCCTTGGCCCATTTGTTGATTGGGTTATTTGTTATCTTATTGTCTAATTTTTTGAGTTCTTTGTATACTCTGGACATTAGGGCTCTATCTGAAGTGTGAGGAGTAAAAATTTGTTCCCAGGATGTAGGCTCCCTATTTACCTCTCTTATTGTTTCTCTTGCTGAGAAAAAACTTTTTAGTTTAAGTAAGTCCCATTTGTTGATTCTTGCTATTAACTCTTGTGCTATGGGTGTCCTATTGAGGAATTTGGAGCCCCACCCCACAATATGTAGATCGGAGCCAACTTTTTCTTCTATCAGACGCAGAGTCTCTGATTTAATATCAAGCTCCTTGATCCATTTTGAGTTAACTTTTGTGCATGGCGAGAGAAAGGGATTCAGTTTCATTTTGTTGCATATGGATTTCCAGTTTTCCCAACACCATTTGTTGAAGATGCTATCCTTCCTCCATTGCATGCTTTTAGCCCCTTTATCAAATATAAGATAGTTGTAACTTTGTGGATTAGTCTCTGTGTCCTCTATTCTATACCATTGGTCCACCCGCCTGTTTTGGTACCAGTACCATGCTGTTTTTGTCACTATTGCTCTGTAATATAGTTTGAAATCTGGTATCGCTATACCGCCTGATTCACACTTCCTGCTTAGAATTGATTTTGCTATTCTGGGTCTTTTATTTTTCCATGTGAATTTCATGATTGCTTTCTCGATTTCTACAAGAAATGCCATTGGGATTTTGATTGGCATTGCATTAAACCTATAGAGAACTTTTGGTAATATCGCCGTTTTGATAATGTTAGTTCTGCCTATCCATGAACAGGGTATATTTTTCCATCTTCTAAGATCTTCTTCTACTTCTCTCTTTAGAGTTCTGTAGTTTTCATTGTATAAATCTTTCACCTCTTTTGTTAGGTTGATTCCCAAGTATTTTTTTTTTTTTGAGGATATTGTGAATGGAGTGTTTTTCCTCATTTTCGTTTCAGAAGTTTTGTCGCTGATATAGAGAAATGCCTTTGATTTATGCGTGTTGATTTTATATCCTGCCACTTTGCTGATTTCATTTATTAGTTCTAGTAGTTTCTTTGTAGACCCTTTTGGGTCTTCTAGGTATGGAATCATGTCATCTGCAAATAGTGATAATTTAAGTTCTTCTTTTCCTATTTTTATGCCTTTAATTTCTTTCGTCTGTCTAATTGCTCTGGCCAGTGTTTCGAGAACTATATTGAATAGAAGTGGTGATAGAGGGCATCCCTGTCTTGTTCCAGATTTTAGAGGGAATGCCTTTAACTTTTGTCCATTCAGAATGATGCTAGCCTGAGGCTTAGCATAGATAGGTTTTACAATGTCAAGGTAAGTTCCTGTTATCCCTAGTTTTTCTAATGTTTTGAACATAAAGGGATGCTGTACTTTGTCGAATGCTTTCTCTGCGTCTATCGAGATGATCATATGGTTCTTATCTTTAAGTCTTTTGATGTGGTGAATAACATTTATTGATTTCTGTATATTGAACCATCCTTGCATCCCAGGGATGAATCCTACTTGATCATAGTGCACAATTTTTTTGATGTGTTTTTGTATTCGATTCGCCAGAATTTTATTGAGGATTTTTGCATCTAGGTTCATTAGAGATATTGGTCTGTAGTTTTCTTTCTTTGAGGTGTCTTTGTCTGGTTTCGGAATCAGGGTGATGTTGGCCTCATAGAATGAATTTGGAAGAGCTCCCTCTTTTTCTATTTCCTGAAATAACTTGAAAAGTATTGGTATTAATTCTTCTTTAAAGGTTTTGTAAAACTCCGCTGTATACCCATCTGGTCCTGGGCTTTTCTGGGTTGCTAGTCTTTTGATGGCTTCTTCAATTTCATCCATTGATATTGGTCTGTTCACATTGTGTGTATCCTCCTGACTCAGTCTGGGCAAATCATATGACTTAAGAAATTTATCGATGTCTTCACTATCTTATATTTTATTGGAATATAGGTTTTCAAAATAATTTCTAAAGGTCTTCTGTATTTCTGTAGCATCTGTTGTGATGTTGCCTTTTTCATCCCGTATATTAGTAATTTGAGTTCTCTCTCTTCTTCTCTTCGTTAGCATGGCTAAAGGTCTGTCGATCTTATTTATTTTTTCGAAGAACCAACTTTTAGTTTTGTTAATTTTTCCAATAGTTTCTTTTGTTTCAATTTCATTGATTTCCGCTCTGATTTTAATTATTTCTTGCCTTCTGCTACATTTGCTGTTGTTTTGCTCTTCCTTTTCTAGGGCTTTGAGATGAAGTGTGAGCTCATTTATTTGTTGCTTTTTTCTTTTTTTGAGGAATGACCACCAGGCGATGAATTTCCCTCTTAAAACTGCTTTCATTGTGTCCCATAGATTCCGATATGTTGTGTCTGTATTTTCATTTATCTCTAAGAATTTTTTGATTTCCTCCTTTATGTCTTCTGTAACCCATTGATCATTCAGTAACATATTGTTCATTTTCCATGTGATGTAGGATTTTTCCTTCCTTCTTTTATCATTGATTTCCAGTTTCATTCCATTATGATCAGATAAAATGCAAGGTATTATCTCCACCCCTTTATATTTACTGAGGGTTGTCCTATCGCATAATATATGGTCTATTTTTGAGAAGGATCCATGTGCTGCTGAGAAAAAAGTATATCCATTTGATGATGGTTGATATATTCTATATATGTCAGTTAAGTCTAGGTTATTGATTGTGATATTGAGTTCTATAGTTTCTTTATTCAACTTTTGTTTGGAGGATCTGTCCAATGGTGAGAGAGGTGTGTTGAAGTCACCCATAATTATTGTGTTGTGGTCTATTTGATTCTTGAACTTGAGGAGAATTTGTTTTATGAATGTCGCAGCACCATTATTTGGTGCATAAATATTGATAATTGTTATGTCTTGTTGGTGAATGGTTCCTTTTAACAGTATATAATGTCCTTCTTTATCCCTTTTGATTAACTTAGTCTTGAAGTCGATTTTATTCGATATGAGGATGGCCACCCCTGCTTTCTTACGAGGACCATGTGCATGGTATATTTTTTCCCATCCTTTCACCTTCAGCCTGTGTATGTCTTTTCCAATCAGACGTGTCTCCTGGAGGCAGCATATTGTTGGATTTGTTTTTTTAATCCATGATATCAGCCTATGTCACTTTATTGGAGAGTTTAAGCCATTAACATTCAGAGTTACTATTGATATATCGTTTGTACTTCCATCCATGTTTGATTATTTATCCTTTTTTTAAAAAAAATTAGTTTGTTTCTCCATGATTATCTTTCCCCTCGCCCTCTGTCTTTACCGAGGCACTTCCTACTGATGGTTTTGGTTATTGTTTTTCATTTCTTCCTCGTGTAGTGTTTTGCTCAAAATGCTTTGCAATGCTGTTTTTCTGGCTGCAAATTCTTTTAACTTTTGTTTATCATGAAAGATTTTTATTTTGTTGTCATACCTGAAGCTTAATTTTGCTGGATACAGAATTCTTGGTTGGCATCCATTGTCTTTCAGTGTTTGAAATACATGTTCCATGACCTTCTTTCTTTCAGTGTCTGTGATGAAAAATCCGTTGTTAACCTTATTGGTTTATCCCTGAATGTAATTGTCTCCTTTTTCCTGTAGCTCTGAATATTTTCTCTTTGTTCTGTATATTGGATATCTTCATAACAATGTGTCTTGGCGTTGGTCTACTGTGATTTTGTGTGCTCGGTGTCCTGTATGCATCTTCAATTTGTATATCTGTTTCCTTTTTTATTTCTGGAAAGTTTTCTGTAATTATTTCATTCAGCAGGTTACTTATTCCCTTGGTTTGAATCTCAGTACTTTCTTCTATCCCGATGACTCGTAAGTTTGGTTTTTTTATGTTATCCCATAACTCTTGGATGTTTTTCTCGTGATTTTTTACCAGCCTTTCTGAGTTGGCTAGACTGTTTTCAAGATGATATATTTTGTCTTCATTATCTGACGTTCTGGCTTCTACTTGCTCCACTGTGTTAGTGATACTCTCAATTGAGTTTTTAATTTGGTTTATCGTTTCCTTCATTTCTAGAATTATTGTTTGATTGTTTTTTGTAATCTCTATCTCTTGATTGTTGAGAGCCACAGCCAAAGGGGCCCCAGCAAACTTCCAGCTGCCAGCAACCAGCTGCCAGCTGATGATTGGCTCACAGCGGCCCCAGCAACATCTAGCTGATTGGCTCCTCTGCGGTGATGTTCATTGGGCTGTTTCCTTGCCCTTCAGACTGCCAGCTGATGATTGGCTCACAGCGGCCCCAGCAACATCTAGCTGATTGGCTCCTCTGCGGTGATGTTCATTGGGCTGTTTCCCTGCCCTTCAGACTGCCAGCTGATGATTGGCTCACAGCGGCCCCAGCAACATCTAGCTGATTGGCTCCTCCACGGAGCTGCTCATTGGGGGACTTCTTTGGCTCCGCCCACACAACCAAGCCAATCGGCCTCAAGAACAGGAGGATTGTGGGAGGTGGTGAGGTTTGTGTGGGGGTGAGAGGCTTGTGGGAAGCCGGTGGTGGCAGTTGGACTCTGAGGGGTTTTCCCTGAGGAGCTGTTTTGTTTGGCGTTTGTAGTTCTAAAAATAAAGTTAGTTTCTTTTGACAAGTGGCTCCTGAATTGTGCCCAGCCCGACTGTGGCACCTGATAAAGATGCTTAACTTCTTCTTTTATCTGTTTTTGTAATTCATTCTCAATGTGTTCTTTCGCTGCTTAAATTTGCTGTCTTGTATCCTCTTTAAGGTTCCATTCCATCTGTCTAAGGTGTTCCTTGAGTTCTTTATATGACCATTTTTCTGATGACTGTAGGTCCTCCTGAATATTTTGGCTGTCCTGCATTGTTTGTACTCCTTTTCTTCCTTGCTTTTTGAAGCTGCTCATGTTACTTCTTGTTCTGTTTGACTGATGAGTTACTGTTTACTCCTATAAATTTATTAGATGCTTGGGAGGAAAGGTATTAGAAGGGAAGGGAAGAAGTCACTAAAGAGAATGAGAGTAAACAGGTAGAATTCAAGGAAGGGGGCGATAAGATAATTGAATAGAAATGAAAAGACAAAAGAAGAAAAAAATAGGAAATAAAAAAAGAAAAAAAATTTAAAAAATAATTTAAAAAATTAAAATTAAAATTAGAAGAAAAAAAGTTTTAAAAACTGTAAAAAAAGTTTAAAAAAACAACAAGAAAGAAAAATGAAAATGAAAGAAAAACCCAAATCAAAAAAAAAGAGAAAAGAAAAAAAGAAAAAAAAAACTAATAAATGCAGTCTTAGAGTTTGATTAACTTCTCTTCCAGGAGGTGGCGCTGTGCCCACCAGGCCAAGTTTCTCCTGTCAATACGCGGGAACCAATCACTGTGCAGCAGCTCCTCCCAGACTGGGCGAGTCTCCAATCCTGAGTGCCTAGGGCCTCCTCTTGTGTCTAGTCACTTCCCACTTTTCCTCTAGCCAGGCCCCTCTCACAGGTGCCGCTCACCACAATACTGTCTACACGCCAGGTCTGCTGCTCCCGGGAGCCCTGTTTTCATGAACAACTGGGCACACTCTTCCAGTTTGCCATTCCCTCAGACCCTAAGTTTGTAGAGCTTGGGGCTGAGAATCCTCAGCGAATTTTACTTGCCCTCCGGTAGCCACGCCCCCGGTAGCTGGTGCAAGAGACCTCAGCTGTCAGCCCTGGTGGGAGCGGTAGTTCCGCGCCGTGGGTCTCGAGCCACCTCTGATTCCCTCAGTCTGGCTATCTCGCTCCCGGGAGAGCTGGGAGGGGCCCTTAGGGGAGAGCTGGGAGGGGCCCTTAAGGTTTCCCCGATGTGTGGAGAGGGAAGGCTAGGGGATTACACACCTGTAGCCGCAGGTTTCAATGAAGTTATCTCCTCCGCTGCAGTCTGATGACGTCAGTTCTCTGCCATGGTGGTGTCTCTTGCAAATGGCGACAGTTTGTTTCCCTTTGCCGGGTGACCAATGCAATGGCTGGGTCCTGACTGTCTCTTCCAAGCCCCGTTTAAATCCTGTGTCCACTGCCTATGAAGGCTCGGTTGGCATTTACCTCCGTAGGATCAGAAGGGCCGACCAGTTGTTTCAGCTGGATGGATTAGTGCTGAGTCACAGCTGTCTGTCTGTGGGAAGCAGGCAATCGGGAGCTTGAATTCAGCTGATCCCAGCTCAGTGTGTGTTCTGAGAGGCCCAGACTGTTCGCCCCAGATCCACGTCAGCTCAGCATTGCCTAGTGATCCTGAGCAAACAGATTTAGGTTGTTTATGACTCCCTATGCCTGCACAGCTGAAGAGGTCAGAGACTTGATCTCTCCGCGCCATGTTGGAATCTCTACTTAGCATCTCTTTAGGGACCATAATCTATTCAACAAGAACATAACATCTTCCTTAGTTTCAGCTCTATATGCACTTTTGTGGCTCAACTGCAAGTTTTTAAAATGCATGTGCTCTAAATTCTACCCCACATTCTCACAGTAAAGGCTTCCAGCAATATTGATGCCAGTGACTGACTGCTGTAACATTTTAAAATAGTCCTTCACAATATTAAGTCTTCCATCACATTTAAATTCAGCCTCACACAGAGTCTCTGAAGATGGGCAAAATGTAATCAAGTTCTTAGTACTGATTTCTATTTCCCTTAGCTTATTTGTTGCTGAAACCAACCCCATCCCCCAAAGGAACAACTTAGAAGAAAAGTTTATGAGGGGCTCATGATTTCAGAGATCTCTGTGCACAGATGGCCAAATTCAATACTTTGACCCCAAAGGAGGCAGCACATCATTGGGCAAGGGCTCTGTAGAAGATAGATACTCCCCTCTTTGAAGCAAAGAAGCAGGGAAGAGGGTACTTTCAATATGTGACCCCATGAACCTAGGTCTTCCAATCATGCCCCACCTGCATACCATTGATACAGTTCAGCTCATTAAATCTAGTAGGCCCTGAATAGAGTTCTCATAATTCAATCATTTTGCCTTTGAGTATTGTTTTAACACAGGAGCTTTTGGGAGATATGCCATATCCAAACCATAACAGGCTGTGAGCCTATTTGGTCACTGAGGCAGTGGATCACATGTTCAAACCCAGGTTCAGCAACTTAGTGAGACCTTGTTTTATAATAAAAAGGCTGGTAAAATACCTCAGTGGTAGAGCCTTTCCTGAATTGGGAAAGACCCAGGGTTCATCTGCCTGTATATTAGAAGGTGGAGAGGAAGGGTGCTGGAGGGAATGAGATCTACTCTTCTGTCCCTTCCAATACTTTAGAATACAATGGCAAAATGCCTTGAACTTCTATTTGCCAATCTACAGATCTGGAATAAGTTAAGAACTGCCAATATATTATCCAATCTAATGTATTTTCTTACATTCTAATAAATTACCTAGCCTAAGATATTTTGTTAAATATTTAAAGGAACCAAGTCATGTGGGAATGTCTCTGTTTCTTCCCTGGGGTAATGGTTAATTGGAATTATCAACTTGTTTGGATTAAGAAATGACAAGGATTAAGAGAATTATGGGTGTGTTGGTGAGGGTGTGTCTAGGAATAATTGGCATGTGGGATAGCCAACTGAAATGGAGACCCTCTCTAAGCATGAGCAGCACTGACCAATAGGATGATGGCTTAGGTGGAAAAACAGTTGCAAGAACAAAGCAGCAACAGATGCAAGCTGGATTCTTCTTGAATGGGTTCTTGATTGATGCTTTGATAGTCTGAGAATATCAGATTTTCACTTCTTCACTCATCCAAAGCAGACTCTGACAGTGATTCTACAGAAGGCTTAGGTCTCAATCAGGGTAGCCCTGTTGATTCCTCTTGTTCTGGGGCTGCATGAATTGAATACCTTGAGTGTAGATACAAAACCCAAGTTATTGATATTTTTTTGGATGTGAAAGACAAGTCCATTGAATTGCTATACAAATTTTAATTTTTAAACAATAAATATCAGTCTCCATAACCCCCAGAAGCAAAAAAAAATGTTTGCAGTCCTTCCATATTCGTATTCTGAAAATGGAAAAAGTTCTGGAGGCCTACTGGATAGATGATCACTGAGGTCTAAACCAGGTATGACATTTATTACTCTGACCTCACAAGGAACCATTAGGAGTGAATTCCAAACAGTAGCTTTATATAGAGGGCAACTATGGCTAGGTTTTTGTCCACAAGAATAGGAAGCTTTTGGTGGTTGGTGAACTGTCAGACTCCCAGATAGTTAGCATGTTTGGTAGTTAGTGGTTGTTGGTGGTAGTCTTTGGATATTGGTTCTTTGATTAGGGTTTTTTGTTTTATTTTTGTTTTTATTTTGATTTGTTGTTTGGGTGTGTTATCTTATTTATTTATTTATTCAGTTTTTAGCTAGCATCCTTACTTGGTGTTCCTGCTTAGGATGTATAGCCAGAATAGTCAGACTAGTGTAGTGTTGCAGGGTCCTGGCTCCTGTGAAGAGCCAGTTTTTAGGAACCATTATAAAGTCCTGAGGGGCATTGGGCATGGTGGGTTTAACCAGGTAAAATTTGCCCACCATTGCCTCACTGGGGCAGAGGTGGTGGTGAAAGTCCTGCCAAAGTTAGTGCAGAATCTTTTGTTCCTCTCTGAAAGGGATATGATGCAGACTCTGGAGCATTCCAAAGTGATTCAGTTATTTCAGGTATTGAGACCCACAGAAATATCTACATTGTGATGGAGCATGCAGGTCAGGGATAGCTATATCACCACATCCTGAGGAGTGGCATGCAGGAGGAAAAGGCCCAGAGACTTTTCTGGCAAGTAGCCTGTGCTGTGGGCTAGTGCCATGACAAGGGCATCATGAACAGAGACCTGAAGCCAGAGAACATTCTGGTGGATTCCAGAGGCAACATCAAGCTCAATGATTTTGGCCTCAGCACCAGGTTCACGGCTGAGCAGAAGCTGAACAGGTTCTGGGGCACTTTCCCATACCTTGCCCCCAATTGTCCTGAGGCAGGCATATGAGGGCCCCCCAGGGGACATCTGGAGCCTTGGGTGTCATTCTGTATTTTATGTTGACAGGGAGTTGCCCATTTATGGAGTAGCCAACTCAGCAGGTGAAGAGGCAGATCATGCATGCCAGGTACCAAATCCTTCACAGTGTTCCCATCAAAGCAGGAAAGCTCATCCACAAATACTGACCCTGCACCCCAAGAAGCAGCCCACAGCCAAGCAAATCCTTCAGCACCCATGGCTGAGGCAGACTGAGCAGTATTTACACCATCATTGTACTGAGGCACTCCCCAAACATCCAGACCCCCAAATAATGACAATCCTGTATAATATAGGTTATGATCCACACAAGACCTGTGTGTGTCTGGCCATGAGAGAGTTCAATACAGCCATGGATACATACATGATACTTTGGCACCAGAAAATTCAAGAGGCAGGCTGCATGTTCCAGGGAAAGCCTGCACCTCCAGGGGTTAAGCCTCACTCATGTTCTGTGGATCTTTCCCATTTCCCTGTTCTCCCAAAGAGGAGTTGGGGTGAGCCTGCCCTTCAAACCTTTCCCTTGCCCTGTGAGCATCAGCTGTGTGAAGAGGCCAAAGAGTCAGGGTACAATGACATCAGAAGGGCCAGCTTGCCTGCCATTCCTCTCCACTTTCTGCCTGTGGGGATCCCTGCTCCCAGCATAGCCTCCCAGCCTGACCCTATGGCAACAGAAAGTGCTGGAAGGGGGTTACTAGAAGGATTGCTGCCTGTGTCTGACAACTGTGCTGTTGCATACCATGTGTCAGCAATAAAGTAGCTCCAATGAAAGAAGGCAGAAACAGGTCAGATCCATAAACAGTGTGGTTCTAATGCAGTGGAGAGCTGAAGCAGAAAAAACTAGTAGACTGCCAGATGACTCTCTGTGCTGTGGATCCTGACATATTGGTGGGCATCAGGGTTGTGGACTCTGAACAGCTTCAGGAGCAAGATGTGCAAACTACCTCAGGTTTCTCTGCACGGGTTCCAGCCAAGAGCACTTCTGGATTCACTAGGACATCAGGAGTCTCCTTTGCCTCCACCTGGGAAAGACATCAGAAACTGTTCTCCATGCTTTGTCCCTCTGTCCTTTCTTCCATTCTTCTGAGATGTTTCTTTTAAAATTTGTTTTAGATGAATCAATATAAAGTTTAAAAAATAAGTTGATAAAAAAGGAGGGGCCTCAGGGGGAAGGTAGGAACCCACCAACCATTCTCTCCCAGGCCTAGACCACTGTTTTTCCTCATTCACCTTTAGCCAGAATAGATGGGGACTCCCTGAGTTGAGCCAATGTAGTGCATTCACTTGCTTTGGCCTAGTGCTGTCAGACTCCTTCCACTTGATCTGGAATGGATGGAAACTCTCCCTGTGAGCCTGTTTAGATCTGACTTAGTTGGTGACCTTGGCCAGAAGGAATCTCTCCCTCTGATCCACATGAGGATATGGGGGATGTAAGGGTTTAGTTGGAGAAATGACATCTGAAAAGTCATGGGAGACCATTTTGTTCTGTGGCATTCTCTTTATGATACTGTGTGCAGGGAAGGAAGAGGTAGGCCAGTAGATCGCAGTGGGCCTGCCTGTAGCAGTGGCTGGGTGCCCCACCACCTGCCATGCAGACTCTACACCCAGAACCCATTATATGTAGAGCATTAGTCCATTTTGTGGGTAAAACTTATGTAAAAGTAAAGTATACCAATGTGGATTTCGCTTTTGTTTGTATTCTATTATAGTTTTGTAGGCAAAGTGCACTCAAATGAAAAGTAAGAAATTCTGAGCTTAGTCAAAAGGGGCAGCTGGGTTAGATATTTTCCTAATTTTTTTGAGAATATTGCAAATGGAAGAGTGTTCCTAATTTCCTTTTCAGCAGATTTGAAGGAAAGTGAGGTGATTGAGACAGAGAAATCTTGTGTGTGAACCTACAGCAACATAGCTTTAGTAACAGAAAATGCTTTTTTTCTACATCTCCACCACTGTCCTCCTGGGTTACTGATGTCACAATGCAACATGTATAAATTGTGTGTAGAACTGTATGGGGAAATTAAGATGGAACTTTCTTCTCTCTTGCCTCCACAGGTATTAATGACCTGCTCTACAGTGTCTTAAAGAACAGAGTGTTTTGTTACAGTACCACCATATGATTGAGTTGCTACCATCATTTTGACACCAGTTATGTGAAGTTGGAAGAAAAAGTATCTGGATACCTTGAGTGTAAATATGTTGTCCTTCAAAGCAAAAAGTAATTACAGATTTTTAGACTGAAACTGAAAGTACATTGAAGTGTTTTACAAATTTTAATTTCTAAACAAGTAAATATCAATCTCCATAATCCATGAAAGTAAGAATCTTCTGGAGTCCTTTCTTATTCTGATTCCGAAGTGAAAACATGTTCTGGATGACCACTGGGGGTTAAATCCAGGCATGACTGGGCCATTTTTTGCTCTGGCTCACAAAGAGCCATTAGAAGTGGATTTCAAATAGCAGGTATATAAGAAGGTAGCTGTGGCTGTGTTTTTGTCCACAAGTACAGGAAGCTCTTGGTGGTGACTTGCCGAACTCCCAGATAGTTAGGACATTTGGTGATTGATAGTTGGTAGTGGTCTTTGGATACTGGTTTTTTTATTTGTCGTTTTTGTTTTGTCTTGGTTTTGATTTTTGATTTGTTGTTTTGGTCTGGTTTTTTTGTTGTTTGTTTGTTGTTGTTGTTGTTGTTGTTGTTGTTTTTTAAGCTAGCATCCTTAGTTAATATTCCTGCTTAAGCTGTATAGCCAGAGTAGTCAGACTAGTATAGTGTTGCAGGGACCCAGCTCCTGTGAAGAGATGGCCTTCACAGACCATTATGAGGTTCTGAGAGCCATTGGGCATGGTGGGTTTGGCTGGATGAACCTAGCCTGCCATTGCCTCACTGAAACAAAGGTGGCAGTGAAAGTTCTGCCAAAGGAAGGTCAGATTTTCCCCATCCTGTCTGAACTGGATATGATGATGACAATGAACCATCCAAATGTTATACAGTTCTTTCAGGTTATTGAAACTCTTGAAAATGTCTATATTGTGATGGAGCATACAGGTGGGGAACAACTATCTCACCATGTTCTGGCTGGTTGCATGGAGCATACAGGTGGGGAACAACTATCTCACCATGTTCTGGCTGGTTGCATGAAGGAGGAGTAGGCCAGAAGATTGTTCAGGCAGCTCGTATGTGCATAGGCTACTGCCATGAGAAAGGCATCATGCACCAAGATCTGAAGCCAGAGAACATCATGGTGGCTGCTAAGGGCAACATCAAACTCATTGACTTTCGCCTCAGCACCAGGTTCACTGCTGGGCAGAAGCCCAACAAGTTCTGGGGCACTCTTGCACACTTTGCCCCCAAAATCATCCTACAGAAAGAATACAAGGACACCACAGTAGATGTCTGGAACCTGAGTGTCATTCTATATTTTATGTTGACAGGGAAACACCCATTTTTGCAGAGCACCTCTAGGTAGTGCCCCACCATGTTCCCACACAAGCACGAAGGCTCATTCATAAAATACTGAACTTCAACGCCAAGCAGCGGCCCACGATAAATCAAATCCTTCAGCACCCATGGCTGAAGCAGAGTGACTATTCATCCCATCATTATAATGAGGCACTCCCCAAACATCCAGACCCTGAAATAATGACAATCCTGTTTTATATGGGTTGTGACCCATACAAAACCTGGGTGTCTGTGACCAATAGAAAGTTCGATGATGCGATGGCTACGTACCTCATGCTCCAGCACCAGAAAAGCCATGGGCAGGATGCATGTTCCAGGGGAAGCCTTTGCCTCCAAATGTTGGGCTTCACCCATGAACTGTGGATCTTTCCAATATCCCTGTCCTCCCAAAGAGGAGTGCGAGTGAGCCAGCCTTTCACACCTTCACCTTGCACTATGAGCATCAGATGCCTAAAGAGGCCAAAGAGTCAGGGCAAAAGGCAATCAGAAGAGCCAGCCTGCCTGCCATTTCTCTCTTGCTTTCTGCCTGCAAGTATCTCCACTCCTAGCATAGCCTCCCAGCCTGACCATGTGTCCCACATGCCCCACCCCTGGAGGCTCCTCTTTAGAGGAGTCGCAGCAGCAGACAGCAGCCATTCCCTCCAAGATACATCCACAGCACAACCCCATGACAACAGAAAGTGCTTGAAGGGGACTACTAGGAGGATTGACACTTGCTCTCAGCAACTGTGTTGTTGCATGCCATTTATTACCAAGAAAGTGGCTCCAATGGAAGGAGGGCAGAAATACACTAGATTTAGAAACAGAGCAGCTCCAATGGAATAGAGCTGAGACAGACAAAACAACTGGACAGCCAGAGGACACTGTGCTCTGTGGATCCTGACATCAGGCATGGGCATCAGCCACGTGGACTCAAATGGCTGCCAGAGTGAGGTGTACAACCTGACTCAGACTTTTCAGCACTGATTCCAGACAGGAGTGCCTCTGGATCCACCTGGACATCAGGATCTCCCATGCCCCCACCTGCAAGAGACTTCAGAGACTGTTCCTTGGGACACTTCCCTCTGTCCTTTCTCCTATACTTCTGGGATGGTAGAAATGTTTTTAAATTTTATAATAAAATTGATGTGCCAATTGATGTTGTAAAGATAAAGACTTATTAAGAAAAAGGAGACCTAAGCAATAACAGAAACCCATCTGCCATCCTCTCCAAGGCCTCACCACTATGCCTCCCTGTCCTCTTTTATGTAGAGAGAGTCACTCTTCTTGAGACCCTATGGATAGTTAGAGCTCACTCTCCTTAGCCAAGGTAGACTGGAGTCATGTTTAGGCAGCAGAGATGGGACTCCCTTATCCTTAGCCAGTTTAGATTGTAGCTCATCTTGAACCAGTGTAGAGTACTCACTTGCTTTGCTCTAATGTGGACAGAGACTCACTCCCCTTGACTCAGTGTGGAACTCACTCCCCTTGACTCAGTGTGGAACTTCCCCTCAAGCCAGTGTAGACATAACTGATTTTTAGCCAGTGGCCTTTGCCAGAAGAAATTCCTCTCCCAGTCGTCAGATCACTCCCTGAGGTATGTGGTAAAGATAGGGGGCAACTTTTGGAGAAATCACATCTGAAACATGTTTTCTCTGGGCTTCTTCAATTGGAGCTCAGAGTGTCCTCTGGTATGGTATCATCTCCATAATTCCATATGCAGGGAAGGAAGAGGTAGGCCAGCATGCAGGAGCAGGCCTGCCTATAGAAGTGACTGGGTACTTTACTACCTGCCATGAAGCCTCCCCACCTAAAATCTCAAGCCATGCTACAGCTAGTGGAGATGGAACACACTGCATTTGGGAAGTGGAGATACCCAGTCATCTTGTGGATGCAATTTACCTCAAAGTAAAGTACACCAATGTGGAATTGCTCTTATCTTTGGGTTCTCTTGACACTGTATTTTGTGAAGTGTGCACAAATGACCACCAAGAAATACTCAGGTTAGTCAGCACAGGAGGCTTCAGGCACCTTCTATCCCGGGCATCTCCACAGGGAAGAACCCCAGAGCTTCACTTACAGCTTCTTCCTGCTCTTCCCTTTAGTGGTCACTAATGAATACCTTTTTTTAAAAAAAATGTCACATGTCATTTTAATATTTTGCCCTTTTCTGCTAAGGCCCCAATTGTGAAATGGTCAGATGCTTAGAATTTTTTTTAAAGCCTTTGTATATTTTTTTCTAGAGAAGAAAATCCCAAGGATAGTAAATCCCACTAAAGCATCATCACTTTCCAGCTTTAGCTTTCACTGTGGGAATGGATTAGATTGCCTAATTGCTGCCTGAAAGGTTACAATGTGGAGAAGATTCTCATAGGCAGGAGAGGCAATAATTAGGGTGATGCAGATATGTGCCTGAGGAGCAAGCCGAGGGCACCTGGACAAATTTGTGTCTGCAGAAGTCACAGAGATGTGCAGATATCCTGGAAAGGACAAGTAGTGTAGAGGAGGAATGCCTTTTGTGCATTTTGTGTGGCTTCGTCTCAGGAGCAGAAAGACAGGGTGTCCTGGGTTGGAATTTCCCTTTAGGTCTACTTCTGAGCCAGACTGTCAGGCAGGTGTTCTGCCTGTGGCTCCTAGAAGCAGATGTTGGCCATCCTGCTGTAGGCAATGTTACTCCCCCTCTTTAGGTAAGAAGGAAGGGATGCTGCACTTATTTATTAAAATAAGTGGATATTGAGCCCCTTCACATTGAGGCCTGTCATCAAGTAGCACCAAAACTGTGAGTACTATCCTTATGGTCAATGTTCAGTTTTCCACAGTGGGCCCCAAATGCTTGTTCTTCCTGAGGTTACCATTGGTTCACAACTTCCTGTGGCCTCTTCTTGCCCATGTTACAAGTATGATCAGGTGGGGCTGAATGTTTTAGTCAGTGCAAGTCTCCAATTCATAGAAGTTCATGGGTAGCCATCCAGATGTGATGTTCATCCTCACACACTGAATAAGAGTAGCCTACACTTGAATAGTGAGAGCTAAATAAACCTATTTTCTTTGTAAAATATGAAACCCCAGGTATTTCATGAGAGTAACAGAAAATGGATTATATAATTGAACAACTTTAAACACACAAACTGTAGAAGAAATGTATCAATTTGTGGAAAATCATGAATGACCAGAGGACATAAACATTTACACAGTCCAATGACCATTAAGGAAATCAAGTTCCCTAAATTTAAAATATCTAAAAGGTCTTCAGGTATAGATGATGTCACTGGTGACTTCTACCACATATCTCCTTAAAAGGAGATCCAAGAGGTGCAAAGTTTCACATGGTGAGTGACACACAGGAACATCTAGGATTGACACATTCACCCAAAGTTAGGAAGCAGTCACAGAAGGAGCATAACATTGTTTATGACACCATGGTCTTGAAAATGTATCCTCCAGAAATAGGATATAATATTTTTGTTTTAAACTATCATATTTGTGGTACTTTATTATGACTACTTTATTATGACTAATTTTCAGGGGAAATTAACTTGAATAAACAATATCCAAAGCAGTATAGCTCACATTGTTATTTTTTTCCTCTCAATTTAGTGGGGAGATACTGGGAATTGAACTCAGGGGCACTCAATCCCTGAGCCACATCCTCAGCCCTATTTTGTATTTCGAGAGAGAGTGTCTCAGTGAGTTGCTTAGCACCTTGCTTTTGCTGAGACTGGCTTTGAACTCTAGATCATCCTGTCTCAACCTCCTGAGTCCTTGGGATTACAGGTGTGCGCCACCACACCTGGAAGCTCATATTAATTTGATGGTGAAAAGCTGAATCCTTTTCCTCTTAAAGAAGATTGAGAACAAGATGAGAGTGCCTCCTTTCAACATTGTTATCACCAGTTGTGGAGGTTTTAGCCAAAGCATTGAGGCAAGGACAGGAGATGTAAAGCATTCAGAAATCAAAAGAAAGAATGCAACCCTCATCTGCAGATAACATGCTTTTACACAGAGAATTTTTTTAAAAGCTAAGAATTCCTGAATTTATGAAGTTCAACACCATTTCAGGATTCAAGCTAAATATAAAAAATCAATTTTATTTCTATATATTAGAAATGAACTTGTGGAGAATTAAACTAAAAATGCAACATTAACACTCAAACATTGCTGGTGGGACCACAAATTGGTACACCACTTTGGAAAGAAGTATGGAGATTCTTCAGAAAACTTGGTATGGAATCATAATTTAACCCCGCTATTCCACTCCTCAGTTTATAACCCAAAGATTTAAAATCAGCATACTCCAGTGATGCATCCACATCAATGTTTACAGCTGCTCAATTCACAATAGTTATACTATGGAACCAACCTAGGTGACCTTCAATAATGTGGTACACAGTGAAGTATTACTCAGCCATAAAGAATAACTTAATGACATTTGGTAGCAAATGGATGGATCTGGAGACTATATTGCTAAGTGAAGTAAGCCAGTCCCCAAAAAACCAAAGGTCAAATCTTTTCTCCAATATATGGAAGCCCACAATAAGGGTGGATGGAAAAAAAAAAACAGAAGTAGAGTAGATAAGATAATGGGAACTGTAGGGAAAAGAGGACAGGCAACAGAAAGACAGTGGAATGAATCTGACATAATTTTAATATGTACATATATGAAAACAACACAGTGAATCCCAGCATCATGTACATCCATGAGAATGGGACTCTTAAATAGAATAAGATATATTCCATGCTTGTATAATTATATCAAAATGATTCTGCTGTCAAGCATAACTAAAAGAACATATATATATATATATATATATATATATATATATATATATATATATATTTAAAAGAATGTTAAAAGAGGGTCCACATAATGGGATAAGATCTTTGCCAGCTGATCCTCTGACAGGAAATTAATATTTAACACACTATTATCAAATAGGCAATTATGGAACCTGCCCAAGTGCCTATTAACAGATGATAAAGAAAATATGCCACATAAATACAGTTTTTTTTAGTTATACATAACACAATGGAGTTTCACTAAGCCATTAAAAGAATGAAACTATGACACTAGCAAATAGATGGAAGTGGAGAACATCATGCTAAGTGAAATAAGCCATTCGCAGAAAGTTGAAAGTGGAGTGTTTTCTCTTACATATGGAAGCTAGAGAGAAATAAGTAATTTTTAAAAATGGGGGATCCATGAAAATAGAACAGCAGAATAGAGGAAGGGAATAAAGAAGGAGCGAGGAGGATGGGAAAAAAAGAATGTTGGAATGAAATTGACCAAACTATTTTATGTATATATATGAATGTTCACAGTGAATTTCACCTTTAGGTGTGTTTGTATGAATATGCATATATATGTCAAAATGAATTCCAATATTACACAAACTATAATACACTAATAAAGACTTCAAAAGAAAGTAATACCTCCTATTGATTTATCCAAATAATTGTTTTTACTTTTTAACAATGGTATTTAAAATTATATGTGGACAAATGACAATTGTTTACTATTACCTCTTTGCTTTCAAAATGCAATATTATTTTACAGTACCCTACTTTACATGATTTGATCATACAATCCAGAATTCTGATTTGAGATTGCATGATTTTTAAAATTATTTTTTGTTCTTCAAATTTATTTGTTTCCATATTTATATTTTTTTCTTATTCTGTATAATTAAAATTTATTTGCTGAAGAGAAATATGTTTTCTGTGAGATTTTAGTTCTGTTAAATTTTACTTTATACATGTTTAGAGAATAATAGGCTCCATTTACTTTTTGTTGTGATGCAAATATTCTAAAATTAGATAGTATTGAAGGCTTCACAACTTTATAATGATGAGAAATAAAATTAATTGTACACTATAAACAGGTGAAATAAATATTATAAAAATTATATATCACATTAAATACTGATAATCACTTTTGGTAAAAAAAAAAAAAGTCAATTCTTCATACCAATGAAAAGATCAGTTGGTTTTTTAAAAAATAAATTTTGGAACATATTGGTATTTAATGTGATATGTAATTTTTATAATATGTATTTTATTTCTAAGTAGCAATTTTAGAATGTCAAATGTGTGTTTTTTCAGCTCAATGATATAATGATGATAATGATGTAGTGTTGGGATTGAAACTGGATTATCAGGTATGCTAGGCAAGTGCTTTTTTATTTTTTGACAAGTTCTAAATTGACCAGAGTAGCCTCAAATTTGCTATCCTAAAATTTGCTATCAGCCTCTCTAGTAGCTGGATTATAGGCATATACCATCGTATCCCACTTGAAAATAGAGATTTGGATTCAACATTTGATATGTCCTACTCTAGGCAACAGATTGTGCTAGAGCCAAATTAGAAGAAAGGGAATCTATACTCACACTGATGAAGAAGGTCTCCTTGGCCCAAATTTAAAGGAGTTAGACTCTGCAGAATCTTCTTTTACAACAGAAGACTTGAGTTTTGTACTTTCCTATCCAAGAAGATTTTGCACAATTGCACAATAAAATCATGGTTTTAGTAAGAATCTTGCCAAATTGGTTTCACTGGAATCCCCCAATTCTATATCTGATCACCCTTAAAATCTGGTCATATTCCCCATAACCACAAACCCAAGTAACATCCCATCACTGCAGTCTGCCTTTAGCACAAGTCCTCTTAGGTCAGATTCTCAAAACATTACCCTAACTTCTTAGTACTTTTCCATTCACTGGCCCCCAAAACTTGATTGTTGGCTATGAATTTCTTTATTTGTTGATGTTGTATTCAAAACTATTTCTATACTGTCCCTCTATTGCAATCATGACAAACAAAATGTTTTTACCACTTTAAATACTGTTAGCTCTATTTTTTTTGACACATCTAAACTTTAATTTAGAGTCTTAAATTAAGAGTGGGGAAGAGTTTGAAATGTGCTTACTCAGCTTCAGTTATTTTATGATGTCAATAAAACAACCTCAATATTTTAAGGCTTTAAAGCTTTGGTCATGTAACTTGAAGTTTGTGGATTACTTTCTATCTGCTGTACTCAGTTGGGGCTCAACTGAGTTTGTTTGACTTCACTTTGTCACCAAACTGAGGCTTCAGAAATAAGTGTAGTCATGAAAAAAATCATAATTCTTCTGTTATGGTTTTTGGAGAAAAATATTGGAATCTAGATTAAAGGACAAATCTTGCCATGAAAAAAAAATTTAGTGAGAAAGTATCTGTCCTGGGTTGTGGGATTTTATTTCAAAGGGCTGGGAGTGATATTCAAATCCATACAATCAACTGTTTACATTCAAAGAAAATGTAAATAATTATGGAGAAAAGCGGCCTCTCCTACTGTCTCAGGGGAAATGGTAAGTTTTTCTATTTCTATACAAAATGATGGATTTATAATTTGGGATTTCTACTCCTACTTTGGAAGAAACTAACACTATATATTCATCAACCTAACAGGAAGTATAATTAGATTGTGATAAAGTGCTACAGTTATTGCTGTAACAAATAATTTGCTCTTATTCAGAAAAACTTATGGTTTGGATGTGCAGTTGTCCCCAAAAGCTCCTGTTAGTTCAGGTAACCTTTAGTTTAAAGGTTGACTAATTAGATTATTGGAGCTGTAAGATAATCAGTCCATTCTGGTTTGAATGGACTGTGTAGTAATTATAGGCAGGTGGGACAGAACAAGGGTAGGTGGGTCACTAGTGCTTCCTATAGAAGGGTCATTCTTCCCTATGGCCTCTTCCCTCTCCTCCCCACCTCTTCTTCATGACTCTGTCTTCAGAAACCTTCCCCCACTGGGCCCTTCCTCAGTGCTGCCTCAACTTGGGCCCAGAGCAATGGAGTCAGCCATCTATGGACTGAGACTCTGAAACTATGAACCTCAAATAAAATTTTCCTTCTTTGAGTTGTATTTGTCAACTTTTGCTCACAGTCATTCAAAAACTGAGTAAAACAGAAATTATATCAAGAAATGGGGTCATTGCTCTGACTAAACTGACCATGAGGATCAGAAGCCTTTGGAAATGTTCTGCAAACATAATTTGGAAAAGTTTGGAAATGCTTGCTGGAAAAGCTTTAAAATATTGTAAGCAAAGATTAATGGAGGATCCAGGTGAGTTCAGAAAACCAGAATGTCAATAGAAATGCAATTCATGCTCAAGAGGTTCTAGAAGGAAATGAAGATTCTACTGGACATTAGGCTAGAGATCACTTATACTATATTCTGGAAAATGACCACATTTTGCCTATGTTGTGTGACTAAATTTAAAGGTATGGACTAATTAATCTGATTGAGTGTTCTTCCCAATCAGTGGCATGAAAATTTCTAGGAGTTTTTAGCCATGCATTCTGTAAAAATCAAGAGCAGAAAACAAAGGATTTTAAAATTTTGTAGTTTCATTAGAAAAGTGCATGTAAAACCCAGGCTAAAGAAGTAGTACTTGTTAAATAGATTGAAGCCTGTAAAGAGATGCTAAGTACTTTGCAAAGAAAAGATAGGAAAAATTCTTGAGGTCATCTCAAGAATTTGCAAGTCTCACACTAGTAACATTCTCAAGGATCTAGAAGGAAAAATGTCTTTGAGAAGAGATCATGGGAGCAACCTGTCCACAAAGGATAGAACTGGAAAGTTGTTTCATCTTGTGGAGTCACATAGGCCTAGGAGACCCAGGTATTTCACAAGCTGGCAGCAGATTGTGGCATCATCTGCATGGTGCTAGTTCTGCAGGAACACAGAATGTTGAAGTTAAGGGTCATGGAAACTTCCACTGAGATTTTAAAGGAAGATTTGGAAGGCCAGGCAAAGTGTAACATAGACAGTGTTTCTGTGTTCCTGCCCCTGAAAGGGAAATATGTGAAGCTCTGAGGATGAAGCCAAAGCTG
This sequence comes from Spermophilus citellus, assembly GCF_964194105.1. Classification (NCBI taxonomy): domain Eukaryota; kingdom Metazoa; phylum Chordata; class Mammalia; order Rodentia; family Sciuridae; genus Spermophilus; species Spermophilus citellus. The sequence continues at coordinate 64,036,992 of NC_138182.1, read as the reverse complement.
GAATGGAGACTCCAGAAATTAAGAGTGTTTGCTGAGAAAAACTCCTGACTGCTGAGAAGCCAGGTATTTTTTTTAAGTTTATCATTAAATGGTTTCCAGATTTCTTTCTCAGCAGATTTATTGTTGATATATAGGAAAGCTACTAATTTTTATATGTTGATTGTGTATGTTGAAGGCTGTTCTATATTTGTTCTAATACAGTAGCCACTATACACATATAGGTATTGAACAGTTGGAATTTTGCTTGTGAATGCAACATAATAAATTTTAAAGAAAATTAATTTTTTTTGAGTATCAGTACCCATTAAGTTTATCATTGCAAATGATAACCTGGCAAATGCATATTTGCTCTTATGATCCATGCCTTTCCTTACCCTAGAGACAAATACATGGATCTATTCTTCTAAATTCTGGAATTATTAAAGTAAATGTTTGGAGGGACAAAGCAGAGCAAAAACTAGTTTTCCTGTTGATCTTCTACATTCAAAAAAAATTGCACTGTGCACATTTAGATTGTGTTTTATTATTTTTCATGGTATCTGTCAATTCTATAAAGGCATTTCTTCCCAGTGTTTGTCAGATGTTACAAAATCTTAATACCACTACTATTGTTAACTGAGTTGATTTGGTAGGCTTTCAAATTTATTCCATTGGGAAGAGGGGTGGGAATATCTAACAATTCTCTCAAGTTAATGTCACCATACAAACATCTCGACCATAACTTCACAAATTGTTTAGTATGTTGTTATATTTTCTTTGCCAAATATTGCTAAAAGTAAAATTTCTAAGTGCAAATAGAAGATTAAAATGTCTTTAAAAGTAGAAGTGTCTAAACACTAAATGTAGGTTTATATAAATTTGTAGAAGTAACAGAAAAAAGAGCAGATGGTATGGTAGCAATAAAGAAACCACTTGTCTCATAAGAAGACAACTTTTGCTAAGTATCACAAAGTAATGAAACCACAAAGTTTTTGTAATGACATTTATCCATCTCAGGAGAACATATCTTTAATTAAAGCTCAGATTCCATATAGTAATTATATTTTACATGTTAAGCTGATTTTTATTTTCTCTCTCTCAAGTGGGATTTGATGTGAGTATGCATGTGATACATGTTAGTGATATGCCCTTTTAATGACCAGCACAGATAAATATATATATATATATATATATATATATATATATATATATATATATATATTTTCACTCTCCTCAGTGCTTGTATTCTAATGATTTTCATTCTCAAGTTTATCTAATATATATATATATATATATATATATATATATATATATATATATATAATGCAATCAGACAGGATCGTGAGCCTGCAAAATACTAATACTTACTAGTTTTACCCCTTAGCACGATAATACGTTATTTCAAAGCATCTTTCAGTGCTGCAGGATGAGTCAAGTAATAATGAGATCCAGATTTTGTTTTTGTTTTTTGTTTTCCAGTTTAGATATCTAGTAATTTTCCTTTTGGGTCTAAAAATCAAACATTCTTTATTACTGCCATTTACTACGTGACAAGCAACCTTCTCAACAGTATTACCAAGAGAAAATCCTCATGTTGTCCTATTTAGTTAAAATTTGCACCTTTAAGAAGTTTCAAGAAAGCCCTTCAGAGACCCATTTTTGTTTATAATAGGCACTAAACTCTCTTTAGCTCAGAGATTTCTAAAAATTTATTTTTCTTTTAAGTCATTATGACCCATACCTTTTAGAGCTACTGAAATTCTTTCTGCACTTGTGGAAATTTCAGAGGATCTTGAATTCTCCCATATGACCACAGCTTTTTGGCTACTTTGTATGTGGTTTCAAAAATAAAGGGTTGCTAAAAATATTTGATCTGCTATGCAAAGGTCAGACCTTACTTTAACCAGAAGAAAGTGTAATAGCATCCTCGATTTCCTGAGGAAAAATAACTGTCAACCTTTTGTGTACCAGGAAACAAAATCTATAATTTAAGAAAGATGTGAAGTAGCTTTATTTTAAGAAAAGCAAGTAGGTTTCCTAGTACCAAAAAACTCTACAGAGATTTTCAATATGAAGTAATCCCAGAAGGAAGCAAGTATCAAAAATAATAAATGAAGAACCTATGAATAAATTTCTTTTCAAAAGCCTATAAAAATAATAATATCTTACTTAAGACTTTAAAATAGTACTTAAAATTAATAGCACATTAATAAGAAGGAACAGGTCAGGATTTATTATTCATTTTAACCATTTTCTATATTTCTCTAATAAATGTTGGCAAATATGGCCTAACATCTGTTTTTGTGTGACCCAGGAACTAAACATGGTTTTATGATTTTACATGGTTAAACAGCAATCAAAACAAGAAAGCATTTCATAACTATGCTAACCAGCTTTCTGCCACTGTAACAAATACTTGAGATAACCAACTTATAGAAAGGGAAGATTTACTTTGACTCAGAGATTTGGAGGTTCAAGGACATGAACAATAATTGGTCCTGTTGCTTTAAAATGATAACAATAATGGCAAAATGTATAAATTACTCAGCATGTATTAGATGTAATTCTAGATAAACATTATTTATGTATAAATTTACATTTTACATCAGTGTGTTGGAAACAACCCATTTAAAAATAGTTATCAGATGATTGATGTTTCAAATATTAAAAATGCAAAACATTATATCCTTAAATATGCCTCTGAAATATCCATTTAGAAACTTGTATCTGCTAAAGATAATCATAATATTTTTTTTAAAATAAATAGCATCAGTGATGAAACCACTGAAACAGAAATTAAGAAAATTACCTCATTCACAATAGCCTCAAAAAGAGATAAAATACTGTAAAATTAATCTAATAAAAGAGGTGAAAGAACTCTACAGTGAAAACTATAGAACACTAAAGAAATCAATTGAAGAAGACCTTAGAAGATGAAGAGATCTCCCATGTTCTTGTATAAGCAGAATCAATGTTAAATGGCCATATTACCAGAAGCGTTATTCAGATTTAATGCAATTCCCATTAAAATACCAATGAAATTCTTCACATAAATAGAAAAAGAAATCATGAAATTTATTTGGAAAAATAAGTGATCCAGAATAGACAAGGCAATTCTCAGCAAGAACAGTGAATCAAGAGGCATCACAATACCAGACCTCAAACTATACTACAGAGCCACAGTAACAAAAACAGCATGGAACTGAAACCAAAATGAAATTAAACACTCACCCTGCACAAAACTCAACTCAAAGTATATCAAGAACTTAGTCACTACAGAAGAGACCCTGTGCCTAATAAAAGAAAAAGTAGACCCAAATATTCACAATTTTAGCCTAGGAACTGACTTCCTTAACAAGACCCCTAAAGCATAAGAAGTAAAATCATGAATCAATAAATGAGTTAGATTCAAACTGAAATCATTTTTCACAACTAAAGCAACAAGCAACGTGAAGAGAGAGCTTACAGTATTGGAGAAAATCTTTACCACATACACCTCAGATAGAGCATTAATCTCTAAGATATATAAGGAACACAAAACTTAATACCAAAATAAACAAACAAACAAATAAATAAATAGCCCAATCAATAAATGGGCTAAGGAACTGGGCAGATATTTCACAGAATAAGAAATATAACCAATCAACAAATATATGAAAAAATGTTCCACATCTCTGGTAATTAGAGAAATGCAAATCAAAATTGCTCTAAGGTTTCATCTCACCCCAGTCAGAATTACAATGATCAAGAATGCAAACAACATTAAATGTTGGTGATGATATGGGAAAAATGGTACACTTTTCCATTGCTCGTGGGACTGCAAATTGGAGCAATCATTACATTAAGCTGTATGGTGATTATTCAGAAAACTTGGAATGAAACCACCATTTGACCCAGCAATCCCATTCCTTGGTTTTATCCAAAAGACTTAAAATCAGCACACTGCAGTGATGCAGCCACACCAATGTTTACAGCAGCTCAACTTCAACTCACAATAGCTAAACTAGAGAACCAACATAGGTATCCTTCAACAGATGAATGAATAAAGAAACTGTGGTAAATATATGGAATGGAATATTACTCAGCCTTAAAAAGAATGAAATTATGACATTTGCTAGTAAATAGAAAGAGCTGGAGAATATCATGCTAAGTGAAATCAACCAATCCCATAAAATCAAAAGCCAAATGTTTTCTCTGATATGTGGATTGTAATTCACAATAAGGTGGGGGGGGCTGCTAGGGAAGAATAGAGGTACTTTGGTTTAGACAGAGAGTGAAGGGAAGGGAGGTGTATGGGGATAGGAACAATAGTAGAATGAGTCAGACATTATTTTCCTATATATATATAGGATAAAAAAATAATAATAAAAATTAGAGCAAATAACTGAAATTTTAATCATATATATATGATTACATAACTGATATGACTTTTTAGATACCTCATGAAAGGCATGATGCAAAAATAATAATTTTAAAGCTAGACTTCATTAAAAATCACAAACTCTCACTCTTTGAAAAACATGCATAAAAAGCTAAAAACTGTGAAAAATTTTTGCAGCAGATACTCAAAAGGTACAAAGAACTCCTAAAACTCAACAATAAAAAGAAAATAACATCCAAATACATATGTATAAAAACATCCAAATACAAATGTATAAAAAATGATACACCCAAATACAAAATAAATGACCTAAATATATGACTTACCCAGATCACAAAAGTTTACTAAAAATTATTAGAAACATTAATAAATTGAAACTGAGGAGATATCTGAATGAACACTTTAGTAAATAAGATATGCAGAGGTAATAAGCATGTGAAATGTCTAATATCTACTCTGCCACTAAAGAACTGAAAATTATTATATATATAGCATTGTACACGTAATAGAGTGACTAACTTCCAAAACACTGACAACATCAAACTTTGGTAAGGATGTGAAACAACAGAAACTTCAACATATGCTGGTGAGAATGCAAAATGTGTCACTTTACAGCACCTTTTGGCAATTTCTTTAGAAACAAAGCGTACCTTTGCATATGCTCCAACAGTTGTGCTTTTTGAAATTTTCTCAAATAAGTTTAAATCCTGTGTCCATGTTAATATTTTCACCCAAATGAACATTACAGCTTTTCGGGAACATACATAATTGCCAAAATGTGGAAGCAATAAAGATGTCCTTTAAGAAGCAGAGCTTAGAGGGAAATTCATCATAATAAATGCATATTATACAAAGATAAATTTGAAATCAATAACCTTAGGAAACTATAGAAAGAAGAGCAACTCAATCCTGAAATAAGAAAAAAAATAATAATAAAAATTAGAGCAAATAACTGAAATTTTAAACAGCAAACACAATGGAGAAAATCAACAAAAGCAAAAGTTGGTTCTTCATTAAAAATCCATTAAATTGATAATGTTTTAGTGAGGCTAATCAAGAAAATAGGGAGAAGACATAAACTTCCAGAAATGTTGAAGGATTTATCACTGCTGATACCACCTACTTTAAAAGGATAATATTATAAGTACACTATAAGATATGCAGAAGGCAATAAGTACACTATTAAATTACCTATGCCCATAAGATGTTGTGTATGAAACATATCAATTTCTTCTTTCCTTTTTTCTTTATAAAGAAAGGTACATAATCTTTTTGAAATTCTAATTTATTACAAATTTACCCTTTCATGGGATCCTTGCCTCTTAAAGATAATTTAAAAACAACCAACAATTCAGGTGTTATGAATGCAGATGCCCAAAACTCTACAAAATATTAATATTGAATTTAACAATTTATAGGAAGATATATATTCCCAGACCAAGTGGAATTGATTTTAGGTAATTAATGCTGGTTCAAAATGTGTCCATGTAAACCATCACACAATTGAGCCAAAGAAGATACTCTTAACAACCAAACTGATTAATGTAGAAATCATTTGACAAAATCCAACACCCATTTTCATCATGGTTAAAAGATGAAAACATGAAGAACTAGGAATAGAGTCCAATTTCTTCAAGTTGAAAATTGTGCATCTAAAAAGTTCCATAGTTTATATCATACTAAACAGTAAGAAATTAGATGCATTTATCTAAAAGCAAGAAAAAGTAAAATTGTCTTTTCCTACAACTCCTATTTATTGTCACACTGGGAGTCATGGCTAGTGAAATAAGAGTGAATGGAAATAAAAATGGGCACAGATTGAAAAGGAAGAAACGAAAGTGTCTATTTACAGATAGCATGTTTTCTCTATGCAGAAAATATTAAGCCATCAGCAAAAAGTTTAAGAAATAGTAGCTACTCAAGTAAAGTGGCCAAAAGAAGATCAATAAATAAAATAAGTTCAATTATTTCCTATATACCAATAATAAATCATTCAACTTCAAATTCTAAAAATACCATTTACAATTACACAAAAATTAAATGGTCAAGTACAAATCTAATAATATATATAAAGGATCTATATGTGAAAAACTATTAAAAACTGATTAAATAAATCCAAGTTCTTTATAAATGAAGATGTATCCATCTTCATGGATTGCAAACCATGATGGCTAAGATGCTAGTAAGATATTATTTCTTCCCCATCCTAATATAGTTTTAGTTTAATATCCTTCAAAATTACAGGGAGCTATTCTGTGGGAAATTATATGATTTTAAGTTCATATGAACTTGAAAAAGACCTAAAATAGCCAACAAAATGTTAAAGAATATGAAGTTTGCAGAATTCTCACATTCATATTTCAATGCTACTGATCCAGACAGTGTATTGTTATTGGTCAAAAAATACACATATTGGTGGTGTAGAAACTCAGAATTATAGTGAGCTGATCTTTGACAAAGGAACAAAGACATTTATTTTCCATGGTGAAAGGATACTAATTTCAACAAATAGTGCAGGAAAAATTATACATCCAAATACAAAATAAATGACCTAAATATATGACTTATCCAGATCACAGAAGTTTACTAAAAATGGTCAGAAATGTTAATCAAAGTGAAACTATAAAACTTCTAGAAGAGGGGGCTGGGGTTGTAGCTCAGTGGTAGAGCACTAGCTTAACAGTGTGAGGCCCTGGGTTCAATCCTTAGCACCACATAAAAATAAATAAAATAAAGAAATTGTGTCCAACTACACCTAAAAATAATAATAAATTAAAAAAAAATCTTCTAGAAGAAATTTTATGTGACCTGATGTTGAATATTAGATATAACACTAAAATCATAATACCCATGAGAAAAAAGATAATCTATACTTTATTAAAATTAAATATTTCTGCTCTACAAAATACACTGTAAGAATAAAAATGCAATGTATACATTTAGTGAAAATACTTGCAAAATATACATCTAGTAGAGGAGTTGTATCAAAAATATAAAAATAACCCTTAAAACACAACATATAATAAAAAATAAACAGCAAATATTCTACAGAGATGCCACACTAAAGAACATACAGAGATAGCAAATATACATATGAAAATATTACCAAAATCATCTTGACACTAGAGAATACAAATTACAGTAAAAATAAGGTGCTACTTTATATCTATTAGAATGACGAAATTGAAAGTAACTGGGAAAGATGAAGAGCAATAACATTTCTCATTCATGGCTACTGAAAAAAATAAAGTGTTACAGTCACTCTGGAAGAGAGCTTAGAAGTTTTGGGATGAAAGATACTAACTATGAATCCTTATAGTATTAGCAAATAAGAAAGTGCTCAAAAAAATCTCATAATGATAAGAGTATGTTAAGATGATTCAGGAGGCAACAGAATAAACTCCCAGCATCCCAAGCTGGAGCAATTTAACCAACAAATTAATGAAAGTAATTTTGTATTGTAACCAGTCTATTATATATCCATGAGACAGTATTTATAAATGAAAGTTTAGATAAAGAAGGAAATAGAGGAGAATAAATATTTTTTGTGTGCAGAAGTATGCAAAATGATTGATGTTGATACTCTTTCTTCTATTAGGCTGAGTGTAATTCTTCACTCCTTAAGTGTGGATTATGCCCAAATAGTACACTATGGAAAACTGAAGGGTGAATTTTTGTTTTCAGAAAACCTTTTTCAAGTTTTTTTTTTTTATTTACAGTGCCAACTTTTAAAAGCTCACTAAATTTAACTAAACAATAAACTAGGCAGAAATTGCTTTACAAAATAAGTGAAAGTCCAAAATGCCACTTTCTACAGAGAACCCACAGTTCCGTTTTATTCAGTGTAAAGAAATAAAGAAATTTTGTCTCATACTATAAGAAATTCAGCCATGGTTTGTAGTCTGTATTCAAACTATACATGCAATAAGGAGAATATTATGCTAATACAATTGATTTGTTGCTGCATTTGTTTACTATTTGTCTAATATTAACAATTATAAACAGAGCAGGTCAACTAGTATTTGGAACAGTCCTTACAATGTTTCAGTGTCAGGTACAACTTTTCACTTCTTTTCACACCTCTGGTTCTCTTTGGATACCTGGGCTTCCTCCTCTTCAGTAGTCATTTTTTTATATTAAAGGTTTTTTGAACCCCCTCAGGAGTTTCCCCCTTGATTATATTGGCAATAGTCTTGCATGTAACATAAAGCAAAGCTTTGACATCTACTTTTAGGAATACTTGGTCCCAAAGTGGCATAGCATCTATTCACTTGTTTTTGTTCTCATCATCCTCAGGAGGAGGAGGGTTGTCCTTGTGGTGTGTGCACCACTGAATGATCTTTTTGAATATTGCTGCATTAACATTTGGTAGAGGAACTGGGTCATTGTCTCCTTCATCATCCATTTCCAGATTTTCCAACACAGTCTTGATTGTTACAGATTGTTTGGCAATTTCTACATCAACTTCAAATATCTTCCCTTCAGAAGAACTCTGCAACTTAACTGAAGCAAGCCATGGTGTTTGGTGTCAAGAAGAAGGCAGGGAGGAGGGAGGCATTCACACAAGGAAGGAAAAAGGTGAAGGACAAGTCCAATGGCAAGTAACATTTTAGTAGATAAATTTGATTAATACTTCCTCAGCTGGTGATCAAGGTTAACGTCAATAGTTATGTTGATGCTGTATACACATAATCTTCCTCTCCCAAACCCATTACCATGGCCCAAGAGTGAGAGAAATATTAGAAAAATTGTAATAGAGAACATACCAGACTAGTATTCCTCAAAATTATCAAGGTTGTCAAAGATACGGATTCTGGCAAACTGTCACTGCCTACTTAACCTAAGGATATATAATGAAAAAATGTAATGTGGAATACTGAAGGGAATCCTAGAGTATAAGATATTCATAGGTAAAACCTAAGGAGATCTTAATAAATTGTGGACTTCAGTTGATAATTGTGTATGTCAATAATTGTTTGTATTAATTTTGACAAAGGTGCCATGATAGAAAATTTAAATAAAAGGGAACTTGATATATAAAGTCTATCTTTATGATGTTTTTATAAATGAAAAAGCTTTAAAAACAAAAACATTTATAAAAAATAACTAAATCACCACTCAAAATAAAAAAATATTTTACATATATAATGCAAAATGCTATTGAATATGTTTTACAATGTTTCTGGTTATTTAAAAATAATATAACGTAATTCATAGTTCATTATCAATACATTGAGAATTCAATACTAAGGTGTTTTGGCAAATATGAGGTAAATTTTTCTGGTGATTACAAATTTTTTAATTAATATTAATAATCCATCTTTATGTAAATGTAATATTAAGTTGACAATTAAATGTGTATGATTGATGTCTATCTGAAATTACTCTTGAGTTTTAAATTATGGATTTCACACCTGATGTATTCCAGTGTGTGTTGATAACAAATGGAAAACACTTCTGCAGCATGGCCAGCTAAATGATCTCTATTAACTTAATGGTAAACATTCCTTCATGCTGTGTTTGCACAAAACACAGAATACTTTACAGATCAGGTGTATGAGAAATACATTTAATTGGATATTAGTGAGACTGACATGCACAAGAAAAACATATCATTAACTGAGAAGATAATTTGAAGGTTACCTCTGTCGTAGAAGGAGTTTGTGTAAATTAATAATGCTCTTTTGTGTTTATGTGATGCTCAGGAGTTTCATGCTTAAATTTAACAAAATAATAACACGAACAAATTATTAACAGTTATTTAGGCCAGATGTAAATGTGTACATCAATAGACGTATCTTATTTCAGTCACTCCCTTTAAACACCTGAACTGCTCATTATTATAACTTAAGAGTAAATATAAAATTAGTCATTTTAATACCCAAGTATATAAATTAATTATAAAATGAATCATTATCATAATTTTAGGGGCTCATTAGGAAGAAGAGGTAATGTGTATTTCTTTAATAAGGACACTGAAAAAATAAGACAAAGTTCTAAATACAATATATAGGCAGGGGGAAAAGAAAAACAGGTGTGTATGTAGTGGTATGTCACATTTTATAGCTTGGCCCATATTCCAAGGGTTTGGAAAGGCTGCTCTTAATAATAAAATTAGAATTTAGTTCAAATACATCTTAAGGTCTGGGTTTTGTTCAATTTTCTGTGAGTGTTGGTAGGAGAAAGGGCAGTAGCAGAATCTAGACAGCTTTTCTTGAGCTCCAAATTCTTTTATTTTTGCTTTAGAAATAACTCTTAACTTTGTCTACTCTTTCTTATCTCACAGTCCTAGTGAAAAATGGAAAAAAAAAACTGGTTAAATCATATTAGGAGATTTAGTAATATCAGAAAATGGCTTGAAAGTCTACCTGAGTCACTTTGAATATGTGTTAACATCAGATTTCTGGGAATGACTCCATATTTCCTTAATAAGAAACTATAAGGGACAGTCTAGGAATACCTATATTTTCTTTTTCTATATTGATCTATATTTCCACATCAAATTCTAGATTATGCACCATATCTAAAAATGTATATTTCTATGAATCTCGTGGAACTAAAGCTATTTCAAAAATCAAACATTAATTAATATGCCCACAGTATATTCTACCCAAAATAACCCAGTGTTCTAGACAGTGTGTTTCTAGCATCAGCTGGCTTATCTGCGAAAATCTTATTCTTATGGTACACCCACAATAACATTTTTCTTAAGTTACAAGAGTTTTCCTGGGTTATAGAATTAATGTTTAGAAATTAATAATGTACCACAGAAAGCATTCTCTATATCTTCCTTTTCTTCCCTTTTCTCAGATTTAAGAAACAAATAAGATAAGCTTTATATTTTTTCATAAATTCTGTGTATTGAAGTCTATCTTGCAATTACACAATTGATTCACTCTAGGTATACAGTTTTATGTTGAAAATGCATTTGGTTTTGCAATCAACACCATGACCAAGATAATCAGTATTGTCATTGCCCATCAAAAGTTTCCTAATGCCATTTCCAATCTTACATTTAAATCAGAAATTAGCACTTATATTATCCATATCTAAAGAAATCCAGTTGAATGATTATCCTCCTCTGTCTCCTCTTTGAGTATGGAAAATAAATTTTTTGTTGAAGTTTTAGAAGTCAGTTTTGATGACCCTCATTGTCTCCTTGTCTCTAGAGTAGCTCAGAGACCCTGTTATGCAGTCTATAGCATTATAAAGCACTTCCCTTGAAAAATTATTGGGTCTTCATAAAATGTCCTTGTTTTCAACTATAGTTAAGAAGTACCCTGTTCTCACTAGGAGCAGTATACATGGATATGAGAACATTGTGAATAACCCTATCCTGATAAATGTTTAACTGACTCTCTGAATTAAAAAAAAAAGTTATAATTTTAAGTGTTTTACAATTTTCAGGATGTGTATATTTCCACTGTGACTAAATTCAAGCTAACTACAGGAAGCATTGAATGTGGATTTTGAAAGAGATTGCTAACAACAAGCCCTCAAATGCTCATATGAGCCAACTCCACCAACACATCACTACCATCACTCAAGGAGAAATAGTGTTTTTTTTTCCCTGACTTCATAAATTTAAAAAGAGCATTAAAATAGAAAAAAAGAATAGTGTTGACAATTGGGATTACTTGTGTCCATAGAGCTTAACCTCTGGGAAAGTGAATAGTCACTGTTATAACCATTGGGAAAGGGAATTGAGACTGTTATAACCATTTGTTTCTCTTTTATTTATCTTTCCTTTCAAACACACAACATGAAAGCTATAAACAATAAAGAACTTACTGCTCCATCAGGGAAATTCTACAAATCAATTGTCCAGGAAAATAAATTGTCCCTCTTGTCAATACCTCCCCAATCAGGACAATATATAGCTCATCTGGGTATAGAGCTCACTTATTAAACAACAGTTTATGTATCATAACTCACAAGAATCACACCTTTCAGAATTCAGTAATCAGTAGTTATTATGTCACAGTCTACTCAAGCCTAATCACTTCCTGCACCTTTAAGACCTGTATTAAATCATTTGGGTCCAGAAACCAAAATCTTACAAACAAGTTTCCTTTTCCGAAACCCTTTGTAAAACTCCTGAGACTGTCATACTGGTGTTCACTCTTGCAGCAAGCAGTTTGCATAATGAATTTATCTTTGCTTAATCAAAACCTTTCTCCTTGGATATTTTTCATTGAATTGTTCTTAGTTTTCTTGGGCACTGAAGTATGGCAAATATACAGTGGTGCAGCTCTTGTGCTTTCCTATGCTTACAGCACACAGAGCCCTGTGGAGAAGGAGCCTTGACTACAGAGTGTTTCCTTGCCCTTCTGATGCTCCTCTCTTTGCTGTCATTTGTGAGAAAACTGAGCACTGACACTTGCTTGAGCTTTGGGAAGCCATAAAGATGAGGCACAATTAATTACATATGGTGATTATTTCTGGATTCAGAAATTCACTCTTACTGCCCAAATTGCTTCTAGACTAGAGCTGTGCCATTAATGTGATCATAATCGCTTCTCGAAGGCTATATCCTTTCTGAAAAATGATGAAACACATCTTACAGTATTGATCTGGACAGCAATTATTGCATTTAGGATATACTTCCTTTAGAGCTATCCAACCACCATTGACATAAGGTCAGAAACCAGGGTTCCTATCTCCTGCAGAACTCATTTTTTCTCAAATTCTTTAAACTATTCTTGGGCAGGACAACTTCAACCTGCAGGACACATGTAATTTTAAAAGGAAGGGTTCATATTAATTTTCGTCTCATAAAGACAGTTCTGCTTTTATGTAAGTAAATAGATTAAAATAGATAAGTAAATTTTAAAAAGGGTCACATGTAACTTCACATTTATGCTTGTATGTATGTCTTTGTGTGTGTGTGTGTGTGTGTGTGTGTGTGTGTGTGTATTTGCATATGTGTATAGGTTGGTCAAACAGAGAACTAGAGAATTCGGGTTTCTATGCTTCAATGGAAGGGGAAAATGACGATTAACCATCAAACTACAGTTAATGATATAGAAACTACAGATAAAGGCTTAAAAGTGAAGCATATTTCATTTTCTCTCAGGTAGCATTTCACTTTTCTGTAAGACTACTGAAAGTAAGCTTTCAACAGAGCATGCTTAAAATAAACAACATAGAAAGGGAAGGCTTTTTGAGCAGGCATAAACTAGGGAAATATGGCTTTTCTCACTCATAAAACTATTGAATAGACAAGGCCCTTTCTCAGATCTTTACTTCTGAGGAATGTATGATACCATTTGGCTTTGGCATCACAAAACGGTGACAATGCTTTTTTGGAAGAAAAGTTATAGCCATGTGTTGTAACTCTTCATAGTTATGGATAATTAGAAAATAAATTTATTAATACATCATTTGTTTCTATTCCTCAGTGAAAAATTATATCTTATTTCCCATGTGACTTTAATCCCTTACAATTTTACACTTCTATTTAGTTTGACCATTTCTCTAAGTAGTTAGTTCTGCAAATGTGCCATGTTCAGGAATTCTCAAAATTTTTATTTTATTAATAGTTTATTGTTTATTTTCTTACTAACATTATTGACCTAGCAAAATAAACAAAACATTTTGAACATTTGAGACAAGAATTCCTGAGAGCAGGTTAAGAAACAACGAATGGAGCATGATGACAGTGCAAACCATTTCATTTTGCATATACATAGCTTCTGCCTAAATTCATGGAATTCTTGAGGGGGTAATTTCTCTAATACCTATAAGCAAAATGTGCTTCAACACTTATTTAATTCACTCCTGAAGGTGTTGTAAACTAATATTGTTGATTCTGTTAAGATCTAATTATTTTTCCCTTGATAAAAATACTGTTTCCTCATGAAAAGGAGAATGAATGAAAACTAGCAGTCACTGAATTTCTAGGGACTATTAACCTCATTTACTCTTCACAGTATTTGGTTATGAAAAAGAAATGGAACACAACAAAGATAAAGTTACTGTGTTCTCTTTAATATTTGATACTCTATGAATCCATATATCCCAGATTAATTTGCAAGTATAACAAGCCAGAAATCTCAATGACCTCATAGGACATAGCTTTATGTTTTTCCCACAGTTTATATCCATTTCTGTTCCAAGTATGTGTGATGGGGAAGGAAAACTCAGGGAATGCATTTTTTATTGCTCTTATGAGTGGTCCTAGGTGATCTAGCTGTCATAAAGAACACTGCCTGGCAGTAGAGAGTGCCAAAAAAGAGAAACGAAAAGTCACACACCAGAATGTGAAGGCTTCCACGCAGTGACCAGTACCCTTCATTTCACTTGATACACAAGTCAAAAGTTATCCTTGCCTTCATAGAGACAAGTTTGCCTCTACCACTAATATCATGGAGAGGGGGGGGGGAATGTCAAAGAGGAGAGGAATAGAAGAATATATTTTAATAGGCCTAGTGAGATTAATAGGATGAGATCCATAGGATGAGATCTTTTGTTTTGTATGAAAACAAGAATGTGGGCTTTAAAATATTGAGGGCATTTTCACTTGAACTTGTATAAAGATTTTATAATCCTAGTGAATCTCCATTGATGCAATTTCCACCTTCCTAAGAAGTGATATAATCAATATGAATCTACTGAACAATCTTAGAAATCAACAGATAAGGAATACTTATCTGTTGATAAGTATGAGCTAAATAATTCTAAGAACCTTCAGGAATCAATAAAATAGTTAATGTTTCTTGAAATACAAGAAGGCAATGATGAAAGAGTGAGAAAAAGTCCAGCAGGGGGAATCACAAACTCAGTCACTCGTTCTTAATTGTACTGTGTTTGTGCAAAAACCAAGATCCAACTGCTGCCATATTACAACTATCAATTAGACTGGACTAAGAGATTTGTCTGTTACTTTATCTTTTCCTACTCCACAGTACAATGTCACACACAGCAATGACACATTCTACAGCCTCAATTACGTTTGGTCATTAGGAGTATTCCTACTCTGTTTTATACACATTTAGCCCCCCCCCCCACACACACACCACATAATTCAGATTAAATAACATTTAGTTTGAAAATATTCAATCAACTATTGCATATAATATAGACATTAGGCACTGGGTAACAGAAAGAAAGAATGATGTGTTAATGAAAGATGATGTATTCATGATCTCTGGCCTGGAGAAACTTGCTACGAGGGGTGAAAGAGAAATAAATTATGGCACCATATGTTTAGCTCTATAACAACAGCTCAAACTTTTACCAAGGGGACAAAAACCAATTAACTCTGCTTGAAGGTCTTCAAGGACTTTTCCATAAAACTGATTATATACTTGGATTAAAAGTTTTCCAAGTGCAAAAGGTGGAGAAGGTCTTTAATAGAAAGAAACCAGTAAATACAAAAACACCTTGTAAAAAAGTACTGGGGTTACAGACCAGAGAGTAATGAGTGGATTGCAAGGAGGAATTAAAAGAGCTTTTATTGTTACTTCTGTAGGTACTCTAGTAGCTTTAATTAAAGGATCTAGATGATCGGATTTGTTTCAAAGTAAAATAATTGTTTTAACACTAGCCTTTCCCTCTTATTTAATTATACCAGTGACTCAATGCTATCTCTTATATAGGAACTTCATTTATCTCCTAGGACCCATTTCATACTACTAATCCCTCAAGGTATTACCTTGGCACAGGTATGTATTTTTTTCTTGGTCTCCTGTTTAACATGTTTTTACAGGCAATCTCCTTCTCTTTTCCCTAGACCCACCTGTTCTCTATTCAGTTTCAATATATCATTCCTCATTTCATTTAATTTCCCTTTCCTTTCCATTCTTTTGTTTGAGTGACAGCTTTGGGACCACATGTGTTTTGCTTTTCCTTGATGAAAGCCACCCTTGTGGGTTATGGTGTCTAGATCTTTTCTCGATAAAATTATTGTGTTGGAAGTGAGGCAAATAACATTATTGTTCCTGGATTCTGGAAACCACCAAGGTCTGTTTTAAAACACCACACCTCATTTGATTGGTTACCTCTCTAATAATCAAGTGTTCATTATTTTTACTTCAGTGAAAATTCCCTACCCATCTATTCCACCTCCATCAGCACTTATGTGTCAAATAGGATACATACATACAATATATAACAGAAATAGTCATAAAAGTTGACCAAAGAGTTCTCAGAGAATCCTGTACTATAACATAGAATCCTATCATTTAATATTCCTCTACTGCAGTACACTTTCATTTTTACAAGCACTATAAATTATTATGTAATTGATTACTCAGCACTAAAAACACACTAACAAAATATTTAAAAATTTCCCTCTTAAACATGCCCCTACTAGTATTAGAATTTAGAGTGTTCAGTAGTCCTTTATCCCACAAACAAGCACTGCATGTTTTTACTCATATGTGAAATCTTAAAAAAAAGTTGGGGGGAGATTTCATAGAAATTGAGAATAGAATAGTATTTACTTGCTGCAGTCTGGCTGGGCACAATTCACAAGCCACTTATCAAGCAGAAACGAACACACACACCGCACCACACGAGCTCCTCAGGAATTCCCTCAGAGCCCAACTGCCACCACCGGCTTCCCACAAGCCTCTCAACCCCCCCCCCCACTCCTCCTGCTCTTGAGGCCCATTGGCTGGGTCACCTGGGCAGAGCCAAAAAAAGTCCCCCAATGAGCAGCTCCGTGATCTGAAAGGGAGGGGAAACAGCCCAATGAACATCACCACAGAGGAGCCAATCAGTTGGCAGCTGGAAGTTTGCTGGGGCCCCTTCGGCTGTGGCTCTCAACAGTTACTGGGGGCTGAAGTCAATCAAAAAATGACTTGAGATGCTATAGTGTTTGTCCTTGAATCTCCATGTGCTTGAGAAAAATGATCTTCTTCAACATTAATAAATATCTATTCTTTTAAATGCACATGAAGAATACTGTTATATTTGGTTTGAGAGGCAACAATACTACTTCTCATCTTATTCACAACCAGATGGAACATTAAATACTTCACCTAGGAAATGCTATTAGATGCAGGTTTACATTTTATTTGCTAACCCAGTTTGTCTCTATTCCTCAGTGATCTCCTTTGTTCATGACTTATTTAGACTTGAAAATGATATGGAGTTTTCCAACAACCTCCCCTGAGGTGATTAACCCTTCACATGAATGGATCAAATACTGTGTAGTATGTTTAGATAGAATTAATCCTCAACTTCAAATGATCATTACAGAGACTTCATTTCTCTCTTATAAAATAATTTCTTCAGAGACCCTCTCTACCACTGCTCTGGATGCATCATGGAAGTACACATACTGAATATAGTTGCTCCCAGTAAAGGCTCATCTACTCACAGCCACTTTCTGGGTCATCTCAAGATAAAATTGATTGAAGGCTACTTTACAAATTTGGAATTTTGCCTTGTTTATTACTGGACATGATGTTTCTTTCTTTCTCCTAACAGCAACTTATACTGTCCCAGCTAATATACCTCCAGGTAATCTTCTCAAAGGGGATCTGAGAGATTCAAACATAAGTCTCCTATGACAATCTCTTTTCTCTTGTTGGATTGATGTGGTCCTAGATCCTAAGTATGATTACCATTTATTGGGGTATCTCGAGCTCTCATTCTCCCTACAATTGCTCACAAAGCCTGAAGTGAAGATTAATGCTATAATCATCTGTATAATAATAGTCTATCAATTTAAAAACTGTTCCATCTTTCTTTTTTTTAAAAGAGAGAGAGAGAGAGAGAGAGAGAGAGAATTTTTAATTTATTTTTTAGATTTTTTTTTTTTTATTTTGGTGGACACAACATCTTTTATTTTGTATGTGGTGCTGAGGATTGAATCCGGGCCTAACGCATGCCAGGCGAGTGCGCTACCGCTTGAGCCACATCCCCAGCACTGTTCCCACCTTTCCTGCAACTAGTCATTTCAAACTGAAAGTTTGGGTATATATAAGAGATCATCAAATATTAAGTTACAGCTATTGGAATGGAATGCATTGATTTTGTGCCAATTAATAAAATATATTCCAAATTCCCATATCCTCCTGTCTATGATATATGTATATGTAGAGAGATATAGATATAATATCATATATCATTATGTTAAGAGAAATAGGCCAAACACAGATGAACAAGCACTGCATGTTTTTACTCATATGTGAAATCTTAAAAAAAGTTGGGGGGAGATTTCATAGAAATTGAGAATAGAATAGTAGTTACTGGGGGCTGAGAAGAATAGAGTGAAGTGAAATATAGGGAAATATTAACCAATATATTCTAAGTTACAATTAGAGAGGAGTAAGAAATTCTGGCATGCTACTACATAGTAGGGTGACTATAGATGATGATGATGTAAATGTATACCAAACAGCTAGAAAAAAGGATTTTGAATGCTTAGCCAGAAAGAAATGTTAGCGAAATAAGCATGTTTAACCTGCTTTAAACCTTACAAAATATATACATGTATGAAAATAAAAGAAGTTTCCATATATATAATTTTTATTTTTATGCATAAATTTAATTTAAAAATATCCCAGATCCTGTGAAGGAAATATTTTAGATCCTTAGACCCTAGGATTTCCTAGGAATGTAGAGTCATTAATAATTTTTTTCTTTAAAAATAATCATGTAAGCTATTCTCATAAAGACAATGCCTTTTGATACAGGTCCTGCAAACTCTTACAGGCAGGATGAACATAACAAACTCTTGGGTTGATCATCCTTTGTCATAAGGTTGAGATTATGGATTTAATGCCATTCATCCTAATTTTTACTAAGAATTCTTACCAGAAATATCAGGACATGGCCCTAGCTACCTCTTTCACATGTCTCATAAAACAATGTCAACAACTCCTGATGTTTTTCTGTTCCCATTTTTGGGCCCATAATATCGTCATTCCATGGATTGAATGGGATGGATAAAGAAAATAGTTCAATCAGATTACCTCCACTAGTTTCTACAAAAATAGGGACTAGGCTTATTTATTTGAAATAAATTGGGGCCCTTTAAATATGCCAGCTAGTCAAAAAGTCATGCTGATTGATGTAGGTAACACTTGAGAGATCCTAGTAATTTTAAACATAATGGGGGCTATAGCATATACTATACTGGCCATACAGCTCATATTGACGATCAGGCAGTCACTTGCCTCTTTCTTGAAAACACAGTGGCTGACACACTCTAGTTTTTGGGAAAATACGACCAAAAGATTATTTATCATCAGACATTGTAGAGACCTTTCTAAAGTACTATCACCTTTGTGCTCTGAGGAGCTTCTTGGAGAACTACTTACTCCTTATGTCACCTTAAAGGCTGTTATCTTTAAAATGGAAGAGATCCAATTAGCGACAGCAGCACAAGGTTTGTCCTTGACTTTTTCTGAGGTGATCAATGATACAATTCAGCTCAGAGAAAGCCTTTAGGTCAATCTTAACTCACTGGATAACCTTGTTATGAATGATAGAAATGTCACAAACAGTTCCTCTCCAAGTAGTGGTAATGTCCAGGAAACTGCTAATAGATCCAGCAATACTTGATTTAACGCTTCAAGCAAGTAAAAATACAAACACAAAAAATTTAACAGGATATAATTTTCTTTCTTTTCTTTTCTTTTCTTTTCTTTTCTTTTCTTTTCTTTTCCTTTCTTTCTTTCCTTCTTTCTTTCCTTCCTTCCTTCCTTCCTTCCTTCCTTCCTTCCTTCCTTCCTTCCTTCCTTCCTTCTTTCTTTCTTTCTTTCTCTCTTTCTTTCTTTCTTTCTTGGTTTGCATATGAGGTGCCCCCCCATACAAAGTGCCTTTTTTAAGGGAGGAAGTAAAATGATTAAATTATGAGACCTGTAACCTAACCAATAGATAAATCCATTTGAAAGATTAATAATTTGAAAAAAAATCTATTGTCCTGCATGGTTAACTATAGGCAGGTGGGAGTAAGTAAGTCCCAGAAAGCATGACCTTGGAGACTATATCTTGTTCCCCTGGTTCCTCCCTCTCACTGTCTGCATGTTGGATACCATGAAGTAAACAGCCTTCGTCCACCATATCCTTTACCATAATGCTCTGCCTCACCTCGAGCAATTGAGCTGTCTGACTATAGATTAAACCTCTGAAACTATGAGTCCAAAATAAACTTGTCCTCCTCTACATTGTTCTTGTCAGGTAGAGCTGATTTACTAATTTATTTACTTTCTTTCATATTTTCTTTCAACGTTTTGGGTCTGGGATCTTGGGGGCATGATTAATGTGAATATTTCATATTGGCCTTGTAATGCTGCAAGGATTCCTATGGATAGAAAACCTAATAAAATTCTAGATGAAACAAATTGGACAGATGGAGTCCCAACTGGTCAGGTAGATTGATCTAAGTCACTGGTGCACTCCAGGGAAAATTTGTTAGAAGTCAAGATGGCGTAGACAGGAAGGTAAGATATTATTCAGAGTAACTCTCCATATGTATCTCATGTCTCTGCACTTCTCACGGGCAGTGGTACTTACTGTATTTTGTTATGAAGTATTTTTTAAAGTATGTTGATATTATATACAGACTTCAAAGAAATAAATTCTTCTCTGGAGCAATTATAGGCTTGCTTATAGTGTTTGCTAACACATACTATCCCCTTTAAGTTAGTCAGCATGGTGTTGCTTTGACCAGAACACCAGTGCAGAAAAGGTTTATTTTGACACATAGTTTCACAAGTTTAATCCATGAAGGGTTGAATCCATTGCTCTGGATCTAAGATAAGGCATAACATTACGCTGTTTGGCATTGTGGGGAGAGGGGAGAAAGAGAGAAGTTGTCAGGAAGGCAAGCCCTCCAGCCACACTCCACCTGTTTACAGTTACCACTTGGTTCATTCAAACTACGACGTACTGACTAGGTTATAATTCTCATGATCTAATTATTTCACCTTTTGCATTAACACAGAAGATTTATGGAGACACCTCATATCCAAACCATAACATTCTGCATGTGGACCCCAAAAGCTCATGCCTACTTCACAATGAAAAATGCATTCAGTCCATCTTGAAGAGTCCCCATAGTATGAACAGTTTCCACATTGCCCAAAACTCCAAGTCCAATGTCTCATCAGAAATTCAATGCAAAACTTTGTTGTAAGCTCCCATAAAAATCAAAATCGAGTTGCATGCATACAATATACAATGGCACGACATAAATATTTCCATTCCACATGGTAGTAATATGGGCATAGAAAGAAAGGATGGGACCAAAATAAGTCCAAAACGCAGCTGGACAAACAAGTGAAGTCCTATAGCCCTATATCCAACCTCTGAGGTACTTGGCAGTGAGATGTTTTCTCCAAAGGGCTTATGCAGTCCTATCCCTGTGACCTTGCCAGTTCTAGTGCACATGGTCACACTCAGCCTCACTCACTCTTTAGCCAGAAATTTTCCTTGACAGACATTCCACATTAATGGAATCTCTTAATTTCCTGGGGTTTGCATTCAGCATTAGCTTCACCTTCAAAGCTTCATGCAGGGGTAGCATGCAAAATTTCCAGTGTTGCTATAGTTTGCCTGGCCTCTGAGGCTTCCCTTTAAAGTTTCAGTTTAAACCTCCATGACCCCTAACTCCAGCACCCTGCATTCCTGCAGAACTATCACCATGTGGAGAATGCCAAGTTTTGCCACCAGCTCAAGCAGTAGCTGACCCCCACCCCAAACCACGTCTATACTGCTCTGCATGCCTTGATGGATGAACATGGTGATATAGCTTCCTGTGATATTACACTCCTGTGCAAGCAGATTGCCCCCAAAGTCTCTTCTTAAAGGAATTTTTATTTTTAAATTCTTGAAACTGCAATGATGTGGGTCTTGACAATTCTTTTTTTGTATCTAAAATGAAAATTTTAAATGAGAGCATTATAATTATGCATAGCATTTGTGTTCATTTTGACAAAGTAATAAATACATGCAAGGAATTTGATTTCAAACCCCATTTCCCCCTCCCCCACTCAATGCATCTTTCCTATTGTTATGTGAAAAGTACTTAGTATCTCTTATGTGAAGGTAATCTCTTCAACAAGCTCCTTGGATTGTTTCCCACACACTTTTCCAGCCAAATTGTAAATTTTTAAAATCCTCTTCAACTTTCTGCTCCTAATACTCATAGTAAACCTGGATAAAATCTGCCACTGCCTGAATGTTGTGCTACCTTGAAATTTCCTCTGCCAAACTAATTAGTCCATCACCTATAAATTCAGTCACACAAAACATCTCAGGACATGGTCAACACATGGCAAGTTATTTTCTAGAACATAACATAAATGGCCAGTACTACAATTCCCAATAGAATCCTTGTTCCCCTCTAAATCCTGATGAGCACATTCTTTACTGTTGACATTCCTATTGTCATTCTGGTCCTCTGAGCTCCCACCAGATTAAGCACTGCTCACAACATTGAAAGGCTTCTCCAGCCTGCATCTCAAAAATTTCCCAAGCTCCTCCCACAAACCTTTTCCAAAGAATTTTTGAAATGTACTGTCAGTTTGGTTACAACAAGGACCCCAGTTCATTGTATACAATCTCTATGTTAGGTTTACTTCAATATGACCATAATATCCAACAGGAACAATTTAGTGGAAGAAAAGTATAATTTAGCTCATGGTTTCAGAGACTCAACTCATGGTGGGCCAATTCAATTGCTCCATACCCAAAGTGAAGCAGAACCCCATGGTAGAATGACATGATGGAAGACTTTCATTCATGGTGGTCAGAAAGCAGAGATAGAGGGGAGGGGATAAGGACTTGCAAGGAAGTGCTCACGCCCTTTTATCTACCTTCTCCAGCCCAACTCTACATGCCTACAGTTACCACTCACTCAAATTTGAATGGACTCATTAGGTTATAGCTTTTATAATCTAATTATTTCACCACCTGAATTAACACAAGAGCTCTTGAGGATAACTCTTATCTAAGTCATAACATTTTTTTCAGATAGCTGTAGGTGTATGTGCTTGACATTGTAAACATTTAAAATTATTTAAACTCAGGAATCATTCTCATAATGCTTCTCACTTTCTGTGCAAGTGTCACTTAGACTTCTTGCTACCCTTTTTAAATTGGGGGCTCAGGACCATTCAGAGAAAATCTTGATTCTCAGCTACTGATATAATTCTGGGAGTAATAATATTCTTTGTCTCAGACCTAGGAATATCATTTCCTTTTCACATCAATTATAATGCAACAGGCTATCTTTTTTACTTGCAGGTAGAATAAACAATCTCAGATCCTTCATAGTTTTTGACATGAGCCAACAATTGTCAAGATTTTAATCTTCTTCCAAAACATGGTTTAATTCTATCCACTATTTCCTCTCTGCTGTTTTCCATTCTAAATATCAACTTCATATCTAAATTATCACAAAATCCTTTACTTATTAATCATTTATGGTGCACCCTACTCATTCTCTGTAGAGCAAAGTAACTTTAAAACATTAGTCAATTACTATGTTGTTCCCTTTGTTACAAACTTTCGATGATATTTTCAAACTTAGATCATAACCTTCACACTTTGCTAT
This sequence comes from Spermophilus citellus, assembly GCF_964194105.1. Lineage (NCBI taxonomy): Eukaryota > Metazoa > Chordata > Mammalia > Rodentia > Sciuridae > Spermophilus > Spermophilus citellus. The sequence goes on along the minus strand of NC_138182.1, from coordinate 64,013,116 downwards.
GACCTACAATGTCTTATGGTATTTAACTTCTGCTAGTTTTTATAAACTTATATCATGACTATCTTCTTCATTTATTACACTGAAGCAAAGTGAGTATATGAAAATGTTCTTAAATATATGTTTCTCACCTTCCCAGGCCATACCACATGATGCTGTTAACACCTGATAGTAAAGATTTCTCTGGTTTATTGAAAATATCTTCCTTCCTCATCAGCTAGATGAAATATCTTTTCTTTGAGAAGACATCAACAAACCTATTGAAGAGATGTCACTTCCTTGGAGATATACAACTTCACTGTACTGAAGCATATGCTATTCTTCTCTTATTTATTTCTTTAATAATTTTTAGAAGAAATATAATTTGTATATATTAACTTGCATATCAAAACCCTAATCTCCTTAAAAAATAAACACTGTAGAAATATGGATCCTATTCATTCTCTCCTAGCTGTATCCCTAAAGTTTAGCACTGTTATGAACTGTATTTTGCTCTTCCCAAAGGGGAAAAATCCTATGGTTAAGCCCTAACCTCCAATATCTAAAATAAGTGGTGGTATTTGGAGATAGGGCTATTAAAGAGATGATTGAGTTAAATGAAGCAATTAGATAAGGTCCTATTCCAATATGACTGTACCTTATAAGAAGAGGAAATTTGGACACAGACACCAAAGATGCACATACAGAGCAAAAATCATGGAAAACAATGAAAAGTCAGTCATTGGCAAATGAAGGAGAGTGGCCTCTCAAGAAATCAAATCAAAGTTTATTCTTGGACTTCTTGCCTCTAGAACTCCGAGAACATAAATTTCAGCTATGCCAGTCACCCAGTTTTTTGGTATTCTGTTATAGATGCTCTAGAAAACAAACACAACTGGTATAATACAACATAACACATACTGAATTTATGCTCATTCACTAAAAAAGTTGCCAAAGCCATAAATGGAACCTAATAGAATAATATGCATCTATTGCTTATGTCTGAGCTACCAAGAAATACTCTTTTAGTCTTCATCATAGTCCAATAAGAAAGTAGCTATTTTTATTCATTCAAGAATTACAGAGTTAACTTTACAAAAAAAATCCTGTGGAAAGATTGATGATGTACTCTGAGTTGCTGACAAAGCTAAAGATGAAGTCTATGCGATAGCAAAACTCTTGATAAATGGTGATACTGTTTGTCCACAGGATTTTTGAATGATGGATCTTACTGTCAGTAATATCAGAATATTTCTTTTTTGCTTAGGATATTTTATATAAGTAAATCTAAATGTTAGCAGAATAAACCATGTATAGGTAAGTGAACAGAATGATAAAGAGAGCAGCTTTTTCTGTTGTATTAGATATAATATTTATGGATTCTATCATCTTTATTTTAGGAGCGAAGTTTGTGCTGGATAAAGGTATGAATTTGCTGTTGTGCCACTTGTCTTTCAAGATTCTTTCTATTTACTTATATTTATAAATCTCCAGTACTCTTTTATCATTATTTTTTTAATAAATTCAGTTTAAAGGAATACTCTATTTATTATTTATATTGTTATTTATGATTTATTTACTATTATTATTTACAGAAAATGAGTAAGGTTCAGCACAAGAGATTAAGTAAATAAAGGATTTTGTGATAATTTAGATATGAAGTTGATATTTAGCATGGGAAACAGCATAAAGGAAACAGTGAATAGAATTAAAACATGTTTTGGGAGAAGATAAAAATCTTGACAATTGTGGGCTCCTGTCAAAAGACCAGATATTTATTCTTTAGTAGGAATTACTATTTAATTATTTATTGCAATTATTATATGGCAAGTCAGATCTTTAATTGGAGAATGGGAAATCTTTGTTTTTTTTTTTTTTTTTTATTTTATTTATTTTTTTTTTACATTTTTTTATTGGTTGTTCACAACATTACAAAGCTCTTGACATATTATATTTCATACATTAGATTGACATGGGTTATGAACTCCCAATTTTACCCCAAATGCAGATTGCAGAATCACGTCAGTTACACATCCACAATTTTACATAATGCCATATTAGTGACTGTTGTATTCTGCTACCTTTCCTATCCCCTACTATCCCCCTCCCCTCCCCTCCCATCTTCTCTCTCTACCCCATCTACTGTAATTCATTTCTCTCTTTGTTTATTTTCCCATTCCCCTCACAACCTCTTATATGTAATTTTGTTTAGCAATGAGTGTCTCCCTTCATTTCCATGCAATTTCCCTTTTCTCTCCCTTTCCCTCCCATCTCAAGTCTCTGTTTAATGTTACTCTTTTCTTCCTACTCTTCCTCCCTGCTCTGTTCATACTTGCTCTCATTATATCAAAGAAGACATTTGGTATCTGTTTTTTAGGGTTTGGCTAGCTTCACTAAGCATAATCTGCTCTAATGCCATCCATTTCCCTGAAAATTCTATGATTTTGTCATTTTTTATTGCTGCATAGTACTCCATTGTGTATAGATGCCACATTTTTTTTATCCATTCGTCTATTGAAGGGCATCTGGGTTGGTTCCACAGTCTAGCTATTGTGAATTGTGCTGCTATGAACATCGATGTGGCAGTGTCCCTGTAGCATGCTCTTTTAAGGTCTTCAGGGAATAGTCTGAGAAGGGCAATAGCAGGGTCAAATGGTGGTTCCATTCCCAGCTTTCCCATGAATCTCCAAACTGCTTTCCAAATTGGCCGCACCAATTTGCAGTCCCACCAGCAATGTACAAGTGTACCCTTTTCTCCACATCCTCGCCAGCACTTGTTGTTGTTTGAATTCATAGTGGCTGCCAATCTTACTGGAGTGAGATGGTATCTTAGGGTGGTTTTGATTTGCATTTCTCTGACTGCTAGAGATGGAGAGCATTTTTTCATGTACTTGTTGATTGATTGTATATCCTCCTCTGAGAAGTGTCTGTTCAGGTCCTTGGCCCATTTGTTGATTGGGTTATTTGTTATCTTATTGTCTAGTTTTTTGAGTTCTTTGTATACTCTGGATATTAGGGCTCTATCTGAAGTGTGAGGAGTAAAAATTCGTTCCCAGGATGTAGGCTCCCTATTTACCTCTCTTATTGTTTCTTTTGCTGAAAAAAAACTTTTAAGTTTAATTAAGTCCCATTTGTTGATTCTAGTTGTTAACTCTTGTGCTATGGGTGTCCTATTAAGGAATTTGGAGCCCGACCCCACAATCTGTAGATCTGAGCCAACTTTATCTTCTATCAGACGCAGAGTTTCTGATTTGATATCAAGCTCCTTGGTCCATTTTGAGTTAACTTTTGTGCATGGCGAGAGAAAGGGATTCAGTTTCATTTTGTTGCATATGGATTTCCAGTTTTCCCAACACCATTTGTTGAAGATGCTATCCTTCCTCCATTGCATGCTTATAGCCCCTTTATCAAATATAAGATAGTTGTAACTTTGTGGGTTAGTCTCTGTGTCCTCTATTTTATACCATTGGTCCACCCGCCTGTTTTGGTACCAGTACCATGCTGTTTTTGTCACTATTGCTCTGTAATATAGTTTGAAATCTGGTATCGCTATACCGCCTGATTCACTCTTTCTGCTTAGAATTGCTTTTGCTATTCTGGGTCTTTTATTTTTCCATATGAATTTCATGATTGCTTTATCTATTTCTACAAGAAATGCCGTTGGGATTTTGATTGGCATTGCATTAAATCTATAAAGAACTTTTGGTAATATCGCCATTTTGATGATGTTTGTTCTGCCTATCCATGAACAGGGTATATTTTTCCATCTTCTAAGATCTTCTTCTACTTCTCTCTTTAGGGTTCTGTAGTTTTCATTGTATAAATCTTTCACCTCTTTTGTTAGGTTGATTCCCAAGTATCTTATTTTTTTTGAGGATATTGTGAATGGAGTGTTTTTCCTCATTTCCATTTCAGAAGTTTTGTTGCTGATATACAGAAATGCCTTTGATTTATGCGTGTTGATTTTATATCCTGCCACTTTGCTGAATTCATTTATTAGTTCTAGTAGTTTCTTTGTAGACCCTTTTGGGTCTTCTAGGTATAGAATCATGTCATCTGCAAATAGTGATAATTTAAGTTCTTCTTTTCCAATTTTTATGCCTTTAATTTCTTTCGTCTGTCTAATTGCTCTGGCCAGTGTTTCGAGAACTATATTGAATAGAAGTGGAGATAGAGGGCATCCCTGTCTTGTTCCTGATTTTAGAGGGAATGCCTTCAACTTTTGTCCATTCAGAATGATGCTAGCCTGAGGCTTAGCATAGATAGCTTTTACAATGTCAAGGTAAGTTCCTGTTATCCCTAGTTTTTCTAATGTTTTGAACATAAAGGCATGCTGTACTTTGTCGAATGCTTTCTCTGCATCTATCGAGATGATCATATGGTTCTTATCTTTAAGTCTATTGATGTGGTGAATAACATTTATTGATTTCCGTATGTTGAACCATCCTTGCATCCCAGGGATGAATCCTACTTGATCATGGTGCACAATTTTTTTGATGTGTTTTTGTATTCGATTCGCCAGAATTTTATTGAGGATTTTTGCATCTAGGTTCATTAGAGATATTGGTCTGTAGTTTTCTTTCTTTGAGGTGTCTTTGTCTGGTTTCGGGATCAGGGTGATGTTGGCCTCATAGAATGAATTTGGAAGAGCTCCCTCTTTTTCTATTTCCTGAAATAACTTGAAAAGTATTGGTATTAATTCTTCTTTAAAGGTTTTGTAAAACTCCGCTGTATACCCATCCGGTCCTGGGCTTTTCTTGGTTGGTAGTCTTTTGATGGCTTCTTCAATTTCATCTATTGATATTGGTCTGTTCAGATTGTCTATATCCTCCTAACTCAGTCTGGGCAAATCATATGACTTAAGAAATTTATCGATGTCTTCACTATCCTCTATTTTATTGGAATATAGATTTTCAAAATAATTTCTAATTGTCTTCTGTATTTCTGTAGCATCTGTTGTAATATTGCCTTTTTCATCCCGTATGTTAGTAATTTGAGTTCTCTCTCTTCTTCTCTTCGTTAGCATGGCTAAAGGTCTGTCGATCTTATTTATTTTTTCGAAGAACCAACTTTTAGTTTTGTTAATTTTTTCAATAGTTTCTTTTGTTTCAATTTCATTAATTTCCGCTCTGATTTTAATTATTTCTTGCCTTCTGCTACATTTGCTGTTGTTTTGCTCTTCCTTTTCTAGGGCTTTGAGTTGGAGTGTGAGCTCATTTATTTGTTGGTTTCTTCTTTTTTTGAGGAATGACCACCAGGCGATGAACTTTCCTCTTAAAACTGCTTTCATTGTGTCCCATAGATTCCGATATGTTGTGTCTGTATTTTCGTTTATCTCTAAGAATTTTTTGATTTCCTCCTTTATGTCTTCTGTAACCCATTGATCATTCAGTAACATATTGTTCATTTTCCATGTGATGTAGGATTTTTCCTTCCTTCTTTTATCCTTGATTTCCAGTTTCATTCCATTATGATCAGATAAAATGCATGGTATTATCCCCACCCCTTTATATTTACTGAGGTTTGCCCTATGGCATAATATATGGTCTATTTTTGAGAAGGATCCATGTGCTGCTGAGAAGAAAGTATATCCATTTGATGATGGTTGATATATTCTATATAAGTCAGTTAAGTCTAGGTTATTGATTGTGGTATTGAGTTCTATAGTTTCTTTATTTAACTTTTGTTTGGAGGATCTGTCCAATGGTGAGAGAGGTGTGTTGAAGTCTCCCATAATTATTGTGTTGTGGTCTATTTGATTCTTGAATTTGAGGAGAATTTGTTTTGTGAATGTCGCAGCACCATTGTTTGGTGCGTAAATATTGATAATTGTTATGTCTTGTTGGTGAATGGTTCCTTTTAACAGTATATAATGACCTTCTTTATCCCTTTTGATTAACTTAGTCTTGAAGTCGATTTTATTCGATATGAGGATGGCCACCCCTGCTTGCTTACGAGGACCATGTGCGTGGTATATTTTTTCCCATCCTTTCACCTTCAGCCTGTGTATGTCTTTTCCAATCAGATGTGTCTCCTGGAGGCAGCATATTGTTGGATTTATTTTTTTAATCCATGATACCAGCCTATGTCACTTTATTGGAGAGTTTAAGCCATTAACATTCAGAGTTACTATTGATATGTGGTTTGAACTTCCATCCATGTTTAATTGTTTATCCTTTTTTTTAAAAAAAAAAAATTTAGTTTGTCTCTCCATGATTGTCTTTCCCCTTGCCCTCTGTCTTTACTGCGGCACTTCCCACTGATGGTTTTGGTTATTGTTTTTCATTTCTTCCTCGTGTAGTGTTTTGCTCAAAATGCTTTGCAATGCTGGTTTTCTGGCTGCAAATTCTTTTAACTTTTGTTTATCATGAAAGATTTTTATTTCGTTGTCATACCTGAAGCTTAATTTTGCTGGATACAGAATTCTTGGTTGGCATCCATTGTCTTTCAGTGTTTGAAATACATTGTTCCATGACCTTCTTGCTTTCAGTGTCTGTGATGAAAAATCCGTGGTTAACCGTATTGGTTTACCCCTAAATGTAATCTGTCTCCTTTCTCTTGTAGCTTTTAATATTTTCTCTTTGTTCTGTATATTGGATATCTTCATAACAATGTGTCTTGGCGTTGGTCTACTGTGATTTTGTGTGCTCGGTGTCCTGTATGCATCTTCAATTTGTATATCTGTTTCCTTTTTTCTTTCTGGAAAGTTTTCTGTAATTATTTCCTTCAGTAAGTTTCTCATTCCCTTGGTTTGAATCTCTGTACCTTCTTCTATCCCGATGACTCGCAAGTTCGGTTTCTTAATGTTATCCCATAATTCTTGGATGTTTTTCTCGTGATTTTTTACCAGCCTTTCTGAGTTGGCTAGACTCTTTTCAAGATGGTGTATTTTGTCTTCATTATCTGATGTTCTGGTTTCTACTTGCTCCACTCTGTTAGTGATACTCTCAATTGAGTTTTTAATTTGGTTTATCGTTTCCTTCATTTCTAGAATTATTGTTTGATTATTTTTTATAGACTCTATCTCCTGATAAAGATGCTTAACTTCTTCTTTTATCTGTTTGTGAAATGCATTCTCAATGTGTTCTTTCGCTGCTTGAATTTGCTGTCTTGTATCCTCTTTAAGGTTCCATTCCATCTGTCTTAGGTGTTCCTTGAGTTCTTTATATGACCATTTTTCTGATGACTCTAGGTCCTCCTGAATATTTAGGCTGTCCTGCGTTGTTTGTACTCCTTTTCTTCCTTGTTTTTTGAAGCTGCTCATGTTGTTTCTTGTTCTGTTTGACTGCTGAGTTACTGTTTACTCCTATAAATTAGTTTGATGCTTGGGAGGAAAGGTATTTGAAGGGAAGGGAAGTAGTCTCTAAAGAGAATGAGAGTAGGCAGGTAGAATTCAAGAAAAAAGGGGGGATAAGAAAAATGAGAAGACTAAAGAAGAAAAAGAATAGGAACTAAAAAAGAAAAAGATTTAAAAAAAATAATAATAATAATTAAAAAAATTTAAGTTAAAATTAGTAGAAAAAAAATTTAAAAAATATTTTGTAAAAAAAAAATTAATAAAACAACAAGAAAGAAAAAAATGAAAATGAAAGAAAAACCTAAATCAAAAAAAAAAAAAGGAGAAAAGAAAAAGAAATAAAAACCTAATAACTGCAGTCTTAGAGTTTGATTAACTTCTCTTCCAGTAGATGGCGCTGTGCCCACCAGGTCAAGTTTCTCCTGTCAATACGCGGGAACCAATCACTGTGCAGCAGCTCCTCCCAGACTGGGCGAGTCTCCAATCCTGAGTGTCTAGGGCCTCCTCTTGTGTCTAGTCACTTCCCACTTTTTCTCTAGCCAGGCCCCTCTCACCACAATACTGGCTACACGCCAAGTCTGCTGCTCCCGGGAGCCCTGTTTTCATGAACGACTGGGCACACTCTTCCAGTTTGCCATTCCCTCAGACCCTAAGCTTGTAGAGTTTGGGGCTGAGAATCCTCAGCGGCTTTTACTTGCCCTCTGGTATCCACTTCCCGTAGGTGGTGCAAGAGGCCTCAGCAATCAGCCCAGGTGGGAGCGGTATTTCCGCTTGCGAGACCCGCACCACCTCTGATTCCCTCGGGCTGGCTGAAGCACTCACAAGAGAGCTGGGAGGTGCCCTTAGGGGAGAGCTGGGAGGGGCTCTTAGAGTTTTCCCGATGTGTGGAGAGGCAAGGCTATGGGATCACACACCTGTTTCAACAAAGTTATCTCCGCAGCAGTCTGATGACACGGTTTCCCTTTGCCGGGAGACTAATTCTACGGGTGGGTCCTTCTCTCCCAAGCCCCGTTTCAAACCTGTGGCCACTACTTATGAAGGCTCGGTAGGCATTTACCTTCGTAGGATGAGAAGGGCTGACCCGTTGTTTCAGCGGGATGAATTAATGCCGAGTCATAGCTGTTTGTCTGCGGGAAGCAGGTGACCGGGAGTTTGAATTCAGCAGGCCAGAGCTCAGTGCGTGTTCTCGGATCACTTGGATTTTAAATTGTCGCTCATCTTATCAGCTGTTTCATATAATTCGGCAGCTCAATCGCGCGGTGAAGCGTCTGCTCTGTGGTGCTCTGTGGGAGGTGGCGGCAGCGGCGGCGGCAGAGGCAGCGGCCTTCGGGACCCCCGGGGAGGGGGTGCGGGTTGGGGGAGGGGAGGCGGCGCCTCAGGCCATGCGGTCCGGGTACCGGACACGCAGGAGAGCGGGCGGGGTGGGGGAAAGAAGTTGAGATCTAAATTTAGAGACTGAGCTTGGGAGGAGAGATGGCTGGGGAGAAAGAAGCAAGGTGGAAAGGCGGAGAGGAGAAGGGGAGGGAGAAGGAGAAGGGGTTGATGGAGCCGGGCGGCTCGGGCTGCAGCCTTACTGCTCGCGCTGAAGTCCTGCTGTACTCCCTTCACCTTGGCTGGATTAGTGGCTGATTCACTCCACCTAGGCCCCTATCATGACACGGTGCTGGGTTTTTGTCGACAGATCTCCTTTAATGATCTTTACCTCATCTTTTCAGACGCCGCGGCGCGGGGCTCAGAGCGGCTTACTCACTTCCCGCCGCCATCTTCTCTCTATATCCCCGGGAAATCTTTGTTAAAATAAAAAGATAACATCAAATTTTGGAAAGGAGATCTTGGAGAACTTGGAGATATTGAAGACTTCTTAGTCCATCCTTCCCTTTCTAAGTAAGAGGCTTAAGTCCAATGCTCTGTAATGACAAAGGTTCTGTCCATTTCACAGCACCTCTTTTTAAAGACTCAGTAACTGTCACATAAGAGTTCATTTTTGAGACATTTTTGATATATGAGGCACTCTACTACTATGACTTATAGCTAATTAGAGTAGTCATGGACAATGTGTTGTAAGACTATTTGTATTGCCTCATTTGATTGCAAATGCAAATTCTTCTCAGTAGGTAAACTCTTTACTGAGTTTCAATTAGCAAACCAATGATTTTCTTTCTCTGAGGCTTTGTATATAAATGGCAGATGAACTGGCAGACAGTGAAATAAATAGAGACACATATAGCAATGTAGTTGGAAAAAGACATGAATTTACTTCATGTTCACCAGAAACTTGTTGAGTATATGTAGGGAAGTGTGCTAGGTACGGCATATCAAGAAGAAAAGAAGTCATTTAACCCAAGCTCTATGTAAAAGAAGCAATGAGGCAATAAAAAGCAGGAATAATCACAATTTAAGAAGCATATTAATATAGATGTTAAAACAAAGGTGTAATATGTAATTATGAAAATCATGATTTTCAATAAGACCCCAAGTTTATATCACTCAATATTTAGAAACCTATAGACAGTCATTTCATCTATATTTTATCCATTGTTCAACCCCCTTGCCCATATTGTTTTCAGTCACATCAAAGAGAGGAAATGATTCTAAATATTCCAATAGTTTTCCCTAAATGACTTGAGCTCACTATGTAAATCCATAATAACATGATTTTACCTAAAATATTTAATAATAAATTATTGATAATAAATATATAGTCCATTTTCATATATTCCTAATTGTCTAATCCAATAGTTCTCAAACTAGTTTCAGGAAATCTTTACATTATAAAACAATATTGAAGTTTCCAAATATCTTTTGCTTTATGTATGCTATATCTACTAATATCTATTTTATCATAAATTTAAATTAATAACTAGAAAACAAATCAATTTTAAACAATCACCACATTTAGTGAAAAATATCTTTTTCTGCAAAGTGAGAACAATTGCTTGATTCTAAATTTTTCCAATTCCCATAAATGTCTTGATTGATATGTTCTGAAATCTTATTATTCATTCAATATTGCTATATGTTGTTTTGATAGAGGTGTATGAGGAGATTTTGGCTTCCCACACATATGTAGCTAGAAATAATTTGAGTAGCATTTTTCACCTATAACTTACAATAGTAATAATATATAAGGTCAACTGCTATTTTAAACTATCAGTTATAAAATAAGTAAAACAACTCTATGCTTTGAACATCTATACACACACACACACACATATATATGTGTGTGTGTGTGTGTGTGTGTGTGTGTGTGTAAATGTGCACATATATATGTAAATTTGTTAAAAGCACATACTGATATAGGAATGTGGAAACTATTTATTTTATAGAGAAAGAAGACTGAGTTGGGAAATGCTCACAGTCACTTAAGTAGTTAGATTCAAGCATGGTATAGGGGCATCAAAACTTTCATATCTCAAAGCATAAGCATTTCACAGTGTATGTTATAAATATCATACTATGTTAAAAGGTTATATACAAAGCTGTTAATTTCTTTAAAAGTAGTGATGTCTTCAATTATTTGGGTTATTTTCCTGTGTAGTTTTAAGAACAATGATACACCTTATATTATATCTTATTTAATACTTTTGATTAAAGTAAAACCTTATCACATGGGAGGGAGAAGTTAACTTCATTAAGCATGAGCTCTGTAGAGATCATTTTCTTTTTATATGTCAACCAATAATTGCTTTTAGTATTATGATCTGTTCATTTTCATCAACCTGTTTATTCTCTTAATGGGAATTTTTCTATGATGGAGTTTAACTGTCAGTAGGGGACACATAAAAACATAATGCAATACACTGTGAGGATATTATTTTCCTATTTCTTTTTTATATAAAATTCTTTTAGATTTAGTCCTTGCAATATAATGAGGAAACTGAAACAAAAACAAATATGAGATCTGGCTAACTATTTCAACCAAATAATGAAATACGTCTCTACGGTGAGGAAAATCAATACAGACAAAAGGATTTTATGAATCCCCAAGACACATATTTAAAGATATTCTGGTGTGTTTTGGTAATATATAAACAAACATAAACTAATGACAATTTTGATAAACAAGTGACTCATAAGCAACACCTAAATTCATTAATCCATGTCCTATATAAGTATAAATGTGTGCATGTATAGTGTGAACATAGTTACAGATTTAGAAGAATATTATATATATTTATTTGGTTTAGAAGCATAAAGTACTGGAATGTCTGAAAAGAAAAAAGATTTTCAGTTTACCACAGATAGTTATAGACTTAGATAACAGATGGTCTGAGAAAATATAAAAGAGGGAAATATGTCTAATGGCCATCCAGTACAACTTTGCCTGGCCTGCCTCTTAGCCTGACAGAAGACATAACTAGTGATGTGGAGTATTTTACACACAGCTGTGGCAGTCTCAGTTATGAAAAGGTTCTGGTGCTGCTGCTTTATTGTCTGTCTCCTTCAGTGGTTCATTTTTATTTTCCCACCTATTACATTTCTGTTGTTCTGTGTGCATCTGTATAGATCTCTATCTTCAATATGTCTTCATATATTTCATATATTCTATGTATTTTTATTTACTTGTAATTTGTGCCTTTTATTTGAGATACAGTCACAGGAGCTGCCTGCATATGAATGCCAGGGAGAGGCAGAGCCATATTCTTCACTGATACCATCATAGCTTTCAAAATCAAATGTGTTCTTATTGTTGGTCTGTGGACAGATCCCTTTATACTATCACTGTCCTGTGCCTGGGAATAAAATCACAAGGGAGATAGATACATGGGTGAAACAGACATCATTTTCATGAATAACGCCATTTTTAAGACATGGCTTACATTCTCTGGCAGGAACAGATTTGCAGATGGGTACATCATCAGAATCACTCTTTTTTTTTGTAGAAAAGTTTTTCACTTTTTTTATTGGTTGTTCACACCATTACAAAGCTCTTGACATATCATATTTCATACATTAGATTGAAGTGGGTTATGAACCCCCAATTTTACCCCAAATGCAGATTGCAGAATCACGTCGGTTACACATCCACAATTTTACATAATGCCCTATTAGTAATTGTTGTATTCTGCTACCTTTCCTATCCCCTACTATCCCCCCTCCCCTCCCCTCCCATCTTCTCTCTCTACCCCATCTACTGTAATTCATTTCTCTCCTTGTTTATTTTCCCATTCCCCTCACAACCTCTTATATGTAATTTTGTATAGCAATGAGGGTCTCCCTTCATTTCCATGCAATTTCCCTTTTCTCTCCCTTTCCCTCCCATCTCATGTCTCTGTTTAATGTTACTCTTTTCTTCCTACTCTTCCTCCCTGCTCTGTTCATAGTTGCTCTCATTATATCAAAGAAGACATTTGGTATTTGTTTTTTAGGGATTGGCTAGCTTCACTAAGCATAATCTGCTCTAGTTCCATCCATTTCCCTGCAAATTCTATGATTTTGTCATTTCTTATTGCTGCATAGTACTCCATTGTGTATAGATGCCACATTTTTTTATCCACTCATCTATTGAAGGGCATCTGGGTTGGTTCCACAGTCTAGCTATTGTGAATTGTGCTGCTATGAACATCGATGTGGCAGTATCCCTGTAGCATGCTCTTTTAAGGTCTTCAGGGAATAGTCTGAGAAGGGCAATAGCAGGGTCAAATGGTGGTTCCATTCCCAGCTTTCCCAGGAATCTCCAAACTGCTTTCCAAATTGGCCACACCAATTTGAAGTCCCACCAGCAATGTACAAGTGTACCCTTTTCTCCACATCCTTGCCAGCACTTGTTGTTGTTTGACTTCATAGTGGCTGCCAATCTTACTGGAGTGAGATGGTGTCTTAGGTTGGTTTTGATTTGCATTTCTCTGACTGCTAGAGATGGTGAGCATTTTTTCATGTACTTGTTGATTGATTGTATATCCTCCTCTGAGAAGTGTCTGTTCAGGTCCTTGGCTCATTTGTTGATTGGGTTATTTGTTATCTTATTGTCTAATTTTTTGAGTTCTTTGTATACTCTGGATATTAGGGCTCTATCTGAAGTGTGAGGAGTAAAAATTTGTTCCCAGGATGTAGGCTCCCTATTTACCTCTCTTATTGTTTCTCTTGCTGAGAAAAAACTTTTTAGTTTAAGTAAGTCCCATTTGTTGATTCTTGTTATTAACTCTTGTGCTATGGGTGTCCTATTAAGGAATTTGGAGCCTGACCCCACAATATGTAGATCGGAGCCAAATTTTTCTTCTATCAGACACAGAGTCTCTGATTTGCTATCAAGCTCCTTGATCCATTTTGAGTTAACTTTTGTGCATGGCGAGAGAAAGGGATTCAGTTTCATTTTGTTGCATATGGATTTCCAGTTTTCCCAACACCATTTGTTGAAGATGCTATCCTTCCTCCATTGCATGCTTTTAGCCCCTTTATCAAATATAAGATAGTTGTAACTTTCTGGATTAGTCTCTGTGTCCTCTATTCTATACCATTTGTCCACCCGCCTGTTTTGGTACCAGTACCATGCTGTTTTTGTCACTATTGCTCTGTAATATAGTTTGAAATCTGGTATCGCTATACCGCCTGATTCACACTTCCTGTTTAGAATTGCTTTTGCTATTCTGGGTCTTTTATTTTTCCATATGAATTTCATGATTGCTTTATCTATTTCTACAAGAAATGCCGTTGGGATTTTTATTGGCATTGCATTAAACCTATAGAGAACTTTTGGTAATATAGCCATTTTGATGATGTTAGTTCTGCCTATCCATGAGCAGGGTATATTTTTCCATCTTCTAAGATCTTCTTCTACTTCTCTCTTTAGGGTTCTGTAGTTTTCATTGTATAAATCTTTCACCTCTTTTGTTAGGTTGATTCCCAAGTATTTTATTTTTTGGGGGGATATTGTGAATGGAGTAGTTGTCCTCATTTCCGTTTCAGAGGATTTGTCGCTGATATACAGGAATGCATTTGATTTATGTGTGTTGATTTTATATCCTGCCACTTTGCTGAATTCATTTATTAGTTCTAGTCGTTTCTTTGTAGATCCTTTTGGGTCTTCTAGGTATAGAATCATGTCATCTGCAAATAGTGATAATTTAAGTTCTTCTTTTCCAATTTTTATGCCTTTAATTTCTTTCGTCTGTCTAATTGCTCTGGCCAGTGTTTCGAGAACTATATTGAATAGAAGTGGTGATAGAGGGTATCCCTGTCTTGTTCCAGATTTTAGAGGGAATGCCTTTAACTTTTGTCCATTCAGAATAATGCTAGCCTGAGGCTTAGCATAGATAGCTTTTACAATGTCAAGGTAAGTTCCTGTTATCCCTAGTTTTTCTAATGTTTTGAACATAAAGGGATGCTGTACTTTGTCAAATGCTTTCTCTGCATCTCTCGAGATGATCATATGGTTCTTATCTTTAAGTCTATTGATGTGGTGAATAACATTTATTGATTTCCGTATATTGAACCATCCTTGCATCCCAGGGATGAATCCTACTTTATCATTGTGCACAATTTTTTTGATGTGCTTTTGTATTCGATTCGCCAGAATTTTATTGAGGATTTTTGCATCTAGGTTCATTAGAGATATTGGTCTGTAGTTTTCTTTCTTTGAGGTGTCTTTGTCTGGTTTCGGAATCAGGGTGATGTTGGCCTCATAGAATGAATTTGGAAGAGCTCCCTCTTTTTCTATTTCCTGAAATATCTTGAAAAGAATTGGTATTAATTCTTCTTTAAAGGTTTTGTAAAACTCCACTGTATACCCATCCGGTCCTGGGCTTTTCTGGGTTGCTAGTCTTTTGATGGCTTCTTCAATTTCATCCATTGATATTGGTCTGTTCAAATTGTGTGTATCCTCCTGACTCAGTCTGGGCAAATCATATGACTTAAGAAATTTATCGATGTCTTCACTATCTTCTATTTTATTGGAATATAGGTTTTCAAAATAATTACTACACGAGGAAGACATGAAAAACAATAACCAAAACCATCAGTAGGAAGTGCCTCGGTAAAGACAGAGGGCAAGGGGAAAGATAATCATGGAGAAACAAACTAAATTTTTTTAAAAAAGGATAAATAATCAAACATGGATGGAAGTACAAACCATATATCAATAGTAACTCTGAATGTTAATGGCTTAAACTCTCCAATAAAGCGACATAGGCTAGTATCATGGATTACAAAAACAAATCCAACAATATGCTGCCTCCAGGAGACACATCTGATTGGAAAAGACATACACAGGCTGAAGGTGAAAGGATGGGAAGAAATATACCATGCACACGGTCCTCGTAAACAAGCAGGGGTAGCCATCCTCATATCGAATAAAATCGACTTCAAGACTAAGTTAATCAAAAGGTATAAAGAAGGACATTATATACTGTTAAAAGGAACCATTCACCAACAAGACATAACAATTATCAATATTTATGCACCAAATAATGGTGCTGTGACATTCATAAAACAAATTCTCCTCAAGTTCAATAATCAAATAGACCACAACACAATAATTATGGGTGACTTCAACACACCTCTCTCACCATTGGACAGATCCTCCAAACAAAAGTTGAATAAAGAAACTATAGAACTCAATATCACAATCAATAACCTAGACTTAACTGACATATATAGAATATATCAACCATCATCAAATGGATATACTTTTTTCTCGCAGCACATAGATCCTTCTCAAAAATAGAGCATATATTATGCCATAGGGCAACCCTCAGTAAATATAAAGGGGTGGAGATAATACCATGCATTTTATCTGATCATAATGGAATGAAACTGGAAATCAATGATAAAAGAAGGAAGGAAAAATCCTACATCACATGGAAAATGAACAATATGTTACTGAATGATCAATGGGTTACAGAAGACATAAAGGAGGAAATCAAAAAATTCTTAGAGATAAATTGAAATACAGACACAACATATCGGAATCTATGGGACACAATGAAAGCAGTTTTAAGAGGGAAATTCATCACCTGGTGGTCATTCTTCAGAAAAAGAAAAAACCAACAAATAAATGAGCTCACACTTCATCTCAAAGCCCTGGAAAAGGAAGAGCAAAACAACAGCAAATGTAGCAGAAGGCAAGAAATAATTAAAATCAGAGCGGAAATCAATGAAATTGAAACAAAAGAAACTATTGAAAAAATTAACAAAACTAAAAGTTGGTTCTTCAAAAAAATAAATAAGATTGACAGACCTTTATCCATGCTAACGAAGAGAAGAAAAGAGAGAACTCAAATTACTAACATATGGGATGAAAAAGGCAATATCACAACAGATGCTACAGAAATACAGAATCACTCTTATTGTCCCAGGCAGAGATGGAAAACAACAGCCTTGCAGAGCCACTGCCTCTGTCTGCCCAAACAGGATAGAACTACTCATACCTGGTATCTCTTTTTAAACTCTCCAGGCCAATTAATCATCCCTGTTTCCTGATGCAAGAAAATAAGGGACAGAGGTCAGAGGTATTCTCTAATGCCACTAGCTCTACATGGAATCATGAGTGGAGAGTAATTGTGGTTGTGGTCTGTTTGCCCCTTAGGTCTCTCCTCCCCCTTTTCCACAAGAGAACCTTGGAGTTTGTTGATTTCACATGAAACCTGGAATAAAGAGATTATTTCCAACTTTCTTGTGTAGCTAGATGCAGTACTATGGCAAATTTCTGAATTATTAGAAGTGAATTGTATGAGTGCATTAAAAGATGATTAACATTAAAAAAAAAGAAAGATGATCAAGAATACTTCTTTCAGGAAATGTGAGAAGCAGAGATACAAGGATTCAGAAAAGCCTCTGACATGATCTTATTGCCTCTCAAAAACAAGATCATTTTCAGAAGACCAGCATAGTACCTGGAAGTAGAATTGCAAAATAAAATACAATATGTTCAATTAAATTTAAATTTCAGATGAAAACATTTTTAAAAATATGCATGTCCCAAATTTTATATGCAATATACTGATACTAAAATGTATTAACAATTATCTGCAATTCAAATATACTTGAGCATCTTATATTTTTTTTTGTAGTAAAAAATAAAGATGAGACCTACCCTCTTAACAGATTTTTAAGTAAACAACAAAACATTATTAACTGTAGGCAAAATATTATACAGCAGATCTCTGGAACTAATTTATCTTGTATTACACATACATTCTACCTATTGGTAAATAACTTCATATTTTCTACTCAATCCGCCCCTGAACATCATCATTTGACTTTCTGTTTCTGTGCGTTTGATTATTTTGATACCTCATATATTTGGAATTATAAAGTTTTTGTCTTTCTGTGGCTGACTTATTTCACTTAGTATAATATTATCAAGGTTTATTCATTTTGTCCTGAAAGTGATACCACCACTTATCTGTGATGAGTTCTGCTTCCTCATATGTTGAAGTTTGAACATTAGAGAAGCACGCAGAGGTAAGCATATAAAACAGGGTTTATTTAAAAAGGGGTAACAAAGACTTCTCCTGGGAGGGAGAAGGGGGCCATAGCTGGTATCTTGATATCCCAAGAAGCAAGGTGTTCTGCCCTTTTTAGATGTCCTAGGCTTACTTTTTCCTCCTGCCCTCTTCCTCTTATCTTTCTCCTTCCCCCTTATGTGACTAGGCCCAACAATGTTTGGTGGGATGGCCAAAATGTGGGAAACAGGTGAGCTGAAGGGGGAAAGGCATATGGTGCAGACCAGGGCACATTAATTATCAGCTTTACAGCTCCCTGTAGGGAGATGCAATCCCTTGTAGGTTACCTTAGCAACAGGTTGGAGCAGGGGCAGGTTCTTGATAAGGGTGGAGGAAGAGATCTGAAGGAATTAACATTTCAATCCCTATGGGGACAGTCTCAGACTTGCAGGAACTCACTCAAAATTGGCCTGACTTGCTCTGACATTCCTCAATTTACCTATCTATATTGACTGCCTGTCTAATTCTGGCTTCAAAAGGACTTCCTTTTTATTTTATCCCTTTAAAGTAAAATAATATTCCATATATATATATATATATATATATATATATATATATATAATATTTCATTATAAATTATATACATACAAAAATATATATACATATATACTTTAACATATGTACCACATTAATTCTTTCATATATAATGGACATTTTTTTTTCTACAAGTTGGCTATTATAAATAGAATTTTAAAGGACATGAGAGAGCTATCTCTTTGAGATCCTGATTTTCACTATTTTGGAAATATACTAAGAAGAGATTGCTGAATGATACAGTAGGTCTATTTTTCATTTTTTGATAACTTTCCATACTGTCGTCCATAGAAGTTATACCATTATACATTCCCATTAATAGTGTACAAGGGTTCCAATTCCTCCAAATCCTCACCAACACTTGTTTTTTTGTTTTCCTTTTGGTCAGTAGCCCTTAAATAATGTGAAGATATTGCAGTTGTGATTTGCTTTTCCCTGACGATTTATAATGTTAACTATCTTCTAATCCTCCTGTTGGCTCCTGATATGTCTCCTTTGGAGAATGGTATAATCAAATCCTTTGTACATTGTTAATTTTTATTTGCTATGGAAGCTTTTGTTTTAATTCCTTATATGTTTTGAAAATTCCACCTTTTTCTGATACATTGATTGTAAATATTTATTCCACTTAATAGATTTTTTCCATTTTGTTGATAGTTTGCTGCCCAAATCTTTTATTTTGATGGAGCCTCATCTATTTTTGTTATGTCAACTGGATTTTTGGTGTTAAGTTCATGAATTTATTGCTCAAAGCAATGTCATAAATCTTCCCTTATTGTTTTTTTCTGTACATTTTATGTTGGAGGTTTTATTTGTAAGACTTTATTTATTTCCTTTTGATTTTTGTTTATGGCACAAGAAACAAGTCTCATGTCATTCTTTTGAATGTAGACATCAGCTTTTCCCAACAGTATTTGTTGAAGACAATATTTTCTTCCTCTTGTGTATTCTTGGTAATCTTGTTGAAGATCCGGTGCCTATATCTGTATGAGTTTATTTCTGAGACCTCCATTCTTCTTAAGTGGTCTATATGTTAGCTTTTATGTCAGTATCATTCTGTTTTAATTGTTGTAGATTGTAATGTATTTGAATATGATTAAGTGTAATGGCTTCAACTTTATTCCTCTTTCTCATGGTTGTTTTATTTATTCCATATCCTTTGCTATTCCAGGTGAATTTTCCAAGTTTTATTTATATAAATATGCCACAGAGATTTTGATGGGGAATGTATGGATTTCTAAGAAGAATATTAAGAATGTTCTTATTTACAAAATCATAAAAAATACTTAGAAATAAATAAACTTGACTAATATGGTAAAAGACCTATATGCTGAAAACAACAGAAAACACTAAGGACAAAAATTAAAGAAGACACAAATGGAAAAACACTCCATGTGCACAGCTTGAAGAATTTATTATTGTTAAAAATTGTATCATATTTTTATTTTAAAAACCTATCTGCCTGCAGCTCCACAGTGCATGATATACCACAGGACTCCTTGGAGCCAGAGAAAATCATCACTGATGATCTCAGCTGACTTTACAACTGTCAACAGAAGACAGTGATGCCTCCTACTCTTTCCTGGCAAAGAAGTTTAGGTTTATCACAAAGGAAAGATGAGAATGAGGATGAACATGCACTGAAACACTGATCTGCTGTATTAGTTTACAAATGTAATTATACCTCAAAAATGATAAGATTTATCAAGACATTTTTTTCTGACATTATTCATTTACATTATTTTACTACTTTAGTATTATCACTTTAATGAATTCCTAGTATTCCACTGAACCAGAGTAACTCTTCCTACAATATATATTAGTCAATTACTTTAAAAGTATTTAAAGTCAAATTAATGGAATTACATATTAATTAGTTAAAAGAAAATACACAACTAGAGATAATATTTCAAGCAAAATAAATGATGAGCCAGCTATAGTAAATATAACGGTGAAAATATAAAAAGTGGCAGACTAGAGGCATGCAAAAACAACTGGGGTTAAAGATTTATACAATAATGGTAAAGCATATAAAGGATACATGAAGTATTTTGAGTTGGAAGTTGTTAGAAAAGATGTCAGGAATTCTAGGACATGTCTTAACAAAGCCTTTTTGAAAAGTTAATTAAGATTAAATCAAATGAGCTAAAGAATTAATTGATTCCTGCATTTCAATACCAATAATATCACAGTAGAGCTAATGTTTAATATTAATTAATTAGGAATAGTTTCAGAGCTAAAATATACACACACCTTTTACAAATTAAAGGATTCTACCCTATTTCATTCATTAACACTATGGCGCTTTGTTAATCATTTAACTTTCTACTTTTTCTACTTATTAGACCTACTATCACTCACCCATAAAGAAATCCTGTGTGCATTACTTTCAAAGTTCTAAGCAGGATGTGGTGGTGAACACCTGTGATCCCAGTGGCTTGGGAACATGAGACGGGAGAATCCCAAGTTTAAGGCCATCCTCAGCAACTTAGAAATGCCCTAAGTAACTTAGTGAGACCCTATCTCAAAATTTAAAAATAAATAAAAAGGGCTGGGGATGTACTCAGTGGCAAAACACTCAGGGGTTCGATCTCTAGTACCAGAAAAAAAAATGAACTTCTTAAGAACATTTAGTTCAAGTTAGTTCTTCATAGAAGCTCCACTAATGAAATCTGAGTTGGAGGCACCAAAGCTGTGTGTTGAATGAATCTGTGTAATGCACAGTAAGAGCATAGTTTCATTCACATTATCATTTTCTGCATCCTTAAAACTCATTCATCCAATTTTGTGACCAAGCTTTTTAAAAAATTGCAGTAACCCTTACAATATTTGCAAAAAACAAACTCTCGTCTTCATTTTGAATCCTGTCAAGACTGTGTATTATGTAGTTTCCAAACTTACATTTTCCTGCATGGTATCTATTTGACAGGAGATGCACTGATATTATTTTGCTTGACTTGAAAAATATTGTTTATAACAATTAGCACTTACCTTTTTCATTGTTTTTTGTAGAATGAAATCAAGTAGTACATAATTTAGTGGTAAAAATAATAAACCCAACATTCATTCTAAACTCATTCTTTAATTTGAGAATACAACTAAATTCAATTGCATATTGTAAAGTTTCATTTATATAAGTAATATTATCTGATGATGACAAAATTTTTTAACTCTAGTTTTTTTTTTTTTAATTTAAAAGGTAGATGATTTTATGAACTATTTGAGTATTTGTAGACAACATTCTGGGCCAGAACAGTTGTTTTGCTGTTTGTGCTAGAAACTTTGATCAAGTGAGTGTTTGTCAAGCCTGATAATTTAATGGCCATCCAGTGATTGATATGATTTTTGTAAGAAATTTTTTTAAAATTACAAAGACTTTTATATTTTATGCATAAATGCAACTTTAAATTCATAACATTTACACTTACAACATTAATTAAAGGTACTATATGATTTTGTTATTCTGAAATAAGTTGCTATTTATAGTATGATGTTTATTAACTCATTTTTTTGGAGCTGATGTAGCTAAAATTCTGTTCCATGATGCTTCAATTAGCCCATCAGTTGTGTCTACTGATGATTATAAAAACTTGATAGTTCCACGTATTGAGATATCATGTTCAAAACACAATTCAAATCCTTCCTGATATAGAAGATTGTGGTAAAATGTGAATTTTGCCACTTTCATTTGGAAAAATAAGAATTTGCTTTTGGGGGCTAGGGTTGTGGCTCAAGTGGTAGCGCGCTTGCCTGGCATGCGTGGGGCCCAGGTTCAATCCTTAGCACCACATACGAACAAAGATGTTGTGTCTGCCGAAAACTAAAAACTAAATATTAAAAAAAAATTCTCTCTCTCTCTCTCTCTCTCTCTCTCTCTCTCTCTCTAAAAAAAAATCTCTTGTATTAAAAAAAAAAGAATTTGCTTTTGTAGTAGTTCAACTGCTATAATAGGAAAATAGTAGATGAGAAGTGTAAGTCATACATACATACATTGGTCCAAAAATTTCCCCAGATTTCAAAACCATTTAATTGCATATTCTTGTCTTACATATATCAATAAATGACATTTCCTTTAAGATAATTCCTAGGCTGGATTTGAGAGACAAGTCATAATTGTTCTTTCTCTCTAATGCCCCTCACCAAGATGTCTTTATTTTGCCCTATTTTTTAATACATTATTATGTTTACCCTCCTATGTATTTTTACTTGCATCTGACTATCCTCTTCTGAAATATGGGTGAAAAAAACAAAGTTCCTGACTAATCTCCCTTTTTTAATTCCTATCATCTATAAGCTATGTATTAGAGTGTAGTAAGAACATTTCTTGTTTTAAATAGCAAAACTAATCATGCTACGGCCCTGCCTACAAGCCTCATTGACTTCTCATATCCTCCATTTTAAATAAAAATTGAATTATGTATTTTTAAAACTCAGAACTCATTTCATGCTTATTGAAAAGTTGCAAATGTAATACAAAAATATTCTTTCCTGAACCCCACAGATTTTATACTTAATAATACATCACCATCCCTGTAAGGCACTGAATTGTTCTACAACCAAGAACATTTTTCCACAGAAGCATTAAAATAATTTGTTGTACATAATTTAATCAAACTCTCTATTAATCTCTAATTTATCTAATTAATTAATTAATCTGATTAATCTCCAATTGGCTGCTTCAATTTCACCTCCTTTGTGAAGATGTCATTTTTAATATATTTAGTGTTCAGTATTCCTCATTTGGCTCTTCCCATTCATCTCCCTTTAATATGGGTTGACTTCCTGCTCAATTTCCCATTTTTCTAAGTCTGGTTAAGAAATAACTTATAAAAGTGTACCTTGCCTTTTCTTATTCTCACACTCCACAGAGTACTCCCCATGAGCACCCTCAAAACACAAAACATCATTCTATTTACATAAATTTGGCAATTAAAACAAACTTGCATGAGATTTTCTTATTGCTTTTTTTCCATTTATTATATACTGGATATTATCTTTAGCACTTTACTTTTGCTTACTAGATCCACCCATGTTAAAATAAGAAAATAGACTCAAGTGAAAATAAATTTCAAAGATTGCTTAGATTATAGCAGGTGCAGAGTAAGTAAAGTCAAATGCTTCAACCTAGTGGACAGTGTGCAGTATTGTCTGACTTTTGGCTTTATTTCTATAATTACTAAATTAAATCATATAAAAGTTTCAAATTCAACCATTGTTATACCTCCAAAATAAAAATTCTTTATGTTTCCTAATAATATTTTCATTCTTGTTGTGTTGTAACCTACAACCTGTGAAATTTTATTCATTATTTTTTATCAGTACTGGAAATTGAACCCAGGGGCCTGCTTCCTCTGAGCTACATCTCCAGTACTTTTCAATTTGATTTGAGACAGTGTCTTACTAAGTTGCTGAAATAGCCTTGATTTTGCAAACCTTCTACCTGAGCCTCCCAAGGCATTGAGGATACAGGTTTGCACCAACCATGCCTGGCCTTATGCAAAGTTAGAATTTGCATATCATTTATATATATCTTGGTAATGTACCTTTATAACCTTGGGAATGTTGTTGTAATAGAGCATACTTCATGTCTCCCTATCATTACTGCCTTGGTGTATATCCTTTTTTGGACCTAATATATCTCTGGCTTTGAGACACCATCCAGGACCTCTCAGATAGTATTAATTACCTATTATATGATATTAGTGTCTTTCTGTATTATTACAATTATAATTCTACACTGTAAATTAACTTTATTTTGCTCTTATTGTTAACTTATAAAATTTTCATATACATTTTTCTCTGTTTTAGTTAGTTGTTTATATGTTTTATCATTTTTGTGTTGAATATTATGAATATTAATATATTTTCTCTATGGATTTTAATCCTATTCTTTCCTTAGTTGTCCTAATCTTAAGTAGGAAAATGTTTTTTTTCCTTCGCCTAGCCTTCTGCCTTATATTCTATTTCTATTCCTAACCTAGTTCCTGTTCCAAAATTTGACTGACAGTTCATATTTACTGAAAGTAAAATTCTCACTCTTGAAGGAAATGTAAATATAAATACATTTGCATGCGTCCTCATTTCCTCCAAGGGAACAGATGGAAAAAGAGATTGTGGAGTAGCTTGCATTTAACTAACAATCAATGCCATACACATAACACTATATATAGAAAAAACATAGCACTTCTCATATGATTTTACTTCTAGTATGCTTTTTACTTCTAGTATGCTTTTCATACATACCATTTATCCATGAAGATTGAGTATTGCCTTTAATAATCACATTTGGAAAATGGGTAGATCAGAAATCAAGCCTACCTCATAAAAAATAGTTACAAGACTCATTTGTCAACCAGAATATATGATGCTTTTGTATCAATCTGTCAACATAACTTTCTTAGTGGGCTTGTAACTTCACTCATCTATCTTTATTTGCTATGAAACTTCATGTTGTATTAGTTCTATAGCACAATAAAACAAATGGATTCTTTATGACTTCCAATTGAAAATAAATGTTTCATGAGGAACATTTTTTTTCTTTACTGAATCAGCTGAAATATAAGCATAACATTACTTTTCTTTGTGTCAACAAATTTTTAGGAGGAATAAAATTCCACTGAAGTAATTTGGAGACAATTCCAAAGAAACTGTACTATTCCGCTAAGGTGCATGTCATACAAAGAGTTATTACATTAGCTATCACTGGGAGAGAACATTACAGTCTATAAGAATTCTGCACTGTTAGCAAGTGGTTGAAGGTGGAGAATGGCATTCAGCTTTGCAGGACAAGGTGATGTGTGGTTTGCCTGAGAATTGAAGTCAGTCTAACATCTCTCTCTAGTCTAAGCCAACTTTTTGATTTTTCAGATTTTAATTTATTATTTAGGATCTTTAAATTCCATTTAGTGTTCATCAAATCATCAAATGATAATATATGTTTGAGAAAAATTCTTAAATAAGAGCATCTTGATGAACATCATTTCATATATATCATCTTTTTGCTTATTGTAGTAATATTTGTAAAGGTCATACAGTTTACTATCCCATTTTTCTTCCTCAGAAATATGTAATTTGGGCTGGGTGTGGTAGTGCATGCCTGTAATCCCAGTGGCTGGGAGGCTGAGGCAGGCAAATTGGAAGTTCAAAGCCAGCCTCTGCAAAAGCAAAGTGCTAAGCAACTCAGTAAGACCCTGTCTCTAAATAAAATAAAATACAAAATAGGGCTGGAGATGTGGCTCAGTGGTTTAAGTGCCTTGTAGTTCAATCCCTGGTACCCCACAACATACATATATATATCTTGGTATTAGTTTCTTAAGAACATGAAAATCCTGCATTCACTAATAATCTTTTTGATTTTGCAGTTTCTTTCCATGAATTGTCTTATACTTTTAGTAAATTCTTGTCCTGACATTATGGATCTTTAAACTAATAAGACATTCACTGTTCCAGAGAATAGCTTTTCTTTTGTTTTTTAAATCCTTTATGATCCTTATTATGTAAGATTTAGGAATCTCCATATTTTGTTTATAATTTACATATTCATTATTATCTCTCACATTTTAACCACGTGTGGAATAGTATTAATCACTATAAACTACATAGTGAATTATAATGATAATATTTTCAGTATATTTATATTATATATATATCATTATTTCATACCTTTCCTATAATTCTGAAATTAAGGACCATGTCTTAATCACTCATAACAAGTTTTGTTTTTTCCTCCAGAAAAGAGTAGATTTGTCCATTGTAATGTCTAGATAATCAGGTTAAGCTATCTAGGGAAGAGAATAGTAAGCATAAATATTCACATAAAGAAAGGAAGGAATGGAAAAGCCTGCAATTCACATCTGGGGGGATATAGGAGATGAATAAGAAGAAAATAAAAGTCAAGATCAGATCTAGCACATATATGAAGAAAAATAAGGAGTCTATGATAATTTCTCTCTCACACACACATATACACAATGATACCTACACATACACACAGTGAATTTTTAAACATTACTAAAAACTACTACATTCTTCTCCTCGTGTGCTTTGGTATAAGGATAGTTAAATCTTTTCCCATTCTGACCATTTGAGTTTGTTCTAAGTCACAGTGAGATCTCCAGTATATCCAAGTAATATTTATGTCTTCTTTACTTTCTTCTTTACATTCTTTACTTTATATTTTTGCATCTTTTTGAATAATTTATGATTATAAAAGTAGTAACCATTAGAAAATTGGATATGATTTAAAACATTTAAAGAACAAAATAATTTTTAATGGTTCCATTTAGCTGAAATTACTATCATTTTTTTTTGTATGTTTACTTCTAGTTTTCTTAACAAATTGTATTCCTATTGTATTACAAAGATCATTGTTTAAATGTATTTATCAATCCTGTGACTTTTATAACCTTTATTTCAGCATTACTTTGTGCACAGGTGATATTCAGAAATGTTCTGGTCTTTTAGGAGTCACTTTGTGGAATAAGTACTTGGGGGAAAAATCAGGTTGAGGAACAAAGCCTGGCAGATAAACTTTACTGAATAATAAATATTCACATTTTGGAATGAGTGGTGAACTTGAAATTAGCATGGCTTTATTACTTGTATTTTTCCTAACTATATGTACAATGCAGAAAACAGGGACATTGTTAATATTAAAAAGACAATAACCTTAAAGATGAAAATATTGGTAGGCATTTCTATAAATAACCTTAATGCAAATGGAGAGTTTCTTCTCAATTACAGGATACACCATAGAAAAATTTTATCAGTTCACCTTTTAATCACATTAGGAAAAGTGATATCAGTTGCCCAGTGAGCCAGAGAATAAACAGCAGAAGCAGCATTGTCTACCAATGTAAACAGCAATACCAAAGTAACATGAATGGATGAGACAATGTTACTCACTGATGGAAATGTCAATGTCTGTCAAAATTGTGCATTCAGGGTTGCACTTCAAATAGGGATGGGTAAGTTGTTTGGGGCCAAATTTCCTAAAAATAATGTAAATACTGACAATAGTTTTTTAAACAGCAATAATCTGAAGATATTGAGCAATGACCAAAAATAGATAGAAACTAATGAATAATTAATTTTGTAAGAGAAGTGTTACTGGTGTGCTTCTTATAGTTACAACTTTTATTTTAGAGTAATTGCATATCAGTAGAGCCCTGTTGGGAATCTGAAACTGGGATACAGAACTGTAATGTCTACTATTCTAGGAATCAGAGGGCTGAGTTTGGGGTAATGACAGTAAGTACAAAATATATTTCCAATTATTTTAGCTTATTGTTTCTTAAATATTACTTATATTACTGAATATGACAATCCATATTAACATGATAAATTTTGCTTCTCTTGGTTTTAGTTGCTTGGAGAAAGAAATAAAATGAGCTCGAGCAAACCATACATGGTCTTTCATAAATGATTTTATTGTTGAATAAAATGGATTACTTCAACCCCCATAAATTTGTCCTGGTAACTGATTTCACATGGCAAAAAGAAAATTATAGACTATGCACCATGGATTCTGTGATCAGCCATCAAACTAAGGGGCAAATGGCTATCTCTCTTATTAATCTTTTCAGTCATAAACAAGTGAAAATTATATACAACCAATGTTAACCTCTGTATTGTAAAATAAGAAAAGGATGAACAGAGGATGACTTATAATTTAGATGATGTTGAACAATTATTTGTCACAAGACATGGCAGGAGATTTAAACATTGTTGACTTATTTAGTTCTTCAAGGGCAGAACTGGGCTTACATAGAAACAAAATGACTCCTATTCCTATCCACCTGAATTTTTATCCTCCCCCACCTCACCCATTGTAGCATAACATTCACTTGTCAGAGAAAACATTTGATTTTTGTTTTTTGGAATTGCCTTATTTCACACAGGTTCATCCATTTACTGGTGAATATCATAAAGGAATTCTTCTTTGTGGCACATTAATATTCCATTTTGTCTATATACCACAATTTCTTTATCCATTCATCTGTTGATGTACATCTAGGTTGGTTCCATAGCTTAGCTTTTGTGAATTAATTTGCTGCTATCAACATTGATGTGGCTGGTAAGTGTTGTATGATGACCTTAACTCCTTTAGATAAATACCAAGGAATGGGATTTATGGAGGTTTCATTCCTATTTATTTGAGGAATCTCCATACTGCTTCCATAGTGGTTGCAACAATGTATGAATGTACCCTTTTCCTTACCCCTACACCAATATTTATTGCTACTTGTATTCTTGATAATTGCTGTTCTGTTTGAAGTGAGGTAAAATATAAGTGTAGTTTTAATTTGCATTTCTCTAATTGCTTGAAATGTTGAACTTTTTAAAATATATTTTTTGACCATTCATATTTTTTTCTTTTTGAAGACTCTGTTTTGTTACTTTCTCATTTATTGATTGGATTATTTGTTTTTTGTTTGTTAGGCTTTTTGAGTTCTTTGTATATCCTGGAAATTAATGCTTTATCTGAGGTGCTAGTAGTAAACATGTTCTTCCATCCTATAGGTGCACTCTTCATGCTTTTGATTTTTTTTTTTTTTTTTTTTTGCTGTGAAGAAGCTTTTTAGTTTGATACCATCCCATTTATTGATTCTTGGTTTTACTTCTTGGTCTTCAGGAGTCTTATTGAGGAAGCCAACGTATTGAAGTGTTGGGTTGATATTTTCTTCTAGTAGGTGCATGGTTTCTTGTGTAAGACTAGGTCTTTGATTCACTTAGAGTTGAGTTTTGCATAGGGTGAGAAACAGGGTTTAAATTTCACTCTACTACATATGGATTTCCTGTTTTCTTAACACCATTTGCTGTGGAGGCTATCTTTTCTCCAATGTATGTTTTTGGCACTTTTGTCTAGTATAAAATAACTGAGTGTATGTCTCTGTGTCTTCTGTTCTATTGCATTGGTCTTCATGTCCATTTTGGTTTGAATACCATGCCATTTTTGTTACTATAGTTCTGGAATATAATTTAAGGTCTGGTATTGTCATGCCTCCTGCCTCATTTTTCTTGTTAAAATTGCTTTGGCTATTCTGGGCCTCTTATTTTTCCGAATGAATTTCATGACTGCTTTCTTTATATCTATGAAGAACATCATCATTGGAATTTTTTAGGAATTGCTTTAAATCTGTATTGCACTTTTGGTATTATGGCCATTTGACAATATTAATTCTACCTATACAAGGACATGGAGCTCTTAGTATCTTCTAAGGTCTTGTTCAATTTCTTTCTTTAGTGTTCTATAGTTTTTACTGTAGAGGTCTTCCACATCTTTTGTACATTTATTCCCAAGTATCTTATTTACTTTTGAGGCTATTGTGAATGGGATATATTATGGATTGAACATGAGGTGTCCCCCAAAAGCTCATGTATAAGACAATGTAAGAAGGTTTAGAGAATAAATGATAGGGTTACAAAAGCCTTAACCCAATCACTGAATTAATCACATGATGCAATTAATTGAGTGTTAATGGAAAGCAGGTAAGGTCATAACATTGGGGGTGTGGCTTTGGGATATATATATATATATATATATATATATATATATATATATATATATATATATAGAAGGGGAGATCTCTTTATCTCTCTGCTTTCTGATAATCATATGAGTTGCTTCTCTCTACCACATTCTTCTGGCATGTTTTTCTGCCTCATCTCAAGTCCTGAGGAATAGAGACTGCTTAAATCTCTGAAACTGAGAACCCTGAATAAACTTTTCCTCCTCTATAGTTGTACTCTTTGGGTCTTTTAGTTACATCAGCAAAATATCTGACTAAAACAGGATAGATTTCTCTTTCAACTCACTCATTGCAGCTGGTCTCTTTCAGGAACACAATTGATTTATGGGTGTTAATTTTGAATCCTACTACTTTTCTGAATTCATTTGAGCTCTAAAAGTTTTCTGCTGGAGATTTTGGGTCTTCTAAAAATAATATCATGTCATCCACAGATAGTTTGAGCTCTCCTTTTCCTATTCTTTTGCCTAATTCCACTGGCTGGAGTTTTAAGGACTATGTTGAATAGAAGTGATGAAAGAGGGCATTCCTGTCTCATTCCAGTTTTAAGATCTAAGTCTTTCAGTTTTTCCCAATTCAGAATGACATTGGTCCTGGATTTGATTTGAATGACTTTTATAATTCTGAGAAGTTTCCACTATTCCTAGTTTTTCTAGTGTTTTAAACACAAATGGATGCTATACTTTGTCAAATGCTTTTTTCTGCATTTATTGAGTTACTCATGTGGTTCACAAGATTATTAATGTGGAGAATTACATTTTTTAAATTTCTGTATGTTGAAGCAATTTTGCATCTCTGGGTTGGAAACCACTCATGGTGCACTATTTTTAATGTGTTTTCATATGTGATTTGCCAGTATTTCATTAAGAATTTTTGGATCTAAGTTCAAAATGGATATTGGTCTAAAGTGTTTTTTTTGGTTGTTGTTGCTGTTCTTTTTTTTCTTGATGTGCTTGTTTGTGGTTTTGATATTGGGTAATACTACCTAGTAAATCTGTCATACCTTTCCTATGTACACATATGGATATATCACAAAGAATCCCATCATCATATACATCCACAAGACTGGAATCCTAATTAGAAGAAGATATATCCCATGTTTGTGTAAGTATAAAAAGAGATTCTACTGTCATATATAACTAAAAAGAACAAATAAAATAAAAATAATTTAAAAATAGAAAAGAAACAATGCCTCATATAATCCACACTCAACTCTCTCAAGTAATGTCTTAAGTCTTCTACTGGAGAAGCAACTTTGGTATTAAAATCAACCATTGGAAAATCAGTGCAATAGAAAAATTATAGTGTTTTCAAGAAAAAGCATTTAATACCCAGTTTCAGAAGGATACACATATTCTTTTCCTTCTCCTTCTCCTTCCCCTCCTCTCCTTTTCATCTTATCCTTCCCCTTGCTCCTCCTCCTCCTTCTTTCAATACGTTTTCTTCTTATGCCATTCTTCTTGTTGTTGTTTAGCAGTTCTTATGTTCTAAGCATTTACTGTTATAATCATTTCAAAAGGTCTCTTATAAGAACTAAAATCCAACTTCATATCTGATGGCAACAGCATGAGAGACTCCAAGTTAAAGCCACCCAGTTCAGGCAAGTTAATTGATAAACCTCTGAGAAAAATTATTACATTCTTGATTTAATAATCTAAGTTTAAAGGTTAAAATGTATTTTAGAACAATAAATAGCAATATCTTGGAATATAATATTGAAATAGTTCATATGGTGATGTCATTTTTTTAAAAAATTATTCAATTGAATTAAGATATGAAACTAATATGTATACCAATGTAATTGTGTTTCAGTGAATGTAATCAAATTCTATGTCAAAATAAAGAATAATAAATGAATATGTAATCAAAACATATATTTTCACTTATGAAAATGTTCACTTTCTTTTGAATTAATGTGTTCTACATGTTTATACCTAAAGGAAATCAAATGCATTTTAGAACATCAACTGTAGAAAATTTACATGTTAAATAGGTATTGCAAATTCTATTGAAAAAATAGTACTATCAAGTTTAATATCATATTCTTAATCTAGTTTTTAAACAATACTATAGCAGAGTTGAAAAGGTAAAATTAAAATGAATAGAAATGAGGATAAATATAGTGTTAACTTCTTAGAGATGATAAGTAACTAGAGTTTACTTTTGAAGACAGGTAAGAATAGGTCTAGTGCTAATTTATAATAAATAGTGCCAAATAGCCCAAAAGTGATAAAACAAATTAATTTATTTACCTAAAAGATCAGAAGAAACATAAAATGTAATTTCTACAGGAACAGTATGGATCATGTTAAAACAATGCTTATATTTGTGTTCCCTTAATGTCTTAAAACAGAATTGAAGTTATTCCGAAAGAACAGAACTGGAGTTATCACATGACCACCCTTCAGAATGTATTGCAAGGATACAGTAAAAGAAAGCAGGAACTGGTATAAAAACAAATACATAGACCAATGGAACACAACAGAGAGCCACAAAATAAATCAACATATTTGTGGTCAATTGATTTTGACAAAGGTGCCAAGAATATATAATGAGGAAAAGATAATCTCTTCAATAAATGTTAATGAGAAAACAGGATCTCCAGAATGAAACCATGTGTCACACTGTATACAAAATATCAAATCCAAATGGCTTAAAGACTTAAGTATAATCCCTGAGACAACAAAATATTAGAAGAAAACAGGGTAACATTCCAAAATATTGGCCTGGGCAATGAATTTTTGGATATGAATCCAAAAACTCAGGCAACAAAAGCAAAAATAGACATCAGGATTGCATCAAATCAACATGTCTCTGCAAGCTAAGGAAACAATCAACAAAGCAAAGTGAAAACCAAGGGTGAGAGAAATCATTTTCAAACCATATATCTGATAAGAAGTTAATATTTAAAGTACATAAGAAACTCAATAGTAAGAAAATAAATAATCTGATTAAAATGGGCAAAGAACTGAATAAACATTTCTAAAAAGAAGACATACAAATTGTCCATAAGTATATGAAAAAATATTTCAAGATCACTAACATCAAAAGAATGCAAATTAAAACCATAGTGTGATGGCTACTCTAAATAGATGACAGATAAATATCAGACAAGATGTAGAAAAAAGGAAACCTTTTCACACTGATGATATGAATATAAATGAGTACAGCCCTTATGGAAGTTTCTGAAAAAAATTTTTTAAAGAGAGAGAGAGAGAGAGAATTGTTTAATATTTATTTATTTTTTATTTTTCAGTTATCGGCAGACACAACATCTTTGTTTGTATGTGGTGCTGAGGATTGAACCCGGGCTGCACGCATGCCAGGCAAGAGCGCTACCGCTTGAGCCACATCCCCAGCCCCAGTTTCTGAAAATTATATAGAACTACCATATGATTCAGCAGTCCCATTATTACACAAAGTAAATGGAATCATTATGTTGAAGACATATGTACACTCTCACACTCATTTAATTATTATTCACAATAATCAAGAATTATAATCAACCTAAGTATGAGTTATCAGATGGGACAAAGAAAATATGATACACATACATAAAATGGAACAATAGTCAGCTGTAAAAAAGAATTAAATACTGTCATTTGTGACAACAAATATGAACCTGTAGGACACCATGAAAAGTGAGTATTGGGAAAATGCTAATCAAAAAAAGGTCCATAATTTCAGAATATACAGATAGAAGGCATAACCTTAAGAAAATATCGTACAATATGGTGCGTATTATAACAATGCATTGCACTCCTGAAAACTGCTAAAATTAGATTTGAGTTTTTAGCTCTAAAATTGGTAAGCATGTGAAGTAAGGCACATATTAATTAGTTCAATTTATCTATTCCACAATGTACACATATTTCAAAAAAACATGTTCTGCATAATAAAGATATACAATTTTAATTTATGAATTAAAATGCATAAATAAAAAATAGTGTTTATTTGGACATATAGACTATATAACATAAAGAGCCAACCCTACTGTAAGCTAAATTGTTTTTTTTTCTTTTTCTATTTTTTTCTTTCCAGATTTTTTGTTGTTACACTATAGTTGTACATAGTGATAGGATTTGTAACATATTCATACATGCACACAATATAAAAATATACTTTTTGTCAATATCACTCCCTAGCACTTCCAGTGCCCTTCTCCCACTCCTCTTCATGCCCCCTAGACCCTTTCCTCTACTGATCTTCCTTTGATTTTTATGTGTAATGTGAACTATTTCATAATCATGTTTCCCTATCTTAGTATATTTAACATACTAAAACAAGATGCTAATAATAGGTAGAGTGGGAGTTTAAGTGGGTGTATTGGAACTCTGTACTTTTTACTAAATTCTTCTGGAAACATAAAACTGCCCCCCAAATGAATACTATTAATTTAAGAACTTTTGTCAAGTATTTCTAAAATAGGTAGTTTTTATCTGAATGGAAGAAAATATCATCTTGTTAATATCAGATACATTTGAGAAGAGTAATACTTATTGCTAAGATGGATTTAGCAGATTCAGTTAAATATTTACTATTAGAGAGCACTTTCATTTACTTTCATTTTTACTAAATAGTACCTAAAAAAGTAGAGTAATACAACATTAGCAATGCTTGCTCTTTATTGAAATAGCTTTACAACATTAATATTTAATAAATTAATTAATATGGGTTAGTAATAAAATCTAGAATTATTACAGAAAAGCAAAAGAAAATTTTATTTTGGCTCACAATAATAAAATTATTCATGAACATTTTATATGCAATCTAAAAAAAGATAACACTGCAATTTTTGAAGCATATCACTAAATAAGCCATGAAGGCAAAATAGTTTGTGGTTTACATTATGCAATAGAAGTTTACTCTTTAAAAAATTCACTTATGGGGCTGGGATTATGGCTCCGTGGTTGAGCCCTTGCCTAGCTTATGTGGGGCACTGAGTTCAATCCCCAGCACCACATAAAAATACATAAAATAAAGGTCCATTGACAACTAATTTTTTAAAAAATTCATTTAATTGATGAACAATTTACATTGGCTAATATCATGATGTGATAAAAACACCTAGAGAAGTGAAATTAAAATAAATCTCATTATGTAAAAATAGCTATTGTCTTTCAAATGCTAACATTGAATTTATATGTAGAAAGTTAGTAGGTCAATTAACAAATTTATTGTGATTTTTGGAAATTTCATGTTAAAACTATTGTGCCATGGTGAAACAATAGTACAATAAATAGAGTAGAAATACTGCAAAAATATGCTTGCAATTTATTTTTAACTATGTAATAATTTAGATAATTCTCAAAAAGCTATTTAAAATTTTATTTAGAGATTAGAATTAGATTACACTAAACCTAAGTACAAAACTAGATTCTAACAAAACTCATGCTGATAATTAATTATACATTTTTAAAGCATTACTAAGACTGGCATATATTTACTAAAAAAGTTTAATCGTGACTCAAGTTCTTAAGTGTTATAATATTGATGTAAATATTGAAGGAGATAGATACATGAATGAATTGGATTAGCACCACAAGTCATCATGAGAAGCATACATATGCTCCACATCTGTGTGAACAAGGCAAAGGTTGGCAAGACAAATTGGATACCCACAAACTAGTATAATTTGTGTAAACTCACTACTCCTAATAATGATATCTTATTTATTTTGTTTATATCAGGATTTTTTAATCTTTATAATATCAGAGTAGACAAATATGACTCAAACAATACATAGATAAATAGATAGATATAGATGCAGATAAATCTCCATATTTTCAGAAAGTAAATTGTCTAGAATTGGTATAGAAGGTGAAGAATATCATCAGAAATGGACTCCTTTGGTTCTTCTACTTCAATATCTCTACTGCATTTGTTTTTATTCTTAAGTTTGTGTCCTCCCTGTTACAAGAAGGCTGTAGAAGTTCGAGGCATCATTAGAACCTTGTAACATACAAAGATGTAAAAAAACCCAGGAATTTTCCTCATGTGTCACCCCATTTGTATAATAAAAAACACTTCCCAATATTCTATCAAAGTCTTCTCTGATAAATGATTTGTAAAAATTTCATTATGTGTCCATCCTTGAGACCAGTACAGAAATGTGTTACAGTAGATGGGATAGAGAGATGTGATGGGAGGGGAGCGGAGGGGAGTGAGGGATAGGAAGGGCAGCAGAATACAACAGACTCTAGTATGGCAGTATGTATAAACGTGGCTGTATAACCAATGTGAACCTGCAATCTGTACACGTGAAAAAATAAGAATTCATACCCATTTGAATTAAATATATGATATGTCAAGATCGTTGTAATGTTTTGAGCAACTAATATAAAAAAAGTAGTAGTATTTTCATGACTGGCTAGTATTTGGTTAATGTACAACCACCAAAGTTTTGAATAAAGAGATCCTTATTCTGGACACATTATTGATTTACCAGGTATTGTATAAGCAAACCTATATAAATGCTATGGAAAACTAATACTCACTCTTTCCTCATTTGTAGAGCATCATGGCTACAGAAGAATTTTCACTTAAGAGTACTACTATGTGGCCATTTTATTAATGACAGACAAAGCCTGGGACAAAGCTCATAAAATCAGATTCATGCAGCATTTACAACCAGTATCCACAAAACAACACAATGTCAAACATCCAGATAACCTCAACTTGCAGTATTTACGGCAACCATTCTTCCTAGAATCATAGAACCAACCACCTGTACCAAATCCAAGGCATCCTCAGGGTCTAACTTAAAAATCCACTGGCATCTCCTTCATTTTCTATGTTGAGTTTTCCATAAGTCAAGGTAGGTGAGGAATTAGCTATTTTAAGGACTATACCTTGTCTCATGAGAAGAAAGGCTAGGCAATCACATAATTCATAACAAACCTGATCATTGAATTGAAGCTGTAATATTTGCTTCAGTCAGTTTTTTTTTGCTGCTATATCCAAAATACCTGACAAAAACAAAAACTGGGAGCACACAGTCTTAGGGACCCAGTCCATAGACACCTGGCTCCATTGCTCTAGGACAAAATAAGGCAGAACATCATGGTGGAAGTGTGTGGCAGAGGAAAGCAGCTGGAAACATGTCAGCAGGAACCAGAGAGAGCTCTGATCAGCAAGGACAAAATACATACCCCAAAGACATTCCCTCAGGATCTACCTCCTCCAGCCACACTCTACCTGCCAGTTAATCTCTATCAGGGGATTAACACACTGATTAGGTTAAGGCTTTCACAACCCAATCATTTCACCTCTAAGCTTTCTTGCATTGTCTCACACATGAGCTGTTGGGGAAAACTTCACATCTAAACCATAATAGTAATGATCTCCAAGATTATAGAGTTAATGATCACTTCAGTAGAGTAAGAGACACATTCTATAACAGCTTTCCTATTTGTAAGACATACATTTTAGACATAAGTGCATATAGTGTGTACATAAATAATAAGTCAGTAATTCTTCCATTAGGTTCCCATGAGTAATTAAGAGCAGACTTATTTTTGAGAAATTTCGCTATTCATTACATGATTTACCTGGGATGTTTCCTTAAACACTTGAGTCTCTTTCAAACTCCTCTAATACATGTCATGTTTAATCAAAAGAAGTTTATTTTGATGTAAATGTATAAATGTAAAAAATGTCTAAATGTAAAAAATGTTATTAAAGAAGATAAACATGATTGATCTGAAATTTATCTTGCATGTCCTCAGCCTCAATTCGGCTGTGCTGATACCTGGAGATAATGCCAACTAAGTAGCCTGGGGTTGCTCTTAAGGGAATATTAATTTGCTGAGAACTGGTCAGAGTAGACTCCTGATATTTCTAACATCTGCATCACCTTCTATCCTTTTTAGATTCATGACAATTAGATAGTGGTCAAGAGGAGATAACCACTTTCTTGGACTGTTATTTAATAACCAAATTACCTTTCTAAGATGGGTAAGAGGGTGAGATCAAGAGTATAAGATGGAAATAGGTTAGAAATACTTCTCATTTTGTTCTTGAATAACTGGATACCTATCAAATATACCTGAGAAGTGAAAAAGTCTGTCAAATATCCTGAACTTCAGCCTATTATTGAGCATTTTGATACAATAAATACTCTCTTGTCATAATGAAAATGACAGGAAAGCTAACATGTCACAGTTTAAAGCATTAAAATGATGAGACTAGAGTTATGATGATTGGACTGGAAGAACAATCCATCTCTGAGTAGTATGTCTGAACATGTGTTACTTTTCATTATAAGAATATTGCTTTATGAGATGAAATGAAATGAGCTATTTTTAAATTGATCTAAATTTTACCATAATATATGTATGTGTGTATATATATATATATATATATATGTAAAAAGTGTTATTAAAGAAAATAAACATGATCAATCTGAAATTTACCTTGCATGTCCTCAGCCTCAATTCGGCTGTGCTGACACCTGGAGATAATACCAACTAAGTAGATATATATGTGCGTGTGTGTATGTGTGTGTGTGTGTGTGTGATAAAATTGGGGAAAAAGGTATGTTTTGATAAATTAAACATACATGCATGTTGATTTCCTTCACAGAAGAGAAGTGATCAAAA
The DNA here is from genome assembly GCF_964194105.1 of Spermophilus citellus. NCBI lineage: Eukaryota > Metazoa > Chordata > Mammalia > Rodentia > Sciuridae > Spermophilus > Spermophilus citellus. Next base: position 63,974,739 of record NC_138182.1, on the reverse strand, counting down.
TATTTCATCTAAATGAATATGATTCATCATACAAAAAAACCATGGTTAGGAGCTAGATTTGTAGCTTAGTGGTGGAATAGTTGCCTAGCACTTGTGAGAACTGGATTCAATCATCAGCACTACAAAAAGTGAATAAAAGTATTGTGTTCTTTATATACAACTGAACAAAAAAATAAAGAAGACTCTGTTAGAACTTAGACTCAATATTCAAAACTTTATTGAGCATTAAGTACTTACCTTAAATATTTTAGTGGTTAAGAGTACAAATGTTTGACTCTATTAAATGTATCCAATCATATCATATAGTTGGGAGTTACATTAAAATACTTTAGAACTAGTATTGCAAATCAAGAAAGCATTAACAATAGACATATTGACCAATGAGAATCGGTATCAATTATTAAAAACCAGCTATGTTTCCCTGGCAATGTACATATACATGGCTCTATGTATTCAGTATGGCCAAAAAAGGTTAATGGGGTGTATGTATTCAGCATAGCAAGAAAAATACTTAGTTATGTAGACACAGTCTTCTAGTAATTTGAAGTGATGATTTCCTTCACTGATAAATCTTAAAAATGAATCAGATGGGAACTATTTTTAGCATTTGTACATATTCATGATAAAATGTCAGTGTGATGATGTATTAGAAATTTAAGAGCTTGATGGCACAGGAAAATAACACTTCAGGTGACATTTTAATTTTACTAATGATCTAATATTACCAGAGTGTGGTTCCTTTTTAGATATATTTTATTGTATCTTAGATACTTGTTTATGAACATATGTGTCTCAATAGATATAGTGTGTGTGTGTGTGTGTGTGTGTGTGTATGTGCATGCATATGTAAAAAAATTTCTGCATATGAGAGTTAATGAATGCATCTAAATAACAGCATTCATATTGCTGAAATATATGCATAATAACAAATGCAGTTAGAATAAATATCAACTAGAAAAATCATAAGTATTTTATACTTAGAATTGGGCATGAAAATTATTTGTTGTATATAAAGATGGAAAGGATTTTGTTTTAGAACTCTGGAAAGCCTTAAATTATTTTGCAAATTTATATATTATATAACAATGATATAATATATTGGTGTGACAGCATGCATACAACTGATAGTTACTTTCTCTTGGTTTGAAAAATGCATTTTAAAAAAGAGCATAATTCCAATATTAGACACTTATCTAACAGTAATCATAATTTAAAATATTTCTAATCAGGCCAGAGTAAAAATGTTGGTTTATTTTACTCTGATTGTGATATTCCATAATTAGTTATAGTAAATCTGTAATAATATAGCAAGCTCTTATAAACTAAGTACAAGTAAATTTAGATAATCCTCAAAAGGATTCAGGGAATATATGCATATCAAAGTGGAAATAATACCTTTAATATTATTACATACTTGACATGTGTTTTGCCATTGTGAAACATGTAGATTTTACAATTGAGAAACAATATGATTTTCTACTTATAAATATGTACATTTTAATATCTTTATAATCAGAAATATATTTTTGCATACTTGATTAGAGATATTTTAAGTAGACAAAATGGTATTAATATACTATTATGCTAAATGTCATTTCACTCTTACATTTAGAATTACAGAAAATTTTATTTTAATCATTTTATTTAATTGGTTACAACTTATTACCTTAGAAAAATTAAAATGTCTTAATCATTTCATCATTTGTGCTATTTCTTTTTACTTGAAGACAATTTTCCACAAATGCGTGATACACAATATTTTTGAAACTAATCATGAGAATTAGGTCAAATAAAAACTGTTAACAAAATTTAATGTTACTAAGTAGTAGGCATAAATTCAATTCAAATGTCTATCCTAGATTTATAAGGTTGGTATGACCTTGGGCAAATCACTGAAGTGATACCTTTTTGTTATTTTTAACATAAGGGAATCTACCACAATATAGGTAAACTTTTATTCTTTTTAATTCTAAGTTATGAATGGGGAGTCAAAAGCTTAAATTAATCTCCTCAGAGTTATAGTTTAAATAAATCTGGATTTCAGTAACAATTCGGTTCCATACACTGGCCCAAAGTTCATTTGAATTACTTAAAAGTAGTGAGTCAATATGAAAAATGACAATTCCTGCTGCAGTCTGGCTGGGCACAAATCAGGAGCCACTCAAGCAGGAACAAACTTTATTTCCGAACTCCACCAGCACACTTCACACATGCTCCCCCTGAACCTCTCTCTAATGCCACCCACGTGGCTCCTCCAGGCACACACCACACCAACCAGAAATCCCTCCTCCGGACCTTCCCCAACCGATGAGAACCCTCCAGGAATCCCGCGAGAACTCTAAAGTAGCAGGAGCCCCATTGCCTGACAGTAAAGGTCAAATAGACAATACAATCAATCCAGCATCACAGCAATTATATATAGCTTAACTCAAATCATCATCTCAATGGTTCGCTGGCGTCACCTTTCAACCATTCCCTCTGGCAAATGCCAGGCATCATTCTGACCCACTTTGGCTCTCAACAAATTCCATCTTTATCTACCCAGCCAATGCTTTTTTTGAGGACAGAGATATTCACGCCAGGAAATCAAACATTATCTTTCTACTTGATCAAAGACTCTCCACTTACAGCCTAGTTGCAAAAGTGATCCTGTGGATAGGGAATATAACTCAGTTGGTATGGTACTTGCCTAGAATATGCAAGGTCATGAGTTCGATCCCCAACACTTGAAAAAAAAATAATTCTCTCATCCATAGGTGTAATGGATTAAATGTCTTTGTTTCTTTCAAAGCATATTTTGAAATTGAATCTCCAATGCAAAAGTAGTGGCAGAAGTGACTTCTGGAGGATGAGTGATGGAATTACGTGGCTGCATCATAGGACTTAGTAGAGGAAGCTTGTGAATTTCCGCCCATTATGCCTTCTGCCACGTGAGCAACTTGAATTCCTCCTCTCCTGAGGGTGAAGCCTTCTAGCAACATTTGAAAGGAGACACTAATCTCTGACTTCAACCTGACTAACCTTGATCATGTACTTTCCAGAGTCCACAACTGCGAGGATAAATTTTTGTTCTTTATAAATTGCCCAGACTGTTGTTTGTTATAACAGCACAAAACCACTAAGACACTAGGGAGTACATATGTTGTATTATTTTGTTGCCATTAAATCTCACCTAGCATAATACGTTTAAGACATTACAGAACAACTGAGCTTCTAGGATTCTTCCAGAATATTTCTGCTTCAAGTCTTCTCTGGATACATGAAAAAATCTCCCATGCATTTGTCTTGCAATTATTTCTTCAGTTATTCTGATTTTTATTACTCATGAAGCAGTTACCTATCCTGATCGGGCTACCTCTTTACAATTAACCTTTGCAGATAACAAATTTTACCTTAGCTATCCCATATAATGCTTGTTATTCATTATATAACTAAAAGATACATATAACATTTTTTTAATTGGGAAGCAACTTTCTTTTCTAAGATACTAAAATTAGTTGTCAATGGCATAGAATATTTATGCTTGTGATTATTTATTCAATATTCATCTTCTTAGTTTGCCTTAAACTCTTGAAATAAAATAGATTGTCTATTTTGTCTGTACTACTTCATCTGAAGCTATCATATGGCTGGTGTTCTGTAAACATTCTTTAAGCAAATCAATTAACATGAAAAAACAAGTTCCAATAATGACCTAACTGTTAAGATATGTTTTGATTTTTCTTGGGGTTGTCCACATACATAGTATTTTATTTTTATTGCTGTTCTTTTTGTATTCATTATTACTGATATAGTGAAATTGAATCCAGAGTAAAAATCACAGTTTGGGAAATTATTTTTCAAAAGTCAATAGACACAGAGATAGTTAATAGGGTAATTCAATAAGTAATTAACTTTATCCTATGAAATTATTAAATTGCAATTAAAATTGGTGCAACATGTATTTTCTACATTTGCTCATTTTCACTTTCACAGTAAATCCTCTAATGTAGACATCATTATACTCCTTTATAAAATGACACTCAACTCTATTTGGTTATAATTATCAACAATCCATGGAATTTTAATGTGATTATGTAATTTGCTTACATAAACATTTTATTTTTGCAATTGCTCTTCACAAACATATCTATATCTGATGATTGTTTGCATGTAGGGAATTAATTATCTCCATGGTAAAGTTGATAATGAATTCATATGATTCATGAAGGTCATATAATAGGAACTTGTGGAGTGATATTAATGATTTTATAAATATTATTATTTTAGGAAATAATCAAGACCCATGAATTGCACTATCAGATGGTATTAAAAAGTGGGAATAAGAAACAGGCATAAAAGTAATTTATGGGCTGAGGATGTGGCTCAAGTGGTAATGCACTCGCCTGGCATGCGCGGGCGCTGGGTTCAATCCTCAGCACCCCATAAAATAAAGATGTTGTGTCCACTGAAAAATAAATATTAAAAAATTCTCTCTCTCTCTAAAAAAAAGTAATTTATTTTTTTCTCTTAATCCACAATCATAGTTTTTCCTAGTATGCCATCCTTTTTTTAAGTTTTTGTGTTCATCTGTGGCAGCAGTGTGATGCTATCTCCTATTTTCAGTAGTTTAATAATAAAGTGACTAGTTTTTCCAAATCTATATTATGTGCCAGCATTTGCAACTGAATCTGTGAAAGAAACAGGATTTTGCTGCCTTAGTGGAGATGGTGATGAGTAAAGCTCACCATAGCCGTTCTCTAAGTTCAAGCATCTGAAAGAATTTTGTTCTTTTACTATGTGCTGCTTTCACCTATTTCAGAGACTAGATCCTCATGTGGCCCAATTAACTGTATATTGTTCTACAGATGCTGGTGATACAGTTCTTTTAATTCTTTTTAGGATAATATCTTTCTGTAGAGATTTTAAAAAAAAAAAGCTCTCTTATAGTAAGCTTTTAATTCCACGAAGAAATTGTGCTTACAATACACTTGGGAGTGTTGTTACTCAATGGTTGAAGGCCATTGGAATATTTTAAATGTTGAGCCACTATAGTATATGAATTTGGACATTAAATTTGAAAGATATTTCTCCCATTTTTAAGTTGGTAACATGGCGTGTCTGAAACACATGCTGGTCCATGGAACATGGATTAAAAAAATGTTCATTTCCAAATATGCATATTAGAATGGGAATGTTTTGTTTTATTGGGCAACAATTTTGATTTTATGTAAAATAAAATCATATGGCCATCTATAAGATTGTACACATTAAAAAACTTGAAAATGTCATCAGAAGTAGAACTTCAAATGTTGCTTAAGAGAATCTTGTATAGTTCGAGTTGCAAATGGAGTATCTTTCATTTGGGATATTTTGTAATGTTTATGATTGCAACATTGTAAAATATCAAGACAGTAGGCATTAAGGATGATGAAATACATACGCATTACAGAAGTGCAAAGATTTCATTTTATTATAAACCCATTAATGTCAATCTTCATTAATAGCAATATTATTTTCCAAATTTAAGATCAGTAATAATTGTATCAGTAGTTCTGGGGAAACATTACTTGGTTTCCTAACATTTATATTTTTAATTCAATGTTGTTTTTTTCTAAAAATTAAGAGAAAATCATAAAATTAAATAGCCACATTAGCTTATCTGTTCCATAGTTCTGCAAGTATCAAGCAGAATATTTTTAAATGAAGTGAAAATACAAATTGAAATTCAGACGGCTTTTGGACAGCAGTTCTATTGGATCATATATCATGTAGTAAAGTAAAAGCATCTAATTGCCATATCTCTTATAAAGTTAAAAGAGGCCTGCTATAAAAATTACATGTAATCAGTAGAAATGCAACTATAAAAGTCACTACATATGGCATCCTGCAATTTAATTCTCTCTTTATAATTACTGCTAGTACTAGCTTGATATTTATAGTGCACATAAGAAATGAATACTTTGATACACCAAACCCTCTATTTTATTATGATTTTAATCAAATATATAATTTCTTTAATCACATTTCAGTAAGTTTCTGTTTGAAAAAAAGTAAACACTTGGTTTTAACTTAGAATTTGTCATTATAAAAAAAAAAACTTTCCTCTTTTACAAAGAAACATACCCATTTGGGAACATTTTAAAAATCATCTATAAACTTAAGAAAATTCAAATTAATGAAAAATATTTCTGCATATGATGATTATTTCATAATGTATATGTGTGCCAAAATTCACATTGCATACCTCAAATATATACATTTTTATTCAACAATTATACATGAATAATGCTGAAAAATAATTGAAGAAATATAAATACATTTGTGACAAAATAATCTGATTTTTCCTGAAAGGTACTTGGAACATACAGGTGTAATTTTCACAGTATGAGTAAATTGAGTTACAGAATGTTTAATTCAGTTTTATACCAATCACAACACCTGAAATAACAGTTGTTCTTGAAAGGAATTACCACAGTGAATCATCTGGTTTTACATATAGTCCAAAGGACTATTTAATATTTAATGATTTTACATACATAGGACTCACAATTTAGTAATGTGACAACAGTTCCTATTAGGAAATAGCAACACCTTAAATGCCCACTCTGAGCCAAACATTGTGTTAAAAAAAATCTATGATGTAGATATTATGATTATCTAAAGGAATTCATCTGTGACAGATGAAATAAGATCCTCAAGGTTAGACTCAAAGTGGAGTGGGAGGGAGGAAGACAGTAAAACAGTAATTCAAAATTGAGCAGACTTATTTACTCGATCTGCTAATTTAAGCCATGCATTTTAGTCATATTTACATTGTGCATACTAGGTTGTGCCTTAAAAAGTTATTTAAAGTATCATTTACTTCAAATTAATTCATATATATTTATTCAAAATAGCAAAGTAAAACTTTATTTCAGAAAGTATAGAACATTTAAAAATCAAGTGATTATTGGCTATTACTCTGTTTAGAAGGGAAAATATTTTGTAGAGTTCAAAATAGTAATCTTATTTGCAACGGGTAACTTAAAATAAGTGGCATAAAATTTTCAATAAGATCACTGTTCACTATATTTAATCAAATAAATAATGAACTCTTTTTATTATTGAGAAGCTATCCCACTCAATGATAAAAAGCTGAGAATTGAACCTAGGGTTGCTCTACCTCCAAGCTACATTGCCAGCCCCTCCCTATTTTTTTTTTAAGAGAGAGAGAGAGAGAGAGAGAGAGAGAGAGAGAGAGAATTTTTTAATATTTATTTTTTAGTTTTCGGTGGACACAACATCTTTGTTTGTATGTGGTGCTGAGGATCAAACCCGGGCTGCACGCATGCCAGGCGAGCGCGCTACCCCTTGAGCCACATCCCCAGGCCCACCTATTCTTTTATTTTGAGAGAGAATCTCACTAAATTGCAAAGATGAAACTTGACTTTGGCTATCCTCCTGTTTCTACCTCTCCAAAAGTTGGTACTACAGACATGTATAGATGCTAGACCTATCTTTATGACATTTACAGTTCTAAAGCTAATTTATTCTTACTTTGTATTCATCCTAATTGGAAAAAAATTAGCTCTGTACTCTTTGAGAAGGGTTCCTCCTTGCCCAGTATTTCTTTTATCTTACATAGGGATTTGGGTCATTGTTTTAAGTAGTCTACGTATAAATATTTTTAAGCCATATTTAATTCAGTGGAGAGAACATATTCATTATTTCCTAACCAAGTTCTGTTAGTATCTCTGACTTTTATATGATAGATTCATTATCTATGATCCTTTAAAATGTCTGATTCTTTCAAATACCTTATTGCTGTTGTTGCTACTGAAGACTTAACCACATATTTCTCAATGCAGTAATATGGGAAATTGGATGGTATCTTGCACTTCATAATCGTTCTTATTAATATCACTTATATGTGGGTCACCTGCAGTATGCTTCCTCAGGTCTCTGGAAATTGTTGATAGTAAAATTCTTCAATTCCAACTCCTCACACACATTGCAACATACAGTTGAATATCCTATGTCTCAGCTCTCTGGGTTATGCCTAAGGCTTAAGGTAAAGAAGGGAAAGCTGAAGAGAAACAGGACATAATATCTGAAAACTTAGATTCCTCATATTTTAAAAAATGATTAACTTCCATTTGGGCAGTGGAATACATGGTCAGCAGGTTGAATACAAACATAAAGATTTTTTAGAATCTTGTTTTTAACTGGATGCAGTGATGCATGCCTAAAATCCCAGCAACTCGGGAGGCTGAGGCAGGAGGATCACAAATTCAAGCCAGCCTCAGCAACTTAGTGAGGCTCTAAGCAACTTATTGAGACAATGAAAGATAATAATCTTGTTTTTGCACAATCAACTCCTAAAATTTTACCCCATTTTGATCTTCATGTTAAATCACATCTACCATTGCTACTGATGTCCTTGCTAATGCTTGAAAGTGTAGTGTAGTAGTGGGCTACTGGGGATTTCCTTTCTTACCTTTTCTTTTGCAGCTGAAATGCACATAATTCTAAGGAAATGATTCTGACAACAGAAAACGTGCTAAAATAGAAGATCCATTTAATCTCCTCTAAAATCCTAAAAGTTGAAAATTCTCATTCCTTAGGAGTTTATTATTAAATTGTAAATACAAAAGAGACAATACATTTAAAATCCATCTTGTCTGTAGATTTTTTAAACACATTTTTTTATTGGTTGTTCACAACATTACAAAGCTCTTGACATATCATATTTCATACATTAGATTGAAGTGGGTTATGAACTCCCAATTTTACCCCAAATGCATCCACAATTTTACATAATGCCCTATTAGTAATTGTTGTATTCTGCTACCTTTCCTATCCCCTACTATCCCCCTCCCCTTCCCTCACATCTTCTCTCTCTACCCCATCTACTGTAATTCATTTCTCTCCTTGTTTATTTTCCCATTCCCCTCACAACCTCTTATATGTAATTTTGTATAGCAATGAGGGTCTCCCTTCATTTCCATGCAATTTCCCTTTTCTCTCCCTTTCCCTCCCATCTCATGTCTCTGTTTAAAGTTAATCTTTTCTTCCTACTCTTCCTCCCTGCTCTGTTCATAGTTGCTCTCATTATATCAAAGAAGACATTTGGTATTTGTTTTTTAGGGATTGGCTAGCTTCACTAAGCATAATCTGCTCTAGTGCCATCCATTTCCCTGCAAATTCCATGATTTTGTCATTTTTTAGTGCTGTGTAATATTCCATGGTGTATAAATGCCACATTTTTTTATCCATTCATCTATGGAAGGGCATCTGGGTTGGTTCCACAGTCTAGCTATTGTGAATTTTGCTGCTATGAACATCGATTTGGCAGTATCCCTGTAGCATGCTCTTTTAAGGTCTTCAGGGAATAGTCCGAGAAGGGCAATAGCAGGGTCAAATGGTGGTTCCATTCCCAGCTTTCCCAGGAATCTCCAAACTGCTTTCCAAATTGGCCGCACCAATTTGCAGTCCCACCAGCAGTGTACAAGTGTACCCTTTTCTCAAAATCCTCACCAGCACTTGTTGTTGTTTGACTTCATAGTGGCTGCCAATCTTACTGGAGTGAGATGGTATCTTAGGGTGGTTTTGATTTGCATTTCTCTGACTGCTAGAGATGGAGAGCATTTTTTCATGTACTTGTTGATTGGTTGTATATCCTCCTCTGAGAAGTGTCTATTCAGGTCCTTGGCCCATTTGTTGATTGGGTTATTTGTTATCTCAACCTAACAAAAGAGGTGAAAGATTTATACAATGAAAACTACAGAACCCTAAAGAGAGAAATAGAAGAAGATCTCAGAAGATGGAAAAAATATACCCTGTTCATGGATAGACAGAACTAACATTATCAAAACGGCGATATTACCAAAAGTTCTCTATAGGTTTAATGCAATGCCAATCAAAATCCCAACGGCATTTCTTGTAGAAATAGAGAAAGCAATCATGAAATTCATATGGAAAAATAAAAGACCCAGAATAGCAAAAGCAATTCTAAGCAGGAAGTGTGAATCAGGCGGTATAGCGATACCAGATTTCAAACTATATTACAGAGCAATAGTGACAAAAACAGCATGGTACTCTTACCAAAACAGGCAGGTGGACCAATGGTATAGAATAGAGGACACAGAGACTAATCCACAAAGTTACAACTATCTTATATTTGATAAAGGGGCTAAAAGCATGCAATGGAGGAAGGATAGCATCTTCAACAAATGGTGTTGGGAAAACTGGAAATCCATATGCAACAAAATGAAACTGAATCCCTTTCTCTCGCCATGCACAAAAGTTAACTCAAAATGGATCAAGGAGCTTGATATCAAATCAGAGACTCTGCATCTGATAGAAGAAAAATTTGGCTCCGATCTACATATTGTGGGGTCGGGCTCCAAATTCCTTAATAGGACACCCATAGCACAAGAGTTAATAACAAGAATCAACAAATGGGACTTACTTAAACTAAAAAGTTTTTTTCTCAGCACGAGAAACAATAAGAGAGGTAAATAGGGAGCCTACATCCTGGGAACAAATTTTTACTCCTCACACTTCAGATAGAGCCCTAATATCCAGAGTATACAAAGAACTCAAAAATTAAACACATTTTTAAAAGCCTACCATGATACAAAAAAAAAATCAGATATAAAATATAACTTAAGATTAACTACAGTTCCAATATGTTTTGCTTTACAGATATCCTTTGGCTTACCAATAATTCCCTTATGTAAATGTGCTAATAACTACATTTATATATAGTTTTGCAGTTGTAATTGCATTCTCACTTGTTATTTTATTTAAACCATACATTATCATCATATCTAATTATGAAATAAGAGGTTAAGTGACTTATTTGATTCATTAATGACTATATAATTAAACATATCTAGTTTAAGCTGTAAAGTTTGAATATTTTATTGGTCTTAAAATTCTTTTGATGCAGCTCACTTGCATTTTGGGGGTTAACCTGAAATAATTAATATCATCACAAATTATTGATTATTCTCAATAGGAAGTAGAACAATCTCATGTGGCATAGAATTCAAACAACTTATATTGATTATTATTTAAAATTCCACAGAAGTAAATCTTATCCATATCAATATAATTTAAGGAAAAATTATTCATAAACATAGGGAAATTATATCTATTTCTGCCCCAACACATCTTTCACATCCTCACTTCTTTCCTTATATGTTAAATAAGAAAAATCCGTCTCAAAGCTTGTATGGGCTTTTCTGTAGCTATCATAATAGTGTTTGACTTCAAGCAACATGTAATTATGCAAAGTTTAGAAGGTTCTTTCATAAATGCAAATTTTAATATCCCCATAAAATGCTGAGTCTGCCAACAAAAATATGTAATAATGCAATGGTCCTGTTTTAAAAAATTAGACAGATGGTGATCCCAAGTTAATATTTTTTTTAAAAAATTCAGGATGTTGATTTAAGTAATATTTCATTAATAATGACATAATTTCTATCATGTATATCTGTTGCATATGCTTTGAGATAACTGTCCTCTCCCTCCCCTTTGTTTTCTTAGACTGTTTATTTTGCTTCTCAACTCAGTGAGACCCTGTTTCTAAATAAAATATATCTTCTGTTTATAGCATCTCTTGATTATTTCCAAAGACCATGTCAAGTGATTGACAAACACCATCTAGGATTATGTAAGCACATGCTATGATATTTTCAGTAAGATGAAACTGGATTAGTTTCAGAACATAGCCCCTGTCATTGTGTTACACATGGCACATGGAAATAAAAATATTGATCAATAAAATATTGTTTTTCATAGAATTATCCATAGGAAATTATAGTCTAATGGGTAAATGTTCAATAGTATTATCTACATAGATGTTAAAATTAAAATTTGTCAAATTATAGTAAACCTAACTTCAGTAAAACAATTATAAGTGTGTTGCAGTTCTCTGTACATTATTCACCATGATCATTTTTTGGGGGGGTGAGGGGAGACAGTTATTGAGGATTGAACTCAGGGGCACTCGACAACTGACCCACATCCCCATATATATATATATATATATATATATATATATATATATATATATATTTGTGTGTGTGTGTGTGTGTGTGTATTTTCTTTAGAGACAGGTTCTCAGGTTCTCACTGAGTTTCTGAGTCTGGTTTTGAACTCAAGATCCTCCTGCCTCAGCCTCCCAACCTGCTGGTATTACAGGTGTGCACCACTGCACCTGGCCATTTTTATTTTTAATATGGTTGGTGACTATTGTTAGTATAGAAACATAAAAGTGTTAGTGGAATTAAGGTCTAGGCTGCTTTCTCACAACAGGCCAATTTCAAACCTCTCCTAACAATTGACTGCATTAACTTATTAGTAGAAAGATTGTTTCTTCAAGGAGACTTGAAAACATATCAATAGGGTTTGTTTTATTCTATCAATTTGTTTTACAAGAAAATTTTAAGTTACACTTTTCCTTCCTTGCTTTGACTTTTAGATCAAGTATTCTTTTGAGAAAATTAAAGTAGGGTTTTGTTTAAAAAAAAAAACTTTATAAGTTTTCAGAAAAATGTATATAGAGGTAGACACTAGCTGAGTATTTTTTTGTTTTGTTTTGTTTTGTTTTTAAACCAATTCAGAAGAAAGGGAGAACTTTTGTCACAAAGTTCTTCTATCCAAAAGCTGATTTAGGTTTGCTTATATAGGTCTGGATGTTGCCAGAATTGTGAGTACCCTCTCACAGTGAATGGGTCAGATGATACACATCAGATGTTTATTGCCCAGATTTGAGATGTTTTTTCAGTTCTGCAGATCTCAGGAGCAAAAATCATTACTTCTTGGGGCTGCTTTTGTCACTGAGTAGTTACATGTTACTACTATTTCTGATTGTCAAACTCCCTGTAATGAGCAACTACAAACTCTCCGTAATGAACTAAAACACCCTTAATGCTTGGTTTCAAAAGCACCAATTAGCTATGTTACATAAAGTGGTAATTTTCTTTAAATATTTTATATTCAGAATGAAATCTTGGAAACAATAAAATAAAAACGTAAATGATGGCACATACTGAGAAGGGGGAAATGGAAGTATGCCTCGAACATAGTATGCACTTCCTTTTAAACATTACATAAATTGACTAACAGAGGGTACTATTAGTGTCAATGGCTTAAGGTACCAAAAATCTGTGAGGTCCTCTTTTCACTCCCCAGAGATTTAATGCCATAGGCAACTGATCACAATTTTGAAAAAGAAAATGATAAACAAAGTTTTAATAAATTAAATTATTGTTCCAGAAAAATTCACTCTGCACACATTCAAATTGTCTCCATGACACAGGTCATGACATGGTCATATGACATATGAGGTCAATGGACTGTGGGTGGAAAGGCCAGTGTGATACCTCACACTTTTGTTTCTTATCTTCTCCTGGATTCTAAAAATAATAAGAATGGAAGAGACTGGAAGTAGACTTGCCACTCTTTGCAGGGTTTGAATTAAGGAATTAATATGTATTATTTGATCTTCAAATTTTGTGGTGAGTTCATATTCAGGGAAATCTGAATTGTACAATAAACTTTACAATAATGCTTACTTTACGGTTGTAAAATAATGACATAAGAAAGGAACATATTGGTAGATGCAAAGTATTCTTAGTTCTCAGTTCTTAAGTTGGATGATAGATCCACAGGAATTTTTTTCATTATTATGCTTATACTTTACATATTAGATATATTTGTATGTATGTATGTATGAAATATTACAATTTTCCAAAAAAAAAGACAAGGAAAAGTGGCATCTTTAAGTAAAAAAGAATTCACAAACGTTATGTATCAATCTCCTTTAGTGAGGTAATATTATTTTAAACATGTCTATATTGTACATATTATATAAGGCAAACATGTAATTAAATGTGCATTTTTGAAATCATTAAAGACTACATTTCTCAACAGAATAAAAGGTAAATGAAATCAGCTTAAAAAAACAATTTATTTACTGTTTAGAAACATGAAAGAAAAAGTTGAAATATGTGAATGACTTTTTGAGATACTGATTAGTTTGATTTTTTTCATACACATGAAAGTATTATGTAAAGAACATCTGTCTATGCACATTCAAATGATAATTTTATATCTACATATGTTTTTCAAATGTTGTTTGTTATTCACATGTTCATATGAAATGATTTTACACATTTAGCTGGAAAAAAAAAAAAAATATATATATATATATATATATATATATATATATATATAATTGCACACAGATAAACTTTTTTCATTGGGCAATATTGTATAATTTTTCACTGGGAGATCACAGAACTTTTAAAATATTATTTACTAAAGTATATTTTTAATAAAAATTCTCTTAAGCTACTACATGGACATGAACACATCTTTTAAAATTATATTTAGAGAAGAATCATTTTCATATGTTGTATAATATTTCCATTATAGATTAATACTTGAATAAGCTCATTATGAACTACATTGTTTTATTTGCTAGGGTTCTCTAGAGGAATCGAGTCAACAGGAAGCATAATTATAAAAAAGGGATTTATTAGGTTAGCTTTTGCAACCAGATGCTGGATAGTTCAAAATGGTGTCTGGAGACTGGAGAGCTGGAAGAACTAGTAGCTGCATAGTCTAAGAGGCTGAAGGCTCAGAACAAGAGTGATCAACATTTCTACCCTAGTCTGAGACTGAAGGCTTCTGGAAACTCCCTGGAGAATCCACAGTAGAGTCCACTTTGAAAGCAAGAAGAAGTGAGAGTCTGACATCCTCTTATGATTGCAACAGCAAACAAAATCCCCTGAAGAAGAATCAAGCTTGTATCTGCTGCTGCTTCCTCGTTTTTCCAACTTATATTCCATCCAAGACATCATCCTATTGGATGGTGCTACCCATGCTTATGGAGGGTCTCCATTTCAGTTATCTATCTCACATGCCACTCATTCCTAGACACACCCTCATTGACACCCCCATAAACCTCTTAATCCTTGGTATCTCTTAGTTCATTCAAGTTGACAATTCAAATTAACCATTACAAATGTGTTAACAAACTATGATATGAACATATATTGCATAAAAATTGTACAGTGCAATTATTGCTCTTGGAAACCTATAAATAAGGAAATGTAAAAGACCAAGAAAAAAATATATGCATTAGAGTTATTAACTTAAACACTGCAGATCTCATTTTGATATTCACTAAATTTCTGCAGTAGAATGTCATTACTTAATTTTTACATCTAGATGTAATTTAGAAGCTGAAGGTGAAATTTAGAGTTATGGGTATCAACTCATAAAAACAAAGCAGAGTCTCCAAAAATCTTTATTTTTAATTAAAGGAGAAAATTGCAAAGAAAACAAAATCATTAGTACATGTTTCCTGTACTCAGTATCTCTTATTTTTATTCAAATTGAGATACTTCATTTTGCACTCCCTAATATACCCAAAATTTAGTTTATTTTTCCTATTTCAGAATTTTAAAACAAAAAAAGGATAACAGAACTCCCACTAAAGAAAAAATAAATATCATTTATACTTGTGTCATCTGAAATAATTTTATGGTATAATATGTGAGGAAATTCATTACATGATGTCACTCAGTAATTCTTCTACAATTCTAAGTAATTTCAAGATAAATAAACAGTGCATTTGAAATGAAATCATTTATAAATGAGAATAAACATGTACTTTGAACTTTACTTCATAAATAATGTTTTACCCCCTTAAAGTTTTTCTGTAAACTTCAAAATTTATCATTATAAATACACTCACAAAACACCTTACTTTTAATTATCAATATATGCTTCCTTCAATAAAAATTCGAGAGACAAAATGAGAAAAGATTTTGCTATAATCTACTTAAATTTACATGAGCACTCTGCAGATTTCTAATAGATTTATCTTAATGTAATTGGAGGTGTTCCTAATGGATCATGGATAAACCATTTCTTATTATCCATTTCCACAATATGGGATTAAAATATGTTCATGTTTAGCCTTTAAAAATCTCCTTTTCATAGTCTGTTCAATCAATACAATCCTTACACTACCTTAATGCAGAATTTATTATATACTCACATGCTTCTTCTATGTACTGCACTTCTGATCAATTCAGTACTCAGCTATTTTTTTTACTGTTATTCTGGCATCTATTATATTAATACATCTAAACTACCATGTCCAAGTGATATAAAATCCCCAAACCGGTTATTAAGGGTAGAAATTATATCAATATTTTAGTAACCAGTATTCAAAAATAGTACTCAAGATATTTAGTAATGTAGTCTAGTTTATTTTCTCAATGGTTTATTAGAATATACAGTTTGGTGATGTACAATGTGCAAGCTGGAAAAACACCTTTTAAGAAAAATAAGGAAACAATCACTGAATTGTAGATGAATTTATACATTTGGAGTTAAGTGTAAAATTAAAGCATTACATATCACTTGTACACGATTAGGCTTTTCAAGTTGTTACTTTTTAAACCATAATTACTTATATTTTATAATTTTAAAAAATGTTAAAAAGTAAAAGGAATATGCTAGAATATTATACCAACGCATAATTACAAGATAAAATAAAACATTTCAACATTTATGAACAAAATAAGAAGTTAGTTTTTATTTTGATATATTTCTTTTCAAGAGAAGCATTAGCTGATTCATGACACCTGAATGTCCTCCAATTGGGCAAATATATAACACCAAGATCATTATAATTAGTAGAAAATTATCCTGCTTGTGATTACCAGTTATTTTATAAGATAGAAGTTAGTAATTTTATCATGTTCGTGAAGATATCGGTACAATGTTGAATGTCTTCCCTATTTAATCCACTACAAGAAATCTACCAAAATGCATTCATTAACCCTGCAGGACATTGCTATTGCATTGTTTTAGATTTTCACCAAGTTTTTCTCAAGATGTAGCTAAGCTAAAGTCGTGTGTGTGTGTGTGTGTGTGTGTGTGTGTGTGTTTCATTGAGTGTTGAGACAGCTATATATTCATAAGCCTAAGACTTAATTTGGAAGCCTACCCACACTATGTGAAAAATTAACTCAAAATGAATCATAGACAAAAGGTAAATGGTAAACTCTAAGGAGAAATAAACCATTTGGAGGAAAACATAAGAGTAAATTGTTTGAATGTGGTTTATATAAAGTCTTTCTATGAATGTCAACAAAAGTATAAACAATGAAAGAAACAGAAGAATTGAAATCAGCCAAAATTATAAAATTTCATGCTGTGTTATCAACAAAGTCAAAGGACAGTTTGCAGAATAGGAAAAACTCTGCAAATCATCTTTCTCATAAAAAGTTTACATTCAGAATAACTAAAGAATGTGTATAACTGAATAATAAAAAAATACAATTAAGCCAATTAAAAAGTGGATCAAAATGTTAATAGAAATTTCTCTAAAGATGGTGTATAAATACTCGATAAGCTCTTGAAAAGATGCTTTTTAGGCATCAGGGAAATTCAAATCAAACCAAAATAACATATCTTTTCATATCTTCTAGGATGCATGTAATCAAAATAACATCAATCAGAATGTTGACAAGGATGTAGAAAATTGAAATTCTCACATTTAATTACTTGGTGGGAATGTGAAATGGTGCAGCCACATTGGGTAACAGTCTATTAAATTCTCAAACGGTTAAACACAAATTTACCATATCACCAAATTGGCAGTTAATTTAATTTCACACATTAGAATATGCCATTCAACTTTTTTGGTGTATGCATAGTTCTATTTAATCAAATTAACTCAAGGTAACTCAAGTTAATCAAGTTAACTCAAGTTAACTCAAATTAACTGAAATTAAATAAGCATTTGAGATAGGGATGCAATTCATTTTCCATTGTGAGATGGATATGACTTTTTGGATGCCAGCTGCTGGACCGTTATGGTTTGGATATGAGCTCTCCTCCAAAATTCATGTTAATGCTGGACTATTAAGAAGTGAAATGATTGAATTATAAATTGTCTCAAATTAATGATTTGGTAACTATTTCTAATATTTCACTCCTGAGTATATTAGGCTTAAGTATCAAACTCTCAAGGATAAAACATGAACATATGTCTGTACAGAAATGTGTACATAAATGTGTTGAGAGCCACAGCCAAAGGGGCCCCAGCAAACTTCCAGCTGCCAGCAAACTTCCAGCTGCCAGCAAACTTCCAGCTGCCGGCTGATGATTGGTTCACAGCTGCCCCAGCAACATCTAGCTGATTGGCTCCTCTGAGGTGATTTTCATTGGGCTGTTTCCCCGCCCTTCAGACTGCCAGCTGATGATTGGCTCACAGCCGCCCCAGCAACATCTAGCTGATTGGCTCCTCTGCGGTGATGTTCATTGGGCTGTTTCCCTGCCCTTTCAGACCACGGAGCTGCTCATTGGGGGACTTCTTTGGCTACACCCACGCGACCCAGCCAATCGGCCTCAAGAGCAGGAGGATTGTGGGAGGTGGAGAGGCTTGTGTGGGTGAGAGGCTTGTGGGAAGCCAGTGGTGGCAGTTGGGCTCTGAGGGTTTTTTCCTGAGGAGCTGTTTTGTTTGGTGTTTGTAGTTCTAAAAATAAAGTTCGTTTCTTTTGACAAGTGGCTCCTGAATTGTGCTCAGCCAGACTGCGGCATTAATGTTCATAGCAGGATTAATCATAATAATCAAGACTATGAATAACTCAAAATTCTATTGAGGTCTATGATGAATGGAAAACAAAAATTGTATAACCATTCAATGAAATACCACAAAAATAAATAAACTGCTGGCACATGTTGAAACATTGATGCACCTTTAAAAAAATCACACTAAATGAAAAAAAGACATACAAAAGGCCACATATTTTATTCTTAGTTTAATGTACATCATAGGCAAACACAGAGCTGCCCACACATTAGGGTAGAAATTTAAGGAGGAATGGAAAGAGATTACTAATGTTTACAGGATTTCCTTTTGAAAAAGTGTTAATATTAAAATTAGATTTCAGTGGTGATTGAAAGACACCTTGCATACACTAACGAAGTTGAATGGCAAATATAATGTATGAAATGTATCCTGCCTCACTCATATATCTCAATAAGCATGTTATGGCTGTAAATGCACAACATATTTCTGAAGTTACATTATCACTTCTTTGTCTTGCCCTCAGAAACTCTAGATTTTTCAAAACACTAAAAAACTTTCATATATATCAAAGGATTTATAAAGATAATCAAGGCATAATTTTGAAGTGAACACAATGATCTCCACATAAAATTGTTCAAATATGTTAATATTACTCTTAAAGAGTTTGACATAATATTTTATTTCCTCAATATACAGTCCCAATTATGTTAATTTGTCACATCTTTAAAGAAATTTCCCTACAAACTTCATAATAATATTTGATGAAATCAATCCAAATTTGACAAAAGCTATTGATGTGAACAAATATCATATAAAATCAGTACACCAGTATCAATCAAAACTTAATTTTTAGAGATCTGTTATATACAAAGAATTGTTATTTGCTTTGCAAAATAATTTCATTATATTATTTAAAAATTATTTATACAAGCTTATTTGCCTGAAAAGCAGTCAATACACTTGGTTTTACAGTTGGTCTACTCAGAAATAAAAGAGATCTGCATTTTCCTGTATGTTATGGTTTTGTAAATGAAAATGCTGGTTTCATTGTAGAGCATAGTGCCTCTATCAGCATGTTTGGTCACAAAATCTGAAAAACTGGCTTGATTCATATTTTCCTATAGTAGGACTTTGAGGTAATTATCTATAACAATAATCAATTTTACTTGATTTCTATATCACTTACACTTTCAAGAGTACATAAATGGTTGGAATATCTTTCTACCTCAATTATTCAAAATAATTTGTTACCAAGCATTCATATTCTCAGGATTAGAGGTAAGTCTTAAAAAGTCTGCGTAATAATCAAACGTATTTCTAAGTGAATATTTAGCATACTGTTAAAAGAGAAATACTCTAGAGGAATTTGCTAAGTATGTTATTTCCTTAAGAAACTGTTAATAATCTGAAAATTATGCTGATTATATATATATATGTATACACACACACACACACACACACACATATATATATATATATATATATACACACACACATACATATATACAGGTATTTATAGGTATGTGTGTGTGTGTAAAGGCATGTAAAAACGAGTTTATGTATTGACATAGACTTGAAAAACTAAAATTTATTCTTTATATATATATGTAATACCATTTCACACTATCTTTGTGGCTTCCAGAGTTAGAGATTTAGTAAGTTAAATTATGTTTCCTACAGTGTATTTAAAATCAATTAAGTCTTTTTTGAAAACTGTACTAAGAGCACATAAACATGCTTTCCTTGACATTCATGACATATTTAAGGGCATGTATGTTAGAAACACTATTTGATCTCAATATGTTAGTCAAACTTCAGTCTGATGTTTAATAAAAGAGTTAAGATTTGTCTCCCTTCATCTTAATTTTAAACTTTTATTAACAATGCCAACAGAGTGCTCCAGTGTCAATTGGACAAATACATAAAGATAGTTCAGTCATAAAGAGTTTAATAAAGAAATGCAATGAAAATAAGGGAAGGCATGCTTATTTCAGGAAAAAAGGAAGTGAATGAGAATTCCTGAAATTCAAAATCTCAGAAATACTTAAGCGGAAGATGAAATCCAAGCAATAAGAAGAGCAGATTAAGGATACCATGCCCTGTGGTATAGATTTCTGTTCTGATATAATGGAAAACCTCTAAATTATTGTGAATCATGAGATCACACTATCAAATTTTCCATTTAGAATAATTAGGATGAGAACAGTTATGTATGAGACTACTAAAAGAGGAAAAAAGACTATAGACTAAAATACTGATCAGGAGGATATAGCAATAAACCAAACAAAAGATGACAAATTGTGAACTACAGATGGAGTGTTGAGGGGATAAGAGGGAACTTTTGAGAGAGATTTAAAAGAAAACTAATACAATTTGTGAATCATGGTTATAATTTATTATAAAGTCTGATCCACACTGAAAAGAATTAAAGAAAAACAGTCTAGGTAGGAGAGCATGGGTTAATTTTTGAATGGGATACATTGAGCTAAAAGTGGGCTTATCCATGTTTAGCAGAATTGGGGGGAAATAGTGTGAATTTAATTAAAGCAACATAGGCTGAAAGCATCTAATTAGCAAGTGTGGGTGGGGGGAGGAAGGACATTTTAAGTTGATACCATCAAGTAATAGAAAATAATGAGATAATTAAGAAAAATGAGGAAATTCACAGTTTATGCCATCAGTAGCCTCCATATTACCCATTTACAGTACTCATAAATTTTCAGGTGATATAGTTGATTTTTCCTTCCTTAAAATGTTTTTTCCTATGGTATCTATGATATACTTTCTTCTTTTCTTCCTCTTTTGTTTGCAATCTCCTTTCTTTTCTGTCCTTTAATTTTTGTAATTTCTGTGACTGAATAGATTACTGGCTCAATGAATTGGCCTGTTCTCTGCTAAAAAAAAAAAAAAAAAGTATTGTCCTACTTCCCCATGACCTCTTAACGTATTTTTCATAGAGCAGAATGATAGTTTTAGATAAAAGCCAGTTGTTATTATCCCTTTTAAAAAAAAAATCTCCAATGGCTTACAAACCCATTCCTTGTAAAATACAAGTAGTCATGTATCCTACAAGGCTCTGTATTATCTGTCTCTGTGAAACAGGTTCACCAATAACAAATCTCAAGAGAAGACTCTTTGGAAGTTTCACTTCTCATCACCATCTAAAAATAGCAGTCCTAATACTTTTTCCCACTGCATTCTGGGTGCAGTGTTACCCATGTCCATGTCGGTGAGACAGAACACACCCACATGCAATAAGTTAAATGAGGCCTAGTTATTACACCTAGGCTGCAAAGGAAAGAAGACGACTCAGCTTTATTGGGAGACAGTCTTTCAAGGGCCATGAAATACGGCTAGGAATGGATAGAGACTTGTCTGCAACTGTCAGGGGCCGCCCTGAACAGAAGCTGAGCATGATCCCTTAGCCTTGAGTAATGGAGGTGTGGAACTGGCATCGCACAAAGTAGGAAGCAAGCGGACCTCACCTTTGCATGGCAAGGAAGTGCAGCTCTGGGAGTGGGCACCACCCAATGGGACTGGGCTACACCCCCGTTTTCTGTAACACAATCTCTTGCCATCCTATTTGGGTGGAATTTTCTGCCGAATGTCTTTCCCTTAAATAAAAACAGGGGTTTAGGTTGTACTCGCTCTCTTGCCTCTTGTCTTCCTTGCTCCCTTTGCCTTCCAGTGTGGGAGCTGAGATCTCAGAGTCATCCCTGAACCCCAAAAAGGTATTTCTGTGTTTATGTCATTTTTTAGTTGTCAGTCTGACCAGCTGGTGACATGCAGGTGTTTCCCTTACTCACACCTGAGAGATCCAGAGAAGAAGCTCACCCTAGTTACAAATTTAATAGGCAGTATGACCAGGCGAAGATTTGGAAGACACTCTGCTTCCAGGGGAAATAAAAATAAAGTTTGGCCTCTTTCGTGAAGTTTGTCCTTAATTCAGAATACTATGTTTCATAGGAGGGTCAGAAATGAGTCCTGAACAGTTTCAGGCAGTTCATACTTACCTAGCACATGCCCTGGTCATTCTTGAGAACTACAGGAAGTATGGATACAAAAACAGGTTGGTTCAAAGCCATTTGGAGGAAAGATCTTTACCCTCAGCTATTTTTCTAGTCTCATTTGTGTTGCTTCCTCTTCACTGACTGTCTTCAGAAATAACGAGACTCTTCCTTTTATTTTTCCAACTACAAGATTCACATTATTACTTCAGAGACTTTTCACTGTTTGCTCTGTCTAGAATGTGCTTCTGTAGCAAGTCAAGGATTATTTTGGAATCTTAAATTTCTCATTGCTATCGTTTGGATTTGAGGTCTCTCCCAGAAGCTCCTGTGGTTCATAAAGAGATATTCAGAGGTGAAATGATTGGACTGTGAAAGGTATAACCTAAGGAGTCCATCCTAGTATGAATGAACTGACTAGGTGGTAACTTTGGGCAGGTGAGGTGTGGCTAGAGGAAGTGAGTGCTCTAGAAGGATGCATCTGTGTGGCCTTCTCTCTCCCTCACTCTCTTCTTCCTGGCTTCCATTAATTCAGCAGAGTTTTACAACTACCACCAAACCTCCCTCACCACCTTCTTCCTGGCTGCCATGAATGGAGCAACACTCCTTCACCACACTCTTATGCCATAATGTGCTATCTCACCTTGTGCCCAGAGCTTAATGAAAACTAAAACAGAAATTGATACAATTGCTAGGAATAACCTAATTATGTAGTTCAGAAGACTTTGGAAGTGGTTTGAGGAAAAAGCTTGGAAAAAAGATTAGAGATGCAAGATGGAAAACTTTTAAATATTATAAGCACAGCATAATGGACATTTCTGGTGGGAGCTCAGAATGCCAATAGGAATGCAGACTGCGCTCTGTGGTTTTAGAGGTAAATGAGAACTGTATTGGTAATTGGACCAGAGGCCACTTGTGTTATATTCTATCAAAGAACTTGTCTGTATTTTGCCCATGTCCTGAGGTTTGTATGTGGCTGAATTTAAAAGTGATGGAATAATAAACCTGATGGAGGAAATTTTAAGACAGAGCAGCATTCTGTCATGGCATGGGTATTGTTGTCAGCTTTTAACCAGAAAAGTGCACGTAAACCTGGGGCCAAGCAAGGAGTGCTTGTTGAAGATATTATAGCCCTTAAAGAGATGCTAATGCTTTTCATAGAGACAGTAGGGAAATTGGCTTGAGCGCTTCTCAGAAACTTGTAAGATCATATCCATTTCAGAATCAAGGACATAGAAGGTAAAATTCATTTGAGAAAAGATTTTGTTGGGACCCTCCAAATATGGGGTGTGGGGTGAGTAGAAATTTGTTTCCCTGTACTCAGTCACACAGGCACTCAGAAGCCTGATCTGAAGTCATGATCCCAGGGAGCTCAGCTACTGTATGAGCTGACAGCAAACCTGGGCATCTTTCATGTACTCCTGGTTCTGCAGGAATACAGACTTAAGGAGTCCTGAAGGCTCTGCTGAGATTTCAAAGGAAGACCTTGGGGGCCAGGCAAAGTGTAACAAGGTTGAAATCCCTGTGGGCTACCCAGAGAGGGCCATGCTCATAGCTGTGAAGGTGTATCAGAAGCTGAAATGGAGAGTCCAGAAATTTAGTAACGTGTACTGTCTACTGAAAAATGCTGCTGGCTGCATAGAGAGCCGGGCTAATAGATAGCCTGTGGGCACTGCAACAGGCAAGGCCAAAGAGGCAAGGCCATCCAAGTGCTTTAGAAATAGTATCTTATAGCCATGTGTCTTAAATACTGTATGCCTTTATGGGACCTGCTTGCCTGGATGGGACTCAGTCTGGTTTTGGCACCATTCTTTCTTTCTATGCCCCTGTTGCACACATTTAGAATGGGAGTTTTACTCTGTGCCTCTATATAATGGATATTTGTGACTTGATTTTAATTTTTATAGGGGCTCACAGCCAAGAGTTTGCTTTGATACTCAGAGGAGACTTTGGACTTGGACTTCTGTGTAATGCTGGATCTGTTAAGACTATGAGACTCTTAGAGATGGAATGAATTCATTTTGCACTGTGAGAAGGAGATGAGCTTTTGGATGCCAGTGTTGGACTGCTATTGTGTGCATATGAGCTCTCCTCCAAAATTCCTGTAAATGCAGGACTATTCAGAAGTGAAATGATTGGATTGTAAGAACTGTAACCTAACCAGTCCATCTTAGTTTGAAGGGGCTTACTGGGTGGGATTGTAAGAACTGTAACCTAAACAGTCCATCTTAGTTTGAAGGGGCTTACTGGGTGGTAACTGTAGGCAATGAGACATGTTTAGAGGAGATAGGTCATTGGGGTCATGTCCTGGAAAGGTTTATCTTGCCTGCAGGTCCTTCGTCCTTCCCTCTCTGCTTCCCAGCTGCTAGATTGGAGCCCCACACCTCCACTGCACCCTGCTGCCAAGATGTGCTGCCTTACCTTGGACACAGAGCAATGGACATGGCTAAATATAGATTAAGATCTCTGAAACCATAAGCCCCAAGTAAACGTTCCCTTCTTTAAACTGTTCTTGTCAGGTATTTTGGTCACAGCAACACAAAGCTGACTTAAACACAGAAACCATCCTTGAACATCATTCCTTAAATAGCTTCAGTACGCCACCAGTCACTCACTATTCTCTAACTATACTTATTTTTTTCTTGAGCACAATCTTTCCTCATGAAATACTATTTTCTCTATCAGTCCAGAGACATGAAAATCACTGAACAGAAAATGTTTCTGCTCTGTACTTTGTAGAATCACTGTCACCTATAACAGTAAGCAACATTTGTATCTATTCAATTATTAGTTATTAAGTAACTAAATTAATAAATATAAGTAAAAACATATGGAGAACAATCTGCAAAAGTAGGTGAAAGAGAGCAACTCAAGTTAATAGGATGATGTTGCACAAAATGATACTCAAACATGTTTAAGTCAGCAAAGAGCTTATGTAAGCACACTAAAGGATCTTCTAGAAGGCCAGCCTTCTAGGTTTAGTTATATGTTGTATTATAGGACACACTGTGGTGGTTTCTCTGTGAAAACTTTCCATTGAATTTCCATATTCAATGGAATGAATATGCCATTGGAAACTACTTGTAGTAAGAATTAAATACTAGGACCTATGCACCATTACCCTAGAAACATATGAGGAAAGAGTAGATTGTATGTGGTACCTTCTTCTTCAAATTGCTTGCTTCTATATCTAAACCTTATACAACTACATCTAGCTAGGATAGCCATAAATGGTATTGCATCTGTATGCAGAAAATCAGGGAAAGTGAGATCTCTGACTTCACTGGAATGGCAGGTTTTATAAGGTGGAAACTGGGAAGATAGAAAATCATGGTATGACACAGAGTCAAACTGATTCTCAAAAAATTTTATTTGTTAAGAGGGAAAAAGTGAGAGGTATCTTATAGGGGGGTTACTTTATGGTTTGGATGTGAGATATCCCACAAATCTCATGTGCAAGACACTGTGAGAGGGTTCAGAGGGGAAATGATTGGGATATGAGATCCTTAACCCAATCAGTGAATTAATGACCTAATGGAATTAATTGAAGGCAAGTGGGGCATAACTAGAGGAGGTGGGACATTGTGGGTGTGGCTTTGGTGTATATATCTGTATGTGGTGAGTGGAGTCATTCTCTCTGCTTCCTGACCATCATGTGAGCCACTTCCCTTTGTCACACTTTTTTGCCATGGTGTTCTGCCTTACTTTAATCCCCGAGGATTGGAGCAAGCTGTCTATGGACTGAGACCTCTGAAATTGTATGCACATAAGTAAAATTTTTTTCTTCTAAAATTATTCTTGTGAGATATTTTAGTAGCAGCAGCAAAAAAAGCTGACTGAAACAGAAATTCTTACCAAGAAGGGGGGTCATTTTTCTGACTAACCTAACCATGTGGTTCATAAGCATTTTGGAGCTTTTTGGAATTGATGGGAGAAATTTTGAGATGTTTAGCAATGCAAGCTGGATGTACTTTCTATTGTTGTAAGCAGAATTTAATGGCCAATTCTTGTGGGAGCTCAGAAGACCACAATGACACTAGGCTCATGGACAGTGAAGACATGGCTCAAGAAGCTTTAGAGGAACTAGAGGCCATTCATGTTTTGTTCAGCCTGAAAATTTGTCTGCACTTTGCTCATGTCCTGAGACTTTCTATAGGGCTGATTTTCAAAGCAATGAACTTCTTAATCTGTAAGAAGAAATTTCTAGACAGTGTAGCATTCGGGAGGTGGCACAGATATTGCTGGCTTGTGATATTCAGAAACAGAAAGCAGCAGAAAGATTTTAAAAACTTGAACTTAAAAGGCAAGAGTAAAACTGGGGCTAAGGAAGTTGCAGTTGTTAAAGACCACTAAAGAAATGCTAAAGATTTTGACCAGAAATAATTTTGACCAGAAAGATGGCTGGAGGGCAAAAGGAGCTGGAAGACAACACCCATCTCAAGCTCAAGGATGTAAAAGTGAAAATAATCACTTGTGCAAGAAGGATACTCAATAGAGTATCCTTCTTGCATAAGGGGACCTAGAAAGTTTTTTTCAACATGCTCAGTAGCCAGGCACTAAAAGCCTTCTGTAGTCAGGGTCCCTGGAGGTTTAGCTACTATTGGAGATGGCATCAGATATTGGTGTCAACCACATGGTGTTGGTTCTGCAAGATTGCAGGATGCTGGAGTTAGGGGTATCATGGAGGCTTCTACCAAGTTCTCTAAGGAAAGAAGCTAGTCAACGTTTAGCAGGGTCAGAATCTCTGTGGTCACCTCCTGGGAGGGCAATGCATGGAGATGTGAGGAGGAAGCCAAGGCTGCAGTGCAGATCCCCAAGATTAAGAAATGCCAGTACCTTGGAATGTCTGCTGAGGAAGGCTGCAAGAATCAAGCAGAGACAAGCCAATGGAAAGGCCACTTGGTCTACAATCTACGAGATCACATGGATGGAGTTACACAAGTCCTTTGGAGCAGACATCAGGATTGCATGTACTCCAGAGAATTACAGGTCTTGTTTGCTCTGTTGGATTTCAATTCTGCTTTGTCTCATCCCTTTTTTTCTTTGCGGCTACTTTTCAGAATAAAGATATTTACTCTGTACCACTTTATGTATTGGATACATGTAAATTACTTTCAATTTTTATAGGAGCTCACCATGTGAGCCAGCCCTGAGTCTCAGAGGAAACATTGAGCTGTAACTGTTGAGTAATCTTGGAACTTCTGAGACTATGGGGACTCTTGGAAATAGAAAAAAAAATGTATTTTGCATTGTGAGATGAATATAAGCTCTTGGGGGCCAGGGGCAGAATGTTACTATTTGATTTGAGGTATTCTACCAAAGGTCACATATGAAAAAATGCAAGAAAGTTCAGAGGATAAATAATTGGGTTATGAAAGTCTTAACATAATCAGTGAATTAATATCTGATGGTATTAACTGAGTGGTAACTAGAGGCTTGTGGAAGTGTGGCTTGAGAAGATGGGTCATTAGAATGTGGCTTTGGAATATATATTTGCATTTGGCAAGTGGAGCTATCTCTTTTCTCTCTCTCTCTCTCTCTCTCTCTCTCTCTCCTCTCTCTTCCCTCCTCTCCCCCTCTCCCTTCCTGGTCATCATGTGAGCTGCTTCCTTCTGCCACATTTTGCCATGATATTCATTCTTGAACCCCAAGAAATGGTGTCCACTGCCTATGGACTGAGACCTCTGAAACATGAGCCCCTGAGTAACTTTTTCCTCCTCTACAATTTTGCGATTTGGTCTTTTGTCAGAGCAAAAGACTAAAGTTACTTTCTCACATTTTTTATTGGTGCATTATAGTGGTACATATTGATGGGATTTGTTGTTACATATTTTTATATGCACACAATATAACAACATAATTTGGCAGTATCAAGTATTCCTCCCCCACTCTGCCTCCAACCCTTTGTTCTTTTCCTCTACTGATCTCCCTTTTATTTTCAGGAGATCCACAGCCACCTTCATTTTCCTTTGTCATCTCTCAATTCCACATATGAAAAAAACATAGACACTTAACCTTCTGAGTTTGACTTCACTAAACATGATGGATTCTAGCTCCATTTTTTTTCTGCAAATGCCATAATTTTATTTTTCTCTGGGGCTGAATAAAACTCCATTGTGTATATATACCACATGTCTTTATTCATTTATCCATTGATGGGCACCTAGATTGATTCCAGGTTTGGCTACTCTGAATTGTACTGTTATGAACATGAGTATGCATGTACTTTTATGGGTCAGGCTACATGGGCAAAGACCAGACTCCTTTTTAAGTTGAGACTCCATGTCATGTAAGAAAGAAATTCTTCACCCATGGGAACACCCCTGCCTCTGTATCCATCCATAGTTGCTTAGCATAGCATGTTTGGCAACACAAAATGGCAATTCTTACATGTAAAATTGTTCTCTCCTTGGTTCCCATTTTTATTGGAAAATGTACTCTGTCAATGAATGATTGTCTATATGTTAGTAGCCATTCTTTAACTTGTACTCAACCAGGGTCATTTTGATCCACTTCCCCTTCTATTTATGATCTCACGTTTGTTATGGTTTTAAATCATAGCAACAGCCACTTATGATTAATGTGATTTTGAACTATAAGGTGTACTCTAAACCCTGGGGTGTGGGTGTGGAAGGGTGTAAAATTGCAGCCAGCCCCTTGGTCCGCCAGCTGGTGATCTGGTCCACCAACTGGTGAATAATGTTTCCATCTCCTGCTTTAAGATCAACTCGGTGATTTACTGCAATCTTGCCATAACAGCATCAGTTTGTAAGATGACTTTAATTGTTCATGGTACATACCAAGAAGTGGTATAGCTGAGTCATGTGGCTGTTTCATGCCTAGTCTTTTGAGGTGCATCCATACTGATTTCCATAGCAGTTAAAACTGAGGTTTTAATGTAAAAAAAAAAAAAAAAACGTAGAAAATGAAAGATAAATACAAAATTCTTTTGAAAACATAAGGGAACACAAGCCAATACTCACACAATAGGAATCACTTGGGTAGAAAGGAAAACAATTCTTCATGGAGATAAGGAAGATGAAAGACTTCAATGAAGAGCTATGTCAAAATATTCTATTACCCAATGAAGTTATAAAGCTCATATCTACTCTCTGGAACATTTTCCTTGCAAAATTTATTTTGTATCCTATATGTAACAAGTAGTCTATATTTGTCTCCTTTAGTATGTGTGTTTATAATGAGACAATGGTAATGAGTTTCTCTGAGAACAAGTTTTACATTTGCAAGTGTATTAGAAACAATTTAGGAGCTTTTTAGAAACATAGACTTCAAAATGCCACTTTAAGGACATTGCTCTTAGTATTTGCCAAACCACTAATATCTAGTTAATGGGATTTTCTAAACTAGTTTTAGTTTAAAACTATCCAGATAAATTAACTGGAAAGGAAAGGACTGCAATTAATTCATTAAACAAAATTGTGCTGTCATGGACAGGAGGCTCATAGGACATGTAGCCTCCTATGGATTGCCTTTAAGCATTATAAGCATGCCAAAATGCTTTCCCTAAAACATAATGCATCTCCATCCTGTTGTAAGTGATTTTGTTTATCTAAGACATATCCCTTGGATAAACTGTTTGTACTATTGAGACTATACAGAGCAATTAGTTTGCTCTATGACAGCAGAGGTAATTTTCATACCTGTCACAAAGACATAATCTCTTTGCTATGTGACAACACATAACATTATTTATTCTTTAGGATTTTAATCACATTTTATACTATTAATGACAAACAAAAACAGACAAGGGTAGAATTAATGGGTTATTTGTACCTACACCCTTCTATAATAACCTAACTGCCATCAAAAGTGATGTCACTTTTAAGTTCATTTGTTCATTTATTCATTTAAGAACATATTTATGGTGAGACATTACTATACCCCAAGCCCTTTTCACACTAACAAAATGTAAACAAAAGTAAGATATCAATCTTCACTTAGGATCCTTAGAGTATATGAAACTTACGAAGGGAATTTGCAAATTATACCCAAGATATCTCAAATAAAAACATAACAAAAATTAGGTCGGGAGTATTGAGCTATATCATTGTTGTGGCCTTTTAAAAAATCTTGCTATTTAATTTATATTTCTCATTCTCACATTAACAACATATTTATAGTAGTAATTCACCTCATGAGTACTAGTAAAATTTGTAGGATTTAGAATTTTTTATTTAAAAATAGTATTTTCTTAGAAACATCAATTTAAGTTAACATATTGAGACAACAATCATTTTAAGAAACATTAAGGGGACTGGGGATGTGGCTCCAGCGGTAGCGCACTCGCCTGGCATGAACAGGGCACTGGGTTTGATCCTCAGTACCACATAAAAATAAAATAAAGATGTTGTGTCCACCAAAAACTAAAAAATAAAAATAAGTATTAAAAAAATTCTCTCTCTTTGAAAAAAAGGAAACATTAAGCCTTAAAAATGGACAAATAAATTTTAATATGTAATTTTTGCATTATATTTGATTAGCATAATTATTACACCATATATATTTCATTAAAAATTTTGTATAAGATAGAGTATTACATGTATGGAAATATAAAAAGAAATTTGTCAAAGGAATAAATTATAATAATGTATCTTAATTGTGAATTACTTATTATTATAAAGGTCACATGCTTTTTAATTATATGTAACAAGGTACTTTAGGGACTTTCATTGTCATTCTTTGAGAACTTTATTTTTAACTTGGTTAAGAGCATAGTGAAATAATAAATAATAATATGAAGCATTTATTAACACTATTAACCTTTCAAAGCCACTCCCAAAATATCAATATTTCTTATACCTTATGTAATAAAACTTTTATTTTAGCTTTTCAAGTAAAATATGAATTTATCTTCTCAAAACTATCTTGTTAAAATAATAAAAAAAATTTAATGGGATGATATTAGTTAATCCAAAATTCACAGGCACTTTTCAGTTTGACTTCTATGCACAGTATATCATTCTTTACCCAAGAATATTATTGGTATTTTCTTTCCCAGCATTAATAAATACAGCCTTTGCATCAATACTTTACCTTTAGAGAATATGTTGATTTTATATGCTCTTTGTTCTTTTACCTGATTGGTGGCTTCTTGTCTTGCCATCTGCCTGACATTCAATGTACAGAAATGATCAGTAGTAACATATAATGAAAAATGAAATATTTTGAAAATGAATATATATGCATTTTATTGGATTCCATTCTAACATAGAATAAAAACAATGTGCCATTGTCTAAATAATTATGACAAAACAATATATATTAAAACATTTTGATAGCCTTGAATTAAAGTGGAAATAGTATACACACAAATGTATTCATAGCTCATTAATAAATATCACCTTGGAAATTTTGAATACATTTAACACAACAGAACTGAGTGGTTTGCAACTGCATACTAAGTTATATCAAAGATGACCTTTCCATAAGATGTTACAATTAAAATATTTTAATAATACTTCTGTTTGAAGTCATAGTTTTATATTATCAAGATAGAAAAGGTTAAGCTTTCAATGTGTTTTACTCAGATACATAAACAGATTCCATGTCTAAAATAGTCATCAACCATATTCTGTCAAGAAGGGAAAATATATTCACAGCTCATTTTTCCTCTCCCCTCCCCTATGTCTCATATATGCATGTGTGGGTGTGTGTGTGTGTGTGAGAGAGACAGAGAGAGAGAGAGAGAGAGAGAGAGAGAGAGAGAGAGAGAGAGAGAGAGAGAGGAGATTGTATGAGTGTAAATGTGCACTACAAAACAATTTGATTTACATGTATGAGAAATACTATTTGCTTCTTTTACCATTTAATAACTTTAAAAATGCTAAATTTATTTTTAGAACCTCATAAATCTTATCTCACACATTGCTTTGCTCTTTTTTATTTTTTTTATTAGTTGTTCACAACATTACAAAGCTCTTGACATATCATATTTCATACATTAGATTGAAGTGGGTTATGAACCCCCAATTTTACCCCAAATGCAGATTGCAGAATCACGTCAGTTACACATCCACAATTTTACATAATGCCCTATTAGTAATTGTTATATTCTGCTACCTTTCCTATCCCCTACTATCCCTCCTCCCCTCCCCTCCCATCTTCTCTCTCTACCCCATCTACTGTAATTCATTTCTCTCCTTGTTTATTTTCCCATTCCCCTCACAACCTCTTATATGTAATTTTGTATAGCAATGAGGGTCTCCCTTCATTTCCATGCAATTTCACTTTTCTCTCCCTTTCCCTCCCATCTCATGTCTCTGTTTAAAGTTAATCTTTTCTTCCTGCTCTTCCTCCCTGCTCTGTTCATAGTTGCTCTCATTATATCAAAGAAGACATTTGGTATTTGTTTTTTAGGGATTGGCTAGCTTCACTAAGCATAATCTGCTCTAGTGCCATCCATTTCCCTGCAAATTCTATGATTTTGTCATTTTTTATTGCTGCATAGTACTCCATGGTGTATAAATGCCACATTTTTTTTATCCATTCATCTATGGAAGGGCATCTGGGTTGGTTCCACAGTCTAGCTATTGTGAATTGTGCTGCTATGAACATCGATGTGGCAGTATCCCTGTAGCATGCTCTTTTAAGGTCTTCAGGGAATAGTCCGAGAAGGGAAATAGCAGGGTCAAATGGTGGTTCCATTGCCAGCTTTCCCAGGAATCTCCAAACTGCTTTCCAAATTGGCCACACCAATTTGCAGTCCCACCAGCAATGTACAAGAGTACCCTTTTCTCCATATCCTCGCCAGCACTTGTTGTTGTTTGACTTCATAGTGGCTGCCAATCTTATTGGAGTGAGATGGTATCTTAGGGTGGTTTTGATTTGCATTACTCTGACTGCTAGAGATGGTGAGCATTTTTTCATGTACTTGTTGATTGATTGTATATCCTCCTCTGAGAAGTGTCTGTTCAGGTCCTTGGCCCATTTGTTGATTGGGTTATTTGTTATCTTATTGTCTAATTTTTTTAGTTCTTTGTATACTCTGGATATTAGGGCTCTATCTGAAGTGTGAGGAGTAAAAATTTGTTCCCAGGATGTAGGCTCCCTATTTACCTCTCTTATTGTTTCTCTTGCTGACAAAAAACTTCTTAGTTTAAGTAAGTCCCATTTGTTGATTCTTGTTATTAACTCTTGTGCTATGGGTGTCCTATTAAGGAATTTGGAGCCTGACCCCACAATATGTAGATCGGAGCCAACTTTTTCTTCTATCAGATGCAGAGTCTCTGATTTGATATCAAGCTCCTTGATCCATTTTGAGTTAACTTTTGTGCATGGCGAGAGAAAGGGATTCAGTTTCATTTTGTTGCATATGGATTTCCAGTTTTCCCAACACCATTTGTTGAAGATGCTATCCTTCCTCCATTGCATGCTTTTAGCCCCTTTATCAAATATAAGATAGTTGTAACTTTGTGGATTAGTCTCTGTGTCCTCTATTCTATACCATTGGTCCACCCGCCTGTTTTGGTACCAGTACCACGCTGTTTTTGTCACTATTGCTCTGTAATTTAGTTTGAAATCTGGTATTGCTGTACCGCCTGATGCACACTTCCTGCTTAGAGTTGCTTTTGCTATTCTGGGTCTTTTATTTTTCCATATGAATTTCATGATTGCTTTCTCTATTTCTACAAGAAATGCCGTTGGGATTTTGATTGGCATTGCATTAAACCTATAGAGAACTTTTGGTAATATCGCTATTTTGATGATGTTAGTTCTGCCTATCCATGAACAGGGTATACTTTTCCATCTTCTAAGATCTTCTTCTACTTCTCTCTTTAGGGTTCTGTAGTTTTCATTGTATAAATCTTTCACCTCTTTTGTTAGGTTGTAGCTTTTAATATTTTCTCTTTGTTCTGTATATTGGATATCTTCATAACAATGTGTCTTGGCGTTGGTCTACTGTGATTTTGTGTGCTCGGTGTCCTGTATGCATCTTCAATTTGTATATCTGTTTCCTTTTTTATTTCTGGAAAGTTTTCTGTAATTATTTCATTCAGCAGGTTACTCATTCCCTTGGTTTGAATCTCTGTAACTTCTTCTATCCTGATGACTCGTAAGTTTGTTTTTTTTATGTTATCCTATAACTCTTGGATATTTTTCTTGTGATTTTTTACCAGCCTTTCTGAGTTGGCTAGACTGTTTTCAAGATGATATATTTTGTCTTCATTATCTGACGTTCTGGCTTCTACTTGTTCCACTTTGTTAGTGATACTCTCAATTGAGTTTTTAATTTGGTTTATCATTTCCTTCATTTCTAGAATTATTGTTTGATTATTGTTTATAATCTCTATCTCCTGATAAAGATGCTTAACTTCTTCTTTTATCTGTTTATGTAATTCATTCTCAATGTGTTCTTTCGCTGCTTGAATTTGCTGTCTTGTATCCTCTTTAAGGTTCCATTCCATCTGTCTAAGGTGTTCCTTGAGTTCTTTATATGACCATTTTTCTGATGACTCTAGATCCTCCTGAATATTTAGGGTGTCCTGCATTGTTTGTACTCCTTTTCTTCCTTGCTTTTTGAAGATGCTCATGTTACTTCTTTTTCTGTTTGACTGATGTGTTACTGTTTACTCCTATAAATTTATTAGATGCTT
Organism: Spermophilus citellus; assembly: GCF_964194105.1. Classification (NCBI taxonomy): domain Eukaryota; kingdom Metazoa; phylum Chordata; class Mammalia; order Rodentia; family Sciuridae; genus Spermophilus; species Spermophilus citellus. The sequence goes on along the minus strand of NC_138182.1, from coordinate 63,939,526 downwards.
GGGAGGAAAGGTATTAGAAGGGAAGGGAAGAAGTCACTAAAGAGAATGAGAGTAAGCAGGTAGAATTCAAGGAAGGGGGGATAAGATAATTGAAAAAAAATGAAAAGACAAATGAAGAAAAAAATAGGAAATAAAAAAAGAAAAAAAAATTAAAAACAAATAATAAAAAAAACATTAAAATTAGAAGAAAAAAGATTTTTTAAAAATTGTAAAAAAAATTTAAAACACAACAAGATAGAAAAATGAAAATGAAAGAAAAACCCAAATCAAAAAAAAAAAAAAGAGAAAAGAAAAAAAGAAAAAAAAACTAATAAATGCAGTCTTAGAGTTTGATTAACTTCTCTTCCAGTAGGTGGCGCTGTGCCCACCAGGCCAAGTTTCTCCTGTCAATACATGGGAACCAATCACTGTGCAGCAGCTCCTCCCAGACTGGGCAAGTCTCCAATCCTGAGTGCCTAGGGCCTCCTCCTGTGTCTAGTCACTTCCCACTTTTCCTCTAGCCAGGCCCCTCTCACGGGTTCCGCTCACCACAATACTGGCTACACGCCAGGTCTGCTGCTCCCAGGAGCCCTGTTTTCATGAACAACTGGGCACACTCTTCCAGTTTGCCATTCCCTCAGACCCTAAGTTTGTAGAGCTTGGGGCTGAGAATCCTCAGCCAATTTTACTTGCCCTCCGGTAGCCACGCCCCCGGTAGCTGGTGCAAGAGACCTCAGCTGTCAGCCCTGGTGGGAGCGGTAGTTCCGCGCCGCGGGTCCTGCGCCACCTCTGATTCCCTCGGTCTGGCTATCGCGCTCACGGGAGAGCTGGGAGGGGCCCTTATGGGAGAGCTGGGAGGGGCCCTTAAGGTTTCCCCGATGTGTGGAGAGGGAAGGCTAGGGAATTACGCACCTGTATCTGCAGGTTTCAATGAAGTTATCTCCTCTGCCGCAGTCTGATGACTTCAGTTCTCTGCCCGGATCGGCTGAATTCAAGCTCCCTTTCGCCTGCTTCCCGCAGACAAACAGCTGTGACTCAGCGCTAATCCATCCGGCTGAAACAACTGGTCAGCCCTTCTCATCCTACAGAGGTAAATGTCTACCGAGCCTTCATAGGTAGTGGCCACAGGTTTGAAACGGGGCTTGGGAGAGACAGTAAGGACCCACCCGTTGCATTGGTCGCCCGGCAAAGGGAAACGAACTGTCGCCATTTGCTTTGCTCTTTATCCTTCTCAATGACTGCTCAGCAAATCTTTCTAACATTCCTCATCTTTCCACTTTAAAAAACAGCAGGTCTTTTCAGTAAACCCCTGCTTATAATCAAAACTCTGCCTTTATGGTTTGAATAGTTGATTATTCTTAGCATTGTTTGTTTATTTATTTATTTTAGTGTATATGGTAAGCTAATATTCAACACAATATGAAGAAAATAACACAAAGGAATTTGTGTCTGACTTCCAGACTCCTAGTTCTTTTTTTTTTTAACATTGGTGACATTTTAAGACTATTCCATTGTGCCCTCTGAATGCTTGGTTCACCAAAAGGACAGAGAGTGTAAAACCAGGTCAGTATGCAGTCACTATTCCCCAAATAGACAACACTATTTTTAGTAATTTAATAAATGCAGCATCCTTTAGGAATTTTTTTCTTTCTTCCTATTAATTTTTCCCTTCACATAGGCCTGAATTCTAAATATTTTATCACTTTTTTCCCCTTCATAATTAACTCCTGCAATGGATGTTCCCTGAGGAATAGGGACTTTTCTTTGCTGACATTTTCCATATTGCCATTATTTAGAGATTTCATCATTTTGTTGAGAGTGAAAATTATTCCATTGTGAAAGATGGAAAAAAATAAAACAGAAAATTTTCTATGTTGGTTTCAGCTGATAGAACAACAGCTCAAAAACCCAGACATTTGTTTGTAGCCTTTGTTAGGTAGATTTCTGTCACTGTGACAAAATACCTGAAATAAAAAAAAAAAAACTTAAAAGGAGAAACGATTTACATTGCTTAGGGTGTCAGAGGTTTCAGTCCATGGTAACTTGGCCCCATTGTTTTAGGGTCTGTGATGAGGCAGAACCATCATGGCAGGAACATGAGTAGTGAAGTTTGATTACCTTACATATGTCAGCAAGCAAAAGCCAGAGGGGAAATGGTAAGGGTACCAAGATCCCCTCCAAGGCCATGTCCCAAATGATGTAACTTTCTTCCACTTGGTCTTACTTCCTAATGATTTCACCACCTCTCAATAACAGCACAAGTTGGTGAACAAGATATCAACACAAAAAATTTGGAGGGGGGACACTCTGGATACAAACCTGTATAACACAATTTGCAACATTCAGTAGACCAATAAATAGTTTTTTCTGTTATAAATTTTTACCCCTCACACATCAGATAGAGCACAAATCTCTAATGTATATAAAGAACTCAAAAAGCTAAACACCAAAAAACCAAATAACCCAATCAATAAATGAGCCAGGGACCTGAACAGACACTTCTCAGAAGAGGATATACAATCTATCAACAAATATGTGAAAAAAATGTTCATCATCTCTAAGCTGATGTTTTAAACAATGACAAAGTTGAAAAAAAAATTCCCAGCATGTTAGAAGAGAGGTCTTTAAAACATCCATTTCATTATATGAACTTCCAATTAGCATCACTGAATGGAATAGTCTATGTCTTAAGGAATTAAAGGCTTCTGAACCACAGTAATTCATCAAGTGAAAGGTTAAAGAACAGCCCTCTCTATATATCATAAGATTAAAATCTATTACTCTTTATAAATATCCAAGAAAGTAGGCTGAGGAACTCTAGGAAAGATCATCTACATTCATAAAATCCTGAACTGCTTCTAAAGTTGCATTTATTAATGCTGTTGTTTTTAAAATCCTTCTAGCCTCAGTAAAATGGTACATAAAAACATTCTCTTGCTTTAAGGGAGGCTAGAGTTCATGATCACCCAAGACCATTATATTCACAGTGACTTGAACATTGTACAAGCAGTAAAAATGTTTACATTAAATAGAAATCTCCACAAACTCATACCTGCCTTTTCAATTTCAGAAACTTGACCTTGGCTACCTAAGCTATATGAGTAAATATATAAAATTTATGAGCATTACTTGGGAATATTGTGAGTATAGAAGAAATATTAAAAGTGTATTTTTTTTCCTAAATAAATTCTGTAATAATAATGTGTTAATTAAAAAAATAAGTGTGTTCCCATTAACACTTGTCTTTTCAATAAATATGTGTTGTATTGATTTTTTATCAGTTCAGAGTCAGTAAAATTTTTCATTTTAAGTTAAACTTATTTTGCTTCATTGAGGAAGAAAGTTCTACATAGATTCAGTAACATGATCCAGAAACAAACATTTATCAATATTGCTGGAGATAGCACAGGGCTTCTACCAGGCAGCAGTGGTGACTATGTAGCTCCCAAATATCCCATAGAAAGAACAGATGTCAGAACACACAATGAAAATGAGTTAATAAATTCTCAGAAAATCAGGATTCATTGTTAAGAGATTTCAATTGCAGAAATAAAAGATGAAAACTAACATTGTCTATGACAGTCATTCAAAGCCATAAGTAAATCAGTTGTTACTGATATTTGCTATGACAATAATAAAAGATGAGCTAGCTTATAAGCATTTCATTTGGGTCAGCAATCAATCTCATTTTTAAATAATAAATATCAAAGCAAAGCAAGAAAAAAGATATACATTGGTGGAAATGTCATATATCATATGTCATATTATATATATATATATATATACACACATATATATATATATATGTATATATATATACATATATATATACATATATATATATATATATATATATATATATATATATATCAAGATTCTCCAGAGAAATAGAAACAATAGATGATTTTATTTTATTTATTCAACTAGTCATGAATTAATTAAAATTATTGGGAACTGGCTCCCACAGTTATGAGGACTGACCATTTCCTACATTTGGCAAATTATGGAATCAGGAGAGTTAATAGTGTAGATTATTCTGAAGGCAGGCAGGTTCAAGACCTAGGAAGAATTAATAACTCAGTTCAAATATGGAAGCAGGAAAACATTGACATCCCAGTTGGAAGTCAATCAATCAAGCACAATAAATTCTTTTACTTGTAGGAGGGTCATTCTTTCTGTTGTCACAATTTTAACACATCGGATGGGTCCTATCCACAAATCAGAACAATTTTTTTTCAGTCAACCTACAAATTTAAAAACTAATTTCATCCAGAAACAGCCTCATGAATACAAAACGAATAATATGAACTGGAATGCATGGGCATGCCATGACTCAGTTAATTTGACATATAAGTGAATCATCATACTACTTCATTATCGACTTAGAAAATATGAATTCTTAAATTTTGCACACTCTGATTAATGACAATTGAATCAAATCTTCCTCTAAACAATTTAGAAAATATGTGTACTTATTAACATTTCCACTTTACCTTTCCTATTCAATGTTATTATACTCCATTTTAGCTTTTGCAAAAAGATATGCTTTTGAAGAATTCTACACAAAATCCTTCCTTGTTACTCAAGCAGTTCTGAAAAAATGTCATTGATAACTAGCAAGTACATGCCTATAAATTAAGTGGAGCATTTTTTGGTAATAAAAAAACTATAAAGAATTCTAAGGTTTTGTTAGTAATGGACTGGTCATATACATTTTGTTACATATATAAAGAAGTTTACAATTTACTCATTAGAAGAAATACTGGAAAGTTAACATGAAATTTGGCAAAATAAAACAAAATAAAATAACAAACATTACAAGAACTCATATCAGAATAGAATTATGGAAATATCTGTTTTAAAATGAAACACTGTGTTATGCATAAATATAGAATACATGTATACAAAATCTTTATATATTTTAATGTCTAAAAAAATCATCCTAAATTTTGTGAATATCACCTTTACTATCATAATGGATTTTGTTGTTTTGTGAGGAGACTGACCACTCCTCTTCATTATATATCCACTCCAAGTCTGTATGTAGAAATGCTTCATATTTCTCATTGGTAAACCCAAATAGACTTTTTTATTTTTGTACCATGAATTGAACCCATGGGCTTAACCACTGAGCCACATCAGCATCCTATTTTATTTTATTTTTGAGACAGGCATCTCAATAGGTTGCTTACAGCCTCACTTAGTTGCTGAGGCTGGCTTCAAATGTGTGATCCTTCTGACTCAGCCTCCTGAGCAGCTGGGATTACAGGCATCATGCACCACCAGTCCTGACCCAGATAGACTTTTGAAGTCTCAGGAAAATGTTTATATTTCTATGGCAGGGTTTCTCAAGTTTGAAACTATTCATGGCTTCATCCTTGTAAGTCTTTGTTGAAATGGCTGCCTTGTGCATTGTAGGGTACCTAGCTTCTGTGTGCAGTATGTCATAGTATGGAAACCTAAAATCTCTTCAGATTTGGCAAATGTTCATGTGTATAGGGGAAGGGTGTCTGTATGCAAAATTGCCACTGTCATAGTGTAACACTCTGCCTCTCATTCTACACTAGCAATATATTTGTGCTTCTCCTTTGGCCTATATTATACTACTGTCACATTTTATTATGTGTGCATTCAATCATGGCTCTTACTCTGTATGAGGAATATACTTCATGTATATTTTGTACAAAATATTGCACAAATAGCATTATACATATATGTATGCACTGTTTATTGCATATGATTGAATCCCCATGACTATTAACTATGCTTAAAGATGAATTCAGATTCATTAATAATGAGTGAATCTTTTGTTGTTATAGTTATCTATTTGTAGATTTGGGTTTGCAAAGCCAGGGCTCCAAAGACTGTTTGACATTGTCTCTGGTGTTTGTATCCTTAATAAACGGGCACCTGAAAAATGGTGATATCATAATTTTGTACTTAAATTATTCACTTTTTTATAGTTCAGGCAATTAAAGTTTAGAGTGTCATTTACCTTGAATAATACTCTCTACAACAAATGTACTCATTTTAAAAACAATAAAGATGTATATTATTTCTCAGGTTCAATGTGTAATTTAAAGTAAATGCTTCTTCATAGACCTACTTTGACACCCATGTAAACCTAACAAACACTAGGAGCAAGAACTAATACACAAAAACATCGAATACAGATTTCTTTGGCTTATTTTTAATCTTGAAATCTGCTTAATCTAATTTTTTTTGCTCCAATGTTGAAAATATTTCTATTTTAAATGGAATCTTTCTGATACAAAGCTTCTCACTGCATAAATAAGTTTGTGCTCCTTTAAAGATGAAAACAACAAATTTTACACTAGTACAGGCTGTATGTAGTACCTTATTCCTAACTACCTCATTCTTCTAAATATTTTTAATAATTTCACACATAATTTTTATAATTATTTTCTCCCTATTTTCTATAGAGGATAAACAAATTAGAATGCACTAAAGATTTTAGACTCAGGGACACAGGTAGCAGGAAAAGTAAAAGTTTATTGTTCACAGGTTGACACTGACAAAGAAGGAGGGACACCATCAGGACAATAATATATGGATTACATTAAGCCATCAATAAAAAAATTTAATGTTTGTTCACTATTTATTGCTTAAGTAAACAGAGCAAAACAATACATGCTATATAAATAATTCTAACTTGCAATAGTTTAATAATTTTAACAGATATTGAAAAAGAATAACATACTCATTTCCCTCTTTACTGAACTGATAAGAAATGAATTACCATAGGGGGTAAAAGTGAGATAAACATGTCATAGAGACTCAGTTTTGCAGCCTGAGAGTTAAGGCTTATATTGTGAAAACAATACCACAGTGGTGGGTGAAATTTCATTTAAAGTGAGTGAAGAAGCAGAAGTGATGGTACTGAACCTCCCTGGGACAGCATTTGGCTCATCTCTGAGGACCAAAAGCCCAGCTGTATACAGAGAGACCCCATGCTTGAAATTTTGTTTGGAATGTTCTCAGTGCATTTTTTTCTATCCATTCTACTTCCCCTCCCCACCTTATCAGATTGCTGCTGCTGCTTTGCCAAGTGTATTCTACAGTTAGGTTCCCAATGGTCTACAAGTCTACTTTTGAAAGCTAACTTCCATGTCTGGACTCATCTCCAAAGTGTGCTACTATGCCTTCTAGAATATTGTGTCAACCCAGAACCATCTGCAGCTTTCATACCCACCTCCAGAAGTATGACTAAATATTTGTAATTCATATCTTTCTCTTGACAAGTCTATTTTGGTTAACATTACAAATCACCACATCACTAACGTTTCATATCAGCTTTGGTCATCTCAATAAGAATGTGTTTTTGCTTTTTTATTTCCTCCAAATACTTATATTTATAACTTTGTTTTACTCTCTCCCTAGCTTTATTTAACTGTAATTAAATGTAATTGACAAATAAAAACTGTATATATTTCAGAAGTGTGTGTGTGTATATATATATATATATATATATATATATATATATATATATATATATATATTGTTGTTGTTGTTGTTTGTTTGTTTGTTTAGTAGGTGTCTCATTGTATTGTTCAGGATGTTCTCAAACTCCTGGGCTCAAGCAATCCTCCTGCTTCGCCTTCTGAGTAGCTGGAACTGCAGTCATGCACCACCTTGTCCTGTTTATTTTTTTAAATCTATGTATGCTTTGTTAAATGATTATTGTAATCAAGGCAATTAATATCCATCAAATCACATAGTTATCCTTTTCTTTCCACAATTACTGTTTTTTTTTTCTTAGTTTGTTTCTTTTGTGGTTAGGGAGTAGTGGGGATTGAACTCAGGGTCACTCAGCCACTGAGCCACATGCTCACCCTATTTTCTATTTTATTTATAGACAGGATCTCAATGAATTGCTTAGTGCCTCACTTTTTCTGATGCTGGCTTTGAACCTGTGATCCTCCTGCCTCAGCCTCCTGAGCCCCTGAGATTACAGATTTCTTTGTTTGTTTTTATTTATTTGCATGTTTGTGTGTGCATGTTTGTGTGTGATGAGATTACTTCAAATCAACTCTTATAACAAATTTCAAGCACACAATAAAAGTACTTTTTAACTATTGGTAACTAGTTAAACATGTTATATTGGTCAACATGTTATTTATGAGATTTCTAGAACTTATGCAATGGAAACTTTGGATCAGTACTCTCTAACTAGAAGCTCCCATTTCCCACTTTCCTTAGTCCTGGCAATCATATTCTACTCTCTGCATCTATGAATTTGACTATTTTAGATTTCTCATGTAAGAGAGAACAGTATTTATCTTTGCGTATTGGCTTATTTCATGTATTAGAATGTTGTTCAGGTTAATCTATGTCACTGCAAATGGTAGGATTTACTTTTTTTTGAAAACTGAGTAATATTCCATTTTATGTATTTACCATATTTTCTTCATCCACTCACCTACTGACAAGCATTTAGCTGTTTCTATGTCTTGGAACATTTAATAATGTTGTCACATAAATAAGCTTGAAAACAGTGAATTCTTTGTCTCTATACTCCCATTTTCTTCCCCAATATTTCATACAATCCAGACTAATTGCTCTAAAACAATGGTTATTAACTTCCCATTGAATAAAATCAAAATGACTAAATCTACTGTTCAAATGCTTTTCTAAAGCAAAGTGTATCCAATTGTCTGGTTGACCAAAATCAAGAGACAGGACTTCAACACAAGTATTAACATTTTTATAATATATATTTGCCTTATTCATTTATATATTTTTATTTAAATTCACTCATATGCAATAATTTTCCTAAAATAAATATTCTTAATTATTTTATTACATTATTACAAGTTTCAAATAAAGTTATATTCAAAACACCTTTATGTATATTCTAAAATAGTAACACAATTGTAATGCTAACAGGAAGAGGAGGAATTGTTGTATTTATTATCATTTTGTACAATTACCTTGTGTAATGTGTTCCACATGCAGAATTGTATATTTGTTCTATCCATTTACATTCTGTACTTTATTGCTGTGTACAAACTATCCTATGTCTTAAGAGTTTTCTGCTCCTGTCTTCCATGGAATGGCCCATCTCAAACATTTTTGCTCTAAAATCCAAGTAGGAAGTGATTTCCTGCTTGAATGCCTGGAACTAATTATATTAAGATATATTTGAAAATAAATCCTTTTGTAAATTTTTGTACATTCATTTAAACATTAATTGCATGTATTTATAAGCTTATTATATAATAATACACTCTCATTGGACAAGAATGTATTTAAAAACTAGTATTCTTGTTACCATTTACACAAGGCATCATTTTCAATGTTAGGACTTAGAATAAAGTACAATTTTTAAAAACTACCATTGTAGAATATAAAAAATATTTTTTAATGTGTGTATAACAACAAATTATTATGGTTGGCAAAACAAATTATACATATACATCCTATTATTTCCGAAATGTTTACTGCATACTTGCTATATATCTATGATAGAAGCAGATTATTTTTCTGGTAGGGAAATAATTACTTATACTTTAAATTAAAAGTTTGCAAATTTATATTTTATGTATGTTAAATATCGTATTTTATACTCAGAGCTGGTGTACTAGCCCCAGAATACTTAAAAACATATTATAAATTTTATGCTTTCTTAGTTTTATAAATACTTTCTTAGTTTACAAACTATTCATCCTCCTGTGTCAGTGAAAATTGTCCTGTGTCAGATATTAAGTTGTCAGTTGGTATCATTAGGGTTTAAGGTCTTATTATTGATAAATTCTTGTCAGAATTTATATCTGGACTTTTATTTTTGAGGTTGTTTGTTTGTTTGTTTTGTACCAGGAATTGAACCCAGGGGCACTTTACCACCGAGTCATATCCCCAGTCCTTTTACATTAAGTTGCTTAAGACCTTACTAAGTTTCTGTGGCTGGCTTTGAACTTGTGATGGCTCCTGAACCACTAGGATTATAGGCATGTGCCACCATGCTATTCTTGAGGGATATTCTTGAGTAATCATTTCTCTTCTCAGTGTCCAATCCTTTGTTATTTTTTTTTTCTTTTTTTCCACCTCACAAAAAAAGGGATTTTCTACAGCAAGGATAGACCTGTAGGATATAGTCTGATTGCAAAACAACTTATACATATGCATATATAAAAAGAAAAAAATCAGCCAAGCACAAGAGAACAAATACCACATGATCTCACTCATATAGAGTAGAAAGGGGAGAGGAGAGATCTGTCAATGGGCATAATGTTTTTGTTTGATCAGAGGAATAAGGTCTGATGCTTTCTGGCACAGAAGGGTGAATACAATTAAGAATAATGTATTATGTAACTCAAAATAGGTAGAAGAGTATTTATTGGAGTGTACTCAATAAAATGGAAAGTTTAATGTGAGGGGTTTGTTAATTATACTGAATTGACCACTACTCAATGCATATATTTATCAAAACATCCCATTTTACTCTGTAAATATATTCAAATATTATGTGTCACAATTTTTTATTTGAAAAATATCCTCTCTATTTGTTCATTCTGGTCTTGACTTAATTTATTTTGAACAGAACTATAATAGTAATTGATTGTTTTTGCTTAATATTACTTTTTTACCTTGAGTTTTAAAACAGTATTGGACAAGCACAAATATATTACTGAAAGGTAAAGACAAAAATAAAATTTAAATAATTGAAGTCATTTAAAAATAGAACAGGTTTTCTAAAGTCTGGATTTTGAGTAAAAATGTTTGTTCAGAGTATTAAAAACCTCACACTCTGGAATTACCAGCAAATTCCTTTTGATGGGCAGAAACTACACAGAGTACTATGCTGAAAGTCACAAGGTCATGCTGGGCATCTCAGCATAATGCTGAGATCAATTAACAATGCCAGCAAAGGACACCTGAGGGACAAGTGGCAGTATGTTATATATGGCCACTCTGTTTTAGATATTATTTGTTTTCAATTAATTATGTAATCCCCACAATCTAGAATTTTGTATACTTAACTGCTTTTTTCTTAACTTGCTTAAATCTCTACAAACCTGTAAATGTTACATAAGATAAATTATGTACATTTTATTCATTTTTGCAATGATTATAAAGTGCAGTGTATAATACACATGTTGATTTTAAAAAATCTAAAAAACAAAAGAACAAAATATTAATTTCACTTTGTAAAATGTTATGAACAAAAAGAGCCTTATGAGGTATATTATATATTTACCTAAGAAGAACATATATCACACACACATATGTATATAGATATGTTTTAATCATTACAACCTAATAAAATGTTTTCAGAGAATATCTGTGAATTGCTAGTATTTTTTATTATTTAAATTGAGATGCAAAATGACAAGCAAAACTTCCCAATACCAAAGCTTTTAACATTGGTTTTAGAGATAGTCCTATATAACTTAATTATTGCTTCAACATTTATAAAGTCAAGGGCTTGTAAAGTATATGAAGTAATGAATATTCATGTTGCATAGCTTGTAATGGAAATGCTTACAGAACTCCACCTCCTTTCTAATATATTCCAGTCACATTGTGTTCTCTCTGGAATGTCTTTTTTTTCTTATTGCCTCATACAGTATCAGTTTATTCATAAATTTACTGAAGCATGGAAATGAATGCTGGAACCTGAACTATTAATGATATATGGCTATGAAGGATTAAGAGAAAATCTTTTGTATCAATTGTGGAATCTTACTTTGTTTTAGGAATATACTTCCTCTTATGAGAGAAGACAGAAATAATTTCTTTCATATACAAATGCAGCTATCTTTAATTCTGCTTTTTTGGAAAATTCTTAAACATATAACAGCCAGTCCTATTCATTTATATGTTGTCTATATACTGATTATGCACTGCAATGGTACAATTGAGTTGTGGTTACAGAGATCCTGTGGTGCAGGTAAGAGAGATTATATATTGCATTTATGTAAATGCAATCTACACATAAAACTACAGCCAGTGCCATTTTATTTGTTTATTTCTGTGTTAAACAAAGTTATCAAGATTTTAATTTTGTGATTAAGATGAATTCATTAATTTTCATGTTTTTTTACTATCTAAAATATAACCCAAAGAAATTGTTATGTATGTGACAATTTCTGATAAACTGGTAAAAATTGTCAATTATTATTGACAATGAATAAGAGACTATTGTATGTTAGAATAAATTTCCTATGAGTGGTTTTACAACTTTTATTCTATTAGAATATATGGAATAATAAGAATTCTGGTAAAGCTGCAAAACAAATTTTGATAATACAGAAACCCTTATCTGTAAAGTAGTTTTTGTATGATTTTAAAATGGTTTAATATTTTCTATATTCTTCAGTTTTATGGTAATATAGCATATTAATCTCTAGAGAAAGTAGATATTTATAATGATGATATATATATCAAGAATAAAAAACAAGTATTTCTACTTAACAAGATAAGAATGGAATCAAGTTATGAGCTCTGTTGGAGAATTAAAAGATGACACAAAATATTTAAAATATATTTATAGTATTTAGGTGATATAGTCTGCTAGTAGTGATTTCATTGAGAATTCAAATGCATTAATGATCTGTTCATACCACTCTCAGGTTTGTCTTCTATGAAGCAATTAAAAATGTATGTTAAATATACAGCACGTGTCTTGAAATGACATTGTTATTATTCAATTTTGTGACAACTCAAAAAGTGAAACATAATAAATGTTACATTAGATTATTTAATTAAACTTTTGCAGAAATTATAAAGATTTTGAAATTTAGTATATCTTACCCTTACATCTAAGTATGTAATTTTGTTGTTTGTTTTTTAACATGTCAGTAAATTCATTTTGTTGATTCACTACTGAGAAACTTGTGAGCTTCATTTTTTGCAAGCCTGGAGGTCAACACTTGGTTGTAGAATTCCTAGACACGCTTATTATTGTCATTTTTATAACCAGCAGCAATAAGGAAGACAAGTTCTTTCTCAGCTTATAAAATGTCAAGTGGGTTATTGTTGAAGTGAATATTTTCCACCATAAATTAAAGTTTAAAAATGGTTATAAAATGTTTCAATTAGAAGATATTTATCATGCATCCACCTGCAAACAGCAGGGCATTTTATGTGAAGAATTGTTTTCCAGGGTCTGGTATAGTTTTATAACTGATGCAGCATTTAAGCATTTGGTTCTTTTATTGTTGATGCTTAAGATTTTTATCCTGAGTTATATGGCATGAGATTCAAACTGTACCTAGAAGGTTATGACACTACCTTTTCTTTCTCTCTACCAAAGTGATGATCCAAGTAATTTCAAAATAACATCTTTTCCTCCAGACAGAAAAAATTGCCGCTAAAATGAAAGAAAAGCAGGCTTGAAAGTACTTTCAAAAATGCTTAGATCCACCTGTAAAAGTTTATTCAAATAACCAGAGCCCATTTTTCTCACTCAAACAGGAACATATTTAAAAAAACAAGCCCCTCATCACACTTTGTGGCACTCTTTTGTCTTCCTTTTATGCTTTTTGTCAGTTTTCTTTGATGGAAAAAAAAAAAAGAAGTCCTCCAAACATGCAAGACTTTTTGAAGTAGGGAGATCTAGTAGTATTATACCCATTTTGTTCAAATATAAACTTGAGTCAGACATTTGACCACATGTCAATTATTAAAGAAAAAATTCTGAAGTTCAAATCTCCATATTCATATTCTAGTGGAATTTCTCGAAAAACGGTAAGAGTTCAGGTGTTTCCATTTGTGACAGGCACTAGTAAGGGAAGTTCAGACTGCGCCTCACCTAGCCCACCCACAACCACATTGTAACAAGCCAGTCTCTGTTTCCTCCCCTCCCTCAAGCCTGATTTGGTTCAATTTTCCTGGTCCACTTTTCCTTCTGTTTTTTTCCTGTAAGACTCACGTGAGTAAAATGAACCTCTCATGCCTTCTTAGTTCATGTGTGGCATCATTCATCTCTATGTTCAACCAAGGTTTTGGTGTGGAAGAAGTTTTTTTTCCCTCCTTGGAAGATTACCCTGCCTGAAAAAAAAAAAAATAAATAAAAATCAAAAGGGCTGGAGATGTAGCTCAGTAGTAAACAACTGTGGTTCAATCCTCAGCACCCCTCCCACTAAAAAATATGAATATACCTAAATTCAGTTTACTTTTATAAAACTGTTACATGCAAATCTCTACACACACACACACACACACACACACACACGCACACACACTTCCTGTATCATTGCTTCTGCTGGGCATTCCTCTCCTATATTTGCATTTGCTTCTTGACAGTACATATTCCTTTCATACCTATTGTCTTTTCCCTGTGTTGTTTTAGAAAATGTATGACAGCATGCTTTTCTTGGTTTACTTGCTGTAAGAATTGTTTCACAGGAACATATGGATTTTTATTTTTAATTAATTATTAAATTAGGACAAGGTTTGGCAAACTTTGTAAGGAGAGATGTTAGTGAATATTTTAGGCATATGGGCCATATCATCTCTCTAACCAGTATTCAGCTACATGATTGTAATAAAAAAGCTACCATGAACAATGTACAAAGAAGAATGCAGAGCTGTGTTCCAATAAAATTGATTCAAAGACAAACAAGGTACGTGCCGTTTATGGTCAGTAGGATACGGTATGCTACCCCTTCTTTCATGACAATGAAATTTACTAAAACGTGGGAGTGAGCAAATACAGGACAAAAAATAAAGTGTCACTCAGTATCAATTTATTTTTACATGTTCAGGCTTCCACTCTTGAGAAAGCAAAAGAGAGATAGACTAGATAATAACTGTATACACGTTAAAAATAAGTGAAGAATTGGTCTTTATCTTGTTCAATACTATGTTCCGAATAATTTAAACATATACTAGACATTAATAACTGTATTAATTAAATAAAGTGCAAATCTATCACTCATCTGTGAATACATCATATCTATCTTAAACGCACACATTTAGTACTTGAAATGAAAAAGTCTTCAGTGGAAGTAACACAGAATATTATCCAGCCAAAAAAAAATATGAATTAAAGAGTCTAGTTTTCAAGTGTATTTTAACCATGAACTGATCCATGAAACAAATGAAAATACAAATGACTGTGAACTGATGTTCTAAATAAATAGATCTAGGAACCTAATTCTTGTTCAAATAAATATTGTCCTTTATAATTCTAAACACATTTGTGGTTTCTAAGAAAAATGCACTCATTTTAGCAGATTTAGAACATCATTTTGTAACTGTAATAACACATTCCATTGAGCAATTCTAAAATAACTGTAAAGCCTTGCTAGTTAAATATGTTTGGCTTTGGTTCATGCCCAATAGCACATCCAAGAGATTAAATCTCAAATAAAACAAGCCAAAGGCCTCCAAATGATCTTAAGACAGCTGCTTACTCTTCTGTTGGTTGTTAGTCTCCCTCACCCCCCAAAAAATTCATTTGGATCTAAACCTGATCTTAGAATGTTTGCTTTTGATATTTAATCCCAGGGATGTGATAATCTTTATGAAGAATTTTCAATCAGAGCATTGATCCTCCTTATCTTTGATATTAAATATACTCTATATTTCTCCAAAGAAAGAAGCATGTTACCTACACAAATTTATGGAAATTGTGTGCATATATAAAGAATATGGAGAAGGGTTTCTTATAATAAGTGACCATTTATATCCTGGACATTGATCCCAAGAGGATCAAAGGGCAAAAGATATGAGAATGATGCCTATATTTACAGAGCTTTGAGTTAAAGAAAAAATACAAATAATATGTAGATAATTATGACCCATGGTGTGCTAATACTTTGATACTTGAATAAGTTTGTTGTGTAGTTGTGTGTATATACAATTTTTTCTTTCTATTCAGTAATCATCATTCTTTCCTTTGAGAGAAAAGAATAAAAGAAAAATAAAACAGAAAATAGCCTTAATATATTTTTTGTCTTTTTAAAGTCCTTAGAGAATTTGAGTGTTTCAGGTATGTTCATGAAAGATGACTCAGTACTCATTGCAAAAGTCTTTGACAGAAGCACTGTGTGGATTTTACACCAGCAGCTCTATTACAAAAATGTAACTACTCTGATTCCAAGGGAGAAAAGTGAAAGCAGGCGCTTTTAAGCTGACTGCCCAAACTACTCAGGTGATGTCAAGAGCCTTAAGAGAAGATGAATATATGATTATATCTGGGCAGATGGGTCTCAGGTCCATTCTTACAGAATTTCTGTTCTTAAATTAAGCAAAGAAGAAAACAAGTATTATGGCATGCTGTGACTAAGGCTCAATGGAATATTGTACAGCTTAGCTATTTCCTTGAATAACTGATGTCCCCTACAAATCCCATCATAGTCAAGAGGCTGGTCCTCTGCATCAGTCTTTAGTGGAAGGAAAGAGGAAAATCCAATAAAAGTTTTCACTCTGCTATTGAAAGGAAATGAAATTAAATCAACTTATAAAACATTTAACATTTTAGATATCTGATTTTGAGCTCATATTTTCCAGAAATGTAACAAGTGCTCTGGTGTATGAAGTATAGAATATAATAAGGTCACATGATTAGCAACTGGAATGACTATTAGGAATCAGGAAACATTAAGTATAGGATTCAGTAATTGAATATATATAGATGATTCTTGCTTAAATAAAATGTGAGAAAAATTAAAGTATATTTTGTGGGGACTCCCCTCCAAAAAATTTGTATTATAGACAGCACCAAGATATATGAATATATGTGAGATTAAAGTTTATACGTGTTTGGCATAGAAGTATGAAAAATCCCAGGAAAATTTGATTGAGCAAAGTAAGGGGCAAAATACAAGAACACAAGGAAATTTGGGTTTGAAGGAATGAGCAGGTGGACAGGCTCTACTGTGAGTGAGCAGTCAGGCCCTATTGAAGGAAACTCAGGATGAAGTTTTGTCTCAGGCCAAAATCAAAAGTGTTTTAAGGGGAGCACTGAGGCTAACAATGTCAAAATATGTTAAGAGATCAATTATTGTAAGAAAGTAAATGTCTCATATTCTATATATACAGTTGTATATGTATGTATTCTAGCTATATATACACACACACACTCACACACAAATAGATAGTTAGGTAGATTGTTTGTTTGTCTTGTTTTCATCTCAGGTTTTGACTCATAACTCCAGCCTACCTTGTCAGATCATACATCAGTTCATAATACTCAACTTATTGCAGAGAGGACCTGCTCTGTATCCTGGTTAGATGATTCCTTCACAAAAGGCTAAGAAGAATCTAACCATATAGACCTTGCTATGGTTCCCCACTCACTCTATTGGGAATTATGCCTATGCAGTGAAGTCTCCATGTAATTCCGAAGAGCAGAATTTGGGGAGTTTTCAGAGAGCTGAACACATGGTGACTCCTGGAGTGTGGCTTGGCTGGAGAGGTCACAGAACCTCCCCACTTCTTCCCCCATACCTGGCCCCAGCATATTTTTATCTATATTCTTTGTAGTATCCTCTTCAATAAATTATCACACATAAGCTTGTGGGGGTGTTTTTGAATTCTGTGAGCCACTAGAGCAAATTAATCAACACCAAGGAAGGGGTTGTGGGAATCCCAACTTTCAGTTGGGATCCATCAAAAGCACACAGGTAAAAATAAGCAGGGGATTGCAACTGCCCTGGGTTCAATCTCCAGAACTGCAAAAAACAAATAATAATAAACTAAATAGTAAAATAAATAGCTAAATAAAAAATAAATACATAAAATAGTGTGTACGGGAGAGAGAGACAGGAAGACTGAGCCTTCACCACATGAGATCACTAGGTAGAGAGTTATCAATCAAGTTGTATTAAAAGACACTGGGTGGTATTTGCCACAAAATTAATTGCTTCCTTTCTCATGGGGAGAAATACTCAACACATTTGATGTCAGAAGTAATCTTCATTGAAAATGCATAAAAAGAAAACTGAGTCTGACTGGAGTTGTTTTTTCATTCTATAATTTTAAATTCTAAAAGTCTTATATTGGATGAGATTTAAAAATCACTGCCATATGTATAAGATATTAGGGCAGCTAAGAAGAAGACATGTTCTACTATTAAAAGTCAATGATTTTCAAGCTTATAATGCCCTAAAATGTTGTGGCCTCATTCATCTCTTATGATCCTCCCTTCTTCTTTTCTTGAGCTATTTTGGTATCCATACTCTTTTTTAAAATATAAAAAACATACTTTTTTCCTAAGGATTTTGTACTTTTTGTTCCATCCATTTAAAACGTTCTCCCCAAATATATCAGTTGGTATAAACTTACATGCTTCATTTATACTTTCACCCAATTTTCACTCAATGTCCATTTGTAATACAAACTCTTACTCTAACTACTGAATTTCTTAATCTTCATTTTAGGAGCCACTTAAAATGTACCATATACATCTAATTTTTTCATGTACTTCTTGCTAGATTGATCAAAGATAACTGGAAGCTACAACTTTGTGTGCTTTGTTTACTGTTGAAATTATATCCCAAACTGTACCGCCAAGTACGTAGCCACTAGCCATATATGACTATTGGAATTAAAATCAAATTAATTAAGAATAGTACAATAAAAAGTGTAGTTTCTTTGTCATACTGATCATATTTCAAATATTTAATTGTCAAATGTAATTAATATCTGACAATTGGGAGGAATATGCCCACCACAGAAAAAAGTTCTGTTGATCTTGTTGGTCAAGAACAATGCACCTATAGAGATGGTGCTTCATGATGGTGACTGAGCAAATCATACTTCTTTTTGGTTGGTTATACCCAAGGTGATTACCATCTGAGGAAATTACCATCAACCATTTTCTTTCTTTTTTTTTTATTTATTTTTTATTGGTTGTTCAAAACATTACAAAGCTCTTGACATATCACATTTCATACATTAGATTCAACCATTTTCAATACAGAAGTATCTCCCTGCTGCTTCATGAATGTGTGAATGACAATAAATGTGATATCATCAAAATATATCTGGATTACTTATACCAAAATTAATTGTATCATTTTAATTGTTATAATTTCAAACATATGTCTTTGAACATTGATAAGAGTAAGTTATTCAGGCCCCTGAACAAAATATATTTATTTTGCTCTCTTTGTGTTAATAGGTGCCCAAACACATGTGTCCGTGTGCAGGCGCTCGCGCGCGCGCACACACACACACACACACACACTTTCTCATATTAATGAAGTATACAAAATATAGTAGTAGTGAGATGTAAAATTTACAAATATGGCTAGAAAAAATTATAAAGAATTTTCTAGCTGAACAAAGAATGCTTCAGTTTATCTTAGTGCATTTCCATTATGGTTTAGAGTCTCACTTTGTAAAAGTTAAGTAAGACAGCTTTTGCCCATTTTCAAAATACATCTTTAGCTGCATCAAAGCAGACTTATACAGACTAAAACATTTGCCAATGTTTACATTATATTCAGTTCTGTATACATCCATTTATTCAAATCCCATCTTACCTAGCAAATCATAATCTCTTCCAGATCAGGTACAAGTTTGCTTTCTTTGCTATAAACTGTGGATGTACTATATTTTCTCACAGCAGGGAAGCACTACAATTGCATTACAAATAGATAGCAGGATATTATCACAAGTTTTTTCCTTCCTTGTTATTAGCTAGTTTTACTATTTTTCATAAATATAAAATAAGTGCAATAAACACAGGTAGAAAAAAAAATAGTTAATGATCTGATACCCTTATTTCTCTCTTTTATTGTAAACATTTTTCTTTATAAGAATAAGCCAGGGATTACACTCTGTGTAGAAAGAAAATGCTCCATTCATTCATATACTTACTATTCTGCAGTTTTAGGAGAATGAAATCAAGGGAACATGAATCAAATAATATTAAAATTGAACGTTTAGAACATTGCCCAGCATATACTAGGTCCTTGGTATTTGCTATATTACTTTTTCATTTACCAACTTTTTACCTTATTCATTACTTAAGTTTGTTAAAATACTTGGTTCTGCTATATGATGAGCATATAATGTTTTTCACACTTTAAGAATGCTAAAATTAGCAAGGTGTAGTGGTGTATACTTGTAATCCCAGAGACTTGGGAAGCTGAGACAGACAGAAATTTGAAGCTAACCTGGGAAACCTAGTGAGAGTCCATCTCAAAATAAAAAATAAAACATGAAAAATACTAGGGATAAACCCAATATGAAAAAAAAATGTAATTACTAAAATGAATTCTAATAATATTTAGAATCTATATAATTCATTGTAAATTATAACTTTTGAAATAACTGGTAAAATAATCCCCACATTTTGTGTAAAGTTCTAATTTTCTTCCTAAGAATAAACCTAATATACTTCAAATATATGACTTAGAGAGACTGTATGTCAAGGAATGCCTCTTTTTTTTTTTTTTTTTTTGGAGGGGGGTTGATTAAATGTATCTGGGAACTAATGAATAGTCCTGTTATCACTCATTTGACTTAGTCCAACTTGCTGTCTACTAAAAAGGTTTTGTATAAACATACATAAAGTAATGGTCCCATCATCTCTTGACTTGATCACAGCATGCACTATATCATATCTTTTCTTTATTTTATATAAAGGGATGGGGTAATTAAAAGGAACTACCTATACATATATATTTATAGTATGCATATGGTGATAGGTTATGAAATATTTAAATGACCTATGGTGAGGGAAGCTTTGGTTTTTACACATAACTGAAATTTTATAGTATTTACCAATATTCTCATATGGATTTCTCCCTGGGAAAATTGTTTTGTCATATATAAACTAATAAAATAAAATTTTCATTATCACACAGTGGTACATTCCAGCAAGGTAGATATCATTGTCTATGAACAGCTTTCTTGTCCTTTTAATGTGAGGCATTGCCCTTGGAGTCTATATTAAGTGAGTGAAAATGTAGCAGATGACATCTGACAATTACTGTGAATTTTAAATAAAGACTCCTAAATTTTAAGGTAGATCACATGTTTATTGAATATAATCAGTTCAATGTTTTGCTCAAATGTCATTGAAAAAACATACGTGAATGGAGAAATGTGTTCAAACTTAGCATTTATTTATTATCACATTTTTGACAATGTCATATTTCATTGCTTTGAATCATCCCTGTGTGATAATAACTAAAAAATATATGGATAACATTAAGCACAAGAACCACGAGAACAACTAAAGCAAGTAAGAACTGTTAGAAGGTATGAGTACTTGCATACCCAAGATTTCAGAAGGCAAAGAAACCCAGAAAAATGAGCTTGACTTTTAGAACTGCTTTTCTGTGAAATAATATGTCACTTTGAAAGCTTTGGAGAATCTGAGCAGAGAATTACAGTCTCCCAGGGATGGACGTATAAAACTTAACAGCTGAAGACCCTAGGAATAGATCCAAGGTGTTCAGCCAGGTCTCCAAAGGGCTATGCAAGAGCAGTAAGGGTTGCATGGAATGACTTACAAGGAATAAAATGCAATGTCAAATCAGCCCCAGAAAATTATCTGAGTAAAAGTAAGATAAAAAAATTAATGATTAAACTTACTGGAAATAGTTAAGGAATAATTGACATTTTAAGTATCTATTAAGTAATTACAATGAAAATTAGAAAATATTTTTTATAAAGTGAGAGTCAATATATGACATATCAGTGTTCATAGATTGCTGAATAAGGAGTGATAAGAGGAAATTGATAGCCTCAAAGACACACAACAAAATCAGAAAGGTTAAAAATGACAATGGTTTAATAATACATATTAAGGTATCACAAATGTTACAAATTAAACACAAAGACAGAAAAATAAAAACAATGATATTATATTAGGGCAGAAATGAATAATGGATTTCTGCTTCAGTGAACTTTGTGTCACTGTGACTGAAAGACTGAACAAAGTAGAGGATGAAAAAGTGGATTTGACTCACAGTTTCAGAGCTTCAGCCACAGTAGGTTAACTCCATACCTCTGAGTCCAAAGTGAGGCAGAAAGTCATACAGAAGAACACAACAGAGGAAAGCAGCTCAGAAAAGGCACCCAGCAAGCAAAGAGAGACCTCTGCTCACCGGGGACAAAATATAAACCACAAAGTCATACCCCAGTGCCCCATCTCCTCTACATGTCAAGTTACCACTAAGTTAATCCATATTAGTGGATTAATCCACTGAATAGTTTACAACTCTCACAATTCAACCATTTCATCCCTGAATACTCTTGCATTGTCTCACGTATGAGCTTTTGAGAGACACCTATATTCAAACCATAACAATTACCAACATAAAATATAATCCAGAAATTTTATTTGATACTTGGAAAGGAACCATTATAATTAGTAAACTCCAGAAAACACCATCAAAAAATAAAAGGTAAAAATGATGACTATTATGTAAAATAAAAGAATAATCACTAAAATATTTAACCATTCAAAAGAAAGATAGTAGAACAGTATAAAAACCTTATGCTAATAAACTCAATGATATGGCATTTATAAACTATGTGAAATATACAAATTCCAACACACAAAAGAAAATTTGAAAAAACTACTTATGTATTTATTTAAAATTGTCATTTAAAAAAATTTAAGATTCAGATGTCCAAAATGTTGAATTTTCCTAATAATTTAAGGAAAAGACAACATCTATCCTACATATTTGTTTTTCAAAAAACATAAAGAAAAAATACTTACCATATTGTCTTACTAGTATAACTGATATAAAAATCTAGCATTATAAATAAGAAAATTCCACCTAATTATTCTTATAAGCAGAGATGCAAATATAAACCAAATCAAACCAGTAACACACAAAAGTTTAATACCTCACAGCCAACTTGTACTTATTCCTAGTATATAGATTTGTATTAAGATTTGGAAATAAATATTGTCCATAACTTCAACAAAATCTGAAGGAAAAAAGTAAAACATACCATCTTTCTATTGAGAACAAAACCCAGGTAATAAGATACAATACAAATGACTGGTTTAAAAAAAATAAGTTTACAAAATCAAAATAAACTGATAAAGGCTATCTATTTAATAGGTGGACCAAACATTATGCTTATATGAAAAAAATGCCTTTTAAACTCAGGAGCAAGAAATCTTCCCTATGAGGCGGGAGGTTGTAATTGTTGTAATAGGTTAAAATTTTAAATATCAAATATGCAAGTATGCCAGTTACTGAGCTTTTTTCTCAGGCTTAAACTATTGCTTATTCTTTTTTTTGTGTGATTCTGGGTTTGGGAGAAGAAAATAAATAACATTGGTCATTTACCTATAAAATGGTCTCTACAAAGAGAATGCAAAATAGGAGGGTATCGCTAGAAGGTACTTGTTCTGTTCCTGTTTTTATTTATTTATTTATTTATTTATTTATTTATTTATTTATTTATTGGTAGTGGGGACTGAACTCAGGGGCACTTGGTCACTGAGCCACATCTCAGCTCTATTTTGTATTGGATTTAGAGACAGAGCTTCACTGAGTTGCTCAGTGCTTTGCAGTTACCATGGTTGGCTTGGAACTCACCATCCTCCTGCCTCAGCCTTCAGAGCCGCTGGGGTTACAGGCGTCTGCCACCATGCCTCACTTGTTCCTGTGTACCTTCTATGGGCTCCTGACTTCTTTCATGCTTTAAATGCTTCTTCATCCAAAGAGCAATAGTTCATTCCTGAATCCAATATGCATTTTTTTTTTTTAGAATTTTCGGTCTTGTCTAATCATATTCCCCATCAAACAGATCAGCAATAAGTACACCAAGTTATAGAGCCCTTCTCTGAACTCAGAAGTACTAGAATCAGAAGAACAGTTTCCTACTTAGAAACTTGAATTACTGTTCCATTTGACCCCTCTTCTAAATTATACTAACTCTTCACTTCAATACCCCCAAGCATAGGTGCCATAAGAAGGGGATAGCTGATGGTTTTCATTTGCTACCTCTGTGATTCCTTAGTTTTCCTGTCTTTTCAATTACTTGACAACTTTTATATGTTAATAAAAATACATCTATACAAAATTATATGTTAAAAAAAGTGGTGTGGTTTCTGTGTCTTGATTAGTTCCTGACTGGTATAGGAATGTTGAAACAAAAATTAAAATGACACATAGCTAATATTCACAATGTTCACCACTGTATGCTTGAAATCCAAAAAAATCTATAAAAATCACTGTAAAAATTAATAGTTTAATTTAGAAAGTTTGCCAAGTAAAAATTCAAAATACAAAAATCAATAATAGAAGTCACAGAATAAAAAAAAAATATTGGGATAAATCTCAAAAGATGTGCTCATTCCTGCTACACAGGGAAATTTTTAAGGGAAACATCATAATATTTAAAGGAAAGGTTATACAACATTCACAAATTATAGCAGTAAATATTGTGATATTAGTTCTTCCTGTGTTTTTCCCTCTTCTCTAGGTCTGTGTTTGAGTGTCAGGACGTCACCAGGTTTAAAGTATGTGGGTTATGTATGATAGATAGATTTTAGGGTTTTTTTTTTTTTGTGTGTGTGTATGTGTGTGTGTATGTGAGTTGCTGGGGATTGAACCAAGGGCATTCGAGGCAAGCATTCTACCAACTGAGCTAAATCCCCAGCTGAAGGTCCAGTTCTTGATAACACATTCACATAACTTATATGAAACACAGATTGTTGCCCAAATCCACATACTCCTTTTGTGTCTGGAAGATCTCTGGTTTTTTCCTTAATATACAGTCCACTAGGCATGCATTTCTCCTCTGCAACTTTGCTAATTTCTTATGGTACAAAGCTGCAGAATCATGATACAGATACCCTTTCCTCTAGACCCAGAGATATCTTATTCTTTGCCTGTCAGTCCTCTAACTTAGAGGATGCTCTTTTCACCATAAGGAGTAATATTACTCCATCAAGGCAAGCCCTGTGGTCTGGACGCACTCTTCTGACATGTTTTCCACATACTCTGTGAGCACTCCCAGCCATACATGAAAGAAAAACTCTCCACAGGCTAAGGAATTTAAGAATATGCTCTTTCTTCACATGTAACTAAGAACATTTTACAAATGCAAGATGAAGAAAAATAAAGACGTGATAATTGAAACTATCAGATTGACAAATATCTGTACACAAATTGAGGATTTTGCAAATGTGTTTAAACCTTGGGAGTTGAGACTTACCTTCCCTTTTACTTATATCTGGCAAATCTTATGCCTGCAGACAAAGGACTCCTAGAAAACTCAGCAACACAGCTCACAGGTCCATCCTAATGTTAGTATTCTTGACTGTATTTCTTTGAAAAACCTCAAAGGAGTTTTTATATACTTCGTCAAATATGTTTTATTAAATTGGTGTATGTCACCATTTTTCTCATTTTATCATTCAGAATATGAGACTTTTTTACTACTTAAGAAAAGTAAAGGAAACTGAAACAAAATAAAGAAAACAAAAATCAGCTTTAGCCAGCTAGGGGAAGAATATAGATCTTAAAATAATACATTGATGTTATTTTCACATTTTAGATTTTAAACCTAAACCTCACAAGGAGCTTAACTCAAAGCTCAGAAAAGATACAGACTTTTAAAAAATAACTTCTAATTACCTGACCTACACTACCCTAGCCACTCTCTAGAGAAACCAATATGTTCATAGAATTCCTGGTAACATTAATAACGATAGATATATGTTGTGATATAATTAAGAAAATATGATATTTTTAAAAAATCTCTTTTTTCACTCTTTCTTTGTCTCCTGCAAAGAAAGACTAAAGAATGCCTTTGGACATCTCTTCTTTTTCATATGTACCATCACACTAAAAAATGACAGATAAGGAAATACAACTCCCAGAATAAACAAGAAATTCAATACATAGGTCATACATTCTAGGTCATGAAATTAGAAAGAGCTCACAGAATTTTGCTGAAAATTAAGTAGAGCTCATACTTGAAGTACTCAAATTAGTATTTGAAAGCAGGTTTTATAAATACCAAGAATTGCTGTACTCTTTTGTGATGATCCATTAGAGAGAGGAAGATTGATAATAGAGATAGAAGGGAATCATTATTGAAAGAGTCTAGATAAGATATCGTAGAGTGTTAGTAACAGTTCCTTCATACATACAAAGTACTTTTAAAATAGCAAATAAAATTTTTCAAATTATTATATTTATTATAATATTATATTTATTTTTAGAACTATGATTTTTGCATCCAATGAGTTACCATTAGTGAAATATAATTTATCAGAATGAAGTATTATTCATAATAGTCATAATAAAGTGGTAGTAATAGCAATATGATTTGGTAATATAATTTCTAAATAATAAGGAATTTGACAGTGAGTAGATTAACAGTGATATGTGTACATGTCTCTGCTGTCACTGTTGATATTTGTGTAGGGTTCAAATAACATGGAGTTCAAATAATAATGTGTCAAAAAACAGACCATTTGCAGATTCTCAATGAGAATATGAAAATTTTCAAGTGAAATTAAATGCTAATATAAATGAATTAATATGGGTATTATCAGATAGCTATTATAATTATTATTGGATAAAATATTATTCATATAGGCAATATTTACTAAATTTAGGACAAAATTGAATGAGATTATTATTCTTAATATTAAGTAATTTATGCACTTTAAAATGTATCTTATTCAGTTTTACAAAGTGAACTATGTAGTTAATATGTTATAATCTTCATATTCGTTATCATTTAGATTTAGATAACATTTAAGTGTCTCCCAAAAGCTCATGTGAAAAATAATGCAAGAAAGGTTAGAGGTGAAATGGTTGATTTATGAGAGCCTTAATATATTCAGTGCATTTATCTACTGATATGGGTTAACTGGGTGAAAACTATGGACAGGTAGGGTGTGGCTGGAGGAGGTAGGTCAGTGGAGGCTGCTTTGGAGGTATATTTCAATCCTGGTGAGAGAAGCTCTCTTTCTTCCTTCTCTTGTCTTGAGCTGTTTTCCTCCTCCATACCCCAAGATGTTCTGCCTCATCTCACAGGCCCAGAGCAATGCAGCTGACTGCCGATGGACTAGCCAAATAAACTTTTCTTCCTGTAAAAATGTTCTTGTCAGGTCTTTTTGTTACAGTTGTGAAAATATTGGCGAAGACATTATTATACATAGTTACTAACCAATTTACATTTTTTTCTCACCATGGACATAATTTAATATAAACAATTTTCAATCAATTTTTGGTGGTTCTTACTCTCTCAGCTATAGATAATGAGGTACAGAAACTAAGCATAAGAATAATCACTGAACTTAAGGGATTTGATGCCTTAAAATTTATTTCCACATAAATGAGTTCATTTGTTACTTTCAGAAACTTTGAATTTTTTCTTATTCTCTTTTACACATGACCAAAAAAAGAAAAAGATTGTTTAAGTCTGTACAGTTAGTAATTGAAAATGTAGAAGTTTCAAATCTGGAAGTAAAAATGCAGATTTCATATTCTGTATGTACAACAAGAGTATTCTAAAAAGTCTATCTATAAACTGGGCATGGGGTGCACGCCTATAATCCCAGGAGCTCTGGAGGCTGAGGCAGGAGAATCCTGAGTTTAAAACCAGCCTCAGCAATTTAGCAAGGCCCTATGCAACTCAGTGAGACCCTGTCTCTGAATAAAATATTTAAAAAGGGGTAGGGATGTGGTTTAGTGGTACGCACCCCTGGGTTCAATCCCCAGTACAAAAAAAAAAGTCTATCTATAACTAAATAACATTTGTATATTATAGGACTATAATGACAGCAAGGACACATGATAAAGACAGTGTCAAACTTGTTTCTCTTCATTTGCTAGGCTTGGTGGAAAGAGAAAAGAGGGAGGGAAGTGGCAGAGAGAGATTCTTTCTTAGATAAAATTCTTCTTTCTAATGACTATGAAACTAATAGAAAACTGTAACATATCCCCAAAGTCCATAGTATTTAATAGTAAGTCTAATAATAAGTCTTTCTCTCTATATTTTTAAATATTGGCCTAGTATTTCTGAAATTGGGGCATACTGTGAACTCATAGTTTTTCCAATATCTTTATTTTAACCTCATTTCATTAAAAAATTACAAGTACTTCCACAATATTCAGCTATTACTTGCCTAAATATAAAGGGTATTTTATAGACATAAGAGCAGCACCAGTTTTGAATTAAATTGGGATGTATGCTTCTAAAATATTATTTTTTAAGCCATCAAATAAAAACTATCTGTGGAAGCAAGAGTAAAATTAGTGAAAAAAGTGGAAGCATACCCCAGAAAAATAGAAGGGAAATCAAAGGAGTTGAGGGAAAAGGGGGGAACTGAGGAATGAGTCTGACCAAACTTTCCTATGTACATATATAAATACAGCATAGTAAATTCAAATTTTATGCATACTAGTAAAGCACAATTAAAAGTATAAAACTAATAAATAAAAGATAGACCAGTAGAATAAAGAAGGAAAAAGAAGGGAGAGAAAAGGAGAAGAAAAGAAGAGGTACTAAGGATTGTAATGGAGAAATGTAGCATATGTGATATGTCAAACTGAATCCCACCATCATGTATAACTATACTGCATTAAAAAAAAACAGAAAAACTTTCTGGTCACACACATATTATGTGTTCTAAACTAGGGAGGTAAAAAGTAAAATAAATGATTCCATATTTCAGTGATTTCATTATGTGATTGGCAACATAAAATACTTTATATACAATTATAGAAATTACAACGTGGTTTATAATTAAATTCTGACATTTTATGAGAGACTTAGTGCTATTTGATTAGGAGATGAGGGATCCAGAGGAACCACATGTGATAGAGGAGGGCAAGAAACACTGACAGCTGCTTCTGTGTAACAAAAGTGGATTTATGCAGGATTAAACATGAATTCAAATTTAGCTTGTCTCTGTCTTGATGTCTTGGTAAGATGAAACCAAGAGCATATCTAGGTAACTATTGATGTAAAATGTATTTATATTTCCCAATACTTACTAAATTTCATTGGCAAGTCTTAAATTTTACATGGAGTAATATTTTATTTTCAAAATGCTTTATTTGAATGTGCAAGGATACTTCATTCAATTTTACATATTAAGTAATTTTTCTGTAATGTAATATGGAGTTTTTAAATTATTCCAGGTATGTGATTAATGGACCAAAAACTGAAAACTCCAAATTTTACAATAGAAGATCTAATTTGGTAATCATTATTAAATCACTTGGCCTTTCTAAGTATTTTCCTATAAAATAATACTATTGGCATACATTTGAGGTGCCAAAACTCCTCTGCTATTATGAAAATTGTAGAAATGTCATTTGTGAATCTCTGAACTTTATAGCACCCATGAAATATGCACGGAGCTAGTTTTAGTTGCCACTCTTCCTTATTCTCCTTGTAGATTTTTTTCTTAATTATCATAACTGAGCTATATTTAGCATTTAATGTGTGTCAAGCTATTTGAAAGTTTCATGTTTTATTTTCAGTAATACTATTAGTTATCCATTACTATTCTAATTTTTCATACTATTGTCTGCATTCTACACAGAATGAAATTGCTACACAAAGCAATTAAACAATTTCACAAGATTATTCATGATTTGTGCCAGAGACAGGATTTGATTTCTGCCCATTTAAGTATAAAACTTCAACAAAGAATCATTATGCCATAGCGCCTCCCAGGATTTTGTGCCTGTAATATATATACTTTTATCATGATTTCTATTATTTATTTATTTATACAGAATATCACTGTGTTGTCCAGTCTGAGCTTGACCAGTTGAGTTCAAGGGAGTGCTGCCTCAATCTACTGAGTAGCTGGGCTTGAAGGCATGTACCACCACATCCAGCTTATGTTTATCAAATTAAATTTAAGTTCATTTTTTTGCAATTTTTGAATATGATAACATTGGTTAAAAGCATGTTCAAAAAATTGATTCTGATTATTTCGTGTAGGCTCTTTTTGTTAAATTAAAAGGCAGATACATTGTTGTTTCAATATCTGAAAATCTAATACAAGATGAATAATGTTAGAGCTCACCAAGCATTTCTGGACCACCAAAGCCTAAAGATAATTCATGTTTATGGCATGCTTTGTTTTCTGGGTCCATATACACACTCTTGAACCTCGTAGATTGGTATTCCTTACTGTCTGTTTTTTTGCTTTGTTGAAATATAATCATCATATATACAACTACTTTTTAAAAGTCAATAGATGTAAGTCTAAATTTATATTTCTCATATTTCTTCATTTAAAGCCATATTCATATAAACATTAATTCCTAGGATATTCTTTTACATAATATTTCTTAATTTATACACACATAAGCAAATATATATGAAAGTAGCCATACTTGCTTTATTTCTTCTATCACTGCATCTCATTCAACCTCTCCTGTTTTCTTCTAATGGCATTACAACCCATGACCCACATTAGCAATTTAAATGTCCCTTCTGTACACTTTTCCTCATGCTCTTATTTGGGTATTTTTTGTATGCATATATTTCTAATATCCATAAACATATTCACAAACACATGCTAATATAGAGTGCTATTGACCATTATTTGCCTTCCAAAAATGGAATGACATTACATATTATACAAATTTTTTAAAAATTTTATTTTACCCAATCTCATACTTCATGGAAATTCTTAACGTTAACTGACACTTAACATTAACTGACATATTTGTACCATTTTGTAATATTTATGCAATATCATATTGGGTGTTTCTCACAGAAACAGAGTTGTGATGAAAACATTACATTTATATTCTTAGTAATTTTTGTTTTTTAAAAAAATCTTTGTGAAAGCTTCCTGGGAATAAGACTGCTTGGATGAAGAGTTTGAATGTGTATCTCATTTTAATTGATGTTGTCAGATTGCTTTTTTAGAAATGTCACAACCTATATGTCAGCAATACATAAATGACTTCCCTTTCCTCTTATTCTTCAATGGGAATAAGAAAATTTTACTCTTTAAAATCTTTCCAAGTCAAGATTTTTTCCATAATCTTTCAGGATTTGTATCATTTTCCATCAATCCCATTTGAGTTAGATGAAGACTTGAAAATTTCTTCAGCTATAGGAAGTTACTTTTTTAAAAAATTGATTATTTTTAGTCATATATGACAGTAGAATCAATTTTGATATAAATAATTACCCAAGCATGTGGTGAGCCGTAGTTCGGACTGTGGTCGCCATTACAAGATGGCGCTGGCTCCGCTGTGGTCTGTGATAAACAACTCCTTAGTCTGTGATAAACAACTCCTTATTTGGGAGAGTTGGCACGTGATTCTTTAACACCCTATGAGAAAGCTCCACGTAGCAGCTTCGCATTGGGGCTTGGGATGCTTTATTAAGGCTGGGAGGGGCGTCCGGGGGGTAGAAGAAGAAACATCAGGGGCCTGAATAAACGGCTGAAAGAAGATTCCTGTTGTTGCGTCTTCCTTGCGGGCAAGGGGTCGCGACAAGTGGTGCCGAAACCCAGGAACCAGAACTTTCAGCCGTCAGGGGTGGTGCACCGGTTAGTCCCAGGTAAGTGGGATCCGCGACCAAAGCGGGGATAGTCCCAGTAAGTGGGATCCGCGATCAAAGCGGGGTCAGCTCCTCTACAAAGAAAGAGAGAGCCTCATATTTTATTGCAGCTGCACTGTGTACTTTCACTTTTGTTTTCTGTGTTTCTTTTGTTGCTGTGTCATGGGTGCCGCATCTTTAAGTCCACTTCTTCTGGCCCTAGACGGCCTGTTACGTTCCAAGGGCCTGGAAGTGAAACATAGAACTTTACAAAGATTTTTACAGAAGTTGGATATTGCTGCACCGTGGTTTGCATTTTCGGGCAGTCTTACTATACCTAGTTGGGATAAATTAGGCAAAGATCTTGACTTTGCTTCTGAGCAGGGCATATTAGAGGGCGGGGTGATACCCCTTTGGAAAATGGTCCGTAGTTGCCTCACAGATGGCAGATGTCAGGAAGCACTTACTAAAGGACAGGAAGTTCTAGAACGATTACATGAGGAGAAATCGGAGACGGCAGGAAGTGAGGTATCTCGGGAGGATGGAAGTGTGCGGAGCGTGAAACAGGGGAAGAGACGATTGTATCCAGATGCAGGAAGTGAGGTATCTCGGGAGGGTGGAAGTGTGCGGAGCGTGAAACAGGGGAGGAGACGATTGTATCCAGATCTCAGTGCGCTGCGCACACCCCCATGTGAAAGTGGGTCAGAGGAAGAGGAGGATGAGGAGGAGGAGCTTGGGAGGCTGTCTCGCCAGCTAGGGAGTTTAGCTATAGGAGAAGGGAACAGAAATAAACAGGAGCTCAAGAAATGTGATCCTCCGGATCCACCGCCGTATGGCGGGGGTGTTTCAGGGAGAGCTTTCCATGCTCAAACATGGAGGGCTGTTAACGCTGAGATGGGTCTTGCTTATCCAATTTTTCAGGATGATAATAGGGGAAGATTCCATGAGCCTTTAGATTTCAAAATTGTGAAGACTCTGGCGGAGTCCGTGCGCACTTATGGGGTGGATGCCGCCTTCACACTAACTCAGGTGGAGAGTCTGTCTAGATACTGTATGACTCCCTCTGATTGGGCTAGCCTTGTTCGGGCTTGTGTTTCCCCAGGCAAATATTTGGACTGGAGAGCATTTGTGCTAGAGGGCGCAATAGAGCAGGCCGCCCAAAACCATGCGGCGGGACATCCTCATTGGGATAAGGACATGCTTTTGGGGCAAGGTAGATTTGCTAATCAACAGACAGGATTCCCTCTTGAGGTATATGATCAAATTAATAACATTTGCATTCGGGCATGGAAGTCACTTCCAAACAGAGGAGAGGTATCTGGTAATTTGACTAAGATTATACAAGGCCCTACAGAACCCTTTTCAGACTTTGTAGCAAGGATGGTGGATGCCGCTGGAAAGATTTTTGGGGATCCTGATAGAGCCATGCCCCTAGTTAAGCAATTGGTCTTTGAGCAATGCACCAAGGAATGTAAAGCAGCAATCGCTCCTTATAAGAACAAAGGCATAGAAGCATGGATGAAGGTGTGTAGAGAGATTGGAGGACCTTTAACTAATGCAGGTCTTGCAGCTGCTGTCCTTCGGATTGCAAAAGGGGGCGGTTCTGCCGCCGGAACATGCTTCCATTGTGGTCAACCCGGTCATTTTAGACGTGAATGTCCCAAAAAAGACAATTCCAAAAAAGACAATTTTACTGGACCTTCTCACGGTGGCCTTTCCAATGGCCTTCGTCTACCGGGGTTGTGTCCAAGGTGCAAAAAGGGGAAGTATTGGGCAAGAGAGTGTAGATCAGTGAGGGACATCCATGGACAGCCTATTTCAGCTGGGCCAAAAAACGGCCAACGGGGCCCTCGACCCCAGGGCCCACAAATATATGGGGCAGTGGAGAATGTCACACCCGAACCCGAGACATGGCCATCTCTACGCCATCCCATGAAACGCGGAGAGCCACTACAGGTGCCGCGGGATTGGACCTCTGTTCCACCTCCAGACTCGTATTAACACCTAAGATGGGAGTCCAATTGGTGGAAACTGAGTTTACAGGGCCTCTACCACCTGGCACTGTAGGTTTGCTAATTGGACGTGCATCCTCTATTTTACAAGGTCTTCATGTTTTCCCCGGAGTCATAAGTCCTGATACTGTAGGGATAATAAAGGTTATGGTGGAAGCTCCAAGGGGCATTGTGTCCATCTCCCCAGGGGATCGGATTGCTCAATTGCTAATTTTGCCTAGCTTACATAATCACTTCCCTGCTGATTCAAGGTCACGGACAGGGAATGAGATTGGTACCACCGGAGGGAATTGTGCCTATTTGTCACTAGATATGAGCAATCGCCCCACTTTGGAATTAAGCATAGAAGGTAAATCTATTGTGGGGTTACTGGATACCGGAGCAGACCGTAGTATTATAGCACTTAGGGACTGGTCTAAGGGATGGCCAGTGCAGACTTCTGATCAATCCTTGAGAGGACTTGGATATGCCCAGGCCCCTCAGATCAGCTGTAGACATCTAGTCTGGAAGGATCCAGAAGGACATAATGGTACCTTTCAGCCTTATGTACTTGATTTACCTATCTCTCTATGGGGCCGTGATCTGATGAAAGACATGGGGTTCACTCTTAGTAATGACTATTCCCCAGTGTCTCAACAGATTATGCAAAATATGGGGTATAGGCCAGGTCTAGGACTAGGAAAACATTTACAGGGACGTAAGCATCCTGTACAAGGTCATCAAAAGCTTGACAGATTTGGTCTGGGTTTTTCCTAGGGGCCGCTGGGGCTCAAATACCCATAACATGGCTCACCGAGGAGCCTGTTTGGGTGCCTCAGTGGCCTCTTCCCTCGGTTAAATTGGCAGCAGCTCATGCTCTAGTTAAAGAACAACTTAACTTGGGTCACATCCAGCCTTCTACTTCTCCATGGAATACTCCCATATTTGTCATTAAGAAAAAATCAGGGAAGTGGCGCCTACTGCATGATCTACGAGCAGTTAATGCTCAAATGCAACTTATGGGGCCCATTCAAAGAGGGCTGCCTCTGCTCTCCTCGGTTCCTCAGGGTTGGCACATTATTGTTATTGACATTAAAGACTGTTTCTTTTCTATTCCTTTGCATCCTAAAGACTCGCAGCGTTTTGCCTTCACCCTTCCCTCGTGTAACCACGAGGAACCAGATCAAAGGTTTGAGTGGGTAGTGTTGCCGCAGGGAATGGCTAATAGTCCCACGATGTGTCAGATGTATGTGGGGAAGACACTCGCACCTCTCAGACAAAAGTATTCCTCTATCAAGATCATTCATTATATGGATGATGTATTATTGGCTGCTAAATCAGAGCAGACAGTTCATGAGGCCTATAAAGACCTAGTGAAGTTGTTAGCTCAATATGGACTGCATATCGCACCTGAAAAGATTCAAACAGGAGATTCTATTAAGTATTTGGGAGCAACAATTGGGTGTGACAAATTACGACCACAAAAAATCACCATACGAACTCAGGATCTCCAAACTCTAAATGATTATCAAAAACTGCTGGGAGATATTAATTGGATACGAGGATATTTACATATTTCTAATGTTATGCTACAGCCTTTGTATGCTATTCTTAGGGGTGATCCAGATCTTACTTCCCCTCGTAGCCTCACCAAAGAGGCTAGAGCGGCCCTTATGACAGTAGAAGAAGCTATACAACATGCTACTTTATGCAGGCTCCAGAGTGATAAACCTTTCCAGTTATGTGTGCTTG
Source organism: Spermophilus citellus (assembly GCF_964194105.1). NCBI lineage: Eukaryota > Metazoa > Chordata > Mammalia > Rodentia > Sciuridae > Spermophilus > Spermophilus citellus. The sequence continues at coordinate 63,904,370 of NC_138182.1, read as the reverse complement.
CCACTATGCGGCAGCCTACTGGAGTACTGTGGCAAGATGGACCTTTGCTATGGATTCACCCACATGTATCCCCAGGAAAATCCTTAGAATATTATCCTGATGCTGTTGCAGCATTAGCACTTAAAGGGATTCAACAAAGCATTCAATTTTTCGGACAATCACCTTCTTCTCTTATTATACCCTACACTAAAGCTCAACTTAGTGTCTTGTGTGCTACTCTAGATAACTGGGCTATTCTATGTTGCTCATTTCAAGGGGATATTGATAATCATTACCCTTCTCATCCGTTACTCCATTTTGTTAAAGAACATCCTATCATTTTCCCTAAAGTAACTTCATCCAGTCCCATTCCGGGGGCTGTTAACATTTTTACTGATGGTTCCAAGTCTGGAATGGGAGCTTATGTAATTAATGATTCTCCCCCTGTCCAGCATCAATTTGCTCCTGGAAATCCACAATGGGTAGAACTACAAATTGTTATTGAAGTTTTTAAACAGTGTTCTTTTCCTTTTAATCTCATTTCAGACTCCATCTATGTGGTGCAAGCACTACAAATCCTGGAGGCTGTGGGAGCTATTAGTGATGCCCGTAATGTATCTGCTTACTTTAATCAGCTTCAACAGCTTATCCGTGGCCGCACTGCTCCTTTTTATCCAATGCACATCCGGGCTCACACCTCTCTTCCTGGTCCGTTATCGCAGGGTAATGCCTGTGCGGACTCAGCCACTAGAGGTCAGTTGATCTGTTTGGCTTCCTCCTTAGAGGAGGCTAAATTGTTTCACCAAAATTTTCATGTTAATGCTTTAACACTGCGCAGGCGTTTTTCTATTTCAAGAGCAGATGCTCGACAGATAGTATTACACTGTCCCCATTGTGTCACATTTCTTCATCCCCCTACTTATGGAGTGAACCCACGGGGATTGAAGCCATTGGTTGTCTGGCAAATGGATGTGACACACATACCTGACTTTGGTAGCCTCAAGTATGTCCATGTTTCTGTTGATACGTACTCTGGAATTATTCATGCTTCTGCTTTATCGGGAGAAAAGGCACGTAATGTCATTACTCATTGCCTGGAGGCCTGGGCGGCGTGGGGCGCACCTACGTCCCTTAAGACTGATAATGGACCTGCTTATACTGGAAGACAATTTACATCTTTTTGTTCTACTATGGGAGTGCGACTTACTCATGGTTTGCCTTACAATCCTCAAGGACAAGGCATTGTTGAGCGTGCTCATCGCACCTTAAAGGAAACTTTACAAAAACAAAAGGGGGGAATAGGTGCTGAACATACTCCTAAAGAACGCCTGTCCTTAGCTCTCTTTACCATTAATTTTTTGAATTTGGATATTCATGATCGCTCTGCGGCCGATAGACATGTGTCCCCTCAGCCCTCTGTGATTGGCTATGTTAAGTGGAAAGATGTTCTTACGGGCCAATGGAACGGCCCCGACCCCGTGCTGACATGGGCACGAGGATCTGTATGTGTTTTTCCCCAGGATTGCACGGAACCGTTGTGGGTCCCTGAACGCCTGACAAGAAGAGTCTTGACGTCGGCTAACCAGCAACAGGAAATACCACAGCAATCCCGTGATGAGGATCTTCATTCTGCTAAGTGTTCTGGCTCTGGTGCTGATGCCGATGACACAGATGACACCAATGCAGTGGTGGGCAGTGGCACGGGCTTGGCCAATGCCAATGCCGGTTCATGGTAATTCTAGTGTCCTCCCCACTCTTTTCTCTACCTCATGTGAGATGTCTGCTCCCTGTGCCTCTCCTAGAGGGGACGTGGATAGCATTTTTAATCAATCTCAAGTTAATCTCACAGGAGTTTTTTGTTTTAGCCTTGGGAACACTCATTGTATTAGTCTTAAGACCAAGAATTTGACTAACTGGGAGGACCCATTGCGGTCCAGTCAGGTTTCAGGGAGCATTCTCAGTGCTGTGTTGAGCCAAGTAGTTTCAGGGGAACAATCAGGCTCAGGAACCCCCGCAAATAGCTCTGCTTTAAACACAACTACCTTGGCTATTATCTCCGAGGTACTAATCCCAGTGCCTCCTTCTTCTAATAGTCTTTATAATGCCACCCATTTTAAGGCCTCTCCTTACTGTACCCCTAATCTTGGTTTCCCCCCAACATTTACGCCTTGTCAGGATCATTCTTGGGAGCAACGTCAAGTTGCTAAAGGTTTCTCCCTTTCCCCCTCTCTTAAGAGGTATGTTTATAACTTTAACAACAGTATCAACTCCTCTACAGGAGTGGGTTGGTCCTGGTTTCAATGGCTGATCTCCAATGAAAAGGGGGCTTCAGCTGATATTTCTGCACTGGCTCAATTGCTGGGAGCCAAAAGTTGGCTGGCTAATGTTTCTGGCACTATTGGGGAGAGTAAACGAGGTAAAAGACTCACATCTGTTTCGTTCAACTCTCTGTTACATAATGCCACATTGCCCCCTGCAATGGTCTGTGTCCAATCCCCGTTCTTACTCCTTTTGGCTAATGACACCTCGTCAGGGGTGCTGGATTCTTCTAGTGTTACCTGTTTCTTATCTGAGTGTTGGAATGGTTCTTGGACTGTAGCGGTGGTTATGAAAATTCCAACTTTTGTCCCAATCCCAGTCACTGCGGACCCTGACGAATTCCCCATTGTTGAGCTACTTAGAGTCCGCAGGGATTTTGGAATCACAGCTGCTATAGTGACAGCCGTGGCGGTATCTGCTGCTGCAGCGGTCACGGCCGGAGTGGCCATGGCCAATCAAGTGCAGACTGCTGCCACCATTAATCAAGTTGTTCAACAAACTTCCACCATACTTGAATCCCAGAATACAATTAATCAACATATTTTGTCAGGGATTTTAGCTGCCAACCAAAGAATAGATTTACTCCAAGCTCAGGTAGAAGAATTGGCTGATTTGGTGCTTTTGGGCTGTGTTGACCAACGTGCACATTTATGTATAACCTCTGTCAGATTTAATGATTCCAGGAATGCCTCCCGTATCATTGGCGAATACTTGGCCGGAAATTGGTCCATGGCAGCGGAAGACATGATCCAGTCTCAACTGACCCAGATAGCTGTCTTGAACAGTACCCATGTCGATCCCGTGACTTTGGGTCAATTCACCGATTGGATATTCTCTGCCTTTTCCTTTTTTAAAGAGTGGGTGGGGGTAGGCATTTTTGGTGCAATGTGTTGCTTCGGTATGGTTCTCTGCTTGTGGTTTCTCTGTCGCCTCAAGGCCCGCAATGCTCACGATAAAGCTATGATCATACAAGCTCTTGCAGCTTTAGAAAATGGCAACTCACCTCAAGTTTGGCTTGCGCAAATTAAACAGTAAATCTTTGACATGGTCGTCGCACCCCAAGTCTTACGGACATTGCACTGGGATCGACATGTCTTTCCTTGTTATTCTCTTAGTGTTGGAAAGCCCTTGCACTCTGCCGGCTTTACTGCCATTGCACGCAGATGGGTTTCCACACTAGTGCTTTTCTATCGCCTTAAGACCCGTGCCTTTCTTTTAGGGTGTTATCAACTTGTTTGTCATTGTATTTCTATACAGCCACAGTTCAGCCTTAGCTATCCCCCTTCGTCCACCATCGTCACGATACAGGATGCGAGGCAAGGCACTGCACTTGAGTGATACTTGAAGTGGACCTCAAGGAGAGCATGTCCTATTGCATGCGGGTTAGACGCGTCCACACCCCGTCCCACGAAAAAAGGCGTCGGCTGATATGGACTCAGATCTGGGGAAGGGCCCTCCTTGGGGCTGAGCCATACTATGCAGCCACTTCTGCACAGTGGGATAGGACCTCTACTCTCTCCTGTGTTGTTCTTAGAAAACAAAAGGGGGAATTGTGGTGAGCCGTAGTTCGGACTGTGGTCGCCATTACAAGATGGCGCTGGCTCCGCTGTGGTCTGTGATAAACAACTCCTTAGTCTGTGATAAACAACTCCTTATTTGGGAGAGTTGGCACGTGATTCTTTAACACCCTATGAGAAAGCTCCACGTAGCAGCTTCGCATTGGGGCTTGGGATGCTTTATTAAGGCTGGGAGGGGCGTCCGGGGGGTAGAAGAAGAAACATCAGGGGCCTGAATAAACGGCTGAAAGAAGATTCCTGTTGTTGCGTCTTCCTTGCGGGCAAGGGGTCGCGACACAAGCATGGAATATATCTTATTCTAATTAGGACCCCATTCTTATGGATCTACACAATGGTGGGATTCACTGTGGTGTATTGAAATATGTACATAGGAAAATTATGTCAGATTCATTCCACTGCATTTCCTTTTCTTGTCCTTCTTCCAATCCCTTCATTTCCCTTTGTCTAATCTACTGAACTTCTCTTCTTCCCTTTATCACCTTATTGTGGGTTAGCATCCATGTATCAGTAAAAACATTTGACCTTTGGATGTTTGGGATTTGCTTATTTCACTTAGCATGATAATCTCCAAATCCATCCATTTACTGGCAAATAACATAATTCTGTTCTTCTTTATGTCTGAGTAATATTCCACTGGGTATATAGACTATATTTTTTTTATACATTTATCTGTTGAAGGGAACCTAGGTTGACTCCATATCTTAGCTCTACTTACTTACTGTGTCTCTCTCCTTTATTGGATTCCTTGACTCCTAAAACATTTATTTTTTATATCTTTGCATTTATCACTTATTTTTATATGCTTTATTTTTTAACTTTCATTTATTTTTGTGACTTTATATAATCTTATCACTTGATTTTTCATCCAACCACTTCATGTTTTTCTAGTAAATATATTATTTGCAATTGGGGGAAAATTTTTGTTTGTTTTAGTTTGAAGAAACTCTTTTTAATGAGCTATGCTTAAATCTTGGGTGTGTTTTTTCCTTCATCTGCCCATGTTATCATCTGGAGGTGGCTCTAGAGCCTCAATTTTTATAGATATGTTCTCATTTTTTTCTGATTATTTTCTCTGATGGCAGGAGCCTATTTTTTATTGTTTATTTACTGTATTTGTCCTATTTCAGGTTTGATTTTGCTTTAAAGAAATTAGCATATTACCTCCAGGAATGGTGGTAATCACCTTTAATCCCAACACCTCAGAAAGCTGAGGTAGGAGGATCCTGAGTTCAAAGCCAGCCTCATCAATTTAGCAAGGCCCTAAGCAACTTATTGAGCCACTGTTTCAAAATGAATTATAAAAGCATGAAGATGTAGCTGAGAGATTAAGCACCCCTATATTCAATTCCTGTTATCCCCTCCCTAAAAATGAAAGAAATTAATATATTGGATAAAAGTAATCTACAATGTGTAATTTTCCCCAGAGTTAATTCCTTAATCTTTTGTACCAAAGTACAGGTAACAACACTCCTGAATTTGCTGGTTATAATTTGCACACATTGTTATATATTTTTTATAAATAACTGATTATTCAGAAATATCATACATTTTTAAAAAATTATTATTCTTTTTAGTTATACATGACAGTAGAATATATTTTTCAAATTGTACATACACAGAATATAACTTATTCTAACTAGGATCCCATTCTTGTGGTTGTACATGATGCAGTTACCCCAGTAGTATACTCAAATACATGCCTAGGAAAGCTATATATGATTAATTCTACTGTAACTCTTATCACCCCTCCCTTCTTTTTTGCTTGTTTTTTTTCTTCTTATTTTAGTAAGTCCCTGTGTGATTATGAGGATTTTGCATTATAAATATCACTGTCAACTTTGTTTTCCAAAGTTGAGACTTATACATGTTGAAGTCTACTTTCAGTAATTCCAATCCTTTCATTAATTTTCACCATAATATTTTACAAGTGTAGAGTGTTTCAGTGTTTTCCTAATACAGTATTATAATGAACATCTTCTACATGTTCCTTTGGGTGCATCCATGAGATTTTCTAGTGGGTTATAACTAGTATTACAATTGCTGAATTACATAATAAACATTTTATTTACATTATATATCACCAATTAGTTATGACAAATTACACTTTTTTATATTTATTTTTTAGTTGTAGTTGAACACAATACCTTTATTTATTTATTTATTTTTATGTGGTGCTGAGGATCAAACCCAGGGCCTCACACACTCTAAATGAGCACTCTACTGGTGAGCCACAACCCCAGCCTCACAAACTGCACTCTTACCAGCAGTATGTGAGATGAATACTGTTCCACCTCACTGCCAGATCTTGCTTCCAGATTAATTTTTGGAAGTTTGTTACCTACAAAATATTATTGCATTTCAATTTAAATTTGAATTTTCTGATCACTAGTGAGGTTGATTATATTTTCCTATGATTTAAGACTATTGGGTTTGATTGTATCCTCTGTAAATTAGTTATGCAATTTTATATGCACATTCATAATGTGTGGAAATGCCTGTATCTATGTAATAGGACCTTAAATAACCTTTGTTGTTGTTATTAGCCTTTCCCTGAGATTTTCTTTAATCATTTTACAAGATTTTTGTATCTTTACATTTTAGATTTGTCCCCTATGAACAGCTGTTTATACAATTTCTCCAGCAATATTTTAAAATGTTGCACATGAATAATTTTATATTACTCCTTAATCATTCATACGTAGAACTTTAGGCCTATTAAAGGAAATCAGGACCAACTTTGTATTGGTCTAAATTACAGTTTCCTTTTATCTTTCTTTCTTGAATCAGGAATTTGTGTAAACCAAGATCTTTCTGTTATGCTGTTACAGTCCTTGCACTAGGAATATCCTATGATTGATGCCAAGCTTCTTATTTCATATATAGGGAATAAAGACATAGTAAACTTCTAGTTGATTCTATCCAGTATTGTTAACATACTAATTTGGGAGAGAAGTGCTGAATGAATTAAATTGCCACCACCAGAATTCTATAATTATGGCTTTAATTTATTGTGACATAATAGACTTTTTTCTTTTTGGTGGGGAGGGTACTAGAAATAGAACTCAGGGGCACTTGACCACTAGCCTCATTCTATATTTTATTAGAGACAAGGTCTCACTGAGTTGCTTAGTGCTTCACTAAATTGCTGAGACTGACTTTGACCTTGAAATCCTCCTTCCTCAGCCTCCTGAGCTGCTGAGATTACAGGCATGTGCCAAAGAGCCCAGCTACCATAATAGACTTTTGAGAAGAGTTTTTAAAATTCTAAGAATTGTGGCATGGTACATTTACTGAATTGTTCCTCTCTCACCTATTATAAAACACATGTAATCTGTAGTGTGGTATATGCATTACACTGAAATTTTTCTTCTTTAAGTAACAACAGAATATTGTAATATAGTAAACTAAATTTTCAATCATTTAGTCTGGATGAAAATTAAGTGATCAGGATACCCTCCTAAATTCCTACAGAGATTCAGAATTACAATTTGATTTGAATTTAAAAAATCAGCTACAGTGTTCAATTCAAGTAATGCAGACATTCAACTTGATTGAGAAAATTCATTTCAACATAAATAGGCACAAGCACATGCCTTAATCAGGTATGCATTTTGAAATTCCAGAGTTTGAATTCGGACTTTGTGACACTTTGGCAAGTAAAGACAGCACTCAGAAGACTAGGATAGTGTATTGTAAAATGAGAAAAAGAAAACTTGCTTCATAGAAGGCGCTCTGTGTTATCCATTGAAAAATAGGGCAATTTCTGGCTCACACTAAGAATTTAATAAATGATACATAACTCATTCCTAAATCATAGTAAACAGTTAAACTTGAATTATTTCCAACCATAAGAATGATTTTTATATAATTGTGATTATATAACAATTATATAAACACTTTTTGATGTAATGCAGAACATGTTAGAAGCATAAAATGAATAGATCTTATACTATCTCTCACTTATGATAGTACATGCAAGAGAATAAGATAAACAAGTACATTCTCTCACATATATTTAGTCTCATGAAACTTAGATATAATGTAAGTTTAGGGCAGAAGATTATAAATGGACTTAACTGTTGCTCCAATTTCTGGCTGATTATAATAACTGAAGATGTTTTAAGGACAAATAGTTCAATGATCAAATCTGACCTTGTTTTCATAATTGCACATGGAAAAGAAAAAAACAATATGTAGATCCCTGTTGTAGTATAAGAGAAATAAGATAAATAATATTGTCTATAATATGTTTTTTTAATAGAAAACTCTCACAAATATTGTTTCACCTCCATGTACTATGTGCACAAATTGGCTTTTTATGTCTGTGCTGTGGAGTTTTTGCAATTAAATTATTATGAAACTTTTGTTTTATGTGTTCATAAAAACATTGAAAAAATATTTTTCTACATTATCTCCTTATTATGCTTGTTTTATGCAATATGATACACTCCTGAATAAAACTTAATAATTTACAGATTGTTTAGTATACCATCTGGGTTACAAAAATGATAACATTTTTGCTTGAGTTTTAATTGGAAATAATATAAACTTTAAAAATTTATCTAGAGAATACAACTTGTAATAAAAAAGTAGATAACTGTATATAAAAAATTGTGTACTAAAAGAGAGAATTACCTCTAGCCTTCTCCAATTATTGGTATTTCCTTTTCTTCAATTCTCCTAAAATAAAAGCAAATTTTAACTTTGATTTAAAGCACCAATGACGATTATTCTAGTATTAACAAATCATTCTAAACATTATCTTTACATAACATACAATGATAAGTATCCATTTGAAAATGACTATTTTATCAGTTTATTATAGTTACACTTCCAAATAAATTATTATTTAATTCAATTTTTAAATCATTTAAATATTTTATAGGAATTAAAAATGCTTTATTTCTCTTGTCGAATATAATCTCTTTAAGGGAAAAAAACCACTTTTATTTTATGACAATACATCCCCCTAACAGTGGGAGAAACATCAAGACTCTCTGGATAATGGAGAAATCACAAAAGTAATTTAAGGAAGTTTTCAATTAATAAACTGAAATGTTTTAATCAGGATGCAAGGTGAAAAATAGATGATATTATATATTTTAAATATGTATAAAATGCTGATAGAAATCATTGTCACAAAGGAGTATTTAATAGCCAAAAAAATAACATGATCAAATAATGCACTCTAGTTAATATGTATTTTCTTATTTGGTAAACACAGTTTCTGGCAAATGAATAATGATTCATTTTATGATAGAGCCAGAAATTGGAGAACAGTCCCTAGCATTGTATATAAGAATAAATTATCTTCTATATACGTAAATATTTAATAAAAGACTTTTTGCTTTTTTGCAAATTAATAGACATTTCTGATTAAACTTGTAAAAAACAAATAGTAGCCTATATTAGTATGCTTTATGAAGCTAAATTTTAAGATGTAAAGAATAAAAATGGGGTTGGATTCCAAAATATTAACCTAAGGAAATTATTTTCAAAACATTGCCTAAAAATTTCATTCTTAATTCTTTCAAAGGTAAAGATCATATAAGTTTTCCAGTTTAAAATGATTTAAACTAAGTAGAAGATATTGAATTTGTGATAAGGTCACAAAACTAAATTAATGAGATAAAGAAAAAGAAGACAGAAAGAAAGTATTTCTTCTAAGAGGAAAATCTGTAGCATTCTAAGGGAGAAATTACATTAAAGGTTAAGACAAATCCTTAGAGAAATAAAAATTACTAAAAGATTAATAGATATATATTGATAAATGAATCAGAGCAGTTTGATTTATTTGAAAAGTGAAACAACTATTAAAACTGTCAAAAAGAACAGTTAAAAGTAATTGTATCTTAACGCTATACAGTACTGTATTATTTAAATTTAATTTTAATGAAGTTAAAATAAAAAAAAAATGTAATCTAAGGCTATAGTAGCACAGCAGTATATTTTATGTATAAAATTTTCAGAAAATACAATATTATGAAAAAGTAGATTCAGTTTTCGTGTATGGGAAAACTTGATTTTTGTACCTTGATCTTGTATTGGTTAATTGGTTTGCTTAATTGGTTTTTTAGTTCCAGAAATTTGCTAGTGGTTGTTTCTGTTTTTATTTTATTTATTTTCAGGGCAGGATGATCTTCTACATATAAGATTATATTGTCAGCAAAAAGAGATAATTTTTACTTCTTTTTCTGTTACTTCCCTTTAATTTCCTTCTCTTGCATGATTGCTCAGGCTACAGTTTCAAGAGTTATATTGAATATGAGTGGTGAGAATAGATATCCTTAACTATTTTCTGATTTTAGAGGAAATGTTTTCAAGTTTTCTACATTCAGTATGATGTTGCCTTTGGGTTTGTCATATACAGCCTTTATAATGTTGAATTTAGTTACTCCTATCCATAGTTTCTTTAGTATTTTTAACATGAATGGGAGCTGAATTTTGTAAAAGCCTTTTTTTGCATCTATTGATATAATTATGTGATTCTTATCCTTAATCATATTTATGTAGTGAATTACATTTACTGATTTGTATCTGTTGATCCATTTTTGCATGTTTGGTATGAAATACATTTGATCATGGTGTACAATCTTTGCATTGTGTTTTTAAATGCAGATTACTAATATTTTATTAAGGATTTTTTTGTATGTTCATCAAGGATATGGCCTAAAATTTTCTTTTCTTGATGTGTTTTTGTCTGGTTTTGTCATCAGGATAATAATAATTTTGTAAAAGGAATTTTTGAGTGTTTCCTCTCTTTCAATTTCATGGAGTAATTGGAAGAAAATTGACATTACTTCTTCTTTAAAGGTGTGGTATAATTTGATTTAGAATCCACCTATCCTAGGCTTTTCTTTGTTGGAAGTCTTTTGATTGTCACTTCAATTTCACCATTTGATATTGGTCTGCTTAGGTTTTCTATATCCTCTTCATTTCATCTGAGTAGTTCATATGTGTCTAAAATTTTTCCAGTTATCTTCTAGATTTTCAAATTTAATGAAATATAAGTTTTCAAAATAGTTCCTAATGATTCTTGGTTTTCAAAAAGGTGCGTGGCGATATCTCCTATCACAGTTTTAATTTTGTTGATTTTAAACTTCTTTTTCTTTGATTTGATTTGGTTAAGGGTTTATCAATCCTGTTTATCTTTTCAAAGAACCAACTCTTACTGCATTAATCCTTCGAGATTTATTACCAATTTTATACTTTGCATTAATTTTGACTTAGGTATTAATTATTTCCTTTCTTCTATTGATTTTGGAATTATTATATTCCTGCTTATCTAGTGCCTTGAGGTATAACATTTGATTATTTATTTATGATCTTTGTGTTCATTCTTTTCTCATTTATGTAAACACTCAGTACTACAAACTTTTCTCTTAGAATTGCCATCATTAAATCTTTAAAATCTTAGATTTTGATAAGGTGTATCATTGTTCTCATCTTTTTCAAAGATTTTTTTCTTATCTCCCCTGATTTCTACTATGACCCATTCCTCATTCAAAAGTGTATTATTTCCCAGGTGTAGTGGCCAAAGTCTATAATCCTACCAGCTTGGCTCGGGAAGCTGAGACAGGAGCATTGAATATTGAAAGCCAGCCTGCAAAAGCAAGGCAATAAGCAACTCAGGGAAAATTTTTGTGTCTATGTTTTATGTGATTATGTGTCTCTAAATTTTTGTGTAATACATACATATATATATATTATAATATATAAAATAATATATATAAATAAAATATTTAAATATATTATTTTAATATTATGTGAAAAAAATATATATATATACATACAATGAAGTTTTTCTCAGCCATAAAGAATGAAATTTTGTCATTTACTAGTAAATAGATGGAACTAGAGGACATAATGTGAAGTGAAATAAGCCAGACTCAGAAAGTCAAGCATAAATTATCTTCTCTCAAAAGTGGAAGCTAGAGAGAAAAAAAAAAGCAATTTACATAAAAGGGATAATCTCAAGAAAATAGAAAAATAATAGAGGAATAGAGGAAGGGGATGGAGCAGAAGGAAGAAATTGTGGAATTAAGAGCAGGTTATGCCATGTCTATGCAAGAGTAAATCACAAAGAATTCTACTTTTATGTAAATCTGTAATGTACTGATTAAAAAAACCAGTAAATTAATAGAAGGAAGACCAATAGATTATCAGTAAGGAATGAGGGAGGAAGAAGGAGAGGGTAAAGCATACTCCTGGGAATTGAACTTGAGTAAATCATATTACATTCATTCAGGAAGATGTCAAAATGAACCTATAATCATGTAAAATATAATGCACTAATGGAAATATAAAAACATATTAACACAATTTTAAATTCAAAAATGCCAATATTTACTTGGTTTTTGTGACACTGAAAAATGTAGAGCTATCCATTATTAATAATAGAAAACTTTCATTGAGATTTCAAATACTTGTATTTCAAAGGATTTTATTTCATTAACTCTGTATATGTCTTATAGTCTATAAATGTAAATGGATTAAACCCTTTAAAAATGACCAACAATTTTCTTATGAATCTAGGAAAAATAGCAAATGTTATAGTAATATGTAAATATTAATGTATTTAAAATAAATATATAAAGAATTATTTTTACATATTTTTAAATGATATTTATTTTTTGGATTTTGTCCAAAATAGAATTTCATTTATTCCTACTGGGTCTATGGTGAAACTAAAGAGGATCAATTACCTTCATTTATAAGGAATCCAAATGTAAATACAGTAGACCTTACTGTCATTCACTTATCTGTCAGTCTTATGTTAGATTTCTAAAGCTTTCAATTCATTTGGATTCACACATGCAAACCTGAACGTGTACATTCCCCAAAACATAATTGATGATAGATATGAAGTTGTTATATAACTAGTACATTCCTGTATATCATTCAGAGATTTTATTTTCAGAAAAATTGAAATGCCAATAGTATAACACTTGACTTCCAAAATAGTCCATGGAATAAAACTTGTGAATAAGACAAAGTGTTATGGCATATTGATTAATTCATAACTCTATATATCAAATTCAGAAAAGGGTTGAAACTAAGTAGAAAACAAAAACAAAAGAAACAAAAACAAAAACTGAAAACACTGAACTTTTAATTAATAATAACAAAGCAGCAGGACAGAAAAACCATAGAAAATTAACCAATAATTTTTACTGGTTTCAAATAAATTAAAGTTTTAGTACTTACCATGTAAGGTTCTATTTCCAAGTGATGATAAGACATGGCTCAAAGACTTCTACTTTCACAACTAGAATTCTCTAAAAACATTCATCCATTTCATTAAAAAATCTCTAAAGCTCTCACCTACTGAAAAATTCAAAATATACTCAGGAATAGTATGTGGATATTATTGGGATTTTTTTCTCTTGAAATAAATAAATTTTTCCCCTTAATCATCATGTTTAATTGAAGGGTATGAAAAAATATAAATAATTACACAAACCATGATGAATTTTTACAAAGAAAGCACAACCATGTAACTTGTATTCACCTGCATTCAGTCAATATTTACTTATAGTCATCAAATATTTACACATTCCTTTGCTCCACATTCTTTAATGTAATTATATACTCATTCTAGGATTATTTTCTTTTTTCTAAAGGAAGTGGCTATTGATATTTTCAGTTCACGTGTTCTGGAAAAAAAATTCTGTATGATTTTGTCTGTGTAACCCTTTTTTCCTCTTTTATTAAGAAAAAAGCTTACTCCTACTGCAGGTTATTTAATTCAAGTCTGTCATTACATAATCCCTCTATATTCTGGATTTCTTTTCAAAGATAAAATTCTTCTGAAAAGCAGATTCATCTTTTAAAATAAATACTGGGAAATGTTTTGAAGATAAAATAGATTCTCATCTGAAATCCCTGGAGGGTCCTGCAAACACCAAATTTATAGGAAACTTACCAGGACTGCATCTCAAGTTGAGTCAGTTCAGCTCCAGTTTTATGAGGGTGAACAGCCACCACCATCTCTGGTCAAACTGTGAGGTAACTGAACTCTCACTGGAGAAAGACAATAACATCAGAACACATTGAGTATTAAATAATAATAAAAAAAATCACTCAGGCCAAGGAAATAAGCCCACATGGCAAAAATCTCAGACAGACAGAGATACAGATAGATGAGAGAGAGAGAGAGAGAGAGAGAGAGAGAGAGAGAGAGAGAGAGAGAGAATGAATCACAAGGCATCCAGCCATTGAAATTACTTGCAGAGGCTGTAAAATAAATACAATAAATGTGTATTAGAAAAATTAAAAGTTAGGAAATATATGACAATAGGATAATTTGACCATATAATTTAATATATTAAACCTCAAAATTACTAATAATGTATTTTAAAACCAGGTATTCAAGTTAAGAATGTATTAATTTTAATAACTCAAAGAGGCATGATTAGTGACTTTGAACAGGTTCTTGGGAAATATTAAAACTTCAGCTTAGAAACATGAAAAAATAGAAGAAACTAAATAAATCTTAGAGAAATAAGAGAATAAAAAATTCTAACATATGTGTAATATGAGATAGTCTATATGAGCAATAGTCTAAATTCCCAAATGGCTTTGGCATAGTTTCCTATCATATCAATTTCATTTATTAAGTTCGAATTTCATGTCTCATATCTAAAATTGTAAAAATTAAATCACACTTAAATATTGTTAATGATACAAAGAATGTTTTATTTTAGTTAAAATGAAAATATATGTCAAATTTTACTATTTTATTTTCCCAATTAACCACTCACATTTGTCCAATTCCTCTTGTTTGTCCAGAATGTCCTATTGCTCAAAGCTAAAATCTCCAGATTACTATATTCTATTATTAGAGATGAATTTATAATTGCATCTGTGTTTCTAGGTAAACATGATTTTTTAAAAACCATTTAAATGAAGGTAATTTACAACTATTATTGACAAGTTTGTATTTTAGTATAGATCACATTTCATAGGATCATTATTTGTTTAAAAATCTAACCATAACACGTACACATGTGTACATATGTGCATGATTGCACACACATACAAATGTCAGAAGAAGCACTGAAATAAGAATGAGAAGAAACTTCTGTCCCTCATTCTGCATCAAATTAGTGTAAAAGGGACCGAATGGCTTAGTGAGGGTTTTTTTTTTTTTCCCCTCCAATGTTACAGTGAAAGAAGTTGGTCTCTAATTCTTTCATTTTATTTTCCTTTTTTTTCCCCTCCAGTCTAGGTGGACCATTTTTTGGCATACTTTACATTCAAAGACTAAAATATAATCTTAGTTTTTAATGTGAATTTGGGTAATATCAGTAAGCTATACATGAATTTTCAAGATAATTTCAGTTTGCTTTCTCCTGTGTACTGAATTGGGAGAACAAAGACGAAAACATTTTATATGTCACTTCTTAAATATGAAGAAGAGATTTACAAGAGTATTCTTGATGAAAATTATAGTCGATCTAATTCCATCAGGATTTCAGTCTGACTTTTATCTTAGGTGACAGTAGCTGACCTGATGATCTCATCGCTGATGAAAGCTGGGTTAGAGAAGGACCTCAAGGTCCTTTCTCTTAAATTCATCTACGCACAAAACACTGCTCTCTTTAGAAGAATGGGCAACTGTGAACTTTTTAGCATATGCTTCCCAGTCTCACAAGATGACATATTTACTAAAGTTAAGATAATAATATAAGTATGATTTATGTATATATTATTATGCTTTAACTTTGAAGTACAAATATATAATTCAAATGTACTTTCTCCATGAAGTAGGCATATATTACACCATGCAAGTGAGGGTCTCAATTCGAATTGTTTCTTTTTTAAAAAATATTTATTTTTTAGTTGTAGTTGGACACAATACCTTTATTAATTTATTTTTATATGGTGCTGAGGATTGAACCCATGGCCTTACCCATGCTAGGCAAGCACTCTACTGCTGAGCCACAATACCAGTTCATCAACTAGGCTCATTTTAACACCATTCTGAAGTAATGTTTTCTTATACAATCTACAACAGGGATATCTTCCAGAAATTATGCTTGCTTAGTATTACTGCTTAAATTTTGCTGCATACATTCACAGAAAGACAGTTTGTGTGACATTTCACTGGCTTCAGGAAAGCTCTCTGACCCCAAAATATGCCTTCTTCATGTGCTTGTTGACTATCTTTCACTCGTCCATGAGGAAGAGATGTTAGAGTATATTGCTAGGTGAGCACTCTACCTTAAAGTCAGTTTGTATAATAAGTATTTACCAATATGAAAGTTGGAGGACCAATAGTTTGTATTGTCTAATCATATAATAATTTCTCTATAGCTCCTAGCCAGAAATATAGGCTGAGGAATGTATTTATGCTGTCCCGCCCTCTCTCCCCTTTCCTCTCCTCTTTTCCCACTCTCTTCTTATGATCTTTTCGTCTTCCCATTTATTTTGCCTTTTATTATCATTTTTGTTTGTGTATAAACACTCAATTCCATTTCACTATTTAACATCACAAAGATATCATTCCTAATGACCAATTGACAATGCAAGTACTCAAGGAAAAGATACCAGGAATGCATGAATGATTGAGCAATTTGGGTCATTCAAAGAGGAAGACCACACATGACAACATGTGTCAGTGAAGGTTCTAGTAAAACCCTATTGTAGGTCTTAAGCTCATGTTAGCTCGTTTTAGAATGAATTTAAGGAAGGGAGGCTTTGTTGTGATTGGATGCTTTTTGAGAAGCATGGGTATTTGGTCTTTAATCCATCTTACATAGGAGGAGGAAAGACTGGTCAGAGGTGAAGCTAGAATTAGTTATGAAGACACAGTCATTCCTACTAGCCACCATACATGTACATTTTTTTTATGGTTCAGACATTTCTCAGTTGTCTATTTAGAAAGGATTACAGACAGATTGGTCTTATTTTGTTTGATTATCTGACATTGATGTCCTGTGAAGGGGCTGTTTAAAAGGAGAATACAATAGCCTAGCTGACAGTACCAGGCTATATCTTAACTTTCTGGGTGAGTGTTTTGTTGTTGTTGTTGTTGTTTTTAAATCATGATGAAGGTGTAAATCCTAAACACTCTCTCCTTCCAGACATTGTGGTTTAACAGCTAAAAGACTATACTCCTGGAACATTCTGTCTAGTTCAGTACTGAATCTAACACTTACTAACCATCCTGAAAAAATATTTATTTAACTTATCTGTATGCCCTTTGATATGAATTGGACATATATATCCTATGCAGAAATCCTGTGGACTACAGGAAAGAAGTCCTATGCAGAGTTATCATGAGGGTCAAAGCATACACACACTAACACTGTGAAAATATTAGATCATGTTATTTCCTCAATTTTCTTCTCTTCAAGTAAACCCTAGGACTTCCAAAGAAATCCTCAAAACACGTTCAAATACTGCTATTATTATTTTTTTACCAGCAGCCTTTACACTGTGTCCTAGATGCTTCAAAACCCTCCAGTAACATTCTAGGGTCCTCTATTGACAAACTCTAGCAGGCGGCTCCTGGGTTTTTGTGTGTGTTTGTTTTGTTTTTATCAGAATTACTACTTATCTGAACACAGTCATGTCCACAGCCCATAATAAATACACAATGATGGAAGAGTATCTACAAAGGAAGGCAAAAACCCCTAACTTCCATCAGTCTTGAATCATTCTCATCTTTCCTTTCTGATCTCTGACTTCTTCCTTTTACAGAGTGTTAACTCATTTCATGAAGTGTCAAGATTATAGTAGAGAATAGGATAGACAGCAGAATACATCAGACACTAGAATGGCAATATGTAAATCAATGGAAGTGTAACTGATGTGATACAGCAATTTGTATACGGGGTAAAAATGGGAGTTCATAACCCACTTGAATCAAATTGTGAAATATGATATATTAAGAACTATGTAATGTTTTGAACGACCAACAATAAAAAAATTAAAAAAAATTTAAAAGATTATAGAATTCCATCAGCTCACGGTTGCTCAGAAAATAAGTATGTGTTTGTCTTACATTTGTGAAAAGGTAATATTCACATGTAACCACTTTTGTGGGGCTTTTTCTTTTGTTTTGTTAAGTATAAATGCTTTCTGATTTTGCATAGTAATGGTCAACATCTTTTCCTATTTTTGTTAAGTTAGATGAATTAATTTGATTATTCAAGCTACTGATTTGGAGGGAAAATGTTGAAGAGTGCCTTCTAATAAACTTTATAGTGGGAATTGATAGGGTCAAAAAATGAAAGTCAGTAAAATGTACCTATTAGCTTCCTTCATTTGTCCAAGAAATCACCCAAGTCAGTTGGTTGTACATCTGAAAAGACTCTTGGGTCCCAAACGAACTATAATAGAAGAAATGATTCTCCGATCTAAAAGAACTAAAAACAAACAAAAAACCCATTAATTTCAAAAATTTAATTTAACCCATTAAAATAAAACTTCTATGAAGTTAGGGCCTTGGCTTTCTTGTTGAGCAACTATCTGCACAACAGAAAGGCAGTTCTCAGTGTTGATTCTACTAGACATTAAATCAAAATCTATTTAGTCAATGAATGAATGAATGATTAGATAACCAGAAGTTTTGGAGGAATCTACTTGACATAGGTGACAGCACTGGTAAAGTAATAGGATGAATATTATATCAGGAATTTGATTGGCTCACAGAAAACAAAGAAATTTCAACTTTTAGGACCCTGCGTCAGTTGTATTTTTTTGATAAAAGTCATATGGTCATTAACTTTCATGTGAAGATAAAGTCAATTTCTTTGAAGCAGTGACAGGATGACTAATGACATTTTCCTGGGTAGGTCATGCTTTCTCACACCTCTGAGCCCTTGCACAGACTGCTTCTTGGGCATAAATGCCTTCTCACCATCTGTACCTGGCTAACTTCCAATTCACAGTTCATGATTTACGTAGACATCCTAGATTCCAATGAAGCTTTTCTTAGAAAATTATTTTTAAGAGAAGAGTAACCATGGACACATTTGTAGGTCTCTGAACCTAAGGATGAAGAAGAAAAAGAAACAATAAGGGTAATTAAAATAACTATTAAAAGTTTTTATCAATTTTAATAGATGAGATTGTATCAGTTTTTATTTTTTTCAATTTTTCCTGAATGACTTATCTCTATATTGAACTTTAAATATTATTAAAATATTATATTTTACTATTTTAATAATTGTAATTCATATATAATTATAGAATTCAAATGCTTTCACCGATGTTGTATATAGATGGTAGTATCCAGATCATAGTATCCTGAATTCAAAGTATGAAAGATACATGTTTTAATGCATTCATTAATAATATCTTAGGAATGTGAGTGTTGCAGAGAAACACTGTATACACATCAATATACCAATACATCTATATAGTCAGATTGTCATATTAAATAATCATTTTTAAATTTTATTTCAAAAAGCGTCCTCACTCCATAGAACACAGAATTTTAGCATTCTGTGCTGCCTTACATTTAATACTCCTTAATACTTATTAATATTATTATGTTATTTAAAATAATCATCACTAAAATTTAGCAATTGTTCAAATTTTTACTGTTTATTATGATTAATTCTTCTAAGTTATTTGCCAACTATTATAGACATGGAAAGGTCAAATGTATGTATAAACTATAAATGTGCTCTCACTATAAATCAACCATAATATCCCTCTCTCTCTCTCTCTCTCTCTCTCTCTCTCTCTCTCTCACACACACACACACACACACTCACACACACACCACATGCACATCCAACAATGATTATATCCTTTTTGAGTTAGGTGTTATTAATAAATATTGTAGCAAAATTTCACAGAAAATTGTTACCTCTTTCTTTGAACACATTTTCAATTCTTGCTTTATTATGACTCTCAGGATAGCATTTATTAAAAGGAGAAATTAGGATTATCATAATCTTACCATTAAAAGGAAATTATAAAGTCACATGATTCCAATTCTGACTTGGTTAATCAAAGTCAACTAGTATATCCATTGGTCACTTACTGTAGACATGCTCCATATTATGAATACAAGTGTTAGCAAATTGCAGTTGTAGGAAATGGTAATTTCAATGATTAATTTTATGAGTCAAATTTGGGCCTTGCTTAGCCATGATGCCTAAATATTTGTTCAAATATTATTGCTGAATGTTTCTGTCAAGGTATTTTGGAGACAAAATCAACATTTACATCAATGGACTTTGAGATTATCCTCTGTAATGTTAATGGACCTCATCCAATCAGTTGAAGGCCTTATGGGAAAAATATTGATCTTTCCCATCAAGAAGGAATTCTGCCAGCACACTGCTTCTGGACTCTTCAAACAGAAATTCTTTCCTGAATTTCCAACCTACTTTATGTACTTTAGACTCATCAAGCTTCCATAATCACATGATTAAATTGACTAAAATCTCTCTCTCCTCCTGCTTCTCCTACACACACACACACACACACACACACACACACACACACACACAAACACACATTTATCTCGTTGACTTTCCTTCTCAGAAGAGCCAGATCTAATACAAAAAGTAAAGGAATACCCAGAGTCTACCTCTAATAACTTAGAAAGGTGTGGGTATTTATGATTTTATGTGATTAGCCCTGGGACTAGAGCAAAGGAGCACAGAATCATAGACTATGGAAAGAAGAAAAGATATGGAAGTATGTATTTTCAAAATCTGAATACTCACCCAAAGCTACAATGATCAAATCTTACATAGAATGCTATCCCTTGTCAAAAAAATCCTTCTTAATACTTGTGACATAATTTAAGCTATAGCCAAAAACACCAACCAGTATAATTATCTTTGCAACTCTATAGAAAATTTTTTATCTTGGTCATGTTTTTGCAGTGCTGGTGATTTAATCCAGGGCTTTAAGCATATTTGGCAAGTGCTGTACCATTGAGCTACATTCTCTGTCCTCAAAATATTTTCTTCTTGACAAAAAGAAACTAAAAGATAAACAGTTAAAATTTTAGGAACATGCAACATATGAATGTGCCTTTCCCCCCCACATCCTTGCTAACACTTATTGTTCTTTGTATTCTTAATAGCTGCCAATCTGATTGGACTGAGATGAAATCTTAGGAGTAGTTTTGATTTGCATTTCTCTAATTCTAGATATGTTGAACATTTTTTTTCATATATTTGTTGATTGATCTTCTTCTGAGAGTATCTTTTCAGTTCCTTGGCCCATTTATTAACTGGGTTATTTTTTTGTTGGTGTTAAGATTTTTGAGTTCTTTATATATTCTAAAGATTATTGTTCTACCTGATGTGTGTGGTAAATTTTTTTTTCCAAATTGACAGTGAAATGCAATGGTCATCATTACCCTAAGTACATGTATTAAGACACAAAGGATATGACTCTACTTTGTGTACAACCAGAGATATAAAAAATTGTTCTCTATATATGAATATGAAATGTAATGCATTCTGGTTTTCTAATCACCTAACTGATTATGCCTTTTGCTGAGAAGAAGCTTTTTAGTTTGAATCCATCTCATTTATTGATTCTTGATATTAATTCTTGGACTATAAAAGTCTTATTAAGAAAGTTGGGGGCCTAATCCCACATGATGAATTTTGGGCCTACTTTTTCTTCTAATAGACACAATGTCTGGTTTAATTCCTAGGTCCTTGATCCACTTTGAGTTGAGTTTTGTGCATGGTGAGAGATAGTGATTTAATTTTCTTTTGTTGCATATGGATTTCCAGTTTTCTAGCATCATTTGTTAAAGGTGCTATTTTTTTCTCCAATGTACATTTTTGGCTCCTTTGTCAAATATAAAATAACTGTAATTATGTGGATTAGTTTCTGGGTCCTCTATTCTGTACCATTGGTCTACCAGTCTGTTTTGGTGCCAATACCATGCTGTTTTTGTTAGTGTTGTTCTATGGTATAGATTAAGGTCTGATATAGTGATGCAACCAGCTTCACTCTTCTTGTAAGGCTTGCTTTAGGTATTCTGGGTATCTTATTTTTCCAGATGAATTTCGTGACTGCTTTTTCTGTTTCTATGAGGAATGTCATTGGGATTTTGATTGAAATTGCATTAAATTTGTATAATGCTTTTGGTAGTACTGCAAATTGGTGCAGCCAATATGGAAAGCAGTATGGAAATCCTTGGAAAATTGGGAATGGAACCACCATTTGATCCATCTATCCCACTCCTCAGTCTATATCCAAAGGACTTAAAAAATAGCATACTATAGGGACAAAGCCACATCAATGTTTATAGCAGCACAATTCACAATACAACCTAGATGCCCTTAAGTAGATGAATGGATAAAGAAAATGTGGTTATATATACACAATGGAATATTATTCATCAGCAAAAGAGAAGAATATTATGGCATGTGCAGGTAAATGAATGAAGCTGGAGAATATAATGCTAAGTGAAATTAGCCAATCCTCAAAAGACCAAATGCTGAATGGTTTCTTTGATTTAAGGATGCTGATTCATAATATGCTGTGGGGGTGGTGGTGACAGGATTAAATGAACTCTAGATAGGGCAACAGAGAAAAGGGGAGGGAGGGAAAAGGAAGAGGGCATTGGGGTAGAAAAGACAGTGAAATGCAATGGTCATCATTACCCTAAGTACATGTATGAAGACACAAACGATATGACTTTACTTTGTGTACAACCAGAGATATAAAAAATTGTTCTGTATATATGTAATATGAATTGTAATGAATTCTGTTGTCATATATAACAAATTAAAATTTAAAAAAAATTTAAATGCTGCCAGTTGAAATGAACTAAAAACAACAACAACAACAAAATTTTAGAAATATGGTAAATATATCAATTAGAGAGTTAATAATATTTAAAATTTACTGAGAAAAGTCTATATTTACTCATATAAAATTAAGAAATATGTATGCATTGGTCTTCTGCATTTATATGTGTTCTTTTCTGATTATATATAATTCCTAAAAGCATTAAAGTACATTCTCTTTTCATTGCATTGCTCTTTGTACTAAGAACTAAAGGGTGAAACATGTAAAAAAAAAGTACTTCAAAGTTTAGCATTAGATGAACTTGCTAAAACAAGTAGAGAATAATGTGTAGAAAATATATCTTAGCTCTAAATTATGACTTAGGAAGCCTAAGGTTAGTAATCATTATTCTGCACTATTGACAAAACTATTAAGAAAATAAAACTTTTAGAAGTTGTTTATTTTAAAAAATAAGACTGGCAAATTCATAGGAATGTATCAGCAGAAGATGTATATGTACCCACAGACTTAATTATGGTCACTGTCAAGAGTTCTGTAATGGTTTCACGGTAAGTTAATGCATGGATGACAGAAAATTATTTAAATTGTGACATGATATGCTACTACCTAGAGTTTTCTTCAAGTGTATTATCTTGGGGAAAAATACATTTGAATTAATATAAAATATTGGAAAATACATTAAGGTGAAACTGGAGGCATAAAGATAAATTTGAATTAAATTGCCTATTGACTCTCTTTCTAAAAGACATCATAGGCTAAACCACTGGAAAGGGTGTGAAATTCTTCTGTCTAGGTGAAACCCTAACTCATTTTAATATCAGAATTGTAATTTTTAAATAAATAAATTAATTAAAAGTTAAAAAAAAAACCTTATACAGTATCATGCAAATTTGTATAAACTCCAGGGTATTCTAGAAAAGTTGTCTGAGAGGGAAATATAATGTAAAACTTTAAAATACATATGTAATTGGATTAAATTTTCCTACATTTATTATAAGGATGTTTATTCAAGTGAAACATGGAAGTCTTTGCAAATAGTTCTTTTGATTGACAGATAATAGACTTCATCTGAATAGGAAGAAGACTGACGAAAGTCTAGGCACAGGAAGTTTGCAGGTCTGCAGTTGAACTTGATCACTGATATGTAACCTCTGAACTATGACAATCTTCTACAACTCAACAAAATCTAGTTAAAATTAATGCAGAATCAAAGAACTGCATGTTCAGCAGCTCACCTAACTAAAAGTATAAGAATCAAATCCCAAATAAAGAGCAGATGCTCAAGTGTGCTTAGGGATGAATATATTATAGGTTCTGAAAAATCATTACACATTTGATAAATGTAGATGTAGATAAAGATAACTGGAGTGTGACATCATTTTTCATTTTAGTTTCACCATTAGGACACATTTTGTCAGGTAAAAATTTCCAAAATATACTTGTAAGCTTACATCTGTTTCAATTTCAATGCATGTTTCAATATATATTATGGATTTCACAGTAATACTTGCAAATTAATTTTTATTTCAAATAAAAAAATTATGCTATCTAGATCATGATTAATGAAACATCTACAAAATTACTAGTCTAACAACTGTATTATTTTTTAAATGATATGTAAGTTTAATGTAATTTATAATATGCTTATTGTAGTGTTACCTGCCTTTCTATCACAATCCTACATCTAGTATATTTTCACTTTCATGTAAATGTCAGTCATCTGTGTTTAAGTTAAAGTTCTTTATTAGTTTAACTTTGATTCCATATGCAAAACAAATATGAATTCAAATGTGATATTAAAGTCAAAGCAGTTTTAAATCAAAGTAGTTCATATTTCACCAATAGTCTCTGCCTGCAACATTTTATAAAATGGGATAGAAAACATTTTAATGATAAAACTTCAACTTTGTACTATCACGTTGTTAATAAGTTTTAGTGTTAGTAAGTTAAGTTTATTTTTCAAAAGTAAATTTATTATGTTCTAACAATTTAAGACATTTTTCTATATACCTTATGAAATAAGTACTTTTATTGGTATTATTTCCATGTGAGAAAACTGAGTTAGATATGATGTTTGCAAGGCTCAGAAGCCCAGTGCCAGAAAAGCCACCTTTATTTATTTTTTATTTTTTTATTTATTTTTTTTTCTTTTAACCACTACCTTACTACTATCTTGTACTCTTATTATAAGGCCTGTGAACTCCAAATTTATTTAATAGTTTACAGAGATGCTAGGGAGTGACATTTCTAAGAGTCTAAATTTGATAACTACCGATGGTTGTATTACTCATGTGACTCTAGTTGACTTCTGGTTCCACCATTTGTTAGTTCTGCAATGGTGGGCAAGTGGTTTAACCTGCCTGCCTCACGTGCTTTACTTGTAAAATGTATATAATAACAATACATGTTATTATGAAAATTCCTATTCTTAGTGTTGTTTTAAGATTATATCACATAATTTATGTAATTTTTAAATTAATGTTTACATTCTTATGTACTCAGGTTTGAGCAGGGTGGTTTTTACAGAGTAACCAGTCAATAAGTACTCTACATTGTTGGTACTATTCTATTACTAATAAATAGCAAGTTTATTGATTTGCTGCAGCTGAAAAATTAGTATGGCAAATATTTATTTTGAAAATAATTAAAACAAAAATAATGCAGAACAAAATGCATTTTCACCCATTTTTGATGGGAGTACCAAGTAGAATTGCCACTTTTGAAGACACTTTTGGAAATTTTTGGAATTCTCAATGTATAGCTATACCCAGCAACCCCTCACACATAGATTTATGCAACTGATTAAAAAACATTTTCACCAAACACCTAACCCGAATATTGCTAGCAGCTTTATTCAGAATTGCCAAAACCTGGAAGCCACCAACATATCCTTGGACAAACAAATATTCCCATGCAAAAGAATAGCTATTCAACAATAGAAAGGAAATATATTGATTTATTTAGAAGTATGACTAACTGTAAAATCATTTTGTTAATTGCAAAGATCTTCAGATCCCAAAAGGCTACCTATTATACTGGTCCATTTATGTAACATTCTGAAAAGGGCAAAAATTATAACAACAAAGATGAGTGATCGCCATGAGAGGGACGAGGGGAAAGTTGTCTGACAGTGTACAATACTGAGGAAGTTTTAAGGAGACAGAACTGTTCTGTGTGACATGAGTGCTTGGTATATCCTTCTGTGTAGTTGTTAAAATCCGTAAAAGTACAGATCAAAAGGGTTAATTTTAATGTAATACATAAAAATTCATAAATATTAAGTTTTAAAAAAGAATGAACCCTAATTTCAGGAGATCTCAGGATGGAATATCAGCTGTGGGAAATGTTAACAATGCATGGTCAACACCATTGAAGGGAACAAAGCTGCCAACCCAAGTCAACAAAGGAAAAGAGTGGGTAACAGCATCATTGTGATTAGCAACAAAAAGAAATGGTGCATGCATACAATACTCAACTTAATGAACTTATTTTTTATAGAAATATAGTAAATAACACTAAAACTGCTTTATATATATATAAGTGTTTTTTTTTTAAAAAACGTGTATTGTAGGTAATAGAAGTCAATATTCTTACTATCAAACAGTCTTTGAATGCTTTACTCTCTGAGGAGTAGCTTACACATCTCTCCCATTCAAGTGTGGACTGAAAGGGGATTTAGTGACTCACTTGCAAAAAACAAAGTGAAGAAAAAGGGAAGATAGTAACTCTCCAAAAAAGAAAAGTCTGGAAATGCATGATCCTAATGCAGTGATCACTACTCATCTCACGTACCACTCACATGACATGATGAGAAGAGCATGTGATCCCGTTGGATAGTTTCTCAAAACCTGTAGCCCCAGTATCTCATTTCAATTGAGAGGCAAGAATCAGATATGCCCAAAGTCGGGGATTTTACAAAACACCTCACCAGCACTCTTCAAAGGTGTCAATGTCAAGGAAAATAAATACTATGAAACTACCACAGACCCTGGAAGACTAAGGAGAAAATTCAACCAAGAGATATATGTTATCCAAGATGAAACCTGAAATGGAAGAGAGAACCTTCGATGGTAAAATGGTGAAATACATTTAAAGTCTGGTGTTTACCTAATATTATTGTGCCAATGGTAATTTATTGAGTTAGACTTATGTACCATAGTCATTTTAAGATTACTGGGAACTAGATGAAATTTATTTGGACACTTTCTGTACTATCTTTACAACTTCTCTTTAAATCTAAACTTATTTTAAATAAGACAAAAGTTTATCAAAAAAAGAATTAACAGTGATTGTGAAAATTGGACTTTGGGGGAATACAATAATGATGGTTTGAAAAATGCTTACAGATGAAATAATGAATGTCCTCATGATAAACTTATTACTTTTTTTTTAAGTAGAGCAGTGCTGTAATGGACTGTGATATAGCAATTAAATCAATATACGCAAAACAGTGACTCTGCATTTATGCCTACTGACTTACTATGTTGCCAACATATAACTTTCTAAAACCCAAACAGACAGTAATATCTGGACAAAACTCATAATTTAAAAATGTCCTAGTGAAGTTCTCATTTCTAGATTTTCAAATTATTTTTCTTTTCTCTTTAAAAGAGAAAGCATTTTTGTACATTTCATTCGTATCTTATAGTCAGGTTTTTGAACATATAATAAAATAAATAGTGACTTTTAAGTAAAGGCTGGCTGCATTAATTCACAAAAAGAAGTTTGCTCTTTTGTTCCCTTTTACTCTAATTTCAAGATCTGTAGAATTTCAAAGTATATGTAATTTTATAAAGAAGTCAAGCATCTGAAGATTTCTTGAATCTCATTTTTTAGAATTTGGCATCATTTTAAAGTCCCATTTTGTGACACATCTTTAAATTCAGTACGTGTAAAGAAGTCTATCCTTTACGTTCGATGAAAGCACAATTGCTTCTCAAATCAGTTTAAGCTCTGGGATCTTGGAGATTTTTCTTTTGGTCAATCACAAAATCCTTTCCTTCTTTTTAATTTTTTTACACTCCATTAATTCTTGTAGTTTTAAAATATTGTCATCCTATTTAGTTTTATTTCTTGTTACAGGATATTATTTAAATGAAGAAGTTAGAAAGGATAGCTATATTTCAGAGTGAAATAAATATTTTAATTCTTGAAACATTCATTAACTACTAAATTATTTATTGCTAGTATTTAGACATTACATCCTATAATAAAAAAAAACCCTGTCAAGTGTTCTTTGTATAACTAATGTTCAGATAGATACACTAGAAAGATTAGTTGCTGTGTAAACCTATTAACTTATGCATGTGGATAATTTAAACCTTACCTACAAAGCTTATCTAATATGAAAAGATTTTTTTATTACCCAGTGCAAAATACAGAGGAGTATTCACAAATTGTATATTTGTCCCAAATATCAAATTATATATAAATTAAGAGATGACCACATAAGAGTAATTCTTTGGGAGAAAGTTAGCTTGGCTGTAAAGTTAAACTTCTCTCAGTTCATATTCTGATTTATCTATTATGTGAATTTAGGTAAAATGTGTAGGTGATAAGATCACTGAGTTAAGATACTAGATAAAAGAGAAAATTTTAAAAATGAGTTTAATATCTTTTAGGAAAGAAATTAATCTCTTATTAGAATCAACTTCTCTCCTATGTTTCTTAATTCCATGTGGAAAGGTCAAAAATGTTTTTAATACTTCAGTAAAAAGAAAACAAATTGTTGTACAGATGTCACTGCATGCTACAATGTACCATAGAAAGAATGTACCCATTCATTCACATCTGTGCAGACATACAAAAGGGTAGATGGCTTGTTCTTCTAGGATTCCACTTTTTTACACAGATTTAAAAGACAGTTTTTGTGGAAATAACATTGAAAACCCACCGTATAGTATAGACAGATGGTTGACTTTGAGCTAGTAGAGCAAAATAGCATAGACTTGGGAGGCTCAAACCAATAAAAAATTATTTTTCACACTCTAGAAGGCGGAAGTCTTGATGTGGTGCCAGTTTGGCCATACTCTGGCAAGAGTCCTTTTCATGTTGCCGACTGCTAACTTTTAATTGTATCTTCACAAGCAGGAAGAGAGCCTGAGAGTTCTCTGGGGTCTCCTTTGTAAGGTCACTGATCTCATTCATGAGTACTCCTTGGTTGTAACCTAATCATGACCCCAAGGTCCCCAATACAGTCACACAGGGAGTTACATTTCAACTTTAGAATGGGGAATCACAAACATTCATTCCATAATACTAGGGAAATCTAGATAGAAGTAAATAAAAAGAAAATTAAACAGGTAGCAATTTGTTCATTACTTCATTTATAGAAGACACCAAGAGAATCCCCATTCTACTTAGTAGAAGTCTTTTTTACCACTATGGTTGTGTCAAAGAACAGTTTAGAAATATAGAATGAATATATGGTAAAGATTTATTAATGAGAAAAACAGCAGGATAGAAAGTCTGGTTGAAAGTGGATTTGAAGAAGAGAGATTGATACAGTCAACTAAAAACACATGCTGCAATTAACTTGCTAAATCAGATACAACATTTTAATGCACTGAGTGAAAAATCTGAAAGTTTTGGAGTTATTCTTTACAAAATAGGAACTATATTCATTCTTATTAGGAAAACAATATCCAAGTGAACATCACAGAATTCAGACTTTATCAATAGCAAGTAACCAAAAACAAGACTCTTTTCCATAGATTATTAAATAGTCACTGGATGCACCTGTTAGACAATGCTACACTAAGATACTGAAAAGACATTTAGTTCATCATTTTTCATATCGATGTTTGGTACATTTCTCAACAAAATTCATATGTATTATCTCTTAAAAAAACAATACAAATCTTGAATTTCTACCAGACTTTTTTTCTCTCCTTAATCTTGACTAGCCCCATGGAGAATGTACAAACTGCTTCCATTATTTTCTAAATAACTATTTTTTTTCTGTGATTTTTAGTCACTTCTAGACATGGAAGTTAAAACTTCAAGCAATGAAGAGTCATGAGTTCCAAGATCTTCTTAGGCTGTGATGGAGCAAAACTTTGTAGGACAAGCACCAAACCCTTAACCTCAATACAGTTCCTGTTGTCCAGTTTCAAGCTAATCAAATTTTGTCATGGGTAGTCTTATCATTAACTCCTCATTATTGAGGAATCCTACTACCTTTTATGTGTTTTCAAAGGGATTTATTTGTATTAATGCATCTCTTAGAGAGTGGAAACGTCATTTCACTTTACTTGGACTGTTCATATTTACTCTTATGTGCATATTTACTCTTAAGAGAATTAAAAGAAAGACACTTTCAGAGGCTCTTTTGAGTTGTCCCTTATCTAGACTCAGTTCTCCACAAATTTCTGATCAATGTTATAGATTATCTGTCTTAAAAATGATTAATTATTAATGGAGGAAAATTTTCCATTTGTACTCAAAATGTTTATTATAAATGTTTATTATTACATTTTAAGGTAAAATTTTGCCACCCAAAAGATACTTTTGGTTTAATGTTGTGATGTTTTAATTTATCTGAAACAACTGGACCATAATCTTAATAAATTGTTCTGTTACATAAATTGGATATGTTTAGAATAGGCCAATGAACTAAAATATGAAAAAAAAATGTGCTGGTAAACCTGAACTATTGCTGTTTTTCATAATGCACCAACATAGCCATGAATTTTTAATGAATGTTTGTGAGTCTGTATTTCTAATTATTCATTAAAATTCATTGTGAGATGCTATGAATATGCCATGGCATGAATACAAAGTGAAAATCAACTTGCATGTTGTTAAGTCTTCAGAAACAGTTCTCCAATATCATAATAGGTTTCATCATTATAAATACTTTATAAATTTCTGTATCTTTACTGGTAGTTGTAATTCAGAATTATTATATGTATTTGCATATTAATTGATGAAAATGCTAAAATTAATTACTAAAGAATAAAAGAACAGGTTTTCTATGTCAAAAATTATTATCTGCTGAAGAAATTCCAAAGTAAATGAAACACCACTCTTTTGTCTGTACAATATAAAATTTAAAAAGGAATAGGAAAAGAAAAAAAACATAAGAAATCCTATTCTAGCCTGGTTAGATCTCATGAATCTGTTTCATGAATAATGAGGACTTATGCATGAGTATTTTTTAAAAACTTGCTTGCATACTAAATCCAGTAAATTATTGTCTTTTCTTCGCCATTTACTGCAATTACTATTTTAAATGCTTGATCTCTCCCCGCCCCCCCGTGTTTGTGTGTGTCTGGTAGTGTGGTACTGGGGATTTAAGCAAAATGGACTAGTTCATGTTCAAGTACATCTATTGTCATATATTCTCTGGTTCAGAAAATATTCATTGGAAAGCCAGTTTTCTAGTATTAATAATTCAACAAGGCATATATGGTGCCTCTCTCATAGAGTTCCCATTCTGATAGG
Organism: Spermophilus citellus; assembly: GCF_964194105.1. NCBI lineage: Eukaryota > Metazoa > Chordata > Mammalia > Rodentia > Sciuridae > Spermophilus > Spermophilus citellus. The sequence goes on along the minus strand of NC_138182.1, from coordinate 63,873,300 downwards.
AATGAGACAAGCAACAAATGCAAACACATATATATTTATTCCTATATAATATCTCAGATAGAAAAGCTTATGAAAATAAATGAACCCTGTTAAAAGGATACAGATTAGAAGAAACTAGCATAGGAAGGATTGGGCTTAGGATATTCACAGAACAGCAGCAAGGTATACATACAATGTTCATTAAATGGGGGAGGAATTATTTGAGTCAAGGTTGAGAGCCAAATGTGAAAGACTTCAGGGAGGAGTAGAATTATAATTTTAGAATAATACTCTATTTGCTATATGGAGAAAAGTGTTTAAACACAAACCACAATGAAAGGAAAATGTCTAATGAAATGATAATGTCAAAAAGGCCAAATATGCTGGGGCTTAGACTAAGACATTAGGAATGAAGGTCATGAAAATGGTTAATTTATGGCTATTTTCCTATATTATCTAACTTTTACATAAACCAAAATATATATATATATATATATATATATATATATATATATATATATATATATAATTTTTAATTTCAAAAATTAAACATTTTTTAAAAAATTCCAAATGTTGTTTAGATTTTTTAAAAAAATGATTTCAAATAGCATTTGAAGAATATGTTTTCCAATGCTATTTAAATCCATTTTTAAAAATTTAAACATCTTAAATTTAAAATAACATATTTAAATATTAATTTTGAAATGAAAAATAATATGTGTAGGTATTTTGATTACTAAATGATAATATGAAGGGGAATAAAACACTACAAATCCTACCATATAGATATCATATTTAGTGGTTAGTCTTATTGTCATTTTTTTCATAAACACTTATGTATTTTAATTAAAATTGAACTATTTATGAAGTATTAGAATCTATTTTGAATAACCTATTTTTACACTTGTAATGCACACATAACACTGATTGTTTTAATAACTTAGTGCCATATAAAAACATATAGATAGGACACAATTTACAATTTTAAGGTGTTCTTTTAACTCAGATTTTTATAAAAAATACTAAAGAGATATTTAACTAAGTACATAGCCTGCAAGGAGTGCTTTGGGTAGTCTACTAAATATTGGATTTCCCTAGATTTTGATTGTAAACTTCTTTTCAGCTCTATAGGTGTTCCTAGGAATTTTAATTTTGTCAGGAATGGCAACTGAATTATGTGTTTTGAAACTGTACTGTGACAGACGTGATGTCCCTCTAGGAATACTCTCGGTCAGTGTGAGGGCACCTATTGAGATGGCCCAGTTGCATGGTGAAATCATGTTCAAAAGGAGGTTCTGTGCTAGCCACAGAGCCATTCAGTTATTTTTTAAATATTTTTTCCTTTAAATTTTTTTCTTATTTATTCTAATTAGGTATATCTGTCATCAGAATGCATTTTAATTCATTGTACACAAATGCAGCACAATTTTTCATTTTTTTGGTTATACACAATGTAGCGTCACACCATATGTACAGCCATACATATACCTAAGGTAATGATGTCCATCTCATTCCATCTCTCCTGGCCCCTTGACTCTCAATCCCCTTTGCCCAATCTAAAGTTCCTCCACTCATCGCATTCCCCCTGCCCACTATGGATTAGCATCCATTTATTAGAGAGAACATTCAGCCTTTAGTATTTTGGGATTCGTTTATTTTGCTTAGCATGTTATTCTCCAGCTTCATCCATTTAGCTGCAAATGCCATAATTTCATTCTCTTTTAATGCTGAGTAATATTCCATTGTGTATTTATACCACAGTTTCTTCATCCATTCGTCTATTGAAGGGCGTCTAGGTTGCTTCCACTGTTTAGTGAATTGAGCTGCTATAAACATTGATGTTGCTGTGTTACTATACTATGCTGTTAGGGGCTTCACACCCTCTGTGACCAACACCCTTTTTATGATCAGTCACAATTAAATCAGCAAATTCTTGCAGTACTATATGCAGTTTAAGAACTGCATCCATATACACTGAATACATATTCCTGACATATGACTACATATCTTTTGAGAATAAATTTAAAAGATAAAGCATTTAAAACCGTTGACTTTTGAAATTTGAGTGTCTTACACAATGTCTGCCATAGTAGATCTCAATAATTTTTGTAATCCAATTCTAACAACAGATGGATAGCTCAATAGACATATAAATGATAACTACTAATTAACACAGACAACTATTTAAGATTTCTACTGAATATTCAAAATCTGTTACCCCAACCTCTCATTTGATCCTCTTCGAGAACATTTCCTGTTTTTATTTGGTTCTGTGTCAATTTTCTTTCAGATTTCAGACAAGTTCTTTTTGTCTTGTGCCATTTGACCAATAACTTCCTTTAGTAGAACATATGTTATATTCCAGTATCTGAAATTACTTAAGGGTCGCACATTAAAATGCAGAAATATCATCAACCACTTATCTCCATTTCTGTATTTACTGTTTTTTATTCATTAATACTCATATATTGGTAATTCAAGAATATAGATGTACATCTTATATTCAGTTCATGTTCTAGAAAATTACCCATACAATTGTATTCACTTCTGAGCAATATAGAAAAACACAGATTTCTAGAAAGAAAGGCATATTTAAAAATTTTCTTCTACTACAAAAGAAAATTCTTAGTCATTTTCTCAGCTGAACAATAAAGTGCTCTACTATATATAAATGATCCATATTAGCTAAAGTCCAGATGGGAAAGAAGAAACAATTTCAATCCTTTCAACTGGAAATAATATATTAAATATTAATTGGAAAATAAAAGAGGAAAAATGGAGCAATAACAGAATGGCCTGTTCAGTAAGCAGGTACTGTCACTGGGGTTTTGTAATGGAAGGACAAATGTTGAGGTTTGTGAGAGCTTGGAATCTTGGAAGAGGGCACCCAGACAGGGGCTCAGATTCTTGAAAATGGAAAGTTACTCACCGGAATTGGTGACTCAGGAAATCAGAGGACTTCTTTGAAACTGGAACTCTGACATTTGAGAGGGGTGTACTGCCTGGTTGGTGCTAGTGTCTTCTAGGAAGTCTACCATGAGCCAGATTCCCAAAATGCTGAAAACACAACAAAAATTAGAGAATTGCCTCATGGCAGTTGAAGAATTACTGTTACCATAAAGCTGACAGGAACAGTTAATAAAAAGAAAGAAGCAAGCCCTTCACCCTTTTCCTTCTTTTCCAGTCTTTCTTTAGTGACCCATATTGGCAAAATCCAACTGGGAACAATCTGCCAAAGGAGAAATAAATAAATAAATATGTATTAAATAATATATAATCTTAAATTATATATATATATATATATATATATATATATATATATATATATATATATTAATTTATTTTAAAAATCCAAGCTTTATTACCCCCAAAGTATAGGATACATGCCAGGATGTTCATCAACCTATTCCTCAAATATGTAGACAAGGACCAAACCAATTTCAATGCATAATTTAAGTGATTATAATGCTGCTCTAGCATGAACCCATCATGAATGCCTATTCTAAAATGCACTTCCACAATCAGACTATGCCCAGTGTCCTCAAGGTCTGCATATGTAGTCAGAAATGAACTGGGGTCCCAATATATTTTTGTTAAATAAATGGATAACATTTATTCTTTAAACCTCATATGAATAATAACATTTCATAATGTCTTTAAATAGGACACCAGGACTATGTTTTCAGAGTCAATAAAGAATTAAATTTATTTCCAAAGATTTTAGTTTTCATGCAGAAACATAGTCATTATGAAAATCTGCTTTAATGAGATAGAAAATAGTTTTATTTGATGTCTAATTATACAATGTAAATCAATTATACATGATTTAATGTTCATTAGAAAGCCTATATATATATATATATATATATATATATATATATATATGTTTATTTTTATGTGATGCTGAGGATTGAACCCAGGACTTCACACCTGCAAGGCAAGCACTCTGTCACTGAGCTCAAGCCCCAACCCCAAGCATTAGAATTTTTAAGTTTCTCTATTTTCATTAAAATAAATGAAAAAATTGCTTCAGACTCATCTAGTTCTTTCAATCATTGACTGTTTCTCTAAACAAAATTCATTTAAAAATGTATCATAAAACATATTCTTCACTTTGGTCAAATGAACTATAATGCATTAAGTGTCTAGAATCCTCTTTAAAGAATATACATTAAAAGTAGCCATGTAAGTGAAACCATATATATGTACATATATACATATATATGTGTGTGTGTGTGTGATATACAACACATGTTTATTCAAGTGCATATACACATATTCTATATTAATATTGGCTTTAAAAATTATGTATTTATTCAAAATATTTTATGATTTCTTATATTTGTTAAAATATTTAAAATAAAATATATAGTTCTAATAAATTATATGCAACATGATTTATTGCATGTTACATACTAATAATTTATCAATTATATGTTATGTCAATATTATATCTCTATTTAAACATATGTATAAATTGTTAGCATTATAACAGATATTTACTAAGATATAGATTCAATCCATAGTTAACTACAGTATACTCCATAGAGAATGTGATGAAAAATAATGTAGTATTTATCTTCATGAAACTTGCTCTGTTTAAATTTTTTTCTGTATTTTTAAGTCATTAACTTCATAAACATAGCAGGTTATAAATATATTCTAAATTAATGATATTATTAATAATAATAACAAAAATTTTAAAGCAATATGATCAATGACAATATCCTGAATTTTCATGACTATGTATTTCTCAAAATACATTTTCATATTTTTTTCCTATTTTTTTACTAAGATGTAGAAAGCTTATATATTACTTCTGTTTTACATATTAGAAAATTAAGTCATTATAGCTCACAAATATAATATTTTACTCATTTCATATATAGTTAAATTTTAAAAGTTGAGTTTTTAAATTATTTCTGCACTTAAATTACATTATTTTTTCACATATGATAAAAATTTATAATATCCTAGCATTAAAAAAAAGTTTACTGTTTTCCCATGAGATGGCAGGGTTTTCTATGCTTAAAAGTCAATGTAAAACCTTGATTGTTATTCTACACTCCTTAGAAATCCAATTCATCTGTTTTCTTTGGTGACTCCCTACTCCCAAAGCAACTGCACTGCCTTCTAGTCTATAGTTCAATAACCAAATTATTTATTCTGCCTTATGAAATGTATTCCATATCAATACTTCCTGGATCTTCTTAGATATACATGGAAATTATTTTATTAACTAGTAAATGAATAAAGACCCTGAAGTGTTTAAAAATTTGAAGACACCTAGGTTAAACTTTATGTAGAAACAGATGTTAGGCATTTAGAATTGCATCTCAAATTCTGCATCCTGTTATGTGAGTCTTCCTATTGAAAGGTAATCGACCAAGAATAAAAATAAATATATTGATTTAGGTGACTATGTGATAACCTCTGAATACAGGAGTCTTCTGATCAATTCTGATGGAACTAAGGCAGGACACATACAAAGAGTAAGTGAAAAGTGAAGCCACTGGTTTTTCTCACTAGTCATATCCATCACTTCAACCCAAGAGTACAAAGGAATGTCAGTCTCAACTAAGATAGGCTTGAGGAGAAGGAGAAATTGCCTACTGTACAAGCAGGGATGCAACGGATTCTACTAGGTTCTAGGGAGCTAGGATGGCCCATACATTCCCTGCAGGCAGACCCATGGAAGGAAATGTAACTTTGGAGAGATGTTACATGTGGAAGGGCTAATTCCAGTGAGACATAGGTGTGAGTGTTCAGTTGGCGATATTTTTATTAGCAGAGGAATAGGTATATCATTTGTAAAGAGTGCAGTCAAGCAGATCATCTTCTTATTCATGACAGTAATATCTCACAGGTTCTACATCTCCAATTTTTTCTTAGATTTGTTTCTAAACATATTCTTCCTTGATTGCTATTATTAATTCAGTTATTCCATTTCATTTTCTTAAGGATTTTTTAATGTAGAAAAATATTAATGTTTTCTATTAGATGCATAAATAACCAGTTTGCTGAATTTAATTTCCCTTTTATTATCTTAGGTATATTATCGTCTTATGCATATCGAGTCTACCCCTGATTTAATATAGCAATCTCTATAAAAACAAAAGTGGTCTATTCTAATCATTAGAACAATAAGTGTCAGTGACATTTTGGGTTTACAATTCTTCTAGTACTTAACAAACAAGATAATCATGGGACAGTAAATGTAATTGAAACCTGAATGCAAAAGATACAAAAGAACAATACAGAAAAAATAAATCAATACTAACAAAGCAAATCATACATGAAATTGCAAATACTACAGTCTGACAAAGCATAGGTAGTAAAAAAGATCTAAAGACTATAGTACCAACTACTCAACAGAAAATGTAGATGATAACTGCTCTCCTTGCTGTGCTCAGTTGCTCTAAAGTGCTGATAAATTCAAATTCAAGCAACCATGCATAGAAATGCCTCCCAGAAGGAAAAAGAATTAGAAGGAAATTTCCTATACTATCAAATGTTTTTAAGCCAGACTGGCACATTTAGGTTATATTTTTTGTGACATTACTTTTGCTCCTTCCAAATTTCCATAATATTATAAAGTTATTTGAATAGAATTTGTTGACACTTCTATAATGTTATATAAGAATAATAGTCGGTTATTTTGTCTTGTCCTTTATATTAATAAGACCCCATGTGTTTCATGACAGATTATCTTTGTCTTAATATTATTCTTTATCCATTTACACAAAACTGCAAATACGAAGTGAAGAATGAAAAATATAAATAATCATAGAAAAAATGTGTTGAGGGAGTATTTAGTTTCTCATTATGTTCTAAACTAATTAGCATGCTTAGGGATTTTTTCTTTCTTTGCTGATTAATAACAGACAATGTTATTTAATGTATTATTCTTTTTGTTGTCTAAACTATTTTTCCTTGTAATTTTTCTCATAGCCCATGGAAATTGCAGCCTGTTCATGTTAGCATGTTTGAATGTATCTTCTGTTGCTTTTCAGTTTGAATGGGATTTTTGACCGAAAGTAAAATCTGTGTGATTTTTTCCTGAGATTTTTAGGATATGCCATGTTTTATCACTGATTTCTGTCAAAACGAAACATTAATCTATAAGATTATGTGAATATTAATAAGTTCAAAAATTCTATCTTGATACATATTCTAGAAAAATGGCTTCAAGTTAATTCCTAAAAGTTGAGGAAATTCTTTTTCAAGCATCTCCATTTACTGTGACTTACAGTTTCAAAATAATGAAAAGCAAGCATTGCATATCTTCATTTTCCAAGTTCATTTGAAATTACCTTCAATTAATTCTAAGATTTTTTAATTACCAGATGTGATTTAAGTTTATCAATGAATGGAGAAGGGAGTGAACAAGAATATACAATACAGGAAAGGCCAGGATCAAGCTACACTACTAATTATAACAGGACTGACAATCTCATGTGGTAATCCAATAAGCAAATCAATAGAATATTTTTTGTAACATGTGAAATATTTTACAAAGAGAGATAATTTTGTGTAATGATTGAGATCCTGGAATTAGATGAAAGTCTATGGGGTTGGAGTCCCTTTCCTATCATTCCAACAGCTAGTTCAGCAATGTACTTGAATGTTCAGTTTCAATTCTCCCTTCTAGAAAATGTTGATAATAACAGTACTTAGTGCATAGGGCCAGTGAAATTATTAAATGACACAATTTTTAAAATTACTCAGCAACATAACAGTAACATTAAAATTATAATCACTTTGACATTATTGATATTATTTTATAATTCTAATAGTACACTGGACTGTAGGAGGAACAATAATAAGTAGATGAGGAAAAAGAAAGAATAATAGGAATTTAGGAAGAATATGGTATCAGAGCGTTGAGCAAAGTGGTATATAGAAACCCAGTTCAGACAGTGGTCTACATCACTTTGCTATGATTCAAAGTATTGTATTCAAAACTGTAAGATAGGAATTTGGGAGAAGTTGGAAATATTTGATGGGAGACTCATCAGAGAAGAATTTAATTTTCCACATCTAAAACATTAGGATGATTTTTAGGTTACTAATGCAGAGAATTATGCACAAGGAAAAATGTTTTCAATCAATCATTTAATCATGTCAGGACTGAAGTCATAGGGGAAAGAAAGCACTAATTATTGTGAGACAATATTACCAAAGACAAAAGAAGATCTTACTTGAGTTTTTTAGCTTAATTTTGCTTCAGGCTTCTAAAATATCATATAAGCAATTGGATATTGGCTACAAAACAAGTTTGTCTTTTTTCTTTCCTTTTTTTTTTTCCTGTGGCTGAAACTCAAGACTTTCCACATGGTAGGCAAATAACCAGTGATGTCATCTTCAGCCCTTCAAAGAAAGTTCTTGGAGTGTGAAGCATTCTGTCTGCCCAAGCAGATTTACTGTCTCCTGTTGAAACCAGACTGTAATAATACACCTCTCTGGTTTCTGGTTGGGTTACACAAAAAGAAAAGCATTGCAAGAATACTAGAGAATAGGATCAAATATGCACAGGTTATTTATTGCCTTAGATTTGCACCTATGGCAACAACTCAGGCTGTCTACATCATTCCAAAAGTTTTGCTCATCTTCTTTGGAAAGTTCTCTAGCCCTAAGCATGATGACAGATCTCCACTGTTATTGGCCCTGAGGTACTGCATATGCCACCCAGTTTTCCTTCACAGTGTTTACCTATTTGAAATGCTTCTCAGCTTCATACTCATTGTGCCATTTGCTTCCTGCCAAAAACCTGTGAGTCAAGACCTTTTTCAAATGGCAGCCTAAAATATATAGTTATCTGAGGTCATACTCATAAACGATCACCCCAAAATTTAGCTCAATCTTCTGTTTCTACTTCTCTTCCTTTGCTCTTTCTTCTCCTCCTCCTCTATCCCTCTCACTTTCCTCTTTCTTTTTCTGAAATTTTATAATTTACAGATGTTTTTGAGCAGTGTTAGGTTTACAGAGAAAATAGGTGAAAACTACAGAAAGCTCATTATATATATCCTCTTGTCCCCATTCCTTAGTTCTCGCCACATTAAAATTTTACAAAAATTTACATTTGTGTGGTGCATTTGGAGCAATTGATAAGTCAATATCTATACATTATTATAATAAATAAGTTCCACAGTTTACATTAGAGTTTATTCTTTGTGTGGGACATTCTTTGGGGTTTTTCTTATATGTTTTTACACAAAAATATTTAGACAGCAACTACCAGATGCTGTGTAGTGTTCCAATGTCAGACAAAATAGCAGTAAACAAAAGAGAGAATATGGTCTCCTGAACCTTAAAATCTAGTGAACAAGAGAAAATAACTAATTAATTATTTAATATATTAGTTGAAATCTACTTTGTATAAAAATAAAGCAAGGGTAAGTGGAAATTAAACGACCTAGTGGATTTTGCTATTTCAGAAAGTAATTAAAAAAGTTGTTTTGAAAAAGCAACATTTAAGAACAAAATAAGAAATGTGAAGCAAAGTGAGGAAGGAGCTGGAGACCATAGATCAGCTGGGAGAAGAGCATGCCATGCAAAGTGCACAAGGAAAACAAGCCCTGGCATTTAGGTCAAAGAGTACACGCTTGCCTTTTCATCCTCTGCAGCTAAAGTGAATTAAGTTTATAGCAAGGAAATGGACTACAAAACTTAGAATTCTGCCAAGAAACATATAAGCAACATATCAAAGCAGTTAATATATTCATTCCAATGAAGCTATGCAGGAATATCTTACATGATGGTAAATATTTCTATTGTTTAAACTATTTTTTTTAATTAAATATCAAAATATTTAGTTTCTATACTGATTTATTTTAAAATACACCAAATTTTGAGATCATTAAAATTCAAGACAAAGTTTAGGAATATATACTAATAATAGTTTATATTTAGAATTTTCAACTGTATAATTGCCTTTATATGTCACATATTAAAACATATATATTACCTGAAATTAAATTAATCCACTTGAAATTTAAGAATATTACAATATTTGTAGTAATTGTTATACATTGAATTTACTTAGACTTATTTTATAGAATATATATTTATTATATATATAATATATATATATATATATATATATATATTATATATATATTCAGTTTTTATACATAGCTCAGTTTTCTAGTATTCATTTAAAACATCTTTGAAGGAAATCGTTCTAAAAATATTTTCTAAGTGCTCTTGGATAAAATAGCTGATTTTATTACTGTGAGACTTACTGATTATGAATGTAAGCATGAACAAACTACCTAAAAACAATTTCCATATTGAGAATATAATTATGAAAACTTACTAAAGTGAGAATAACAATGGTAAATACTTATAAATTTTATCTAAACTAATTTATATTAAAAAAATATCCTAACATTATGCCACATTAACTTCAAGTCCAGCTGAAATCAAATCAATATACAAAATCATACAAAGAATTGCTCTCAGAGCATCCTTAAAAATGCAGATGCTGGCTTCATTGTAGTTGGACATGCTGTACTCAGAGGATTAAAGTAATCCATCATATGCAACAAATTTAAGGGAACTTGCTATAAAACATGAACTTTCAATTCCTTCAATATTTTTAAGGGAAAAAGACTATTAAGAATAATCACCACAAATACTCTTCAGGTTTAGTTCCAATTCCTTAATTTAAAATGTTTTATCTAATTATTTTAGGATTATTTTAAGAAATAAGAGAATGTGCTTTTGAAACACTAGTTACTAAATATACTGGTGTTTAAAATACAAAACAAATTAGTATTTTATTTTGTAACTAAATTTACAAATAACTAATCAAAAATCTTACATTGCTTCCTGGACTATTTTTGACACAGTACCTCATAAAATACTGAAATCTCCTAACAAGATTAAAGTCAACTGTAGAATCTCACTAACAGTAAATAAGTAGGAAAATAGTAAATTCAACTATTTTTGTATTTTTTTTCAGGGAACAATTTAAAAGAAGTGAATATGAGGCCAAGTATTTCAAAAAATGGAACATTTCAACAATGTATCATGTCCAATCTCTGTTGCATACACCCCAAGTACTGTATCTCATACAGGTGGACCTGGGACAACAAAATAATTTAAAAGTATTTCTCACTGACAAACTGAGCAGGTTTCAAAATTAATCATTTATAAATTAATGCAAAATTTCAAAATCAAAATGCTATACATTGGATGTTTTCATACATTGAAATCTTACTCCCCAAGGTGATGGTATTAGGAGGAGGAACTTTTGGGAAATGATTAGAATATCAGAGGTGGAGCTCTCATGATTGAGATTAGTGTCCTTATAAAAATGTTCCTGAAGGGTTTCATTACCCCTTCTTCTATGGTAAGAAGGATGTCTAAAATCCATAAAGCAGGCTCTCACCAGGCATAAATATATGGAAACTTGATCTTGGACTCTGTGGCTCCAGAGTGGGAAGGATAACATTTCTGTTGATATAAGCTACTCTGTTTGTAGCATTCAGTTATAGTAGCCTTAACAAGTTAAGACAAAATAACCTTTCAGTGTCCTTATAATCATATTCCATTTTCTTACAATTTTTCTTAATTATTTATTATCTTATAGTTACTTTAAGGAATAAATTTTAATATAAATTTTAAATTTTAGAGATGTCTTGAATCTTTTACTCTATGTAAAGGTTTTCTTAAACACACATGCACTTATAACATTGACCCTGATTGTCCTAAATTCTTGGTTATATGTATGTGTGCTAACAATTCTGTTTTTATTATGTCAGACTTTTACTGATTTCACAAGTACAGGTGAGAAGAATTTTATTTAAAAGAAAACCTTTAAAACTTTGTTTATCATATTCATAGTGTACCTCCAAATCAATTTTATTATAGCTAAAATGTATATTAAATGAACATAGATTTAAATGGACTAGAGAAAAAATGTAATTTCCAAAGTCAATTAATTAATGATTCAATGAGATTTCATGTAATAATTAGAGCTAAGAGCAAAACTATTTCTGGTATTAGACAGAACTGAAAGATTATTCAAGTAAGAGACTATTTTATAAAGCACTTAGTTTCTAAAACTCAAAGCTTAAAAGAGAAAATATAAGAAATAAGCAACTTAAAAGTATAGATAGATTTACTTATGACTATTTGACAAAGATTAATAGGAAATATTAATGAGTTTTGAATTCTATAAATTTAACTCAATCATTCATTTCTTTTGCATAAACCATAGCCTATGAAATATGGCATATATTAATAGAAATATTATCAGCTTACTCTTGATTTTCTTCTTGGAAAATCTAACTTGTATTCAACAAAAATTTCAACTATTTAATATATGCCTGGGGACAGTTGATAGCAAAATAATACTTTTATGAACAAACACATCAAAACACATAAACCCATAATATTTTTATAATAAAAAAGCTCTATGCATATTATAATATGTATAGATATTTATAACAAAATTTCAAAGCAGGATATTTCAAATCATATTTGAGCCCATTATCTTATTTACTTTCATAAATGAAAGGCTAGAAATTGTGAGGTCAGACATTCAACACAGGAGTGGCCCATGAGGTGTATCCAGTAATTTGCCTGTTGGAGAGTTCACAGCCAAGAATGCTTTTAATATTTGTAAGTGATTGAGAAAATAATCAAAAGATATGTCATAAAAAGTATATGGAATTCAAAATCCAGTGCCAATAAATAAAGTTTTATTGAAATATAACCATGTTCATTTGTGTGTATGATTTTTTCTTGGTGTATTAGGAGAGTGGAATGTTTGTGACAGAGACTATATAGAACACAATCCTGAAAGTTTTATCATTTGGACTTTTACAGAATCTGTGTTTTAGTACACAAGACACTGGGAATAAAATACCATTACCATTTAGGTTTATGATTTTGAAAGGCATTGAAGTAGTTGAAGGATGTACATATTTTTATTGACCTATTACATGTTTCTGCTCTTCTACATTAAGTAAATGTAAAACAAACCTATTCTGAAGCTTATTCTAGTAGCTTTACACACAAACTCCCATTTATGGAACCTACTGAATAATTCTTTTCACTGAATGAAAGCATCAGGAATTAATACACATTTTCCATGCACAATGGGATTCTCATGGTTCTAATGATTTTTTGAAAGCTTAATTTAGTATTGTACTAATTAACAAATTTAAATCATGGATAGTTTGGTGTTATAGTCCATTTTGTTAATTTACTGCAAAAGTATTTCTTTTCTTCCCAGGAGCTTCTCTTTAAGAATCCAGTCTTCCCTATTCCATGGAGATTATCATTCATTAAGACAGGCCAATTGGAGTCAGGGTGTTGTTTTTGGCACACAGTTGTTTTTCTTTCCTTTTTTTCTTTTTCTTTTTCATTTTAAGATTTTGAGTTCTCAGAACAATATAAGGTGTTCCATGTTCCAGTGTCCTCTATGAATATGTTCAGCTACATTCCACAAGAAAGAATGAGCTCCACACTCATAAAGAATGTTGAAAGTACAAAAATAAAGCACAAGCAATTGAACAGTGTTGCTTAAACTCTAGGTAAAAGAAGTGGCTAGAACAAGCAAAATCTCTGAAAATCTTCCACACATCGCCCAATTAAATCATGTGTTTTTTTTTTTTTTTTTTTTTTTTTTGCATTAAAGTAATCTAGTTGTAATTTGGATTTTGGTTCCTGTAAACAATGTATTATTGATTAAAGAGCTAGAGTGTAGATTTAAATTCACTCTATCAGGATTTTCTCCCTTGCACAATTTTGTGACTATGAAAAAATATTTCACAGAACTATAGATGACACGGTATTTCTTTTAATAATGGATATATTTCATATAAGGGTTTTTATCTTTTTCTGTCATCCTCAATTATGATATGGTAAAATATATTTGAAATACTATGTAAAAATTATCAAATGTTGTTTTTGTACCTCTAACCAGAAAATCAATATGAAACCATCTAGAAAAGTAGCACAATTTACCAAATTGCATTTTTTCCATTGGTTTGTAAAAATGACAATTTTTGACCCTACTTTATTATTTATCAGTGTTACGTATTATTTCCTCATTTCTTTTTTTAAAAAAAATTTAGTTGTAGATGGATATAATACCTTTATTTTGTTTATTTAGTTTTTTTTTATGTGGTGTTGGGGATCAAACCCAGTGCCTCAAGCATGTTTGGCAATTGCTCTACACTGATCCATGACCCCAGCCCTATTTCCTAATTTCTTAATGGGTAAAGACTATTGTATTGAATAACAATAAGAAAAAAATGTAACTCACAAAATGTATCATAATACAAAGTTGTTAGTAACCTGATGTCCAAACTAAGACTAGTGATGGAAATTCATTTGGACTTTTAAGTATATATCTTATTTAAAAATATTTTTTAGTTGTCAATGGACTTTTATCTTATTTATTTATATGCAGTGCTGCTAATTGAACCCAGTGCCTCACACATGCCAGGCAAGCACTCTACCACTGAACCATGACCCCAGCTCCTAAGAATATATCTTAAAGTAAAAATATGGAAAAATTTAATAGGGAATCAAATCAAAGAATATTGAAGACCACAGTCATGTTTTCCAGTAATTATTTACTTATAAAGATAGTTTATGAAAACTCTTACTTCTCTGCTAGGAGCCACAAGCAAATATAGGATGTATGGCACCTTTGGTTGTAAAGTGACGCCAGCTAGCCACTGAGATATGATTATGTTAAGATTTACATTCATATGGAAATTGGACTCCCGCTGTTCACCCTGGCCTGCTACCAGACTCATGTTACTGGACTCATGGAGAGTTCCCATTGGTTGGGGAAGGATAGTAGGAGGAAATTCCGGGGGAGGTCCGGGGGACCCCCGGTTCTGGGAGACGGGAGGGTCCGGTAGACGCCCGCGTGGGAGGACCGGGTTTGGCTTGCCGGCGCCTACAGAGTATTGGCGGCTTTTTCAAAATAAAGTTTTGTTCCTGCTTGAGTGGCTCGTGATTCTGTGCCCAGCCAAGACTGCGGCACTTCTCAGAGAAAATATATTAAGAAAGCCTAAATTTTTCCCTTCTTCAGAATACTAATGATTTATATTTTACTGTCCCCAGTCTTCAAAGAAGGATTAGCATATGTTGTGAATGATTGCTCAAGGTCATGTATGCTCATGAATTTATCTGTTAGAAAAATATTTAAACATATTGGGAGCTTGTTTTCCTCATAAATAGACATTGTTATAAAATATATTAATGTTATTTTCTTTTTTTATTGATTATTTAAAGCATTACATAGCTCATGATATATCATCTTTCATACATTTGACTCAAATTGGGTTTTGAACTCCCATTTTCACCCCAAACACAGATTGCAGAATCACATCTGTTACATATTCACATTTTTACATAATGCCATATTAGTGACTGTTGTATTCTGCTACCTTTCCTATCCCCTACTATCCCCCCTCCCCTCCCCTCCCCTCCCATCTTCCCTCTCTACCTCCCCTGCTGTTGTTCAGTTCTCTCCCTTTTTTTCCCTCCCCCTTGCCCCTCATGACCTCTTATAATTTTATGTATCATTGAAGGTCTCCTACCATTTCCATATGCTTTCCCTTCTCTCTCCGTTTCTCTCCCCCCATTCGTCTTTGTTTACTGTAGTCTTTTCCTCATGCTCTTCCTTCCTGTTATGTTCTTAGTTGCTCTCTTTATATCAAAGCAGACATTTGGCATTTGTTTTTTAGGGCTTGGCTAGCTTCACTTAGCATAATCTGCTCATTTTCTAATTGGTAAAATTTTTAATCAAATGCCATATGGAATAAAAGTAAATGATTTGAATATTTGAAATAATTTAGTATTTGTTTCCCATGAAATTATGTGAACAATTATCAAGTTACTTCTCAAATCTACTAGAATTACAAACAGAACAGAGTGAACTACTTGAAATGTTCATATAGCTAAAATCTATACACATACAGACACACACACACACACACACACATCCAGGTTCTCCCACAAGTCTACTCTTGAAAAAAGAAGTGAAAGAATAATTAAAGAGCTAGTGCTGACTATTGACATTAAGAAAAACGTGTTTGGCTTTTTATTACATTGACCAGGCTATGTATAGGGTAAAATATCAAAGAATCTCTTTCTCTTAATAAAATTAAAAAGATAATAATTCAGGATTTTTAGTTAAGACATGACAATCTTATTTGATAAATATTCAACCTATATCTTCCATTAAGAAAGATCACTAAAAGCAAATTTCAAATATGTGTATGGCAATATAGAACTTAAAAATTTGCATATGTAAGTATTTATGTTAAATAAGCAGACAAATAGGAAATGGCAAGAAATTGAATCTGTTACCCCCCACCCACCCACCCCATGACATGATGTATGAGAAAAAACTAAAGTGGAATTTTTTAAAACTCAGTTTTGATTTTTTTTCTTAATTCAGTTTTGGCAGATGTCTCAAATGTCAATAAAAATTGGATAGTGCCGTCAGGTACTAAACTGAAGAGGTGAACCACTTTTTAATTAATATTTATTTTTTAGTTGGAGGTGAACCACGTTTGTAAAGCATAACAAGATTGTGAAATTGCTCTGTTACCTCTCTCCATCAACCCACCTACTACTCCATTACCTTGAATCTGAATAATAATTAAAAGTCTGCAAACTCTGGTTAATAGATATGATTTCATATTCCTGGTTTTCATCTTCTTTTCACAAGTGAGAATGGTAACGCTCCCTTTTCTTAAAAAAAAAATGTGGAGAAGTTTTAAGACTTTTGCAGCTTGCTGTGTGTTATCTGAAGTTAAAAGGACATTGAAAAGCTGTTCCATTTCCATCAGGAGAAGTCTTAATCTGGAGGTTGCAGATGAGGCTGCCATTGTCTGTCCTCAGAGTAAAGAGAGGCAGCACAGAAATGATCTGTTTTTATGTCGTGTATAACCTGGATGTTCATGTACCAAGTAGAGAACTGGGCAAAGGATTCTATCTAGGATCATCCTAAAGAAGATCTCACCTTGGAAGATTATCCAGCAGATTAAAGAGGGGCAGATTTCTGGAACTTTGAGGACTGAGGGCATAATAGAAACTGTCTGTCACATGAAACATTCTCATATCAAGAAAACTCCAAGTGGATTTGAAATTAAGAATCAAAAGCTATCAGTTGCACATTTTTTATTGCAAGGGTAGTAATATTGTAAAGAATCTCTTCCAGCCAGATAAGATCAATTCAGCACATTATTGCTCCTCTCTCCAAAACCCCACTTACTACTCCATTACAGAGAAGCCAAAAGCATTAAATGTAGAACTAGAAAGGAAAAGAAAGAAATAAGGGAAAAGTAGCAGATTTTTTTCCATCTGCAGCATTTATGATTTGAGGTTAGTCTGAGTTGGAACTGGGAAGAAACTTTAGACTAAATTTAAAAATAAAGTTTTTATAGTAGACAAAAAAAGATTATTTAATTATTGAAATGAGATTCTATTTTTGATTGACATGGACTAGAAAAGCTATGAGACCTGCAAAAAAAATCATTTCAAAGGCCAAAATGAAAAATGTCTGGAACATGGTTCTCAAAGGTTTGTTGGAAAACAAAATTACTGTGTGATCATCCGCAACTAATTCCCACTTGTTCAGTATGGTAAAAAATGTACTATCCAGAGTGTCACATGACACTAAGTGAGACTTCGAGAGACCATCTGAGAAAGAAACTGAAGGAAAATAAGGGACGATTAAAGAGGCAATATTTGCATACTAATAACACGTCTTCCCAATTCCCAAATTTTGAATGAGGATATTCTTCAATATGAGTTCAAATTAAATTTCTCTTGTGACAAGAAGAAAGCCACAGACTGTATCACATACTTGCAGATTAAATGATTTAGCTTCTCCTTTCTTATAATGCCTTCTGCAGAGATGTAATGAACCCATTTAAATATTACCATACAAATGTATTCTCTCTCCCTCTCTTTCTCTCCCCCTTCTCACCATCCGTTTCTCCCCACCCCTCTCACTCTCTTTCTCTCTCTTACACACACATGCAAATACACAACAGCAGGTATTATAATATTCTCCATCTATTTTCTTCTCTATTTCTCCATTTTATGAACTCTAATTAGACTTTATAATATTGTTTTTTATATGTGGGTATTAGCTATTTCTTCCTTTTCTTTCTTTAAGTACTTTTAGGACTCTAATGAACTCTTGGTTTCAATTCTATACAAAGTGGGCTGCTAAACTGAAAAAGATAAATACAATCAGTCTACTAGCAAACCAGCTTCTGAAACTTTTTGACAACTCCATAATAATATATATATATATATATATATATATATATATTTTTTTTTTTTTCTGGAGGGAAAAACGAGCATGTCAAAAGGAAATTTCTACTGCTAAGTTAAAAGATGTGGCAGGGCTCTTCACTCTTCCCATCCATTCATTTACTAAAATACATGTGTTAGTCCCCTTCTCCCTAGTCATACAAGCTTTATATATGATGAGAAAGGTGGATGGAACTCCTCTATCAATTATATAATAAGACAGAAAAGAGACCTTAAAACTTAACTTCCATAAAATAATTAATAGCATAAACACACATGAAGTAAAACTGATACCACTTATAAAAAAAACATAAATAGTGATAAAACTACCAAAGGATAAGAAGCCCAGAGGTGTCTGTTCTGAAGAAGGGCTACTGCAGTTGAATCTTGATATGTAAATGATGTGCATGTGAAAAGAGTCAGGTGGATTCTAAGTGAACTTACTATCTGAGTAAAAACAATATAGGGAAAAGAAACTCAGAGCTTTAGAAATATTGCGAAGAAACTATTATAGATGAAACAAGTACATCTGCACAAGGGCACAGAAAGAACATGAGATTATTGGAGATTTTAAGTAAGACAGGGGCAAATCATTAAGGAGTTTGTAGATCCAGATAAAGATTAAAATTGTTGTTAAATACAATGGATGACAATCATTAAAGTGTTTCAAACTGTTGAGTGGAATGATTAATCAATATTATATACACTTAATGTATCTCAATAACATATCTCAGATTCTATGGTCTCCACTTCTATGGCCATTATGCCCATAATTTCAATTAAATTACTTATTTTTGTCCCATCACTTCTCACTTAAACTATATAGTGCACAAAATTTCTAAATCATTTATCAAACTTTGTTGAAATACCACTTGGATCATCTCTCTCCTCAGCTTTTCATTAGCTAACATGTATGGTACCCATTCCAAAGCTGTCTATTTTTGTCTTCTATTTTATTTTACATTCCAATTTAGCAATCAACTTGAACTCCTTATAATTTTCTGCATTGACATTCAACTATTCCTTATTATTTTGTTTACAGTTTTTCTGATGTCTTTACTTCATTCTTCCCTATATATTCAAAGACCCTGTATGAGTGAATATGCAACTGTCTGTCCCAACATTGGATGATACTGGAAGGCATTATAACTCAGATAAGCCATCTACAGACAGACAAATGCTGTATGATTCCACTTAGATGATGTCTCTGAAACAGTTAAAGACATTGAAACAGATAATAGAATGATAGTTGACAGAGGTTGGGCACAACAGAGCATAAGGCGTTGTTGCTCAGTAGACCCAGATATGCAGTTATGCAAGAGTAATTTCTAGTACCTTGAGGTGACAAACTTCATTGTGCACTCAAAATTTGTTAATAAGATATATCTTAGTTAATATTTTTACAACAACATTAACAGCAAACAGAATAATAAAGAAGCACAAGGAGGCATTTTGGATGATAGATGTATCTACAACCTTGATTGTGATGGTACCACTGGTATATGCACACATCCAAACTCATCAAGTTGTAGACATTAAATATATGTAATATTGGGGGTGTTGATTGTACCTCAGAAAAAACATATTTTAAAATGTATTCCTGATGCCTGCTTTGCTTTGCTACAAAATATGCTTTGACCAACTCAGCAAGATGCTGTTTCCTTTCTTTTTCTCTGTATTCTAGCTTAATTAATTAATTAGATAAATATGCACAAATCTTTAATGTGGAACCCACACAATTTTCTAAAAATTCTATGGTAGTGAGTAAAACACAATTTTTCACTCAAATAAAAATTGTAGCATACTGTATTACAATTTGATAATTCCTATAATATACACTATCAATGTGTGAGTTCACAGGGCAATTACTGAACATTTCCTAGAGGAGTAAGGGATAACTTTACATAGGATGTATGTCTAATTAGTCTTTAAGGAAATGAATGTTTTTAGGTCAAATAGGATCAAGGTTAATCATTCAGGAATAATATCTGTTCATGTCTTATCACTTCTCCTGCCATACAGAAATCCTCACATTTGGGAATTGGGTCTTTTTCATGATATAATTAATAGCCTATTGTGTCCACCCCTGCAGAGAGTAAACAGCATCTTTTTCTTATTAAATCACTTCAACTGTAGACACTGGAGCCTGGAAAGCTCACAGAGCCTTCTCTCCCGTGCCTTATATGTATTCTTCAGCAATTATTACTTTATGGTTCAAACCCTGAACTGATTGGTATCCTCATAAAACCCCTGCTCCCTAAATAGAAAAATTAATGGAAGAAAAAAATCTCCACACTTGATACCATCTTGAGGAGGGCAGTCCATTATTATTGTTGTCCTGGATCCTCTCTGTCTCCTCCTTCACTCGTGAATAGGAGTGGTTTTATTGAAAATAAATTTTAGTAGAAGAAGCCCAACTTGGTGGCTCTGCTCTTTCAACTCTCCTTTTATCTGGGAACTTAGATTACTGCAAGAAGGATTCACTTTTCTCTGTTCCAACTTTTCGTATGCTTAAAGGAAGAACTGGAACAAAACTACAGAAGCTGCAGAAGTCCACCTGTGACTGGCTGAGAAAGTCTAGTTCTGTGATTTTATGTGATAGAACATTCTTCTGCTGTATCATTTCCTTCCTTTCTTTTAATTCTTTTTTTTTTTACTGATATTTTCTTAAGGGGGAAAACATGGATTTTTGTTTTGTTTTGTTTTGTTTTGTTTTGCAGTGGGCTTTTTAAAATGCACCCTTCAACCCTCACTAATACCCACAGTGATAGGTCTAATTCAAATGGCTAATCATTCCCTCTATGCCCACATTTCCTTTGTTAATATTTCCTATCTCCAGCAGCAATAAGTTTAGCTTTCCCCTAAATGGCATGATGTTGTTATTTCAGATTGCTTTTTAATAATTCTTTTTGGGTCATAATAGTAATGGTGTTCAGTATTTATTTTAAGTGAATGTCTTCTGACTGTTTTTCCATATTTATGATACATACCAGAAGATCAATATTTTATAGCTACTGCCTTATTATATATGTAAGAAAGAAAACTTCAGGAAACAATTTCTTAACAGATGATGCTCCATTAATTTTAGTGCTTATCTTTAAAAGTCATTAATTAATATCAATGCTTAAGTAAATACAACTTAATGACTGACAATTTTCCTAAATTAATTTAGTGCAATATTTTAAAAAATGTACAATTTAATTTTATCACAGTATTTATATTTTCATTTATAATGTAATAAATAATGCTTTCTACAAGTTGCACACTGAACTCTTATTATAATTTATGTTTTTGATTTTGTTTGTTTTTATTGTTTTCTAAAAGTGAAGGTAAAGTCAATAAATCTCTTAACATCTGACATTTCAATCTGGGCCTTTTTTATTTGCCAATAAAGTAGTTGTAAGGGATCTTTCAGTTATTATTAGAAAGAAGAAAAACAAAACAATTAATATTAAATTTTACTGAAATATTAACACAGTGGCATCATCATTAAGTAGACTGTCTCTATATCAGACTGAGAAATATGCAAGGACTTTTCATATTTTTGAAGAAAAGAATCTAATATAAATATTTTCCTTTCTATTCCTTCATTAGTTGACATAGCTATTCACATTTTACATTAATTTTACATGTTAAAAGCAAGATTCCAGAAACTTATTTCAACTTGTGTTAATGTTCAGGTAGAAACTCTAGAACTATACCCCATCACATCCTATACCCAAATCAGTTCTCCTTAAGCCTGCAATCATTTATTAAGTTAAGCTTTAAAAAGTAAATTCTAAAATATCATGCTAATTCAAGCTGTGCAAAATTTAAAGCATGATAAATTTGTGTGAAGCCTTATAAACTGGCTTACTTCTCTGGTATTGTCAAACTTTAGAGTTCATTTTTATCTTTCTAGTTTCCACACAAATATAAAGACACTATATCACATATGTACGTGTTTTATTTTCTTATAAATATTTCCATATTTACATTAAATGTATATTTTTGGTAGGGTACATTTTAATGTGTCACATTCGAACTGGGTATTAATTGATTGAAATGATATATGGGTAATCTATAAAATAAAATAATTCATTTGAATATATTCTTAACTAATAAGAATAACTACAAATTTTGTTCACGATTGAAATAATATATTTAGAAAACTTCCCTAAATGTCAAAATTAGCTTTCACTTTAGAATTTAAAATAATAAGGAACATATTTTTTTTTTTAATTTGTACTGGAGATTGAACCCAGGGGAGCTTAACCACAAAGTCACACCTCCCAGGTATTTTTCTTTCTTTTATTTTTTTTTCATATACTTTATTTTGAGACAGCTGAGTCAAGCTTTGAACTTCAGATCCTTCTGCCTCATCCTGAACCACTGGGATTACAGCTGCACTGGTCTAAAAATATTTTTAAGAGAAGAAAAAGAAAGCATAAGAATAATTATTCATTTTACTGAAATATGCATTCTAATGTTTAAAATTGGGATCAATGCCATTTATTTTTGAAGCACTGGAAGAATAAATGGGTGATTTTACTTTATTCAGACAATCAGGTATCATATATTCAATAACTTTCCTTTTGATGAAAAAGTCATCATGCTCAGTTTTGATCACTCAAAAGATTTGTGACAGAATTGGCAGTGAAGAAAACATTGAGGAAAGCAACATATGCTCAGTCTATATCATGACAGAAGCAGCTAAGCCAAAAAATAGGGGCAAATTTTATGTTCCAACAGATTTAAGATCCTTCACACTTTATCCAGATATAGAAATAGGAGAAAAGTTAAAAATTCCAAATAGTTAAAATCTTTTCCATTTATTATTTTCTCTAAAACTAGTGATTTTTCTCTTTCATTTCATATCATTTGAAGTTTAATAAGGGTACTCATATTAGTTTTTAGAACATTAAACAGGTAGTTTGTTTTTTTCAGGACAAAAATTCTTGTGGTAATCAAGTGTCAGTATCATCTCCAATTATTTTGACCTACTGATTTTCACACTTTTAGAATCCACTAAAATTATTTTTAGAAACATATTTAAAAGAAGACACACAACATAGTGTATACTATTTGCCAAAAATCAGATTCAACTTTATATAAAAAACCATTTATAACACTATATTTCAGACTGAAAAGGACATATTTTACTACCATCAAGATGAATCATGATATGACTTTTTTTGACAAGACAAGACATTTCAACATAGAAATAAATTATATTAGAGTTATATATTATTTTCTTTACAAATCTACCTCATCAAAAAAAATACAAGATCCTTTACAAAAATACCCCCCAAATAAATCACATTTCTTTATGCAAAATGTGAAACTACTAAAATCCTGGAAGGCAACATAATAAAAAATCTAGAAGACCTTGGCTTGATTATGACTTTTTAGATACCATACAAGAGGTACAACACATGAAACAAAGAGCTGATAAGCTGGAATTCATTACAATTAAAAAATTTTGCTTTGTGAAAGATATTTTCAAGAAAATAAAAAGGTAAATCAAAAAGAATATACTTTCAACAGCCATACTAAAGGACTGATATTCAAGGCATACAAAGAATCCTTAAGTCTCAGCAGTAAGAAAATGCCTATATTATATGCCTGCAGTAAACATTGTTTTAATTCAATAATTCAGCAAAGGCTTATTAAGAGAACATTACATTTTAGACAGTATGTCAGGTTGATGTGCATCAAAATAAATAGTATATAGCATCCTCTACTTCTAACATAAACATAAGAAAAATAGTTATTCAACTAGGTTATTAAGACACAAAATACAAGTTTTATATCCAATATTATAGGAGTTCCCAAAAAATGAGTAATGAGAGTACATTAAGGGGCACAAAAGAGAGTGAATTTCCAGGTGACCAGAACACATAAGAGAATATATTTACTGGAAACTAAACCAAATTACCTTATAATTAACTCCTAAAATAGCACTTTACCATGCAGCAGCTACCAAAAAAACCTTCACATCATTCTTGACAACAGGTCTTGAATAGTTTGTGTTCAATATTTTAGAAAATGATGACATTCTTTGTCCCTTTAAGGGTAAATTATAAATAGTTTTAAATTTAAGGTAAATATTAAGAACTATGAAAGAAAAATTTTAACCCAAAGCCTAATGGATAAATATCTGCAAAGTATAAACTATTTATTAATCACAAAATTTTGTTTCTTTTACTATCTCTTTCCAGATACACACACACACACACTATATATATATATATATAAAGACCCAAATTCTTTATATTAAAATATATTCAGAGGATCGAACTCTACTAGTGGCCTCACTGGAAAGATCCTCTGAAACATTCTTTTCCAATACAGTAATAGTATTTCTCACTAAAAATACTTTTTCCACACAACTACTTAACTCCAAGTTTTTTTTTTCCATCTCACATATATTTTGTTTTCTGAAAATGAGGTCCTGCAACTACCCAATCAAAATTAAACTTTTTGGAAGTAGTTATTAATTATTAATTACCTTAAATAATTGTCTTTATACTTGTTACTCTATTAAATATTATTTTAAAAAATATTGTTTCTCTCCTCCTCAATACTTTCTCTACTGCATTTTCAACAGCTAAATATATGGAGCATAAAAAAAGACTACTTCTGTTAATGGATGAAATATTATAATCAATTTTATTTTGGAGGATGGGAGTTTACCTCCAAAGAAATGAAAAGTATTACTTTATATTTAACAAAATGAGATACACCCATATATTATACACAATCACATAAACATTTACATATATTTACCAAAAGTTAATTAAGGCATAACAAATTGTTTTCATTTCAGTATTTCATCCTTTCTGTATTTTGGAAAAAATAAGCTTCATATACATGAAATAGTAGTGTTTCAATAATACATTTCAAATATCAAAATAGTTTTCAGTTATAAATACTTTTATATTAAATATCATTTAATTAAAAAACATATGGTAAAATATTATAGGCTTGCTACATATTTGGGGGACATTTGCACACAGAACAACATGAAAAGAGGTGCTGTTCAAAGTACAGATATTGTATATATAATGTTTATTATGATATGTTTAAAGGAAATCATAAATGCTTTGACTAGGAAATATGTGTTCGTTGCAACAGTCTTCCAACAAATAAGAGAAAACTGAGAAAGGATTGACTTGCTCTTTAGCATAAAATTACCAAAAAAAAAAAAAATGAAAGAAAGAAAGAAACAAAACAGAACAGGCTGGAGGACAGAGCAAGAAAATTTTCAGTATAAAAAGACTCATTAAGTCTTTCCAATCATTACCAAATACATTAATTAAAAATAATTGATGTTGTTGTTGTTGTTGTGGAGACTAATTAATCTCTAATATATAAACCCCAAAGACATACCAAGAGTGACATACTGTCTCTAGCCATACTCTACCTGCCTACAATTACCAGTTAATCCATATGAGTGGACCAACCTACTGATTAGGTTATACCTTTCAAAATCTAATCAATTCATCTCTGAAAATTCTCACATTATCTCACACATGAGATTTTGGGGACCACCTAATATCTAAACCACAGCACAGATCTGGGGAGACAGTTTATTGAATAAGCTAGACAATCAGGATCTTTCCTACATTCTTTGTTTCTTCCTTCCTTCTTATCTCCCTTCTTTCCTTCACCTTCTGTTGCAAGGAATTTGATTTGGGGTTACTAAAACAGGATTAGATATTAGATGGTATTAAACCAGGAAAATGGTCTAGACAATTTTGCATTTCATGCATAGCAAACAAACACAATAGGCAAAACACAACCTTAATCTGCAGAAAAAGAGATAAATGAAAAAGTGTCCAGAGAAGCATGTGGTCATTAAAGAGAAAGAGTGCAGTCTGTAAAGCATATCTTTGTCTTAGAAACTATTGGATTCTACGAAAAGACCATCAACATCAGAGTCATCATATATCTAAATGCATGTATTATCAATTAATTAATTATTGTATTTTATGTGTCTACATAATGAAGGTAATAAGACTTTCATTTGTTTCCTTTAGAGTATTTGATCCTTTTCAAATATTTTAATTATTTTTTCTCTAAAACATAATACACATGTTTATTAGAATATGTACATTAATAATACATTATATATATATATATATATATATATAATCTTAACTAGAAAATTTGCATTACTTTCATTTATGATTCTGAAATTTCTTTCTAGTTTTTTGACCAATTTGGAAGGTAAAATAGGAGAAAATTTGTAAATGTACATATACTTGAAAGTATATTACCTAAGTTGTGTCATTATTTTTCAAAATTAGTCATGTACATTATATGATTAAATTGTTTTAGTTAGAGACAGACTAATCTGGTGAAGAAGATGAGTGGGAATTATACTTAAAATAATAAAAATAAATTTTCAAATTCATTGATGACTTATTCAAGAGCTGTAAAGAAGATCTGAATACACAAAATAAAGAGTTTATGGCTAGACATAAGATATTTTAATCATATAATTTCATTATAAATATATTTCTACAGGAAACTAATAAGCACAAAGTACTTTATGTAGGATTTATTTTACTATTTACTTGCCATATGTTAATCTCATCAATTTCCACCACTACTCCAGATTTAATAAGATAATAATCAAATTCTCACTTTTTCTTGATTCAATCAAAACATCTTTTTCATGAAGGAATTTAACCCTAATTTTAATGTACCAAATTACAAATTTAGAGTAGGGTTTTCATTGTTTGAGAAATGCACGGATGTGCATATCAAGCATATTAAGATCTATTATATATCTACACAAATTATCCAAGCTTTTAAACATCCAAAATTTTCAGATATCAAAATGTATATTTAAAGTAAGAATTTACTGATTATCAACACTTTTGTGAGAATCTCAGTGAAGCACAGAGAAGCTACTTTCAAAAAGAAAAGCACTCAAGCATCTAAATAATTAATATCATGCACTTCCTGTTGGGACTGAAATGACTATTACACAGTTCATACTGGTTCATGCACTCAAAAACTGTAGTACAGTAGTCACTATCATTTTCAATAGAGTTTTGTTTGAGAAGGCACAGGAGAGGAGATCAACAACGCAAGATGAGAAAAATTCTGAATTTATTGAAAAACCAATACTTAAGCTGATTTCTTAATTCATAGGAAGGTAAGTAATATAAGAAGGTATGTTAAAATAATAATAGTATATAATAGGATATAATCTTAAAATAGAATTATGGTGCAATTATTATAATAGAAAATGATAACCATAGTAGTTGTAGTAGTAGAACACATAATAAGGCTAGTTTGTCGAAAGTAAAGATGCTACAGTCTAGCTAAGAAAGTGGAAATGGAGCTTTAGCCCAAAGGATGAATCTCACAGTGGAAGGTGAGAGTCAGATAAAGCAATATGAATGAAGAGGCAAATAACAGACTACTAGAGATGTTGCATCACTGAAAGACTGTAGAATGTTTGGGAAATAAGAAAATAGAGCAATAGATCAAGGCATTGATAATCAGTCTGAAGCCAAGGACTAGAAGACTGAAGATGTTATTTATCAAAGCTTAATTGGTACTTTTCATAGTTTAAGATCTGATTTAAGATAATTAGATAAGGATTTAAGAAATTTTAATTAAGCAACTAATACTATTATTTAAAAAAATAGTGTCTAGCTAAATTAACCACTGATCTCATGAATATCATTATGTGGGAAGTCAGTAAGATAGATACATTGCCAACATGAATTACAGGTATGTATCCTCATAGACCTCCAAAATTTCAGTAACTGAGTCAATTACTATAACTCTTTAATTCAAATTCTGTGAAATGTTAATAAGGATTCTCATCTACTTGACTTTAGTAGTTGTTCCATGATATTCAATGAATGGTTAAAAAGCTACATTATATCTAATAGATTTATTTTTTAGTTTACAAAATTTATATAAATATACAAAGTACAAATTAGTACTAGAATACAACTTAGTTAGGTGTACCTCTTCTCTCTTTTCACATTTTTGAATATATACAATATTAGTGATTCGTTTTTAAAAATAGATAAGTCTCAAAATAGTGAATATTATCAGTTGCTGAGGGCCATTACCAAGTAGAAATGACGCATCAAAATTTCCTTGCTAGCGTACCCCATGTTAATTTCGCTGTTGACCTTGCATGTGTGTTTGAGAAAGGTGACCCTGCTCAACGACCAGGGAGGATCCAGGATTAGGGTGTGTCCTGCAGTTTGAGGAAGTATCCCGCTCCTTGGGTTAAGGGCGTTCCCAGTTTAAGACCTTGGGTTTTAGGGAAGTTCGATGTTGAGGATTATTGCTGCTGGAAATAGGGCGTTCCTGCTACCTGAGCTCCCTTTGAGCTCTCTGAGACTCAGAGAGCATTTTGGGAGAGGGAGCCTCGTGGAGTAGGTGAATTGGGTGGCAGCAGAACTGGGATTGCCGCAGAACGTGTGTGGAGGCCGGTGTGAGTTCGGGAATAAAGAATTGCTGTTTGAATCTACAAAGCTGTGTGGTGGCTCGTGATTCTGTGCCCAGCCAAGACTGCGGCATTTGGTGGCCCGTACGCGGAGCGTCTGAAACTTGGAGGTAAGTGAAATTCCTCGCCCCTGAGGGAAGGCGAGAGAATGGGTGACTATTTTAAAAAGCAATGTGTTCTTGTTTTGATTTATTTCGTTTTTGTTTCAAGCTGCCTGTCCCTAGAAATTTCTCAGGCAAACTGGGAAAAATGGATGGCTCAAGGTTTGAAGTTTGTCAGCCCAGAGAAAGAGAAAATTGATACAGCGAATTTTTATTCAGTTTTTGTTTCATTCAGTTGCGGTTTTGTTTTGTGTTATCTTATTGGGTTGTGTTATCTTTATAGAAGATTAGAAATTAGTAAAAAAGAAACTGAAAAGGTGTTAAGTAAATTGTTAGAGATTCAGACCATGGAGAAAGACATTTTTGATCAAGGAAAAGAGAAGATCTCTCGAGCTAGTCAGAGAGAGGAAGAAAATTTAAAGGAAAAGGGGTTATTAGGAAAAAGGCCACAACAAGAGGCTGTTACTAACTCCGTTTTATTACCAGAGGGCGTAATTCAACCAACAGCCCCACCGATGAAAACAGCTGAGTGGCCCTCAAACCCGGTAGTTGATAAGTGGGATCCTGAGACAGGACCTCAAAGATTAGCATGCCCTGTACTTGAACAGGTAGGAGGGCAGCGAATTCACCGTGCTTTAGATTTTAAAACAGTGAAGCAGTTAAAGGAGGCTGTAACAACCTACGGTCCCCAAGCTCCCTTCACGGTAAGCATGGTCGAATCCATTACTAACTTGGACATGACGCCAGCAGATTGGGCTAGCATGTGTAAATCTGTGCTAAATGGAGGACAATATTTGTTATGGAAAGTTGCCAATGAGGAATTTTGCACGGAGACAGCTAGGCGAAATGCAGCAGCCAGTTACCCTCAAAGAAATCTAGATATGCTTTTAGGAAAAGGACCTTATGAGGGTCAACGGCAACAAATTGAATATGATCCTGCTATATATGCACAAATTGCTGCAGACGCAGTTAGGGCATGGAAGACTTTACAAGGACATGGAGATTCACAAGGTCAGCTATCTAAGGTAATACAGAGACCTAATGAACCTTACGCTGACTTTGTAGATAGGCTTATTCAAATAGCCGCCAAAATTTTTGGGGATACAGATCAAGCAATGCCATTAATAAAACAACTTGCTTATGACCAAGCGAATCGTTGCTGCAGAGAGGTTATTAGACCATGGAGACATGAAGACTTAAATACATATATTAAACTATGTAGAGATATTAATGAACAAGGGCAAGTCTTGGCAGCTGCAGTACAACAGGTTTTAGATGCCAGGCCAGAAACATGCTATAATTGCGAACAAACAGGACATTTTAAAAGGAGTTGCCCCATAAGAGGAGGTTTTAACAAAACTAGAAATCAAAGGAATAGAATACCGGGTATTTGCCCACGATGCCGTAGAGGGAGACATTGGGCTAATGAATGCCGTTCTCAAACCACCATAGAAGGTACTCCGTTATCAAAAAACGGACAAGGATCAGGTATTTACCCACGATATCGTGGAGAAAGGCATCAGGCTTCATTGCCAAAAAACGGAGTGAGGGGCCCAATGCTCCGGGGCCCAAAACCACAAATATACGGGGCAGTGGAGGAACCAAGCAACACCATCAGGGTGGTGCCCAGGACACATTGTCCATTAAATCCCTCATCAGACAAACCCGAGGGAGCGCAGGGTTGGACATCTGCGCCTCTGCCAGAGCAGTATTAACTCCAGAGATGGGAGTTCAAATCATTCCTACAGGAGTAAAAGGACCTCTTCCCCAAGGAACAGTAGGCTTATTATTGGGACGTAGTTCATCTACATTAAAAGGACTTATGATAAGTCCTGGGGTAATTGATCCGGATTATGTAGGTGAAATAAAAATTATAGCTAGTTCTCCAGGAGGTATATCAGTAATTTCACCTGGAGATAGAATAGCACAATTGTTAATAATACCCAGCCTACATAATAAGTTCTCTAGTAATAATGTAGAAAGAGGTTCTAAGGGATTAGGCTCCACAGGTGTAGATTGGGCTATGTTGTCTTTAAATTTAGATTCTCGCCCAATGCTAAAACTAAATATTCAAGGTCACGAGTTTAATGGGCTGCTGGACACAGGTGCTGACCTTAGCATCATATCTCGTCGAGAATGGCCAAAACATTGGCCATTACAACAAGCCACTCAAACGCTTCGAGGCCTAGGAGTGGCGACTAATCCCCATAGAAGTTCTATGGTATTAGATTGGAAGGATCCTGAAGGATGTGAAGGAACTATACAGCCATATGTTTTGGATCACCTTCCTATTAATCTATGGGGACGAGATGTCCTGGATCAACTAGGTTTGATGTTAACAAATAACATCAATTCTAATGCGCCCACTACTAGGGCTAGACAACGTGTTAAGAAAGAAAAAAGATTAGGAAAACAAGAACAAGGTTTAGCAGCACCAATTCAATTAGATCAATGAACAGACAGACATGGGTCGGATTTTCAGAAAGGGCCACTGAGACAATCAAAATTACTTGGAAATCAGAAAGACCAGTGTGGGTTCCTCAGTTGCCCTTGACTAAAGAAAAGATACAAGTAGCCTATGATCTGGTCAAACAACAATTAGCGGAAGGACATTTACAACCTTCCGTATCTCCCCATAATACTCCCATTTTTGTCATCAAAAAGAAATCGGGTAAATGGAGATTATTGCAAGATTTAAGAGCCATTAATAATGAGATGGTTATTATGGGACCTGCTCAATCAGGGATTCCTCAATTGTCTGCTTTACCAAAAACGTGGCATGTCTTATCTATAGATATTAAAGATTGTTTTTTTTCGATTCCAATTCATCCCGAGGATAGTCCACGTTTTGCATTTACTATCCCTGCTTTAGATCATGAAGGTCCTGATGAGAGATATGAGTGGAAAGTACTCCCTCAAGGTATGGCTAACAGTCCAACTATGTGTCAAATCTATGTAAATAAAGCAATCCAGCCACTTAGAAATCAAAATCCTGAACTAAAAATATTTCACTATATGGATGATGTATTATTAGCACATAAAGATAAAAACATATTGCTGGAATGTTATGCCACACTTACGAACTTATTAAAAAATTATAATCTAGAGATAGCAATAGATAAAGTACAATTAAATTTTCCAATTAATTATTTAGGAGTTCTATTATCCTCAACCATGGTCCGTCCGCCGAAAATTCAAATACGAGTAGATCAACTCAAATCACTCAACAATTTTCAAAAGTTATTGGGAGACATAAATTGGATAAGGCCTTATCTAGGCATACCAACAGGAGAGTTGGGACCTTTATTTGATATTCTAAAAGGTCCATCAGATCCAAATTCACCCCGAATGTTAACTCCTAAAGCTAGAAAGGCATTAAAAATTATTGAAGCATATATGGAAAATATGCATCTAGATAGAATTGATATAAGTTTGCCTTTATTATTTATTGTACTACCAACAAAAAATATTCCTACTGGAGTATTTTGGCAAGAAGGTCCATTATTGTGGATACATTTATCTTATTCTCCTAACACTATTCTTACTAGGTATCCTGAGGCTGTAGGACAATTAATACTCAAAGGAATAAGAGCAGCAAAGAAAGTGTTTGGAATTTCTCCCAATAAAATTATTACTCCATATACTATGGATCAAATTGATGAGTTAGCTAATGAGATAAATACTTGGGCAATAATCATGTGTAAATCTAATGTTTCATTTGATAATCATTTGCCATCGAATCCTTTGTTGTCTTTTTGGTCTAAGCATCCTGTAATTTTTCCTAAAATGACAAGGAAAACACCTATCATGAATGCTCCAAATATATTCACTGATGGGTCTGATAATGGTACAGCAGCCGTAGTTACCCCTGATCAAACTTTTACATTTTTAGTACCCAAACAATCAGCTCAAAAGGTAGAGCTTAATGCAGTTTTACAAGCTTTTGTGATGTTCAAAGATTCTGTATTTAATTTATTTTCTGATAGTCAATATATAGTTAATGTTATTAATTCCCTTGAAGATGCTGGTAGGATTTCCCCTTCTTCTACTGTTTTTTCTTTGTTTTCCACTATACAAAGTCTAATATGGGACAGAAAAGATCCATTCTTTATAGGACATATTAGGGCACATACAGGATTGCCTGGAGCCCTTAGTTTGGGCAATGATTTAGCAGATAAAACTACACATGACGTACATATTTTCTCTACATTAGAAGAAGCTACAAATTTTCATAAAAGGTTTCATGTTAATGCTAATACTTTACAAAAGCGTTTTAAAATAACTAAGGAACAAGCCAGGCATATAATAAAACAATGTCAAAATTGTGTGACCTTTCTACCACAAGTTAATCTTGGAGTCAATCCTAGAGGACTGATACCTAACCATATTTGGCAGATGGACGTCACACACTTGCCAGAATTTGGAAAATTAAAATATTTACATGTTACAGTTGATACTTCTTCTGGATTTTTGATGGGCTCCCTTCATGCCGGAGAAAAAACTAAAGATGTTATAGCTCATTGCTTACAAAATTTTGCCACTGTGGGTGTTCCTAAACAGTTAAAAACTGATAACGGTCCTGGTTATACTTCTGCCTCTTTTAAACAATTTTGCTCATCATTTGGTATTACTCATATAACAGGAATCCCATACAATCCACAGGGACAAGGCATAGTTGAAAGAGCTCATCAAACTATTAAAACGTACCTATTAAAGCAAAAAGAGGGAATTGGAAAGGGGTATATATCCCCCAAAGATAAGCTTAAAATAACCCTTTTTACTCTAAACTTTTTAAATTTGGATTCATCAGGACTTAGTGCTGCGGAAAGACATATGTACCCGAAATATGTACATAAGCCTAAGGTACTTTGGAAAGATATTCTAACAGGACAATGGAAAGGCCCTGATCCAGTTATTGTCTGGAATCGGGGTTCCCTTTGTGTTTTTCCACAGGGAGAACAGCAGCCGATTTGGATTCCAGAGAGATTAACTAAAGCAATTTCTACAGAAAAAGAAGATGATTTGACTCAAATCCATAACAGCTGATATCCGGAGCTCCAGCTTGGCTATTCTTACATCTGCGACAGTGATTAACCAAGGTGTTTTTTTCAATATCTATTTTATTATTGCATTTTTCCCACATTGTAAAGTTCTATTTTATTTTTTGAGCTCATACAAACCTAGGTTAATGTTTTTCTGATCAGTTTTATTTTTTGACTGTGTTTTATTTTTTGACTAGAGTTTTTAAACATTGCAATGGAGATTTCACCTAGGTAAAACTACAAGGCCTTTATTGTCTTATGTGTTGTATGTTGTGTGCACATTTCTGTTTTGTGTTGTATGTCTGTATGTGTGTATGTCCATATTTCATTTATGAGGAGCGCTCATGAAAAAATGGATCCGATTTTTTTTTTATTTTATTCACGTAATTTAAATGGTTTAATTTAAATTAGGTAAACAGCTGTTAAGGATTGTTTTTAAAGGTGATTAACAGATCTGTTTGCTTACTAATTTAAATTAGGTAAACAGCTGTTAAGGATTGTTTTTAAAGGAGGTTAACAGATCTGTTTGTTTACTTTCATTTCCTTTTCATTATATTTAATAATTCTGTTCAGGATAATGTCTCTTTAGCATCATTGCCAGAATTTCCATCTCCATCCCAGTGCCGGTGAAGACTAAGATAAAACCAAACTACAGCTTCTATGATAGCCATCACAGTAAACTGTATAAACTGATGCATCAATGAATATAACTCAACAAGTAATGCTCAATCAAGGACTTGATTTACTTTGGGAGGAAATGGACATATTGATAGACTCCTCCGATTTGAACTGCCTGCAGAACTTGCCTGGACTATATATCAGTTGCATGCATTGTGAAATATCGTCTGATGCAGCGAATTGTGGTACTGCTGGCATATCTTTGCTGATGGTGTCACCAGTGATGCAATTTCCTTGCCAGCACACCCCATGTTAATTGTGGTAATGCTGGCATATCTTTGCTGATGGTGTCACCAGTGACGCAATTTTTCCAAAGGAGCCATCAATTGGCTTGGTGTCGTGGCATTTCTGTATCCTCCTCCCTTCTACTAGTGATGGTCTAAAATTTGAGGGCCAACAGAGGTGAGGCAAAGAACCTCACCCCCCCACTGGCACCAAGGCTAAATTTGGGGGCCAACAGAGGTGAGGCAAGAACCTCAACCCCCCACTGGTGCATAGGCCTATCCACAAGCATGGCTAAATGCTGGACCGGTAGTCAGTGACGGGTTGATCTGATTGCAGTGGATTCAACCTAAGACAGGAGGCTGACGCATATGTTGAATTGGACAACCTACCAGGCACGGTCCTTAAGCCACATTGCTTGTTGTTTAATTAATCAGAAGGGGGGAGATGCTGAGGGCCATTACCAAGTAGAAATGACGCATCAAAATTTCCTTGCTAGCGTACCCCATGTTAATTTCGCTGTTGACCTTGCATGTGTGTTTGAGAAAGGTGACCCTGCTCAACGACCAGGGAGGATCCAGGATTAGGGTGTGTCCTGCAGTTTGAGGAAGTATCCCGCTCCTTGGGTTAAGGGCGTTCCCAGTTTAAGACCTTGGTTTTTAGGGAAGTTCGATGTTGAGGATTATTGCTGCTGGAAATAGGGCGTTCCTGCCCTGAGCTCCCATTGAGCTCTCGTGAGACTCAGAGAGCATTTTGGGAGAGGGAGCCTCGTGGAGTAGGTGAATTGGGTGGCAGCAGAACTGGGATTGCCCCAGAACGTGTGTGGAGGCCGGTGTGAGTTCGGGAATAAAGAATTGCTGTTTGAATCTACAAAGCTGTGTGGTGGCTCGTGATTCTGTGCCCAGCCTAGACTGCGGCAATCAGTGACTGAAAAAAACTCTCAAATATCTGTGTCAGGTTTATTGATTAATCTATAGCATCTAAAATTGAGGCATAGAATAAATATATTAATGAATGAGTAGATAGGTTTAGAATACGCAAATAAATAAACAATGATGCCTACTTACTTTTTGAATTTTAATATTCAGCTTCAAGATAAAAATACAACTATGCAACAATGAGGAAACTAAAGTTTAAATTTGAAATTCAAATTTTAATGTCTTGGTAATAAAAGTACAAAAGTGAACTTACTCTATTATATATATTTTAATTTTTAACTTTTCCAATATTTTGGATCTGAGGTTTCCAACCTGAAATATCATTCTAAAACACAACTGAGTGAAATTTAATGTATCCTACAACTAAGGTAGAAGATTTCAAAAGTCTTGAAAAAAAATGGAGTAAACAAGTCCATCTAGCACTTCCAAACTAGAAGGACACCCAAGAATGAAGAAAGTCTTTAATCTTACTCTCAAAGAAAATATAGAAAGAAGTAGACATAATATATTTGGATAGGCTGAACTAATAGGAGTTGCTTTTGATAAAAAAAAAAAAAAATCTAGTCATGGACCCATGCAAAGACTAGGCAGGCCCAGGAGAGCCTGGCCCACCTGCGAGGAGCCTGCACTAAGGCTTCTCATTTACCAATGTGCCGTCCCCCTTTCCACCCACCTCCATCTTGGAACACTACAGCTATTGCTATAGCTCTCCCCATGTAGCGTCCTCCACCTTGGGACAATGGACAGGGCTTAGAGGCAGCTGCCTACTGCAGCACCACACACCACAGCATTGCATCTCTGAACAGGTCACCCAATGCCATAGGATGGTTCACTCTTTCAGCCTGACCTCTCAAAGTAGTCACCTCTATCTTTTGGTGTTGATTCATGCTTCTTTTTCTAGGGCTTTGAGATGTAATGTCAGGTTGTTTATTTGTTGAAAGAAACCACCATCTCATCACCACCATCTCAGGTTACCTCCACTGCCACTACCACTGTCTTTAGTTGCAGCAGCTTCCATCTTGAGACACCAATTGGGGACTGGAAGCCCAACACCAAGATGAGACATCAGAAACATGCAGGGACACTGTAAGATTATAGGATAGAAACTGTAATAGCTTGGATTAGCACTGCTAGAGGGGAAGACACACAGAAAGCATGAAAAGACAAGGGAAGAACAAACCAAGATAATACAATAATAGAATCCATTGATAGTACAGTATAAGAAATGTCAGAGAAAGAATTTACAATGAACAAAATTAAAATAATCTGTGACTCAAAGAATGACATAAGACAACAACTATAGGCAACAATTGATCACTCCAACAAAGAGATAAGAGAGCAAATACAGGCAACAAAATATTACTTTAAGAAAGAGAAAGATATTCTTAAAAATAATAAACAAACAAACAAAAACAAAACAGAAATCCTTGAAATGAAGGAAACAGTAAGCCAAACTGCCAAATTAAAAATTCAAT
Organism: Spermophilus citellus; assembly: GCF_964194105.1. NCBI lineage: Eukaryota > Metazoa > Chordata > Mammalia > Rodentia > Sciuridae > Spermophilus > Spermophilus citellus. The sequence continues at coordinate 63,836,097 of NC_138182.1, read as the reverse complement.
AGAAAGCATCTCCAACAGACTAGATCACTTGGAAGACAGAACCTCATACAATGAAGACAAAATATATATTCTTGAAAATAACGTTGACCACACAGTGAAAATGGTAATAAATCATTAATAGAAACTCCAGGAATTATGAGATAGGATGAAAAGGCCAAATTTAAGATGTATTGGGATAGAGGAAGGAACAGATATTCAAACCAAAGGAATGCACAATATTTTCAATGAAATAATATCAGAAAATTTCCCAAACTTGAAGAACAAATTGGAAAATCAAATACAAGAGACTTACATGACACCAAATATGTGAAATTAGAAACCAATCTACACCAAGGCACATTATAATGAAAATGTGTAGCAAACCAACAATCTTATATCCATCAAAATTAAACTTCATATTTGATGATGACATAAAAGCCTTCCATGATAAACAAAAGCTAAAAGAATTTACGATTTAAAAGCCTACACCAGGGAACATTCTCAGCAAAATATTCAGTGAGGAGGAAATAAAAACCAGCAAAGGGAAGAACTACACTAAAGGCAAAGTCAATCAAAGGAAAAACCAAGTCAAGTAAAAAACAAAAAACAAACCAAATGAACACTAATAAAACCATATTTCAATAATAAACCTGAATGTTAAAGGCCTAAACTCATTAATTCAAAGACAGACTGGAGGACTGGACTCCAAAATAAGGACAAAACAATATGCTGCCTTCGATAGGCTCATCTTATAGAGAAAGACATATACAGACTGAAGGTAAAAGGGTGGGAAAAAATATACCAGTCACTTGGATTGTGTAAACAAGCAGGGGTTTCCATCTTCATATCAGATAAAGTAGACTTAAAACCAAAGTTGATCAGAAACCTTCTTCAAACCAAAGAAGTTCATTTCATACTGCTTAAGGGAATCACACATCAACAAGACATAATAATGATAAATATTTTCCCCAAACAATGGAGCAGCTATGTATATGTAATAAACCCTTCTAAATTTCAAGAATGAAATAAACTACAGCATAATAATACTGAGTGACTTTAACACACCTCTCTTACTTCTGGATAGATCTTCCAAACAAAAACTAAGCAAAGCACTCAATAATACCATCAATAATTTAGACTTAACAGACAGATATAGAATATTTCATCCTTCAACAAGTGAATATATTTTTTTTTCTCAACAGCACATGGATTCTTCTCTAAAGTAGACCATATGTTTTGCCAGAAAGCAGCTCTTAGCAAATACAAAAATGTAGAGATTCTACCTTGCATTCTATCAGACCATAATGAAATGAAATTAGAAATCAATGATAAAGTAAAATATAGAAACTACTCTAACACTTGGAGACTAAATAATACATCATTGAATGATGCATGGATAGCAGAAAACATCAGGGAGGAGTTAAGAAAAAAATTCTAAGAGGCAATGAGAATTTGGATACAACATACCAAAACCTCTGGGACATTATGAAGGTGGTGCTAAGAGGAAAGTTCAATGCATTGAGCACACTTATGAAAAGAATGAAAAGTCAACAAAGAAACAACCTGACATTACATCTCAAAGCCCTAGAAAAAGAAGCATGAATCAACACCAAAAGTAGAAGATGGGAAATAATTAATACCAGGGCTGAAATCAATGAAATTGAAACAAAAGAAACAATTGAATAAATGGACAAAACAAAAAGCTGGTTCTTGAAAAAATAAATAAAATTGATAAACCCTTAGCCACCCTAATGAAAAGAAGAAGAGAGAAATCTTTATTTACTAAAATTTGTGATGAAAAAGGAAATATCATGCATGACATTTACTATTGAAATAGAGAACATAATAAGAAACTATTTTGAAAATTTATACTCCAAAAAAATAGAAAGTCTTGATAACACCAACAAATTTCTAGAGACATATGATCTCTCCAAACTGAATTGGGAGGACATACACAATTTAAATAGATCAATTTCAAGCAAGGAAATAGAAGATTCCACCAAAAACCTACCAATCAAGAAAAGCCCAGGACCAGATAGATTTTCAGTCTCAGTTCTACAAGACTTTTAAAGAAGAATTAATATCAATACTCCTCAACTTATTCCATGAAATAGAAAAGCAGGGAACCCTTCCAAACTCATTCTATGATGCTAGTATTACCCTGATATCTAAACCAAATGGAGACACATCAAGAAAAGAAAACTTCACATCAATATCCCTGATGAACACAGATGCAAAATTTTCCCATAAAATTCTGACAAATTGCATACAAACCATATTTAAAAGATAGTGTACCATGATCAAGTGAGGTTCATCCCAAGGATGCAAGGTTAGTTCAACATATGGAAATCAATAAATGTAATTCATCACATCAATAGACTTAAAGATAAAATTCATATGATCATCTCAATAGATTCAGAAAAAGCATTTGACAAAATACAGCACATCTTCATGTTCAAAACACTAGAAAAACTACGGATAGTAGGAACATACCTCAACATTTTAAAAGCAATATATGCTAAGCCCAATTCCAACATCATTCTAGATGTAGAAAAATTGAAAGCATTCACTCTAAAAACTGGAACAAGATAAGGATACCCTTTTTCACCACTCTTATTCAACATAGTCCTTGAAACTCTATCCAGAGCAATTAGATTTTAAAAATTAAAAGAATATAATCAGAAAAGAAAACTCAAAGTTTCACTTTTTTTGCCAACAACCTGATTCTATACTTATAAGATCCAAAAACCTCCACCACAAACCTTGTAAAATTAATAAATGAATTTAGCAAATTAGCAGAATATAAAATCAATACCCATAAATCCAATGCATTTCTATACATCAATAGCTTCAAAAAATATTTTGAATCAATCTAACAAAAGAGTTGAAAGACCTACACACTAAAGAAAGAAACTGAAGAAAACCTTGGAAGATGGAAAGTCCTCCCATATTCTTTAGGAAGAATGAATATTGTGAAAATGATCATTCTACCAAAAGCATTATACAGATTTAATTCAATTACAATTAAAATTCCAACATTCCTCATAGAAATATACAAAGCAATCATGAAATTCATTTGGAATAAAGAAGACACCCCAAATAGCCAAAGCAATCCTTAGCAAGAACAGTGAAGCAGGAAGCATCACAATACCAGACCTTAAACTAAACTACAAAACTATAATAAGAAACATGGCATGGTATTAGCACCAAAATAGACATGTGGCTCAGTGGTACAGAATAGAAGACATAGAGCCAAACACACATAAATACAGTTATCTCGTATTAGACAAAGGAGCCAAAAAGACACATTGGAGAAAAGATAGCCTATTCAACAAATGGTGCTGGGAAAACTGGAAGTCCATATGCAACAAAATGAAATTAAATCACTCTTTCACCATGCACAAAACTCAACTCAAAGTGGATCAAGAACCTAGGAATTAGAACAGAGACACTGAACATAATGGAAGAAAAAGTAGATCCAAATATTCATCATTTTGGAGTATGTTCTTACTTCCTAAACCAGACTTCTAAAGCAGAAGGAAATAAAATCAAGAATCAGTAAATGGGAGGGATTCAAACTAAAAAGCTTCTCAGCAAAATAAATAATCAACAACATGAAGAGAGAACCCCCACATAGAGGGAGAACATCTTACTACATGCACATCAAATAGAGCACCAATTTCTAGGATATAAAAAGAACTCAAAAAACTTAACATAAAAAAAATGAGTAACCCAATCAATAACCGGACAAGAAACTGAAAGACACTTCTAAGAAGAAGATATAAAATTGATGTTAACAAATGTATGAAATTAACAAATATATGAAAAAATGTTCAACATCTTTAGTAATTAGAGAAATACAAATCAAAACTACTCTAAGATTTCATCTCACTCTAGTCAGAATGGCAACTTATCAAAAAGAATTCTGCTTTTGGCCAGCATCACAAAAAAACCCTTGAAATACGGAATACCACTTTTGTTTTAAATTTAAAAGATATCCTACTTGAATCAAATATATGAAATATCATATGTCAAGAGATATGTAATGTTTTGAACAACTAATAATAATAAAAAAAGAAAATCTAATACACTAATTCTGAAGTTCTGAATTTTTTATTCTGGTCTTCTCACTTAGACCATATGTTCTTACATTGTTGTCCACTGAAATAATTCTAACTTATTATTTTAAATATTTTAATATGATTTGCTTTGATTAAGTACATTTTGATCACATTAACTAGGATTTTTCTCTCCTTCAATTGAAAAACTATATCTGCGAGTTTCCTAGGGCTGCCATGACAAAGTATCACAAAATCAAAGTCTTAAAACAACATAAAATCTGTTGTCTCACAATTGTGGGGGTCAGAAGTTCAGATTTTCTTGTGCAAGCAGAACCACTCTTCTTCTTGAACTTCCAGAGGAGACTTTCTCTGCCTTTTAGATATTGATAGCCCCAGGCATTTCTTGGTTTTTAACATTAAGTACAATCTCTGCCTCTTCCTTCACATAGGCATCTTCACTTTGCGTCTCTCTATTTTTTTCATTGCTTTCTCATACATACTTATGTCTCTGTTTTCTCATCTTATAAGGATTCTAGTTATATTAGGATTGACTCATCAAAATTCATCATGATCTCATTATGTAACTTGATTACATATGCAAAGGTTTTCTCTAAATAATGCCCAATCTCAGGTTCTAGGAATTAGGATTTCAATTAGAGGAATACTATTGAACATAACAAATTCTTATTTTCAAAATTCAAGACTTATATATTTCAATGTACATTCCTTCTTCCAATTTTGAATAAATCCCTAAACTCTTTCCCAGCTCTTTTGAAGTGATGCACAGCTAAATGTTTGAGAACTACTTGTCAATGAAACCATAGGCCAAGGGTGGAATTCCAGATACAACCCTGGCTGTAGATATTTTAGAGGTGATACTTTTTATGGTTTTCACATAAGAAAATCCAGAAGTACAGACTAATAATTAGGAAAGAGCTTCCAGGGTCTGAATACTAGACTTCACACATGTATTAAGTAAATGTTAATTGTTTAGCTGGTGAGAAGCAAATGGCCTACTTTGACTAATATACACAACTATATTATCTAAAGTTTTATTGGAAAGTATTCACTAGCAAATTATTTAACACAATATTTAAAATAAAAGAAAGTTTGTTGAATTTTGTTAATTCCACAATTTATGGATCATGTTATATTTTTGTGGCTAAACTTTTCCAAAGATATAATATACACTTTCTAAATGAGCTATATTATTCAAGATGAAAATAAATTAGTGATAAACAATTGTGGCTCCAAGTATTTTCAGTGCAATATAAAAATGAACTGTTCACACAATTTTATCATATATGTTATTTAAATAGCTGGAAGGCCAAAGTATTACTGGATATTTTTTTCTGAAAATGACCAGTTATTACTTCCCTTCTTATTTGTTTGGAACTCATAGATATGTGCCATGCAGACAAGATTATATTAGTGAATCTATTCACATTTTCATTCATTTATTCATTCATACAGTGACTTAACAGATATGTTAGTGCCCTATCATGCTTAATAATTTGCTTACAGTTATTGGTAGTATAGTGAAATATATAGACAGGTCCTAACTTGCTTTGGGCCTGAAGAGCATGGGAGATGCAACAAATAAAAAAAAAAAAAAACTAAGAATACAGGTGTATAATTATACACTGCAGAAATGCTATAAAGAAAGAGGACAGGGAGGTAAAAAAGTAGAGAGCAAGGGTATGTGTTCAAACCTGTGTAGATCAAAAAAGTGTTTCCATGAGAATATGATCTCTGAGCTGAGCTGCAAATGCTGAGAGAGAATTATCTAAAGTAAAGCAAGGTGACAAATATGGGTTTATGCCTACGGCAATCCAAAAGCACTGGGGGGAAGAAAGAGTTCTTGATCCCAGGAATACAGAGAATGTGTGGGGAAATGTGTGAAAGGAGACTGAGAGAAGGTAGGAGCCAGAACTCTGAGCACTTCAACTTACACACACATCCTTCTAGAATTTTTTTCAGTGATAGGGTGTTTGCAAAGCTACCCTGATTAAAGGGAAGAGAAAGTTCAGAGAAAGACTTAAGGAAACACTTAGAAAACATTCTGCCAGACTGAATATATGTCTAAATTAATTCTCTAAGAACAACCTAAATGTGCTTTGAACACCTTTAGAACATATTAACACATAAAAGATCACATGTGATTATAAATTCTTGCAGGTAAAAATGTTTAAAAATTTAAGCTCATTGAATTAGATGAATTGTATCCCATTATCTTGACTTAGTTACAAGAAGGTAAAGACTGATATTGGGTATTTTCTTATCCAATTTATATGAATTTTAAAAACACAATGTATTGATTTACTTTAAAATCTCTGCACTGTTTTCTTGGGGGTGGGGCATAACCTCAATATTTCATACAGAAATACTATAGATATCTCAAAGAAGCATATGAATATCAAGGTTTTTAAACCATGGGAGAGGCAGAATTTTAGTAGTTCAGTGAAGAAACAATACTCCCAAGAGTGAATTTTTGCATTATGGAAAACAATATCTAATTGGTAATGCTTTTTATATTGTATTCATGTTAGTCTTTATATCTTAATCAATATCTCTAAGCCTTTGAAATTTACTATTGAGATTCTGGCTTTTCTGTTTTTAAACTCAAGTCAATACAAATTCAATGGGCCTCTGCAGGTTGATGGTAGTTCTAAATGCTGCTCCCATCTAGACCACAGGCCTTTCTTTCTTAGTATAAACACCTTGAGTCTTTTTATTCCTTCAACAGAGTTAAACAAAGGAAGAAAACAAATTTTGATATAAATGACAGTTACCGAGCACTAATGTTCAGGGAGAGCTGTGGGTATAAACATTACATAGATATCCAACAGCTAAAAAGAATCTTGGTAAAGTGGACCCCAGCTGGGTTATTCTTCATGCCCATTTTCACTTAATGCCCATTAGGACAGGCAACAAAGTCATTAGTGGATCTATCTAATGAAAGAAAAAAAAAAACAGGTAAATCAAATTTTAAATGCCTGAGATTATAAGGTGATCTACACAAAAAGTTTGGTAAAACACTATTTTTTTTGTTTTTTTTTTCTTTTTTTATTGATTGTTCAAAACATTACAGAGCTCATGATATATCATCTTTCATACATTAGACAAAACATTATTTTTAATAATATTTCTCTAATTCTTTTTCAGTAACAAATTTTCACTAGTATAACATATAGAATTTAATAAAATTCAACACCATAAAATCAAAGGTCTTTAAAGCAGGAAGGATTATTATCAATAACCACCTTACACCCCTACCACACAATTTCTTAAATTAACAATTGTGTGTATCATAAATTAAACGTGACAATTTACCCTGTGATTGGATAATTTTTAAAATTTAATAATAATAATAGTAAACTACAGGATTGTCTAATAATGAAATAAACCTGTACATTGTGTTTTTAAAAGTTTATTTCACTATTAGACAACGCTGTTTTTTACTAAGTTCTCATTATTAATGGTTTGGCATCTGCACTCAATGACTTCCGAAAAATTTTAGCAATGTTCTTTAAGGCAAAGCATAAAACATGTTTACTTCCACATGACAGATCTTCAAAAATTTGGAACAAGAGGGTGTGGAACAGTGGTAATATCAGGGCATCCCCTCCCCGCCACCCCTGACAATTTTTTTTCTTTAAAAAAATGCAAAAGAAACTAACTCTGTGAGTCAATACAACTCAGGGAAAGAGGAAAAAATGAAATTCAGAGCAAAAGGAAAATGCATCCTCATTTAGGCTACTGCATTCCTATACCGCCAGTACCCATAAAGAAAGAACTTCATGACACAGAAGATCTTTGAATAGTAGCTCAGAAATGATGAGAGCAGAGGTATGGGAAGTATTAAAATATTTTTTGTCTTTGTTTATTTTGTCTTGGGATAAATAAAATTTACTGTACAGTCAGGTAAGGGAAAGTTACAGCAGAAGACACCTAAATGTACCAAAAACAGTAGTAAAACATACAAATAAGCAAACAAAACAGAATATATATATATTCCCAGCAGAACTGTGACCTTAAAGAATGGGATAGTCATCAGGTAGCTGAACTACTAGCCTGCTGCCATCCCCATTCTATCTCCCCAAAATAGTATGGAAGTGTAAGAGTATAGTAGTATTTGATTCAAAAAAGAAAGATAGTCTTTCACCAATTCAAAACAAACATTGCCAAGGCTACATGAGCCCATCAGGAAAAAAGGTGACTGTAAAATCACAGGTGTTCCTAGTTCATCCCCAGTTATACTGAACTCCTACATTTATACTACCTCCTCCTATTTCAGTAATTGCATATTCTGTTATTCTCTCAGTCTTCGGTGCCAGGATATATAGCACCCTAATTCAAAAAGAGCTTATGGAAATAAGAAGAACCTTCCAATAATATATACTTGTCAGTCCTCTGGGTCATACTTCAGAGGTGAAGTAGGTTCACTCATATTACATCAAACCTAATTTATGCCACATATTCTAACCTCAGTAAACGTGCTACTTTGGCTCCCAAAATTCTGATAGAGCTCTCTGTTTTGTTTTCCTGCCAAGTGCAATTGGGGTGTCCCTAGCTATCTGTAGATTAGAAAAGATATTTGTCCCAGAAAAAATATTAGATTTTAACAAGTTTACTCAAACTGGAATCCTTTTATCCACTCCAAGATGGACAACATATAGATGGTAAATTGGAAAAGGTAAGAAGGTTGTCCCCAGACTAGAGGGAGAGGTGGTCTGGCATCTCACATATATTTACTGTGTATTATTTTTCCTTGAGTATCTTGAGTTACCCACCCTTCTGTGGTATATTACCAGCATAAGGGGGACTGTTTATCAAATAAGTACAATCATCTTTGTACTCATACTTATAATCATCCTGTGCTTACAGTGCTCATAGACATTCTGGAAAGGATCCTTGATTCTTCTGCAATATATTCCTTGGTCTTGTCAGATAGTATTCCAATAAAGGTTATTTATCTCAGAGAACATACACCCCAGCATTACGGCACTGGGTTTCTAATACGTCCTCCTTCCCAGCTATTTATGATAGGGTCATAGCATTCAGTGCTTCTCAGCAGGGTATCCCATCATACCCTGTGATTGCATTGATTCTGTGTGAAGCATGGTGGCCCCTATGTAGCATGTGAATTGATCATATTAGTAAGAGTTGTCCAGAAATCAGTGCAAATGTTGTATGCCTCAATGGACAAAAGGTAGGTTGCACTATCAAATTCCTCCACCTCATCAATAAGGTCATTCAGTAAACTACTCCTGAACCAAGAGACTTGATAGCCATTGGAGTAGCATTGGTGTCATGGTGTCATGTATGTGGATCATGTTTCTCAACTAAATTTAAAGTATTCAAACTATCATATCCTCCACTGCCCATTAGTAGACTCTGGGATTCTCTGCATATGTCCTAGTATTCTCCACTGGGCAATGTTTTGCTTATATTGCTCCACACTAGTATGATTATGGGTTCCATCAAAGTCTCCAAAGATGTATATCACACCCCTCAGGGCGGTAGCTCCAGCAAGACCTTGTCAGACATTCAAAGGAACCACAGAATACCCAACACCATCATCATCTGCTACTGAGTCTTGACAACCCATTGAGCTGAGATAGAAATGACTGTCGTAGCCACCAATTACTTGTATCTGATCATGTAAGGACACTGAGGGTCACATAACATTTCTTGCAAGGGATTCTTGGCAAAAAGCTCCACTCCTGAGTCTTGGTGTCATATTTCTCTACTATATGAATGAGAGACTGCTGGCATCTAAAGACCCCAATCTCCAGAAGCACTTCACTGGCTCTTAGAAGAAACCTTGTCCTGAGTTCCTGTATCTGACAGTGAAGTTCAGGCCTCAGATAAAATTGCTTTGCTTCATAAACCAGATCTGAGCAGATGAAAGGCTCAGCATCTGTGACAACTATAATGTACCTGGGGGTCAGCAGGGGGATCTGCACATATTGTTGCAGGTCAAGCAAGGATTTTTCTCATTCTTGTTTATCACACTTCACTCAATTGATGATGACCTCAAAGACTCGCTTTTGGGAATCCACTTGAATTTTATAAATTTGTGAGATTTTCCTCATCTCCTTGACTTGGAAAAGTGAATTCTTCATTCTATACCACGTCAGAAAAAAAAAAAAAAAAAAAAAAAAAAAAACTTCTAGCTAAAAACCTCAGCTCTCGCATCAGGTCAACACACAATTGTGAGTTTCAGCAAAACCCCTGATATTCAGATGATTAGAAGCATCCAGTTTAATTTCTGAGATCTCACAGCAGGCCTGCATCACATCTTGCAGCTGAAGCAGACAGGCCACATGAAGCAGCTCTTGAACATTCTCCTCCATCACATGTACTATTTCTGTGTATAAAAAATCCAACAGATTTCCACAGAAGATGAGTTAAGCCTTGGTATCAACATAGGGTGTTCCTTTATCTGAAAGCTCACTTGTAAACATGGTCAGTAGTACCCGTGACAGGCAGCCATACAGTCCCACTGGCAGGGAAGTCTTTCTACCCTACTCTCGTTGCATCACAGAGGGTGTTGCTTTTCCAGGGGGAGTTCATTGAGTTGAAAATGAATATAGCATGAATATTTATCATTATGTCTTGTGGCCATAATGCCTCCTCCATCAGATAATATGAAAAAAAAAGTCCTTGGATTCTACAACTCTGCTTCCAGACCCACACAGCTGCACTGGCCATCTCCTGCCCATAGGGATGGAATACAGTGTGGGATCAGCAGGCCCCAGAGCACTGCTGCTTACCCTACCCAGAAGCTCTGGTATGCTTCGTCTTTTTATCTGGTTTCTAATGTCGACATTCCAAACGCCTTTAAAATATTATTTCCATGAAATGAATAATTATAGAATTATACCCTTTTTATACCTCTTATTTCACTTCAGCTACTTTATGTGCACACTTCCTTATTTCTCTCCATGTTATATAAAATTAAAGGTAGATTAATTAATAATATCCATATCTTTCCAGGCTAGGAAAACTTCATACAAACTTTACGTTAAAAGTTTAGTTTTGTCCCCATTATTAACTAATATCTAGCTATACTCTTCCTGAAGTAACAAAGTTTACAGAATCTGGATCTCCTATCTTGAGGAATTCTCATCTTATTAGGTCAAAACTATCTTAATAATTGACTCATGTCTAATTGATAGAAAGAATTAAATGACATAAAAATGACATGAATTATTAAATCATTATACAATTTGATATGAATTAGTTTTGGATTTTAAACTTTCTTTGTCTTGTACATACATGCATGATTATCCACTGATTTTAAGACTTTGATAATGTTCCTCTCCCTTAATTAAGATGAAGCAGTGACCATTGTATCTTTTCTTTCGATGCCCTTCTGAAGTATCCTGAACAAGAAATAAATGTTGATAAATACTGAAGAAAGTGTTCTGAAAAATAAAAACTTAATATTCAGAGAAGGAAAATAGAATTGGTTAGATAAGTGAAGGAGCCTTCATTCAAAAATATAAAAAAAAATTAAAAAGTAAACTAAAGCAATTATCATTCAGTTCCTGTAAGAAGTGTTTTCTTTGCTATTTAAAATATATGCATTCATGGGCTGGGGATACAGCCTGGTTGGTAGAGTGCTTGCCTTGTATGCACAAGGATCTGGCTCAGCACCCTACATACACAGAGACAAAAAATGCATTCAGATGTGTTATGGAGACACATAAACTGGATTGAATATGTATTTCATACATGCACACACTCCTGTTTTATCTACCATACTGGATGCTAAAGACTGGGTAATAAGAACCTAAAATAGGTGTATTTTAGAAATAGAGCATCATTAGCAGAGAAAGATGGAAGACAGCCATACATCTTCTGTCCAATAATAGTAAAAGAGAAAAAAAAAAGAAAAAACTGAGTTGTATGGCAAGGTTTGCAGGCAAGGCAGATTCTAGGGGAAGAGAAAATAAAAATACAACTCAAAACAAGGGGACCTAGTGCTGCTGAGATTTGCTATCACTGGGGCTCACAGTTAATTGAGTCCTCTATTTAATTATCTTCTCTTCCCATTTATTGCTGCCCTAACATACCACACACATGCCTAAGAGCTTTTTCACTTGCTTTCCTCATGCCTAGATGACTATTGCCCTGGAAACGACAGGACTCCCTTCCACCCTCCCACTCTATTCAGGCTTCCTCTCAAATGTCACCTTAGCAAACAGACTTTCTCTAACCATATTATCTAAAATAATTGTTGCAGCCTCCTCAGCATTCTCTAGCTCATTGCTTGCTTCATTTTTCTACATAATAATTAAAACTTTATGACATTATTTACCTATTTATTTGCTTATTTGTCTTTTCCCTCTAAGATGTAAGCTCCACCAAAGTATCTAGAAGATATTTTTAACAAATGTATGAAGCAGGAAACATTATTAATTATTTAATGTCTTGCAAAGGAAAGAGCAGAGACCCCCCCACTGATGCTTTTTGGACGAATGATGGTTACTTATTAACGCAAAAAAGCAGAAAATAATAGAGAAATTATGTTATTTATATCTTTTTAAATGCTAAGGGAATTATATGGACAAAAATGACATGTGAAATTCAGTAACAAATTTTTTTTACTGGATTTAACATTGTATTTCTAAATTTATTACTTACAAACTAAATTAACAAATAAATTCAATCCTGCTTGTATTTCATCAAGGACAATCTGATTTTCAAAGAGCTATGTCTTGTATTTAACATACTCTGAAATGATAACTTAGCAATTATACTGCAAATTACAAATAATACCAAAATTATATATTCTTTACATATTCTCATCTTAAATAAATATAGTAATTCAATGAAGCAGGATCTTCAGTGACAACCTCAGGCACTGAGTTAAATATTTATCATGTGAAGGATTTTCTATGTGCAAATAACTCCTTTCTCCCTAGGCTTCTCTTTTTGATATGTATTCCTCATTACTTAATGATGAATTCTTATTGGTTTAACATAATATATTTGAAATCATTTCCATTACCAAAATGGTTTCCATTTGTTTCCTCCTGACAGACTACAGGGATATTACTTCAGTGGTGTACTCAGACCTTCCCTAAGGACGGGGCAGGGACCACGGTACCAGGCTTCACCATCTGGCCACTGCCTTCACAATGTGACCTTTATACTTAGTCCAAGCAGCAGAAATACAAGAGTGATTCAACAATAAATATTGGTAATATTTTCAGTAGGTAATGACACTCTGAATACTCTTTACAATCACACTAAAGATTCACTCTAATGACTATGAATAATGAACAAAGATTGTGAAAAGAGAAATCTTGTCACATCGGTATTAATCACTATAATCTAAAATTGTGATGAAAGTACATATTGTTGAAGCACATGACTAGTCTTTAAAGTCAATTCAAAAAGTTATAATTTATGAGCATCGATGCATTAGTCTAATATTTAACCTGTAGTAATTCACCAGATACTATCTATTGTATCTGGTAAATTCTGTTTCATAATTTACTTATTAATAGCAGGAAATTTATCATGAAATGTTTAATTCAGAGACAAGATGTAGAGATACACAGATTCATATTTTCTGTGTACTTTCTATATGTCGGATCTAAAAATGTTAGATATATTTATTTTTCTCCCAAAACTTTGTGAGGTATTATGACTTCTGTTTTAAAGGTTAGGAAAAGAAGTCTCTGGGAGGCTTTACTAATTATTTCAAGTTTATGGAACCTATTAAGTGCTAGACCTGGAATTAAAATCCATGATTTTAAGACTTTGATAATGTTCCTCTCCCTTAGTTAAGATTAAGCAGTGACCATTGTATCTTTTCATTTGATGCCCTTCCCTATGCCCCTCATTATTTCAGTTTCTTCTTTCTTGGTTTATTCCCAGTTTATCATCTTTTCTGGATACTGTTCTGAAAGGATACAAAAATGTATAATGTATAGCTCAGTTTTGCAAAACTGCATAAGTCTTTTTGTTATTTTAATTATAAACATTTTTAAAAATGCCATTTTTTACTTATGGATGAGAGTTTCAATTTTTTTATTGCTTAGCCATACACATTTCCTGTATTAATCATTTCTTCTCTGAGAGAATTCTAATGCAGATTACAGTATAAGAAAGAGATGTACTAATAAATGCTATTGTTATGTATGTTATTTTGTTAATTTTAACAACTCAATGGAATTAATAATCATGTATTGTGTAAAAGTGTATAACTCCCTAAAGTTAAATTAGGGCTGAGGGCAGTGGCAGATTCCTGTAGTCCCAGTGGCTCAGGAGGCTGAGGCAGGAGGATCCAGAGTTCAAAACCCACCTCAGCAAAAGCAAGGCACTAAACAACTCAGTGAGACCTTGTGTCTAAATAAAATACAAAATAAGGCTGGGGTTGTACTCAGTGGTTGAGTGCCTCTGAATCCAATCCTTGGCACTGCCCCCTGACCAAAAAAAAAAAAAATCATAGGATAAATGGACTACAAATCTTTAGTGGTTGAAAAAATTATAAAATTTACCTTAAGGAAGTTTAAATTGCAAGTTAAATGTAGACTACTAGAGGAGCAGAAGAAAACAAAATTGTGTTAATTTTCCTAAGAATGAAAATCAGCTGGTGGAAAAGTAAAATTTTAGAGATTCAGGTAATATTTATGGGATACCTTTCAGCCTTTCAATTGGCTACTTATATTGGCAATGTAGGTTTGGCTTCTACAATTCTTTCTTGGGATATAGCATTGTTTATTATGAACATCTTAATTACAGTGTTTATAAGAAGGGATTGGTGAGATATGGTACTTTCAGAAGATCTAGATTTTAATTCAGAAAAAGCTAGCAATTAATATACAATTTGCATAGGTTATGCCTTTTCTAATATTTAGGTTAATAAGTTAGAGAACAATACAGCCTCTTTTGCCTTTTAAAAGTTATTTCCACAAACCTTTATGATTCATTCACCATACCCAGCTCTTTCCTGAGAGGTACTTTCATATAGTATTTCTTTTCATTCTTGCTGTTCCTTTGGTGTGCTTCTTCTCATCCCTGGGGCCTCAGCTTTACCATCATCTCTAGATTCCTGTTTTCTTTTAAGAATCAGAAGAATTTAAAAAGTGTGATAAAACATAATGAAAAATACCAATTCCTGGACTGCAATTTATATCTACTTATGAAATAAATACCATTTTGTATTCTAAAATTCCTACAATAAATGAAAATGAATCCTGTGTATGAAAGCAAGTGTTAGTGTTGTCTAGCTTCTTATTTCTGACTCTAGTTACCAATGACCCTGGGAATGATATTATATCTTTATGTTGGAGTATAAAATATTTCTGAATGACCCATTTATTTGACAGGTCATCTTTCTTAAAATTGTTGTTGCAAATGCTTTGTAATATTGCAATATTTCTAGCTACTATTCTCTTAATAATTATATGTTTGCTCCCATGTCATATTGCACAAAATTGTGTTATACTATTGATGTTATCATTATAAAATTGTTAGTATAGAATTAAACATTTTACTATTTAATGCTTTAGAATGATTTGCTTACAGATGTATCTACTTACTAGACTTTGTGCATTCATATTTGTGTCTTTATTATCTTCTGCTGTGCTTGGCATTTAGAGTGTTCAGAAGTAAGTATTTATCAAATGCATGAAATACATGATGACAAATTTGATATTTTCATTTTAATTAATTTATCTTTTTCATTCAATTTCCAAATTATGGACTCTTCAGAAATCATTCCTCAAAGAGATATGATGCAAAATTCAACATATGTCAGCATTTTAATGTAAAACTTAACCATATACATAATAGAATAGACATAGTAACATCAAGTCCTACATGGTAAGAGGTATTCAAAAATGAGGTAAAGCAGATTAATTTTTTTAGTAATAACCCATGCATTATCCTTCCAATATATCTGAAATTTTCTAGATTAAATTCATCCTCAGATCATAGTAGTGTTTCAAAGAGCATTATAAACAGAAAAAGCTCTATTGGATAATAGGAACAGGGGATACAGATCAGAGATCAAGCTCTTGGTTAGACTCTAGGAGACTCTGGGTTCAATCCCTAAAACCAAATATGTGTATGCATTATATTTTTACTTACTGGGAGAACATTTTATAAAATAAAATTCTTTACAAATACAAGCAGTATTATCTGTATTCAAACTAGAATGTACATTCATTCCAGGCTGTGACTACTTGCAACTTAGCTAACACTTTCAGTAATCCATGAAGTGTGAAGAAGAGCTTTGAATATCCTCCTTCCTAGATTTGAAAATCTATGGAGAAAAGTATCACACTTTTCAGTTATTATTGTATCTACATTATGTTTAGAACTTGTATACACACACACACACATAAGTCAAAAAACATATTCATCCCGTATCATACTTACCTTTGTATATATGTGTGTGATCAGAGCACGTATAATCTCATAGCAAATTTCAAGTGTATAATACAATATTTTATCTATCATCTTATGCTATATATTAAATGTTGGGTTTATTCGTTCTACTTAACTGCAACTTTGTAACCTCTGTGATAACTCAATATAAAATGTAGATTATTTTATGATGAAGGAATATATCATTAACATCTGAGCATGACTTAGATAAAGTGAGAATCCAGGGTCAGTGAAGGACAGAAAGAAAATTTGTGAGTAGCAAAACATGAACAAGATTGTCTAAAACATGGAAACTATCCAGACCATCAATCCAGAGAAAAATCTATTTCCTAAGAATGCTAGACCTTACTACGTGTTATGATCTAATTTTTCATCATCTCTTTGTTTCCATAGTATTCTAATTTCCCTTCTCCTTACTTTATTTCTCTTGTATATTCTTAGCATGGTGTCAGAGTGGTATTGGAA
This sequence comes from Spermophilus citellus, assembly GCF_964194105.1. Lineage (NCBI taxonomy): Eukaryota > Metazoa > Chordata > Mammalia > Rodentia > Sciuridae > Spermophilus > Spermophilus citellus. The sequence continues at coordinate 63,819,178 of NC_138182.1, read as the reverse complement.
AGTATAAGTCAGTTGCCATCACTCTGATGATCCTTATTCTCCAATGACTCCCCTTCTCATTCATTATAATAACCAACATCCCAGCACTTGCCTGAAAGATCCTATAAGAGATCTGGTAACTCTTAGTACCCTGAGCTCACATACTTCTCCTTTCCTGACTCTACTCTAGTAGGTTTGATCCTTTAAATATGTCAGAATTTATTTATGTCCCAAAGTGCTTGATTTCCTAATCTCTCTGCCTGGGGCATAGTCCCATATACATGACTACCTTGTGCTTTCAATTCCTTTTTCAGATATGGAAATGCCACCTTATCAATGGATTTAGACCATTCAGATTACTTAAAGCTCGACCTTCTTCCTTCAAGACTCCCTGTTTTCTCCACAATTTATTTATTTACATCTTTATCATCTGATATACATGTTGATTTTTAATTTTCACATCTTACCTCACCTCAAGAAAATAATAAGGTCAATGAGAATTCAGATTTGGGTCTTCACTTTTTTTTCTGTCACTTTCCTATCACCTTGAACATGTTCTAGAATAAAGCAAGTGCTCAATAAAAAATGTTTGAATATGAAAGGATGGAGGACAGATGGATGGATGGCATTTTTAATGTAACCACAGTTTGTGAATTTAAGTGGAAAGACTTTTAAAATAAAATTTAACAATTTCAATAAGAAGTCTTCCTAAATATATTACATATTGCATTGCCTCTTTCTGAAAATGTGTATGCATAATGTATGCTGATTTTTTTCTTGAGTGTTTTTGAGTCCTTTAGGAATACAAATGACAGTACTGAAATATTCCAGAAACCACAGAGGTTTATAATTCTCTTCCTTCTTATACTAAGTAACCACAAAGTTTTATAACACTTTTTTGTTTAAAAGTGCACACACACTGTTAGGGTTTAGCTGTGATATTTCCCCCAAAATCTCATGTGTGAGACAATGGTGATAAAGTTAAGGGGCGAAATAATTGGGTTATAAGAGACTAACCTAATCAGAACATTAATTCTTTGATAGGAATTAACTGGGTGGTAACCATAGAAAGGTAGGGTGTGAAAAAAGTGTGTCATCAGGGCACACCTTTGGGTTTTATATTTTGTCTGTAGAATGAGGAGCTAGTGCTCTGTCTCTCGCTCTCTCTCCCTTTCTATGCTTCCTGGTGCCATGCTTCCTGCTGCTTCTCTCCTCCATGGCTTTTCACCATGATGTTCTTTCTACCTCACTTCAGGCCCCAGGAATGCAATCAGCGCCAGGATTGAGACCTCTGAAACTGTGAGCTCCCAAATGGACTTTTCCTCCTAAAATTTTTCTTCTCAGTTCTTTTGTTCACAGCAGTGAAAAAGCTGACTAAAACACACACACATTTTGGATTCCTCAATTCTTATTCCCCAACACCCAGTATTGGAAGGTAGGGTTCTTGGGAAGGGGGTTACATGATGAGGGCTCTCCTCTCATGAATGAATTAATTCCACTGTAAATTGAGTTTGCAAGAGTGGGTTCTCCTTCTTCTGCTCTTCTGCCATGTGGGGTCACAGCAACAAGCTTCTCACCAAACCAAATTCCAGAATCTTGTTTCTAGCTCCAAAAACATAAAATAATGAACTTCTGTGTTTTTATGAATTAGTCAGTCTGTAGTGTTTTATTAAAGCAGCACAAAATGAATAAAAAGAAATATGCATACAAACTAACAAGAAAGCTAAAATTTAAGAATACAGAAAATTTCTCTTTGAGCAAATCAAGTTCACACAACTCATGAAGTTATAGAGAATCTCTAGCCATAATGTCTTTATCATTTTTAAAATCTTCTGAACATAAATTTAAGAATAGGAGAAGAACTATACTTAAAGAGGGAGTGCCTTAGATACTACCTAAGAAGATGCTTTATTAGGATTGAGTGAAATAATTGCCTGGCACTTAGTAGAATGGCACTAAGTGGTAATCATCCATTTCCTGGATGATTTTGTAAGAAGAAAACAATAATAACCTATAAAATTTTCTGTTTCTGACTGTTAGAGAAAATATTCAGTATTTTATCTGAAACTCCATTCAATGTGAAGAGACACTATACAAATTCATCATTTGTTCTGCCACTAACATCTTCAGCTACAATTTTGTCCTAGACATATACACTGAAACTTAAGTAGACCACAATTTCAGGAAGCATATATACAGTGGCCAGCATATATCTTTCTTGTATTTTTCAGACTTTATTATGTTTCTTTTTGCAGTACATATTTCCCTACTCTATTAAAACTGAGAATTTTGGTGTTTTGCAATGGCTAACAGCCAGTGCAGCAGTGAAAAGGAGAAGTCACAGTAGTCTCAGGGGACAGGCCCCAAGGCAAGTGGTCATTTGGTTAGCTTCCCACAGGATTCTTCCTTAGGGCTGGAAACCAAAGGCATCTTGACTGGAAATATTAAACATCTTGAGTTCTGAATTTCAAAGGAGATATTGAAAACCAATTTATTCACAGTAGCAATGTTCAGAAGGAATTTCATTTTTCAGAATAATCTCCTTGATACTATGTGAATACAGAATTTACTTGAATAAGACTCACTAGATTATTTCAAAAACCAAAATATATAGGAAATGTTGTATTAGGTTTTATTGTCATATATTACTTGCATGTAAACTTTTGGGAGATAGATATAAACTTGAAAAGTTTGTTTGCAATTTTAGAATTGACTTAAGGAAAAGCTATTGTATTAAGTTAATTATATTATTAAGTTAATAATTTTTTGCCCTAGATTTCAAAAGAATCTGAAAATATTGTGGATGAACAAAAATATAACGATTTAATAGACATGTATTGAGATGGAAAGAGCAGTATAGTAATCTGACATGAATAATTTTAAAATTTTATTTTTTTCTAGAGCCTGTGTCCCAAAAGAGACGGGAGAAAGTAAAATATCACCTACAAAGTTCATTCAGTGTTATCTTAAAAGTAGAGGGTCATTTTCCAGTACCAATGGGAAAAAAATTGGAACACTGAAACTGATATTTTACACTTTTATTACTTTATTCATGTTTACCTAGATAATTAAATGTTCTTTCTTATAACTTCTAAATCTTTATTGTACCAACTCTAATCTTACTGTATTATTTCAACCATAATGATTAAGAATTCAGGGGACACACATTACCTCACAATGCTACAGACAAATTTAAGCACATCATGCAAAATAATTAAGTTATTTTATTTATACTAGGGAATTATCAACCTTTTGTAAATGTTTTAAACAGCATTAAAAGTATTAAATACGCAGTGTTTTTTAAAATGATTTCAGTGTTGTAAAAAATAAGAAACTAGTACACCCAAATGTTTTAACCTCAGTAAAATTTTTAAAATATTGAAAAATAATTGTATATATTAAATTTCATCATATCTGTATTAAATATTTTTGTATCTATATATCTATATTTATATATTAGCTTATGTCTCAAAATATATTCATAGAAGATATAATATTTTCTTTAATCATGCTTCTATGAAGAGTATGTTTAACCAGCCAGGATCCAGTATAAATTCAAAATAATAAGTTACACAAAACATTGAAAGTTCTGCATGCGGGGCACGGTGGCGTACACTTGTAATCCCAGCAGCTTGGGAGGCTGAGGCAGGAGGATCCCAAGTTCAAAGCAACCTCAGCAATGGTGAGGCCCTAAGCAACTCAGGGAGACCCTGTCTCTAAAATACAAAATAAGGCTAGGGTTGTGGTTCAGAGGCCAAGTGCTCCTGGGTTCAACCCCTGGTACTCCCCCTCCCCCCAAAACGATTCTGCACAAATTTTGCACATAAAATAGATGAATATAAAACCTGTGTCAGCATTTATATAAATACATACTTTAAAAAACATTTTGAATACATATATTCTTACAATTGACTCACATATTTCCGTGAGAATTTCTGGAGTATGCACATGTATTCTAGATCTAATCAATAGGTGAAGTAACAAAGAGGTAGAGTGGCCCCTGAGGACCAATTAACATCTATAAATATTTTTTAAACAGTCACTTCATTGCTACCTAACTACAAACTCTACCTACATCATCATGAATATTAATAGACACTAAGCAGGTTATGTTTATTTTGGGCAAGAAATAGGAACCCTTCATATTACTCATAGGATAATGCTATATGGCATTATGTTTCAATCATTTTTAGTAAGAAAATATGTTTACAAAACTTCCTCATTGAATTCACACACCATAATGCTGTACACTTATTTTAAGTAGTTTTCACTAATTTTAAATAAATTTTATTTTTTTCTATGTATGTAGATATACTTCATTAAAATTAATCAGACAAGCAAAAACATTGGAGCCATCATAAGCCATGAACTTTCAAACTGGAGCTTAATTATCCACCCAACTGCTTTTGTTGAATATTCTTACTTAGAAACAAATTTCTAGACATTTTATAGAGCTGTCAAAAGAATTCGAGAGAATCAGAATCATTTTTCTTAGATAAATATATATTGAATTGAGCTTGTTCTGAAAATGATTACTAACATAAATTTTCAGACAGGAAAATGATTAAATCTAAATCCAATTTTGTTTGCTACTTAACTATTTGAGTTTTAGGAATTTTTAGGTAGTATACTTAACACCCTCATTAAATTTAATAATTACAAAAAAGCATATTTAAATATTATAGCCAGTATTTCAGTATTTTGCATATTTTCTGTATCCTAATTAATCTTTTTTGACTTACATTGTTTCAGGGAACTGTGGCAACCATATGGGTAATCATTTGAAAGACCCTGATTGACTAAACTGACAGTTCAATTTAAATCAACAATAGTGTTAGAATAATGGAGTTGGTTTTGTCTTTAAACAAAGTGTAATATTATTTTGCAGATTACTAAAAGTAATCTTTATTATGTCAGTGTCTTTTTCTCTATAAGTTTGGCTATCTTAAATCTTGATTTAATTAACTCACAAATCAATTATAAATCATAAACAGTTAAACAATTCTTTTGTGAGCTCTTCCAGCAGGCTGCAATGAGTCTATTTCTTTAATATCTGCTACTATTGAGCACTGGACCTGGTATATGTTAAGTGCTCATTTAAATGTTTTAATTTTGAAAACTGGATAAAATTTATAATTGCAATATTTCACAAAGTCTATTTTTAAAGGATTTTATCTAATGTCAAGTTAAGTCATGAAATTGAAATAAATCCTTTCTTTCCTTCCTTCCTCTTCTCTCTCTCTTCTCTCTTTCCCTATCAGACAAAGTTAATAAAACAAGAAATTAAGTGTATAAAAGTCCTACTTTCAAGGGACGAAAAATCTCTATTGTGCATTTTAAATATTGTTTTATGCCACAACAGCTGGACTGCAATCCTTTCTCTTTCTTCTTTCATACCTATTTTATCTTTGTCAACAGCAGTATAGTAACAGAAAGGAAGATATAGTTTCACTCATTAGTGTATTTACAATAATGAGGATTGTGATTCTTTTCTACATATGAATTCTTGGAAATTTCTCATCTTTTTCTTTAATGAGAAAATAATATAATCATATTTGTCAAATATTTGTTTAGCATAATTTCATGCATATTTTGTCTCTTAAATCCTAATTATTTCCATTTAATAATTTAGATGAGTTATTTAAAACCTATTATATACAGATTGATAAATATATAAAGGTATCTATATTTAAATAGTAAGTTGCAACAATGTTTAAAACATATTGAATAGGACTACAAGTTTTTAAAATCGGCTTTACTAATCTGCTAAATATGAGAATATTCTCATTTTAAGTTTCTTTATAACTAAGTTCAATCTTATGTCTTCAGAAGGTCTTATATCTCCTTAAGTTTATATAAACTGCTAATCTTTAAGCAGACAAATTTTAAGTTGTGAAAGAGTAATATTCGTATTTCAGAGGAAAAAGGAAACACCAAATTCAACCTCAGAATAAAAATGCATGGATTTTATACTACAATATTTAAATGATATAGATATTAGTTAATAAATATATATTTGTTCAGGAAATTATTACAAGTAACTTTGTCAATACTTTTTTTTAAAAAATCAAGTTAGAAAATCCATGAAGCACCAATTTCTATAGAAATCATTTAATTATATCAACTTCAAGTTTCCGCATTATCTTTGATGGAAAGTTTTTTCTGTTCTCTTTATGATGTGTAATTTCATATACTTACTTCCTTTCCTAAGGGAAATACTTACTTGTTTCCATTCTTGGATAAAAATGATCTGTCACCATTGTTTGCTTTAAAGGTTTTTTTTTTTTTTTTTCAAGACTGAATACTGAAAGAAAAATCAAGGCACAGGGGATTGCAGTCCAGCTGCTGTGGCATAAATCAATATTTAAAATGCACAATAGAGATTTTTCGTCCCTTGAAAGTAGGACTTTTATGCACTTAATTTCTTGTTTTATTAACTTTATCTGAGAAGGACTTCACATTCAGCTTGGGTTTCTGTTTAAGTTTACTGGTCGACAATGGGGTAACAGAACAGTCATGTAAACCACAGTTTAATGGTTAGTTCTTCTGCCCTACTGGAGTTGCTGTAGCTATGGATTTCAAGAATGGACAGCAACCATATTCCTGGTTGAGTTGGTGAACACATTGCTTCCCTGGTGTCCACTTCAGCAAAAGTGTTTCTATTTTAAAGCCTCATTAAAGAAAAAGATGAGAAATTTACAAGAATTCATATGTAGAAAAGAATCACAATCCTCATTGTTGTAAAATACACTAATGAAGAAAAACTACATCTTCCTTTCTGCAAACACTTACAGGATTGTATCCTTTGGCTATAATTGCGGATTGCTTAACCTCTCCCATGCATTTTATACCATAATTCAGGTACCAGAAGCTTCTGTCTTAAAACTGTCTTTTATCATTATATTCTATTCTTGGTTTCCAGCTGAGAATGGCGTTCATTCTGAAGATACCCACCAAATGTGTTGATTTTGCCAAACGGGTCCCTGTATTCAGTCCATCTTCAAATATCTACCGTGCGCCTTTGGTCCCCAGGGTGAAGTACTGCCCGGGTGCAGTAATAGCAGAATGACAATGTAAGTGTCAGGATGGTGGCATCATCACACTTAGACACCAGCATCCCCATTTCTTCAATATCTCACTACAGAGAAATTAAGGCTAAAGGTTAAAAGATGCGGTATATTAAATAATTCAAGCTGTTAACCTGCAACCTGCACACCAATGGCAGCCTATTAAGTTTGCACTGCCATCCTTCGTGTGTGGTGTTTACTGATGTTAAAGCATAATGCCTGTTTGCTTTACTTTTATTGCTACACAGTAATGTAGTGAGGAAGGAGGTTGAAAAAAAAGGTGACAGGACCTACGCAAGGGGACAATAAGAGCAGCAGACTCACTTGCATAAAGAAGATTGAAGCCTTCCCTCCCTCCCTCCATCTCTCGGTATAGGCCCCAGTGCACATCTGCGTCACTTACGAGGGAGGAGGAGGCGCTGAGGCAGAGAGAAAATTGTACTGAGGACCTTGACAGCTTCACGGCGGGCTTTTCCCTTTGCCTCCCTATATTTTTCTGGCATATTTATTTTTTTCTTTTACAAACTGACTATCTAAAAATCACACCTTCTCGCACTGAAGAAAGCATTTGACTTTCTTATAGATACCCAGCAAGCTATCAGAGCATTCTCCAAGAGAAGCCAGGGACAGGGGCGCAGGTGCACAGCGAAGGCTGGGGGTGCGCTTCTTGGCGACTTGGGGCTCTTTCTCTCTTTGCGCTTTCCAGGCACTGAACTCTGAGCTGCAAGGACAGGAGCACCGGCACCTTCCGGACTAAGGCTCTGCCAGGAGTGTACCCCAGTGAGGTGTATCCAGCTGCGGCCACCTCCCGAGCTTCCCAGCGCGCAGACCTCCCTCTCTCGCGCATCTCCAGCCTCAGGGTCTTTCCTCCTGGCCATAACCACTGGGTCCCCCTGCGAATATCCTGGATTCTCAGCCCTTGCCGTCCCACTCCTGCCTCTGCGTCCGACCAGTGGTTCCCTCCCGCCTAGGACCACAGAACCCGATCTGAGCTGAGCCGCTTTGCCGCCAGCTCTCCGGTCTTGGCAGGACACGCATCCCGCTTGGACTGGTTTGGCTCCGGAGGTGCACCGGGCGCATCTCGCCTTCTCCTCCTCCGCCCCCAGGTTTTTGCTGTCCTCCCCTGTCTGCTAGTCAGCCTACTTCTGCGCCAGCTGCGGTCCTTTTGCCTTTCTTGCATAAACCATGTCAGGCTCTGGGAGAAAAGACTTCGATGTGAAGCACATCCTGCGACTCCGCTGGAAACTCTTCAGCCATCCTTCGCCGTCCCCAGGCAGCCCGGCGGGGGGCGGCTGCCTGCAACAGGACAGCAGCGGCAGCTTCGAGCACTGGGGACCCAGTCAGAGCCGCCTGCTCAAAAGCCAAGAGAGGGGCAGTGTGAGCACTTTCTGGAAGAAACCTTCCTCTTCCTCCTCTTCATCATCCTCCCCATCCTCTTCCTCCTCTTCCTTCAATCCACTGAATGGCACCCTGCTCCCAGTTGCTACCAGGCTGCAGCAAGGGGCTCCTGGACAAGGCACCCAGCAGCCAGCCAGGACTCTTTTCTACGTGGAGTCCCTAGAGGAGGAAGTGGTGCCAAGCATGGACTTTCCTGGACCACATGAAAAGGGGCTGGTCCTGCAAGAGCTCAAAGTGGAGTCAGCCAACTCCAGTCAGGCAACAGGTGAAGGATGTGGACACAGGTACAGTAAGTCCCCCTGGGGCATCTGGAACATTCCAATTTCCACTCATTTATCCTCTTATTCTCTTGTAATTAGTAAGTCTAAAACGTTCCAGGTTGAAAATTTGAGTGAAATTTCAGCCTGACTTTTATTAACCAAGTCAAAATCTCATTAAAAGTTTGGTCGTTAATTTCTATTGGTTCATACCTGTAACTATATATTTTTTCCTTTTACTAATTTTCATTCATAACTAAAAATTGAATACACGTGCATTTTGGCAAATCTCCAAGTGGAATGATTCTTTTACTTCTCGTATTATATTGCTATTCCATCATCTTCTGTCATTAAATTATATCAATCATCCCATTATCTGGTGTCAGCTTAAATTGGCCTTAAACATCATCAAACTGCATTTTATATACTCACTTAGTAACTGACTTAGCATTAGCATTATTATCTAGGATCCCTGTGGTTTGAATCTGTATTCCAGGAATAATGAGATGGACAAAAAGCAAGGCCAATGGACAATAGCATTATTTTACTTCTGCTCCATCCTCAGACAGGGTTACTATTCCTTATGCCAACTTCTCTTTTTGTCTTTATACTTTTTGTTAACTTTTTTGTTAATGTTGTTGGAGATGTTGGGAATGGAACTCAGTGCCAGGTGCATGCCAGGCAAGCACTCTACCACTGAGCTGCAAAACCAGACCCCCAGCCCACTTGTACTCGCTTTTGCCTTTTTTCAGAGTAGTCTTAGAATTAAAACTGTTGCTGATCCATTTTGCATTCTGCTGCTGTGATTTGCTGGCTTACTATTAGAAGTGTGGATGTCTAGTAAGCAGATGAACATTTATATCTAGTTTATTTCTCACATTGTACTTCATAAGTGTTCTGCTACTTAGAAGACATAGAAAATCTTTTCAACATAAAACTCTTGATTTTTACATTTTTAATAAATTGAGTCATTATTATTCTACACTATATCATTGCTAGTTTGTGCATATAATGAGGATATGAAAGGATTTGCATTTAGATTCATATGATATCAGAATACATTATCAAAAAAGAAATACAGAAAAAGTACAGCAAAGGGATAATGAATATGCTATAAAATATTAACTATCAAGAACAAATTAGAAATATAAAACACTTCCAAATTTCATTTAATTGAAGCAGGGTATTATAAAGTTGAACAAGTTTTGAAAGAATATATGAAACAAAATACTATATGTAGGTACTATTTATGCTAACAAATGTGATGTTAGAGATACAGAAAATTTAACTATAATTGTATTATTATGAATGGTGTGGATTTTTATTTTAAATTTAAGAATCATGATGTATTTTAGTGTGATAGTAAGACCTTTAATATTAGATTATAATATTAAAAGAAGAAATTTAATTTTCAATTTTCAAGTATGTTCAAAGTTTTCTATATATAGGAGATCTAAATCAAAGTTTATTCAAAATAATTATAACTGAATACTATGAATATTATGAACCTATCCAGTCACTTGATACTTATAATTTTTGAATTGTTAAAAGAAGACTTTTTAGGTTTTTAAATTGTCTTCAGTTGAAAAGATATAAGTGATTTGGGGGAGAGGGAAACTGTTCATAAATACTTAACAATGCACCTTATATATTTTCAAGGAAACTAATTTAGTCAAACATTTTCTAATTACTGCTTTAAAAGCAGTGATATTTTGTGAGTCAGCTCAGGAAAAAAAATATACCATATATATGTGTATGTTTGTATGTATATGTGTATGTACAGGTATATATGATGATTTTATAAGTATATAAAATCTATGTATATATTTTAAACATTATATATGTGCATATGAATATATGTGTGTGCATATACAGATACATGAAACTTTGAATCTTCAAATCACCTGGAAATATCCAACCTTCCAGGAATATTAATGTTTCATATTTACAAAAATAGTTTGCTGTTAGCACATGTAAGTCTGTGAGGCATGTTTGGCATCAACAATTTATGAAGATTTTCATAGGAGTTGGAGGATTTAAAAATACTAATGAATTACTGATTTAATGGATTATAACACATTTAAATATATAAAACTAAATTACTAGTAGCTCAATTAGGAACAAAACATTGATTAGACTTAGCTTACTTTAGAATATATTTCATTGTTTTTAATTCACAAATTTTTTTAAGTGATGAGAATTCTGAAAATAACACATGTACCAACCCAAATAATCTTTACTGTTGGAATCATGGTGCTTTATGGAATTCTGCATCTATAAGTATGGAAAATAAAAACTACTTTTTTATTTTAATAACAATTTAATATATTGTAAGAGGAGGGTTCATTTCCCAGAAAAGAGAGTAGTTCCAAAGTAAAATACTGTATGGGAATTTTTTGTAATTCACAAATGTATGCAAAATAACCAGAAAAGTGAATTCAACTTTTTTTTTTTTTCTGTGACTACACATCTAGGAAAGCTACATAGTGCTTATGATGATAAATGTGTACAACAATATCTAAATCTTATAATAATAACTTTTATTACACAGATCATTATTATATCATCAAAATGACATATTTAATATTTAGTATTTTCTTTTACCTATTCTGACTTCTTGATGATTTAATCCCTATATACAAAAAGAGGTTTGTTCCTTCTTTTTATTCATTTGGTCTTACACTAGTTAGAAATATTGTTCCAGCAAGAATGAGGAGCTAAGCTGTTTAAACTTGTTGTTAGAACTACAGATGGAGTTAACTCAGCAGAAAGCTGCCCCCATCTCAGAATTCTAGAAAGGTCTTACTACACATGGAGAAATGTAGCAGAAATACAGAAATAAACAAAATTTACTGCCAAAATGCAACATTTAACTCGCCCACCCTACACTACACCAACACCCACTATAGTATCCCATCATGAACAAATATCTGTACTCTATTATCTTGATCACTGTATAGAATAAGAATATGTTTAGTTAGGTTGCTGATTTATGGTATTATTTTTTCTACTTTCCTCTCCAAACTTGGGTTAGAAAGTATGTGATTCCCTGGATATTCATATGTGTAAGGTGGATATTTTGTCCAAAATACCATATGCAATACAGAAACCAAAGAGTAATATTTACATTATTGTAGTTTACAGTGATTTGAGAGAAGATGTTTCATGTTTTAACTGTTTACTATTTTCAATTTCAAATTCTGAAGAGTACAGTTATTAGATTCCATGGTTTTAGTTGCTATCCATAAACTATATTTCTAGATTTGCATCTAAACTTACACATCCCCCAACCTCTGGCCTCATGCCTACACCTTTCTATCTGAAATCTCAGATAGATGTACAGGGACTATTTCACTGCAATGTGTACAAAATTGTGTTTCTAATCTCCCTTCCATTCTTATTCAATATCCTCTCTCAGGGAATACTGCTCCATGCAGTAGGTTGTATAAGCAACATATTTGTCAACATCCTCTTTTGCCCTATTTCAATATTCCATAAAACCCTGCCATTTGACTTAAAGAGTCTCCTTTGTGTCATCCCACATCTCTTCATCTCAATTTTTTGCACCCAATCTAAGTTACCATCCTTTTTAGCAAAACTGTTATTTTTTCCACCTCTTTTCCATCTTGCCTTCTGTAATCCATTCTCTGCACAGAAATCAATGAAACTGATAAAAGGAAAAGCTGATCATTGTTCTACTTCCTTGCTCCCCTTGCCAAAGAGTGTTTACCACTCCCTTATCACAATATGTGCCATGGAACATTCCCTGATCACAATGTGTACCACAGACATCTTGGCCCTTCTCCTCTGTGGGCCCTTTCTCATCAAAATTCCCATTGGTCTCTAAATTCCAGACTCTGCCCATCTATTCAATTTTTCACTGCCCTTGGGCTTCACAAATTTGCTTTCTCTCCTCATACACTGGTTCCCCTTCCTTCAACCAACTCTTTCCTGAGTTTACCACAATTCATCATGGAGATGTCTTGAATAAAAACACTGTACCATTCTAAGGGAATTATTTCTTGATCCCCCAAACAAATTTGTATCTCCTGTTTTATGTTCTTAGTGTAAATTCTCTATCCTTTTCTTCAACTCTTATTAAAGCTCATGTCACATGTTAATTTCTATGTTGATTTGTCTCTAAGTGAAATTGTCAAGTGGAGAGGACTATCTGTTGCTCTTCACCTTATCCCTAATAATAGAGCATGTAATTACTCAATGAAAACTGTTGAATGAACAAATATTTGCCATAATAATATTTAAAAACATGATTAATAACATGATTTTTGCCAGATTGTATATTGAATATATTATGTAAGCTAAAATTTATAACACTCTATTATCCTGATACAATTATGAATCTCTTTGGTATTGTAACTTGGGTATTATATAAATAGACTACTATTACATAAAACAGAACTAGAAGAAATGATATCTTCTTAGGAAAGAAATTATTTTATAAATTAAAATGAGTTTATCAATATTTCATAGTGTTCTACCCCCAAATTCCACAATTTCTTGGCACTGTATCCTCTGAGCAAGTTTGCTTTAGGCAAACTAAGAGTATAAGGAAAAAGAAATAGAACCACAAAGCTGGTTTTGCAGGCATTCAAACCCCAGGTCTATCTGTAAGAAACTTGTGAATATCATATAGCAATAAGATGAAAAACAATTAAAACTTTTATTTATAACGAAAAAATGCAGATTAAAGGACAATATTCCAGTTTTCATATATGTTTCTAATGAATATTTTATAAACTCTATTATTAGTAACCCTAAGGTATTATCTTAAATTATTTAGGAAAATTAAAGAAAATCTCCCTATGTAATCAAAATAAGTATTTGATTAACACAAAATATCATTTTGTTCAGACTTTGTATTTATTTTTCCATATTTTGTGTCTATGTAGATTAGAAGTTTGTAAGAGCTACAAGTTGAATTTCCTTGGCTTTGAACAAGAACTCTCAAAGAATGTACAGAAAACTGATCTATATATTATTAATTAAGTTTCGCAAGTTAAACCAGTATCAAGTTATTGACCAATATATCACATTATTGATTTATCATACCATCTAAAATAATTTTAGGTATTTTTGTAGTCATTGTACAAAGCAAATGCCCTGGAATTTACATATTTGTTTATTAAATAATAATTAACTGATCTTTTTTAAATTTAAGGTACAGTATTTAAATCTTTGAAGAAAAAAAAACTGATGAAGACACATATGATTTGATCTTAATTAAACATGGTTTGAAGATCTTGAAATTTAAATATTGAATGAAGCACTAAATGGGTTTGATGCCTCCTAATTTTAGTGATTTGGGGGCAGGATATGAAAATAGGCTTATAGAAATGTTAAAGAAAGCTTGGTTATTGTACAATTGTCCCAAGAGAATGATGTGCTATGATTTTAGGACCCTAAGCAAAATGAATTTTGAATGTAACATCTGTAAAGCAGATCATTTTAACTAATAGATCCTAATAGAAATAGTGATTTTTAAGAAATGATCTGAAATTATTCAATAACAATGAAGATGGAATTAATATTAATTATAAATTGTTCTTTCTCATTTTTTAGGTGAATGAGAAAATATTATAAGATTATTCCAAAATAAAGTATGTTATATGTAGAGAGATAAGGATGATGGACCATTTCTCATTGACAGTAGTAAATGAGACGACAGTGAAGTAGAACCTTTACAGGAGTAGAACTGTCAATTTAGAATTGTGTACACACTGAAGATATTTTTCAAACTGAGAATAAAATCTTTTTTAGATATAGAATTTTTGAAATAATTCATTAGCAACAGGTAAGTTCTATAAGAAATGTCAAAAGAAAGAATCCAGACACAATGAAAATGATATGACACACAATAACTATACAAAAGAATTAAGAACACCACACAAAGCAATAGTTTGGTTTAAAAAAACTCATAATATTTTTTCTTATTTAAGTCTGGAAGATTCATAATATAATTAATTTTGGATTCATAACATAATTAATGTAGGATTGACCAGAGAAAATAATGTGCTATGATTTTAAGACCCTAGGTGAAATGAATTTTGAATGTAACACCTGTAAAGCTGATCATTTTAACTAACAGATCCTAACAGAAATAGTGATTTTAAAAAATGATCTGAAAAAGAAGACTATGGTATTAGACTTTAACCCCATGTATGAAATAAATATGTGGTAATAACAGAATTCAGATTTGGAGGAGAGAAATTAATGTATAGTGTTTTAAAGTAAATGTGTATTGATACATCACTTAAAGGTAGTCTAAGGATATGTTATAAATCCTAAAGTAATCACTAAAATTTAAAAAGTGATAAGTATTTAATAAATCAAGAAAGAAGACAGGGAAAATGATTGTGTAAAAATCATTCAATTAATCTAAAAAAGAGAAGAAATGATAGCAACGAAAAGATGCAACAAATAGAACACATAGCACAAATGACAATCTGACTCTTAACCAGTACCTATAGTAAATGTAGCAGTCAGCACCTCCACAATTAAAATACAGAGAATATCAGATTGGGCAATTAAAGCTTAACACTGTTTACAGAAAATGTAATTTAAATTTAAATATACAAAGCTGATTAAAAGTAAAAGAATAAAATTATTTGACTTGCTAATACAAAACAAAGAAAGTCAGGGTGGACATATTAATAGCAAAGTACTTCTCAAACCAAAGAGTCTCTGTCCAACAAAGGGAATCTATTCAGTTCTTATCGCTAGATTATCAGGTTGAAAAAATAAGTGTGTTCCTTCTAAGGTCAGGAAAAAGATGAAGATGTATTCTTTCACCACTTCTACTCAGCATAACATTCAAGATATAGTAAGCTCCGTAAAACAAAGATAAATAAAAAGCATATATTTTAGAAACAACCAAATAGAACTATTTCATTTATAGACAAATTGATCACGTACATAGAAATGAAGAAATAAATTTATTTTCAGACATAATTGTCCAGGGAATTTTTAATGGAATCGTAATAGTATTAATACAATAAGAAGAACTTAGGAATATATAGTACACAGGATATGAAGACTCATAGATTGAAAATAACAAAACCAAGTGGCAAGAAATTGGAGTCTCAAAGAGTGACAGTTATACCATATTCATGAATCAGAAAACTCACTATAATTAAGTTGTCAAGTATCCTCCAGTTGATTTATAGTTCTAATAATTCCCCCCAGAAAGTCTCTATAAGCCATTTTTGGTACAAATTGACAAGATTATCCTAAAAATCCACCCCCCAAACACACACACACACACACACACACACACACACACACACACACACACATTTGAAGGATCTGGAATAAACCAAACCATTTTGAAAAAGATAACCTAATTTAAGGACTAACAATCCTGATTTTCAGACTTGTTATGAAGCTATATTAATTAAGATAATGTTGTATCAATATTGGAACATATTTTGATACTAGTTAAGTAGTAAAATAATATTCTACCATAAAAAGAATAAACATTATTCAACACTAATATTGAGTGATAAAAAATATTATAGTGAGGCAAAAGCTCACTGGATGGAGTATTTCTCTGTAACATTCATCCACTTTTAAGTCAGATAGTTTTATTTCTTCAATTCTACGTCGATGATCAATTTGACTCAAATGAAATAGTTCTATTTGTTTCTAAAAATATGTTATCTATGTATTGATTATCTATGCTTTGAATAAAAGTTTAATTCTAACTTAGTTCACATCATATATTGAAGTTAAACACTTCTTGAATTTGATGTACAATCCAAGAAGTCAGCCGCTGGCATTCGCCTTGCAGAACCTGATGCTAAAATATGTGCCTTGAGTTTTCTGTGCCTTCCTCTTGGCAGCTGATGAGAAAGAAGAGAAGACAGAATAGTTTTACATAAGAAGCTCTGCACAGCAAGAGGAGAAGGCTTTGCCACATAACCACAAGTGATCTCTACCTTTTATTTTCATTGCCAATGCTGGCAGAGCATCTGGGGAGCAGGGATACTGCCATGAGCTTTACCTCATGGCTCAGAAATGAATGAGCTGTGCTATCCAATGCTGACTCCTCTTAGTGTTTTATCAGAGGACTTGGAACCACTACTAAATAAAAATTTTCCTACAGAGAGAAAGAGTTCATTTTTCACTCTATCATTTTGTCTTAATGGTTATAAAATATTTAGATTTAATTATTCTAATGACTTTTGAATAGCCTGTGGTTTTTAAACTGAGTTTTTTAATGGAAGAATTCTTTCCACTATAAAGTTGAACATGTATTCCTATAGAAGCTCTCAAAACACAAGTTAAAATATTTTCTGAATGTATTTTTTGTTGTTGTTTTCACAAAATAGATGCACATTTTGGACTTTTAACTCACATTGAAGACTGACTTATATCTGTTCTTACCGTATGTCCTCTCACATTTCATGTAGTTCATACAAAATTTAGTCTAAGTATGAAAAGTTACTTCATATTCATCAATAAATTCTAGAAAAAATTATAATGCCACAAATTTAAAATATATAATGTATAAATATCAATAATTCTTTGTAGTTTGTATTTTTATGATAATAATATTGTTTGCCTTATTCTAATATGTTGTCATCTACAGTTGCAGGATATGATAGAAAGAAAACTGGCTTAATAATTAGAAAATTTATAATTCTAGAGTAAAATCTGCCTGTTTAGGAAAATGTCACCATTTAGTCATATGAATTGTTCTTTATCTTTTTTTCTACTGGAATATGATAGAAAGACACAAAAAATGCATCATTTTAAAATTCTTTCTATCCTGTTACCATTAAAAATGACTATGGCTCTATCATTGATTCTACTTTCTTGCTAACATAACCACATGAGTTGAGCTGTACTTTGGCTATTTAAGGTTTGAATTCAAATCTATTCTAAACACTTTAGTTATATGGTGGGAAAAATATACCCCAAGGAAACACTAAATATTCTTTCACTTAGTGAAAACTATTTTTAACTGGTTTCTTTCTTTTTTCCAAGACAAATATGCCAGGCTACTGGGATACAAGAATGTCCAGTAAAGGTTCAGAGTGAAAATTTTGTACTAAAAAATTAACAGGTAATTATTTACAGAAATTAAACTTGTGATATACCAAAATATACATATCAAAAGAGATGTTCAAAGTAATAGAAGAGGAAGTCTCCATAAGGGACTTAATGCAATTCAGTTCAATCTAAATATGTTCAGTTATTAAGAAGAGGAAAAACTATCAAGTATATTAGCATGAACATGTGTAAAAATCAGGAGTTTGGCTTGCTAACTAAATCATATTCGAACAAGGAGGGGCCTTCTTGATCTTATTAAGGACTTCAGATTTTACTTACAATAAGGATGAAATAATGATGTTCCTGATGAAACTCTAACTTTGGTCAATCTTTCTGATATAGCATGGAAGATGGACAAGAGAAAAGAAAGGTGTTGAAACTGAATTTAAAAAGTACATTAAAATGTTTAGATAAGAGTCTTAATGAGGAACTATTATTTTAAAAAGGAGTAGAAAAAAGACTTTGGAAAATAAAATACCACAATTGATCCCAGCGACTTGGGAGGATGAGGCGAGAGGATGGCAATTTCAAAGCCAGCCTCAGCAACTTAGTGAGTCCTTAAGTAAACTAGTGAGAACCTATCACAAAATAAAAAGGGGCTGGGTGTGTGGCTTAGTGGTTAAGTACTCATGGGTTAAATTCCTGGTACCAAAACAACATCAGTAAACATAAAAAAACAAATATTTTCAATTAATTAAAGGATTATTTGTAAAAGAGGGAGAAGTGAAAGGGTTCCTACAAGTTTGGATATGAAAATGAGATTTTTCCTTCTTGTTGTTTGGTTGTTATTGTTGTTCTATGAAGAGAACAATGCAAGAGATTGGAAGGTAGGAAACAGTTTTATTTTATACAATCTGAATCTGATAACTGACATACATTTATTGTTCAGGCAGAATAGCTGGACTAGAGTAAAGAAATAATAGAAATAAAAATTTAGGAAGCTGTATTTAGAAAGTGAGTTGAGATTTAAGATTCCACCTGAAGAATAGACATGGAAAGCTGGGTGCAGTGATGCACATTTGTAATCTTAGGGACTTGGAAGACTGGGGCAGGAGGATCTCAAAGTATAGGCCACTCTTAGCAAGTTATTGAAACCCTTTGTCAAAATAGAAAATAAAAGGACTAGGGATGCAAATCAGTCATAAATCACCTCTGGGTATTATCCCCCATTCGGAAAAAAAATACCAGACCTGGACATTGAAAACATAAAATACGTGTTCATCACAGGACTTGTGGTATTGCTCAGTGATAGAGTACCTGTAGAATACCTGTCCTGGATTTGATCCCTACTACTACTTTCCCCTCTAAAAACAAATAAACCAGCAAAAATATGTGGAAATGAGATTGACATTGGGATGATATGGCATTCTAGAAACTGAGAGCAAAATATATTTTTTGATGAGTTGTCTATCACAGATTGAATATGCCCAGGATTATAGTTGGAATTAAAGGAGTGTTGATGTCTTTGATGGATTAGAATGCAAACTAATAGCAATGTGAGGTGCATTACACAAACAAGTCACTTGAGTCTTCAAAACAAAAATGATTTTTTTCCTGATCATAAAAAAAGGTTTATAGTATAGTCACAGAGAGGAGAATAGGAATATCCTACCCATGGAAAGGTTACAAGTGAGATAGTATTATGTATGAAGCACTTTTAAATGGGACAAAGCAACTCTGAGACTGACAATCTCAGGAAATCAACTAAGCTAAAAATATAAAGCTTTATATAAATTAATTTAGGAAATAACAGAATGAAAAATAAAGCTTACACTTTGTGTAATGGTCAAAGATGGTTAGATTAAGGAGCACAAGTAAGATTAGAAAGGTAAAATCAGTGATGAAAAATTGGTATAGATGGATCTATTATTCAAGGCCTCTTTAGAGGGTTTCATTATAACCACATATCTCACCAAGTAGTTGAGATATTTTTGCAAATGTTAAAGGGGGTATGTGTTGCTATTTTGAAAAGGCTTAGGACCAGCTATGACATCGGTGGAGTTCAAAACAAAACTAAAACTCATTGCTTCTTTTTGAAAAGAATTCAGTATTTAGAGGCAGTAGAACATAGAAGTAAGCATGAGGGCCCTTCTGATCATAAATATTTTTGTGTCTGCACATGTCCAAACTCTTTAACTGACCTTGAAGAGAATTGTGATTATAGCACACTGTGCTAAAATAATAACCTTTCATCACAGTATTAGGAGAAAGATGGATCTGGGAAACCCAAGAAATGAAAAAAATCACTTCTGGTTGGAAGAGTTACATCTTGAATGAGTTTCAGTAAATAGAATTTATGAATATATATTTATAAATACATATAATATATAATTATTAAGCTCTTAAATATTTATTTATACATATGCCTTTATAATATATTAATTTGGGATAATAAATAACTGTTGATAGATTACAATACTTCTGAAATATTCAACACATTATTTATTTTAAAAGAAAGGTGATTAGAGTGCTGGAATTATGGCTCCAGAGTTATGTGCACTCAGCTAGCACACATGAGGCACTAGGTTTGATCCTCAGCACCACATTTAAAAACATAATAATAAAGGCCTTAAAAAAAAGGTGATTAGAAACCAAGAAGGTCATACCAAAGCTTAGTCCTTGGGTCTCAGGGAAGTTGACAATAATGGAAATATTTATGGACTGTCATAATTCTACTTCAAAATATTTTTTCAATATTAAAACATACTCCTATAATTGTCTATGTGAATATGACCACATGAATTAAATAATTCCTATTTCTATTTCTTTAGAGAAAAATACATGGGTGTAGGTTTAAATTTCCTTTGGATTTATTCATTATAAACTAGGTTGGAGAATTCAATTGGTGTAAAACCTAGCAAAAGAGAAGGGGAGGTGATGAAAAGTCATCACTGTACCCAAGGATGCCTGCCACATTAACATGTTTACATCTGGCAAATAAAAGGCTTGTCACAATGTCAGGTAGGATTCCTCTTATCATTTGTTACTGATTTCAGTTATCTTTTATTGAGAGGTAAAGTATAACTTTTCCTTTTAAAACTTATATATTTCATTAAAATGTGCAGATAAACAACTAAATGAATAAATGTTGGCAATTATTTGGACTTTGGATTTTTAGATAAATAACTCTGGCAGTTAATATTTGTAAAGAAGTTTGCTGCAAAGTATCAGAGCTTTATTTTGTTATTATCAAATGGCAATTTAGAAAAATGTGGGCAAATCTTAAATGTTCAATAAGAAATATCTAAAATCCTGAAAGCCCCATTACAAAATATTTCTACTTAAAAATTCTGGGATTTAAGATTATGGTCAGATTTCAGATGAACACTGAGTTTTTAGATGATTTTATAACAGCTGGTATACTATATATTAATTTTTCCATTTTAATTTATACATGTTACATAGGGATAAAGTACAATACAATCTTAGATCACTGTAAGAAAGTATATTTGTTTCTACCCAAATGCAACATCCAAAATAATCTGAAAAAGAAAAATAATCAGTAAAGACAATCAAATATAGTTGTTATTAAATGCTAGCAGTTATTTTGTCACTATAAAAGGCAAGACATCAAAGAAAGTCACAAATACAATATGGATGAATATATATAATATATAACATGTATATATATAATATTATGCATGTATATATATAATATTATGTTTATAGAAATATTTGGCGTATATGTAACCAAAACAATGTTAATTATATTGAAAAATATAAAGGGCCTTTATATAAAAAATGCCTTACTGTGCAAATTAAATATATGTCATATTAACTTTGGTACTTTGGTTAATATTAATTTTTAAGGTGAAAACTTCTTGTGACATAAGAATAAAATGATAACACCACAAAAAACATTCAAAATACTTCAGAATTTTTAAAACAAGCAGATTGAGAAGTGAAATGATTATTTCAATATCATCCGTATGTTCAGTAGTATATGTACTTACCAAACCAACTTTTAAAAAGGTCAACTAGTGTACTAGGTCAAATAGAAAACACTTTTAACATAAAAAATTGAAAGTATTTAACAAATGATTTTTTATATTTATGATCTAACAAACTAAATCTTAATAATTTAAAGATTTTAACAATTAAATCTCTTCTGTAAAAATAAATTAATAGATATGCTATTTTACATAATCAATATATTGAATTATATATAGATTATAGTAATTTAAATTAACAGAAAAAAAAGAATGCTTTAAATTTAAACTGTGCAATTAGTTTACAGCTAATTGCAGAATTAAGAATTGAAGAAAAAATAACTACCACAATGAGACTTTAGTTCATACCTGTAAGAATTTATTGTTTTAGCCAATTTTGTGTCACTGTGCTAACACGAATAACTTAGAGGAGTATTAAAGCTCTTATGACCCAATCATTTCTCCTCTGAAACTTCTTGCATTGTCTCACAGATGAGATTTTGGGGGACACTTCACATCCAAAGTATAACAATGCACCACTTGCCTACAGTTACCACCTAGTCGGTCCATTTAAACTAGAATTGATTGATAAGGTTACAGCTCTAACAATACAATCATTTTACCTCCATACTTCTTGCATTAACACAGTAGCTTTGGGGACACACCTCTTACCCAAGCCTAACAGCTATTACCAAAATGACTAAAGGTAACAAGTACTGCTAAGGATCTAGAGAAAAGGGATCCCAAGAAACTGTCATTGTGAATATAAATTTGACAATCATTATAGAAAATTGTGTGGATGCTCTACAAAGACTTAAAATATACATATTATTCAGCAATCCCACTGTTAGGTACATATCCAAAGGGTATGAAATTATAATACACATGATATACCTGCACTCCAGGGTTCCTGAAGCATTATTCACAGTGTATGCAGTATGGGATGAACCACGGTATCCACTGGGGGTAAATGGATAAAGAAAATGTAGTACATATACACAATGGTATGCTATTATTTACCCTTTATCTAGAAGAAATCTTTCATGTAACAACATGGATGAACCAAAGAACATTATGCAAAGTGAAATAAGTGAGGAACATAAAAACACTTATATGTGGAATAAAAAAGCTGATCTCAGAAAACAGAGTAAAATAGTGATTATAAGATGCTTTGAAGAAACTGAAGAATGTTCATCAAAGGACACAAAATCTCAGAGAATAGGTTCAAGAGATCTATTTTATTAGCATGGTGACTGCAGTTTATAATAAACATATTGTGGTACTTGAAAATAAGTAAATGAGTACTATTCTCACCACAAAATTAGGTAATGCATATATGAAATAGTTTTTTAACCATTCCACAATGTACACATATAAAAAATATCATGTGTAAATATATAAAAATATTTCTTTAAAAATTTTCAAGTAATAAAAAGAGATATAGAAAACAATGATTTCCTGCATTTTAACAAAAAGAGAGAAAGAGAGAGAGAGAGAGAGAGAAATAAAAAATTAGAAAAGAAAACACCCAAAGAGTCTAAAAATGAAATTGATAAAAATGTTTTCAAAAATAATGATATAGGAGGGCTGGGGCTGTAGCTCATTGGCAGAATGCTTGCCAAGCATGTGTGAGGCACTGGGTTTGATCCTTAGCACCACAAAAAATAAATAAAATAAAGGCATTCTGTCCATTTACAAATACAAAAACAATGACAGGTAAATATGCGTAACAACCTGGTCATTTAAAAATATGTAAAACTCTGGCAGTCCTGATAGAAATGAAGAAAATGTACTTTATAAATAAGTAGATCTACAGAGCCACATATAAATAAAACTATGCAAATAGAGAATATTATGTAAACAACGTGTCAACAAACTTCCAATTGCATTGCTTTCTAATGAAATAAGTTTATATTATCAAATACAACCACAATAAAGGGAGAAAGTATAGACTTTCATAGTTTTATAAATTGTTAATAGATAGTATAAGTAATACACAAATATGTAAAGTACATGGCCCAAGTTATATATCTCTATTTAACTTTAAAAAAAGAGAAAATTCCTGTGGTATTTAAATGATTTCAATTATAACCATGCTGAATTATAATATTAATGCTTTTTTAAATAACAAATTAATCACAAAATATCATTAAATAAATTATATATATTTATAAAAATTCTAACATATATTAACTATCTAGCAGCATATTAAAATATTGAATACTTCTATACTTAAATATGCTTTTTTCTCAACACAATATCAATATACAAAATTAACCCTATCAGATAAAAGAATTTTTAATTACATCAGTAGATATGAAACAAAAAATCAAAATTATTAAATATTTTAAAAATGGAAACAGTTTCTATTTACATTTTTATTTGTTCATTTTAATTATACATAATAGTGTGATTCTATTTTACATAATCATGCATCCTCACAATATAACAGTATAATAAAATCAATTTGCTCACTACTACCTCCCTTTTTCTCTCCTTTTTCCACTCCTAGGTCCTCTTGTTTTACTGTTCCCCCTTCTATTTTTATTTTTATTTCTCTCCCCCTTTTCTTTTTCTCTAGCTTCCACATATTAAATAAAACATGAAACCTTTGATTTTTTGAGATTGGTTTAATTTTGTTTAACATAGCGCTCTTACATTTCATAACTTCATTCTACTTTATAACAAAATAAAACCCCATTTTTTAAAAAAATATTTCATGTATTCCTTATCCATTCATCACTTGATGGTCACCTAGGCTTTTTCTATGCTTTGGCTATTGTGAACTGTGCTGATATAAACGTGGGTATGCATGTCTCCCTATAATATGATGACTTTAATTTCTTAGGATATACACTGAATATGGTATAACTGTGTCATGTGGTGGTAAAGGATTTTCACCAAATATTACTAAAAGAAAACAAAGCAAAAAGAACACAGGAATTGAAGGAAACTACAAAAGTTATAGATTTTTTGTGTATAAAATTTTCAGAGTGTACACACACACAGTATGGTGATATCTATTATAATTGTGGATATTAAATAAAATAAAAAATGAACTAATATTCTAAATATTGAAATAAAAATTAAGCATTATTTGAAATTATATTCCCAGAATAATGGGAAATAATGTTGAAATCTTAGGAAAGAAGAGAAACAATGAAAAATTTCGATATCATTTCATTGTTAGATTTCCTTATACCATTAACAGGCACTTAGAAATATATGTGGAACAAATACCTCATTCACTATCTAACAATAAAAAAAACACAAAAAAAATTACGAAATACCTTGGAATAATAAAAATACTTTGTGAGATTTTAAATGAGATTCATAAAGTTATAGTAAAAGTTTCAAACTAATAAGTAATTACAGAGATAAAATATATTTCTAATTGAGGATATAATGAACATTAAAATGAACATTAAAATTGTTACAGAATTGTCACATTTATTCTAAAGTAAACATGGTAATTAAATATCCTAGCAAATCCAAGAATGGAAATGATACCTTTTTGTTTTATTTTGTATTATAATTTCCTTTTTAAAAAATTTCATTTATGGATTTATTGGATGAACACTTCTTTTTAATTTTACTGATTGTTTTTAGTTATACATGACAGTAGAGTCTATTTTAATATAAGTATACAAGCATGTAATATATCTTACTCTGTCCCAATTAGGATTTCAGTCTTGTGAGTGTACATGATAGGAGATTAACTGTGGTATATTCATATGGAAAATTACGTCAGATTCATTTCACTCCTTTCTTTTCCTATCCCTTTTCCCTTCCCTTCATTCCCCTTTCTCTAGGCCACTTAATCTCTCCCCCACCCCACTTTATTGTGGGTCTATTTCCACATATAAGAGAAAAAAATCGACCTTTGGTGGGGTTTTTGGGGAAGGGGAGAGGGATTGACTTATTTCACTTAGCATGATAGTCTCCAGATCCATCCACTTACTGGAAAATGTCATGAAGTCATTTTTATTTATGGCTTCTTTGTTGTACTCCATTGTGTATATATACCACAATGTCTTTATCCATTCTTCCGTCAAAAGGACAACTAATTTGGCTTCATAGCTTAGCTGTTGTGACTTGTGCAGATATAAACATTGATGTGTATATGTCACTGTAGTATGTTCATTTTAAATCTTTTGTACATATTCTGAAGGATGGAATAACTGTGTCAAATGGTGGTTCAATCCCTAGATTTTTAAGGAGTCTCCATACTGCTTTTTAGAGTGGTTGCACCAATGTGCAGTCCCCCCAACAATGTATGTGTACCTTTTCCCCACATCTTTGCCAATGTTTATTATTAATAGTGTTCTTAATAATTGACATTCTAGATGGGGTGAGATGAAATCTCAATGTTGTTTTAATTCAGTTATTCAAAGATGTAGTAATTAGATCAGAAACCATGCACCTACTAGAAGAAAATGTTGGCCAGACATTCCAACATGTCAGATCAGGAGCAGACTTCCTTAACAAAATTCCTAAGGTGCAACAAATAAAGCAAAAAAAAAAAAAAATGAATAAATGGAACAGCATCAAACTATAAAACTTCTTCACAGCAAAGGAAACAATCAAGAACGTGAAGAGAGAGCCTACAGAATGGGAGAAAATCTTCGCAACCTGCACCTCAGGGTGTTAATTTTCAGGATAGACAAAGAAATAAAAAAAATTTTAACACCAAAATAATAACAACAACAACAACCCAACCAGTAAATGGGTAAAGAAACTAAACAGGCACTTCTAAAAAGAAGAAATAAAATAGTCAATAAATACACAAAAAAACAGTTTGACATCTCTAGCAATTAGAAAATATACTTTTCTATAGAGTTATTGTAATTAAGCAGCATCATAAAAGCAATAAGATCAAAAGATAGTGAACCAACCAAGGTAACTCCAGAAATAGATAAAAATATAAAGGAAAACCTAATGTATTTCAGGGGCATTTCAATTAAACAGGAAGTAAGGGGTTTTTTTTTGTTTTTGTTTGATTTTTGTTTGTTTGTTTGTTTATTTGTTTTTTTGTAAGTGGCATTGATATAATTGGCTCTCCATACAGGAGATAACAGACCTCTGGCTCAACATTTATGCCAACTTAAATGATCAATGGGAATAAAAGATCTTCCTTTTTTAAAAAACTAAATTCAAGGGAAAATTTTAGGAAAAAAATCTATTGATAAATTTGAACATAAAAATTGATATGCCTTATACATTTTTTCAAAATATATAATAAACTGGAAAACAAATTTTTGTAGGATTTCTGATGAGAAAATATCTCTTAAGTAAGTAATGTTTCTAAAGTAAATATTATATCATGACACTTCATTCTTATGAACCAAGTATGTGGCTTGACTTTATATAGTTACACTACCTGGGGTTATAAAAAAAAAGTCAGAAATATCTCATTGCTTGTAGAGATTTAAATTGCTCTAATTTTCTGGGGAAAACAAAGGAACAATATTTATTGGTATGAAAAAAATTGTAAGTCTTCTAATTCAAGAATACAAATTTGGAGAATGTATCTTACAGGAAAAAATAGAAACTCATTGTTGCTCATCAATAGAATTACAAAAATTATTGCATATCTGCTTTGTAGAATGTATGGAGATAGAAAAACAATGAATATATTTTAATCTGTGTAGAATGGTTCAAATAACAGTAGCATTCAATATATAAAGCAATTAATAAGATATTGTGTGACTTGATTACCTTATAGAAAAAAAATTCATACATGTGAAGTGAAAAAGAAATATAAAAAAGCTCCACATACATATGTATATCTGAGGGAAAAAAAAGAACTTTAAGTCAAATGATATTTTTACATGAGGGTTACTTGAAGGTTACAATTGTCTTCTGTGTTCTTGAAATGTTACAGTGAAATGTATTTGATATTAAACTTTTACATTCTGAATTTAAAAAGAAGTTCCAAAAAGTTAATTTATTAAATATTGACATTAAGTACAATGCTGTAATCAGTGTCAAAATTAGGTAAAGACTTATATGTGTTGAAGAAGAATAATATTGCCATCTAGTGGTTATGTATTCCCATTGAAGCTACATAGTCCCTTGAAAAAATGTGATGAGAGATAAGTAGTTAGAATTATAATGCAAAATAAATAATAGATAAGAAAATAAAGATACTCTAAGATGGTAATATATTCTCTGTGAAATACTTTTTCTTATTAATTATGCTCAATTTTAAGTGTACTAACTCTAAAACCTCTACTTATTGATAATATTTTAAAGGTATATCTCTGGAAGGCAATCTCATCTATTTTAAAATTAAAAATATTGCATTATCAATTAATAATGTTCAAGCTATTTTATAGACAAAGCTACTAAAATGAATAAATAAAATATTTCTTTAGTTCTAATTTTGTTAAATATAAAAATTTATAAAAACTTAGAAAATTTTGATAGTAAATTAATTGTCTACCTCATGAAATTTGAACTACTTAATATCTTACATTAATATCATGCATAAGTAAGACAATAAGAGGTCAGTGCCTATATTTCAAGTGAAATTTGTCCTTTTACAAAGAATACACATGGAAATCATTCAGGACAATTTTATGGAACCAGGAGAATTAGAAGATAGCATTGATACTTTACTCTGTTGGTCTAAGTTTCTCTAAATCTGTGTCTTCATAAATTACATAAGACTCTTGAGTTTGCCTTGCCCACCTCACATGCATATTTTCTGAGATAATCAGGGCACAGTATCTGAAACACTTACAAACTCTGAGACACTACACCCTAATAGTTGAGCTCGCAATGATGGTAGTATGACCCATAAATGCCTGAGTTAGTGAAAATAAATGGCAAGTTCATGTAGTATGAGAATTTTCCCAATTGGACAGAGTTTTATCTAGGCTTTAACAATATTAGTTGTAATTTGGAAGAGAATTTTTATATAACTTTATTATTAAAGCAAGTAACCTTGCAATACATAACAGATGTTACTAAATACCCTGACAACGTTCTCCACAATGATCTGTCATCAATTAAAAATTGAAAGTAAAAAAGAAAGAAAAGAACAAAACATAAAACACGCACTAGACACTCTTCAAATTAATTTTATAGTTTTGAAGTACTATAACAGGACAACTCTTCAAAGTTTTATATAAGTAGCATTATTGCAACTCTAGATTTCACAGTTTCACTTTGCACAAAAGCTAGTAATTTCAAGTGGAGTAGTCTTTTTTTTATTGGTTTTTCAAAACATTACATAGTTCTTGATATATCATATTTCACACTTTGATTCAAGTGGGTTATGAACTCCCATTTTTACCCTGTATACAGATTGCAGAATCACATCAGTTACACTTCCACTGATTTACATATTGACATACTCATGTCTGTTGTATTCTGCTGCCTTTCCTATCCTCTACTATCCCCCCTCCCCTCCCCTCCTCTCTTCTCTCTCTACCCCCTATACTGTAATTCATTTCTCCCCCTTGTATTATTTTTCCCTTTCCCCTCACTTCCTCTTGTATGTAATTTTGTATAACCCTGAGGGTCTCCTTCCATTTCCAAGCGATTTCCCTTCTCTCTCCCTTTCCCTCCCACCTCTCATCCCTGTTTAATGTTAGTCATCTTCTCATACTCTTCTTCCCTACTCTGTTCTTAGTTACTCTCCTTATATCAAAGAAGACATTTGGCATTTGTTTTTTAGGGATTGGCTAGCTTCACTTAGCATAATCTGCTCTAATGCCATCCATTTCCCTCCAAATTCTATAATTTTGTCATTTTTTAATGCAGAGTAATACTCCATTGTGTATAAATGCCACATTTTTTTTTATCCATTCGTCTATTGAAGGGCATCTAGGTTGCTTCCACAGTCTTGCTATTGTGAATTGTGCTGCTATGAACATCGATGTAGCAGTGTCCCTGTAGCATGCTGTTTTTAGGTCTTTAGGGAATAGACCCAGAAGGGGAATAGCTGGGTCAAATGGTGGTTCCATTCCAAGCTTTCCAAGAAATCTCCATACTGCTTTCCAAATTGGCTGCACCAATTTGCAGTCCCACCAACAATGTACAAGTGTACCCTTTTCTCCACATCCTCGCCAGCACTTGTTGTTGTTTGACTTCATAATGGCTGCCAATCTTACTGGAGTGAGATGATATCTTAGGGTGGTTTTGATTTGCATTTCTCTGACTGCTAGAGATGGTGAGCATTTTTTCATGTACTTGTTAATTGATTGTATGTCCTCGCTGATTCTTGCTTAAATGAGTCAAGTTAGGTTTTGAATTCACTCAGACTAGGTAATTAGGCAACTGATTTTCCTCTTCACTCTGTTTCCTTCAGAAAAGACTCTAAACTGAAGATCTACTGCCAAATATACTTCTCTCATGCCTGACACACGAAGTCAAATTACAGTTTGCAGAATAAATCACTTTTCCACTGCTTTGATGTTTTATTTTTATTTGTTTTATTTTTAAATATACTCCTAACACAACAAATGCTTTATGAGATGCTTATATTTGGGAGATCCTTACCTATTTCCAAAGTGGAGTGGCTCTGAACTGTCATATTGAATTTCCTTCAAAGGGCAGCAGTGGGAAGGTCTCAAAAGTCTCATGATGTCTGCTAATTACGCTAGAATGAAACCACCATATTAGAAAAGTTTTTACAGTTCTAACTTGAGAATTATAGGAGACCATTTTATCTCCAATAATATATCTGGCATTGGCTCAGGGACTCATTTTATACAGCATGAGGAACAGCATATAATCTAACTACAAGCTACCTTGAAGTCAGGTATAACTTGTGGAATCTAAAGCATTTTTTTTTTTCTGTTCTTCCTAGGAGATTTTCTCCTCTTCATCTTGCTAACATAATTTGCTAAGAAAATTTCCTCTGTGCTTAACCTCTTAACAGTGAGAAATGGAAATACATTTTGTGACTTTTCTCCTTTAAGCCTGTTCTGAAACAATCAGAAAATAGTATTGTATTCTTAAGAGTATTACTTCCAGCAGTAAAAAGAAAGGTGAGAGAGGAAATTGGATGATATAAAGAAATATAAAGAGAAAATTACAAATTGCTTAAGTGTCTCAAAAAATATACTAAACTATAATATATTACTGATTGAGCCAGCTTCACTGGAGAGCAGTGTGTTCTGTCTCACTGCCCCTTAGAAGGGTTCCATACTTGGCTTAATCATCTGCTATTTGCCTTTTGAAACTCTTAATAGTGTTAAGATTCCTTCAAATTTATTTTGCAGTGTGTCCTGCAATTATGTTGCCAGCTTTTGATAGTCCTGAAAATCAAAGTAGAACAAGTTCTTCTTTTTCATAAGTTTAACATGTTAACTTTCCTCTTAAGAACACTGCCAATCACTGTAAAACATTTTATTCTGAAATTGATGCAGTAAACTGTGTCAAAAAGGGTCCAAATGTTCCACAATTTTCCAAAAATTTTGCTTAGATATTGTAACTAATATCATTGATTACATCAAATAGATCAATGATTGAAGTAATACTTAGTATGTGGTGCAGTGATTAAGCTTTTAATCACTTCAGGCTGCATAAATTAACACAGTCAGTGATGTTGTAACAATGACTGTGAGGAGAGAAGTCCAGACGCAAACAGAAGGAAGAGGCTATTTTTAGTAGTCCCAAGGCTGGGTAGAGGAGATAGATGGCTATAGAGATTATTCAGTTGACTACTTTCCCACTTTGCTTGTCATAAATTCCCTTTACTAACTCAGTTTTTAGGCAAGTTGGAAGACAGGGACTTTTTTTTTTCAATTGGGAAAAGAATCAGAGGAAAAACAGGGAAGTCGACAAAAGATCAGCAGTGATAGATTTGCAATGCAGAAGACAAAAATATAATTGAGGATGAGAGGATGGTCTAGTCTCATTTGACCAGCCAGGAGCCACACACAGACAGACTTGAAAAGCTTGCAATTCTGCAATTTTTTTCCCCAGAAATCAAAGTTTATCTAGGTAAAATGGCTCCTCTTGATTTACATGGGGAACTGCAATATGATGTCTCATAGCTTCAATCTATATCATTTGAGGTTTAGTCTTCTCCAAAGCTTATTGACTTGAAAGAGTAGGAATTCCCTACATTAGTCTATATGAGAACAAAATTTTACAAGGGGAACTTTTGACTTTTTCGCAAGCAGCCCCATTTTTCCAAATTCAATCCAATTACCAATTAATGAGCAAAAACATGGGTGATTTCATTGTATCTGTTTTACAATAAATCTTAGACAAGTTAGTGGATGCTCTGTAACTATTTCTCCACCTTTGATGAAATGGCTCATTTCCACATAATGACTGTCTAAAGGATCAAATCTTCTCTTGTTAAAAGAACTCCTGGTAATTTAAAAGAAAATTAGTTTGCATAATTGGTAAAATTAAGCATAGCCTTTAACTATATTTTAGTAAAATATTTATAACTCCATAATCAAATATGAAGATTATCCTTAAATGGTATCATCAGAAAAATTATTCTAACTTAGCTGATTTTTTGAACATAATAACTTTGTGTACATATGATCTTTGTAAATTGTGTAAGCTAGTTCACAATTTAAACTGCAGTTCTAATTGCTGAATGGTTTTTATAACTTAGCTTCATACTCTGTTCTTCTACCGCCTCCACCCACAGGATGATCATCCATTTGTGGCACAACACTTTACATCTGATATAGTTGATTCAAAATGTCATGAGAAAACAAAGTTATAAAATTCTTTGTCAAAAGAAAATGTCAAATACCAAATTAAGTTTGGAAACAAAAAAAAAATAATTTGCCAAATTAGCACTCTCCCACACTTATGCTCTTTCTGTTCAAGAGATTTTTCTGAATATAGTTTTCATACAAGAAGGCAAATATTTCAAGAAACCCAGAGGAGATTTGAAACATGAATTATTGCTGCTTTCGTTTAAAAAAAAAAAAAAAAAAAAAAACTTCAGTATTTTTTTTTTTTTTTTTTTTTTTAGGAATCACATAAATCACTTTATCACCAGTGTTCCTTTTCTCTATATAAAAGTAAGAGCCTTTGGTTATCTAAATGACCCAGGATTTCAAAACTTGTCAATTTCACTTATTCTTTAGGGGTACTTGGCAGAGGAGGTGTGAATACATATAGAGAAGCCACTCTAAACATGACAGAGTCCATTCCTCCATGGGTCCTTGAGTATCCCCTTTACCCCATTTATTCTTTTTTCTCTGTCTTTGGAGTCTTCAGGCTACAGTAGATGGTCCCCACTCCCAGGAAGAAGATAAGAGGATTCATCTCTCAAGGAGTGAACAGTTCCAGAAAAGCGATCTACAGAATTGCTTAAAAATCCCATGATGAAAATCTACAAAAACAATAGAAAAGTACTCACTACAAGAGATTTTGGGAAGTACATGACAAAGCTTGGTGGAAGAAGTAGAATATAGACTTAAATTCATACATTACGTGAAAACCAGCAATACCCTGGGGCAGTGGGCCACAGATCAAAAAAAGAAAAAAAATGAACTCATTAAATTGATATACTGCTGTAGCAGATTAAAAATATTCGATCTGAGAGAAAAGTAGAAGCAGCCTAGGAAATGATAAAAGTTAGTTAAAATCTTTAAGAGAGAATGAAAACTTCCTGACCAAGAAAAATAAATGCTCGTTTTTAAAGTAGTGGACACTTTTTGCTGGTAGGATATGACAAGCCCTGGGGTGGATGATTGTTTAATTAGAAAGCTCCACATGAGCTATGCCATGATTAGAGCTACTAGTGAAGAATAAAGATAATTTAAGGGAAAAAGAACTGAAGAGACAATCATGATGAACATTTTAAAAAGAGAAAACAAGTTTGAAAAGAAAAAATAAGAGTTGGAGGAAAAGTGAGAAAAAAAGAAGGGAAAAATACAGAAAATGAAACAGAAGAAGAAAGGGTTCAAGACGAAGAAAGAAGAAAGAGATCGGGTGCATTCAGGGTGGTATGGCTGTAGACTTTTTTTTTTTTGAATCTGCAATATGTTTATGGGGTAAAAATGGGAGTTCATTATCCGATTGAATCAAATGTATGAAATATGATATGTCAAGAGCTTTGTAATGTTTTGAACAACTAATAATAAAAAAAATTAAAATCTGTATTTGGGGTGAAAATGGGAGTTCAAAACACAATTTGAGTCAAATGTATGAAAGATGATATATCATGAGCTATGTAATGCTTTAAATAATCAATAAAAAAATCTCAAAAAAATTAAAAAAAAGAAGAAAGAGAAATTATTCACAAATTGGGCATTCAAACTCAACATCTGAGTTAAGATTCACAATTCCCTAAACTATCAAAGATCAAGAAGTAGGGACAGAAGGTCAAGCAGAAGGAGAAATGGTAAGAAAGCTGAGGCTATGATAGATAAGATGGAAAATACAGTTGTCCTCATCAGGTCAAAGAAGATGAAGAAGCTGAGATTCAGAATCCTGTAAGCCTGGGTGCAAACCTTGGATCAGAGAGCAAGATAGAAAATCCAAGTATGAATAAAAGAGGGGATTTTGTGATTAAAAAAGAAAATGTGAAGCCGAATAGTGAAAAAAAGTAGAGTCATGACAAAAACATTGAAGAAAAGGAAAATGATGCTAATTAACAATGAGGCCAATGTGACCAGTGAAAACACTAAATATGAAGGTGAAAATCAGTCAATTAAAAGTGATCTGATGAATTGTTCAGATAAGTCAGTAAATTTCTTTTTTTTTTCTTTTTTGGTACCAGGGATAGAACTCAGGGACACTTAGGCACTAAGACTTATTTCCAGACCTTTTTATTTTGAGAAAGCCTCTCTAAATTGTTGAGGCTGGCTTTGAAATTGGGATCCTTCTGCCTCAGCCTTCCTAGTTGTTAGGATTTCAGGTGTGCACCAGCCAAGCCAGGATGTCAGTAAATTTCTGATGGAAGTGTTTTGAAAAAATCCTAAAAATGGAAGGCTCTTGCATTGCTGTCTATCTCACTTTCCTGGGTTAGGAGATTTGTTGGGGTCTTGTTGTATTTATTATTATTGTTGTTGTTGTTTTCACTTACTCATAGCTGCTGGCCAGGTAAAATATTGCCTTGTGAGTAACTCTTATGAATTCTCACTCTTTTATGAATTATGGAAAACTATTGAATCTTGCAGGATCTATTCAAAATCAGGCTCAAAACCTGAGTACTAAACATGTTTTTATCATTTAAAAGTTATATATGTTTTATTAAATGAGAGCTTCTGAAGATATCATTATTAAGAACCACTGTACCCCTAAAAATCATGATATTATATTAAATGGATGCATTTTTAAAATTTATGATTCCTTTTACATTTGTGTAACTATGCTTTTACCAAATTTAACAAGTGGTGCTGGCCATGGTCAAAAGATTGGATTTTGGCCTTATCCTTGATGTTCCATCTTATTATACATGGGTATTTTCCAATAACCTGTTTATGTTGTTAGACTGCAGCTATGTGATAGCTTTATCTCACCCTGTGTGGTACAGGACTGACTTAGGAGGAAATAGAAAGTTTTAAAACTTCTTTCTCACACTTGCACAAATGCCTTTCTGGCTTCTGGCCCCTACATCAGTGTGAGAACAGGTTTATAGCTGGTTCAGACTGTGTACTTCAAACCCACCTCAGAGGGCAAGTGACAGAAAGCAGGATATAATAACCTGTCAATAAATAATGCCCTTAAATTCATGTTATTTCTTTTTTTCAATAAACCCTGAATATAATAAATTTTTAATTAATATGAAGAGGGGCTTGTGGATGCGGATACCTATACCTCTGCACTTTTAGCTAGAGTCTTCTTTCCAGGTTTTCATACACATTTTAAAGAGTGCTCAAGCTCACTCATTCTATGAAGACTGTTTTCAGTTACCTCTCTCCCATAAACCTCAGAAACACTATGCTGATCACTAGTTTGGTATTTATGCCATTTTGCTTTTTTCCTGTTTTATGTATCTTCTTTATTCATTATATTTCCATTTCCTGTGGGCTGTTATTATGTTCTATCACAGAGACAATCTAACACATCCATAGAATTAGTTCCCTGATACGTTCAATAAGTAAGTTATTTAAATATCACTATTCACTTTCATTTCCCATTTAAATACAAAAATGTTAGAATTCCATGACAGTTAATTCTGTTTACAATACTACTGATTAAAGAGGCTTTTCAGAGGGGATTAAACAAGTTTTCAGGTGGGGTTACTAGGAAAGGATAATCAAAGGATCATTGATAGTATTTATTTCTTGAACAAATGTATTCCACTTCCAATATGGAGTAATTAACTGTTTCTCATCCTTCTCTCAAGAAATCCTAAAGTGTTTTCATGACCATTAGAAGTAGACAAGACATTCTGGTTTCATGCAACTTTTCTACTGTTTACTTTGATTTCTTAAACATTGAGGCAAATACATGGTCTCTTGTGAAATATACCTAATATTTGTTAAAAGTCAGAAATTTTTGTTTTGGAAAATTGTGAGTAGAATCTGAAAAAAGAGTTTTATGTAACATTTTAGTACAATGTGCACTTTGCTATAATTATATCATTGTAAGTAAACTCAAGAAAATTTAGTTAAAATAAAACTTAATATTTTATCCCAATTGGAGCTCTCTTTCTAGTTTTTGTTTTAGTGATGAGATAGGCAGCATAATATAAAATCCACTTCAATTATTTGTATATATAATTATAGATATATCATGTAAATTGTACAATTTTGAAATATGTATAGCTAGAAATAAAGCCATTTTTTTATTTTGCAGTGTAAAATGTCTGACCATATAAATAAATAAAAGATTCACATAATTCTCTCCACTTATTATTTTTGAAATAAAAATTAAGAATTTTAGGATATCTAAATAATAGGAATAGCACATGTAAATATAAGATGCAACTATCTGTCAGTATCCATGGAGTAATGGTTCAGAGCCACCCATGGATACTAACTTCTGTGGATGCTAATATTTCTTTATAAAATGGCTTAGTATTTAAATATAGCCTACACATATCCTCCTATATACTTTAAGTCATCTGTAGGTTACTAATAATATCTAATATAATGTGTTATATAAATAATTACTATATTGCTTAGCATATAATGATAAGAAAAAGTAATCAGTATGTGTTCGGTACAGATGGAATTTTTTAATATTTTGATACTTTTGTTAAACCTATAGATGCAGAAACCATGGATGAAAGCCTGACCAATTAAAAGTTTAGGGGGAAAAATACTCTATTCTTTGGCAATCTTTGTTCCTCTTCCTTTGACTTACCTGTTTCTTTTCTGTGGTATGTTAAATCTCTGAAGTATGTTTTAATTGGCTATCTTGAAGACCATCTGGAAGCCTCATATAGTTCATCTGCAATGTCTCTTAAGTCCAATAAAAATAATTGTGTACAATTTCAATCACTTTGGCCATAAAAAGTCTTACCTCCAGTTCTCTCTCAGGATATGTATATCTGTACTCACATTAACACATAATCATACATACATACAAATGGACTGATTCATTTGTATACTTATATACACTGTATTCATAGGTTATATATGAAAATGTGGCTTCATTATGTTCACTTGGACATCGAATTTTTCCATTTTCATATTGTGAATGATATATTCTAGCCTTTAACAAAATTAAACACTCCCACATTTTATTTCTTGTATGCAAGTAATTAGAGAAATTGCTTAAAAATATGTGTAAAAACAGTTTTAATGTTCTTTAGAATACCAGTTATGATTTGAAGTATATTCTTAAAAAACAGAAAATAGCAGTAGGACTGATAATCATAAAGCAGAAATATTATTTTTATTTTATACTTTATTCCAGAAAAGGATGGCCTAAATTTGTGATGCATTATTTCATTAAATAATCAGGTTCACTGTGTGTGTGTATGTGTATATATATGTGTATATATATACAAATGTATACCCACATATACAGATGCAATAAATTTATTTTTCTTCTAATTTTAAAATTATAAAGTTATTCATTTATTTTAATATTCTTTATATCTACCATATACTTTTATGTCCTTTTAATTTATAATATTTGTTTATTTAACTGGCAAGTAAAAATTGTATATATTTATGGTGGTATGATATATGAGGACATTGTGTATGGATACATAGCTAAACCAAACTAATTAAAATAAAAAATATCTCACATACTTTTCTTTTTGTGTTTAGAATACTAAAAAAAAAATCTACTCTCAGCATTTTCCAAATATACAATATACTATTACCTATAGGGTTTTTCATCAGAAACCAACCAAAATTTTTGTTT
Source organism: Spermophilus citellus (assembly GCF_964194105.1). Lineage (NCBI taxonomy): Eukaryota > Metazoa > Chordata > Mammalia > Rodentia > Sciuridae > Spermophilus > Spermophilus citellus. The sequence goes on along the minus strand of NC_138182.1, from coordinate 63,781,219 downwards.
CATTATACTTTTCAAAGAATTTTCTATTTTGTTCATTTTTTTCTTTTTACTTCGGATATCTCTTACATTTATTTTCTGTACTTATACCTAATTTATTTAGGCTCAATCATTATCAATATTTATATATTATTTATTTTCCAATATGAAATTTAAGGTGATATGTAAGCTACTACTTTATCTGAGTTTCATGAGGTTGAGGTTTCATAGGTAGGTTTATTATTATTATTTAGTTTTAATTTTTACTACTTTACTTTGAATTCAAACCTAAAGAATAATATGTATGCCTTTGTGTATGATTTCTAACAGGTTCACTATGTTTAAAAGCTTTTCTCTCTTAATTTCATTGAAGTCATAAGGCAGACACGATTCATATCTTATCATAATGTCTATTTAAGTATTTATTAAACAAGCTTATTAATTAGATACTTTTAATATATTAATGGAATCTTTAAAAATATATTTATTAATGTTTTAGATTGATTCATATAATGTCAGAAAATCTAAAGTGAAATCATCTACAATCATGACAGATCTTTAATATCTCCTTATAAATTTACCAAATGTTGTTTAAGTATATACTTTATTACAAAGTTCTAATCTTCCTCATGATTTCAACCAATTATAAACTATTATATTTTACTACATTTTTAACATAAAATCTACTTTGATATTAGTACTCCAACCACAACCTTTTTATTTCATTAAGCATTTTACTAAAACACATTTCACCATGTGTTTCCTATCATTTTAACTCCTTTTTGTTTCAGTAAGTGTCTTCTAAAGTGTGCCTAATAGGATTTATTTTAATCCAGATATATAATCCTTTTATTACAAATCCTTTTATTAAAAAATCTTAGTTTTTAACTAGAGTGGTATTGAAATAAATATGTTTATTGTGATTACAGACTTATCTCTATATAATTCTTTTTTAAAAAAAAATTTGTGATAGTAATGATTACGTCCAGGATTTCATGCATGTCACACAAGTATTCTACCCAGAGTTTCATCCCCAGCACTATTTCTATTTTATTTTGAGACAGTCTCACTAAATTGTCCAGGTGGCCTTGAACTTGGGATTCTCCTGCTTCAACCTCCTGAGTAGCTGGAATTAAAAGCACCTTCCTGTGTCTGGCTCTGTCATCTTTTTAAAACTATATACTTTTACAATTTTTATACTTCCTTATTTAGCCAATTTTTCTATCTTTCTGATTAAACCTTTTTTTCATATAATATAAAAATCATACACACTATATCTGATCTTTTAGGAATTATCCTAAAATTTTCAAAAGTCATTTTATAAAGTCTAAAATTAATAATCTCTCTCTCTCAAGAAATGCATATAAAAACATGCATTCATCTAATTGTGGTGGACTGTTTTTATGCTACATGGTATTAGTTTTGCTCTACATCATTGTTATATATTCCAAATTAATACTAATTATAACTTTTTGTAAATAGGCATTGAGATTTATACCTCTATAGTTTGCTTGCCATTACTTCTTTCTTAACAAACTTTTAAGTTTCTGGTAATGTTTTCTTTCTTATTTTCATCTTTTAGAATTTCCTTTACTGAATCATTTAATATAAACCCAACAACTTAGTTTTTGACCTTGTTTATTTCTCTTTTATTTTGGAATAGTAGTTTAACTATAAAACTTTCATTGGGATTTCTTTTTCTCTAAGTACCTTGGAAAGGTTTTTCTACTATTTTTTGGCTTCAGGTAGTGAGATATGAAATTTATTTGGTGTCTTAGGGTTGGTTAATTTCATCTTTTGAAAAAGCTTAAGGTTTAGTCCCTGCCTTCTTTCTAGACCTTAAATCCAAAGTCTACGTTTACCTTAAGACCTGAAGCAACTTGTGTTGTGATTGACTTTGTTTTGTTCTTTTTCTTGTTCTTTCTGTGTGTGTGTGTGTGTGTGTGTGTGTGTGTGTGTGTGTGTGTGTACATGTACAGGTGCATACAGGGGGCTCCTGAGAAACTCTAGAATGACCAATTCTATCAGTCAGTTTCTCATCCTTGCATAACAAATTACCACAAACTCTGATGCCTAAAATAACACACTCTTTTCAAACTGTTGTTTGCAAGATGTTTGAGAACAATTTAACAATTTAACCTGGTCCTCTGTTTCAGGGTCACATTGGGTTGCAATCCAGGTATTTGCAATTCAGAGCTCTATTGGCTGTTGAAGCAATTTATCTCAATAAGAGATTCTCTCCATTGTTGACTTCTAGCAGGTGAAACTGTTAGATTGTGAGAGGACCTGTGGGGAGAATCACATGGTATGGAACTGTGGATGGCTTTTAGGAACTGGGAACACATTCTGGCTGAAAACCAGGAAGAAGATGAGAATCTGAGTCTTAAAACAGCAGGTAAATGAGTTCTGTCATTAACTGGAGTAAGATTAAAGAAAGATTCTTTTCCAACCATACCTCCAGATATAAAGCAGCTCAGCCAATCCCCTGCTGCCTCAGCTAATCCATACCTAGCCTCCTGACTTAACAAAACAGAAATAATAAATGTGTGAGTATAGTTTAAAGCTGTTAAATTTATAGTAATCTATATATGACAATAAAACAAATGAATACACGAGCTGTCCAATATACCTGGAACTAAGGTGACGGATATGAGGTTTTCCATTTTAAATACGGGAAAGTCATGGAAAACCTGGGCCAGTTTGATTATCTTAAAATGCCATAATTTCCTTGTTGGCTAAATAATGTGTTTTAGAGGATATTTGTTATAATTCTCTTCTAAAATTTCTAAGAGTTTTACACAAAGAATTATTTTCATGATAGGCACTTCCAAATTATTGGGAAAGAGAATTACCCAAATGGAGTGGTAGAAATAAAAAAAGTTGCTAGATTTCCAAGATAATATTGGCAATTATCTTTGAAAATGATTGAACACTGAAAAACCAAGTTATAACATGATTGTAGCTGGCCAATATGTTACTCTATCAACATAAATATTGAATTCGTATAAGCCATGTAAGAAATGGAGAAACAGCAAAGAAAAGAAACAATATTAGTCTCTAGATTTTTCCAGTAGATTCAGAATGATGACTTTGTTTAACAAATTATAAATGATTTAATTTTAAAGATAATTTTAAATTATCATGCCTCTTTATGCATTTATGATTTCTTTTTGGGAAGTATTAATGATCCTGTGGTCACTTAATGGCTGTACTCTCTGAGCCTTTGCCAAATGTTGACAGGTGTCTTCAAAAGGAGCCAAGTCATGTTGGCACACTCCTCAGATTCATTCCCTGGTCCAATCAGATAGCATTCAGACTAGCAGCTACACAAAGACTGTTTGAGACTCATGCCAATATGTATTCTCTTAGGCTCTGCCAGAGTCTTACACCAGGCTGCACATTGACCAATGAACAGTATGCTATATGGGTTTTAGTAGTTACCACAGGAACACACACCATGGTATCAATCCACAAATCGCTTTTCATCTACTGAGCCAGACTTTGATTAAAAAACAATGAGATTCAACATCATGTCCTGCTGAGGACCTGCACTTAGGGTCTTCTATGGAACCACTCTAAAAACCTTCTACAAGAGTGAAGTAAATTAAAAGAATTGGGATACAGCATAAATCAAGAACTCAATACCCTGAGCTCAAATCAAAGCTCAAACACCCAGAGGTGTAGGATCATGAGAAAATAACCTCACTACAACATTTTCCTCATTCCTAAAGTGGGAATAAAAATAAACTTCATACATCTTTATAAAGAATAGATGAATTAAGATTCTTAAATCACTTAGAGTAACATCTAGCATAATATAGTCATATAATTGTTCACTCATTGTAATTTCTTCAATGAAATTGTTGAACATACTATGTGTATAGTTTTAGAAATATTGCATCAGGGGATATATTCCAAGACCCTATGCAGACACTTGAAACCCTAGATAGTACTGAACTTCACATATATTGAACTTTTTTTTACACATGCATACACAAATTTTATGTATTTTCCATTTTAACTATCATGCATTTTGGCTGCAAGCTTTGCAGTTTGAGATGCAACAAAAATAGCACAACTATTCATTTTTTCACAACTTTGTGGATAGGTTTGTTACTATAGATCATAGAAACCTCATAATTTTTCTTCTTTCCTTATTAAGAACTTTTATTTTTTCACTTAAAGGCAGAACTTTACTACTTCTCTTTGGCATGTCCCAAATTCCCAGCATCACTACACTTGTACTCTTACTCCATTATTAAATAAAATAAGTTACTTGAATACAAACACTGATACTATGACAGTCAATTTGAAAATTGAAATGAGTGGTAAGTGACTAATGGGTGGACAACATATAATATAGCATGAATATGCTGGACAAAGGGATCCTACAGAGCTTGGCATGTGAGATCTCATTACTCTGCTCAGAACAGCATACGATTGAAAATTTAGGAATTGTTTTTCTCTGGAATTTTCAATTTAATATTTTCAGATTGGTTGACCACAGATAAAATTGTAGCCACGGAAAACAAAACCATGGATAAGGGAGGACTATTCTACTCTGTTCTAATTAAACTCATTTAAAAATACTAAAAGAAAAGATGTTTATATCCTTGATAATATATTAACAAAAATAAGTAATTTTGAGACATTACAAAATGGTAAATGAAATTGTATAAATTACATATGTATAATAAACAGATTTAGAGAGCTAGGTGCTACTTGTTATCACTGTAGCACACATGACATAGAATGTAAACTTCAGTGCATAGGAATTACCTAGTGATCTTGCAGATTCTCATTCGGTGACTTTGGGCTGGGTGCTGGGAATAGGAATTATTAAGAAACTTTTTTAATAGTTCGCTGAATTTTCCAGGTTTAAATACCATTGACCTGGAACAATTTTACTGGTTATTGAAACTACCTTATTCCGGGTCTGCAGACTAAAAAGAGATAGAGTCCGTATTGACTATGGTAAGCATGACACTGTTGACAATTGTCTAATTTGCATTACTGTCCACTACTCTAGAGCATTCTGTTTTTAATTCATTGGGTTGAATATCCTCCAACTCTTTCATTTTTCTGACAGCCACCAAAATGTCCAACTGATCAAATGGAAGAGCTGATAGTTTAATGCTAATGTGAAAATCAGTGTGGATTTCCTGACATAGATCACAATAGAGAATTGGTTATTTAAGTTAACTATTTCAACACAAATTCTTTTCATGTTTCTTTTACTTAATGAGATTCATTAAGTCACTTTTCATATTTGTATTTATCTTATTTTTTGGTGAAAGAAATCAGTGAAATACTTTATAATGAAGGAACATACTTTTTGCCACTCCACTAAATAGGGTGATGGCATTAAAAGAACAGTAGAGCTGGCAATGATCTTGAAGTTCAGCTGAGCCCACAGTCTCATTTTGTAAAGAAAAGCTAGGAGACTAAGACTCTCAAATATTAATTGACCTTTACAAGGTCTCAGATCTCATTAGTGGCTTTCCAAATTCTAGAAAACTGTTTGTCTGACTGCCAAGTCAATACCCTTCACTAAGCTCTGTGGCCTTCAAATAACACAGAGTTTGCATTTATTTTTGCTGTTGCATTTATATTAATATTTAGAGAGGAAATTTGAAAGTTATACAAATGAAATTTTTTATGATTAAATTTATCATTAAAAACTTATTTGGGTATTTAAATAAGTCTTTCAAGATAATTAATATGCTAATCCCAAGAACCTTCTTTTCACAAATGAGGATCCTATTTAATAAGATCCTTTTTAATATAAACAGATGAAATTGAATCTACTTTTCTTACTCTGAATATTATACTAAGAAGATTGTTGGCTAGTGTTTAAGTGGCCTACGAATTTCTGTGATTTTTTTTTCTTCTTTGCCCGAGTGAGTTAATTCCCTTCATTAGAGAATGATAGACAGATGTAGGAAGCTGAACTTTGCCAGCTCTGTAAATCTTCCCTTTCTCAGCTTAGACCATGCAAAACAGATACAGAGACTCTGTTATGTAGAAAAAAAAATGTCCATCTAGAAGGGTACCTGTACAGAACAGGTTAATAGAATCTTTTCCATTATGGAATTTTTAAAAAGAATAATAAATATGGATTGAATTCTACTTGACCTTTTACTTAGTGAGAAGAAAGTCTTTCAAAAGAACACAAAACCTAACAAGGTAAATATCACAGAAAGGGCAGAGAACTTATCCAGAGGTTTTGCATGCTTTTATTTCATTGTGTAAGATATTATTTTCTCTTAACATTTTGGTGTGTATAATGTAGTCCCTAATATTTTTTACTTTAGTATAAAATTTTCAAATTAATAGACTTTCAAAAGCAGTTTTAGTTTTACAGAACAAGTAAGCAGAAGAATACAGAAATTTCCCTTATTCTTCCTCTCTGTCTCTTAATTCCCTCTATTATTTATACTTTGAAATGGGGTGGTACATATATTACTATTGATTAACCAATATTAATACATTATTATTAACTGATTTCTGTACATTACATTTTTACTTTTTGGGTTGGTAAAATCCTATGGGTTTTGCCATGAGTAATGTTGTATCCATTATTCCAAATCATACACAACAGTTTCACTGCCCTAAAAATACTGTGTTCTACATGGCTGCTCCTCCACGCCAAGTGCTTCAACTGACTTCTTTTTTTTTTTTTTTCAGCTTCTATAGTTGTGGATTTTTAAGGATGTCATACAGTTGGATGAAAATTACAAATAGATTTTCAGACTGGCTTCTTTTATTTAGCAATATGCATTTAAGATTTCTTCATGTCTTTTTGATACATTTGTGGCTTTTAAATATGTTTGTGCCTTTATATATTTAAGAGAATTTTGGAGGATTTAAGACAATTTAGGAGGATTTTAAAGAATGTCTTTTGCAGAACAGAAGCTTTAAAATTAACAAAATTTGAGTTATAAATTTGTTTTTGTTCATGGATCTGGATTTTGGTGTTGCATCTAAAAATCCATCAACAAACCTGAAAACATAATTTTCTTCTGTGTTACTTTTTAAGAGTTTTCCAGTTTTGCCTTGTACTTTGTATCTAAGATCCACTGGTTAATTTTTGTGAAAACAGTACAATGCCTACATTCTTTCTTTCTCTCTTTTTTTTTTTTTTTTTGAATTCTGCTGGCCAGTTTTTCCAACATTTTTGACTGGTTCTATTTAGTTATACATTATAGTAGAGTACATTTTGATAATATTATACAAGCATAGAATATATCTTATTGTAACTAGGACCCCATTCCTGTGGATATACTTGATGGTGGGATTCACTTAGGTATTTTCATAAATGTATATAGGAAAATTGTGTGTCAGATTCACTCCACAAAGTAATATCTTTCCTCTTCCTATCCCATTTCCCTTTCCTCTTTGTATACTCCACTGAACTTCTCTTCTTTCCCTAACCCTTTATTGTAGTTTAGCTTGCATATATCAGTGAAAACATTTGACCATTGGTTTTTTTGGGATTAGCTTATTTCACTTAACATGATGGTCTCCAGATTCATCCATTTAGGCAAAAATCATAAAGTCATTCATCTTTCTAGTGGAGATATATCTAATTATATTTATCCATCTATATAATATATATATATATATATATATATATATATATATATATATAATTTCTTTATCCATTCATCTGTTGAAGGGTACCTAGTTTACCTCCAGAGCTTAGCTACTGTGAATTCTGCTGTTGTTAAACATTGATGTGACTACATCACTGTAGTATGCTAATTTTAAATCCTTTGGATGTGGACCAAGGAGTGGGATAACACCATCAATGATGGTTCTATTCCTAGTGTTTTAAGGAATCTTCATACTGCCTTCCAGAGTAGTTACACCAATTTGCAGTTCTGCCAACGATGTAGAACATATCATTTTCCCCACATCTTTGCCAACATTTATCATTACTTGTATTGTTGATAGTTGCCATTCTGATCGGATTAAGATTGCATCTCAGTGTAGTTTTAATTTGCATTTTTCTAATTGCTATAAATGCAAAGTTTTTCATATATTTGTTGACCATTCATAATACATCTTTTGAGAAGTTTCTGTTTAGTTCCTTTGGCCACTTATTGATTGGGTTATTTGTTTTTTTGGTGTTAAGCCTTTGGTTTCTTTGTATATCCTGGAAATTAATGCACTAGCTGGTGTCCATTCTGTGGGCTTTCTCTACATACTCTTGATTGTTTCCTTTGCTGTCAAAAAGCTTGTAAGTTTATGTTATCCATTGACTGATTTATTTATTTATTTATTTATTTATTTATTTATTATTATTTTTGTATTCTGAAAACTATATTTCCATTTTATTCCAAAAGTCATATTTTAAATTATCTTCTAAAATGATATATAAAAATATAAAAAATAATACACATTAATTAGGTAATGTGACATTTTGATTGTGTATACATTGTGAAACATTTAATCAAACATATCTATCTCCAAATTTTATCACTTATTTGTTTTTTTTTATTGGTTGTTCAAAACATTACATAACTCATGACATATCATCTTTTATACATTTGATTCAAGTGGGTTATGAACTCCCATTTTTACCCTAAATACAAGTTGCAGAATCACATCGGTTACACATCCACATTTTTCCATAATGACATATTAGTGACTGTTGTATTCTGCTACCTTTCCTATCCCCTACTATCCCCGCTCCGCTTCCCTCCCCTCTTCCCTCTCTACCCCATCAGCTGTTGTTCAATTCTCTCCCTTGTTTTTTTTCCCCTTTCCCCTCACCATTTCTTATATGTAATTATGTGTAACAATGAGGGTCTCCTTCCATTTCCATACAGTTTCCCTTCTCTCTCCCTTTCCCTCCCACCACTCGTCTCTGTTTAATGTTAGTCTTTTCTTTGCTCTTCCTCCCTGCTCTGTTCTTAGTTGCTCTCCTTATATCAAAGAAGACATTTGGCATTTGTTTTTTAAGGATTGGCTAGCTTCACTTAGCATAATCTGCTCTAATGCCATCCATTTCCCTGCAAATTCCATGATTTTGTTGTTTTTTAGTGCTGCATAATACTCCATTGTGTATAAATGCCACATTGTTTTTTTATCCATTCATCTATTGAAGGGCATCTAGGTTGATTCCAGAGTCTAGCTATTGTGAATTGTGCTGCTATGATCATTGATGTGGCAGTATCCCTATAATGTGCTCTTTTAAGGTCCTCAGGGAATAGTCCGAGAAGGGCGATAGCTGGGTCAAATGGTGGTTCCATTCCCAGCTTTCCCAGGAATCTCCATACTGCTTTCCATATTGGCCGCACCAATTTGCAGTCCCACCAGCAATGTGCAAGTGTACCCTTTTCCCCACATCCTCGCCAGCACTTATTGTTGTTTGATTTCATAGTGGCTGCCAATCTTACTGGAGTGAGATGGTATCTTAGGGTGGTTTTGATTTGCATTTCTCTTACTGCTAGAGATGGTGAGCATTTTTTCATGTACTTGTTGATTGATTGTATATCCTCCTCTAAGAAGTGTCTGTTTAGGTCCTTGGCCCATTTGTTAATTGGGTTATTTGTTATCTTATTGTTTAATTTTTTGAGTTCTTTGTACATTCTAGATATTAGGGCTCTATCTGAGGTGTGAGGGGTAAAAATTTGTTCCCAGGATGTAGGTTCCCTTTTTACCTCTCTTATTGTTTCTCTTGCTGAGAAAAAACTTTTTAGTTTAAGTAAGTCCCATTTGTTGATTCTTGTTATTAACTCTTGGGCTATGGGTGTCCTATTCAGGAATTTGGAGACCGACCCCACAATATGTAGATCGGAGCCAACTTTTTCTTCTATCAGGTGCAGAGAGTTTAGTTAATGGAGTCAGTTCCTAAGTCAATAGGTTGAATTGTCCAACATCATTTTTAATGATGAGACCGGGCACTATGTACTATGCTAATGAGGCACTCCAATACTGTTTTTTTTTTTAATAAAAAATGACAGAACTTTCTCCTCTGATTTTCTTTTACTGCTTTGTGAAATATCAGTTAAATATATTTGTGTGATCTATCAGTTTTGATTCATTGATCTATATATCTATTATTTACAAGTACTATACCTTCTTGATCATTGTAGTTTTATAGTAAACCTTGTCAAGCATTGTGGTACATACCTGTACTCTCAGCAACTTGGGAGGTTTGAAAAAGGAGGATTGAAATTTCATAGCCAGTTTCAGAAACTTGGTGAGGCCCTGAGCAACTCAGTGTGACCTTTTTTCAAAATTAAAAACACAAAGGTCTGGGAGTATGTCTCAGTGATAAAGCACCCCTGGGTTCATTTCCTGGTACCAAAACAAAGAAGCAAACAAAAAAAATACAGAAAACCTTGATAGGGTCAGTCTTCTGACTTTACTGTTTCTCATCAATATCATATTTGGACTTATGGATTTGAGGCCTTTCTATTTAAACTTTATAATCAGTTTGTCACATGCCACAAAGTCTGTCCTTGAATTTTGATCAGGATTGCATTTAATTTTAGATAAAATTTGGAAGAACCAATATCTTAGTAAACATTTTGAGTTTTCCATTTATTTAAAACTTTGATATTTTGTATCAGAATTTTGTAGTTTTCTTCATGTAGATCTCATGCATATATTATTAGAGTTTTACTTAAGCAATCCACATTTTTTTCATGAAAATGGTATTCTAAATTTAAAAATTCAATTATTAATTGTGACATAAAACATTTGACTTTTTATATTAGCCTTGCATATATAAATATATACATTATATATTTATTAGTTCATATTTTATTGAGAATGTTATAATATATAATCATGAAATATATAGGTTTTAGTTTTCCTTCCTTCCTTCCTTTCTTTCTTTCTTTCTTTCTTTCTTTCTTTCTTTCTTTCTTTCTTTCTTTCTTTGTTTCTTTCTTTCTTTCTTTCTTTACCAGGGATTGAACTCAGGGGCACTTGACCACTGAGCCACATCCTCAGCCTTATTTTGTATTTTATTTAGATATAGGGTCTCACTGAGTTGCTTGGCACCTTGCTTTCGCTGAGGCTGGCTTTGAACTCACGATCTTCCTGCCTCAGTCTTCATAGCCACTGTGATTACAGGTGTACACCACAGCACATGGCTCATTTTTTTTAATACTCCTCTATCTGTTGTTGGTTTTAGTGTATTAATAAATTAACAGAATAAGTTAGGAAGCATTTCTTCTGCCTCTACTAACTATAGATTGTGGAAAGCTATCATAATTTCTTCCTTACACATTTGGTAGAATTAATCAGTGAAAGCATCCTGGGATTGTGTTTTCTGCTTTAGAATGTTACCTATTTTTATTAAATTTATATAAGGGCTATTTTGATCATTTACTTCTTCTTGTGTGAGTTTCCAAATAATGCCTTTCAAGAAATTCTTTTCATCCAAGCTATTAAATCTGTGAGCCTAGAGTTGTTTATAATATTCTTTAATTGTGCTATTAATGTCCATGTGATCAGTAGTGATAGCTCCTACTTTATTTCTGATACTAATAATTTGTATTTGCTTTTGTTTGTCTTGTTTAGCCTGGGGAAAATCCAATCAATCTTTTTAATCTTTAAAAAAAGAGGGAAAGTGAGAGTTAAGGGAAATTGCATGGAATTGGAAGGTGAGCCTCAGGGTTATACACAATTACATATAAGAGGAAAGGAGGGGTAGGAGAAAAATTATATAAGTGGAAGAAACGATTTATAGTAGAGGGGATGGAGAGAGAGAAGGGGAGGGGAGGGGAGGGGAGGGGAGGGGGGACAGTGGAGAATGGGATAGACCCCAGAATACATCAGTCACTAGAAAGGCAATTTGTAAATCAATGGAAATGTAACTGATGTGACACAGCAATCTGTATACGGGGTAAAAATGGGAGTTCATAACCCACTTGAATCAATCTGTGAAATATGGTATATTAAGAACTATGTAATGTTTTGAACAACCAACAATAAAATAATTTTAAAAAATTATTTAAAAATTAAAAAAAAAAGAAATAGCTTTTGATTTATTTGATTTTCTGTTTTTTTCTGGATTTCTATTGTATTGATTCTTCTCCCATTTTTTATTTCTTTTCTTATTCATCCTTTAGATTAATTTGCTTTATTGTTCCTAGTTTCTGAGTGTTTAAAAACTGTCATATCAAGATGAGTTTTATGGCCCAAATTTTCATCTAGCTTAGTGGTTGTTCCATATGATTTGAACATAATGTATATTCTGCTATTGTTTGAATATTTGTTGTATAAATGTCAATTAGCTGCAGTTAATTGAGGGTCATATACAGTTTGACTATACCCTTACTGATTTTCTTCCTGGTATATCTGTCCATTTCTTTCAGAGGGTTGTTGAAGTCTCCAACATCGTGGATTCACCACTTCTCTTTGTAACTATCAGTTTGTGCTTCACATATGTTGAAATTCTTGGTAGCAATAAACATACCCCAAAATATTATGTCTTCTTTTAAAACTGACCTTTCTATCATCATTTAATGCTTATATTTATCCTTTTTAATGCTCACCACTCTGGAGTTCACTTTGACATAAACTACTGCAACTAATCCAGATTTCATTTGATAAATGTTAGCCTGGTATTATCTTTTCCCTTCATTTACTTTTTACTTCCAGTTTAATTACATTTAAAAAAAAAGATTATGGAGCTGGGGATGTGGCTCAAGTGGTAGCATGCTCGCCTGGCATGTGAGGGGTGCTGGGTTCGATCCTCAGCACCACATAAAAATAAAATAAAGATGTGTCCACCGAAAACTAAAAAATAAATATTAAAAAAATTCTCTCTCTCTCTCTCTAAAAAAAAGATGATAGTTGTTTTTTTTTTTTAAACTCTGAGAATCTCTGTGTTTTATTGGATGTATTTAAACTATTCTCAACTAAAGTAATTATCAATATTTGCCTTCATATCCACAACATTTGTAGCTGTTTAATGTGTGTTGTCCTTGTTCATTGTATTGATATTAATTGACATTTTATGTGTTTTTAGTCTCTCCTATGTTAGGATAGTAATTAAACTTTTTTTAATATGTAATGGTTGTCTTAGAATATTCTGGAGGCATTTATAAGTAATCCACATCACCTATCCAATAGCATTTCATTGCTTCATAGGTAGTGCAAGCCTTATAACAAAGTCTTCATAGTTCCTCCTTACCAAGATTTATTCCATGGGTTCCATTCAATTCACTTATTCATGAGCTATAACCATCAAATACATTGTTGCTATTATTATTTAGATCAAGCTATTACTAGTTAGATCAATTAACAAAAAGAAAAAGAAAAATTCTTATTTTACCTTTTTTGTTTCTTCAGTGTTCCTTCTTTATGCAAATATAAAATAATGACCTATCATATTTTCTTTCTCTCTGAATGAGTTCATTTAATGTTTCTTTTTTAATGCTATTTTTTAAATATGTTTTTAAGTTATAGGCAGACACAACTCCTTTATTTTGTTTATTTATTTTTATGTGGAACCAGGTCTACTGATAACAAATCCCCTCTATATTTTGTTTGTCTAAGAATATTTTTATCCCTTTAAGTTTAGATAATCATGTCTAGGTATAGGATTCTGAGTTAGTGATTTTTTTAACATTTTAGATATTGTACTTCTCTTCTGAATAAACATCCAATGTAATTCTTATTTTTATTATTATTTTTTAATCTATAGGCATGGAATTTTCCTTTCTTTCCTGGGTCTTTTCAAGTTTTCTCTCTTTTATTCTTCTGAAGTTTTAATTCGAGTCATATGCTTATGTGTAGAGATTTTAATTTATCCTTCTTTCATCTTCTCTCAGATTATTTTCAGAAGACTTTCAATCATAATTACTCAACTATTTCTTCTTCAGTTATTATCTTTAATTCTTTTCCTTCTGGTGTTTGTCCATAAGCTTCATCTTTTGTTATTATTTATCATTTCTTGGATATTCTGTTTCAGGTATCTCATTCTCATATTTGTTTCAGTTTGGAAGTCTAATGCCACATACTCAATGATTTCTTTCCCCTTTCCTAGTGCATGTCCAATCTATTGCTGAGCTCATCAAAAGAATTTTTCGTTTTTTGTTAGAATGTTTTTGATTTCTAGCATTTCCTTTTGATTCTTCCTTAGAGTTTCCATCTCTTTGTTTACATTTACCATCTGTTCTTCAGTGTTGCCCATTTTTTCTGATTAAAGAACTTTTAAATTTTCAGTCTGATAATGCCGAGTTCTTTGCCATATTTGATACTGGTAATGATGTTTACTTGCTTGCTTTCCTTAAGACTGTGTTTTAGTCTGTTTGTTTTGTTGTTGTTGTTGTTTGGCCTTTTCAGCATGACTTTAAATTTTTGGTTGAAAGCCATACATGATTTACCAAACAAAAGATGAAAGAATTTGAGGTTTTATATTTACCTGGCTAGAAGTTAGAATATGTTTACTGTTTGCTGTAGCTAAAGTTTCAGAGCTTAAAATCTCTTCTGATGCCCTGGTTTTTGTTTTCCTTATGGTCTGGGTGTCTCTGAAGACTCTCAATACAATCTAAGGCTTTTTGTTTTGTTTTGTTTTTTAAACCGTGATACCAATTTATTTTACAAGAGCGTTATTTATGTAGTTACAGAGTTGGGGAGATTTGGAAACGTTCTGTTTTTCTCTGATTAGATACCAATCTGTGAACTTGGGCTCCGTATTTCACCTCTCTCAGATCAGTTAGGTTTTGATAATATCTGAATAAGCTAGATTCTGGTAAAATAGTTTTATAGATTCCATTAAGTTCAGGCCCTATTAAGGAGAACAGAGAGCTCTGCAAAACTCTTTATGTAGCTACTTATTTGCCTCTTTCTGTGCTACAAGCAGGAAAAGATTTTGCTTAGATATTCACAGTAAGAAACTGGTAGGCATCCTGGAATTAAAACTTAAGAAAGTGTGGGTAGCCCCTGAGACTGGGCCTCTAGAAGATTTTGAAAAGTGAGTTGTAAAGTTAAATTATATGCTGATTATTTTTATTTGGAATAAAGACTGATAGTAATAGCAAACAAGACAATTTATTACATGAAGGTATTACTAAACTTTTACATAAGATTTTAAATAAAGCCATATGTTATTAAGTTCTTTTATATGTGAACAGAAATATCATCTCTATTTAACAAAAAAAGGTACATTTTTATGCATGATTTCATATACACACTTACTGTATACAAAATATAAAGCTGGGAGTTCTTAGAAGATGATGAAATATTTGTGAAACTTAACTTGGAGTCTAAAATTCAAATATATGCCACTATTCAAAGACAAATAATTAAAAGCATTTAGTTATATCCAATATGTGATTTTCTATAGGACCTTAATTATTCTAATAAAATCATTATACTTTATTTATTAATGTCACTATACATAAAATTTAAAATTATTTTTGCACTTATAGCCTACAACCAACGTTAAAATTCTTAGTGACAACACATGGTTTACCAGGACTAAATAAATGTTTGAAAGGGAACATAATATACTATTGAAAACATAACTCTGTGACAGATACAAGTTTATAAATACAAATTTTATGCAATCAGTCCTGCATATCGGTGGGTTCCATATCCACAGATTCAATTTAAAAATTGCATATCTACTATTTTTTATCACTATTCCTAGAGTCATACACTATAACAACTCCTTACATTGTTTTAGGTGATATAAGCAATCTCAAGATCATTTGAAAGATATAAGAGAATGTTTTTAGGACATATGCTATGCAATGTCATTTTATATAAAGGGCCTTGAGCATCCATGAATTTAGTAACTATAGGGGATCCTGAATAAAATATCTCTCAATTACCAAGGAATTGTAGTACAATATTTAATAAGACTTTCTGTTACTTTTAAAACATGTTCTAATATTAACTGAAATAATATGAAAAGAATAATTTGAAACAAATCTCATAAATTATAATTGATTATGTGATAATACTTAGAATTTAAATTAAAATAAAATTAAAATTAGCTTAGAATTCATATGATAACTGGGTGTCTTGACATGCACTGGCCTTATCATTAGGAAAACGAACCCAGTCATTTTTATTGAGTTATCAGAAAAATTAAACCTGTATCCCTTTTCCCCACAATGATAGCTGGCAAGTAATAATCATTAATGTACCTGAGATTGTTTACATATTCAAGAGAGTTGGTTTATCTGCACAGAATTGCCAGTGTTTCTGAAAATTTCCTTCATACGAGATTTCATTTTTGTAACAATTGTGGCTTCCTATTACTTCTGTACATCCTTCCAGGTTTGGATAAAATTTTACACCACTGATTAGTCATTTTATCAGAGCATTGAAATGATTGCAGTAGAAGTTAATAGTGGGAGATACTGCTTTTGCTGGCTCCAATGCCAATTCTGGGTTCTGCAGGTCTTGGAAAATTCTATTTTTTAATTATTTCAATCCATTTCAAAGAGCTATGGAGTCCAAGCTACATTAAGACCATTTCATGTAGGATTCTGACATCTCTTCACTCTGCCTTACCATTACCTGTCTTCTTCCATCTGTACAAAGCAATGTCACCTGAATGATTTGCCTATATTTGGACCACAGCCTATGAAGGGGGTAAAATGGATTCCAGACTCACTCCTAATTCTTCATAGGTTTACCCTCAATGAGGCTCAAGTTCCTGTGTAACTATTTAGTTTCAGTATGACATTTAGCAAGTCTTTCACCTTCTTATAGCATTAATAATTTATCTACAAACTAAATCATAATATAAAATGAAAATAATATAGACGTAGAAAAAATTGTACCTGCCTCACAAAGTGTTGGTAAAATTAAATGAGATATGTTATTAGTTCAACACTTTGCATATATTGACTGTAGGGTAATTTGTTTTTATTTTTCTTAAGTATAATATCAAAATGTATAGACAATTTTCCTTATTTCTAAGACTGTGTTGTCTATGTAGAGATTGAAGTCTTATACTATGGCCATTTGCATGATCATGCTACAACAAATTTGTCCAGTTGAACCAGTTATAAAACTCAATCTTGTGGAAACTATGAGGGCATTAACTTGCTTTTTTTATGATATAGCTCCAGTGAATTACTGAGTACAAACATGTATTGTACGCATGATAATGATTGCTTTATATTTAAAATATAAAAACTGTGCTTTTGTAACCAAAAAGTATAATAATAAACAAGGATAAGCATGCCTAGGTAGGAGTATTGGCAAATTAGTATTTAACGGTTGTTATATAAAATCATTATTTTATTCCATTATGATATAATTTGGTCACTTTCATCAGAGGTTTAACATGTACTGTTGCTACCAATAGGAATCTAAGAATTCAGCATAGGTAATGTTTTAAGTAAAGTACCTATTATAATTCCAACTGAGACAAGTGCTTTGTAAGACCTATAGCTTATGACATGAAGAAGAAAATTAGAGGAAACTTCCCCAGCATTATCAGGGTCTGGAACAAATTCTTCTAATTTCCAAGGAAGGATTATAAACTCAGGTACAAAACCTATGCTTATTAAAAAAACTGTGCTTCTGATTATAAACCTGTGCTTAGTGTATATGTAAAGAGAAATTATGCTCATTTCTTTGTTTTAGTAAGTCAGTAAAGTGAATTTCAACCACTCATCAAAATTTTTATTCTACCTCCATATTTCATTCTATTTGTGATGGCTTATTTAAATCCACATTCCCCAGCTTCACATTGTTCCTGGAGTATACTAGTGTCCAATGAAGGGGCTTGTTAAACTTGCTCCGTAATGATTTTTTTTTAAATGAATCTCCCATTGCCAGATGATTTAGTGTTACTAAATTAGTAATTTTATTCATGCTTAATATGCTTCTGAAATGTACTTCAGTTTTCTACCACCTCTTGAGAACTCAAAGCATGAGTGTAAATTCACAGCACAGATAGTAAAAAGCACAGCTGGTAAACCACAGGGTAAATTTGCAAACCCTCGTGTTGCTTGATTTAGTTCAGTTAATTACTGTTTATTTTGAATGATTATGCTATAGTCTGTAGTTTAAAAAACATTTTTGTCAGATCAAATTGATAGAAATATCTATCAATGTCTTCAGTTAATGCTTTAATTTCCCCCAAATAATCAAAAGTTAGCTCTCTAGTCTCCATAATAGGAGTTGATATATGCTTAGCCTTCTCTTTTAAATATTTTTTGCTTTATCTTGGTTTTGATGAAGCAATGACTGTTAGTAGTAAACCTGGGAATTCTGACTACCATCTGCTTATCCACCTGCTAAGTCCTTACATCAACTGATATTCAGATATCATTGAACAAAGGCACTGTTTCTGAAATTAAAGTGAATCTGTAAAAGATCTGGTTTTCATAGGTTTGAGTTAGTCCTCTGTGCGTAATTTCTTGTCTCAACACAAATGGATTTAAAGTATAATATCTAAGAGAAAATGTTTTGTTCACTAAAACTTTCCACTATTGTCAAGATTTTATTTTGAAGAGTAATTGCTGCTGCAGGGTGTATTTCCTTCCCAGTGTTAATGAAAGATAAAATTAGATACAGGAATAGTGCTTCCATGTCACTGGTTATAGTAGAAATAAGCAAGCATTCCAGCATTCAGTCATTGACTCTTTTTTTTTAAAAAATATGTATTGGATCTTTTTAGTTTTAAATGATAGTAGAATCCATTTTGACATAATTATAGAAGTATGGAATATTTCCTGTTCTAATTCAGTCACCAATACCTCTCCGACCTCTTCCCTAGCCTCTTTCCATTTTCCCTTCCCTTTACTGGTCCTTCTGTCATTTTCAAATTAATTTCTTGTAGATGTACATAATGGTGAGATTCATTGTGGTATATTTATATATGTACATAGGAAAGTCATGTCAAATTCATTTTACTCTTTCCTTTTCCCATCTACCCCTTCCTTCCTTCATTCCCTTTTATATATTCCACTAAACTTCTTTATTTTTTCTTTCTTTCTTTTTTAAACCACCTTCTCTCTTATTGTGAGTAATCTTCCATCTATCAGAGAAAATATTCAACCTATGGTTTTGGGAAATTGGCTTATTGAATTTAGCATAGCCTAAGATATAGTCTCCAGATCCATCTATTTACTGACACATGTCATAAAGTCATTCTTCTTTATCTATTAATTTGTTGATGGACATCTAGTTTGGCTATATAGCTTGGCTATTGTGAATTGTGCAGATATAAACATTGATGTGGCTGAATCACTGTAGTGTGCTGCTTTTAAGTCCTTTGGATATGTACTGAGGATTGAGATAATTGGATCAAATGGTGATTCCATTCCTAGTTTTTTGAGGAATCTTCATACAACTTTCCCGAATGGTTGCACCAATTTGCAGTCCCCAAAACAATGTATGAGTGGACACTTTTTTCCCAAATCCTCATCAAATTTATTTTTGCATGTATTCTTGATAGTTGCCATCCAGACTGGAGTGAGATAAAATCTTGGTGTAGTTTTAATTTGCATTTCTCAAATTGCTAAAGATGTTGAACATTTTTTTCATATATTTGTTGACTGTTCATATTTCCTCTTTTGAGAAGTGTCGGTTTAGTTCCTTTGCATTTATTGACTGGATTATTTGTGGGCTTTTTTTATGTTAAGTTTTTTTAAATCTTTGTATATCCTGGAAATTAACACCTTATATGAGGTGCAGTGGCAAAGATTTTCTCCAATTCTGTGGGCTCTTTCTTCTCACTAGTGATTGTTTTCTGTGCTATGAGAAAGTTTTTAATTCATGCCATCCCATTTATTAAATTTTTAATTTTATTTATTGCACTTTAGGAGTCTTGTTAAGGAAGTCATTTCATGAGTTGGTATATTAGAGTGTTGGGCCTACATTTTCTTCTAGCAGGTTAAGGGGTTCTAATCTACTTCCTAGATCTTTGATCCACTTTGAGTTGAGTTTTGTGCAGGGTGAGAAATAAGAGGTAAATTTCATTCTACTACATGTATATTTCCAGTTTTCCCAAAACTATTTACTTAAAAAGGTTACCTTTTCTCCAATGTGTGTTTTTGACACCTTTGTCTTATATGAGGTAACTGTATTTATGTTCATTTGTCTCTGTGTCTTCTTGCCTGTTTCGATGCCAATACACACTGTTTTTGTTCTATAGCTCCATAGAATAATTTAAGGTCTGGTATTATGAGGCCTCCTACTTTGTTTTTTTCTTGCTAAGAATTGCTTTGGGTATTCTTGGCCTCTTATCTTTCCAAATGAATTTTGTAATGGCTATTTCCCCTATTCCCTATGCGTGTGAGAGCATTCATAAAATTTATATTCAGAGACGCCTAATGACATCAATGACATAGGCTTGATAATCTGGTGGTTAGAATTCCAAGTGTGTTAGACAAGAACCAGGAAGTCAGTAGCTGTGTTTAAAATGGCAAAAATCTGCAAACAATTCAACAAAGGAATAGGTAATTTTATAAAAACTGAAATGTTTATATAATAATTTTTTGTGTATGTATGTGGTGCTGGGGATTCAACCCAGGGCCTTGTGGATGCAAGGCAAGCACTCTAACTGAGCTATATCCCCAGCCCTATATAATGAAATTTTAAACCAGCAATATAAATGAATTTTTGAAATATGCTGAGCAAAATAAGCTGGATATTAAGGATATATATTCTGTATAACTCTATTAATATAAAGTCTTTTTAATTACAAAAGTAAACTTATGGTGATAGAAATAAGAACAATCTTCACCTGATCTAGTGGCTGGGTAGGAAGGAGACATGACTGCAAAAGTGTACCAGAAAATTTTCTTCAATAGTGGAAATAAATTGTAAGTTGGGATAATGGTTTCACACATAAACATTAGTCAAAATTTGTCAATCTGTAGACTTAATTCAGGGCTCAGCAACAGTGTCAAGGAGAAATATTTCAGGAGTCAATTTCTCTCACCATGCTTTATAACTAAATCAAGAATGGTTAGGTGAATCCTTCATGCACTACATTGATAGGTGGCTAAGTTAATCATTTTTACATTTCTTTATGTGTTCAAGGTACATTCACTCTATCAGACACTGTTTTAAACACTACAACTATAATGACATGGAATGGTCACTCATCTTGTAAAACTTTCATTTAAATAAATACTAATCAACCAACTGAAAATATGAAACAGTACAACCATAAGAAATACTATAAGGAATATCATAACTCGTAGGTTGGGGACAATGCCTAGAAAAAACTTCTGAACAATAAGTTATAACATTTCTGAGAAGAAGAAACACACCATTTACTGTTCACCTCTGAAAAGACCATCTAACATGATCCTCAACTTAACTATGTATCTGATGATATTAGTATACAAGTACCTTTACTGATTTCCCTGTTCTCACTTTTATTCAGGAAATTTAACATATTTTAAATGTTCATGTGGTGTAAATAATACTTCTAAAACAAATTATTCTCTTTGACTTGAACTTTTTTTTTTTTTTAAATCTGAGATTTCTATCAAGTTTTCTGACTACGAAAGGTCAAAATAAATGCTTGTTGTTTTGCTGATGTTGTTTCCATTGCTGGTTAATTAGTCCTCATAAATTGTTGCTCTGTTCAGTCTATTTCCAGGTGCATTAGTCAGTCTCTAAGGAAAGCTTGATAATCAATTCTCAGAATTAGTATTATTTTATAATCTATGATTAGGAGATTAACACTCCAGTGGATGTTTTCCTGAAAAAAAAAAAAAAGCCATTTCGTAGTTTCAGTTTTAGGGGTTCTTGCTGAGTTTAAGAGTGACTCAGACCTTAGGAAGAAAAAGACACTATTCCATTGCATAGGCACCTCTATAAATATAGTCTAAGTGGAAACTTGAAATTTTTACAATGTATTCTCCAAGGCAGTATTTCAAATGCAATGAAGTAGTCAGTCAGTGTGAGATAGTTTGCAAGAATACACTATTATGCAATGAAGTACTGAACATTTTCATATGCTTTTAGAATAATTAGAATGAAATAAATATTATTTGGGCAATGTTCTTTTTTATTTATTGGATTTTTTTGGAATTAAATGGTAAAGTGACAAAATTTTATAAAATCACAAAATTTTTTTTAAGTTCTGTTATGATGGTATGCTATTCAGTGAGTTAAAATTTGAGAATTGTCATCATGCACAATAGGTTGTTATTTTGAATAATCAGATGCATAAAGAATGGAGAGCATGAGGAAAAGTGACAAATGCAAAAGAGTTCTTTAGTTATAGTTATTAAATTAAAATTTTAAATTTATAGTTATTAAATTAAAAGTCATTTGATGCTAATAAAATTTTAGTGAATGCTAAGCTCTGTAAAAGCTGTTTTTTTTCCAGTTTTTATAAAGAACATAAGACTTTTCCTTCATACAAGTAAAAATTATGCAATTGTAATTAGTGCAGTCTGTGGAGTAACTGCTTGAAACAAAAATCACTCTTAGAAAAACATAATATTGGAATACAGGAAAATCTTTTATCCCTTAGGATCTTCCACATTCTACCCACAATACTCTCCTAAACAGAAGCAGAGATAGATCAATATTTAGAGTTTTAGGTGATGGTGGGGAATCACTGTCGAATTAAAGCTGAGTTGTATTTAGAGGAAATTGATTTGCAAGGTTGAATGGTCAGCCAAGTATCTCAACAAGGCAACTATAAAGTGATCGGGAAAGTCAAATTGAAAACAAAAGTTTTAGAAGACAAAATAAAATTGCTTTTTAAAGGAACACATCACATTCCTTGGAACATGAAAAAGTTGATAACTGAAAAGGTAGATGTATTAATGTTTTAAGTTTTTATTTTCGTGCTGGGGATGTGGCTCAAGCGGTAGATCTAAGTTCTTAAGTAGAAGGGAAACAAAGAGCAGGGAGCCTGACATTCTCCCCACATTTTTTTCTCCTAAAAAAAAAAAAAAATCACTGGGAGGGGGTTGTGGCTTGGTGGTAGAGCCCTTGCCTAGCATGTGTGAAGCACTGGGTTGGATTCTCAGCACTACATACAAATAAATAAAAATAAAGATCCATTGACACCTAAGAAAATAATTTTTTTAAAAAAATCATTGATTAATCCACTCACTGTTTGTGCCTTGGCAGTGACTCCAATGAGGCAAGCTGTAAAGAAACTACTAGAAACAGAAACCTTAGAATATATCAGGTAAATAATTGGAAAAAAATGGGTTTTGTACAAAGTACAGCCAAAAACATAACTCTGGGTTTGTAACTATGACTTCTTTGTTACTATAGTCAATGGGTAGGTGCTGAGTGCAATAAAACTTTCTGACTTGAAAAAAGGCATTCTCTTCTTACGTCATCTTCTCACCAAAATAATATTAAATCCGCTCAGGAGAAAGATAAAAGAATCTTTACAACTTTTACATACATTACCTGGTCTTCAATAAAATATATGAAACATACCAGAAAAAAAAATGAAATGAACAAGAAAGAAAATTAAGCCACAACAACAGCAGCAGAAAAACTAAACTTATCTGATTGATCTAAATTAATGAATTAACTCAATAATGTTTCCAGATGTAAAATCACTATGTAAAGCCATTTTTCTCTAATTTCCACATTAAAATGAACTATCAGAAAAAAAAATCTGTAAAATATATTACAGTAGAAATTATTTTAGCCAGTGTTTGCATCACTGTCACCAATATACTTGACAAGAACAACATAGGAGAAAAGTTTATTTTGGTTCATGGTTTCAGACATGAAGTTCAAAGCTGGCTGACTGCATAACTCTGGGCCCAAGATGTGGGAAAGCAGCATGGAGAAAGTGCATGATATGATGGAGGAAAGCAGTTCAGTACATGAAAGTCAGGAAGCAGATACATACACACACACACACACACACACACACACACACATATATGGACAGAGAGAAAGAAAGGACAGAGAGAGAGAGGGAGAGAGTACACTTTGTTCTACATTAACAAAATATAAACCCCAAAGACACCCCAAGTGGCTACTTCATCTATCTAAACACTACCTGCCTCTAATTACCTCGAAGTTAATCCTTATCAGTGGATTTATCTACTGATTATGTTGTACCTTGCTTAATCTAATCATTTCACCTCTGAAATTTCCTTCATTTCTCGCATGTAAGCTTCTGGGGATAACACATATCTAAAACCACAACAGAAATTTAAAATGAATTGAAGTATAATTTTAAAATGTATTTAAATATCTACACTGAAAACTATGATAATTACTATGAGAAAAAATTGGTTAAAAAAAACCTAAGTGAATAAAGAATATACCATTTTCAGGAATATAAGAGTTAATGTTTCAAAGAGATCAATTCTTTCTAAATTATATACTGATTGAATTATATTCCATTAAAACCCCATCTATTTTGGGTAGAAGTTGTTAAGATGACTCTATAATTTTGAGGAAGTATTAAGGTTTCAAAACAGTTTAAAAAGTCATTAAGAATTACTCTACAAATGTCAAACATACCATAAAGCTAAAGTAATTAAAATATTGTGTTATTGGTGAATAATTAATTAAATTATTAATAATATTGTGTTATAGGTGAATAATTAATTAAAATAGAAGCAGACTATACATATACAGTTATTTGATACATGACAAAATCACCACTGAAATTCCATGGGGGAAATGATATTTTTAACAGATAATGCTAGTAAAGTTGGTTATCTATGCAAATAAGATTCAATATGTTTACCTTTGTTTCACACTACATTTAAAGTAAATTATAGAGGAACCAATAAAAATTGAACTATTGCTATATGCCACAAGGATGTATTAGTCTGTATGTCACTGACCAAAAGAGCTGACATGAAAAACTTAGAAGAGGAAAAGTATATTTGGGGCTCATGGTTTCAGAAGTTCATTCTATGACTGTCTAACACCCTACCCCACCTGCCTACACTTACCATCCAGTAGTTCACTCAGTATTTTAATCCATCTAGTGGACTAGTCTACTGATCAGGTTACAGTTCTATGTTAGATTCTTTTCACCTCTGAAAACTGCTACATTGCCTAACACATGAGCTCTTTGGGGGACATTTTTAAATCCAAACCACAGCAAAGGCTTAATTTCACAGACATAACTTTGAGGAAAAATCCAGACACAAAATAATACACACTGACCTTACATCACATTAATGCTCAAAACAAACATGTATACTTATGATGTAAGTATTCTGTTGTTAAGATTTATCATGATAGGTAAGTTCTCTTTTCTGATATGATTTTTTCTTCAACATAAAATGGAGGTAATAATGCCTATCTCATTATTCACTCACACCATTCTCACTGACTGTAAAGGATATGACATGGGCACAGTAATTAGCATAGTGAAGTGACAGTGACATATAATAAATGTCAATGAATTTTCTTCCCCAACTCTGTCACCTGAAGCTGTTCAGAGTGTATTTGTTTTCCTAGGTTTCCTATTTTTCACAAACTAGTATTGTATGTGGATCATAATTTATAGAGGTGATTGAATAAGGATACAGAGAAGATAATGATATTCAAAGTAAGTTTTTAATGCTTATTATTCTCCAGGACATGCCATGTACATCTCATCACCAAAGGCCATACTAAGTTTGTTACATACATGTCCAGGAAGCAGCATAAAGAGAAGCTGAGATTTTGCCCTTATGACTAAGGAAGGGGAAAATAAGTAGGTGGAAGGGTTCCATATGGGATACTAAGGCAAAATAGGCAGGTCAAGGTAGTAATCCAGGAAATCATAATATGATTTTCTTATTCCTGAAAAAGCTAACTTGTAAGGAAAATGTAAAATGCTCTACTCTTTAGTGATGCAGCAATCTTAGAGAACAGTTGGGAATAATAGATTCCTAATAGCCAATACTGACTCTAAAAATATGGCTAATGCAATACCTTGTAGAATTCTTTATTGAATTTCCTTGTTTTCTCTCATACCACATCTGTCTTTAAGTTCTTTTGTCTCTCAAATGTTTCTACATTCTCTGTTTTTCTTTTTTTAATCCATTGTTTTAAGTAGACTTTCAAAGTAGCATTCTATTTAATTCCCCAGTCTTTAATGTCTCCCTGCTAAAATAAACCCTTGGAAAAATTCTGTGAATTAATTTCTAAATACATTTTATTTTCTCTTTTTCAAATGTTTTCAGTGTCTCTCATTGCTTACACAATAAGGATTAAATTTCATAATGCTGCATTTAATGTTTTCCTGGTCTGGCTCTTACCTATCTTTTATGTCTTGAATTAACCACTATATATTTAAAATTGCACAAAACTAAGACTCTCAATTACTGGAGAAGACTTATAAGAAAATAACCCATTCCATGTTTTATTCATGAAAACTGCTATCCTCTCTATATTCTTTTGATCTCACATCTTATATTTTAGTTCTACATTTTTGATCAAGACTGCAGTGAAATTTTACCTGTACAAATAGCTTCTCTATATTTTCTCAAATATAAGCTAACAGTCTGTCTTTGTCTACTTTGAATATTTTATTCGGTACTTTACTTTCTTTTATGTGTACATAACTCTTAATTATGTAGTTAGCTCTTTTTTTCTTTAAAGAATACTTTCATGGTAATCAAGCACCACACCTTATTCATATTTTTGTAATCACTTTATTAAAGAGTAGTGCATTGCCTCTCCCACCACCAGTGATGTTGAAGTGAAGTTAATATTTTAGAGTATAAAATAATCTGAGATTTTCTTTTTTTAAGAGAAAATTTAAAAGTAATTATTTTAAAACACATTTAATAGTTTATATTACTATATATTATCAAAGAAATTATTCAAATATATTAAAAATTACATTAAAATATGTAATCATGAATCTAGGATCATGAAAATTTTTAATACAATATTTATTAAAATCAAATATTGACTAATACCTTCAAATTTTGGAAGCTTTGTGTTTGATAATGATTTTTGCTAAACTTGGAAAATAGAAGATAAAATATATTAAAGTTATGTTCTTACCAGGTTAGCTGCCATTTTAGATGGTCCCTCCCTAGGCCAGACACTTCCTACAAATAGTGGAGAGATGTTGAAAATAACTTAAATATTTTGCAGAATTAGACCTTTTTTTCTTGCTAGTTCTCATAGGGCAAAAGAAGTGTTTTATCTAGATGTTCATGGCTAGGGAATAATTTGTATCCTTTAAAGGGTGATGCTAAATATACTATATCAATCACAGACAAAACTCATATTTCATTGTGGCTTCATTAACTTTGAATTTCATTGCTGATTGAGCAAAGATCTTCTGTGCATCAAAGTTTTTGCTACTTGAACTGGATTGAACTTCAATGTCATATAGAGTTGCTAAGAAAGCAGAGATCAAAGATAAATAAGAAAAATATCTGGTTTTATCAAACATTGAAACATTCCTCACATTTATGACTAAAATTTGTCTATGAAATATAATTTAATAGAATTTGAAAAATCAACTTTCTACAAAATTAAAGATGGAAAACTACTTTTCCATCCATTAGTTAAATCAGGATTTTTTCAGACCACAAATAAACAGATTTAGATGTAATGTATTTTCTTAACAATCAACAGTCATTTCTGAAATGTTAGTAGAACAAATAAGCAGACACTCCATATCGTCATCATAGAATCCTGAATCAAAGACAGAAAGGGCCCCAGAATTATCATATCTCCTACTAAACTAATCTGAGTAATTTCTCGTAAACAGCTTTACCATGTACCCCACTATCTACATTTAAATATTTCAATGTATGTGTCTATCTCCTTTAGCCAATGTCAATGTAGGAAAATTATTTTTATTGAAATAACTTGGATTCATAATTGTTATCATAAAATGATTGCATTTAACAAGAAATGTTCACATGATTCTTTATTGTGTTTTTCAGTATCTGTTGTGCTGAATTTTGCAAAGTTAAAAAAAAAAGAAGAATCAAATAATGTGTAACACTTTGTATAAAGAACTCTAAAGTAACACTTAGATTTTCTCCCATTATAAGTAAAACCTGATGAGGAAAAGATAATTATGACTGATGGATACCATCAACTATCATTTATTTTTATTTGCTAAGTATGAAATAGAAAGGAGATGTACTATAAAATGGTTATCTTCTTAAGTTTTGTGTATATAAAAAGCCCAGTACTACTAATTATAACTAAATGAAATGCTACAAAATTTCTATATGGCATACTTTATACAAAATTAAGAATAAATTATCAGGCCCCCAAGTTTTGCATGAGGAAATAACTCAAAAATTATTTGATGAAACATTCTAACACTCAACCCCACACACTTGTTTTTGTAAAAATCTGTGAAATAGACTTTCTTATCTTACATCTTTCCTACTTACACATTTTATATTCAAATCATACTTGGATAGCATTGGAGCCCAACTTACCTCTTTATACTCATAACTGATAATTTCTCCTTAAAGGTGTAAGTATGATGTTAGAGAAAGAGCTGAGTTTATCTACTACAATAAGTTATGAAAAATAGGAGCGCCAGTTTCTCAAGGACAACAATTATTACCAGAAATCAGTTCACACATATAAAAACAATTCCAAAGTAGTAAAATGACACTCAGATGTTGTCAATCGTATGATAAAAAATACTGTTAAATCTCCCTCATTAAGACATGTTTTATTTATGTTTTGATCAGTAAAAATTACCACGTTGATATTATATTTAGACCATGAAGAATATTTTTAGATTATTGCATAAACTAGAGAAGTGGAGGTTTGCTTAACCATAATTAAGAAGAGATATAATGAATAAATTAGTATTCCAAATCAGTGTAGTAAATGGCCAGAATAATATTTCAACTGAGTCTTAAAATATAAGCTATGGCACATAAAAGGGAAATTAGTCAGTTACCATTATCCTTCTGGGAATTTCTGACATATATTAAATTTTTTCTGTAAAAGGAAAAGCTTCGATTCCTTTCCTTTAACTGAACATATCAAAACTTCAACCTTCATTTTAATATTTTATAAGCTTAAACTTTATAAAACTTTAACTCTACAGATAAAATTTTAATACAGAAGTGCAACTGATTTCTGGAGAATTTTATTGACTGGTTTCTTACAGATGGAAGAAGGCACCAGAATCATGTGAATATTTTATGTTAACATGAGTTACTTTCAATCAAAAAGTTTCCTATTGATAACATAAAGTGCATCAAAAAATTAGTTTTGAACTTTGGATGGATTCTATTACTAAATCAAATGATAAAATTAGGAGCCATTTTTTCTATCTTTTTTTTTGTTGTTGTTTCATGTAGTTAATTTAAAAGAGTAATAATAGGTAAGAGTATTTTTACAGTAAAAAATCAAGACAGAAAATTGATTGTTTATAGTTTTAATTCTGTATTTCACATTCTTAAAAATTAGTTTTTTGAAACGCTACTTTCCAAATAAATTATCTATTAATGATATTTATTCCTCATCTTTTTTCCCCATTTAATATTTTTCAGTTTCATATGTATCTTGGGATAAAAGCATTGTTGTCAGTACTTATGTTCTATCAGAGGAATAAAAGTAAGATTTTTTGTTTATGACAAAACAAATTTTAACAATATTAAATTTTAACTTCTAACTTCAGGGTCTTTGAACAGAAGATCATTTATCTTGGTCTTATTTTCCTCATATCTATAATGGAGAGGAACTTCTTGTTGGCTTCTAAGTTTTTTTTTTTTTTTTTTAATTAAAATGGGGTAATGCACTCTGTATATAAAAAAAAAAAGCATATTGTGAATCATTAGATCTGTATAAATAATGTTAAGTTTATAGACCATGGCATATGTACATATGTAATAAATACTCAATTTATGGTGATAATAATTATGCCCTTCCCCAGATTAAAAAAAAAAAGCACAAGTGAATGGCTGAAATTTATTTGTGTGCTGATTAAAGGGCTTGTTGATGTTTTAATTAGTAATTTTGACCAAGGTCAATTAGTGAATGCTAAGAACTTCCAAATCTGATAAATTGTAATCTACATATTTTAAAATGTAAGTAGAAGGACTTAAAACAGGGGGAAAATGTAGTTAGATTCAATTACATTTAGCACACCTGGTTTTATCAATAAGCACTATGATGCCTATTTATCGCAAATTTCTATATCCGCAAAATGAGTTTTGCTGTAGAAAGAAATGTAGTGAGAAATTTAAAATTAAATAATAGAAAAAGTATAAATTGTTTAGTTATTGTAAATACTAAGTACTTTGCCTTCAATATTCAAGAAGCCACGAATAAAAATTAAAAAAAAAAAAACTATACACATGATGTAGACCAACTTCAAGCCATATAGTATGTCAGTCAGTTTTACATCATTGTGAACAAAATTACCAACAAGATCAACTTAGAAAGCAACTGTATTTGGGCTCATGGTTTCAAACCATGGTTTCAAATCAGCTTCACTGCTTTGGACCCAAAGGGAGACAAAACATCATGGCTGAATAGCAAGACATAAGAAATCTGCTCACCTCATTAAATCAGGAAGCAGAGAGTTGAAAAGTAGGCCACTGGGAAGATCAACCCTTCCAGGACACATCCACAGCAACACTCCTCCTCCAGCCATGCCCCACCTGCCTACAGTTACCACCCATTTTATTCATACTCTAATGGACTAATTAGGCTATGCTCTCAAAATTGTGTTATTTCATCCTGTAATATTCCTGCATTAACAGGAGTTTTGGGAAAATACCTCATATCACAACCATAACATTCTGCCTCCCCCAAATCTCACAGTGCAAAATACATTTTGTTCATCTACAAGAATCCCATAGACATAATGGTTCTAATATTGTCCAAAAGTTTGAGTCCAAAAGCACATCTGAGACTCAAGGCAAATTCTTGGCTATGAGGCCTTGTAAAAATTAGGTAAATAATATATATCCAATATATAATGCCACAGAGTAAGTGTTCTTATTCCAGAATGAAGGAATGGGGTCATGCAAAGAAGGAAGGGGCAAAAGCAAGACCTAAATCTACCTGGGCAAAAACCGGGGCACATGGTATCAAGATATGATTTCCAAAAGACTTGGGCAGACCTGTCTCATTGGTCTTGCTGGTTGGAGGGCAAATGTGTTCTTTTTTGGCCTGGCTTTTCTGCAGTTGCAGCTTTTCTCAGCAAAAAGTCCATGTTATTACATCCCTTAACTTATCTATTCCAGATTTGTCTTAGCCTTCACAGCTTCATGCATTGCTCTCTCAGAGGCAGCCACAGGGATTCCAACCCTGCAATAGTCTCCCAGGCCTTCCTTTGGAATCACAATGGAAGCCTGCACAATACCTTAACTCCAGAATCCATCATTAACACAGAACAAAAACCATGAAGATGAAGTCAAGTTCTGCTCATGTAACACCTGGATTTCCTGGTATGGTGTCTGCAATTGTCTATGAATGCCTGCTTGATTGAGCATGTGGAAATAATTTCCTATGCCCCACTGTGCAATCAGGGTACCCCCACATCTCCTTTCAAAGGAATTTTCCTTCCTATACCCTGCAATCTGTAATGGGTGTGGTCTTGCAAATTCCTGAGATGTCCTCAAGCAGTCTTTCTTATTGTCTCTCTGTGAAGTACTTAGCATCTCTTTAGGGGCTGCAATATCTTCAACAAGAAATTATGCTACTTGACCCAAAATTTGCACTTTTCTGGTAAAACTGCAAATTTAAAAAAAAATTTATTATCTCTGTTTTCTGCTTCTGATTCCCATAGTAAATCTGTAAATGCTGTCAGAAAAATTTATGCCACTGATGGAATGCTATACTGCCTTCAAATCTCCTTTACCAGATTATGTATTATATCATCTTTAGATTCAACCTCAAAGAAAGTCTCAGGATATGGGCAAAATGTAAACAAGGTTTGTTTGTTTGTTTGTTTGTTTTGTCAGAATATAACTTGAATGGCTTCTTGTGCAATTCCCAATACAATGTGTTTTCTCCTTTAAAACCTCATGAGCACAGTCTTCATTTTGGATGGCATTGTGTTTTTCTGAACTTCCACCATAATCAGCCATTAAGCTCTGTTTACAGCATTATAAAGCTGATCCACATGGTCACGTTAGTCACAGTAACGACCCCACTACTCAGTACAAATTTCTGTGTTATTTAGCTTTGTGTTGCTGTGACCAAAGTACTTGACAAGAACAAGATGTTGTAGGGACAAATGAGGCAAGGCAGCGAAGATAGCAGGAAACAGTTTCATTTAGCTGCAGCCAGGTTCAGAGGGCACAGTTCTTGATGTAATCAATCAATCTCCTGAACCCGAATTCAGGTAGTTTCAGAGTATTATGCCCAGCATGTAAGGGGAGGGGCTCAGAATTTCACAGTTTGCAGAAGTTCACATAAAAGCAGCTTTTTCTTTCACTGTTTTTGGGCAAGTTAGCCCTTTAAGGATAACACCTGAGAAGGGGAGAGCTTCTTCTCCCCTTTCTTTTCTCTCCCTGCCAGTTGTTGCCATGGGGCCCAGTTGGTAACTTATCTTAAAAATGTAGACATCTCTGTGAAGCCTAGCTCAAGGTCAGAGGCCTAGTTTGCACATTTCTACAAACTACTATACTGAATATGTTTGAAAAAATTAGTAAGGGGGTGTCAAGCACCTGGAGTGCTGATATCTTCCCGGCCAGTGGCAAAGTAAAACAGGGCAGCAGGAAAATAGGAAGTTTATCTACACTGAAGTCTTTTGCAGAGACTATTTTGCTGATAGTTCCAAAATCAGCCACAGTGAAGGTTTTTGGAGAAGCCCATTTAAGACGTTTCTGTGGAGAAAGGGGCTGCCACTACGAAAAAATAAAAGAAGAAAAGTTTATTTGCTGCTCACAGTCTTAGAGATCTTAATTCATAGATGGCTGGCTCCATTACTCTGGGCCCAAGGGAAGCAAAACATGGTAGTTGAAGGTAATGGTGGAGGAAAGCTGTTAACATAAAATAAGATGGTGAGTGCAGTCCTCTCTCTCACTGCACTCCCCATCTTATTTTTCAAGGTATTTTATCTTATGACAAGCACAAGAAATATTTTCAGTTCTTTTCTGGTTTTACTGGTTGTATCCAAAGCTTCCATGTTCTACAGTGCTTGTTTCTTTGAAAACTAAAATCTTTCTAACCAGTGTATCAGGGTATCCAAAGGAGATTCAACATTAGGTACCCTTTGCATCTTAGAGAAAGAAGTTACAAAATAACAAATTAACAAAAAAAAAATTTTTGTTTTGAAGAAGTCAACTGAAAATTTGGTTGAATGAAAATGACTTATCAGGATGAAGGGGCCTGGGGGATCAGATTTATCTACTTGAAGGAACTAATAGGAAATTGATTTTGCTAAACAAGGAGATATGTTTTATGAGGATGTTTTTTAAGTATTTAGAGAAAAGAACTATTTTGAAAACTAGATATGCATTTACAAGAAGAAACCTAGCAATGTTTCAAAGACGTAAACATTCTGTGCTAGACAAACGTAGTCCAAAGCACATGTTATGTGTGCTTTGCTTTTTTTGTTTTTTAATAGAGTTCAAATGTGATGTTCTTTTGTTTAGATTTTTTTACCCCATATTGTTGCATGAAGGTTGTGAGCCATTCATCTACATATCTTCTACTTCTGGTAATATGTATGACAGATGGTAATTTTTCATAAACCAGTAAAAAATGAATGCAATTAAAATATTTTAAGAGAATATTTGTTAAATAATTTTGAGGATATTTGTAATTAAAGGATCATACAATAAATATTACAAATTTAAAAGTCAGAGTAGTAACATAACAGGGTATTTGTGTTTAATTTAAAATAGTTTATTTTTCCTGGTTGCAATATTTGACAGTGATTTTAGAAAGTAATCCAACTTTTTCCTTAGAGGATCAATAGAAATAACTTACAACTTTTTAGATGATGAACATATGAATCAAGGGCAAATTTTCTGAATTGTGTGTTGACTTTGGTGTAATAGCTCAAATAGCTATTTATACCATGTACAAGTGTGTGCAGATCTTTGAAAAACGTCTTCAAATATGAATAACTAGACATAACACCTGTGGGAGTTAAATGTTTCTATTTCTTTTTTGTAACAAGGTAACTTGGTCACAGAAGGTTAAGTGACTTTCCCAAGGTTACTCAGTGAGTCATAATCAAAATTGGAAATGGAGCTCAAGAGTCCAGTTCAGTTCTATGACTCCTTGTATGCTGACTATTTAAAAACTGACAGATTGCCTGGTTGATCCAGAGGCTCAGGGATGAGGTGACATTTCTTTTTAATCATAAAGACAAATTTTCTAGTCTTACCTTATTTCCAAATTATAATTTCATATTAATGAATAAAGTAAAAATTTCTACTATTCCAAAATAATATACAAAAGTTCATTTGAATTAGTATAGAGTAACTCAGTTCTTTCCATTCATGGAGAGGAAATCAGTTTTGTTCCAATGTTTATATATTTGCAAATGTGAAAGCTATTTTTTAAAGATATAAATAATATACCTCATACCAATGCATATTTTTTTCTACCAGGTATTTTGAAAGGAATTTTCAAAAAAATCTATAGGAAAACATAAATTATAAACATTTCAATGAGTGTATACTTTCATGTGATCTTGTTTACTTATGTAACTTAATTTAATTCAAGTAATATTTATTTGATGATTGTTGGTTTACTATTTTTAATACAAATTAAAACAAGGTAAGGCAA
Source organism: Spermophilus citellus (assembly GCF_964194105.1). Classification (NCBI taxonomy): domain Eukaryota; kingdom Metazoa; phylum Chordata; class Mammalia; order Rodentia; family Sciuridae; genus Spermophilus; species Spermophilus citellus. The sequence goes on along the minus strand of NC_138182.1, from coordinate 63,746,656 downwards.
AAGGAAGTTATCAAAATGGTAGCACTATTCTAGACAGACTGACAGATAATAAGCCTCTCTGAAGATTTTGCTTAAGCAGAGATATAAATTCAATGAGGAGATAAGCCATGTCAAGACCTAAGGAAGTTGTGTTGCAGGAGAAAGAACAAATGGAATGCATTAGAGAATACAAAAGGGAGGGAATATCGAGTGATGTAGTGTTTTTGTAGCATAAAAAGACTCCAAGAGTCCCATGTGGACTAAGATGGGACAAAAAATGGTAAGAGAAATAAGAGAAAAGAGGTTACATAGAATTAGGTTATATAGAGCTTTATAATCCACAATAAAGAAATGGGATATAATTCAAAGTATCATGAAAAACCATTTGCAATAGGATTATGGGACCATGCTTTTTATGCAGTTGCTTCAGCTGCAGAACAATAGTATGAGTCTTCATAAGTATTTCTAGAAGTGTATCAGTATAAAAACAACTGCAGAAGTGCAGATGAGGGATGATGAATCAGAGTGAGAGTGTGGAGGTGCTAAAGAAATGGTCAGTCTTAAAGCAGTTTTAAATAAATGTAGCCAGACTGGTAAGAAGAAGAGGTATATAAATGATTCCCTATTCCTCCAGCTAATTACAAAACTGAAAACACAGTAGAAATAAATTTTAAAATGTATTAAATAAACATAAGACAGAAATGTAAAGAAAAGAAGGAAGATGGATTAGAGAACTCAGGGCCCAAGTAATGGCACAGTGGTGAGTTTTCCTGGTTTTAATTTTGGCTTTCATATTCCTAAACAGATTATATAGAAACCAAAAATGTCAACAGGCAGAGAAAATACCACCAGGAAAAGCCTGCTTTGTAGTCAAAGATCAGAATGGGGGCAGTCTAGTAAGACAGAGCTTTTAGATAATAAATGGAAAACTTTTAAATGATAAACTACTTTATTTAAACACAACATAAGAAACTGCAGCCTCATGCTCACACCTGGCAACATGAAATAAAAAGGAGACATCTGTTTTGGCCAGGCTATAAGGAAATGCCATTGCACCAGGACAGTCTGGTGTTCCATAACCATGTGGCAGTACCAAGGCCCCTCCACAATTGTCCTCACCCTCATCAGTGGAGACAATGTGGGGATCCTGGATTCCCAGTCCCAGCAAGAGATAACAGGGCACCCCTCCTCCATCCCACAAGGATAAAGAAAAGTGCTCGCTGGACTACTGTCACCATTCAGTGTTAGTAAGATCACCTAAATGGTGTCATTGGAGTGAGGCAGTAATAGCTTGCTCCTACTCCACCCAGGCATAGTAGTATTTAAAGTACTACCCTGACATAAATTAGTATTATCTGAAACTGTTATTTCATTTAGTTACTATGCCATCTTAAAAAGCATACTTCATTTTTTCTATGAGTACCACAAACATTAATATTTGTCACCACATTAAACTCCTGATATAAATTATGCAATAACATTTATCTAGAAGAAGTTTCCTTATTATAATTCCATGACTCTATTGTAACCTTCTAAATACACACAGAAAAGTTAGAGGTATATTCTAACTTTTTTGATATAATCATCTGTTTTAATTTTAGAAAATGAAATAAGTTCTAAAACATATTTATCTCTTTCTAAACCTTGTATAGATGTTTGAGGTCTAGATACATGTAAATATCTTAATTAAATAATGCTTTATGATTTTTTAAATTAATCCTATTTTCTTCCTCAAAGTCTATGTACACACACACACACACACACACACACACATACAGAGAGGTAGAGAGAGAGAGAGAGAGAGAGAGAGAGAGAGAGAGAGAGAGAGAGAGAGATTACATAGTAGTTTTTCTGGTGAAAAGAACTAGATAATTTTACTTTCCTAGGTTTTATATTTTTGACAAGGGAACTTTTTTCTCAATCTTGCTTCTGATCTGATACAAGCAGTGATTCACCGAAATGCAGTTGCCATGACAACTCTTCCACAAATTTAAGGCAAACCTGTGTCGATAGTCACTGCTGAGTCCCGTTGGTCAATGAACAGTAACATGCTCAGTAGACAGATGGAGCTCCCAGGCTTATATCTTTCAATTTTTTTTTTCGATTCCTCTGACCTAAAAAATCCATTTTCAAATAGAGGGAAGATTTGCTTATTTGTTATTGTTGCTGGTATTGTTATGGTGCTGGAGATAAAACCCAGAACCCTGTAAATGCTAAGCAAGCATTATACCACTGAGCAACTCCACTAGCAGACTTTGTGATTTGTGAATTTAAAAAAAAAAAATTAAAGTCAATAGTAAAGTACTTTCTTCATTCAAAAGTTCTTCAGTATTTTCTTTGTGAATGATTCTGTAGTAAGAAATTCAGTAAAATTTTCAATAAGAGAGCAACAATTAATTTAGAATTAATATGCATTAACAGACTAAAAAGCATAGTAAAGTTATGATTTATTAAAGAATTCACAATACATAACTTTTATAAAGTTCTTGAAAACTGTGATGCAGATCATTGAAACACTTGAGGTGATTCTATATATCCAAACAACTGCTGCAGTCCGGCTGTAGCAAAATAACCAGGGGGTGACGAACAATTTGTGTACATTGATACAGCAGGAGTAGGAGCCGTTTATTGTAGGACAGGAGTGGTATATATACATTCCACACAGCTTATCTTAATTAACATAAAATAGATACAGCGGTCAACCAATAAGGAATCTCCACACTTAATGGCTCCATGGCGTTACTTCACAAACCACTCCCTCTGGCAAAATGCCAGGCACCATCCAGACTTGTTTACAGACTCTAACATTTGCTAGGCGCCATCCTGACTTGTTTACAGACTCTAACAAACAACTAAAGCAGTGTAACTTTTTGTCTTTATTTTGGGGAGTAAGGAGAAAGTGTTTCTGAGAATTTGATGGTTAGCATGTAATATGTTTTAGGGATTAGAATTTTGTCAATAAAATTTTATTAGAAGCTTTAAAACAACCCCTAGTCTAGACTTGAAATTATTGAAGAGAAAACTATAAACAGGACTTTTCCCTAGTTTCTTACTTACATAAAGAAGAGAAGAATTATTTCTTTCAACATAGGCCAATGACACACAAAATTATTCAAGAAATAAAAAAAGAATGAGCCTTTCAAAGGGAATTATTTAATTAAAGGAATACAAATATAACGCAGTACACATTTAAAATAACTCAGTTTGAAAAAGGTCTAGATTGGTAAATGCTAATTCAACAATCAATCCCATTTAATTCCAAAGGTAATGACTATATTCAAAAACTTAAAAGCTACATATTTATGTATAAAGAAATTGAAATGTGTTCATAGTGTTTAATGACAATACAAAGAAAGTTAATTACCAAAAAATAATTTTTAAAAATTTAAATTATGATATTTGATAAATGGTATATTTTGGTCTAATATTTGTAGCATATATTCAATGTAATTCTAAATATTATATATTTAAAACTTTTGAAAACCATTTTAACTGTATTTATAAAAGAAGAACATGTTCTAATGATGGCCATGAAATATTAAGATTTTATTCTTTACTAATATAAACAATATGTAAGAAAAAGAAACTAAAATTTTATAGGACAATTTTATATAGTTTGTTTGACAGAGAAACCTGAAGACATTGTATGACATTATACTTTTCCATTTCAATGAAGCTGGAGTTTACTATATTCATTTACTTGAGTTGTTCTGTCATTGTATTCTCTACCAAGTTTAGCCTAAAATAAGGTATAATAGGTTATTGTCAGACTGATGGTTGGTAGCTAAGCACAGTGACTTTAAATTTTCTCTCCTTTGGACTGAGGGAAGTAAGGTGTATTCTACCCAAGTTTTAGGCTGTGAGAATAAAAGGCTTTCTTCCTTATTTTCATTGCAGTGATTACAATTTTGTCTTATTATGTTCTTTCTTATTTTATTACTCTACCACACCATAGGTCTAGCTTCTATTTCTCTTATGCTTGTCCCAGACAGGCATGATATTTGTAAATACTTATGATAACCAATAAGTATCCATACTTTATACACTGTGATATTGAAGTTCACAGAGGTAAAACTCCCTTGCCCAGGTCTTTGAAACAGATTAGTGCCATAACTAGAATTCAAGCCCACATCTTTCATATTTGAAATCCTACCTTCTTTCTTCTCTACATCATATATTTCTGTTATTTGAAACTTTATTATACTTTGAATTCCTTATTTCAATGTTTCACTTATTTTTATCATGTTTACATTTTATTAACCCATTCTAAAGGATGTCAGAATCATATCCATATTTTTTATTTTGTTTTTGCATCACTTAGTCTAGAACATTTCCTGAAATATAATACAATATCACTCTAAAACAATAGGGGAAATACAGATTTTAATAGAATAGCATTTTATATTTTCATAGAGAGAACTCTGTGAAAAGGATTGTGTTTAGTTATGCTGCTGCTCACAGAAGCCTGTTCATATCCAGCTTAGGATCCTGATAACCCAAGACCAACTTGAAAAGAGTACAGAAAACTGCTACCTATCCATGGTTGGTATTTGTGCCTCACTAATTAAAACTTATTTATTCTTTAGCAGTTTCTTAGACAATGCCTAACCAAAGAGAAAAATATTTTATGAACAATTTACCTCTTATTAGATGTCTTGACTTTTAAAGTAAATTTTGAGTTACCAGCTCAAAAGCTCAGTCACTTTCACAAGCATTTCAATTTTCATGTAGTGAATTGGAAGCCCGTAGAGGTGGCTGTGTTTTGGGTGGCAGTTAGATCAGCCCTACAAGTCTTTAAATTCTAGATTCCAAGCTAAATGAGTACCTTCAATCTGAGATATGTTCTCATGGTGGAGAGCAGGAATTTAGGAAAGGTGGGTAATATTTGTAGTACCGCTTAAAACCTCTGCATAGAATCGCCATACTGTCAATTTTGCCTTCCTTCTATTGGTCAAAGCACTTTACTGCATAAACCCAGAATCTAAAATTTCAAATCTGGCTTCATATTCATTAGGTTGATTGACAAAGTAGAGAGTCAATGTTTTGTTATCAACAGCATATTCTACCATGGTCTGCCTTTTTCATGACCTAGAAGTCACTGCTCATATCTTTCTTCTGCACAAAACATATATTCATGGCTTCCCATAAAAGCAGCTGAAATTCTTGTTCAATTATGTTATCAGACACAAAGCTCAGGATCTCATGGTAGTGTCCACTTCAGTTCTGATATGAGTTATCTGCACCCCCTGCCAATCATGTACACATTCACACACTCAGCATACAATGGAGAAAGAAGGCCAAAATGACTCTAGTAAGCATTTCCACTTAGCAAGAGGAAAACTGGGGGACTCATAACAAATATCAGTCATGCAATCCTAAAAGACTATTATAATATTGTGGCATTTCTTACCCAGGAGTATCAAAAGTTTCTTGAGTAGGCACACTAATTCTCATTGAAAGTTGTTCCTCCTCTTATGAATTTCACTCTTCCTTCTAGAACAATCTTGCTTTTCCCTTATCCTCCTTGACTATCTGTAAAGATAGAATCAGTAAATATGTAGTCCCTATGACCTCAGCAGAACTTTTCAACTACTTCTTGTCTGTACAAAGTTGAGATACTAAGGGTCTATTACTTTAAATTGTCATTGTCTCTTTTAATCCAAGCTACCATGATAAAAAAATTAAATTTTCAATCCAGTTGGCTCTATCTTCCCAAAACCTTACCAATAATCCTCTTCAAGTCATTCCTCTTTATGTAGAAACTCAGGTACAGATTGAGAAGATTAATCTCCCATGAATTTGAAAATGGTCATCTTTTATTGAGTTATCTTGTCCAACTGAAAGCATTTGTTTAGAACATATCAATCCAGTTATGACTCTTAGGAAAGATTTTATGATTCAAAGTATATCTGAATTTTGTCTTTCATTGTTAGAAGAGGCACAGTCATTTCATTTCTTTTCCCTCTAAATCCTGTACTATCTGGATTCTTTCCTATTCCTTTTACTTCTTGAAACAGGACAACTAGTTTTTCTTGCCCCACTTACTACTTTCAGTTCCAACTAACTTTGTCTAGTAACTTTCTTCTGGGAATTTATTTGGCTGGATCCATAACTTCACTAAATAAACATTCTGCCTCTCAAATTTTCTTTTTTTTTTTTAAGAAAGAGTGAGAGGAGAGAGAGAGAGAGAGAGATAGAGAGAGAGAGAGAGAGAATTTTTTAATATTTATTTTTTTAGTTCTCGGCAGACACAACATCTTTGTTGGTATGTGGTGCTGAGGATCGAACCTGGGCCGCAAGCATCCCAGGCGAGCGCGCTACCGCTTGAGCCACATCCCCAGCCCCATCAAATTTTCTTAGTAAGTTTTCCAAATACTTCCCCCACAATACAACATGGCCACTATTGTTTTAACTTCTGAAAATTCTTCTTTGTATACCACATGGCACCACAGCCAATTCTAAACAATTATTTAGTCAGCTATTTCAATGATAAAACTATTTAACAAACTCCAGAATCTCAGAGGCTGACAACGATAAACATTTATTTCTCAGTCACAGTATAAAAGTATGAAGAGGTTATGTTCCAAACTGGTAAATAATAACAAGACCAGCAAAGTTCTTCTTCAGTGTATAAATTTATTTATACATTTTTGCCTTTGAAACTGTTCTCTGTTAGGTGGTATTAAGAGCATTTGAGGGGGTAGTAGCTGTCACAGTGGAATAGCAATATTGCTTTTTGTTATTTTCCCCCAGCCTGCTACATGAAATGCAGTCACTTCAGACTGCTACAGTATAGAACTTATATTTGTATTCATATCTTGCCTTGGTCTTTTGACTGCACAGCTATATCCTGAAGAAATGTGGGCTTTGTTGGGAACCATGGAGGAAAGGAAAAGAGCAATGGTTTCTTTGAACTGATTCTGAAAAGGATTTAACTTCCTATGGTTTTCCTTAGGCTTTTTTTTTTTTTTTCACCAAAGGAGTCACTGTATCCCTGTGCCTTCTTATTTTGTCTCAGTTTCCAGATCATATTCAGGAATATGAAATTTATAAATAAGAGGTAGTTCTTTTTTCTACCCTTTAAAAATGTTATACATTTATAGAGAGTAAAAACAAAATCAGTCTTTTAAAGCATCTAAACCATCCCATTCTCTTTCTTTGTTTTATCTTTCAGATTTGCTCTTGTATTTAAGCAAATGCCTTTACTCCATCACTTTAAATGATGCTTGGTTATTCA